>NC_064640.1:480060397-481502064 GCF_023864345.2 Schistocerca serialis cubense
GCAAACTGGCTGACACTGACGGCGGCGGTGCACAAACGCTGCGCAGCTAGCGCCATTCGACGGCCAACACTGCGGTTCCTGGTGTGTCCCCTGTGCCATGCGTGTGATCATTGCTTGTACAGCCCTCTCGCAGTGTCCGGAGCAAGTATGGTGGGTCTGACACACCGGTGTCAATGTGTTCCTTTTTCCATTTCCAGGAGTGTATATTATTTTGTATCAAATCCTACACAGACAATTTCATCGAGTCAGACGTAACGCTTACATATTGCATCTCTGAACTTCGTTTCTTTCGTTCCATTAAACAATGAGAAACTAGTATTATCTTCGTATTTAAATTATTGACCCTAGCTGATTAAAGTATTGTTTCTTTTAACTAATCTCTAATACTCCTTTTTCGGAGTCAAGAAACTTGTGGGGAAAACTTATTTTCAAATTAGATTCTGGACTTTTTTACGACGCACCGAAGCATTATCGTGATCTTTTCTAATACATAGGAAGTCTATGGCAGTGGACGAGTGCCAGTAATTCTATATCACCCATTATAAATATTTATAATTTACAAGAAATACAAACTAAAAACTATGTGTCACCAATACTTTAGGCCCTAAAGTAATACAAACTTGATTGTATAGCACGACTTCTGCACGTTAAGTTTTCCTATGAATTGACCGTAAGATTCATGTTAAACCGTCTTTGACTCATTTACACAAACAACCATTTTGTGATATCATTCCTCTTACCAGTAATTCACTATTTCAGATGGTCGTCAAATATGCTCGTGGCCGCCTGCTACTATTTTAGGATCTTTGCCGCATGAATTGCAAATGCTGTTCGCCATCGATATTTGTTAGACCTCTGCCGCTCGAAAGATTCATACTAGTCATCGTTTGTGCACTGTTACTCAACAGCATTTTTTACCGAACACATATAAGCAACACTTATAATAATAAACGATTAACATTTACCCATATCATCGTCAACCCAGCTACTGTCACAATAGGTTAAGACGAAAAGAAGTTACCTTGCCAACTAAAATAATGCATCTTCCTTTGACCCGTCATAACCTGCTGCGTCATGAGGAGCTGCCCCTGACGTTACAAAGGTGTTCATGAACAGAAACACCAAGGCTGGAAGTAGGGATTCTGCTGAAGGCGCGAGGCAACGAGCCTCATTCCCTCATGGTGCATCAGATGAAGTATTTTTGAAGATGGCGGTCACAGAACGTCACTTTCATAGTGACCTTAGCAGCCTTCAGAGAAAGAACTTGTTAGAGATTGTGTATTTTAAACTTAAAGGAAAGAAACAGAAGTACATGGTGTTGCTTACTCCTCGTAAGATTACAGCGGATATCATCAATTATTTTACTGAGCTATAGAAAAATCCTTGGCAGTTAATTCAGTACAGAATTAAATCAGAAACCTTCCACTACATTTTAAACGTCATTTGGATAAAATATAGTGTAACTGGCACATATTCTGAAACACGTATTTTTCATCTTCTGACTGAGAAACCAAATAGCAATTTTGGCAGTTCTTCCTTCTGAATTTTCTTAACAGCGACATACTTTCAAAAAGCCGTTCATCCCTTGTTTCACTCCCTTTGGAGTGGAATTTCGGACAATCCCTTCTTGAACTATGTCTGCAGTATAAGATCCACACCCTCTTCAAACTTCAACTTCCTATTCTTAGCATTGTGTCTAAACAATAATGAGTCAATGAATCCGTCTGACCCTATTTCACCCCCTCTGCGGTTGAATTTCCGAAAACAATGAAACGCTTATTTCTTCATCTCTAACCGAGAAGTCAAACGCGAATTTTGTAAGATTTAACTTTAAAGATGTTTTCGCAGTTAAATATTTTCATAAAATATTTCGGCCCCTATTTCACCACGTTTGGAGTTGAATGTCCAAATTCAGTGACAGGAGTACATTTTATTTCTAACACAGAAGCCAAACACAATTTTTCATAGATTCAGTTTCAGAAATGCTTTCATGATGCACTATTTCCTTGATAAATTTCGTCCCCGTTCCACCCCCATAGGGGTTGAAAGTACAAAAACAGTGAAACGTATTTTTTTATTAGAATGCAAATTTAAACTTTCATAGATTTAGCTTTAAAAATGGTTTCATAATAAAATATTTTCATAAAAGTATCATCCCCTATTTAATCCCTTACGGTTTCAATTTCTAAAAACGCTAAAACATGTCTTTTTCGTTATTTGTAGCCAAGAAGTCAAATACCAGTGTTCATAGTTATAGCTTTAAAATGCTTTAGTATTTCTTTAATACTGATATATTTCCAAAAAAAGGTTTTACCCACTATTTCAACACGATAGGGTTAAATTTCCAAAAGTGTTGAAACACTTATTTCTTTGTTCCTTACAGAGGAAACAAATACCAGTTGTTGTAGGACTAGCTTCAAAATTGCCTTAATAGCAAAATTTTTCAGGAAAACCCTCCATCCCCCTTAGGGTTGGGATTTCGAAAACTTCCTTCTTGACGCCTACAGTATAAGAGCCACACCTTCTCCAAGTTTCAAGTTTCTATCCTTAGCGGTTTGGGCTGGGCGATGAGTCAGTCAGTCAGTCTGTCAGCCAGCCAGCCATTCAGGACATTGCCTTTTATATATAGAGATTATTGTTGTTATTTTGTACTCAATAGAAAGTTCTTCATAATGATCAAAAGCAGAGCATTTCTGTTATTATTGATTAATGCAAAAGCTGTTTACGAATAACAGAAACATGGTTCAAATGGATCTGAGCACTATGGGACTTAACTTCTAAGGTCATCAGTCCCCTAGAACTTAAAACTACTTAAACCTAACTGACCTAAGGACATCACACACATCCATGCCCGAGGCAGGATTCGAACCTGCTACCGTAGTGGTCGCTCGGTTCCAGACTGTAGCGCCTAGAACCGCTCGGCTACCTCGGCCGGCACAGGAATATGTTTTACGTAAGTTCGACGAAGCGTAGAACCGATGTTTGAATATTTTTGATTTGCATTTTCTTTATTTTACTTTTTTGTTGAGAAAATTGAGAATTAAGCGTCGTCGTAACTGCCGTCTGCTTCACGTCTCCTGTGCACCAAGCTACGCAAATTTAAGTTCAAATGGCTCTGAACACTATGGGACTCAACATCTGAGGTCATCAGTCCCCTCAACTTAGAACTACTTAAACCTAACTAACCTAAGGACAAATGTGTGTGAAATAGTATGGGACTTAACTGCTGAGGTCATCAGTCCCTAAGCTTACTCACTACTTATCCTAAATTATCCTAAGGACAAACACACACACCCATGCCCAAGGGAGGACTCGAACCTCTGCCGGAACCAGCCGCACAGTCCATGACTGCAGCGCCTCAGACCGCTCGGCTAATCCCGCGCGGCTAACCTAAGGACACCACACACATCCATGCCCGAGGCAGGATTCGAACCTACGGTCGCGTGGTGCCAGACTGAAGCGCCTAGAACCTCTCGGCTACACCGGCCGGATAAATTTAAGTATTATCTGTGTTTTTCTTATTTGTCACTTCTTTTTCCGTGTGTTTTTGCTTTTAGGAAGCTTTAATTTTCGAGCACTAGTAATAGTGTTCCATATATTTCTTGAATACAGTCCAGAGACAGTTAGTGCTTATTTTCATTGTTTCCAACAAGACGTGTCTCGTAACCACAGTTTAGTCAGCTATAGCCGCCTTTAGTGAATTAGCAGTCTAGTTAAAAGTTGATTTGTAGTGTTGGCAGAAGAGCCAACTCCGAGTTGCTAGAGGAGGCCGAAATGCACGCTTTTAAGCTCACGCAGATTGGCGTGAGGTCTGGAACAGTTAAAGGATTTGAGTCTAGCAAATAAAGTACGTAGCTGTTGGAATACTTAACTTTAATCCACAATTGGTGAACATCTCTCGTTACTGTACAAGCTTCACAATATTAATTATCAAATGCTATGGCGCCTTGCTAGGTCGTAGCAAATGACGTAGCTGAAGGGTATGCTAACTATCGTCTCGGCAAAAGAGAGCGTATTTGTCAGTGAACCTTTCCTAGCAAAGTCGGCTGTACAACTGGGGCGAGTGCTAGTAAGTCTCTCTAGACCTGCCGTGTGGTGGCGCTCGGTCTGCAATCACTGACAGTGGCGACACGCGGGTCCGACGTATACTAATGGACCGCGACCGATTTAAAGGCTACCACCTAGCAAGTGTGGTATCTGGCGGTGACACCACATGATTACTTAACTCTCTACAGTAAATTGTTGATTTCTTAGGATGGATAACATGTGTGACTGCTTTGTACGGACGCTGGAGGAGCTGGCCACTGTTCGCGAAAGGCTGGACGTGTTGATGGCCGCGGTCAGCCGTCTTCAGGTTGCTGCCTCGGAGTGTAGCGGCAGTGGGGAGTCTGGTGCGTCGCATGGTACACTCCAGGTGTTACATACTTCAACCACGGTCCCTGCTGTCGAGACATCTTCGCGGGTACCGGGTGAGGTTGGGCCACCCTCTCCCCAAGGGGAGTGGTGGGGTCAACGGCATTCGCGTCGCACGAGGCGGAGGGTCAAATGTGGAGGCTGGCCGTGTGGCATTGCCCGACCTGCCTGTGAGTGGACATGTGGCCACTCCTTCAGCAAGGTCCGAGTAGGCACACGTGGGGAGGGGTTTATTAGTGATTGGGAGCTCCAATGTCAGGAGGGTGATGGAGCCCCTTAGAGAAATAGCGGAAAGATCGGGGAAGAAGGCCAGTTTTCACTCTGTCTGCTTGTCGGGGGGTTTCATCCGAGATGTGGAGGAGGCCCTGCCGGCGACGATAGAGAGCACTGGGTGCACCCGACTGCAAATTGTTGCTCATGTCGGCACCAGTGACTCCTGCCGTCTGGGTTCAGAGGTCATCCTCAGTTCATACAGGCTGTTTGCGGAGTTGGTAAAGGCGGAAAGCCTCGCTCGCGGCGTGGAATCTGAGCTAACTATTTGTAGTGTCGTTTCCAGAACCGATCGCGGTCCTCTGGTTTGGAGCCGAGTGGAGGGCTTAAACCAGAGGCTCAGACGATTCTGCGGAGATCTGAGGTGCAAATTTCTCGACCTCCGCTATCGGGTGGAGAAATGTAGGGTCCCCTGAATAGGTCAGGCGTGCACTACACCCAGGAAGCGGCTGCAACGGTAGCCGAGTACGTGTGGTGTGCACATGTGGGTTTTTTAGGTTAGAGAATACTCTTACTAGGCCCGACAAGACGCCTCCTGAGACGCGATAATGTAGCAGTAGGCAAAACGCAACAGGGAATGACAATATTAATGTGGTAATAGTAAACTGCAGGAGCGTCTATTGAAAGGTCCCAGAACTGCTCTCATTAATAAACGGTCACAATGCCAACATAGTACTAGGGACGGAAAGTTGGCTGGAACCAGATGTAAACACTAATGAAATTCTAAACTCAGATTGGAATGTATACCAGAGAGACAGGCTGGTCAGTGAAGGTGGGCTTTTTATAGCGATAAAAAGTGCAAAAGTATCGAAGGAAATTGATGGAGATCCAAAATGTGAAATAATTTGGGTGAAGGTCACGGTTAAAGCTGGCTTAAACATGGTAATTGGGTGTCTCTATAAGCCCCATGGCTCAGCAGCTGTTGTGGCAGAACACCTGAAGGAAAATTTGGAAAATATTTCGTGCAGATTTCCCGACCATGTTATAGTTCTGGGTGGAGATTTTAATTTACCAGATGTAGAGTGGGAGACTCTGAAAACTGCCTTGAGCAGTTAAACAGAGAACCGACTCGTGGCGATAACATATTAGACCTTCTGGTGACAAACAGACCCGAACTATTTGAAACAGTTAACGCAGAACAGGGAATCAGCGATCATAAAGCGGTTACAGCATCGGTGATTTCAGCCGTAAATAGGAATATTAAAAAAGGTATGAAGATTTTTCTGTTTATCAAAAGTGACAAAATGCCGATTTCAGAGTACTTGACGGCTCATTACAAAAGTTTTATCTCAAGTACAGATAGTGTTGAGGATCAGTGGACAAATTTCAAAACCATCGTACATTGTGCGTCAGATGAGTATGTGCCAAGCAAGATCGTAAGCGATGGAAAAGGGCCACCGTGGTACAGCCAACGAGTTAGAAAACTGCTACGGAAGCAAAGGGAACTTCACAGCAAACATAAACGTAGCCAATGCCTTGCAGAGAAACAAAAATTACACGAAGCGAAATGTAGTGCGAGGTGGTCTATGCGAGAGGCGTTCAATGAATTCGAAAGTAAAGTTCTATGTACTGACTTGGCAGAAATTCCTAAGAAATTTTGGTTTGATGTCAAAGCGGTAGGTGGATCAAAACAAAATGTCCAGACACTCTGTGACCAAAATGGTGCTAAAATAGAGGATGACAGACTAGAGGCCGAAATACTAAATGTCGTTTTCCAAAGCTGCTTCAGAGAGGAAGACTGCACTGTGGTTCCTTCTCTAGATTGCCACAGACATGACAAAATGGTAGATATAGAAATAGATGAAGACGGATAGAAAAACAATGAAAATCGCTCAAAAGAGGAAAGGCCGCTGGAACTGATGGGGTACCAGTTCGATTTTACACAGAGTACGCGAAGGAACTTTCCCCCCTTCTTGCAGCAGTGTACCGTAGTTCTCTAGAAGAGCGTAGCGTTCCAAAAGATTGGAAAAGGCCACAGGTCATCCCCGTTTTCAAGAAGGGACGTCGAACAGATGTGCAAAACTATAGACCTATACCTCTAACGTCGGTCAGTTGTAGAATTTTGGAACGCGTATTATGTTCGAGTATAAGGACTTTTCTGGAGACTAGAAATCTACTCTGTAGGAATCAGCATGGGTTTCGAAAAAGACGATCGTGTGAAACCCAGCTCAAGCAGTATATTGCTCCCTCCTGCGTATATCTCGTGAAGAGACCGTGAGCATAAAATCAGAGAGATTGGGGCCCACACGGAGGCATACCGACAGTCTTTCTTTCCACAAACAATACGAGACTGGAACAGAAGGGTGAACTGATCAAGGTACTCAAGGTACCCTCCTCCACACACCGTCAGGTGGCTTGCGGAGTATGGATGTAGATGTGACAAATCTGTATAGTTTTCTTTATTTTTAATACAACGTCTCTCCGTTTCAAGTCACAAATCAAAAATTTTCGAAAAAAACCTGAATTAAACATTGACAGTTTCAGTTTTGCTATGAATACTGTTTAGTCTGAAGCAATAGAGAGGAGGATAACTATGTAGAACAAAAATGTTCTTTAGGTTACTCAGCCCTTTATATAGGCTGAAGCAATTTCTAGGCAGTTCACCGCTTCTGGTTTTTTGGGAAATCTAGTAAGACATGGATTACATATGAAAAGAAAGCGATCATTATGAGGTAACACCCGATAGGTACCCAACACTCCCAACGTACAGATAACGCAGGCATGACCTTAGCTGACCAATGCTACTAGGAAAACTACCGTAGTCTATGGTATCCTAGTTTTACAACTCTAGTTGACAGATCCCGAGTTTTCTCGTGTTTCGCACACCTTCGGTTGGGGGCGTTCCACGAGATAACTCGTGCTTACTAGTCGCTGCCTGTAGTCGTTGTCGAGTTGGTTGTTTACACCTGCACGTAACGTAGGAAACATGATTGATTTCACGTACCATCTGCTTATTTACAATCGTGCGAGCATTTTGGTACTTCAAATAGTTACAGTTTCTGCCTTGAAGTTCCACTTGAATTTAGAGATGGTCCTATTCAGAAAACAGAAGGAGACTGAAATACTTTTTAGTTTTTTGTCGATTCGTATTCAGACGTTCTGAGTGAGAATGAAGATCTGGCCGAGAACAATTCCAGTGACAGTGACATTTTTGGTCGTGTAAAGAAGGGCAAGGCAGCGTTGTTGTAAACTGCAGCCATTTGAATGTCATCCACGTGTCAGTACATTTCCGACACCCTGTGACTCTGTAGCCTCCGTGCTTAGCCTGGCGTTTGGTGATGATTTGATTTAATTTTTCTGCAAGGAGTATCATGATCAAACCTCAGGCACTCAAGAGATCTTCCGTTACACAAAGAGATATAAGAGAATTCCTTGTCCTAATTCTTATAATGGGAAAAACATGACAAGACAGACGGAAAGATTATTGGTCGACAGACTTTCCAACAGCGATCCCAACATTTTCACAGATTATCGGTCATAATAGATTTGAACCGTTTCTCACATTCTGGCACTTTAATAACAACACGAAATTGAACAATAACTCTTGGAGACTCTTCAGAGTTCAACCTGTGCTAGATTATTTCCTCAGTAAATTCAGGAGACTTTACAAATCAAAGAAACAGTTCTCTTTCGACGAAGGGATGATTCTATGAAGAGGACGCTTGAGGTTTCGAACGTATAACCCTGCAAAGATTACGAATTATGTGTTACTTGTAAGGTTGGTATGCGAGAGTGACAGAGGCTATATCTGCAATATTGAGATTTACGCTGGTGTAGGAAGGAAATCGGAAGAATCTGTTTTCTCTGATCTTGACCCTTATCCTGGCATGCGGCACTACATCCAACTGGACGATTATTATAAGCGTACTTCCACTGTAGAGTTACTACTGAAGAACCAGAGTCTGCGGTACTATTACTTTGACCACAAATTTACCGAAAACTCTGAAAGTCAAAGCATTAAGAATAAAGAAACGTGACATAGTTCTCTGAAGAAAAGGTGACATTCTTCTCCTCACATGGATAGACAGGCGGGCTGTCGGAAAAATTCATGACACTTGTATCTCAAATATAGGGATGACAAATAGAGAAACATCTGGAGCATCTGTGTGAAACTGATGCAGTGCTAACATGAAAAGGGTTGATGACATGGATCAGAACCCTTCGCACTATCCTATTCTAAGAAAGTCAATTAAATGTACAGAAAAGCCGTCCTTTATCTAATAAACTGTAAACTTTTCAATTCGTGTAGAATTTATAACTGCCTGAATCCGGAGAAACGAATAAAGTATAAGCAGTTTCTCCTTTCGCTAGCGAAGTTCTCTATCACCGACGATGATAATGGAGGGTCTCTGGACCCAGAGAGAGATAGGGCCAGGGCATCCCCTAGTGCAAGACAGACCACGGCGTGCCAAACTTCACGTGTGTCGAGTATTAGGGACGCGTGCTTGCCAAGGCACGGGCTGTCTCGGCTTTGCTCTTTCTTTTCCGGAAGTACCTGGCAAAGCTCAACATTTCACTTGGTAATGTGGTGTGCCATCTTCCTGTCGGCACCACTCTCTTGAGTTCGGCAGAATCATGGTGTCAGCGCTGCTTATCCTTGGCTATTTGTTCGTTATATGAAGAACGTTCACAGGTCCAGTGGTTGTTTGCACAAAGAGAGGCAATCTACCGATCTGTCACCACAAACCTTTAAAAATGAATGGGAATAACAGAGGAGAAGGCTGAGATTTCTCAGTATATATCATGTCGCCACATAAGTCACTGGCAATGCGAATTTTGCTATGAAACCATAATACAGTACCAAGCAGAAAAAAATTAAAGATATAATTGACAGTGACAGAGCGAAAAACCGCCTTGATCGACAGACAGCATTCGCTTTTCTGTACGTCAGGAACCACACTTAGCTAAAGTTGCGGGCGTGCAGCAGGCAAAGAAATTGTTGGTAAGAACAGTAAAATTTCTAAAGTCGCACTTATTATTCCACTGTCAGGTGCAACAGTTTTCAGTGGAACTGTACAAAGAGTGAGGAGACTTTATATATTACTGTAAAGTACGTTGGTTAAGGGGCATACCTGCAAAATTTTTTTCATTTAAAATGCGCTATTGTTGAATTTATGAAGGAAGAATGGGGCATGAACGAAATCAAAACTTCTGGAATGGATTACAGATCTCGCATTTTAGATGGACTTGATGTCACACTGCCACAGTAAAACCAGCAAGGCGAGAAAAGCTAATTTTTGATTTGATGTGAATGCATTTAAAAAGAATCTTTTTGTGGAAGGGACATATTCTCACAAAAAACAACGTCCATTTCCCCAAGTTCACTGGCACTAAAGAAAGCGCGAGGTTTTAAGAATTCGATATGGCTTTGAAAGAATTACAAGGATAGTTTCGTAAACGTTCCGAGGAAATTGCCAGTCTTACACCCGTGTTACAGCTGTTTTCGAGACCATTTGCTGTTTCAGTTGATAGAGCCCCTGTACACGGCCAGACGTGACCGATTGTAATGTACGTTGCAACGTAATCACCATTTCAGTCACAAATTCCTTTACAATTAAACTGTCTTTGTCGTCTCAGGTAGAGTTTCCATGTGTCTGCATAATGAGGCTGTAAAAGTGCCACAATATTTTGATCGACATTTTTGTATGAAAGACCAATTTTTGGACTATGAAGCTAAATAATTCATAATTACGTGGCAATCTGAGATCGACTATCTGTGAAATGGTCTGCGTCTGTCCCTATGCCGACAGTTCGTACCAGATAAAAATTATATCATATCTGCAGCATGCCAAAAGCTATTAAATAACACTGAAAAGTAGTTTTGTGATCTATGTTGTAGCAAAATGTGAAACATAAAACCAAATCATACGCAGTGCGACTGAACTGCCATTTGAAAGCGGTGCTTTTGCAATTTCCACTCTACGACTTCCTCGTGCTCAGACAGCGTGGCATGACGGTGGGGGAGATGTGTATCGCGGCAGAGCGCTATGGCAATCCTTCCCGGGCATGGCCCGCGGGCTGAGTTCTTGACTGCCCCTGCCCTAGTGGAACGGGAAGAGCACCATGTAAAGATCCGCCTGGACAGCTGCGAGATTAAGCAACATGCATCTGAGGCCATTTCAGACAACGGAAATAAAATATTTCCTCCCAGAGCCTGTACTGTTTGTGCAGCCATCGGAAAAAGAAGTGAAACAAGCATCATTTGTATATTTTGTAAGATAGCGTTTCATAGAGAGATATGTTTCATGTGGTACCATACATTGGAAAAAAAAAGAAACTGAACAAGTGCAAGTACAACTCGCGTTCTGAGGGTTTCCATACAAACTTCATTATTTATATACACTGACACATAAACAAAATCGTAACACCAAAGGAGTTGTGCGACATAAACGAAAGTTGGCAGATGTGTTTCTACATCTGAAACATGATGTCTATTCAAATTGTGCACCCGCGCACAAGCGTGAACGTGGTGAACTGATGTTAGTCAACAATACCTTTACAGCCACAGACTCACTCAGTTTGAACGCGGTCGTGTAATAGGGCTACCAGAAGCTAGATGTTTCTTCTGCGATATTGCAGAAAGACTTGTCAAGAATGCAGCCACTGCACATTATTGCTGGCTGCTGTGGTAACGGAAAAGTCCGGTCTCAAGAAGAGAGGGCTCCGAATGGCCAAGTGGCACTACCGAGAGGGAAGACAGTCGTGTTACGGGTACCGCTCTGGCACATCGTACTGCATCTGTAGTAGCAATCTGAGCAGCAGTTGGTACCACAGTGACACAACTAACAGCTAGAAATCGGTTACTTCAGAGACAGTTCCGAGCCAAAAGCCCTGTAGCGTGCATTCACTGACCACAGACCATCGCTATTTTCGACTTCTGCGGTGCCGAGTGAGAGTTCATTGGAGGGCAAGGTGGAGGTCTCTTGTGTTTGCCAATGAAAGGTGGTTCTGCTTCAGTGGCAGTGATGGCCATGCTTGGTTAAACGGAGGCCAGTAGAGGGCCTGCAACCAACTTGTCTGCGGCCTAGACACACTAAAATTATACCTAGAGTTATGGTCAGGAGTGTTATTTTGTATCACAGCAGGAGCACTCTCGTGGTCATCCCACGCACCCTGACTGCGAATTTCTACGTCTGTCTGCTGATTCGATCTGTTGTGTCGCCATTCACGAACAGCATCCCAGGGGATGTTTTCCAGCAGGATTACTCTCTCCCACATACCGTTGTTGTAATCCAACGTGCTCTACAGGGTGCCAACACGTTGCCTTGGCCGGCTCGATCACTACGTCTGTCTCCAGTCGAACATACATGGAATATCATCGGACAAACCCAGCGACATCCACAAACAGCGTTAACCATCCCTGCATTGACCGACCAAGTGCAGCAAGCATGAACATCCCAGAAACTGACATCCGGCACCTGTGATATACAATGCATGCAGTTTTGCATGCCTTCATTCAACATTGTGGCAGTTACACCGTTTATTAAAGTACCAGCATCTCATATATTGCAATGCCTTATCTCCGGCATACATTAACCTGTGATCACACAGTGTTAATCACTTACATATATTACATAGACAGATGTATAACCGGAAACTCATTATTCTACAGCAATCGTTTTTGGCTGTTGCTGTTTCTTCCATCAGTGTATATAGTAACAGCAATAATAATAATAATAATAATTTACTGTGGCCCCATGGGATGCTGCAGGTCTTGGTATTGGGCAGCATTTCGGTGAACAGCTTTACCGCTAGACATGTGTATACGTAGTTGATCTATATTATTCCATATCCTTTGGCTTAGGACGTAAATGTTTCACAGCGCCAAGGGACCGTACACCTTAGTATGTAATACACATTTACCGGTTCCTGAGAAAAAAAAATTGTCTTAACAATGGGACGGACAGACAGACACACGGACACCAAAGTGATGATATAAGGGTTCCGTTCTTACCGATTGAGGTACAGAAACCCAAAAAGTACGAACCTTTGTTTACATGTGGGCTCTAAGCTAATTAAATGTATGACGTAACATTAACTGTAAAGGGTAAGGTCTCCTCGGTGTAGCGAAACAGCTTACGTCCCTTCCAGATTGTATACCAGTCAGGTTCCTTTCAGAGTACGCCGATACAATAGCTCCACGCTTAGCAGTCATATACAACCGCTAACTCGTAGAAAGATCCGTACCCAAAGACTGTCAAGTTGCAAAAGTGAGACCAATATACAAGAAAGTAAATAAGAATATTTCGCTAACGTCGAATTGCAATAGGATTTTGGAATATATATTACACTCCAATGTTATGCATTACCTCGAAGAAAACGATTTAGTGAGAAATAGCCAACACTGATTCAGAAAATATAGCTCTTCTGAAGTACAATAAGTTCTTAGTTCTCACGAAGTAATCAATTCTATCGATAGGCGACGTGAAATTGATTCCACATTTTTAGATTAGCTCAAGGCTTTTAACGCCGCTCCATGCAAGCAACTTCTAATCAAATTGCGTGCCTAGGGGCCATGGTCTCAGTTGTGTGACTGGATTCTTGATTTCCTGTCAGGAAGATCAATTGATGGAAGCGACTGTTAAAGGCACTCTGCCGTTTCTGATCAACATAAACGATTTAGGAGACAATCTGAGCAGCTCTCTTCAATTGTTTGCAGATGACGCCATTACTTACAGTCTTGAACAGTCATCAGATGATCAGAACGAATTACAAAATGATTTAGACAAGATATTGGTATAGTGCAAAAAGTGGCAGTTGACTCCAAATAATGGAAAGTGTGAATGCATCCAAGTGAGTACTAAAAGGAATCCTCTAAATATCGGTTGCACAGTAAATCACACAAATCTAAAGGCTGTAATCTCAGCTAAACACTTAAGGATTACAATTAGGAATGCCTTAAATAGGAACGCTCAGATAGATAATGTTATGGGGATAGTAAACCAAAGACTGCGATTTATTAGCAGAACACTAAGAAAGTGCAATAGATCTACTAAATACACCGCTTTTACTACGCTTCTCAGCCCTCTTCTAGTGTACTGCTGTGCGGTATGGGATCAGCATCAGATAGGGTTGATGGAGGATATTGAAAAAGTTCAAAGAAGGTCAGCTTGTTTTCTGTTATCGCGAAATAAGGAAGAGAGTGCCCCGGATATGATACACGAATTGGGTTGGCACTCATTAAAGCAAAGGCATTTCTTGCTGCCGCAGGACCTTCTCATGAAATTTCGACTCCCAACTTTCTCCTCAGACTGTGCAAATACTGTCGCATGAAGCTGAGTAGCTCCGTGGTGTAGTTTATGATACTAAACTGTTGCCTGGAGGGTCGTGAGTTCAAAACTATATTGGCCTGTACGATCTTAATTTCTATATTCGGTTCGAGTACATTCTAGAAGTATCCATAAATGTTAAAAATCATTGTATTGGAATGGTCTGTACTTGTATATATACTGTATGTGTTCTGGCCGGAGGCATTTCGCTCTGCGCTCTTGTATGTGCAAGTGCTGAATAAACCTTCGTTGAGTGAAGTTAGTGTTCGTCATACATCTAATTATATCTTCTTCTATGTGACATTATTTTGGTGGAGGCGCTGGGTATTGGAACTTGTGATAGCGCACGTTACCGTCGACGACAGAGCCGCCGTTTACGTCACGAGAAACCCGAGTTCGAGCCATATTCAACAGATCGCAATCTATCGGAGACAGAAGAAGAAGAGGACGTTACGATGACAGCAGCTGTGTGCCACCACATGAGACATCCTTCTGGGTTCTCTGGTGACGATGGCCAAGATCTTAACAAGTGGCTGAAGGTATATGAGCGTGTAGCCAAATTTAACAGATGGGATGAATTCAAATTACTCCAAGCACTATGAGATATAACATCTGAGGTCATCAGTCCCATAGACTTAGAACTACTTAAACCTAACTAACCTAAGGACATCACACACATCCATGCCCGAGGCAGGATTCGAACCTGCGACCGTGCGACCGTAGCAGCAGCGCGGTTCCGGAATGAAGTGCCTAGAATCGTTCGGCCACAGCGGCCGCCAACAAATGGGATGACAACGTGTGTGTGTGGCTAACGTATTTTTCTACTTGGAGGGCACTGCCAAGCAATGGTATGAGAACAACGAGAAGAAATTCACAAACTGGAAAGTATTCCAGGCGGAACTGCGCAAGTATTTCGGCGACACACAATGACAGGAGTGCAAGGCTGAAGATAAATTAAAGTGCAGGCAACAGCGTCCAGGAGAAACTACAGAATCGTACATTCAAGACGTCTTGGAACTGTGTAAAATAGTGGATCCTAGAATGAAGAAAGAAGATAAGGTTGCACATCTCATGAAGGGTGTTGCTGAGGACATGTATCAAGCCCTACTCCTGAAGGAGGTTTAGACAGCAGACGACTTCATAAAATGGTGCCAGTATATCGAGACAATGCATCAGAAAAGAATTACAAGCAAGAAGTTTGAACGGCTTGCAAACGTCGTACCGATGTCTGTGGTGGAGTAAGGAACTGATTTCACGAGTGTTCTTCGTCAGATAGTGAGAGAGGAAGTTCAAAAGGCACTTGGACTGCACGGCGAGCAAAAAACCGAGACGCTTCAAGAGGTCATAAGGGAGGTAGTGGAACAGACATTGAACCCAATCTTTCGTCCTTCATTTCCCTTTAAAACGGTGAAAAAGTCGACACCCAGGCGGAGTTATGTTCCTACAATACCGCATGAAGAACCTGTTTGGGCACCGAGGAAGACTGACGTCTGGAGGACCCAGGATAACCAACCAGTATGCTTCCACTGTGGACGATCAGTACATATGGAGCGCTATTGTCGAGAAAGTCGGCGGATATTTGATGACGCCCGCGCCAGAAGACAGCAGACCTATCTTAGCCGATGCCAACTCCGGGACGACGAAGATGAACAAGAAGATGTGGGTGCAGGCCGACGTAGGTCACCACCGCCGCTAGCTAGCCGCTGGAGAGGACGCACCCCAACACGCCGATCAAGGTCTCCATCGCCGTTACGAAGCTCCAGCCGATTACCTAGCCACCGCAACCTGGAAAACTAAAGTGTACGACCTTCCTTGGAGGTGACGCCGCCGAAGAGAAAAATCCTCCACCGTCGATCACTACCAAAAATGATACGAAACTACGTCGGTATCCTCATGGATGACCGTCCAGCCAAAGCTCTTGTGGACTCTGGAGCATCATATTCAGTCATTTCGGAGAAGTACCGTCGCCAGTTGCAGACAACCGTATTTGTCGACAGCAAAACATCTCTGCTGAAGGTGGCTAATGGGAAATATGTAAAACCAACAGGAAGATGCACCATTCATGTGGGTATAATTGGCCATGCACAGCCCTTAGAATTCATTATCTTACAAGAGTGTAGTCACGACATCATTCTAGCATGGGACTTTTTGAAAGCTTATCAGGCAATTATAGATTGTGGTCGCTCAGAGATTATGCTAGACGAGACGAGATACTATGGACAGGAAGACGCGCATCCGAGTGTTTGAAGACTATGGGTGCTGGATGAAGTGATAATTCCTGCTGTCAGCACTAGAAAGGTAAATGTCACGTGTCATTCCATGCATCAACCAGTGGATCTTGTAGTGGAATGTAAGAGAAGCATACTACTGAAGAATAACTTGGTCATCCCAGCCTCTGTCGTCTCGTTCAAGAACGGATTCAGTGAATTATGGATTGGTAACTGTCACCGAGAACCGCAGATCCATGCAAGACACATGTGCGTAGCAAACGCTGAGCCATTAACTGAAGAACAGCTGTGCGTCATAGAAACCTCCCATTCCGAGTCTGTGGGCGAATCAGCCAATAAGCCAGAGAGCATACCGTGCGTCAGCAACGGAACGTCGAATAATGATGAAGAATGACGTCATTCAGCCTTCGCAGAGCCCATGGTCATCACCAGTGGTCCTCGTCAGGGAGAAGGATGGCAGTTGGCGCTTTTGTGTTGATTACAGGAAGCTTAATAAGATAACTAAAAAGGACGTTTACCCTCTTCCACGAATTAACGATACACTAGATTGTCTGAAGGGGGATAAGTTTTTCTCAACCATGAACATGTATTCGGGATACTGGCAAATCGAAGTAGATGAGGCTGATCGTGAGAAAACTGCATTTCTCACCCCTGAGGGCCTGTATGAGTTTAAGGTAATTCCGTTTGGTTTGTCTAATGCACGAGCAACTTTTGAACAGATGATGGATAATCTTATAAGGCACCTGAAGTGGACGATGTGTCTTGGTTATTTAGATGACATTATAGTGTTCTCAGAGACATTTGATGAACATATAAAAAGATTGAGGTCTGTTCTTAAGTGTCTCCAACAACGCGGACTGAAACTTAATCCAAGAAAATGACTCTTTGGAGCAAAATATATCAAAATACTGGGACACCTTGTGTCAAACGAAGATGTGCGGCCAGACCCAGAAAAGGTGAGATCTACAACGGAATTTACTTTTTCTACAAGTATTAGAGATGTGAGAAGCTTCCTCGGATTATGTTCTTATTACAGTCGTTATATCAAAGACTTGTATCAAAGTCACGCGACTCCAAGAGTTGTTAAAAGCTGATGCTAAATTTATCTGGGGTGGTGCTCAACAAGATACTTTCGATGTGCTGCGAAAAGCTTTCACGACTGATCCTGTACTTGGTCTGTATGATGAGAGAGCACCTACAGAACTACACGCAGAGGCCAGTGGGTATGAGCTCGGTGCTGTTCTGGTGCAAATTTCGGATAGAAAAGAGAAGGTTGTAGCCTATGCTTCTAGGACACTTGCAAAAGCCGAGAGAAACTACTCAACTACAGAAAGAGGATGTCTTGCTGTGATCTGGGCCATGTGCAACTTTCGACAGTATCTCTACGGAATGCCATTCACAGTTGTTACAGACCATCATTCACTTTGTTGGTTGATAGGTCTTAAGGATCCAACAGGACGACTCGCTAGGTGGGCACTCTTAAAGAGTATGATATTACCATAGTGTACAAAAGTGGAGGAAAACACTAAGATGCCGACTGTCTCTCAAGAAACCATGTGCAAGACCACTAAGACTTTGATGAAGATAGTGACTGTCTCACTGCACTTTGGGATCTCTCTGCTGAGCAGAAGAAGGACGCCAAGATATCTCAAATTATGCTTGCCTTAAAACGGTCAGAGGATGCGAAAGGAAAATTTAAGGTAGTTAATGGATTACTTTGCAACAAAAACTTTGATCCGTTTGTAAAGAGGTGATTACCAGTGATTCCTGAACACATGCGCTAAGATGTTCTACAGAACTTCCATGACTCACCTGAGGCCGGACATCTAGGATTTACTAAGACATTCGATAGAATCCGCAAGAGATTTTTCTCGCTAGGTTTATTTAGGAGTGTCTCTCACTATGTGTCGCACTGTCGAGAGTGCCAGAGGAGAAAGGCAGTTCCTCAGAAACCACCTGGGCGACTCATACCAATTCCACCAGCCGAAGATCCTTTCCAGTGTGTTGGGATTGACCTCCTCGGACGATTTCCAACGTGTGCTAGTGACAATAGATGGATTATGGTTTGCACTGATTATCGGACACGCTATGTCATTACAAAAGCCTTGAAAACCGCCGAAGCATCCGAGGTAGCCAAATTCATCGTAGAAGACATTGTATTAAAACACGGTGCCCCAAGGTCGTTAATTATGGATCTAGGGAAAGTTTTTCAATCGAATCTTGTGACAGAGATAAACAGTCGGT
Source organism: Schistocerca serialis cubense (assembly GCF_023864345.2). NCBI lineage: Eukaryota > Metazoa > Arthropoda > Insecta > Orthoptera > Acrididae > Schistocerca > Schistocerca serialis. Next base: position 480,078,822 of record NC_064640.1, read on the forward strand.
GCAACATTACTCATCACATGACGACTGCCTACCATCCGCGAACTAACGGGATAACTGAACGCCTTAATAAGACCTTGGCCGACATCCTCTCAATGTTCGTCTATGTTGAGCAGAGCAACTGGGGTGAGGTGCTACCTTTCGTGACGTTTGCCTACAACACCGCCGAACAAGGCACCACAGGATTTACGCCATTTTTCCTGGTGCATGGGCGTGAGGCGACTACGACGATGGACACTGTGTTTCCGTTACGTCCTGACGACGTGGACGACGGCTATATCGGCCAGGTGTTCACCAGAGCTGAGGAAGCTCGGCAGTTAGTTCGACTTCGCACGCTGCAGGTTCAAGAAGACGATCGTCGAAGGTATGACGCGAGCCGCCGCCCTGTTGTCTACCAGCCTGGTGACCTTGTCTAGATCTTCACTCCTGTTCGGAAGGTTGGTCTCTCTGAGAAGCTCGTCAGGCGCTATTTTCGACCTTATGAGGTTGTAAGATAGTTATCTGATGTTACTTATGAAGTTGAAGATTTCGATCCCAAAACAAGACGACGAAAGGTCAGAGATATGGTCCACGTCCTTCAAATGAAGCCCTATAAGGATCCTGCAATCCAGGGTAAATTCGAAGCTCCAGCGACAGGCAACAAGCGGAAAGGTGACAAAGAAAGTAGCGGCAAAAGAAGTTCTAAGAAGTTCACCGCCAGGTCAATAATCAGTCATCAGGAGTCTGAGTATTCAGGACCGATGACTCGTTCGCGGACTAGGACGACGTAACACCGAGACGCTGTTCACTTTAGGAGGAGCAGTGTCGCAGAAGAAGCTGAGGAGCTCCGTGGTGTAGTGGTTATGATACCAAACTGTTGCCTGGAGGGTCGTGAGTTGAAGACTTACCTAGACTTTACAATTTCAGTTTCTATATTCCGTTCGATTACATTCTAGAAGCATCCACAAATGTTAAGAATCATTATACTGGAATGTTCTGTAGCGCTATATATACTGTATGTGTTCTGGCCGGAGGCAGTTCGCTCTGCCCTCTTGTATTAGCAAGTGCTGAATAAACCTTCATTAAGTGAACTTAGTGTTCGTCATTCATCTAATTACACCTTCTTCTACGTGACAATATTTTGTTGGTGCCTACCTGTATAGGGAGAAATGATAATCTTAATAAAATAAATACCGGCCGGATTGGCCGTTAGGTTGTAGGCGCTACAGTCTGGAACCGAGCGACCGCTACGGTCGCAGGTTCGAATCCTGCCTCGGGCATGGATGTGTGTGATGTCCTTAGGTTATTTAGGTTTAAGTAGTTCTAAGTTCTAGGCGACTGATGACCTCAGAAGTTAAGTCGCATAGTGCTCAGAGCCAATAAAATAAATGAAATCGGAGCTCGCAAGGAAAGATTTTTCCCGCGTGCTGTTCGAGAATGGGACGGTAGAGAAGTAACTTGAACCTTCTGCCATGCACTTAATTGTGATTTGCTGAGTGATCATGTACATGTAGATGTAGATGAAAGGGCTCACAGACATTTGAAAATTTTCTGTATGTCTCATGCAGTGCTACGTCTATAGCAACAACAGTGAATGTTATAACGAAAGAATAGATCAACAAATGGAAACTACAGAAATGGGCGTATTTGTCTGATATAATGAATTTGTCGTGTGCAATAATATGGCGGATTATGATTACCTATAAATGTAGTTTACAATTTCATCAGCATTATCTACATCTACATCTACATCTACATCCATACTCCGCAAGCCACCTGACGGTGTGTGGCGGAGGGTACCCTGAGTACCTTTATCGGTTCTCCCTTCTATTCCAGTCTCGTATTGTTCGTGGAAAGAAGGATTGTCGGTATGCCTCTGTGTGGGCTCTAATCTCTCTGATTTTATCCTCATGGTCTCTTCGCGAGATATACGTAGGAGGGAGCAATATACTGCTTGACTCCTCGGTGAAGGTATGTTCTCGAAACTTTAACAAAAGCCCGTACCGAGCTACTGAGCGTCTCTCCTGCAGAGTCTTCCACTGGAGTTTATCTATCATCTCCGTAACGCTTTCGCGATTACTAAATGATCCTGTAACGAAGCGCGCTGCTCTCCGTTGGATCTTCTCTACCTCTTCGATCAACCCTATCTGGTACGGATCCCACACTGCTGAGCAGTATTCAAGCAGTGGGCGAACAAGCGTACTGTAACCTACTTCCTTAGTTTTCGGATTGCATTTCCTTAGGATTCTTCTAATGAATCTCAGTCTGGCATCTGCTTTACCGACGATCAACTTTATATGAACATTCCATTTTAAATCACTCCTAATGCGTACTCCCAGATAATTTATGGAATTAACTGCTTCCAGTTGCTGACCTGCTATTTTGTAGCTAAATGATAAGGGATCTATCTTTCTATGTATTCACAGCACATTACACTTGTCTACATTGAGACTGAATTGCCATTCCCTGCACCATGCGTCAATTCGTTGCAGATCCTCCTGCATTTCAGTACAATTTTCCATTGTTACAACCTCTCGATACACCACAGCATCATCTCCAAAAAGCCTCAGTGAACTTCCGATGTCATCCAACAGGTCATTTATGTATATTGTGAATAGCAACGGTCCTATGACACTCCCCTGCGGCACACCTGAAATCACTCTTACTTCGGAAGACTTCTCTCCATTGAGAATGACATGCTGCGTTCTGTTATCTAGAAACTCCTCAATCCAATCACACAATTGGTCTGATAGTCCATATGCTCTTACTTTGTTCATTAAACGGTTGTGGGGAACTGTATCGAACGCCTTGCGGAAGTCAAGAAACGGGGCATCTACCTGTGAACCCGTGTCTATGGCCCTCTGAGTCTCGTGGACGAATAGCGCGAGGTGGGTTTCACATGACCGTCTTTTTCGAAACCCATGCTGATTCCTACAGAGTAGATTTCTAGTCTCCAGAAAAGTCATTATACTCGAACATAATATGCGTTCCAAAATTCTACAACTGACCGACGTTAGAGATATAGGTCTATAGTTCTGCACATCTGTTCCACGTCCCTTCTTGAAAACGGGGATGACCTGTGCCCTTTTCCAATCCTTTGGAACGCTACACTCTTCTAGAGACCTACGGTACACCGCAAGTTCCTTCGCGTACTCTGTGTAAAATCGAACTGGTATCCCATCAGGTCCAGCGGCGTTTCCTCTTTTGGGCGATTTTAATTGTTTCTCTATCCCTTTGTCGTCTATTTCGATATCTACCATTTTGTCATCTGTGCGACAATCTAGAGAAGGGACTACAGTGCAGTCTTCCTCTGTGAAACAACTTTGGAAAAACACATTTAGTATTTCGGCCTTTAGTCTGTCATCCTCTGTTTCAGTACCATTTTGGTCACAGAGTGTCTGGACATTTTGTTTTGATCCACCTACTGCTTTGACATAAGACCAAAATTTCTTAGGATTTTCTGCCAAGTCAGTACATAGAACTTTATTTTCTAATTCATTGAACGCCTCTCGCATAGCCCTCCTCACACTACATTTCACTTCGCGTAATTTTTGTTTGTCTGCAAGGCTTTGGCTATGTTTATGTTTGCTGTGAAGTTTCCTTTGCTTCCGCAGCAGCTTTCTAACTCGGTTGTTGTACCACGGTGGCTCTTTTCCATCTCTTACGATCTTGCTTGGCACATACTCATCTAACGCACAATGTACGATGGGTTTGAACTTTGTCCACTGATCCTCAACACTATCTGTACTAGAGACAAAACTTTTGTGTTTAGTCGTCAGGTACTCTGTAATCCGCTTTTTGTCACTTTTGCTAAACAGAAAGATCTTCCTACCTTTTTTAATGTTTCTATTTGCGGCTGAAGTCATCGATGCAGTAACTGCTTTATGATCGCTGATTCCCTGTTCTGCGTTAACTGTTTCAAATAGTTCGGATCTGTTTGTCACCAGAAGGTCTAATATGTTATCGCCACGAGTCGATTCTCTGTTTACCTGCTCAAGGTAGTTTTGAGATAAAGCACTTAAAAACATTTCACTGGATTCTTTGTCCCTGCCACCCGTTATGAACGTTTGAGTCTCCCAGTCTATATCCGGCAAATTAAAATCTCCACCCAGAACTATAACATGGTGGGGAAATTTACTCGAAATATTTTCCAAATTATCCTTCAGGTGCTCAGCCACAACAGCTGCTGAGCCAGGGGGCCTATAGAGACATCCAATTACCATGTCTGAGCCTGCTTTAACCGTGACCTTCACCCAAATCATTTCACATTTCGGATCTCCGTCAATTTCCTTCGATACTATTGCACTTCTTATCGCTATAAACACGCCTCCCTCTTCACTGTCCAGCCTGTCTCTGCGATATACATTCCAATCTGAGTTTAGGATTTCATTACTGTTTACGTCTGGTTTCAGCCAACTTTCTGTCCCTAGTACTATATGGGCGTTGTGACCGTTTATTAATGAGAGCAGTTCTGCGACCTTTCTATAGACGCTCCTGCGGTTTACTATTAGCACATTAATATTGTTATTCCCTGTTGCATTTTGCCTACTCCTACCTTGCCGCGTCTCAGGAGGCGTCTTGTCGGGCCTAGGGAGGGAATTCTCTAACCTAAAACACCCCCATGTGCACTCCACACGTACTCCGCTACCCTTGTAGCCGCTTCCGGCGTGTAGTGCACGCCTGACGTATTCAGGGGGATCCTACATTTCTCCACCCGATAGCGGAGTTATAGTTTATAAGTTGTATAAAAGTGCTTCACAGATTTTTCCTAATGTGGAGAAACGATTTATTTTCAAACACTGAGTTTAAAATAGAAACGATGCAAATTTGATGATATGTAAATTTGTTTATGGTTATGGCCGGCCGGAGTGGCCGAGCGGTTAAAGGCGCTACAGTCTGGAACCGCACGACCGCTACGGTCGCAGGTTCGAATCCTGCCTCGGGCATGGATGTGTGTGATGTCCTTAGGTTAGTTAGGTTTAAGTAGTTCTAAGTTCTAGGGGACTTATGACCACAGCAGTTGAGTCCCATAGTGCTCAGAGCCATTTGAACCATTTTTATGGTTACACAGAAACACAAAACAGCTAGAGCTAGAAATACCGTACTGTACAGTCAAATGTGTACTGAAATGAGATTAGATGACCTGGAAGACAGCAACGTTGTGGGAGATGCATGTAAACAAGTCAGAATCCAATACCCGGCCACTATTTAGGTGTTGCGATATTGTCGACACTGATGAGCCTTCAGTCGCAACTCCAGATTTTTGAAATTCATTGGCTTGGAGAATGTGTAATGATTTGGAACTTTCCAAACAATTTTGGCGAGCAGTGAAAAATACCACTTGGCGAAGGGGATGTGTTGCATCGCCTCAACACATATTAGTTGTGTTGTGGCATTTGTAAAACATAGATTCTTCCGTGCGTGTAGTTTCGTGTTTGACCTTTGTACCACTGGTCCGGCGCACTCGCGTTTCAGCCGGCTCTGAATTCTGATAAGAGCCATCTATCATTTGGTTGCGGTGCAATTACAGATGAGGACACTAGTCTTTCATAATACATATTACTTATATCAGAATTAGTTTTGCTTTATAAGCAGTTGTATTAAAATTCCCAAAATATGTTTGTCTTGAAAAAGTAAATAGACTGAATTCATGGATTGGAGCGCAGCGTACTAGTACACTGAGGTGACAAGAGTCATGGGTTAGCGATAGGTACATGTACAGATGGCGGTAGTGTCGGACACACAAGGTATAAAAGCGCAGTGCGTGGGCGGAGCTGTAATTTGTACGGAATAGATTCATGTGAAAATATTTCTCACGTGATTATGGCGGCACGACGTGAACTGACAGGCTTTGAAGGAAGAATGATAGTTGGAGCTAGAAACATGGGTCATTCCATTTCGGAAATCTCTAGGGAAATCAATCTTCCGAAATCCACAGTGCGAAGAGTGTGTCGAGAGTACGAAAGTTCAGGTATTACGTCTCACCACGTACAACACAGTGGTGAACGGCCTTCACTTAATGAACGACAGTTTGCGTAGAGTTGTGAGTGCTAGCAGATAAGGAACACTGCGTGAAATAACCACAGAAATCAGTGTGTGTCGTAAGGCGAACGTATCCGTTAGGAAAATATGGCGAGATTTTGCGTTAATTGGCTTTGGTAGCAGAGGACCGACGCGAGTGCCTTTGCTAACAGCAGGACATCACCTGCAGCGACTTTCCTACGCTTGTATTAGCTGATCGTAGAATTCGAGTGTGATGCAGACCCACGAAGCCTTATACCCAAATTGTCAACAAGACACTGTACAACCTGGTGGTGGCTGCATAATGGTGCGGGTTGTGTTTACATAGAATGTACAGAGTCCTCTAGATATTAGGCTACTTGGAAACCATCCGCCGCCATTCATAGACATCATGTTCCCAAACAACAATAGATTTTTTCATGGATGGTAATGCACCGAGTCAAGGGCTACAACTGTTCGCAATTGGTTTGAAAAATATTCTGGTCAGTTCTAGCGTATGTTTTGACCACCTATACCGCATGACATGAATACCATCGAACATTTATGTGACATAATCGGAGGGTCAGCTCGTGCACAAATCCTGCACCGGCAACACTTTTGCAATTACGGCAGGTTGCAGAGGCAGCATGGCTCTGAAATTCTTCAGGGAACTTCCAACGACTTGAGTCCGTGCCACGTCGAGTTGCTGCACTACGCCGGGCAAAACGAGGTCCGATACGACGTTAATAGGTATCCCAGGACTTTTGTCACCTCCGTGTAACTGCACTAGAGCTAAGGTCAGTTGAATCTGACAGCTTGCTGAAGTGCGGGTGGCTTTCAAGGACGCAGTACTGACAGACAGTTCAGTGCCGATATAGCGCCGTGCACCCCTGTAAACTGCAGCTGACTGTAACAGTAAGTCGTATCCAACAGTACGTTGTAAATCACTGTTGGAAGTTCTGATATCTCTGAGATGGCCGTTGCATTTTGATTCTATTCTTCTACAATGCAACTGAGAAACTCAGAGTAAAGATTAATCTGATTACGAGATGATATTAGAAATTTTTCAAGCGAATTCGAACTAGGATTAGTCAATGGATGTCACCTGAGTAACATACACACCGGGGTAATATGCGTAGAGGCTTAGAAAGAATGAGGTACAATGGTCGAGCAGCTCCTCATAAGCTATATACACTATGTGATCGAACGTATCCGGACAACCCCAAAAACATACGTTTTTCATATTAGTTGCATTGTGCTGCCACCTACCGCCAGGTACTCCATATCAACGACCGCAGTAGTCATTAGACAGAGAGAACAGAATGGTGCGCTCCGCGGAACTCACGGAATTCGAATATGGTCAAATGATTGGGTGTCACTTGTGTCATACGTCTGTACGCGAGATTTCCACACTCCTAAATATCCTAGGTCCACCGTTTCCGATGTGATACTGAAGTGGAAACGTGAAGGGATACTTACAGCACAAAAGCGTAAGAGGGTCGTAATGTGTATTAGGGAGACATCTATCCAGACCAACACATAGGAATTCCAAACTACATCAGGAACCACTGTAAATACTATGATTGTTAGGCGGGAGGTGACAAACTTGGGTTTCATGGTCGTGCGGCTTCTCATAAGCCACAAATTATTACACCGGTAAATGCCAAACGACGTCTTTCTTGGTGTAAGGAGTGTAAACATTGGACGATTGAACAGTGGAAAAATGTTGTGGGGAGTGACGAATCACGGAACACAATGTGGCGATCCGATGGCAGGGTGTAGGCATGGCGAATGCATGGTGAACGTCATCTGCCAGCGTGTGTAGCGCCAACAGTAAAATTCTGAGGCTGTGGTGTTATGGTGTGGTCGTGTTTTTCATGGAGGGGCTTGCATCCCCTGCTGTTTTGCGTGGCACTACCACAGCACAGGCCCACATTGATATTTTAAGCACCTTCTTGCTTCCCACTGTTGAAGAGCAATTCGGGGAAGACAATTGCATCTTTCTACACGCTCGAGCACCTGTTCATAATGCACAGCCTGTGGCGGAGTGGTTACACGACAATAACATCCCTGTAATGGACTGGCCTATACTGAGTCCTGACCCGAATCCTACAGAACACCTTTGGGATTTTTTGGAATGCCGACTTCGTGTCAGGCCTCACCGACCGACATCGATACCTCTCTCAGTGTAGCACTCTGTGAAGATTGGGCTGCCATTCCCCAAGAAGCCTTCCAGCATCTGATTGAACGTATGCCTGCGAGAGTGGAAGCTGTTATCGAGGCTAAGGGTGGGCAAACACCATATTGAATTCCAACATTACCGATGGAGGTCGCCACGAATTTGTAAGTCATTTTCATCCAGGTGTCCGGATACTTTTGACCACATAGTGTAGTTGTGTAGTCAGTGCTAAGTGACGCTTGAGAGGATGTAAAGAGCGATGTCACTAAATAGTGAATCACTGGTAGTGAATGATTCAGAACGATGAAGCACATCCTGTGGTAAACCGACGGGAAGTTTGGCTTTGGAGAATACCTGTTGAACGTTTCCTACCATAGTGTGTAGTGGAATTAGTCAAGTACAAAGGACATGGTGTTATGGCATGGGTGTTTCTTTCGTGGTTAGACTGCAGTCCCCTTATTGCACTTTAGAAAACGCTAAATGTCGAAGGATATGAACACATTGTACATCATTGTGTACTGTGTACAGTACAGGAACAGTTCAGAGACGATGACTTTTTCTGCATGACAGTGCATTATGTCATAAAGCGGCTTCTGGGAGGCAATGATTTATGGAGAATAACATTCCTTAAATGGACTGGTCTGCCATAGCCGCGACCTGAACGCAATGTGACACGTTTTGGATGAATTAAAATGTTGACATCGCTCCAGACCCCAGCGCGCATAACTACCTTCTGTAGTTTCGGCTCTTGATGAATTATGGGCTGCCTTTCCTCTAGAGACATTCACACACTTCACTGAAATTGACCTTATCGGATCTGAAGCTGTTTTAAAGGTGAGGGTGGAAACACCCCATATTAATTTCCACTAGCAGGATTCCGGAAAATTTTGATCACGTGTTGTGCATGGAATCAGTTTATAATTTCGGGAATAAAGGGAGGTCACCATCAGGTGATCTTATCTTGCTCAGTAGCGTTTCATTTATGCAGCAATCACACAAATCTTCGTAAATTTTAGCGTGCTGAATAGGGAGCGATATTTATACAGACTTCCTCGTGAACGCTGCTGGGCGACTTCTCTATCTCAGCCACCGTGGAGGGTGCTGCTGTACATATCCATATGAGTTAACTGAAATAGGCTGTAACGTAGAAGGTGAAAAATTTAACATGCCAGAAATTCTTTCTTGTGATAAAATGAAATGGGGTTTTTGTCTTAAGAACAAAAAACAGGTAACGGATAAAATGTTGCGTATGCAACTGGTAGATGATTTTTCAGTCTTAGCAGCGTTTACGATTTGTTGATCATGGAAATAAATGGGTTTCGTCTGCGCTGAAGACACATGTCTGTGTGATACGTTAATTAAATTGCACCAGTTCGAAATTTACAGGTTGGTATGTCGATACTAAAGTGTAAGGGAGATAGGCTGGGAACTTCAGTGGAAATTCTCGCAAGAAGAGTGAGTGTTTCCCGCAGAATACTATTGGGTACAGTACTCAGGGGATAAGCGGATCGGATAGCGGTGCTTATTAAAGCGACGCTTCTGGGACAGGTAGGTGCACCGGAAGGCAGCGAATCCGCCCGATCGATTAACGACGTATGTCGGTCTGTCGGCTAACCTGCATGTGGTTTTTAGGCAGTTTCCCACATTTCACTAGGTGCATACCAGACTGGTATCCACGTCTCATATACACGATTCGCAAACATTTCGAAAACATTCACTCACTTTCACATAAATAAAGATACACACAGGCTGTTGGGGTAACAGCGTGGCGACAGGAAGGGCATCCGGTCACCCCTTAAACTAACCATGCCAAATTCGTAAATCACCGTGCAGACTCTAGGGCGATGTGGGACAGAGACAAGAGAAAAAGAAGTACTCGGGAAATGCTTAGACATTTCTATTCCCAAGACCGTCTGTCGCTCTTAGGGATAATGAGAATAAGGTAATAGAGATTATGGCGTGTACAAAGGCATAAAGATGGTCATTTTCCACCCACTCAGTATGCGAATACAATGGGTGAGAAAAACGCTAAGTATCCTCCGCCACACAAGGTAAAGTTGCCTGTGGTCTATGTATGTACATGTAGAGGTTACAAATCACTTTTCATACAGTTATTTAAACACTATAAAACCATATTCATACAGTTATTTAAACACTATATAAAACCAGAAAAGCTTTTTTTATTGTGAAAGTAAATTCCTGAAACCTAATAGTTACAGGAGACAGGCTAGGCTCCACTGAAGTGATTTTCATTGTATCGGGAAACACTGCTAGAGACGAAAGTTATGAAAGCCAGCGTGATTATGGTCATGTACCTGTGTCATGAGTAAACACCTAAAAGTAAGATTGAGACATAACTGAAGGGATCGGCAGAACAAAGTGCTAATCCACATGACCATATTTTGAGTTATTCGATGTTCAACTCAGAGATAACAACATAAATACTATAAGACACAGCAAATTATGTAGTAGACAGTATTTTCTGACAGTACGTAATGAACTACTTATAACTAGCATGTGGTGCCTTCGAAAGCAAAACTCTATAACGGTAATTCCTTAGTAAATTGAGTGTTAGCATTTTCTTCCACTGTTTCCTTCGATTTTATCAGTTTATTGTTTTTCTTTCATTTTATCTTTACGAAAGATCACAAGCAAAAGTTCAATAGTTCAAAATTTTCTCAGTTGGTTAAGGTAAGTAAACATAACAAAGGTCTTCTATGAACTCATTAATAATCTCTTTACTTAAAGCTACGAACATTAACGCAACTGATTCAAAATTTACTTAAATTGACAGTTAAACAATAATTCCTTCATTTCGTCTCACATTCCTCTTTTATACAATCAGTTGTGATCTCTTTAATTAGAAGCTATTAATAAATAGTTGCCACTATTAAAGTTCCAACCCTCGTACAAGGTGTGATCAAAAAGTTTCCGCTCGAAGGCCATACAGTCCAGAATCGCTATGCCGATCAGGCAAAATCACAGTAAGCATTGAGGTAATCATCCCACCGATGCGCCATGTTGAAGATACCCGTTTCGTGAAACAGTGTTTCCTGCTGCGTGAAGAAGTCCGTGACGGCCTGCTGCACATTCTCGTTAGATAGGAATAGTTGACCCTTCAAGGCCTTTTTTAAGGAACCGAAGGCTAGATAATCGCGTGAGGAGAGATCAGGACTATAGGCCACTTCAGCTGCCGTAACTTCTGCGTTACATCACTTGCGATATTGGAACGTGCTTTATCACGAAACAGAAGCACGCCTTGCAGCTGTTTTCATTCTACTACGGTGGATTTCGACAGACATGCTGTCCCACACACTTTGTTCATTACCAGATGGAAGTCTACCGGTATTTGTCCTTCGGCAGACAAAGAAATAATAAGAGCTCGTTGGTCCTGTTTGGAAGCATCATTAATTACGTCGCCATTGTTTAGTTTTCCGCATTTACCGCATGCACGTCGAAAAGACGCGTATGCCACACTAATCCCTTGCCTACATGTCGGTGCTTATATACCCGGGTCGGAGTTGCACCACATAGTATATACGCTACAGCAACGCTCTAAAATGGAAACTTTTTGATCTCCCCTTACATAGTCAGTAACACACTTACTCAACTGCCATGTGATCGTTGTACTAATAGTTCTACACTGTGTCAATTCCATTCAGACATTAAATCCAAATCTATGAACCCTAATATCTCCTTCCCGGCATAGACACTGCTCCGTAGCGATGTCTAATGTTGTCACTTGGTTGCTGATACCGTACACAAATCGTCTTCGGCGAGCGTGGTAGTTCCTTCAGCGGACTGTCGAAGATCCTCGGAAGGTTAGTTGTGATAAACTAGAGTAACAACTCCAACCGCCCGTCAAGCAACGGAGCACACGTTATATCCTGGTTTACAAAGTTACGTGAAAACGTGCACTCCTCATTTCACGCAATGGTTGACGTGCAGTATACTGTAGCTCTCGTTATGCTGGAGACCCCTGTGGGACGTCACTCCAGTTGCTCGCAGACACGCTCCGCCTAGAGTTTAGGATGTACCGTACAACTGGCGTTGCTAGAGGGAAGTATAGCTCGCAGTAAGGTTGCGACCGTCTGACTAGGAACGGCAAAAGCCGCCCGGTTAAAACCGACACCACCGAGCGAAGTGGCACAGTGATCAGCACACCGGACTCGCAGTCGTAAGGACGACGGTTCAGACTTGCATCCGGCCATCCAGATTTAGGGTTTCCGTGGTTTCCCTAAATCGCTCCAGGCAAGTGGCAGGCTGGGTCCTTAGGAAGGGTACGGCCGATTTCCATCCCCATCCTTGACACAATCCGAGCTTGTGCTCCGTCTCTAATGACCTCAATGGCGATGGGACATTAAACCCAATTTTCCTTCCTTCTTTCTTTAAAACCGACACCGATGTTTTAGTTTTGAATGACTGGTGTTCGTTTGATCTTCGTTATAGCAATTGTTTTCTTTTATTTTATTCGTAATGTTTGCGTTGGTTTGAAATATTGAGTTGTTGCAGAAAATGAGAAAAGCGGTCAGTACTATTTCAATAAAAATTCTGACAGAAACGAGCAACAAACACATGCCATAAGAATTGGTACTGCACTGTGGAGATAATAATGCACCTGTAGCTGTGTACCGTGCCTTTAGGTACGCGTGTACGGGCAGTATACCAAACATGGCCCCATCTGATCTATACGGTAGTCTCTCGCAGTTGTCGCTAGACATCTGTTGTATTCCAGACTGGCACCAACCCTTCTCTGTAAATATTTTTACGAAGTGACGTAGCAATGACGTACAGTGCTTCTATTGCTTTTAAAGATTAACAGTTTGTTTGTCATTTCTGTGAAATAATAAAAGTGGAAGGAAATTATGGTAAAAATCATAAATTATAAACTTAACTTTATCCATAACATACAACAAAAATAGAAATAAGCTGATCTGTTGCCTGTGTCTATGTAATATACCATTATCGGTTTGTAGCCCTTGAATTTTCCTTTTATGGCTTTTCGAGAAAGGCAGTGAAAGATGGAAGTACTAAGTTTCCTTTTATTTGCTTATTTAATTTAATATTTTGATTCTGTGTATCTTGAAGCAGAGAGAGTCAATTTATTTTCAATCTTTGTTCGATTTCTACGTTTATTACAGAAAATAATTGGGATAAAAAACCGAAAATCGGTTATTTCAGAAACCGGTTATTTTGAGCAGTTTTAATGGTCAGCTTAAAATGGCATGGAAGAAACGATACATCCGAAAACCGGTTGTTTCAGTGATAACCGCCATCCCTACATCGGTCTCGCTGTCATAACTCGCCCACTGTTGCTTAAAACATTACAATAAAAGCTGCTATATCACAGTCACAAAGGTAGCGTCTAACATTTTGTACGATCATCAATGAACGATAGTGCGAAGCATTACTCGTAGGAAACAAACCCACATTTGACCTCTCAGATCGGCAGAGATGTGTGTCACATTCCAAATACGGACCACCATTGTAGCAGCAATTTCTACAAGGGTTGAAAGGTAGCGGTATGACAGACCTCTAACGTTCGATTAGATGATTGCACACAAGAGATACTACTGAGACTATGTGTACCCCATCATTCTGTAGTAATAGATACTTTTTACTGATACCAAACATACGATAACGGAAATAGAACAATACATAACGCGAATATAGCAGAACACCACACAGAAGAGGTCACAAAACCTTCGGAGATTACCGATCATCGCATTTTGCTGCAAATGGACCTCTACATCTGGCAGTATGTCCCGCTCTCATGGAGTTAATTTTCTTAAGTAATTATTCAGTTGTTCCGCAATAAAGTGCAGCTGTGTAGAATCACTTTTATTTGATCCATCTTGGTGTAATTTTCGCGAGGTAATGCAATTCTAAACTTAGTTTGTTCATGCTGCTGACGTTAGAATGTCGGGGATTTCGGGGATTGTACTTGTTCAGGTTGCCCCGTGAATAGTATTCTTGCTGTTTACTCCACTCTATTTATCAGGTAATTGTAGCAACCAATTTATCCGCGTTTTTATTCCAGATTTTCAAGAGATTTTCTTGTGGGACTTAGAGCCGTTGGCTCCGTGTCACCACGTAGCCTTGGAATCTGTGTTAAATGGTTTTAGCTGTAGCATATACCACTAAAATCCCTGACGCACCGTCAGCAAATTCTATGAAATTAATGCTCATTTTTAATTTGTTCAGTGAGCAGCATCAAACTGCCACGTGTTTGTGAATTTAATTTATGTTCATTTTAACCAAGATAGGTATGGGGTCCTTTCGTTCGGCTTCCAGTCATACCGCGAAGGACTGTGCAGGTCAAATACTTGAGATTTTGTAAACTTCCGAATGTGAGAGATGTTTGAAGTGCTTTCGCTGTAAGGTCCTTTGTGTGGACGCGCCATTATCAGCAGCATGGCCGAAGTATACGTAACTGAGGTGATAGCAAGTAAATAACAATATTCTTTTGAGCAAAAAATTAGTCAGTCGTTAAAAACATATTTCAAAGTCGGCCGGAGTGGCCGAGCGGTTCTAGGAGCTTCAGTCTGGAACCGCGCGACCGCTACGGTCGCATTGATGTGTGTGATGTCCTTAGGTTAGTTAGGTTTAAGTAGTTCTAAGTTCTAGGGGACTGATGACCTCAGAAGTTAAGGCCCATAGTCCTCAGAGCCATTTGAACCATGTTTCAGAGGTGTATATTCTACACCTTATCTTGTGTATAGTGGCGGAAACTTCGTACAGCCACGTAAGTGTCTGTATAGCATAGGGTAACTCTCTCTTAGCCTTCTCAGGACACGCTTTGTATTAATAACCCATCAAGAGTTGAATGTTTGCATGCTTCTTTGCATCGTGTGTGAATGAAACGGAGTATTACGCCCTTTCATCTCTCCCCCCTTTTGATATTAGACAATATTACCATGTCATTATCTCTCTATGGTGTAGAGTACAATTTTAGTGCCGGCCGCGGTGGTCTAGCGGTTCTAGGCGCACAGTCCGGAACCGCGCGACTGCTACGGTCGCAGGTTCGAATCCTGCCTCGGGCATGGATATGTGTGATGTCTGTAGGTTAGTTAGGTTTAAGTAGTTCTAAGTTCTAGGGGACTGATGACCACTGATGTTAAGTCCCATAGTGCTCAGAGCCATTTGAACCATTTTTTGAACAATTTTAGTTAGATATCCTTAAATATGGTGTTTATATAATGTGAAAAAAGTTGGAAGGCTCATCCAGGAATTGTGTTAAAATGGAGTTATAGATTAAATGTTTTAGAATAACTCATACATCCACCAATTTCAACACCCATTCCCATTCCCCACCATATATAAAGTATATGAAGCTGTTTTAATTATGAGGACTTTGAGTGCTAATAGTCACGGAAACAGTCAAGCCCATTGTCCAATTATTACATTAACAATTTTGCACTGCACACAACGCTATCTTGGAGATTCATTCCCATGCCGATTGTGTAAGATGATTGCATTTGAAAGACGTCAGCTACTGTGCGACATTTAAGTTTTTCACTAATTCTCAGGCCATCACTGATAGATCTGCGTATAAATAACTGAATGGCATACGGGCCTCCCAAGTACGCGTGCGTGTGCCGGCTGCACTGTTAAGTATAGCAGGGCTGGTCCTTACTGTAAGCAATTATCACTGACATTAATTGCACATAGATCTCTAGGTTTAATGAGATCTCATAGACATTATCAAACAAGATACTAGATAGAACAGAAGAGGCATAGCTATTCAATAGACCTTTATGATCCAATAGTATAACCCGTGGTTACTACCATCATGATAGTATTGATACAAAATAATGAAGTACGTAAACTCGTTTATTCAACTGACCAGCGCATTACGTTAAATACGTTCGTTCATCTAGACGCGATGGGCGATCACTAGCAGTTTATTCTATGCCTTATTACATCTGGTCCTCCCTAGCACCAGTGATCTTCACAGATGGTAACACGGACTTCTATGAGAGTTTTTGATGTAGCTTCTAATAATCAGACACTTTAAATTTATTTTAATTATATTTTTAATTAGTACTAAGAGCCATGTATTACAATACCTTCTTCGATCATTAGTTTGTAGAGGTATAGAATCGTGACGGTAGGTTGTTTCATGGCGACTGGAGAAAGTTTGAGTAACACATGTATCACGGCATAAGATGCTAAAACAGGTCGGTCTTAACACGAGCAGCTCTCTACATGAGATGGTATCTTGCATTGTGGCATATAGACTGGCGATGACCCGAAGGATGGTTGCCAAACAGCCATAACTTCGGTTATCGATACTAGTAACAATAGAATTAATTTTTATTACAGAAAACACCAGGGAAAGAGTACAAGTCATTGGCCATAACTGTAGTGTTATTACGATGCAGTAAACTGTTTCGCTAACTAAACGAAGAGGTCAGTCATCCGACAGTAAACGAAGACCTACAAAGAGTACAATGTTGCATAGTAGATTTTCTAACCTGAGCTTGCCTCCCTCAGTGACATCGTGAAGCTCGATGTATCTGTACGGCAACAAGGTAACAGCGCTCTGGCAAAACGTTTGCACCTAATTAGCAATGTTTGGGGTTAGGCGTGAAAGGCATGTTCCAAATTCAATATTATTAATGAGTATTTTTGTCTTTTCTCTGTTTAAACTTTACAAGCTACTGAAATTTATACGGAATAGCTATCTCCCATCCTGTTGCATTCGTTTAAGTTACACGGAAGGAAATACAGTCGTTTACTTTCTGAATAAGCAAGAATTACTTTTGTAATTTTTTAAAATTATTTTCCCCTCCTGGTCCTTACATGAGATGTCAGTTGGAGGGAATCATACGTACTTTGACTTACACCAGAAATTGGGCTATAGTTATTTTAGAGTAATAGTCTTTAGGTTGCACAACATCTTTCGTGTAGCGTCTACAACTCGAGAGAGTTCAGTATTATTGTGAATCTTTTGCGAGTACAAAATAACCGAATAACGAACCGCCAGCTCTTATTTGAACCTTATCTACTTCTTTCAGTAGTGGATGTTCACAAGGGTTCCTAACAGACGGAAGATACAAAGAATTAATCGAATTAACATTTTGTAAGTGGCTTTCTCCGTGACTGAATAACATTTCTTTAGCGGTTTTATTTTTGACGATGTTCCCCTTCCCCAATGTCCACATAAACTTTAAGGAGGACAGCAGCCAATGATCTGCCTCCATTATGAGCATAAGTACGATGTGTCATCGGAGGCCGGTTGTTCGTGGTGAATGTTTCAGCAGTCATAGCAATCAGCACCCTTCATTGATATTCACAAAATTAAGGCTTTATAGGTATCGTGATGGCAATGATCCTGCACCTGTGGACCCTCGGTGACGTCGCACTATGGAATACATAAACCAGGAAGAAAGGAAATGAGACGTCCAACGTCCCTGACACAGATGTCTTTAGAGATGGACTATTTTCCGAATCGACTGAAGATCGGCAAAGAAATCGACTAAAGCCTAGATATTGAAATCCTCCAGTTAACTGTCTGAAGAGATAAAGAAAACAAGGAAGAAGGCAAACCCCAGGCGTTGGACTGATTCTGGCTCTCGCCAACGACTCCACTTCTGTTGAAAACGAAAGTAGTGTCAAGAGCACTTCTAGGAAGTAGACAGCATTTCCCTGACAAAAAATGTGAAGCACCCAGAAGGGGAGAAAGCAACAGAATGGAACTTCACGTGTTGAGAGGGTATGTGATGTTATTTCAGTCATTACAAAATACAGTCAAATTAACAAAGAACTTCACAGTATGAGCCAACTTTGCAGTAAGATATAGCACCGCCTTTGGCCGGGAAGCATGCACTGATTGTGCTGGGAAAAGTGTCATAAAACAGTTGTATCCTCTCACAGGGAAAGCTAGTCAACAAGCGTTGATATCTTGGATACTGGCACTGGGACGTAATTTACGTCTTAGCTGTTCCCACACATCTTCTATCAGAGACAGATCTGAGGAACCTGTTGACCGCAAAAGTACTCCAACACCACGCAGATAATTCATAGAGACTGGTGCCAGTGTGGACGAGCATTTTCCTATTGAAAAACGGCACCACGATTCTGTAACATGAGAGGTATCACATGAGGAAGCAGGATGACCGTGACGAATCATTGTATCGTTGGAAACCCCTTAGTCATTACCAGCCATGACCTTAAGACATACGCGATGGCTCACCACACCATGACACCAGAAGTAACACCGAGGTGCCTCTACAAAAAATTAAACAATGGAACCTGCACCCAGGACGCCGCCATATTCGCCGACGATAGTCATCCGGGATATTGCACAACCAAGATTCATCGTCGTTTCGAGTCTAACAGCCATCCGGTGCGCACCGTTCACTGCAAGGCTATTTACCCTTCGCTAGCGCCTTCACGGAATTCTGTTCGCTAAATTATTTGTCATATCCACGACATCAGTGTCAAATTTAGTTATATGAACTATTCCCGTGATTTGTAACACGGCGCCAGGATATTCATATTGTTACGCGATGGCGCATGTGTGATCCCTTAACAAACAGTAGAAAAATTATGGAAGGTATAGAAGATCTTGACTTTTTGAATAATAGGGCGGACTTTCCGGGTGTTATTCAAATGGTTCAAATGGCTCTGAGCACTATGGGACTTAACATCTGAGGTCATGAGTCCCCTAGAACGTAGAACTACTTAAACCTAACTAACCTAAGGACATCACACACATCCATGGCCGAGGCAGGATTCGAACCTGCGAGCGTAGCGGTCGCGCGGTTCCAGACCGAAGCGCCTAGAACCGCTCGGCCACAACGGCCGGTGGGTGTTATTCCTCATCGTAATGCCGTCCACGACCACAGTTCCCAATACCAAAAGCGTATAGGCCAACACGTGTTCCCGGAAGAACTTCATGGCAACGTACATCCAGCTGCGCAGCAGCTTCACCTTCTTCAAGACCCGAACAGCGTCCCGTGTCAACAGCAGCGAGGTCAGTCTCTGCTATTAGGAGGCCAGCAACCGTCGCCCACCGACAACAGGCAGATGCAGTGTCAGCCGTCTGCTTCCCACGACATCCAACTCGTCCAGCAACCACCCTATCAACTGCGGCAGACAGCAGCTATCCATTCGACAGGTATGCAGTAACAATGGCATCAAGGAGTACAGTATAACCTGCCAGTACAAATTCGCTGGGTGTTGAGAACATCCTGAGAATGGTAAATAATGATCCGACCACAAGTACCCGCCCTATAAGTGCCATTGTAGGAGTTCCTCAATCATCTTTTTGGCACATGCTAAGGAGACAGCAATTCCACACTTTTCACCTGCGGAAGGTATGGGAGCTGACACCTTTATTCTATCCAGGACGTCAGAATATGTGTTAGTGTTTACTCGAGCACTATGCTGCTGATCCACTGCTCCGTCATCAGGTACTGTTTACGGATGAGAGCCGCTTTACGAATGCAGGTATCGTGAACGCTCAAAACATGCACGTGAGAATCCTCGCGTAACTACAGTAAGAGGATATCAACACTATTCTGCAGTGATCATCTAGTGTGGTATAGTGGAAAGTCAGTTAGTCGGAGCGCATGTTATTCCACAGCGTCTGATTGACAGAGTGTATCAACAGTCTTTTGGAACATGAATCGAGTGGTCTGCTTCATGATGTCCCATTCGCCACATGAAGAAACTTACGTTTTATGCAAGAAGGTGTCCCCGCACATTTCAGTCGGGAGGCAAGAGAGTATCTTCAAGTTGCTTACCCCGATAAGTGGATCGATCGTGCAGGGCCAGCTGCGTGTCTCTCCAGATCTCCGATCTTCACCCCCTGGACAGCAGCCTTTGGAGCCGTCTCAAGGAGTTCATTTAAGGTGCTGCAACTCAGAATGTAGCACAACTACAAAAGCGAAATGAAAATTGGTTTGCATAGTGACATGAACGGAGACGGCAATATTCCGAGAGCGGTAGGATGTCGAGCACGTCACTGTCTCCTGCTTCGCCTTCATGGACATAATTTTAAACATGTTCTGGGTCAAATATACATTATGTACTTGTGCTAAATTTCGGATCCCTTCATGTCGTTGCTTTCTGAAAAGAATTAATTTTGTGTTGGTTGTGATGCACTTGTCATCAATCGCTACTGCATATATCGGAAATAAAAAACGAAACAAAACTTTATTTAATGTTTTAGTCTTCTTTTGATGCGTACTGTACACACACGAAGTGTTTTGAATCACCCTATGATATATATACAAAGTGTTTTAAAGTCTTTGGATGAATCACATAGGGTGGCAGAATAGGTCATGGCGAACAAATTTTATATATTCATACATATTATAAGAATGGATGTATGTATGTAAGATCCACATCTCCTCCTAAACCACGGGAACAATTTCAACCAAACTTGGAACACATATCACTTACTGTCTGAAAAGAACAACTGTGGGGGTAAGAACCACCTATCTATGAATGAGGCAGGGGTGGTGGTGAGAATGGAGAGTTGCTCACGATGCACAAATAGCCAGAATATATTCATCCAATATTTGATAACGGGAAAACTCAGTGACTTGCAACAAACATTAGACATAATTTCAACCCTAACTTTTCCTCCCAAAAAATGATGAAAGGAAAAACCTTTATCGTTTACTACATTTCATTATTCGTAAAATAAATCTGCCGCATCGTGCATGAAATTTTAACACATCACTTCATTATTACTATCTCCATATGTGATACATTTTGCAAACAGTATTCACATAAACCACTGAATAAAAGCCAAGCGGAGTGGCCACCTTGTTTGAGGCGCCATGTCACGGATTGCGCGGCCCCTCCCGCCGGGAATTCTAGTCCTCCCTTGGGCTCGGGTGTGTGTGTTGTTCTTAGCATAAGTTAGTTTAAGTAGTGTGTAAGTCTAGGGAGCAATGACCTCAGCAGTTTGGTCCCTTAAGAATTCACACACATTTGAACATTTGAACTGAATATACTTGCAAAAAAAAATTATTATTGTACGGCACATAGTTAAGAGACAAGATGCAATAAATACTGAGATGAGTGAACCACTGCCGTACCATACATGACGTTTTAATTTTTTAGTTGTTTACTACTAACTCTATTACCAACACATTTCGCAGACAGTATCCACACATAATGAGATTTTCACTCTGCAGCGGAGCGTGCGCTGATATGAAACTTCCTAGCAGATTAAAACAGTGTGCCTGACCGAAGTTCGAAATCGAGGACCTTTACCTTTCAAGGGCAAGTGTTCTACCAACTGAGCTACGCCAGCACGACTCACAACCCCGTCTGTACATCTTTAATTCCTCCAGTACCTCGTCTCCTACCTTCCAAACTTCACATAAGCTCTCATGAGAAACTTGCAGAACTAGTACTCCTGGAAGAAAGGATATTGCGGAGACGTGGTTTAACCACAGCCTGGGGGATGTTTCCAGAATGAGATTTTCACTCTGCAGCGGAATGTCTTCTGATATGAAGTGTGACGGACCGAGACTCTAACTTGGGATCTTTGCCTTTCTCAGGCAAGTACTCTATCAACTGAGCTGCTTGAAACGAAATTGCTGGGCGAAATTCGTTAGAAATACAGGTGAAAAATATACACTAATATGTGTGAAATATGCCAAATATGTGTGACGTGTGCTTACACGTATTTTGGCAATTCCACAGGTATAAAGCTTCTCCTACATCCCCGCATCTACACTCCTGGAAATGGAAAAAAGAACACATTGACACCGGTGTGTCAGACCCACCATACTTGCTCCGGACACTGCGAGAGGGCTGTACAAGCAATGATCACACGCACGGCACAGCGGACACACCAGGAACCGCGGTGTTGGCCGTCGAATGGCGCTAGCTGCGCAGCATTTGTGCACCGCCGCCGTCAGTGTCAGCCAGTTTGCCGTGGCATACGGAGCTCCATCGCAGTCTTTAACACTGGTAGCATGCCGCGACAGCGTGGACGTGAACCGTATGTGCAGTTGACGGACTTTGAGCGAGGGCGTATAGTGGGCATGCGGGAGGCCGGGTGGACGTACCGCCGAATTGCTCAACACGTGGGGCGTGAGGTCTCCACAGTACATCGATGTTGTCGCCAGTGGTCGGCGGAAGGTGCACGTGCCCGTCGACCTGGGACCGTACCGCAGCGACGCACGGATGCACGCCAAGACCGTAGGATCCTACGCAGTGCCGTAGGTGACCGCACCGCCACTTCCCAGCAAATTAGGGACACCGTTGCTCCTGGGTTATCGGCGAGGACCATTCGCAACCGTCTCCATGAAGCTGGGCTACGGTCCCGCACACCGTTAGGCCGTCTTCCGCTCACGCCCCAACATCGTGCAGCCCGCCTCCAGTGGTGTCGCGACAGGCGTGAATGGAGGGACGAATGGAGACGTGTCGTCTTCAGCGATGAGAGTCGCTTCTGCCTTGGTGCCAATGATGGTCGTATGCGTGTTTGGCGCCGTGCAGGTGAGCGCCACAATCAGGACTGCATACGACCGAGGCACACAGGGCCAACTCCCGGCATCATGGTGTGGGGAGCTATCTCCTACACTGGCCGTACACCACTGGTGATCGTTGAGGGGACACTGAATAGTGCACGGTACATCCAAACCGTCATCGAACCCATCGTTCTACCATTCCTAGACCGGCAAGGGAACTTGCTGTTCCAACAGGACAATGCACGTCCGCATGTATCCCGTGCCACCCAACGTGCTCTAGAAGGTGTAAGTCAACTACCCTGGCCAGCAAGATCTCCGGATCTGTCCCCCATTGAGCATGTTTGGGACTGGATGAAGCGTCGTCTCACGCGGTCTGCACGTCCAGCACGAACGCTGGTCCAACTGAGGCGCTAGGTGGAAATGGCATGGCAAGCCGTTCCACAGGACTACATCCAGCATCTCTACGATCGTCTCCATGGGAGAATAGCAGCCTGCATTGCTGCGAAAGGTGGATATACACTGTACTAGTGCCGACATTGTGCATGCTCTGTTGCCTGTGTCTATGTGCCTGTGGTTCTGTCAGTGTGATCATGTGATGTATCTGACCCCAGGAATGTGTCAATAAAGTTTCCCCTTCCTGGGACAATGAATTCACGGTGTTCTTATTTCAATTTCCAGGAGTGTATTTCATCAAACTTGTTACACACATAGTGTACCTGGAAAAAATACTGTAGGGGTAAGAACCAGCAACCACCTATTGGGGTGGGGTTGATGACGTGGACAGAGAAGGGGAGAGGAGATGGATAGACAGAGAGGAGGAATGAGAAGGTGAAAAGAGAGAAGGAGTGGGAAAAATAGAAAGAGAGGAGGTGTGGGAGAAATGAACAGAGAGAGGGAATGCGAGGAAATGGACAGAGAGAGGGGAGGGGAAGAGATGCACAGAGAGAGGGGAGAGAAGGAGGTGGACAGAGAACGGAGAGATGAGTGAATGGACAGAGTGACTGAGGAAGAGATCGACAGAGAGAGGAGTGTAAGAGGATGTGAGCAGAAAATATATACTCGACCTGGCATTCAACTTTTTTAGCTTATTAAAATGATTCCCAAACGACAACCGCATTCACTTAGGTTCAATAGATTTTTCATTATGTGAGTATACTTAAGAGCTGTTGGTGCATACATTGGCTGATGGCCCTTGACATAAAACACGTAAGTAGACAGAAAGACACTATATCGTTTGATTACACTTTCTGTGAAATTACCACACAAATCTAGGCGTGCGAAATGGAGATGTAAATCTGAGATTTAATATAAGAACGCTAGTGAAGGATACCTGATACGAAACAGTTGCAGGATCACTTGCTGATTACAATTTGTCCATCTGGGAAACTTACTAAGTTAAGTTAACGGAAGAAAATGAGAAGAGCGAAAGGAGAGCGTGCGTTCGAAGCAAATTTGTGTAGTCAGCACGTAGAGCATCACAGAAATGCTATACAGTTTCTAATGAGAGACGTTCAAAATGACAACAGTCTACCGTTTGATAAATGCCATCAAATTTATTACTTCCTACAACCTACCTGTTGCGTAATGATTACGAACATAAAGTTAGAAGATTTGGTAGGTACACAGTCTACAATCTATCTTCTGGAGTAAATTGCGAGTATGGAACAGGATGAGAGTAATGTTTCTGCCGCACTATTTGCTATTCGCCATACACTGTATGGTGACTTGCAGTGTAGAACTGTAGATATAGGTTTATAACATTGTGCTCTGAAGGATAGCTATGCGTTGTCCAATATTTTCTTCATTATATTCGGCGTGAATGAATATTTATTTCCAATTCAGTTGCAGAACATGGTGTCCATATTTTAGTACCATTGTAGCCGTTATCATTTCCTTCTGAGGACAATGGTTAGCAACACAGGTATTACCCGTCTGGACATGGACTAAAAGTGATACGGGTACTTCATACAATGCTGATTCATCTATCACAGTGTTCACCATTCGTAGTGAATGGCGAGTGGTGGCGTGACGACTCTCGATAACCCAGTTTGCAGTGGGTAGGTGATAAGGAGAACGTGCTGACCAGGGTATCATTCGAATAACCTCTGGTCGAGATAGGTCAGGACAGCACGTCAACGTGTAGTCTTGCGCTATCTTTTTGAAGATAACGTCATGGAAACCTCGAATATACGGCACAGTCTTCAGCCTTAACACTTCATCAATACAAAGACAGCTATCCAAATTACCGACTATGCGAACCGAACGTGATAGTGTGCACTGCACTCCGTAACATAACGCCATGTGACCGGGCACGTATAAAAAAACTAAAACAATTTACAAACTTTCGTTCTTCTAAGAGCCTCCACACACGGTTACGTCCATCGTGATGCTGTATACAGAAGCACGACACGTCTTAAAATACGATGTTATGTCACTCCTGTGTCCAGTCCTGTCGTTGGGTGCACCACTATCGACGCCACTATCACTGCTTCCATGTCAAAATGTATCCACAGCAATAGTTGCTGTGCTGACAGTCTGTGGTGTTCCAGAGAGCATCGTGCCGTCATTGTGGACACTTGTCTAGAAAAAAGCAATCCCTTTTCCGTACGTGACATGATTATAGAAATCTTGCACCACTGAGAGAAAAAAAGTGTATCCTCTTGGGTACTAGTCTCGTGGGACCGTTGAGATCCTGCATGGCGTTGAGAATGACCCCCCTGTACTCATCGATTCCGTATTTGCAAGGCAGTAGTTAGATCGAATCCTACGTCAGTATCAATATCGCAGACCGATAAACCACATTACTGACAGGCTACGTACCTGCCGCTGTCGAATTTCGATGTGTTGTAGTAGACGTTTCTGTTTCTTGTACGAGGCATAACACTCTCTTATCACAACTAAATAATATTAAAATGCGATTTCTGAATGACGAATTTGCTGCATATTTTGTCTTTATACACTAGATGCAGATGACGTTGTGTGCATGAAATATTATGGGACTTAACTGCTAAGGTCATCAGTCCCTTAGCTTACACACTACTTAACGTAAATTGTCCTAAGGACAAACACATACACCCATGCCCGAGGGAGAACTCGTACCTCCACCGGGACCAGCTGCACAGTCCATGACTGCAGCGCCGTAGACCGCTCGGGCAGATGAAGTTGCTCCTACCTTCTTTGTGTAGCCAAGCTGAAATATTAATGAGTTTCATAACTAATACTGAAGTACACTCCTTATCAGTTTAAAGTTTGTTGGATGCTACCTTCAAGGTGATGTAAATTTGATGGTCATCAGTAGATAATTAAATTCGTTTAAAGAAAGTGAGGCAAACAAAAGTAAATTTGAAGCTTCTAGTCGGTTTTGAACGTACGCTGCGATATAATTCTTACGTTTTATATTGTGACAAACACATGAACTCCTTTCCATCGTTCAAAATATTTCATAGACGAGAGTACTCATTACTAGTTATGATTAGCATACGTACATTTGGTTCGCAGTTCATTATAACAAGATAATGATAGATAATTTCTTTATATAAATATTTTAGTTATAGAAAATTGTACATTTTAATCCCTTTGATAACGGTAGAGTCCCCACGCACATAGAAAAATGAAGTTCGAAAATCTTGTAGGTATCGGTTACGTTGTGAGAATATCAGAGGATATATCCAATATTTCCTTGCAAATTAAGATATAGATAATATTTCAAACATTTAAGGTTCCGTCTGAAAGACTTAATTCCACCGCACAGCCTAACCTCTAAAGAATATTTCCTGACCAGTTCTGTAATACAAAATGTGTATTTTCATGTAAAAAAGACGTCATGTTGATTTACTTGAGTTTTGTATATGATATATCAATCATTTCTGGCATATCTGTACTACTATACAAAGACAAACTACAGTTTAACGTTTTTCCCAAAAATCTAGAGAAGTTCGTTACCGATTTACTTCAAAGCTGTACATGATACTGTAATATACTTTCAGATGGACACAGGCAACATATTTCTTGACTGTATGTGGTACATAAATGTATATATAATACATAAAGAGGAAACGTTCTTAGCAAAAACTCAAAAAGTTTTTACTAAAATTTTTCCTATTTCTGCTCTATAGTCAACAAACTGTCGTGTGGACATAAGTCACATACTTTTAAAATATATATTGTATACAAGTATATATCTAATACATAACGAGGAAACGATGGCAAACGTCTCGAAAAATTCTGACCAATTTACATCAAATTTTATACAAACTGTAATAAATTCTCTGACGGACATATGCTATATATATATATATATATATATATATATATATATATATATATATATATATATATATATATATATATATATAGGGTGTTACAAAAAGGTACGGCCAAACTTCCTGGGAACATTCCTCACACACAAAGAAAGATAATATGTTATGTGGACACGTGTCCGGAAACGCTTACTTTCCATGTTAGAGCTCATTTTATTACTTCTCTTCAAATCACATTAATCATGTAATGGAAACACACAGCAACAGAACATACCAGCGTGACTTCAAACACTTTGTTACAGGAAATGTTCAAAATGTCCTCCGTTAGCGAGGATACATGCATCCACAATCCGTCGCATGGAATCCCTGATGCGCTGATGCAGCCCTGGAGAATGGCGTATTGTATCACAGCCGTCCACAATACGAGCACGAAGAGTCTCTACATTTGGTACCGGGTTTGCGTAGACAAGAGCTTTCAAATGCCCCCATAAATGAAAGTCAATAGGGTTGAGGTCAGGAGAGCGTGGAGGCCATGGAATTGGTCCGCCTCTACCAATCCATCGGTCACCGAATCTGTTGTTGAGAAGCGTACGAACACTTCGATTGAAATGTGCAGGTGCTCCATCGTGCATAAACCACATGTTGTGTCGTACTTGTAAAGGCACATGTTCTAGCAGCACAGGTAGAGTATCCCGTATGAAATCATGATAACGTGCTCCATTGAGCGTAGGTGGACGAAACTAAAATGAGCTCTAACATGGAAATTAAGCGTTTCCGGACACATGTCCACATAACATCTTTTCTTTATTTGAGTATGAGGAATGTTTCCTGAAAGTTTGGCCGTACCTTTTTGTAACACTCTGTATATATATATATATATATATATATATATATATATATATATATATATATATATATATATATAAAGGAGAAACGTTCTTAGAAGCGTCTTGATAACTTCTTGAATAATTTATTCGTGATACTTTAATCAACATTTGGACAGACATTGGCTGTATGTAATGTGTAAATCGGAAACGTTGCTAGCAAAAATCTCGAAATGTTCTTGACCGTTTTACTTCAATATATATATATATATATATATCATGTGTCCGTGTAAATTTTATATATATGACTATGTACAGATTTTCTGTTAAATCGACTGCAAGAAAGAAAACGCTGTGATGTGAAAAAAGTGTGGTTTCTTTTTCTACCTCGCAGTCATTATAAACTTAGAAAAATTGTATATGCAACAGTGTGTTTTGTTTTCTTCGTTCCTGTCAGTATGAAGAGTAAAGAGGACTGTTGTACTTGTGGCTTAGCTACATACGATTAGAACACTGCTGTGGAATCTGAATCCTCCGAAAATTTGCAGTCCTACCCATTCACAGATTAAAACTATGAGAAATACTGTCACTGAAGCTACGCTGCTATCCTCACGAACTCAGTAGCTGGAGGGTTGTCTTGTACCCCTCTTTAATGATCCCATCAAGCGGTTTACCAAATCATTTCAAGTGTCTTCATTTCCCAATCGAGGAGTTGTTTGAAATAACAATAAACAAGGCTCAGTGTCAGAGAGAGGAAGAGGAGATGGACAGAGATGGGAGGAGGAGAAAGTGGACACACAGAGGACTAAGGAGGAGGTGGGTAGAGACAGGGTGAGGAGGAGATAGAGACAGATTAGCAGTGAGGATTAGATGGACAGTGCGAGGGGGAGGTGGAGGTGATGAAAAATAGAGGGGGGAAGAGGATGAGGTGGACAAAGAGAGGTGAAGGAGGAGATGTACAGAGAGAGGGAGGGAAGGAAATTAGGACGTATATACAATTCCAATAAATATTTAGTAACTTCGAAACATTGCCGGGTCGGCTAGTATGTTATAATACGTTCCTTAGTCAGGAAGTGTTGTCACCAAATACAGGTTGAATCTTGCTAAGAAAAACGGCAACCAGCCTTCTTAGGAAAAATCACCCTGCAATTTTCTACACAGCCACAATATCGAAATGTCATTTTTCGACAAAATATCATATAGTCACAGTTTTTTATGTGTGTTATAAATTCAAGAATGTTAAGGATCAAACATTTGTTATATGTGAAAATGCAGCTTCGTTTCTCATATCTGTAGTGTTGGAAGTGACGCATACAACGCCCTGCAGTGCTAGATGAGCAAGAGCGTAAGCTGTGGCTGGCAGCTGTCGGCGCCAAAAGGTCGCACTTGATTTATGGGGCAGGGCTCAGAAGAGGTAGGTAGGTGACTGCCGTGTGGACAACGCGTGAGGGAATTGTCGTCTGCCTGGAGCGTCCCGGAACAACTGCTCAGCATAATTCATCACAAAAATTCGCAAAATACTATACAGTCACCCCGGAAGGACATTCTTTCCTTCTGTAGAAAGTTACAGACTTATATGTAACCAGGGGCTTTTTCCTAGGTGCAATGAAGATAGCAATTACACGAATAACTCCTTTCCAATGGTTATAGCTACCCTTCAAGGTACATTACTTGATTGTAAATTAACGGTAACAGCCAAGGAACTCCATCCTTTTGCTGTTACTACAACATTTAATATATCGGAGAGTCCTTATACTAAACACTCAGTAAAGAATTCAGTCCCATTCCTCGTGAAACAAAGTGAATATTTGTTCCCGAGCACGTGCCAGAATCGATATGTCAGGCATCCGACACTGTAGTTCATTCCAACGGAGTACGTTGAGGTCTAGGTTTTGATCAGTTCCGTACGAAAATTACAGATGATTTTCTTCGATCCGCAGTGGCGAGTCATTAGTTTCCAAGCATATGTCATGTAACTGTCATGCTAATATGGAAAAGATCAAATTCTAAAGTTTTACACAGTATATGAAACAACGCTATTGGCACAAGGTATTTAGGAAAATATTGTTCGTCATCCATCCTCCAGATTTACAAACCTCTACTTAAGTGCCAAAACGTATGCCGCTACGCACCACAGTGTAACACTCTCATCCACTTCTTTACATGCCAGTGATGGCAACTTTCATATCACTCTAAGCGAAATAGTGCATTTGTTCTTCTGAGTGCTGTCTTCTGGGCAACAACGTGACTACGAAAACTGTGACGATGCTTCTTCCCCTGAGCTCTCCTCTCTGATTATTATTCGTAAATCTGTCTCGTGATTGGTATTTGTAGTAAGCATCCAGTTCTGCTAAATTTGTCAGTCGTTTCCTCAGGTGTACCAAAACGATTGTGTTTCTTGATGGTTTAGTGCGTACGTGTCAGATTACAAATGCGAAGGTCTGTTGTTCCGTCAGTCCTCGCACTTGTTGTATCAATTATTGCTCCTTACTCATCTGTCAATCATTTGTTAGTATGTAAAATGTGAAGGTGTGCTGTGGATCGGAGTGGTCGTTAAATTGTAAACACCCCTAAACGTGGGTGGACATAAGGGGCGCCTCCGATAAACCATGCCTAAGAAAAGACTTCTGTTTTAATCAACCTTCGGGTAGAAGACAGCTTTACTTAATTGTAACGGAAAAAGAAGTTAACATGTAACCATTCAATTTAAATAGTAGCTTGCAACATTTAATGTAAATTGCTTCCACAAACTGTTCTCGACAGTGCAAAGACAATTGCTTTCGCCCTCGTAACCAATGCACTGTCTATATAGATCGCTTGAATTAACACAGAAATGCCCTTGAGATCGTTAATAAGATGTCACAAAAATCGAGAATGTATCAGTTTTGATATTGTTACATGAGCACAATGCGTTACCATCATGTATATGTTTTCTGTGTGAATGATACAATGAAGAGAATTAATTGTATTCGATCGGAGAAGTACTGTGAAGCCCAAAAGTTAGGACATTCCACCAGAAGAAATTTCACAGCAGTAACGTGTTAGTGACGTTATTGAGAGTTAAACACGTCTGGGAATCACTGTACCTGATGGTCATTGGGGGATGAAGAGAAATACATATTTCACTTATACAAATGATTGTCAGAATGGAAAGAAGTGATAGATTTCTACATCATCAAATTCGATCGTGCCAGAAACCGAAGAGCATATTCAGAACGCTGTTGTGGATCATGATGTTTCAGTTTCTGCACCGTCTGGATCTTGTAGGGTGCCAGTGTAAAATACATAGCAAAACTTTCCGTACTGTTGACCATCAGATGGGCAATTCTCGTGACATTGCACGAGCACTGGCACTACCCGGGGCACGTGCTGAAAGTTATAGCAATAGAGGCATCGTCAATAACTTCCCCCGGCATAAGTCGTCTGCTTCTTCCAGGTGCCACACTAAGATCACCCGTGTTTTCCAATTTCGTCATCATCATCTTCAAACAATTTAATTACATCGGGCGTCTACTCAGACCTTTCAGCCGGAGATACTCTCTCCACGCAACAGTGTAATTGCTACCGTCCACATAAAACAGATTCATTAACAGCGCACGGTCTCTCTTCTCGAAAGCCATACTGTTCACTCATGTCATGGCTTGTTAAATGACAGCGTGTATGTCATACCACCTTAAAAATAGCGTGCCACCCCGGATTGGCACCTGGAGGCCACAACTGGAACTATCTTTTTTTTCAGCGGTTTCCGTATTAATGTATTAGCACATCTACAGATTTTCGCTGCCACACGATTCTACAGCCCACACTGGACCTCCGTAAGTAGCTGCATTTTAATTACAAAAACCCAGTGTGTCATATTAATAGAAAGTTAAAATTTCACTAATTTATAAAGTAATGGGAGCAAGGAAATATAAGAATACAGTTCAAACACAGGCGATCGATGTGGCACATTGGTAAGACACTGCAGTCATACTCGGAAGAAAGGCTTTTCAAATCCTGTCTGGCCAACCATACTCGGATTTTCGTGATTTTCCTAAATCGCTTATAGCAATAGTCGAGATAGTTCCTTTGCAGAGCACTAACGATTTCCTTATGACTCATTCCCAATGCGAGATGAGTCTCCATCTCTAATGATATCATCGTCGATGGGATGATAAACCCTAATTTTTTTATTACGGTTTTCCTTCCTTCAATGGCAGAAAAAGAGTTGATTCATTTCAGAAAAGCGTCAAAACTAATTTCGAAAACTGTAGACACACCACTTTCCATAAAACCTCTACGTACTTCATTTTAAGTGGTGTCATGAATGGTCAATAAAACTGTAAATACAGACGAAAAAATAATTTGACATTACACTGAAATACTGGCTCAGACGACAAGAGTTTGTGACTAATAAAATTCGTGTTTTTATGTGTGACATGCAGGAACCACTTGCCGGGAAGGACACAACTCGGGACAACTGCCTGTCGCGAGCATTTCTCAACCAATTTGAGCTACCCGAGCACGTCTTATGGTCCCACTAAAAGCCTTAAGTTGGGTCTGTCTCCCCCAGGAGAATGAGTATAGTGGATATATTGTGTTAGCCACAGTCTCGAATCTCAGGGTCGGTACTGTGACGGGATACCTTCCTCAGACACAGTTAACAAAGTGAGTTGTTGCCGACGAGTCAAGAATTACCACCTATATAGAGAATTAAGCGTGTGAGAGACATCACATACACAACATGGAAATCTCCTCCACAATGAATTTTCCTTCTAAAAACGTAAGAAACATATTTCATGGCTAAGAGTTCAAGGAACACGAAGGATCTTACTTAGAGATCTGTAAAGAGTAAATCCCACATAACAGTTTTGAGGCAGTTTACATCTTAAACATATTTTAGTATTTACCTTCCCCTCAGTGTTAGTATTATAACTTTATTACGGAACAAAAACCCAATAGTGCGTCATAGTAATACGGTTAATGCTAGTGTACCTGGTAGTCAGT
Source organism: Schistocerca serialis cubense (assembly GCF_023864345.2). Lineage (NCBI taxonomy): Eukaryota > Metazoa > Arthropoda > Insecta > Orthoptera > Acrididae > Schistocerca > Schistocerca serialis. The sequence continues at coordinate 480,111,487 of NC_064640.1, forward strand.
AGTGGAGATACATTACGAAAACACGAAAACATACGTGATTTATATATAACAAATTACGAATCCGACTGGTCATTTGTCACTATGCACATTCACGCCAATTACTTCCAGAATTATACTTGTATTGCACGTCATATAGTAAAACATTGGGTCCCAAGATCTTGAATGTTGCAAAAGGAAAGGTTTACCGTGCCCTTAACCGCATTTGTTCGAAGCGCATGTGAGAGCGCCTCGTATGATAGAAGGAAGTTAGATTTTAACGTCTTATTATCATCTAGGTCGTTAACTTTGGAATGCTAGGGATCCCACGACCGCCCTCCAGCACCCCTATCAGTCATCGACGGAGTGTTGTGCACAACAGCTGACTTAGGCTGAATCAATGTACTCACGATAAACATTAGATGCAGAGACACGACAGAAGCTCTATGCTTGCTCGATCTCGTGAATAATGTCCCATCTGTGGGACACCAGGTAATTAGGTGGGCATATACCGTGAGTCGCATCCGTTTTGCAGTAAACTGTTGTGCCGGTGGACAATACTATTTCTGATGATATCCTAGATGATGATGATGATGATGATGATGATGATGTTATGTTGGTCTTAGCGCACGACAGTCAGTTCTTTGGTGCCTATAGTAAAATTTTTATGAATGGCGTTAAAAGAGATAAAAAATAGAAATTCCGTAAGAAATGAAACACACACACACAGCTACAACAGAAGGCTGGCCCCCAGTTAAACATGTTCTACCCTCTCACAAAAATATAAGTCAGACTTAGTTAAAATGTGGCATACTGTGAACCGCAATTTATTTTAATGAAGACAAATATTATTTGCGGAACAGGAAACTTGAAAATGGAACAGCTTCATTTCAAAAACTTCTACACAGAGTTTTCTCTGTTAAAAAATGATGGACGGTTTACTGAGCCCATTCCTCCAAACATCTAACTGTCAGCTGCTACAAGGCTGGGAGAGAAAGCAGTGACACAGAAGTATAACTCATACAGTGATCACTAAAAAGGAATTTTGACAGAAAAGACTTGGCGCAATCTGGACTCGCTTTCCGGGAGAGGGCGATTCAGATTTCCAGATTCAGGGTGTCCGGTGTTTCCGAAATCGTTTAAGGCAACTTCTATCACGGGTCTCTTGAAAATGACACTACGAAATTTCGTTCCTGTCCTTGCTCCATCCGACCTTGTGCTCCGTCTCTAACGACCTCGTCGTTGACGGAACTTTAAACCCTAACCTTCTTTCCTTTACAACTTCTTGCTTAAAACACAACTGTGAGTGCCACCGTTCTCTTATTGAAAGTGGTTGGAGAAGACGCAGTAAACTAGGCATTTAAAACAACGTAGGGAGAGGAAGGAATATTTAAGGATGGTAAGATGTTCCCAGAGGCTCCATTCGATGAGTTGTCCGGATATATTACCCTTCAATGTAGTATCATAGGCTGTATTGACATAAAAAAACCTGTTACAGGTTAACTCTCCAGAAAAGCCTATTGAATGGACACTTCTGATAGGGACAAGTTACCAAAAATGGTTCGATAGCTCCTGAACGCTACTGTAAGCAATTAAGAAGCTGTATGTATTCTAAGAGCTAAATATGTTGGCAGTTGGCCATCCGCTCCAAGGTCTCGCCAACGCATATGGTTAGGCCAGCACTATGGTAACTACTCTGGCATGTGTGATCTGTTCCATATTTCATTAAATGGACTGTAATAGCTTCCTTCTGCGACTTCTGAAATTGCCCTGTTAGCTTGATAAAATTAAAGTAGGTGAGGAGGATGTCTTCAGTTCTCCCTGCATGGTGCTACAATATGTTTTCGCTCCTCTTCTAACAACCACGTTGTCGCGGGATGTTATATCCTAATTTTTTTTTAATTTAGGACTTCTTGCTCTGACGTTATGTTATTAATAGCTACGGAAATCCAGTCACACTTGAAAAACACTACGCTGAAGAACCTCGTTATTTTGTTAAAAGCGATTATAGAACATGTCTGCGACTCTACTCTGAAAATAACGCGGGAAGAAGAGGCAGAATGGGTACTGAATCCTTCTCCGGTGAGCTGCGTCGCATTGTTAATACGATTTACCAATTTCTGGACATTGTCAGGGTTTTGAAACTCTGAAGTTTGCTGTACAGCGTTCAGTTTGCCTTTCTGATCATCCATCATGGAGATTTCTTCTGGGCACTTTTCTGAGTGGCAAGATCATGAAATGGGAATTAGAGTGCAAGTAATCCACCGCTACATAAATGAGTATGTTATGAGCACCAATAGAATAACTTTACTAAGGGCATGATAAGTTGGTTGGCAGCCCTCCCCCCCCCCCCCCCCCCCTCAGTACCTATCGTTTAAAGTCGACACCATTATGAACATTTCGTGTTATCTGTTCTCTGTTTCAGATCGCTGCCACGCTCAGTCACCCCAAAGTCGTGATACCGTAATTTCCTGACGAATTGTTGTTGTGTTGTCAGTGTGAGCGGATGATTAACTGATTAAATATGGAATTGCACTTATATTTAAATTCATTATGTGATGTCATACACTATCGTAGATATTTACTAAATGTAGAATGTCGTTTTTCTTCTACTCATTGCATTGTATAACAACAGCCTTAGCGGTTCTAGGCCCTTCAGTCTGGAACCGCGAGACCGCTACGGTCGCAGGTTCTAATCCTGTCTCGGGCATGGATGTGTGTGATGTCCTTAGGTTAGTTAGGTTTAAATAGTTCTAAGTTCTAGGGGACTCATGACCTCAGATGTTAAGTCCCATAGTGCTCAGAGCCATTTGAACCATTCTTTTGAACAACAGCCTTATTTTAATTTCATGTTCACTGCTACAAATATGCACCCCATTTGAAGATGACCGTCTTTACCCGTATCATTCGCATTCACCAATCAATGTTATTTTCGTTATAAATTTATGCTGTAGCATCGGTAAGAGTCGCACACATCCGTAAGCTGTCAATACCTGAAGACAAACAATACAAAATTCTCCCTCTCACATACCCTTACCCCTGCAGTAGCTGCGCTAATATACTTCATTTAGCGCATAGCCGAATTTCCCAACATGAATTAAGATTAAACACATCTCATAAATATTACAACCTCTGTAAGAATTTTCGTTCATTAGTGACCGGGAAGATACTTCGGCTCTTGACGTTAGTTGGTGCTTTAAGATTCGACAGGTAGTTGCTGCATGCATATCTGTATCACTAAACGACTGACCAGGTGCACAGCGATCCGGTCTCAGTTCCAAGTTACCTGTTTAAGAGATTCCGGGAAATAAATTTATTTTCAGTATTTCGTATAATTATTGACGGAATTTAATAACGTAAAATGCTGTTGCAATTTACTCATTAAGAGGTATGATGATATGTTAACGGCCTAATAGAACAAGAAAGATATTGGATTCAGGAACTGTGTATATGTCTTCAGGCAGTGTAACTCACGGTACTCAAATTACTCAGGGTACATTCATCCAGCATTTGACGATTGAAAGCACTTAACGACTTCCAACAAACGCTACACACAGTTTCAAACCTTTATGAAGCTTTATCTCTCTGCCACCTACACAAAATAACGAAACGAAAAAAGCTTATCGCTTACTACACTTTAGCTATTCATGCAGCAAAACTTCAGCATCAGAAATGACGTTTTATTTTATTACTTCTTTAGCATTGTCTCTATTCGCAACATGTTTTTCAACATGTATCCGCAAACACCACTGAATATATCTGCAGCAGTAAATAATTGTACGACACATAGTTCAGGAGATATAGCGTGATAAACATAGAGATGCGTGAAAAACAAGCTTTTGCTTAAAATGGAGGGCAAATTACCCATACTATACTTGTTCAGCGTTTGATAACGAGAGCACTTATCGATTTCAACAAACTTTATACATAATTTCAATCCTTTTCTAAACTTTTCTCGCTTGTATGCTTAGCGTCAAACATTCAACACATGAACTCATTTGCAAAGTAATCAGAAGTTTGAAACTGTTTCATACATGGGAGTTCATTTCCTCACAGAACCGAGTTAACGGGTTATTATAAAACACGGTTGAGTATTGCGAACCACACCAATACCTGATTCGAGCCGCATGCAGCCCACGTGCGTCAGTTTGACGACCACTAGTCTAGAACCATATGGGAAGTCAGTTAGAGGCAACATATGATCAGTGTGTGATTCGGATGCACTGAAACAATTACTACTTGAAAACTGGTAGTTAGGAACAGATGTGAAGAAGGAGGTGGAGGAGGAGGAGGAGGAGGAAGAAGAGGAGGAGGAGAAGATGATTAGCGTTTTACGTCCTGTCGACAATTAGGCCATTAGAGACGGAGCACAAACTCGGATTAGGGAAAAATAGGGAAAGAAATCGGCCGTGTCCACTCAAAGGAATCATCCCGGAATTTGCCTGAAGCAATTTAGGGAAAATGATGTTCCGCACTACGATGGGAGTCATATTAGTAATAAGGTTTCTGTTTTCCTTTTACTCCTGACGTTCTCTTGAGGTAGTAAGTTCGCAGTACAAAGGAGAAAGGGTGAGGGGCAGTTATTTCACGGTAAACATGAGACTGTTTTTTCACACCACGGTGCGAATGGTACAGCGTCAGGACCAAAGAATCACGATGTTTTACTTTGGTACCGAACCATTTTGGACTGCTGTCCTTGTGCATACTTTTACTCGCCCTCCCCCTTCCCTTGAATTTTGGAGGAACTGAATAAGACTGTTTTCGCCGTAGAAATTCTTTCGATTATCCATATCTGTCTGTCATAATGGTGTGCTACTCTTCGCAACAGCACATTCTGCTGCGTCTATTGCTTCTATTTATCGCTTACATGGTTAAGTCAGTGCTGCAGATTTGCAGTTACATTTGCAGATTCATCTGATGGTGCTATTATCAGCTATCATTTTCTGGATAAAGCGATGGATGCGGTCTGTTACTGGCAGTGAAGTCCCTACTGACTTCTCGAATGGAATAGCCACGCAAAGTCTCTTTCTTGTATGGGTCTAGATATTCTTCATTTACCATCCAAACCACTGGTACTGTTAGTAATTAATGTGGGATGCAGTGCAACCAGACCGTGCCATGTTTGTCTTGGTAAGCCTCATAAACCTGTGGAGCAGCAAGGGCCTTAAGGTTACCAGCTAATGATTGGTTTTTCCTTAATAATAATTCACATCGCTGGCATGAGGCTGAGACGGAGTCCCCGTTCCTATGTATTTTTTTCTTCAACTGGTATTTTTCAATGTGCTCAGTTAACAGGAGGAAATAAATTGAGGAATTCCTGGTTAATGTCTATGATTTTTATTGCAGTTCTTTTACGCTTCAATTTGCAGATTCATCTGATGGTGGGTGTAAGAAAAAATATACAATATATTCGTAACGTCTCCGTCAGAGATACGACTAACGAATGCATTACAGTCCTGGATGCCCCGGCAGTACATAAACAGCAAATCTTAATCTGCACAAGTATTTCACAAGTTTTTTTTTTAAATGATTGTCAAGCTGAGTACAACAAGTTCAACTTTTTTGTAGAACACAATCTATCATATCTATATATTTGCGCGTAATGGTAGGCGTGTTGTATTCCTCGGCCATTCATTCCGGCAAAGATATTGAACAATTAACCCGCCTGGATCGCCGAGCGAGCTAAAGAGCCCAACTTCCGGGAATGGGGAGGCAGGGTGGCCCCAGTTCATATCCGCCTCGCATATTAACGACAGGTGTCAATGGGCCGGCCAGCCTGGATGTGGTTATTACACGGTGTTCCAAAATCACTTCGGCATATATACTGGACTGGACTCCAGATTTCGCCTCAATTGCAAGATGCAAAAACACTTTGGAAAACGATTTCACATTTGACTATCCACTATAGACTACACGCAGACTGAAGGGATGCACTAATTCCTCCCTAGAGGAGCGGAGATAGTTGATAGTAGATTTAAAATGTCTTTGGGAGCAGTTCACGTCTGGATACTGGTGAGACTGTAGAAGTACCAGAACAATCCAGATCTTCCACTGGCTGCATATAAGGCACCCGAATGTGTGTATCGACCTTGAACAATTAGTGTCGTATGGTGAATGATTCTTGGAGAGGTATGGTTCAGTGCTTCAGTATGACTAACGTGCTGCTGGGAGAGAATGTACAGAAACAATATTTTAAATAGGTTATATATAGGGACGGATTTATGTTCAATTTCCAGAAAATTAATAATGTTAATGTTCAGCAAAGACAGGGCAACAGAAAATTTGGGCTGTATAGCACTCCTTTTTGAATTATTAATGAACTGTGGCGTGAAATTGGAGTATATCCCTTGGCGATTGGACGATTCTAACTGAAGGTGATAATATAGGGAAAACACGCGTCACTGGCATTTCTTCTGACACTGGGTACGATAGTGAAATCCTGTCCCATTACTTCTCTTAAATACTCTGTTGCAGTGATGATATACGAAGTAACTAAATGGGAGCTGTGAAATTAGACGAACCATATTAATTATAAAGTTTATTATTCCATAAAAATAATTGAACTGCTGTGTCCCAGTTCACTCACAGAAACAATTTCAAGTTTTCCATTAGTTTACTATCGATTAAACTTGACTGACTGTGTAAAAACCAGCTTTATGACACTGTTTACTACTGTTGCCTGTTTTATGGAGGCTCGATTTCCTCTGATTCTTAGATCGCCCCTTTCTGGACACGCCTTACCGCTCTAGCGGGCGGAAACGAAATGTCCACTTTCATGCTCGTGTCCTAATAAATTATAGCTCTTGGCGCACCACAAATGAAATGAACAAATCTTACATGCGTTCGGGTATGCGCGCATCTTGCTGCCACAGAAGGTGAAGGAAAGTAGAACTTACAACTCGAATTTAGAGTAGCGCTATTGATATCAGGACAATTGTATGTTGATAACTGAAAACAGATTTCGATAAAGAGAAAGAGGAAAAGAATTCTCACTCTTATTATATGTTACTATTACAGAACGCTTCTCATGAATATTTGCAAGTCATTAAAGAAAATAACTTCGAACTTCAGTTGCTTGGTAAATACAGTCAATAAAAAGCAAGAATTTTTCATTCTTTAGTTTCTTCTGGCGTATTTCTTGCGCGAACAGTCCACGGGTGTGCTGCCGGTCCATAGTGTCAAACGGGCGGGAGGCCGTCTTAAATCCCCTCCCCCTGCGAGGCGTTCTCTCCGCGGTCCGCGCCCAAAGCCACTCGTCGGCGGTCGCTGAGACGCTGGCGTCGGCATCTGTGGTGGCGTCGGTGTAATTGCCTCCTCCGCCCTGGTCTCCCATTCGTTTTCTTCGCTGAGCGTCTTTTTAATTAAACTCAATGCTGGTTCCCATGCCTTGCTGAGGTTAAAGCCGCAATCTCGGTTAATGAGTTCGTCCCTGGTACGAATTTCGATTGCCTCTCTAACGACGCTGTCCCAGTATTTAGATGTATGTGCCAAGACCCTGGTATGTTGGTAGTTCATTTCGTGATTTTGGGACAAGCAGTGCTCTGCGACCGCCGACTTGTTGGGGTACCTAAGTCGAGTGTGCCTCTGATGTTCTCGGCAACGATCTTCGATGGTGCGCACTGTCTGTCCAATATAAGTCTTCCTACACTGACACGGAATCTGGTATATGCCGGCCTTCCGCAAACCGAGATCGTCTTTGATACTTCCCAATAATGCTCGTGTTTTATTGGGTGGGGAAAAGACAGTTCCTACTCGATGTTTCCTCAATATTCATCTTATTTTCCCCGATAGTGCGCCTGTATACAGTATATGGGCAGTGGCTATCTCTTCCTCCGTGACTTCTTCCGTCTCCACACGCTCTGCTGTGGAGGTGGGTTCGGAGAGCGCGTCTGAACTGCCATTCCGAGTACCCGTGTTTTCGGAATACAGTTTTGAGGTGTTCCACCTCATGGGGCAGACTGTCTGCGTCAGAGATGGTGCGCGCCCTGCGCACCAGTGTTTTTAGCACCCCATTCCTCGGCGAAGGATGGTGGCAGCTACCCGAATGCAAATACAGGTCTGTGTGCGTTTTCTTCCTGTATACCCCGTAGCCTAGGGCGCCATCCGCTCTTCTTTTGACCATGACGTCCATGAATGGTAATCTTCCTTCTGCTTCTGTCTCCATAGTGAATTTGACGTCCGGATGTATGGAGTTCAGGTGTGTAAGGGCTCAGATCATCCACATAACTGAGAAAACAAGGAGGTTTCCATTTGGATGACGCCAAAGCTTCTTCCTCGAAGAACTCAATATAGAAATTTGCGACCACAGGCGAGAGTGAGCTCCCCATTGCGACTCCTTCTGTTTGTTCATAGTATTCTCCGTTAAAGAGAAAATACGTGGACGTCAGAACGTGCCTGAAAAGGTCGATCGTCTTCTCATCAAATTTCTGTGCAATAAGCTCAACTCACTCGAAGAGGCACCCTGGCGAATAATGAAACAACGTGAAAACTCACCAGGACGTCTGAGTCTTTCAGCTCGAAGTTGTCGAGACGTTTTACGAAATCCACGGAATTACGAACGTGATGAGGGCATTTACCCACACAAGGGCTTAGTAATTCTGCCAGGTATTTGGCCAACAAATATGTAGGTGCCCTAATGTTGCTGACAATTGGGCGTAACGGCACCCTTTCTTTGTGGACTTTAGGGAGTGAAGAAAGTATTGGCGGTACAGGTCCTTGAGGTGTCAATTTCTTGACGACACCCTCTCGTAAATCAGCGTCCTTGAGAAGAGCCCTAGTCTTGTTCTCCACCTTCTTTGTGGGGTCAGCGTTGATCTTAATGTAAGATTCGTCATTTAGCAGGCTCTGCATCTTCTCAGTGTAGTCCTTATGTGAAAGAACAACCATAGCATTGCCTTTGTCAGTCAGTAAGACAAAAATCTCAGGGCTCTGTCTCAGGTCTCGAATGGCTGCCCACTCCCTCCTAGTAATATTTGACTTGATCCGTTTAGTTCTCGTCAGAAGACGACAGGTTTCCCAGCGTACATCTTCAGCTGCTTCAGGTGGCAGTCGCGCAGCAACCTGTTCAACTGCACTGACAGTGTCCGCTACCGGCGTGAACCTAGGTGTGGGAGCAAAATTAAGTCCCTTCTCCAGAACAGAAACTGCAGCCCCAGTCAGCTCAATGTCCGTGAATATGATGACCGTCTTGCGTGGGGCCTTCAGCGATGGTTTTACACAGAGACGAGCGAATTTAGATATCTGACGTCCCGAAGTCTTCTTATGTGCAGAATCTCCGGTCACCCAGGTAACACCATCAATCCAGTCTCAGGTCCAGGAATTAAAATGATTGGCTGCTTGTAGATGTAGTTTAAGTAGTTCCTGTGAGTTGTACTCAAGGCTGCGGCTGGTAAAGTGCACCCTTTCACGAACCTAGCACGCTTCTTAATTCTCTTAGCTGCAGCAGAATTGATGTGATGCGTGACCTTCACAAAGTTTGGCACAACCTGATCGGCACGACATCTCTTCAGAAAAGCAAGAGCACTCAGCAAACGGCTTCTTCTGTGGCGCAGCTTGTCGAATTTTTTCCTGCTCCGACACATCTCCTCCCGGTAGAGGTATATGATGTGATTCTTCAGTTTCTCCAGGCGTATTTCTTGCTCCAACAGTCCACGGGTGTACAGCCGGTCCATAGTGTCAAAGGGGCACAATATTTCGGCGATCTGACATGTCGTCACCGTCAGGAGCGCTGGCGAACTGAGCTCCTGAGGGCGGGCGGCCGTCTTAAATCACCTCCCCCTGCGAGGCGTTCTCTCCACGGTCCGTACCCGGGGCCACGCGTCGGCGGTTGCTGAGACAGTGGCGTTGGCGTCTGTGGTGGCGTCGGTGTAATTGCCTCGTCCGCCCTGGTTATAGCCGCAATCTCGGTTGATAACTCCGTGCATGGTACGAATTTCGATAGCATCTCTAATGACGCTGGCACAGTATTTAGATTTATGTGCCAAGTCCCTGGTATGTTGGTAATCCATTTTGCGATTTTCGAACAAACAGTGCTCTGCGACTGCCGACTTGTTGGGGTACCTCAGTGGAGTGTGCCTCTGAAGTTCTCGGCAACGATCTTCGATGGTGCGCACTGTCTGTCCAATATAAGACCCTCAGCAAATAAAACGAACAGGCGACCAGGGTGGACGAGGCAATTACACCGACGCCACCACAAACGCCGACTCCAGCATCTCAGCGCCCGCCGACGTGTGGCCGCGGGCGCAGACTGCGGTGAGAATGCTTCGCAGGGGGAGGGGATTTAAGATGGCCGCCCGCCCTCAGGAGCTCAGTTCGTCAGCGCACCTGACGATGGCGACATGTCTGATCGCCGAAATATTGTGCCCGTTGCACACTATGGACTGGCAGTACACCTGTGGACTGCTCGAGCAAGGATTTTTCAGGTTATGGACTACTGGCTAGTAGTAATGTTACTTAGGAATCCCACTAAAGTTCAAGAGTGCGCTTGTAATTTACTGTACAATCTGTTTATATAAAAATGTATGTATTCTATTTTAAATCACATATTTAGACTTCTTTAAAATGTTCAAGAAAATGTGGATTCTTTTGTGGCTCAAATAACTTTGTGCAACCTTCCCAGCGGACTAATGTGCCCCAATACGTCATTTACTGTTCATTAATAGCTTTCGCGAGAATATTTTTAAAAACAAAATGGATTGATAGGGGGCTCATTAAATGGGCGTTGTACACGAAAAGCTACATACTCGTTGTCCAACGCTATTCCAAAACGACACCAACCTACGAGCGGGCTATTCTGAAACATTATGCTGCTAGCTCACAATATGAATACACATCCAGAGTGAGATTTTCACTCTGCAGCGGAGTGTGCGCTGATATGAAACTTCCTGGCAGATTAAAACTGTGTACCCGACCGAGACTCGGACTCGGGACCATTGCCTTTCGCAGGCAAGTGCTCTACCATCTGAGCTACGGAAGCACGACTCACGCCCGTTACTCACAGCTTTACTTCTGCCAGTATCTCGTCTCCTACCTTCCAAACTGTTCGCAGGAGAGCTTCTGTAAAGTTTGGAAGGTAGGAGACGAGATACTGGCAGACGTACAGCTGTGAGCACCGGGCGTGAATCGTGCTTCGGTAGCTCAGATGGTAGAGCACTTGCCCGCGAAAGGCAATGGTCCCGAGTTCGAGTCTCGGTCGGGTACACAGTTTTAATCTGCCAGGAAGTTTAATATCAGCGCACACTCCGCTGCAGAGTGAAAATCTCATTCTGGAAACATCCCCCAGTCTGTGGCTAAGCCATGTCTCCGCAGTACCTTTCTTTCAGGTTCTGCAAGGTTCGCAGGAGAGCTTCTGTAAAGTTTGGAAGGTAGGAGACGAGATACTGACAGAAGTAAAGCTGTGAGTACCGGGCGTGAGTCGTGCTTCGGTAGCTCAGATGGTAGAGCACTTGCCCGCGAAAGGCAATGGTCCCGAGTTCGAGTCTCGGTCGGGTACACAGTTTTAATCTGCCAGGAAGTTTCATGAATACAGATAATTGTTATCTTAAGTACGCAGCTAGAAATGATATTAACTAAATTACTTGTATTACCTGGGATGTCCAGCCACAGACATTGAGACACAGTGCTTTAGCTTAGTGCTACTCTTCATCGTGCATGCCTGACCAGTATAGCACAGATCACACAAAGCCAAATAACTGCATGTAGCCTTCAACGAAACTTGCCATGTCATCACCGACTGTCAAAGACCGACGCCATTAGAAAAGGTATACATCTTTTAGAGCTGTGCATCCCCTGACATCAGGCATCAGGTAGCGACCAGAAAGGAAAAGTAAAGTCTTCATCTCCGAAGACGTCAACTTCGTGTCCGCCAAACTGCCCGCCAACGCCTCTAGTCGAGGAAAAGCTTTAGGCCAGTGGTTCACAACCTTTCTGAGTTCAGTTCAGTCAGATATAAGGTATCACCGCCCCCTCTGCCCATATCCCTTCCTCCCCCCCCCCCCCAATCACCACCCAGCATAAGGCCTAAATAAATTTTAGAATGAAAAACCAATTTCTCTTAACTCTTCCGTTTTTAAAAAGATTGAAAGATAAATTATATTTCGTTTTTGTACCTTTTTTAAACTATGAACTATTGATCAATGAGACAACTCGAAATGCTTATTTCTAAAATCCGTTTTTTATACGACGATGAAGCAATCCTCAGTGCATCGTGAGCACTAACAAGTACTCCATATCGCAAAAGACACCTAACTATCCACACTGAGGGTAGACATTAGTTACAAAGCATGATTCCACTGCACCACTCCTCTCCTTACCGACACTTGCTTCCCCCACACCCCGCATACCCATTTAAAATCAACCAAATTGAATGTTCAAAAATGTTCAAATGTGTGTGAAATCTTATGGGACTTAACTGCTAAGGTCATCAGTCCCTAAGCTTACACACTACTTAACCTAAATTATCCTAAGGACAAACACACACATCCATGCCCGAGGGAGGTCTCGAACCTCCGCCGGGACCAGCCGCACAGTCCATGACTGCAGCGCCTTAGACCGCTCGAACCAAATTAAAATTTATGTACTTCATTTGTTGTTTGTAAATCACTTGAATTCAGACCTCCTTGTGTATGAACTGGCAGAAATTGGAAGTCTTCAAGCTGCGAATGTTTTTTTGTCCAACCACTGCCACTAATAATAATAATAATGATTATTATAATAATGTGTAGGCGCTCCGCATTGTAGTAGCCATTATATACAACGAGGTGACGGAAGTCATGAGACACCACATAATATCGTGTCGGATGTTCTTTTGCCTTAGTGCAGCAACTCAGCGTGGTATGGACTCAGGAAGTAACAAGTCCCCTTCAGAAATATTGAGCTATATTGTCTGTATACAAGTCCAGATTTGCGAAATTGTTGCCGGTGCAGGATTTTTCCACGAACTGCCCCTCTCCATTATGTCCCATAAATGTTCGATGGGATTCACTTCGGGTGACCTTGGTGGCCAAATAATTCACTCGAATTGTCCAGAATGTTCTTCAAACCAATCGTGAACTATTGTGGCCCGGTGATACGGCGCATTGTCCACTATAAAAATTCCATTGTTGTTTGGGAACATTAAGTCCACGAATGACTGCAAATGGTCTCCAAGTAGCCTAATATAATCTTTTGCAGTGAATGGTCGGTTCAGTTGGACCAGAGAAACCAGTTCATTCGATGTAAAGACAGCCCACACTATTATGGAGCCACCACCAGCTTACACAGTGCCTTGTTGTCAACTTGGGTGCATGGTTTCGTGGGATCTGCGCCAGATTCGAATCCCACCATTAGCTGCTCTTACCAACTGAAATAGGGGCTCGTGTGACAAGGCCACGGTTTTTCACTCATCTAGAGTTAACCGTTATGGTCACGAGCCGAGCAGCGGCGCTGCAGGCGACGTCATACTGTTAGCAAAACCACTCGCATCTGTCGTCAGCTGCCATAGCTCCGTGAAGCCAAATTTAGCCTCACTGTCCTAACAGATACGTTCGTCGTACGTCCAACATTGATTTCTGCGATTATTTCACGCATTGTTGTTTGTATTTTAGCACGGGATAACTCTGCGCAAACGCCTCCACTCTCGGTCGTTAGGTGAAGGTCGTCAGCCACTGCGTTGTCCGTGACGCGAGGTAATGCCTAAAATTTAATATTCTCGGCACGCTCCCCAAATGGAGTGACCCATGCGCCTAACACTAACTGTCATTTCACATTCAAAATCTGTTAATTCACGTTGTTCGGTCATAATCATGTCGGAAACCTTTTCACATGAATCACCTAAGTACAGATGACAGCTCAGCCAGTTGACTGCCTTTTTATGCCTCGTGTACGCGATACCGTCGTCATCTTCATATGTGCGTATCGCTATCCCACGACTTTGACACGTTAGTGCAGTCAATCTTATGTTGTCAGTTACTTCTTTTATTGTTGCGAAGGGCAATGATGCAATTTCTGGTCTGTTCCAAGAATTACCAACAACTCTGAAAACGCATTTTAATAAGATATTTCTATATATGTGATGTATAGCACAAAGAACAAAACCTCTGACTCACTATGTCCCAGCCGGCCGAAGTGGCCGTGCGGTTCTAGGCGCTACAGTCTGGAACTGAGCGATGCTACGGTCGCAGGTTCGAATCCTACCTCGGGCATAGATGTGTGTGATGTCCTTAATTAGTTCTAATTAATCTAATTTAATTAGTTCTAAGTTCTAGGTGACTGATGACCTCAGAAGTTAAGTGCCATAGTGCTCAGAGCCATTTGAACCATTCACTATGTCCCATGTTTACTCCAGTATTTTAAAATAAATTGTAATTATTGGTAATTTACGTAATTATTACAGTATTGGGAAATTGTGATGACTTTAATGGCCCTTAAAGATTATTTAGCTTCGCGACCGAAACATAATTGCGTCGTTATGTTTTTACCCCTCAGAAAATTTCATTTTACCCCTTAGGGCAACCACTGCTTTAGGCACTCAGCCGGATATCTGACTGAGTCAGCACAGCTGACTATGCTATAACTACGACGAGCACGCAACAGTCGTCTGTTCCACTGATTCGCACGTTCCGAAGAACAGCTTCTTGGACGCCAAGAGGCAAAGTCAATATGGATCACAAGAGTTACTGGATCTGGAGTTGAAAAAAGAAGGTGAGGCTCAAGCGAGAATCATTTGCATGTGAATGCGAAGAAGAACAAACAATGATACTTCTCACGAACTCTTCATTACGTCGTTGCATTGTTAGTTGCTCCAAGCGGAAGACGCGCTTTGTTGCTGCTCCACAATATTCTCAGTTTGGGCCAAGACAAACTGACGCTGAAGTGTTCACCTTAAGCACGGTTGTGCAGAAGTTGTCACAGAATAAGTTAAGTAAAAACTCCGTACGATTCGCGTGTTTACTAGCATATAAAAGGAGACATCTAAAATTTCCTTTGTGTGAGACAGCGTGTGCCATATTCGTTTGCGGATTCGTATTTCTAGATTACAATAGGTTAGTGTTCACGTCGCTTCTGCATAATACTTCACTGTTTGTCTCGTTACTCGAGTATATCATGATACATCGCGAAGCATTTGCGAATGCTGCAATAAACTCATACTATTGTCGTCAATTGTAGGCGTAAACTTAAACTGTGCCGTTTTAAAAATATTTTTGATGACAGCATGCATATCCTAGTTCAAAAACAACCGCTCTCTAATTTCATTGTGCAATTACCTGAGAAACAGCTTTATTTGGAGAATTTTTGGACGCCTAAAAAAGGATATTTTTGAAAATTTCTGTAAGTGAAAATTTTTGTAAGTTACGGGTAATGTGGATAACTTATTTCATAGCAATTCAGAGTTTTTGACTAACAGTTCCTGTCAAAGAATAGTTCATTCCGCATTTCAGTCTACATCAACGCAAATATACGAATGTTTTTAAGATTTTTCGGAGGTTACGATTATTCTGTGTATTAGCTATTTCACACAAAAATGGCTTTTCTGATTCACTGATTTTAGCACATATTATGACTAATATATCGTGTTACGAGTGGTTTTCCCTCGCCAGAGGAGTGTATATTCTCTACATTTATGGTAAATTAAGGCTATTTTCGAGTTCGTTAGTCACTATAGGCCTAACCTCAAAAACTTTTAGCAAGCTAGTAACTTTTAGCACAGATTTTTATGTTGCCTTAATACAAATCATGTTTTGTATATTAACTGCTTCAGTTATTGAAGGGAAGCACTAATATTTTTAGCTCAACATACTGAAAGATAATATTAAAACTATATGTTCACTGTTCTGTAATAGAGTGCGCCAGCCGCACTGTGAATGCTGTTCTCGAACACGGAACGATTTAGCTGACATCTATAAGCAGCTGTAACTCATCCTGACCCTGTCAAACAATTGGCATATACTGTGAATGGGTGTGGTGGGATAGGTCCCGAGAGTAATATACCAGAGGTACCGAAGGCACCTCAAGTGCTATGTTCTCCTGTGGACTCTGTCCGCTTTCTGGTAACTACGCGCTCTGTCATCAGTCGTCCACTTCACTGCGAGTGGCTTGTCAATTTTAGGTCTAAGCGTCGTGTATGGGGTAGATAGGGCACAGGGACACTTTAGATGTCATACCGATCCCCTTAACGAACAGTTTCCAGGTTCTGTCTATCACTGAAACTGTGCCAGTGGAACTCATTTCACCTGCTGGGAAACCTGTACTGCAGGAGGCAACCGCAAAAGGGTAGAAGTCGGTAGTTCAAACATACGGCCAATAATGGTTACCACTTAGATAAATGGTAGCAAAGGACAGGAAGGAACCCCAGGCGCGTTCAGTGTGTACGCCTGGTGCCCTCATTCGACTTTCTGGAGAGGCTATTCCGGCAGCCAGTGAGGGAGCAGCGTGCAACCCACTGTAGATTGTAGCGAGCACTGCAACAGATGATGCTTGTAGTCTTGCAGAGAATATCGAGAAGACCAGCTTTACACACTGAGTTTCAACGAAACCCACAATTTGCAGCATTGTCACCATTATCATGGCTCTCTGACAGTGAGTCGAGTGGAAGGACTGAACCAGGAACTTCGAACGTTCCGCGACAAGATAGGTTGCGACTTCATGAATTGCGCGAAAGGGTTGAGAACTGTAAGGTCCCCCTGAATGGCTCAGATTAGAGGCGCTATCCAAGTAGCTGACTGTGTGTTCTGTGCACACAGATTTTTTTTTTTTTTTTTTTTAGATTAGACAACTCTCCATCCAGTCGAGATAACGACAGCCGAAGCATTCGTAAGAAAGTGCCAGAGTTTAACGTGCTCCTGAAAAGCAGTGAAGCTCACATAATACTAAGTACAGAAAGCTGGTTAAAGCTTGAAGTCGGTAGCAGTGACATTATTGGGGAAAATCTAAGTATGCATCGAAAGGACAGGCTAATGGGAAATGAAGTTGGTGTACTTGTCGCAGTAAATAAGACACTCAAATCCACCCAAATAGAAATTGAAGCTGCATACTACATTCTTTCGGGAAGACTCAGTAAAAGGTGTGGGCTTAAAATTGAAATTGGATCCTTCTATTGACCACCAGACTAACCTCTTGATGTAACAGAAAACTTTGGCGGATTCATCAGTTCGATCGTACTGTTATCATCGGTAGAGACTTTAATCACCAAACAATCAATAGAAACAATTACACTTTTATTAGTGATGGGCACGATAAGACATACTGTGAAAGATAACTATTTGCCTTCTCTGGAAATTACCGAAAACAAGTGATTCGGTACCCCACTCATGATGTAAGTATTTTAGTTCTAATGGTAACAAATAGACATTATCTCTTTCAGAATGCACAATCGAAACTGGTATTAATGTATCTCGACTTGGTTGTTGCAACAATGATTACCAAAATGCAAATGGCAACTAAAACAAGGCCGAGTGGTTCTAGGCGCTTCAGTCCGGAACCGCACTTCTGATACGGTCGCAGGTTCGAATCCTGCCTCGGGCATGGATGTGCGTGCTGTCCTTAGGTCAGTTAGGTTTAAGCAGTTTTAATTCTAGAGGACTGCTGACCTCAGATGTTAAGTCCCATAGTGCTTAGAGCCATTTGAACTAAAACAAGTAGAAACATCTATAAGTTTAGTAAACTAGATAAAAATGCAGTAGTGTCATATCTAAATGAGGGACGTGATACTTTAAGCACAGAACAGGGGCGTGTAGAGGCGCTGTGGCTCAAGATTAAAAGAATAGCTGACAGTGCGCTGAATATGTATATATCCAGTAGAACCGTTCATAATGGTAGAGACCCCCCATGGTATACAGCCACTGCAAAGAAACTTCTAAAGAAACAGTGACAACTTCATAATAAATGAAAAACAAAGCATAGGGCTATAGACAGAGAGATGCTGAGTGAAACGCGTCTGACTGTCAAGAGAGCAATGCGCGAATCCTTCACTGACTGCTGCAGCAGAATTTTGCGTGAAGCATTCATTGGCTACCGTAGCAGAATTTTGTCTAGTTACCTTTCACAAAAGCCAAAGAAATTCTGACCGTGTGTAAATGCTATCAGTGGCACTACATTTAGTGTCCAGACTCTAATGGACGAGACAAGAACAAACCGAAGCTATCAAAGGAAAAGCAGAAATGTAGTTTCCAAATGCTCATTTACGAAGGAAAATCCAGGATAACTGCCCCAGTTTAATTTTCGTACGTCTGAAAAGATGAGTGTCAGTGGCTTCGAGAAACAGCTGAAATCGTTAAAACTGAACAAAGCTCCAGGGCCCGATCCAATCCCGACTATATTCTACAGTGAATTTGAGGCTGAATTAGTCCCTATTTTAATTATAATGTCATAGATCCCTCAAACAAAAGACTATGCTCAGAAGTTGGAAAAAAGAACAGGTCAAACTCGTTTACAAGAAGGATGGCAGAAGTGATCAACAAAACTACCGTACAGTATCTTTGACCTCGATCTGATGTAGAATTTTAGAACATATTCTGAGTTCAAACATAATGAGACATTTTGAAGAGAATGAATCCCTCCATACCAACCATCGCGGATTTCGAAAATATCGATCATGTGAAACCCAGCTGACACTTTTCTCACACGTCACACTGAAAGCTGTGGATCGAGTCATTCAGGCAGAGGTAGTATTTCTTGATTCAGAAAAACATTTGCCTCAGTATCACATCTGCACTTGATCTATCGTATGGGGTAT
The DNA here is from genome assembly GCF_023864345.2 of Schistocerca serialis cubense. NCBI lineage: Eukaryota > Metazoa > Arthropoda > Insecta > Orthoptera > Acrididae > Schistocerca > Schistocerca serialis. The sequence goes on from NC_064640.1 coordinate 480,130,172, forward strand.
TCTGTGAAATTTGTGACTAGTTTCATAGTTTTTTGGTAGGGAGGATGCAGCAACTTATCTTGGACAGAGAGTCATCGACAGATGTAGAAGCAATTTCAGATGCGCCCCAGGGAAGTGTTTTTGGACATTTGATGTTCATGCTGTATATTCATGATCTTGCGGACGATATTATTAGTAACCAAAGACTTTTTGCAAATGATGCAATTATCTATACTGAAGAACTGACTGAAAGAAGTTGCATAAACTTTTAGTCAGATCACAATGTTCAGGGAAGATTGGCAACTTACTTTAAATGTTCAGAAATTTTAAATTGTGCACTTCACAGAGCGAAGAAACGTAGTATCCTATGACTACACAAACAGCGGGTCACAGATGGAATCTCTACTCATACAAATACCTGGATGTAACACTTTCTAGGGATATGAAATAGAAATATCATATAGGATCAGGGTAAAGCATTTAGTAGACTTCGCTGTGTTAGTAGAATGCTGGGGACATGCAAACAGTCTACAAATGAGATTACTTGCAAATCGCTCGTGTGGTCCATACTGGAATATTGCTCTAGTGTACCAGATAAGTCTAACGGGGGATACTGAACGTACACATGGAAGGGCAGTACAAATCGTTACAGGTTTGTTTGATCCGTGGAAGAGTGTCACAGAGATACTGAAGAAACTGAATTTGCAGACTCTCAAAGATAGATGTCAACAATCCCGAGAAAGCCTACTTATAAACTTTCAACAATCATCCTTAAACGATGACTCTAGGAATGTACTACGATCCCTTACGTATCACTGCCGTAGATTAATTACAGCAACCACGGAAACATTTAAACAATCGTTCTTCCCGCATTCTATAAGTAAATGGAACGGGAACATCTCTAATAACTGGTACAATGGAACATTCCCTCTGCCATGTACTTCACAGTGGCTTACAGAGTATAGATGTAGATGTCCGGGAACATGTTCACTTAGTAACTTGTTGTTAACAACGCAAAGTATCCGAAGAAACCACTTTACAGTCGTAAATAATACAGATATATTAAATATATATTTCGTTATGTCTCTCTTTTATTGTTTGCTTCCTATGTAACATGTTTCGTTTTTATACTTTCGGTAATAAACATATATACAATTTCGTTTTATATTACGTGCACTGTCCAGTCACAAGTACACTCTTCAGTCACATTAGTGTGACCATCTGTAAAAAGATCGAATAACCATCTTTTGCAGCGCGGACCGCCGTGAGACGTGAAGGAAGAGAGTCAGTAAGGTACTGGAAGCTTTCTGTCCGATGGAGCAAAAACGCGATTCATATGAAAAAGGCACGCACCTCCCGCCACTCAGTCGACGTCCAATTGCAGTACAGACGTTCAAATTCCAGTCTTCGTCAGCAACGAACAGCAGTCAGAATAGGTGCGCGAACCAGGCACCTGCTATAGAGCCCTATACGCAGCAACGTTCGCTGAACGGTCTTTGTGGACACACTGTCGGTAGCCCCTTGGTTCACCTGGGAGGTCAGTTACTCAGTAGATATACGTCTATTCACCCGTACACTTCTCCGCTCTCCGTAGTGGTCATTGACTCCTGTCATCTATGGCCCGCTGTGAATCAGTTACCTAAGCATCGGTTTTGGATACCACCATTTTGCCATACTTGGTATACTTTAACCACGGCGGAACGCAAACAGTTTACAGACTTAGCCGTTTCGGAAATGATTCCACCCTTGGCCCGAAAACCAATTATCATGCCCTTTTGGAAGTGAGATAAATCGCTCCGTTTGCTCATTACGGCCACAAATGCACTGCTTCCCGCAACCCCCCCCCCCCCCCCCCCCCAGGCGCTGCAGTCCGGAACGGCGGGACTGCTACGGTCACAGGTTCGAATCCTGCCTCGGGCATGGATGTGTGTGATGTCTTTAGGTTAGTTAGGTTTAAGTAGTTCTAAGTTCTAGGGGACTGATGACCTAAGATGTTAAGTCCCATAGTGCTCAGAGCCATTTGAACCCCCCCCCCTCCCCCCCATCCTCCCCGACAGGCTTAATATATCCTCCATTGCTACTGATGCCACTGCTGTGAGTGGTTACTGCACGGTGACGTCGGACACAGGAGGTGGTCACTTAAGTGTGACTGGACAATGTATCCGTCTTATTTCTCAATAGGGCATACCAGGGCTAGCTGGCATTTTGTTCTTTTTTATTTTTCTATTATCTTGTGTGATACTTGGAGAGATTTTGATGAGTACAGCAGAAGGCTTAACTTTTCAGCTGAAAAATCATGTAGAACCCGTTTCTTAAATACGAGTCAACATAATCACAAAAACACTTCCTAAAAGCTTGCAAATGCACCCAAGTGCGAGGGTAGTTGGCATAACTCTAGAAATGAGTTGGAACAAGGTGATACGCGTAGGGATACTTAGAAATTTTCGAAGGAAAGGGTTGTATCGATACTTGAGGTAAATCACTTTTCAAAGACTTAATTGTTCAGTTCCTCGAGAAGAGATAACACTTGAACAAAAATAAATTCTGTTGAAAACTATAAAAAACAGTATGAACTAAAATGTGTGAACAGACAGAGTATCCTTCAAGAAAAAGACATTATGGCTATCTATAATTATTCATATACGTCATTGTTTGAAATCAGCCACAAATGTGGCTCGTTTATTTCAGCAGGTGGGTTCAACTTCCGGATAATTTTACTTTGGTCATATCAGATTGAATCATCTTCGTCTGGCCATCTCCAGTTTTCCCTTATTTGACTATGGTAGACACACGAATCTCATTGTTGTTTCGACAACATTCCCAGGGTACTGACGGGGATGGTACATTACCTAAACAACGTTATTTACGTGGAATTCGGGGTGATCAGAAGGGCTTTGAGATTGTGGGGGACTCGTTGCTGGTGTTGTTCTACGTGACCTATTGACACTTTTTTGACGTTCTCCAGGATTCCTAGAAACTATCGAATGAAAACCCTCACTGTCGTCAAGGCAGAAGTCTGAGGATGAAACCTTTCGCTATGGAGAGCTTCTGCGACCTCTTAACTATCATTAAGGATGGCCATGCTGTCGTCATTTCCGGTGTGACTAATATCTGGCACGCCGTTATCAGAATCCGTTGAAGAAAATTCAAATCGACATTTTGCGGCTATTTTTTTCCTTCGACTGGTGACCCTTAGCAAAAGTGCCCTTTTTCTCTCTTTATCTTCTTTATAGGCCCTTTCAGCTACAGTTATCTCTAAGATGGGACTGTGTGTTAATATGGCAGTAAAGCTTCTTTTTCAGGCATGGTTGGATTGGTGTCGTGGCCCGAATGTGAGGAAAGAAAGAATTTCTTCTGGGGTGATGTGCATTTAATCATTTTGTAGAGATATTGTTTCCTATTTAATGAACAGTAGTGAAGACTTTCGTTGGCATAGGTGTGGAGCGAGTTGTCATACGTATACCAACTTTCGCCATACCTATCTATGCCAACTATTCCACGGCGATAACAAAAGCGAAATACGAGATGCCGCTCACTTCCAAACACCGGAAACAATAGTTTATGATGCTTGCATACGACCACACTTAAGAGAAGCCATCAGTAGCTCCTCAGTTCATTCTACAGGTTCACCAGAAAAAAAAATTTTTTCGACGAAAAAATTTACCCACCAGTTAGAAAAACGATGAAAAATTGAGCCTACCCTCGTGACACTTCGAAGCAAAATGAAGCAACGGGGAAATGATACCTTTACATACACTCCCCACTAGCACGATGATAGCACTCTAGCTCGACGGTGGTAGGAAATAAAAGCTGTGTGCCAGCTAGCCCCAGCTAACCCCAGTCTCTAGGAAAGGCGGTCATCGCTGAAAACCGGTTATCCGTTACACCAGTTCTTTTCGTCTTCAAGTTAACCTGACGGTTAAAACCGCTCAAAATAACCGGTTTCTGAAATGGCAAATTTTCGGTTTTTTGATGCTATTTCCTCCTGTAATAGTTCAAATGGTTCAAATGGCTCTGAGCACTATGGGACTTAACATCTATGGTCATCAGTCCCCTAGAACTTACAACTACTTAAACCTAACTAACCTAAGGACATCACACAACATCCAGTCATCACGAGGCAGAGAAAATCCCTGACCCCGCCGGGAATCGAACCCGGGAACCCGGGCGCGGGAAGCGAGAACGCTACCGCACGGCCACAAGCTGCGGACCCTCCTGTAATAAACGTAGACTTGTAAAAGAGATTGAAAAAATCTAATGAAGGAATGGAGTAGATCTAGGGATGGAGAAAATCTACGGATTAAAACCTACACTGGTATTTTAGTTTTGAATAACCCATACTTTTAGGTATTTGTTTGGTCTCAGTTATAACATGCGTTCTTTATTTCTTACGATAACCGGGCAATGAACCGAAATATCAGTTAGCCACGCAGCACTAGTAAAATTTTAAATTTTTAGTTTTTAAATAAACATTTTTTAAAAAACAAGTAATTTTTATTGGTAAAATTTCCATTATTGACAAATACTGCGTTATTATAGAAAAGCGATCAGTGGTATTTTAATAACACTGCCGTCAGAAATCAGCAACAAACACACAGCATAAGAAATAATACAGGATTGGTGATGCAATAATGTACCTATTACCATGAGGCATGGCCTACTGGATGATACGCATGTCCAAGCATTGTGCGAGACTTGCCCTATCTGGTCTATATGGTGGTTTGTCGCTGTTGTCGAACATGAGTTGTATTACAGAATGGCATCATCCCCAGTCTGGAAGTATTTTACGAAGTGAGATATCAATGAAGTAAAATGCTCGAACTGATCGACTTGCGACGTCATATAAAGGAAAAACTTAAAAATTAACAATTAGTTCATAGTTTCCAATAAAAATTGAAAGTAGCTAATCTGTTGTCTGTGTCTGCATAATATGTATCTGCTTGTAGCTCTGGAAATCGGACAAATTAACATGAAAAGTAGAGTTCTCTATCGTAAGTTTTCACCCTTACGCACTGACTATTCTGAATGCCCAAATAGTGGCAGGATCTTCGATTACAACATGATTTTTGAGCAGAGATTCAAAAAATTATAATCAATAGGAGAATACAAGCAATTTTTTGTAGTACTCAACTTATTACTTTTCGAGAAAAGCAGTGAATTACGGAATAAGTTTATTTTTATTTACTTTAATTTATTTAATTTAACATTTTGATTCTGTATATGCTGCAAATGAGAGAGTCGAAATTTTTCAGTCTTTGTTCGATTTCTATGAGTATTACAGGAAATAATAGGAATGAAAAACTGAAAACCATATATTTCTGAAACTGGTTATTTTGTCCGGTTTTAACACTCAGGTTAAACTGGCGTTGAAAAAATCACTACAAAATCGAAAACCGGCTGTTTCAGCAATAACTGCCATCTCTAAGCAAAATGATTCAAATGGCTCTGAGCACTATGGGACTTAACACATCTCTAAGCAGATCACGATCGATACAGGTTGAAGGTGCGGCAGAAATTCGTCTCATTGTTTCCAGTCAACAATACGAAGGTAAGGAGACAGGCGTAGCATTAGTAAGAGTAGGTCACAAGTTGATGACTTTCTTGCATCGTCAGTTTTGCATGGTAACAGTTTTTCACTCTGAAGCAACCACAAAATTAAGGGTTCAGTTATTTCCCGAAGTTTACAGTATGTCAACAAAATTATTGGTATATCACCCAAACTTACCTTTTCTGCCAACCCACGTCGTGGATGTTTTCTCCTGATATGAAGTAAGCCACCTTCCGTTTTCGGTCTTTTATAGCAAATGGAGCATTGCTCTTCACTGCTACCACACTTCGTAAAATATTTCTGAACTAGTTATGGTTCCATTCTGCCATACAACTGACGTCCGAGGACGACAGCGAGAAACTACCGCATAGACCAGGTCAGGGCAAGTATTGCATAATGCACGTACACGCGTAGCGTCTAAAAAGGCAAGCCACACCTCAACTGGTACATTATTGTTTCTGCAGTGCTGTACAGATTCCTGTGGCATGCGCTTGTTGCTGGTTTATAACCGTAGCGTTGATATTAAAACAGTGTTGATTGATTTACCCAGTTTCTATAATAATACACTGAAGCGCCAAAGAAATGGTGTAAACATGTGCATTATAATACAGAGATATGTAAACAGGCAGAATAGGGCGCTGCGATCGGGAACGCCTATACAGGGTGGTCCATTAATAGTAACCAGGCCAAATATCTCAAGAAATAAGCGTCAAAAGAAAAAAATTACAAAGAACGAAACTTGTCTAGCTTGAAGGGGGAAACCAGATGGCGCCATGGTTGACCCGCTAGATGGTGCTACCATACGTCAAACGTATATCAACTGCGTTTTTCTAAACAGGAATCCCCATTTTTATTACATATTCGTGTATTACGTAAAGAAATATGAATGTTTTAGTTGGACCACTTTTTTCGCTTTGTGACAGATGGTGCTGTAGTAGTCACAAACGTATAAGTACGTCGTATCACGTAACATTCCTCCTGTGCGAACGGTATTTGCTTCGTGATACACTAGCCGTGGTAAAATGGACCGTTTACCAATTGCGAAAATCGTGTTGATGTATGGCTATTGTGATCAAAAGGCCCAACGGGCGTGTGCTATGTATGCTGCTCGGTATCCTGGACGACATCATCCAAGTGTCCGGACCGTTCGCCGGATAGTTACGTTATTTAAGGAAACAGGAAGTGTTTAGCCACATGTGAAACGTCAACCACGACCTGCAACAAATAATGATGCCCAAGTAGGTGTTTTAGCTGGCTAATCAGCACATCAGTGGCAGACAAATTGCGCCAGAATCGGGAATCTCAAAAACGTCGGTGTTGAGATTCCTACATCAACATCGATTGCACCCGTACCATATTTCTATGCACCAGGAATTGCATGGCGACGACTTTGAACGTCGTGTACAGTTCTGCCACTGGGCACAAGAGAAATTACGGGACGATGACAGATTTTTTTGCACGCGTTCTATTTAGCGACGAAGCGTCATTCACCAAGAGCGGTAACGTAAACCGGCATAAAATGCACTATTGGGCAACGGAAAATCCACGATGGCTGCGACAAGTGGAACATCAGCGATCTTGGCGGGTTAATGTATGATGCGGCATTATAGAAGGATGGATAATTGGCCTCCATTTTATCGATGGAAATCTAAATGGTGCAATATATGTTGATTTCCTACGTAATGTTCTACCGATGTTACTACGAGATGTTTCACTGCATGACAGAATGGCGATGTACTTCCAACATGATGGATGTCTAGCACACAGCTCGCGTGCGGTTGAAGCGGTATTGAATAGCATATTTCATGACAGATAGATTGGTCGTCGAAGCACCATACCATGGCCCGCACATTCACCGGATCTGACGTCCCCGGAATTCATTCTGTGGGGAAATTTGAAGGAAATGTGCTATCGTGATCCACCGACAACGCCTGACAACATGCGTCAGTGCATTGTCAATGCATGTGCGAACATTACGGAAGGCGAACTACTAGCTGTTGAGAGGAATGACGTTACACGTATTGCCAAATGCATTGAGGTTGACGGATATCATTTTGACCATTTATTGCATTAATGTGGTATTTACAGGTAATCACGCTGCAACAGCATGCGTCCTCAGAAATGATAACTTCACAAAGGTACATGTATCACATTGGAAGAACCGAAATAAAATGTTCAAACGTACCTACGATCTGTATTTTAATTTAAAAAGCCTACCTGTTACCAACTGTTCGTCTAAAATTGTGAGCCTTATGTTTGTGACTATTACAGCGCCATCTATGACAAAGTGTAAAAAGTGGTCCAACTAACACATTCATATTTCTTTACGTACTACACGAATATGTCATAAAAAATGGGGGTTCCTATTTCAAAAAAAACGCAGTTGATATCCGTTTGACCCATGGCAGCGCCATCTAGCGGGTCAACCATAGCGCCATCTGGTTTCCCCATTCAAGCTAGACAAGTTTCGTTCTTTGTAGTTTTTTCGTTTGACGCTTATTTCGTGAGATATTTGGCCCAGTCACGATCAATAGACCACCCTGTATTAGACAAAGGGTGTCTGGTGCAGTTGTTATATCGGCTAATGCTGCTACAACGGCAAGTTAACAAGGTTTCAGTGAGTCTGAACGTGGTGTTATAGTCGGCGCGCGACCGATGGGACAAAGCATCTCCGAGGTTGTGATGAAATGGGGACTTTCCCGTATGATATTTGACGAGTACACTGTGAATATCAGGAATCCCGTAAATCTCCGACATCGCTGCGACTGGAAATAGATTCTACAAGAACAGGACCAACGACGACTGAAGAGAATCAGTCAACGTGACAGAATTGCAACCCTTCCGCAAAAAAAATGGCTCTAAGCACTATGGGACTTAACATCAGAGGTCATCAGTCCCCTAGACTTAGAACTACTTAAACCTAACTAACCTGAGGACAGTACACACTTCCATGCCCGAGGCAGGATTCAAACCTGTGACTGTAGCAACAGTGTGGTTCCAGATTGAAGCGCCTAGAACCGCTCGGTCAAAGCGGCAGGCCCCTTCCGCAAATTGCTGCTGATTTCAATGCTGGGCCATCAACAAGTGTCAGCGTGTGAACCATTCAACGAAACAACATCGTTATGGGCTTTCGAAGCCCTAGGCCCACTCGTTTACCCTTGATGACTGCACGACACAAAGGTTTACGCCTCGCCAGGGTCCGTCAACACCGATATTGGACTGTACGGAGACAACCTCATAAATCAATAGACCCTGCATGTCAGCAGGGGTCTGCTCAAGGCGATGGAGGCTCTTTAATGGTGTGTGGCGTGTGCAGCTGGAGTGATATGGGACTCCTAACATGCGTAAATACGACCCCCCTTTTTATTAAATAATTGTTGGTGGTTGGTTCCTTCTTTATTGTTTCAGTCGAGTTTTGTTTTTTATAATTTGTGTATATCCATATGCTGATTTAAATATAATTAGATATTATTATGGTATTGATTATTTTTCTTTTAGTTTAATTTTGTTGAGTTTTTGAATTTGCTCTTTAATAATTACTGCTAGAGGTTCAGTTTATTTAAGTTCTTACCATTCTAATTCTTTTGTTTTTATGGTTTTAAATTTAATAATTATGCTTTATTGTTCATTTGCTAGATTAAGTCTTCTTTCTTTTCATATTTTTTGAGGCTAGATCAGTTCCTACTTTGCTTTTGATTTTAGGTTGAAGTTATCAACCTCAGCATTTGCAGGATGGTGTTTAATTAATTTTTTATACTTTGGTTGCTAGATTGCGTTTGTTGTTGGTTTTAGTTGAGGTTTATGACTTTTCTAAAACTTTATATTTCCCTTTATTTGTTGATTTTGGTTCTTATTATTTTATATTTTATGCATTTATAATTTTGGCATTTTTAGTTAAGATTCCAATATTTTTGGTTCATTTATGACTTCCAAAGGCTCATGTAGAGGCTGCTATTTCAGGTAGAATAATTCTTGCTGGTGTTTTATTAAATTAGGTGGTTATGGAATTTTTCATGTTAAAAAGGTTATTTCTTATTTGAGTTTAAGGTTTAATTATTTTTGATTGTCTTTAGGTTTATCTGGAGTTATTGTTAGATTTATTTGTTTTTGTCAGGTTGATTTGAAGTCTTTAATTGCATGTTCTTCTGTCGCTCATATAAGAATGGTTATTGGTGGATTGAAAACTTTAATTGACAAGGTTGTATAGGTTCACTTTCTTTAATGGTTGGTCATGGTTTATGTTCTTCTGGATTGTTTTGCTTATCTAATATTATTTATGAACGTTTAGGTAGACAAAGATTATTAATTAACATTGGTATAATTAATTTAATGCCTAGAATGGCTTTATGGTGATTCCTTTTAAGATCATCAAATATGGCTGCTCCTCCATCATTGAATTTGGTAGGTGAACTTAGATTATTAAATAGAATTATGTCTTGATCTTCTTTTAGATTTTTTGCTTTAATCTTTTTATCTCTTTTTAGAGCTGTTTATACTTTGTATATATATTCTTATTCTCAGCATGGAAATTATTATTCTGGGGTTTATACTTGTTCTCTTGCTTATTTTCAGGAATATCATTTTTTACTTTTGCATTGATTGCCTTTAAATATTCTTTGTTTGAAGGGTGAGTATTTCTTTATATGAATTGCTTAAGTATTTAAAATATTGTTTTGTGGAATCAGTTATATGAAGTTTTTCATCTTAGGCTGTGAATTTATTTTCTATGTGTTCTTTGAGTTTTTTTTGTTCTTTTTGATAACTATAATTTTTATTTTAGGAATTTATTATTTAATAATTGATTATAGAGTTTTTGTTGAATGAGAACTTTTTAATTTCAATGGCTCTATAGTTGTTATAACTCTAATTTTGGATTGAATGTCTCTTATTTTTGTATCATTTGTTATGTATATTTTTTCTTTGGTGATTTACTATAGAGAGGATTATATATCAGGAGAAAAATATATAATTCGTTTTATTATTATTGTTTTAATATTTATTCTTTCTATAGGGTTTTTAATTATTAGTCCTAATTTGATTACAATTTTGTTAGGATGGGATGGTTTAGGTTTGGTTTCTTAATGTTTAGTTATTTATTATCAACATTTAAAATTTTATAGTACTGGTATATTAATTGCTCTTTCTAATCATATTGGTGATGTTGCTATTTTAATTTCTATTACTTGATTGTTGAATTTTGGTGGTTGAAGTTGTATTTATTATTATGATTTTATTTCTAATTCTTTTGAAATAAAGCTTGTCACTATATTACTTGTTTTGGCAGCTATAACTAAAAGAGCTCAAATTCCTTTTTCTTCATGACTTCCTGCTGCTATAGCTGCTCCTACTCTTGTTTCTGCTTTAGTTCATTCTTCTATTCTTGTTACTGCTGGATTTTATTTATTGATTCATTTTAGACCAATATTAGGTACTTATAATTGTGGTTGATTTTTTCTTTTAATTGGTTGTATAACTATATTTATGGCTGCATTGGGTGCTAATTTTGAATTTGATTTAAAGAAAATCGTTGCTCTTCCTATTTTAAGACAACCTGGTTTAATAATAAGAATTTTGGCTATAAGTTATTCAACGCTTGCATTCTTTCATTTATTGGCTCATGCTTTATTTAAGGCATTATTATTTATGTGTGCAGGTTCAATAATTCATAATTTAAAGGATTCTCAGGAATTTCGTTTTATGGGCTCAATTGTTAATTTTATGCCTTTAACTTCTGTTTGTTTAATGTTTCTAGTTTTACATTGTGTGGTATACCTTTTTTGGCCAGATTTTATTCAAAGGACTTGATTCTTGAAATGATTTGTTTAAGATGAATTAATTGTTCAATTTTTTCTTTATTTTTTTTCTACTGGTTTAACTGCTTCTTATTCTTTTCATTTATTTTATCATTCAATGTCTAGGGATAATAATTTTTATTTTAGATTTTCTTTTTGCAATAATGGTTATTATATTTCATTTGGTATGATTGGTTTATTATTTGTTGCTGTTTATGGTCATAGTCTTTTATCTTGGTTAATTTTCCCTATTCCTCATGTGATTGCTTTGCCTTATTATTTAAAGTTTTTGACGATTACAGTTGTTGTTTCAGGTGCTTATTTGGGTTATCTAATTTCTAAGTTTGATTTTTCTCATAATTTATTTTCTTTAAGTGTGCTTTCTTTTGTTAGATTTGCTGGTTCTATATGATTTATACCTTTTCTTTCAACTAAGTTTGTTAGATATGTTCCTTTACAGTTGGGTTATTGTTTCAGGTGCTTATTTGGGTTATCTAATTTCTAAGTTTGATTTTTCTCATAATTTATTTTCTTTAAGTGTGCTTTCTTTTGTTAGATTTGCTGGTTCTATATGATTTATACCTTTTCTTTCAACTAAGTTTGTTAGATATGTTCCTTTAAAGTTGGGTTATTATTCATCAAAATCATTTGACTATGGTTGAGGTGAGTTACTTGTTGGCCAGGGTTTATATAGACTATTTATTTATTTAATTGGTTATATCCAAGGTTGATATGATTCTAACTTTAAGATTTATCTTTTGACTTTTATTTTTTGAATGTTTATTTTAGTGATATTATTTTTCTTATACTTAAATAGCTTATAATTACAGCATGACACTGAAGATGTTAAGGAAGTATTTTTATTTAGGTATTTATAAACAAGAATATATAAATTTTACACTGAAAATGTAATGTTTTATTTAAACTATACAAATTTTAGAAATATTAATAGAGTTTAACCGCTAATATAAAAAGTTAGCAGCTTTCATATTGGCTTTACATTTTCTTAATTGGAACTTTACAGTTCAAGTATATTATTAACAGTAATATGCCTCTTTTGGCTTCAATTAATAAGAATATGGGTATTTTATTTACCAATCTTTCAGGTCGAAACTGACTGCAATATTTCGCTTCTTATTCTCTTTAAGGTTGATTGATTATATCAATACTTTTTGAATGCAACCTAAATGTTATAGTTAACTACAACCCTTTACTCTGCTCATTGTAAGGCTCCTTGATTTCATTTATGGTATAGTCCACCTAATAGGATGAGAATAAAAAATATTGTTGATACTGTTCAGATTATAATGTCTCATGTTTCGAAAATAATTACAATTGGTAGAATTAATGCAAAGATTAGAAAAATTACTGCGATTAAGAAGAATCTAAGGGAGAACAGTATTCACGCTGATCTTTTTGGATCAAACCCACACTCAAATGGTGATCTTTTTTCCTGATCATTGATTAAATTTTTTGATAACATTGTTGCAAGGATTATAACGATTATTGGAATAATAAATCTAATAAAAACTCTTGTGGATAGGATTAAGATTATTTTTCTTGATTTATATCAAGCTTTCTGATTGGAAGTCAAATGTACTGTTAATACTAGAAAAACAATTATCTACCTTGTCAATAAATAGATATATATAAGAATAACCATACTACATCTATGAAGTGTCAATATTATGCTGCTGCTTCAAATCCAAAGTGGTGTCTTGGTGAGAATTGGTTTATTGAGTGTCAAAGTAGACATGTTGTTAAGAAGATTGTTCCAATAATCACGTGGAGTCCATGGAACCCTGTTGTAACGAAGAATGTTGATCCATATACTGCGTCTGCAATAGTGAAAAGTGCTTCTCAATACTTATATGCTTGAAGTATTGTGAAATATAATCCTAATAGTACCGTGAAGAATAGACCTTGTAATTCTTGAGTGTGGTTAGATTCTATTAAACTGTGATGTGCTCATGTTACGGTTACTCCTGAGGTTAAAAGAATAGCTGTATTAAGTATTGGAATTTGTATAGGATTAAAAGAGAAATTCCTATTGGAGGTCATAATATTCCTAGCTCAATTGTTGGTGCTAGTCTCCTTCTAAAGAAGACTCAGAAGAATGATATGAAGAACAATACTTCTGATGCAATAAATAGGATTATTCCTCATCGTAATCCAATTGATACAAATACTGTATGTAATCCTTGATTGGTTCCTTCCTGTACTACATCTCATCATCATTGAATTATAGTTAATGAGGTAATTCCGAATCCAATTATACATAAATTAATGTTAAATAGGTGAAATCATTTTGCTATTCCTGATTCTAGGACTATTGCCCTCTTTGTTAGATATCCTGTCTAATCCTGTCCAATCAACTGCATCCATTCATGTCAATTATGCATTCCGACGGACTTGGGCAATTCCAGCAGGACAATGCGACGCCCCACACGTCCAGAATTGCTACAGAGTGGTTCCAGGAACACTCTTCTGAGCTTAAACACTTTCGCTGGCCATCAAACTCCCCTGACATGAACATTATTGAGCATATGTGGGATGCCTTTCAACGTGCTGTTCAGAGGAGATCTCCACCCCCTTGTACTCTTACGGATTCCTAGACAGCCCTGCAGAATTCATGGTGTCATTTCCCTTCAGCACTATTTCAGCCATTAGACGAGTCCGTGCCACAACATGTTGCGGCACTTCTGCGTGTTCTCTGGGGCCCTACACGATATTAGGCAGGTGTACCAGTTTCTTTGGCTCTTCAGGGTATAATACTATAAAACAATCGAAAATTTACAAATAAACATTATTCACCCCAGTTTTTTACCCAGTTATCAGTAAAAAATGAAAAAAGAAAATTCCTGTTATAACCGACACCAAATAGACCAACAGAACTAAAATACTGTGCCAGTAACGGTTTTGGCCGGTCGGTCGGTTTTCCCTATTCCTAGAGGTCTCCCGACTATTGATGATACTTCTATAACAAAAAAATAAATAAACCTTAAATCCGATTTCAGTTTTTTTTTACAGGGCCAAGAAAATTTTGTTGAAACCCTGATTTCACCATAGTTACTATGTAAAACTGAACACAGAAGAATTATGTGTATTTACGGCTTATTACCTCATAAGACCACAAAAGATCTTTCTTTATTCACTGAATTTCTGCGTTCGTGAAATACAGGTATTTGAATTAGCTGATTGAGTTTGTGCAACCGCTGAAGTGGTTCCGTTGGAAGCTTTAGAAGCAGCGGCTCTCAATTTACTGCTGGCGCCTTTTGTGTGGGGCGGTCGTAGCGGCAGCGCCCCCCACTTCACGTTGGGTCGCCACGTGCCGTCCTTGCCCCACCTCTGCTATACGTGACCCAGCTCTCCTCCCACGACCGACTTGCGTCACGCAGCGAACTCAGCCTCAGCTGGACTAGCACTTCAGAAAACTCTAGTGCCCACAAATAATGACCGACGTCGGTAAAAGTGTACAGTTTATGAGGAATAGATGCTTAATGTGTAGGTCGAGGATCGGCTTCCTATGACGACCCAACATATACTTGTTGTGTCTAGCTGCGCATTAAACAACCGGCAAACGCATCAAGGGAGAGTTCGAATAGGCAGAATGTTCGTTCCACGCGAAACGGGTTGTAGTAACATATACGGAATTCCCTATACTCCACATCGTAAGGTGCTTACCTCGAAGTTTTCATGATAAAAATAAACGCTTTCACGCTGTTGGAGGAAGCACAAATGTTTCAAATTAAGAAAGTGGATGAATGAACATAGATTTATAGGCAAAAAGATAAAAGATCTGATTTACCGCTAGTCTACTAGGGAAGGCAGACGTTGTATCAAACGGTATTTTGTTTAAGGAGATGGTGATTGACTTATTATACATTTCGTTCGCTTTCTGACACAATCACTTTTCTTAATACTCAATCATAATCGGTTTCGGCCACAATCGCCATCTTCAGATTCTACAAAAAGAAAAAAGCCCATATTAAAACCTTACGGCAAATAACAATATTCTTACTGACTGACTGTGTAACTAAAGTACTATTAAAATACATGTGTATCATACCTAAAGGCGGCATCTGATGAACACGTGTTATGGGTTGTTAAATTTAAAGTAAAACCAATAATCAGGGAATCCTTGCGGTAGATGCGATACATGCGGTCGTCTTCTATAAGACAACCTTTATTTTTGAAATAAATATAGCAAAAATATTTTAGCTAGTTATTCTTAAAATTTAAAAATAGAATACCTCTCAATAAATCAATAAAACGTTATTTAAAACAGAGTAAGATCCTTGCAATAAAAGAAACGCAGGAGGAAACCCTTACCTCAAACTTTCTACGTCTAATGGCGCCGCGCTTCTGGCTGCTACAAGTTTACGCAACCAATCGTAAGTTTAAATGAGACGATAGTAAATGGACGACAGGGTTGTCATTCTGCTGCAGCTCGTTGGAACTCCTCTTCCCAAGTCGTGTGACCGGGTCTCCGGTCGGGTAGACGGTTCGCTGGGTGCCGGTCTTTCCATCTGACGCCACTTCGTAGACGCGCGTCGATGGGGATGAAACGATGATGATGATTAGGATAACACAACACCCACTCCCGGATCGGAGAAAATCTCCGACCCCGCCGGGAATCGAACCCGCGCACTTAGGATTGACATTCTATCGTGCTGACCATTCAGCTACCGGGGGCAGACTTCTTCCAACTGCGAGATGTGTGTGTATATTTCCTCGACAGATGCTACCAAGTGACGGCCCGGGCTGGGCATGTATGTAGGACGCAGCAACTCCCTCAACTGAGTAGATAGTCCTAACTATTAAAATATGCATAAATGTGTAGACTGTTAATAACGTTCACATTAAAAATTCTGAGGCATTACTTTTCAGCACGTCCTCTTATAATAAATCAATTTATTGTATAACACAAACAATGATTAGTAGCTTCTCGTATTCTACATGCAGGGGTGTTCCACAACATCTATGGCTTCATAATTTTCGACTGAGTCGTTTGAGAATTTGAGTTCCTGCATATTGTCATCGTAAGATCCTGTAAATGTTGACGAGGATGGCGCTATGCCTTCTGCACGGTATGCTGCTACGACAATGAAGCATTTGTGTTATCATCAGTCAGAAAAGAGTCATCAGCGAAACAAGTAATACTCCACGAAGCATTGTGATCACAGCATTGGGTTACACTATCCGACACCGATGCAGATAATGCTGATAAGGATGTGGAGATGGCTAGAAACAGCGAGGACGTCCTCACCGTAGTATCCGACACTGCCTTGGAAATCCGTGGCGCTGAGTGCTAGTTCAAGTACAATGCCAGCAGAGGTATTGGCGCCGGCAATATCGATTAGGTCGGCGGTACGTGTGAGGGTCCCACCACCTGTGGCGCCTGTGGCATGCCCGTGACCCCAGAGAAGGATCACGGGGTAAATCAGCGCACAGCTGCCTAGCTATAAATCTGCCGGTGCCGCAGAGACGTGGGTTGCGTGACTGCGGTTCGCAGTGATTCTTTCCAAGGGATCGTGGACGACGACAGTTGGTATAAACACTGACCTGAACAGATTTCGTAACCTGATCATCTATTTACTGTGTGTTCTATCATCGTCTTATCAATAAGTGATCTGTTCACCATTGCTCACGACGACTTCTTCCTAGAAGCATTTCATGACATGGATAATCACTGACTTGTTCAAACAATACAGTTTCGTTCACAGTTTTTATTCGACACTAACTACAGCAATGTAACGAGTCTTTGCTTCGGTTTCCATTGAAAAAATGCCTCTGAATATAAAGTGAAGTTTAATGCCGTTACTTACGTAGCAGGTGCAAAATGTATTGGTTGTAGATGAGTTCCAAGTCAGACTGCATGCCACCGACCGGCAAATACTTCTTTAGGGACATCGCTCAGGCAGTTTTGAGAGGCAGGGTGGACAAATGTCAATGGTATTTTTTTTATATTTTATTTCTTTAAGGACCTTGGCCTCAAAGCTTTTTAGTCGATTGCACTGTTATTTAAAACGTTTCATAAATATTTCATATATTTTTTAATAAGTAATATAACGGTATTGTGCAGAAAACATTTAAGAACTGACAATTCGAAGTCAGTTTTATTGCACTTACCATTAGAAATAAGAAACTAATGCAGACTAGGGATTAATACTGTGAACAAATAACTAGTTAACGAACAGATGACCAAAGCGCATCAAATAATATTGAACACGTTTGTTTCATCGCGGTTTGCTCACTAATAACAATAGTCCACTTATTATTGAAACATCATTTATTTGTACGTTTCGGGCACAGTCCATCACAACAACATCAGATAAAAGAACGTAATACAGAGGATTGGGTCATATGGTTTCAGTCCTCACACTCGTGCTAAACTGCACTAGTGTCAAATCGATATCATGTGACATAACACTCTGTATTAAGTTCTTTTATCAGATACTCTGATGATGGGCTATGCCCGAAACTTGCAAATCAATAAAGCAAGTTTAAACAAAAAATAGATTGTTGTTAACAGCGGCCAATAATTGGTGAAACTGTCGTGCTCAGTATTCATATAATTGTGGAAGGCCTTTTGCAAGACTTCATTTTGACTTCAAGTTCCCGCCTGTTCTGGTGACGTAAGTAGGACAACGCATTTCGGTATGTAATAAAATTAGTCTTTATCCCCACAGTCGCCAAAGTAATTCCGTAAACTATTTGGTTAGTTACTAATGTATCTGTAGATGGTGAATCACCTGTCTGCATGAATATATCAATTTCGTATCTCGCATGCTTTGTCTGTAACCAGTCATACTTGTTTATCTGTTTGGTTCAGTTGTCCAATCATGATCATGTGGTGTGGTGTTGTATTGTGTGGTGTGGAGGAGGTATTGGCTCGTAGTTGGGAAAATAACATATTGCATATTTCGTGTAGGAAGGCTTGTATCCTCTTACTGATGTTGTTAGACATTTAAAACTAAAGAACGCACGCAGAAAGTACTGTTTGCGGCGTTCTTTTGAAATCCACAAGGGAGAAATCGTTAACAGACTGTCGGAAAAAAATGCAGTACCCTCAAGGACTGCGTTCAGTGGCACCATGGAATAATGTCTGCGTACTGAGGGGTTTTAGTGTAAGTGACTAATGTGTCACGGTCATCAGCTATCATATGGTGCTCAGGTGGCCTGCCTGTGCATCCTCTGTTTGGACTCTGCTTGCAGTAACTGTGCTGAATTTAGAGGTGAATAGTGTGTGCAGAACTCATCCTAGGGTACAACCAGCCCCACCTACGAGTTGAACAGCTGCATCTATTTGAATGTGGTCCCATTGTGGGCCTGCAGGAAGCCGGATCGGCGTATTGATGGACTGCTGATCATATTGGTTTCATTGTGTCGGCGGTGTGTCGCTGCTCTCAACAGTGGCCTGTGGAACATGCCCACAACTGTAGATCAGGTTCTGGACGTCCGCTTTGTACATACATACGTTAAGATGAAAGCATTGTGAGAGCGGCGGCGGCCGACCGAACATCATCTATTGATGAAATATGGGAACATGTTACACCTGCTGTGTCATAATGGACCATTGTGTAATGGCGCTACGTTGTCTTCTGTGATGCGAGCATGTTCTGACTGCATGCGAGTGATGGACGGACATGTGTAGAGCGTAGAGCTGATGAACTGTCTCTTCCAGAGCGCAATCGCCCACGATACACAGGTCCCATCCCAGGCTTCATGGTCTGTGGGACCATCAGTTACAATTCGCAGTTACATTTGGTGTTTCTGCGGGGTAAAACAGCCAGTGACAGGCTTTTATCCCCGTGCTACTGTCATTTCTTCGGAAGGGAAGTGACGTAATGTTTCAGCAGAACAGTGCACGTCCACATACGACTGCTGCGAACCAACGTGCTCTTCATAGTGTATAATTACTGCACTGGCCATCAAGATCACCAGGTCTCACGCCAGTTCAACACCCATGGACATGATGAAGTCAGAACTAACTCACTCTCCAGGGTTGCTGTAACCTTTGCCAAACTGCAACAAAAGGCGCAAAATGCTTGGGACAATCTATCGCGGCATGACATTCGGCATCTTTATGATAGTTTTCATACGAGAAAATATAAACAGTGAAGTTTATAAGGTAGGGGATGTGGTACTGGCGGAAGTAAAGCTGTGAGGACGGGCCGTGAGTCGTGTTTTGGTAGACATTTGGAACAGCATTTGCCCGCGAAAGGCAAATATCCCTATTTCGAGTCTCGGTCCGGCACACAGCTTTAATCTGCCAGAAAGTTTCTTCATCTAGACTATCTGATCAAAGGTATCCGGACACCCCAAAAAACATACGTTCTTCCTATTAGATGCATTGTGCTGCTACCTACTTCCAGTACTCCATATCAGCGACCTCAATAGTCATTAGACACCATGAGAGAGCAGAATGGGGCGTTCCGCGGAACTCATGGACTTCGAACGTGGTCAGGTGACTGGGTGTCACTTGTGTCATATGTCTGTACGTGAGATTTCCACATTCCTAAACATCCCTAGGTCTACTGTTTCCGATGTGATAGTGAAGTGGAAACGTACAGCACAAAAGCGTACAGGCAGACCTCGTCTGTTGCCTGACAGACACCGCCGACAGCTGAAGAGGGTCGTAATGTGTAATAGGTAGACATCAATCCAGACCATCATACAGGAATTCCAAACTGCATCAGGATCCACTGCAAATACTACGACAGATACGCTGGAGCTGAGAAAAGTTCGATTTCATGGTCGAGCAGCTGCTCATAAGCCACAAATTACACCGGTAAATGCCAAACGACGCCTCGCTTGGTGTAAGGAGCGTAAACATTGGACGACTGAACAGTGGGAAAACGTTGTGGGGTGTGACGAATCACGGTACACGATGTGGCGATCCGATGGAAGGGTCTAGGAATCGCGAATACCCGGTGAACGTCATCTGACAGCGTGTGTACTGCCAACAGTAAAATTCGGAGACGTTGGTATTATGGTGTGGTCGTGTTCTTCATGGAGGGGGCTTCCACCCCTGTTGTTTCTCGTAGCACTGTCACAGCACAGGCCTAGACTGATCTTTTAAGCACCTTCTTGCTTCCCGATGTTGAAGAGCAGTTCGGGGATGGCTATTGCATCTTTCAACATGATCGAGCATCTGTTCATGATACACGGCCTGTGGCGGACTGATTACACGTCAAGAACATACTCGTAATGGAATGGCCTGCACAGAGTCCTGACCTGAATCCTATAGAAAACCTTTCGGATGTTTTGGAGCGCCGACTTCGTGCCAGGCCTCACCGAACGACATCGATACCTCTCCTTGGTGCAGCATTCCGTGTAGAATGGGCTGCCATTCCGCAAGAAACCTGCCAGCACCAGATTGAACGTATGCCTACGAGAGTGGAAGGTGTCGTCAACGCTAAGGGTGGGCCAACACCGTATTTAATTCCAGCATTACCGGTGGAGGGCGCCACGAACTTGTAAATCATTTTCAGCCAGATGTCCGGATACTTTTGATCACATAGCGTAAATAATTTGCACAATATAGAAAACAACTATTGAGATACTCAAGGTACCACTTAGATATTGTGAGCCATCCTATAATACCACATCATAATTTCTCATATTGGTACATGCCGAATGGCATATTAATTACTGAAGTTTGCATTATTTTGCTACCGACGGGAAAATGCAAACAGGTGCCAGTGAGATCTATTTTAGAACCTTCAGTCAATTTAGTTTACATTTCACCTCGACTATGAACTACATAGACAAATAAAGTTTTGATTTCTCATTCACTAGAGACTTAAAATCGTCACATATACGTAACTACTACCGATGATGCCCATCAGCTACTAGACACTCGAAATACACTGACGGAAAAAAATCACAACACCAAAATTAATAATGTAAATTTCTGGAATACATTTCTCTAGGTAACATATTTAAGTGATAACACTGCAAGATCACAGATTAATGCTAGCGCTAGAAAAGCAGTTGCAATTGTGAAATGCTGGTACATTAATAACCGTTATAACCGCCAGCATGTTGAATGCAAGCATGCAGTCGTGCAGGCATCGTGTTGTGCAGCTGCCGAATGTCAGTTTCTGGGATGGAGTCCCATGCCTGTCGGTCAATATAGGGACTGTCAATGCTGGTTGTGGATGACGCTGGAGTAGTCGTCTGATAATATCTCATACCTGCTCGACTAGAGACAGATCTGGTGATCGAGCAGGTCAAGGCAACATGTCGACACTCTGTACAGCATATTGGGTTACAACAGCACTATATGGAAGAGTGTTATCCTATCGGGAAACACCTCCTTGAATGCTGTTCTTGAATGGCAGCACAGCAGGACGAATCACCCGACTGACGCACAGATTTGTAGTCAGGGTGCGTGGGGTAACACGAAAGTGCTCCTGCTGCCATGAAAAATCTCACCACAGACGAAAACTCCAGGTGTAGGTCCAGTGTCTCTAGCACGCCGCCGGCCGCGGTGGTCTAGCGGTTCTGGCGCTGCAATCCGGAACCGCGGGACTGCTACGGTCGCAGGTTCGAATCCTGCCTCGGGCATGGGTGTGTGCGATGTCCTTAGGTTAGTTAGGTTTAAGTAGTTCTAAGTTCTAGGGGACTTATGACCTAAGATGTTGAGTCCCATAGTGCTCAGAGCCATTTGAACCATTTTTTTTCTAGCACGCCGACAAGTTGGTTGCAGACCCTCAACTGGCCCCTTTGTAACCAACACATGGTCAGCATCAGAAAACACAAGACTTCCAACCTGCCCTCCAGTGCGCTCACGCTTGACACCAATGAAGTCACAAAATGCATTTTTTTGGGCTCAGTGGAATGGACGTTACACTTTGTCAGGCTCGAAGGTGTCCTTGAAGTAAGAGATTTGTAACAGTTCGCTATGTCACTGTGGTGCCAACTGCTGCTCACATTACTGCTGCAGATGCAGTACGATGCACCAGAACCATACTCCGAACACCATGGTCATCCATTTTAGCAATGCCACGTGACCGTCCAGAGCTCAGTCTTCTTGCGGCCGTACATTCTGGTGACCACCGCTGCCAGCAATTACGTGTAGTGGCTACATTCCTGCCAAGTCTTTCTGCAGTATTGCAGAAAGAACATCCACCCTCTCGTAGCCCTGTTACACGACCGCATTAAAATTCAGTGAGGTTTTGATAATAGCGTCTTTGCTGCCTTAAAGACATTCTTGACTAACTTCAACTCACTTCGTCCAATCTCAAAGGCAACTAACTCTCAAGATCGTTACAGAGTGTATTTAAAGCATACCTGATTTGCAGCCTCATACTGAAGCTACTGGCGTTGCTCCTATGCGACTGGCACGGAATTTGAATTGACATCATCTTTCAGACGTAGAAGGACGCTACCAACTTTATTTCATGTCGCACAACTTCCACTTGACGTTGTGATTTTTGTCCATCTGTGTATTATTTCCATGTTTTCTAAACTGCCGAGTTCTGCCTGAATTTGATCACACATGACGAAGAGCACTGGACATGCCCTGTAAAGGTATGTACTGTGGACTGCTTCAACGATATGTGCGCTTCAAATTCTATTGCTCGACCTAATACAGGTTCAAACATTTGCTTGTGCTGTGCAAATGTTATATGGATTACTTGGAACAAAATCGCAATTGAACTAGATTTACTTGGTATTTAACTTGTTAACAGAGAAGTTCAAATGCATCTCACCCAAAAGTGTAACTAAGTGTCGAAGAATTTACTAGTTACAAGGTTACTTTACTTGTTACTTTTTTGTACTTTACTTACGCTGAGGTTTTTTTCCCTGGAATATGATCGACTGCTTATTGTACTTTTTTTTCACTAGCTGCTTATTTTTTATGACCCACCGTCTAATTTCTTATGGTGGGTCGTATGTTGCCACTTAGCCGCTGTGACTGGGTCTGGGGTCCGGTGTGACTGAAAGTAATACCACGCCGGCTCCCGTCCCCACTCACACCGTTGCCCGTGTCCCGACACGTGAAGGCGGGCTCTATTTGTTTACATCCATTTGATATCTTTTTCTGTGCAGCATTAGAAAAACTTATAACTAATACAAAATCAAGTGAGATATTAATAAACAAAACGAAATTAAATATTTAGAAAGAAGGACGGAAGAGAACTGAATAGAGAAGAGATAGATATAATTATTGTACTATTGTATATCGGCACTCTGTACTGGCATTCTGCAACGGTGATAAACGAATTCGCCGTAATGTATTCAAATTAATCAGAAACATTGCCGGGCCTGTGCCCAACAGAAAGTCCATTACCATGCCATTGAACTCCATTGTTAATGCGACTTTTTACAGCTGCTTCAGGCACCAGATGGATTGCGAACAAAATGGTGGTGGCTGGTGTTATTGGCCGTTGACCAAAGCAAACACCTGCTAAGTGTCCCAAATTTTTGCATGCAGATATGCGGCAGAGACGGCTTTCATGCCTGGTGCCGCAACTGGAATGCTATTTATTCTTATTAGCTTTTCTGGAATTTGTGGACAACAATGTGGCAAAACATTTTGTAAGTTTCTGTTCCCTTCGTCACGAGACGAATGCAGAGTAAACGCTTTTTCTGTGCGCATCTACTAACCATGAAGTAAAGTAGGGTGAATCGCTAATTATTAATCTATGTAACATAACATCGACTACTACCAAGATTCCCAACTTACCTTCACCCGTTTATCGTTGAATATGTGGTAGACCACTTATAAGATATTAATCATTAACGTGTTCCTCATAGTTGTGATGAAAATGTTATTTCGTGAACTTCGTTGATTTTTAGAACCAGAGGTAATGTTGGATAACTAATGCTTTCGCACTGACTTTCGGCTTCGGAGCTAGACACATGACAAATTCGTTGATGAAAGATTCAGCAGGAAGATGCGTCACACTGCATACATGAATATGATCACCATTGTGTGCTAAGCCATGCAGATCTGTATAAAATGTTGCATACCTTCGAATAAGTGCCTAACACACTGATTAAACTTGAATCTAGTTACTACTAAGTAGAGTTGGCGACCATTGCAGTCAATCAACAAACCACATATATCACAAAAAGTCAGACTAATAGGATCCAATAGTGGTCATAACCTCCACACCATTTCGTACAGTGGAAGTGAGTGAAACAGTACTCCGACAGTCAAGGTCAGTTATCGACTTGTTTTGCTATGAAGAACAAAATGACGCAACTAAACCATAAAAATCTCTCTGCTTTTGTCGAAGCAAGTCAATAGCTAAGGGGGAGGCATTGCCACTACTGATTCTGCTGCAGATTACCACTTTGTTTTTGTTGTTGCAGCAGTTTTAATATCTGCTGCTGCGACGTTTTCTGTTTTTCTTGCTGTTGTTATTGCAGTGACAGCTTCAAAAACTCAGGATCCATACTAAACTCTTGGCAGTTGCACAGTGAGAAAGATCCTTGTCACCACTTCACTATCACACTCGGGGAAGACAGAAAAAAGTTTGTGATAAGTCGCACTAATGTTGACACGAAGACCGGAAAAAAATAAACTGTTCTGTGTACTCTGTAACGGCAGATTTCACACAATGAAAAGCTGAAAAGAAAGCAAACTTCTGAATGTAACAAAAGTTGTCGTAAAGCTTAGCCAATTCATCCACAGAGCAATGCAAATCGAGAAACATAAGCAGGAGAGGTCGAACAACAGTTATCCATATTGCATAATAACTGAGACTTCACAGAAGGCACGAGAGTGCGTGGGCTGACTTCGACAAGGGCATATACACGTCGGTTTCGACCTAAATGGCGACGCACGATATCATTCGATCCTTTTCTGGAATAGCAAATCTGTACCACTATAACATACGGTACCATAGAGAGAGACGCAGACACTCCGCAGTCCTCTCATGCGTCAATAACGTCAGTGGACAATGACCTACCGTGGGCTACACACTTGTGTCACAATGTCACAGAGATCAGAAACGGAGCGAATACGACTGTAATATTGCCAGTTGGGTACATTAAGTATCAGGAGCCACTGTTACGTCAGGGCTGCACAGTGTTCCATACTTCCTGTCGTAGCGGCCCCTTGTTGTTAGAGCGACCGCACAACCGACACGCAAGATGGGTTGCCGACTCCCATTCAGGAGCGCAGAGAGAAACATCGCCAGTGGACAGAAACAGTAACAGACTTTCCAAATAAACATGGAACTACTTCGGCAGACAGCATATGACCGTGTTCCACCAATCGGAACTCATATGACTCATGTAGCACTCCGCCGACCTGGCTGCATAAGCATGCCTCGACCGTCAGACCGGCAGCCTTTCCTAACCGCTAGGAACAGCTTCGGCCAATACTTACGCCGGCCCTAGCATTGTATTCACTCATCGTAGCATTGAAGTAGCACTTTGTATTTTGTTGAGTAGATTTTGTTCAGTATTTTCTTCCATTGTCTTGTTTCCTTATTTGGTTTGCCACCACAAGAGTTGTGGGGTTTTTGTTGTTGCTCTTGGGTTAAAAACTTAGTGTATGCCAAGAAGGCGTTTTTCTTGAATTACAACAAAGTGTATTCAAATTGACTGTTAGCTCTTTCCAGCCGACCGCAGGACATTACACTTCCCGTCGTAATTCCTTAAGTGTGACGAGTCTGAGAACGATTACGCTGCGGTCACTTCCCATTCGTCTAGTCGTTCTCTCCTGGTGAAGCGTGCTTGAGTGACGCTTGTCGTGATTTAGTCTGGAATATGAGTGACTGATGATGCTATCATAAAGTAGCACTGACAGGGCGGTATGACCCATTGTAGGGAGTAGGTGTCCTCTAAAAAGGCTTTGTTTCGTGGGATCAAGGAGGGTGTAATATGAAAATTAAGTGCTGCAGTGGAAACGAATGAAAACGTGCTCCATTAAAGGGAGAGCGATGTCTGGAGAAAATTCGATGACACAGTCCACGCTTCGAACAGAATACATTCAAAGTTCGTTCAATGCAAATAGAATGGTTGTATTCTCGTTTATTCCATCTCCGCCATGAAAGAAACGTGTATGTTATCTCAAACGAAACCTGGGCACACAGAAGCACACTGATATATCTCTGTGACTAAAAAGGGCGTTATTTGTGTATCCATCTGGTCATGTCAAACTTAATTTTCGGACAATAGCAAGTTATGCAGTTTATCACACATTCCTGTAACTTTTTCGAAGACTGCTGTAAATTTATTTTAATAGTGAAATACCATTTATAGGAGGTCCGAGATTCTTACATTTTTTCATAGGCTCGGTAACGTGTCCAGTGTGTGTGCACGTCAACATTAATTTTACACATTCTCATTACAGATTAAATATTAAAATAAATTTACAGTATCTCCAATAAACTTTATATGTATACATACAAATAATCATACAGACATGTGCATACAAATATACATCTAAACACGCACATATATACATGGGGCGTCCGAGGAGGAATGGTAAATATTCAGAAACATGACAGGAATGCTAATTTGAATCAAAAAACTTAATATAGACGTATGCCCAACTCTGAATGTTTTCCGAGATAGAAAATATTCGAAGTGCATTGGTTTTTGGGGCGGTGGAATACTGTTAAATGTTCATATTACTTAATATACATACACCGACGGAAAATACTCCTATCATCAAATAATAATTTAGAGTACTGAAATTTCTAGGTAACATATTTGCCAACAACCTTGCCGCAATGGTAACACCGGTTCCCGACAGATCACCAAAGTTAAGCGCTGTCGAGCTTAGCTAACACTTAGATGGGTGACCGTCCGGTCTGGCGAGCGCTGTTGACAAGCAGGGTGGACTCAGCCCTTGTGAGGCAAATTGAGGAGCTACTTGATCGAGAAGTAGCGGTTCCGGTCACGAATACACAACGACTTGGAGAGCGCTTTGCTGGTCACATACCCCTCCATATTTGCATCCAGTGACACCTATCGGCAGAGGATGACACGGCGGTTGGTCAGTACCATTGAGCCTTCCAAGGCCTGTTCGAACGGAGTTTAGTTTACAGTTCACGTAACATATTTAAGTGATTAACATTGGAGGATTGCAGGATCAAAGATTACTGTAAGCGCAAGATAAGCCATTGTAAATGTGAAATGCTGATACATTAATAACGGGTGTAACTGCCATGATGCTGTATTAAAACACGTAGTCGTGCATGCATGGTTTTGTACACGAGCCAATCTTAGTTTGTGGGACGGAGTCCAATGCCTGTTGGTCAACATAGGGACGGTTAATGCTGTTTGTGGGTGACGCTGAAGTTGTCGTCCAATAATGTCCCATATGTGCTCGATCGGAAACAGATCTGGTGATCGGTCTGACCAAGGCAATATGTTGACAAACTGTAGAGCATGTATTGTTACAACAGCGTCAGGTGGGCGAGAGTTATCCTGTTGGAAAACAGCCCCTGGAATGCTGTTCATGAATGGCAGCACAACAGGACGAATCACCAGACTGAAGTAAAAGTTCGCAATCAGGGTTCCTTGGATAACCGCGAGGGTGCTCCCGCTGTCACATGGAATCGCACCACAGCATATAACTCCAGGTATGGATCTAGTGTGTCTAGCATGCAAACAGGTTGGTTGCAGGCCCTTAACTATCCTCTTTCCATCCAACACAACGTCATCACTGGTACAGAGGAACAACAAGTTTTTATCAAAATACACAACAGATCCCTCCCCGCCCTACAATGAGCTCTCGCTTGGTACCACCGAAGTGTTAAATGGTGATAGTTTGGGGCCAGTGGAATGCACGTTTAGGGAGTCTGGCTCGTAGCTATCCTCGAAGTAGCAGATTTGTTACAGTTCGTTGTGTCACTGTGGTGCCAACTGCTGTTCAAATTGCTGTTGCAGATGCAGTACGAAGCGCCAGAGCCATACGCGAAAAACGATGGTCTTCCATCTCGGTAGTGTCACGTGGCCGTCTGGCGCCCTGTCTCCTTGCGACTGTACGTTCTCGTGACCCCCGCTGCCAGAAATCATGTACAGTGGCTGCATTCTTGCCAAGTCTTTGTGCAATATCGCAATCGGAACACGCAGTTTCTCGTAGTCCTATTACACGACCGCGTTCATACTGAGTGAGGTATAGATAATGGCGTCTTTGATGCCTTAAAGTTTTTCTTGACTAACATCAACTCACCACGTCCCATCTCAAAGGCAACTAACGCTCACGATCGCTACCGCGTGTATTTAAAGTAAAGCTGATTTGCGTCCTCATAGTGGCGTTAGTAGCACCACTCTTATGCAGCTGGGGCGAAATTTGAATAGACATCATCCTTCAGATGTAGAAACACGCCTACCAACTTTCTTTCATATCGCACAACTCCTCCTTTGTCTTATGCCCAACGATTGTGGGTGTAATACCATGCCGAAAGTCCTCAGTTATACTTGAGAACTTGTGTACTCGTTCTCCTTCATACACTGCTGTAGTCTACCTTTACCCGATAGGTGACTCAAGAGCAACTTTTCGGTTAAATGAGCAGCGACACAGATTCGCAGGTGTAGTCCCCGAGTGTACGGAGACTGTGAGTTCGGACATGACGTTATAGAACCCACTGGCGAGTTCAAAGCGGATATACGGAGCTCATTCCTGATCTCTCGTGCTCGGGTACGTTAACAAAGGTGAGGGCCCAGAACTGTTACCTCAAGCTCAGGATCAACGTCTCTACCACGGGAAGGATGATAATCACCAGAATTACCCAAGCCCATATGTAAAGACACAGACCCAGGCATATG
Source organism: Schistocerca serialis cubense (assembly GCF_023864345.2). Lineage (NCBI taxonomy): Eukaryota > Metazoa > Arthropoda > Insecta > Orthoptera > Acrididae > Schistocerca > Schistocerca serialis. The sequence goes on from NC_064640.1 coordinate 480,159,239, forward strand.
TACTCGTTACCGTTAAGCGAATAACTTTTGACAGTACGTTGACCCACCATTTTGCCATGGAGTTCACTGAACTTCGCCGTCTGCCCGCCGATCGATTTCCAAGCAGTCACCTAAACGAGGAGGCACTTCGCCATGCTGCCACTTCACCACAACAGACCCGCTCTGGCGGGTTATATACTGGCTGTTCGGCCAGGCTGATCATCAATCGAATCAGCGAGTCGTCGAGAAGTCAATCGTTGTAGGGTCTGGCCCCGACCCAGCCATTGCCGCTGTCTCTTACTTGGAAGGAAGATCAACACGAAGATTCTCAGCACCTGCCATCGACGTCACAGGGTAAGAAGACAGCTACATCATCTACATCAGCCACAGTGAGAGCAAGTTTTCTTCCACACTGCAGCCAGAACAAGATCAGCTATTTCCTGGGAGAGAGATACTGTATCCAACGCCTACTTGGATTTCGAAGACAGCTAACAAGGTCTATAAATGAACGAAAACATCGCTGGCGACCTTCCCTAGCAGTGCATGGGAACAGTAAGTACCAGAACACTTTCACAATTTTACGATTTCTCGTTTTGCGGTCCTGAATGACCTCCATGGCTATCTGGATTATTTTTAAATAACATGCTAATGGTTGAAGAAATAATTCTATGGGACTTCTTTTCGCTCTTTTATTCAGATCTGTAGCCTCATCCTTCCCGGTACCAAGTCCTGATTTAGTTGTCTGCATAAGTGTAGTTAGAAGTCAGGGCAGTTTGTTTTCATTCTTTCTCTGTGTGGAGGCTGTAACACTAATGATAACTATTGACACTTCAATAAATGTATAATGAAACTTGTTTGAGTTAAAATGCATGTAAATGATTTTTCTTCTCCTTTTATTTGAAGTAACTTGAAAATATTTTATAAATGTCTTTTCTGAAAATGCCATTTTATGTACTGTGCTGGTAAGTTAAAGTAAGGGAAACTAGATTGTGTACGATAGAAAAGCTGGAGGACAGTCACTCCGCAACTGAAAGGATTAGGCGTGTATGTAAAAGGTGGAAGGGCGCGGTTTACCACAAGAAGTCTTTGAAGCGAGAGAAGTCACTCGGCAACCAAAAGGCTTTCGCGGTAATGTAAAAGGTGGAAGGGCAAGGTTTGGCGCGAGAAGTCTTTGTGGCACAGATAGTCAGTGCCTAGCTGTTGACTGTTCAGTATCCCAAGTGATCAATGAGGCGAAGATCTCTGGAAAAGTGAAATAGTTATGCCTCGGATTTGAATTTTTCATTATCCAATGTGTCATGGGATTTATTGGGTGCTTTGAAATCTATATTTGCAATGTCAAGAAGGTATTTTATAGAGAATACTGCGTCAGGAGCCACAATAGCACCATACTGCTCCGTTCTACCCCTACAGAATATCGCCGCTGCTTTCGTCTTTAAACAAAGTAAGAGCTAATGTTGTGAATGCATCCACGGATCAGTGCTTGCTGAAGATTTCATATAGTAAACGGTTAAAACTAGCTTTGTTTCCAGTACCTTGCTTTATCTACCTCTTCATCAATATTCCGCGAGCTACCTGATGGTGTGTGCGGCAGAGGGTACTTAAGGTACTGATTCCTCCCGCTCCCCCCTTTCCCTGTTCCATTCGCGAATAGAACGTGGGGTAATGATTGTCGGTAAGCCTCCGTATTAGCTCTAATTTCTTTAATTTCGAGAGAGGTATGAGGAAGGAAGTAATATATTGCCCGACTCTTCACGGAAACCACTCTCTCGAAATTTCGATGGTATACCTCTCTGTGACGCACAACACCTCCATTCTAGCGTCTGCCACTGTAGTTGAGCGTCTCTGTAACGCTCTCGCACCGACTAAATGATTTTGTGACGAAATGAGCCGCTTTTCATTGGACTTTCTCTATCTCTTCCGTGAGTCCTACCCGGTAAGGATCCCACATTGATGAAGAATACTCAAGAACCACTCGAACAAGCGCCTTGTAAGTCACTTCTTCAGTGGATGAATTACATTTCCTCAAGATTCTTCCGATGAAACTGTCTCGCATCTGCTTTTCCTAAGGTTTGTTTTATATGGTCATTTCTCTGAAGGTCGGTAGTGATAGATACTTCCGGATATTGTATGGTGGTTAATGTTTGTAATCAGTTGTGTTTTCGTACAGTAATGGATTTCTTTTCCTATGTGTACGTAATATGTGACATTTGTTGCTAGCTTCCTATACGCAATCGAATCACCTTCCAACAGTTTTAAAGTGCTTCCGACGCATTCTACATCGTTTATATATATGGTTAACAGTAACGGTCCTGTTACACTTCCTTGGAGTACTCCTGGAATTACCATTACATCTGTCTATTTTATTCCATTAAGAGCAATGAGTTGAGTTCTGTCTGCAAGGAAATCTTGAATCCAGTCTTAAATCTCGTCCAATACTCGGTAAGCTCGCATTTCTTTCACTAAACGGCAGCGCGGAATGATGTCAGATGCCTTCCTCAAGTCGAGGAACAACGCATCAACATGACCACCCAAGATCTCAGTTTGCAGAACCCATGTTGATTTTTATAGAGGGGACTGTCGTTCTACAAAAACATCATGAACACAAAACATGTTCCATAATTCTGAAACAGACTGACATCAACGACATAGACCTATAATTATATGCATCTGTCCTACCACCCTACTTGAAAACGGGAATGACCTGCGCTATTTTCCAGTTTCGAGGGACTATAGTTGCGCTCTACCAAAATTATGGTTCGGTAGTTTTGGAACACTACATAAACGACGAAATAAATGGTAGAATTACAGGCAGTATTGGTAGAACTAGTAGGGAAAGAAGCATAAATGAATTTATAAGAGAGAAACTAGGAGCCGACGGCTTCTGTCTTTTCTCGTTTGGTTGGTTTTTGTTTTGCACATAATTAGAACCGCACATTATTCAATGTTAATTCAAGGTGATTTTTATATCCTCATAAATTGTATTTTATAAGCAACAGAAATGAGTTGATTGCACATCTCCTGCGCTTTCTTGTAATCAAATAATTACTGTTGATACAAGTACAGTTTACATGCACAAAGATAAAAAAGTATATATAATTATTGTTGTTATTTTGTACTCAACAGAATGTTCTTTATCATAATGGAAGGTAAGAGTTTCCTGTTATTTTTGATAAACGCGAAAGTTGTTTATGAATAGCAGAAACACATTTTATGTAAGTTCGAAGAAGTACTGAAACGATGCTTGACATTTTTGTTTCCATTTTTTTTTCATTTTATCTTATTGTCGATAAAACTGAATTTTCCAGAGCAGAATGATAAATCTGTATTATTTTCTTTATTTTTACTACGGCATCCATCTGTTTCACGTTACAAATCAACAATTTTCGAATAAAACCTAAATGAAACATTGCCAATTTCAGTTTTGCTGTAAATACTGTTTATTCTTAAGTAACATACAGGAGAATAACTGTGTAGAATAAAAATGTTCTGTATTTTACGCGATCCTTTACATATCCTCACTTAGTTTCTATACGGTTCACCACTTCCGGGTTTTGGGTGAATCCAGTAAGATATTGATCGCATACGTAAAGAAAGCTATCGTTGTGAGATAACGCCCAATACATGTGCAACACACCCAACGTATGAATAATACGGGTACGACCTTAACTGACTAAATCTACTAGGAAAATTACCGTAGTGTAGGCTTGCTTATGGTAAGTACGGTAGCCTAGGGTAGTTTTATAAATCTACTAGATACCTTTCGTTGTTCCAGGATAAACTGCTCCTAGAAGAGAAGCAAGCGCTTTAGCATAATCTCTGTAGAATCTTTTAGGTACGTCATCTAGTCCTGATGGCTTTCCATTACGAAGGGATTGTGTTTTTTTTTTCTCTGTTCCGCTATCAATTATCTTAGTACCTGCATTTAGAAGTTTGTATGACGATTGAAAAGAGGGACCGTATTACGATTTTCTGCGGTAAGACAGTTTTGGAAGACCGAATTCAGTATTTCGGGCTTCTCTCTCTCATTTTCCGTTTTGGTGTCGTTAAGGTTACGATCAACACCTTCACTGTGTGATACTAATGGTAACATTGGCGATGACAGGGGCACTAATGCGGAGTTACTAAACACAATTTTCCGTAATTACTTCATCAAAGAAGACGAAGTAAATATTCCAGAACTAGAACCTAGAACAGCGGCCAACGTAAGTAACTTAGAAGTAGACATCCACGGTGAAGCGAGGCAGCTTAAATCACTCAAAGTAGGCAAATCTTCCGGCCCACGTAATATATCAATTAGATTACTTTCACAGTATGCTGCCATATTTATCAATCGTGTAGAACCGATGGCACAAAGAGATCCGTAGTAAAAGACAGGAAAGTTGCACAGGTCGCACCAGTATTAACGAAAACAACTAGTAGTAATCCGATGAATTACAGACCCATATCACCGACGTTGATTTCCAGTATGGTTTTCGAAGATATACTGTGTTCAGAGATAAAGAATTACATCGAAGGTGACGGTTTATTGACACATAGCGCGTATTAAGAAAACATCGTTCTTGTGAAACACAACTAGCTCTTTATTCGTGCTATCGATATGGGATGTCGAAGTATTCCATGTTCCTAGAGTGCCAGAAGGCTTTCAACATCGTTCCTCACAAGAGACTTCTAAACAAATTTCGTGCCTTTGCACTATCGAGGCCGCTGTGGCAGAGCGGTTCTAGGCTCTTCCGTCCGGAACCGCGCTGCTGCTACGGTCGCAGGTTCGAATCCTGCCTCGGGCATGGATGTGTGTTGTGTCCTTAGGTTAGTTAGGTGTAAGTAGTTCTAGATCTAGGCGACTGATGACCTGGGATGTTAAGTCCCATAGTGCGCTGAGCCATTTGAACCACTTTTGATGCACTATCGCTTCAGTTGTGGGGCCTGATTCGTGGTTTCCTGTATGAAAGGTCACAGTACGTAGTAACTGCATGAAAGCCATCGATTAAAACAAAATGGAAATCAGGCGTTCGATAAGGACGTCTGAAAGGCCCTTTGCTGATAGTGACCTACATAAACGCTTTAGAAGACAATCTGAGCAGCTCTCTGGGACTGTTTGCCGGTGATGCTGTCATTTACCGTCTGATGAAGTCACCATAAGATTAAAGTGAATTGCGAAATGACTTAGACACGATATTTGTATGGTGAATGGTGCGAGAATGTCTTTAAATAAGAAAAAATGTGAGGTTATCCACCTAAATACGAAAAATGGTTCAAATGGCTCTGAGGACTATGAGACTTAACATCTGAGGTCATCAGTCCCCTAGAACTACTTAAACCTAACTAACCTAAGGACATCAGACAGATCCATGCCCTAGGCAGGATTCGAACCTGCAACCATAGCAGGTTCCGGACTGAAGCGCCTAGAACCACTCGGCCACAGCGGCCGGCCCTAAATACGAAAAGAAATCCGTTAAATTTCGTTCACACGCTAAATCTTACTAGTTTAAAGGCTGTCATTCAACTAAATATTTCGAAATGAACAGTTTAAACTGGAACTATCACATACAGAATGTTGTGGGGAAAACAAGACAAAGACTGCAAGATACTAACAGGGCACCTAGAAGGTGCAACACGCCTACCGAAGATATAGCTTTTGAATTTTTTCCGTTTTGCCACATATCTTCACCCGCAGCACTGAATATCTGATGTTGAGTATTCATATACTCTGTAACTTGTATCATGTCACTCTTGCTAAGCAAAAATATTTTCCTTCCTTTCTTAACATTTCTTGTAATTCCCGTCGTTATAAATGCTACCTCAGCCTTGTGGTCATTGATACCCTCCTTTATGTTAACTGATTTGTGAAGTTCAGGAGGCTAGGAGGCCTAAGACGTAACTTTCAGGAGTTAGTTCTGTAACTGAATGTCCTAAGTAACTTTCTGACAAGACATTCAAAGTAATGTCACAAGAATTCCTGTCTGTTACACCAATTTTCATAGAATAACTCTCACCACGCTGACAGCCGCGTGGTCTCAGGCGCCTTGTCACGGTTCGAGCTGCTCTCCCCCCCCCCCCAGCCCCCCCCCTCCCCCCCGTTGGAGGTTCAAGTCCTCCCTGGGGCACATGGGTGTGGTGTGTGTTGTCCTTAGCATAAGTTAGTTTAAGTTATATAATAGTGAGCAAGCTTTGGACCGATGACCTCAGCAGTTTGGTCCCATAAGATCTTAACACACAAAAAAATAATAACTCTCCCAATCTATTCCTGGTAATTTGAAATCACTTCCTATTACAACAACATGATGAAAAAATATATTGACGAAATTTTGCAAGTTCTCTCTGAAGCACTGTCACTACAGTTGCTGATTCAGGTGGTCTATAAAAGCATCTGAGTAACATTTTTGACCGACCTTTGACGCATAACTTCACCCAAATTAATTCACATTCGGATTCGGTGATATCCTAGATAGATTTATCGATTTATTTACTGCGATACGTATCCTTACGATAAATATTCCAATCTGAATTGACGTGCCGGCCTCGGTGGCCGAGCGGTTCTAGGCGCTTCAGGCCGGAACCGCGCGACTGCTACAGTCGCAGGTTCGAATCGTGCCTCGGGCATGGATGTGTGTGATGTCCTTAGGTTAGTTAGGTTTAAGTAGTTCTAAGTTCTAGGGGACTGACGACCTCCGATGTTAGGTCCCATAGTGCTCAGAGCCATTTGAACCATTTTTGAATTGACTTTTCGATTGTTGTTCACTTCCAGTTTCAACTAATGGCCTGTTTCTAACACTGCATGCATGCTATAACGTTCAATAATCGATACTAATTCTGGCAGGTTACCATCGATTCTCCTTCAGTATACTAACATCATATTAACATTTTCTAGTTTTGATCCGCTGGTTCGAACATTCTCTGAGCATAATGTGGCTGATGTATCTTCGATTCGGTAGACAATTTATCTCTCATCCCTAGAGGGTGTTTCTCTAAACTAGAAAACGCCCATGTGCACGCCACGCGTACGTACTTCGCAGCCTTAGTAGTCGCTTCCTGTGTGTAATGCACGCCTGACGTAACCGTAGAACTTTCCACCCGATAGCGGAGGTCGAGGAATTCGCATCCGATAGCGTCGCTGTAACATCTGAGACTTTGGTTTAGGTCTTCCATTCTGCACCAAACCAGAGGACCACAATCGACCCTGTGTACGATGCTACAAATAGTGAGCTTAACTTGCAGCCTGCGTGCCACGGTAGCTGTCTGCCAAATCAGTCATCCGCCTGTAGGATTCATTCACTTTGATAGGATCCTACGTCCGTTACAACAATGTTCAGAGTTTTCCTTTTATGAAAAATTGGAAGTGCTTAAATGATCAATTACAATAATCAAAAAGAATTGCAAGCTTTGTCGTGGAGTAACATGATTTGGATTTGCAACAGTGATTACAAAATGGTTCAAATGGCTCTGAGCACTATGAGACTTAACATCTGAGGTCATCAGTCCCCTAGACTTAGAATTACTTAAACCTAACTAACCTAAGGACATCGCACACATCCATGCCCGAGGCAGGATTCGAACCTGCGACTGTAGCAACAGCGCGATTGCTGACTGAAGCGCCTAGAACCTCTCGGCCACAGCAGCCGGCACAGTGATTACAGAAACAAACTATTCGACATAATAATTTGGAAGCCTATAGTAGTCACGTTAGTGTAACACATTTGTAAACAGTGATTTCGTGGGTATATTTTATTTTGTGTACGTTATCATTATCGCGTGTGACTGAAAAGGTTAATCAGGAATTGTTTAATCAGACAGAACACTTTTAGGGTCCCACCACCATCATTTAAGCAGCAAATCAGAGTGAAAGTTCATTGAATGCTTAATTAATCATTATTAAACTATTTGTACTGTTAAAATTATAAGTTACATCAGCTTAGTTATACTGCAAAAGATTCGGGGCCCCCACGTATAACTCATTTTCTGCGCTATGCAAAAGTCTACATACAATACATGAAATTCGTTAGTGTATTAGTTAAAATAACATCTTAGTAACTATTTCAAAATTACTGACTTTCTGTAGTGTAGTTGTAGAGTCACCTCATGTCTCAAATTATCTGTACCTGCTTTGTAATTAGCGCTATCCTTCACACTCTAAAGCAGACAGTTTATGTTAGTGTGAAGTAGTTTGTTGCCACTAAACAAAACCAGATAGTAGCTCTGCTCATGAATAGTCACTTATGCTAACACATGCCAGAGTGCGCTGTTGGTTTCGTTGAGATTTTCCGAACAAATTTCTAATTGAAGTGAATTTAATACAGCAATTAGTTTGCAGTATATGTACTTGAAATTATTTTTCCCTAATTAGGCTTGCGCCAGTGTTCAGTTGCAGGACCACATCTTTTACTTTGCAACTATAACGACGCTGGTACTATTCCCAGTAGAATAAATGTTACAGCGTGAGTACGTTAATTTTCAGTCTGCGGTTTATAATCCGTTTATGTTCCGTCAACACACGATTTCGGTCAGTCTTAAATCCTATCAAAGGGACGGCTTCTTAAGGTGGAATTGCTGTTTTAGTAATCCCCTGGGGTAGTCTAAGGCGTGTGAACGTTTGTTATCTTTTCTTTCGAACCTGGCTCAGAGGCTTGAGTTCATCTACATGGATACTTTGCAAATCACATTTAAGTGCCTGGCAGAGGGTTCATCGAACCACCTTCACAATTCTCTATTATTCCAATCTCGTATAGCGCGGAAAAAACGAACTCCTATATCTTTCCATATGAGCTCTGATTTCCCTTATTTTATCGTGGTGATCGTTTCTCCCTACGTAGATCGGTGTCAACAAAATATTTTTGCATTCGGAGGAGAAAGTTGGTGATTGGAATTGTGTGAGAAGAATCCGTCCTAGCAAAAACGCCTTTCTTTTAATAATGTCCAGCCCACATCCTGTATCATTTCAGTGACACTCTCTCCCACATTTCGCGATAATACTATACTTGCTGCCCTTCTTTAAACTTTTTCGATGTACTCCGTCAGCCCTATCTGGTAAGGATCTCACACCGCGCAGCTGTAGTCTAAAAGAGGACGGACAAGCGTAGTGTAGGCGGTCTCCTTAGTAGGTCTGTTAGATTTTCTAAGTGTCCTGCCAATAAAACGCAGTCTTTGGTTAGCCTTCCCCACAACATTTTCTATGTGTTTCTTCCAATTTAAGTTGTCCGTAATTGTAATTCCTAGGTATTTAGTTGAATTTACAGCCTTTACATTTGACTGATTTATCGTGTAACCGAACTTTAACGGATTCCTTTTAGCACTCATGTGGATGACCTGACACTTTTCGTTATTTAGGGTCAACTGCCAATTTTCGCACCATTCAGATATCTTTTCTAAATTTGTTTTTATCTTCTGATGACTTTATTAGTCGATAAACGACAGCGTCATCTGCAAACAACTTAATCCAGCTGCTCATATTGTCTCCCAAATCTTTTATATAGATAAGGAACAGCGAAGGGCCTATAACACAAACTTGGGGAACGCCAGAATGCACTTCTGTTTTACTCGATGACTTTCCGTCAGTTACTACGAACTGTGACCTCTCTGACAGGAAGTCACAAATCCAGTCACATAACTGGGACGATATTCCATAAGCACGCAATTTCAATATAAGCCGGTTGTGTGGTACAGTGTCAAAAGCCTTCTGTAAATCCAGAAATATGGAATCGATCTGAAATCCCTTGTCAATAGCACTCGACACTTCATGCGAATAAAGAGCTAGTTGTGTTTCACAAGAACGATGTTTTCTAAACCCATGATGACTGTTTGTCAATAGACCGTTTTCTTCGAGGTAATTCATAATGCTCGAACACAATATATGTTCCAGAATCCTGCTGCATATCGACGTTAATGATATGGGCCTGTAATTAAGTAGATTACTCCTACTACCTTTCTTGAATATTGGTGTGACCTGCGCAATTTTCCACTCTTTGGGTACGGGTCTTTCGTCGAACGAACCGTTGTATATGATTGACAAGTATGGAGCTAATGCATCAGCTTACTCTGAAAGGACCCTAATTAGTATACAGTCTGGATCAGAAGACTCTCTTTTATTAAGTGATTTAAGTTGCTTAACAATTCCGAGGATATTTACTTCAACGTTAATCTTGTAGGCAGCTGTTCTTAATTCGAATTCTGGAATATTTACTTCGTCTTCTCTTGTGAAGGAATTTCGGAAGGCTGTGTTTAGTAACTTTGCTTTGGCAGCACTGTCTTCGATAGTGTCTCCATTGCTATCACGCAGAGAAGGCATTGATCGTTTCTTGCCACTGACGTACTTCAAATACGACCAGAATCTCTTTGGATTTTCTGCCAGGTTTCGAGACAATGTTTCGTTGTGGAAACTGTTATAAGCATCTCGCATTGAAGTCCGTGCTAAGTTTCGAGCTTCTGTAAAAGATCGAAAATCTTGGGTATTTTGCGTCTGTTTAAATTTGGTTGGCTCTCATGGGTCAAATGGCTCTGAGCACTATGGGACTTAACTACTGTGGTCATCAGTCCCCTAGAACTTAGAACTACTTAAACCTAACTAACCTAAGGACATCACGCACATCCATGCCCGAGGCAGGATTCGAACCTGCGACCGTAGCAGTCGCGCGGTTCCGGACTGCGCGCCTAGAACCGCTAGACCGCCGCGGCCGGCTTTAAATTTGGCACGTTTGTTTCGTTGTTTCTGCAACTGTGATCTGACACGTTTTGTGTACCAAGGAGGATCAGCTCCGTCGTTTGTTAATTTATTTGGTTTAAATCGCTCAACTGCTGCCAATATTATTTCTCTGAATTCAAGCCACATCTGGTCTACACTTATATCATTAATTGTAGGGAGTGGACATTGTCTCTCAGGTCAGCGTCAAGTGAATTTTCATCTGCTATTTTGAATAGGTATATTTTTCGTCTATTTTTGGAGGATCTGGGGGCTACAGTATTAAATCTCGCTACGACAACCCTGTGTTCACTAATCCCTGTATCCGTTTTGATGCTCGTTATTAATTCAGGATTATTTGTTGTTAAGAGGTCAAGTGTCTTTTCAGAACCATTTACTATTCGTGTGGGCTCATGAACTAACTGCTTGAAATAATTTTCAGAGAATGCGTTTAGCATAATTTCGGATGATGTTTTATGCGTACCTCCGGAATGAAACAAGTATTTTCGCCACTGGTAAAGACGAGTATTGCCTCCTTTCCAAAAACGTCAGCCTTGCGATTGGCCGAGTCAAATCCAGTACGTGATACTGTCAAAAGTTCCAATCCCTTTTTCTTCTTCTTGTTCAAAAACTTTGAGTGAGGCTATGGCAATGACTTTCCACGCTTTTTCGCAACCTGCTGGTCAGCCTAGCGCTTGCCGCTGCTCTGTTGTTATTAGGGATTGGCCGTCGTCCTCCCCCACACTAAAGAAGTCATACCGGATACTACGTCCGGAGAGGCTTTCTAAATCTGTTGGAACGACACTGCGTCGAGCCCTTGGTGAGACTCGATGTTCCTCTGCAACTAATTCAGGCTGAGATATGCAAGTTAGGCCTTTTGTTTGACTTGAAAGTATCAGCACCTTCATGATAAAGCAGTAATGAGTCGTGCATCCGTCATTGATATTTTACATGTGAAGATTAGTAATTTTCGTCTATGATTTTGACTTTCGCGTTCGGGAACTGCTCTCACGTTGTATTTTCCCTTGCGGTCGCCACAAGCTATCAGTGGTTAACTTTTCATAACTAGGATTCACAGTCATGTGAAATTTCTTGCACTACTTAGCAGCGTTAAGAATGTTTATAACAGCGAATGACAACGGCATATAAATGTGTCAGCTTGTATAAAGTAGACATGGCTTAAAGCCAAACCATCTGCACTTGACAATGGCCTAAGGCCGAAATTACAATAGTGGAAATAAAAAGTTTAACAGTTACTGGTGTATACATGATGTCTTTCAATATACTATCAGCCATTAGCTGTAATTCCATTTATTTTCTAACAAGTCACTAAATGTGGTTAACTTAATGAAGGTTTAATCGGGAGCAAGTTTTAGCGATAACGAAATTCCGATAGTAGAGCGGACTCGTCGTCTTTCATGAATGGGGGCCTACGTGTTTCTTTTTGTGACTATTGATACTTGTTGTAAATGATTCTTTTCATTCAAATGGCGAATATAATTCCGTGTCTTTGGAAACTCAATATTGAGGAAATTCAAGTACCGCCATCGTGAAGTACTGGACACCAAGTGCCAACAGAGTGGTGCCTTTCGATTAACGATTCCTTTTACCTGAAGGAACTCGATTCTCCGAGTGTAACCGATACTTGCGCTCCTAACTTTAAGCCCACAAATTGAATTTACTTAATTTTATCCAAGATTGCTATAGCGGGTCACCCCGCCCCCCTTCCCCTCTCTTCGCTTACCTATGTCTGTTCAAGCTTCCCATTCAAACTGCACGATTGCACGATACTAAATTTGTCCTGAGCAATCCTTCATGTGCATTATGAGGCATTCCTGTTAAGTCTCATACGTAATTTAGTAACCAAATTTTTCGTGTTTTCTCCTTCGTATTTTAAACTTCATTTGTGTGTATGTGAAAGGAATCACAGCTCCCTAAGTTTTCAGCGCGTTTCCCTTGCATCAACTGGTAATGATTTCGTGTAACAAACTAACGATTTTGTTCTCGAATTGAGTGTTGACCAAAATCACTCCATTTCTCCTAGTCGGACAGAGGTATTGTTCAGACAATGATAGATGCGTTCACTAACTGTGATAAATTAATTCGTCATCGCACTGTGGCATCGGACTACATGCGTTTTACCGTTGTGTTTCTCCATTCCCGTATCGATCTAAGAGATCAAGGCTGCAAGTTCCTCATTTGTTTACGATTCATTGTGACCCTTCTATGTGCTGCAGGCGGAATTTTCTTTTGCCTATGAAACAAAGGAATCGACGAACGTCTATTACTGGGTGACCCCCTTCGCCAAAGAATAAGTTTGAATGATACTGAAATATACTTTCCCTATGTACACGTATTGCAATATGAACTCTTTTTATAACTACCAAATATAGGGACGATAAAACACCCTCCTTCAATTGCTCTGTAATTAAACTCCAACTCCATTCGTTATATCCATGCAGTTTGATTTTTAGACAACATGTTTCCTGTTGAAAATTATCTGTGTTGAAATGGACATTCTTTCTTGACATTTATGTAAATCAGATAGTATAAAGAAACGAATTCTCAAATTCAGTGCGATCCAATCATAAAATATGATCTGTCGGCATTGTTGAACAACAGGCAAACCGTGTGAATAAGCTTCAGCTCCTCACCGAACTGAGAGAGACAGCAATCATCAAAAGTAAGAGCTATAAAGTAAATATCCTGAAAGCTTGTATTTCATATTCATTAGTGCAATTTTAGCCACACTGTTCCAAAGATAATGGAGTAGGAATGGTAACTGTGTTTAAGTACAGGAGGTAGAACGATTCATTTGACACTCGTGAGCTACCTTTGACATTTGAAAGCTCACATTACTTTCTAGGCAGGCAACAATTTCCCGTATTGAATAGTGTAGTGTATCGAAGAGAAATGAAATTAATGAAGTTGTAAATTCCAAATTTTTGGTTGCGCATATTAATCGAAACGGGAACTGGAAAAAAGGTACAGTAGACATATTAAAAGGTCTAGATTCAGCAACTTCGTCCATGTGAATATTAGGTGGATATAAATCATGTTCTGTGTGGATTTTATTTGATTGATATTCTACCAGATAATATTTTGAGAGTAGTCACTCAATATGGCAAATACTATTTGTAATTCACGTAAGAGTGATTACAATTTTGTTTGAGGTTCACGTTAATACTTCCGGTGTGCGTCTGTTTAAGCACAAGAACGTAGCTTTTTTTCAGTGACATTCTTGTATAAATGCTACACGGATTGCTGGCCGCGTCATGTTTTTATTTAATATCAACCTTACGACGACTTCCTCTTTCGTTAGGAGATCTGTAGGCCGTGTGGTACTCTATTTACTTCGTCGAATTACGTCATGGAGACGTCACGAGCTCACAGAACTTCCATAAGGTACCAGAGATTAAGTCGATGTCTGTGATACTGGAACATGGGTAGCGATGCTGATTTCGTTAGGTAGTGGATAATCCAGCTTATTGCTCTGTAGCCTTTCAGCAGCACGCACCCATTTCCATGAAGCACTGAGGATATAGCCGCTCTAGCGGTTAAAGCAGCTGCTGTACATTCTCATCACAACGGCTTCTTTGATGACAGAAACGCAGTAAGTAGGTGCATGGGTTACGATTTCTGTTGCATTATAGAGGATCTTTTAGACTGTGTTCGGCAACGGCATATTTGTCGAAATCGCGGTATTTAATGTGACATCGATGCTCTGTGTGTTGTTCTGGAATCGTGCCTACGTTTCACGACTGTTTGTCTGTTAGACTGCATACACTCTCAAAAGGACCTTGGTAGTTCACAATACAGGGAGTTGGCCAAGGTTCTCGACAAATGATTTTTTGCAGAGTGAAGTTTAAGCAGATAGTTTCTGATTGTGTGGGAGAATCTTAATCGACAGTGTTCAGTAAAAGGCACATTGCGTAGAATACAGTGTACAGAGTATTCAAGCAACAATAGCCACAACCGCACAATTAAAAACTGTGTGCCAACAGGTTTGTTAATATATTAATTTATGATTCATGCAGTGAAATGGGAAGCTGTAAGTTCGAAAACTTACGATGAGCTCACAATGTTTCTATAAAGTTTAGACATTGTAGGTCAATTGGAAACTAAGTATTTATTTATTCAGTAACCAAGAGTAGGAATCCTATACCATGTACATAATTTTGGCCTTAAAATTTTTTGGACGCATGGAAAACAGTAGAAGAAGCTTATCGGATGGTTAGGTTTGTGGATTTTAAGCGCTAATTTCCTAATCAAACCTTTTCAGAACAAAATTCTCATTAACATGAACCCTCAGCCTCCAAAATTTCAGTCTCAATTTAAAATCCACAAACCTAACCATCCGATACGCCCGATATCTAATAGTATGAACAGTGTGTACCATGATTTGTCCCAATTTCTACATGGAACTCTGAAAAAATCATTCGTCTTCGAGAACAATTATTCCGTCCCTAACAGTGACGCCTTAGTCCAAAAAATAAAAGATTTAGAATGCAGTTCAGACACCAAGTTGGTTCCTTTCGATATCAAAAATATTTATACTAATGTCCCTGTACGGGAAACGCTTACAATAGTAGAAAAAAATTTACGTCATTTCAAAAAAAGATCTTTCAGATGAACAAATCACTGGCTTCATTTATCTCATCACAGTCGTAGTCAAGTCCAACTATTTGTACCAGCAATCCGACGGTCTCGCTATGGGAAATCCCTTAGCTGGTATCCTTGTCGATATCTTCATCAACTCTCTAGAAGAAAAGCTTTTAATTGTTTTTCAGCTACATCACTAAGCATTCTTTCCTATTTCAGATACGTTGATGATATTTTAATCATCTACAAAGGACCCACTGATGGAACTGACCGTATCTTCAATGTTTTCAATGATCTTCATCAGAAAATATCTTTCACCATCGAACTTGAAAACGTGGCCCGCCAATTAAACTTTCTTGACTTGACGCTTACCATAGAATAAAATAAAATCTCCTTCAATATTTTTCGTAAAGTTACATATACTGACCAGATCGTACCTGCCTCTTCCACTCATCCACAGTCCCATAAAAAAGCCTTCTTTCGTTCAGCTATTCACCGAGCTACTTCCATTCCACTTTCGAAAGAAAAGTTCAATGACGAAATCAATTTACTCAAAACGACAGCAGTTGACGAGTATAAACCTAACATAGTAGGTGACCTCCTTAAAAAGAAAACTACTAAAAGAGTTACTACGCTCGGCACCTCTATTATTGAGTCAAGCCAAAAAACAATTTCTCTATTCCTTTCGTGGGGCCCATCTCCTATCAGATCCAACGCCTTCTTCGAAATAAATGCGTCTGCAACGATGCTGTTTCTACCAATAACAATTTGAAAAAAAGCTTCATTCATAATTTACAATCTAGTCGTTCCTCTTTAGAAAATTTTGGCGTTTACAAAATTGTCTGCGTTACCTGCTCTTCTTACTACATAGGACAAACGGGAAGTGCCTTTACAACTAGATATAAAGAACACCTGCTAAGAAAAAATGGCACCAGCCCCCAAAATTCGTCCTATGCCGACCATCTTCTAATTACAGGTCACGCACCTAAAGCTATTTGCGGTAGCAACATTTTGCACACAGAAAAGAAAGGGCGTAGATTAGATATTCTATAAGAATTACAGATTTTTAAAAATATTTCTAAAAATGATAGTCTCATTCTCAATGAACAGCTACAGCTACGTAATAAAAATTCCTTCAGCGGTATAAAGCCGTTACTTGACATTCCACTGTGAGTCTCTTCACACAGTTTGAAGAAATGTTCTTTTCCCTCTAAATCATTCACATAATTTTAATTATTAAATGGTTTTGTTGGCCATATTCCATGTAATAATGCTTTCTATAAGCTGTCGTTCAGCCCTCTCTGTATTTTCACAATAACGTTTTATGTTTTATACAGGGTGAAAAGTATTTAAACCGACAAACTCTGGGAGGTTGTAGGGGACATCAAAACAAATATTTTTCCACAGTGTCATGTTTTCCTATGAGAAATATTTAAACCGGTAGAGGAAGATTTCTCTGGCGGCAAATTAATTAAACCAACAAACACTTTCCCATTTTTATGACCAATAGACAACACATTAACACTACCCAATTTCAATTACAGTAGATTTTCAAAAATGCCTCCATTAACACGTAAACAAAGGTAACACCGTCGGATCATATTCTGCCTGACACGGGCAAAAACCCCAGGAGTATCCTGAATTGTTCCTGATGCTGCTGATAGCATCAACTGCTGCAACCAGATCCTCTTCTGATGCAACAGGAGTTGCGTAAACAAAAAAGTCCAGAGGGGACATATCTGGGGATCGAGCACGCCATGGTACAGGACCACCTCTATCAATCCATGTACTGGGAACCGTCGTTCCACGAATCGACGCACACGACGACTGAAACGTGCCGGCGCCCCGTCATGCTGGAACCACATGCGTTGTCTTGTAGGGAGCGGGACGTCTTCCAGCAATTCTGGCAATGCTCTGGCGAGAAAATTATAATAGTGACTGCCATTTAATGGCCTAGGTAGCAGATATGGCCCAATTAAACAATCCCCAACAACACCGACCCACACATTAACGAAGAACCGCACTTGATGAGCGCTAGTAACTGTGACATGTGGGTTATGCTCACTCTGGGTGGATAATCAGCTGGTTCCAGGTTGTGGACACGCTGTAAGTGAAATGGACGTAACAATTGCTCACGAAGGACGGTTCTTACATTCGTCTGATTCGTTCCCATGTTACGTGCAATTTCACGAGCGCTGATTGAAGGATCCCGCTCCACATGCTGCAAGATAGCTTCCTCAAATTGCAGCGTTCTTACCGTGCCACGGCGTCCCTCTCCAGGTAATCTGCTAAATGCCCCGGTCTCGCGCAGACGTTAGTACACAGCAGCGAAGGCCGTAGGTTCGAATCCTGCCTCGGGCATGGATGTTTGTGATGTCCTTAGTTTAGTTAGGTTTAACTAGTTCTAAGTTCTAGGGGACTAATGGCCTCAGCAGTTGAGTCCCATAGTGCTCAGAGCCATTTAAACCATTTTTTTTTCGAAGGCCGTATGATGCGGGATACGGCGATTAGGATATTGTTGTTGATAAACCTGCTGTGCAGCTCGTCCGTTGTGGTGCGCTAGGTACTACGCACCAACCATATCAGTGTAATCACACCAGGTGTATCGCTACATTAGTAAACAGAGACAATGCACTACTACACTGGTGGACAGCAGTTGCCTACAACTGAAGAGCGTAATACGGCCTCTAACAAATGGTTCAAATGGCTCTGAGCACTATGGGACTTAACATCTATGGTCATCAGTCCCCTAGAACTTAGAACTACTTAAACCTAGCTAACCTAAGGACATCACACACATCCATGCCCGAGGGAGGATTCGAACCTGCGACCGTAGCGGTCACGCGGTTCCAGACTAAAGCGTCTAGAACTGCACGGCCACACCGGCCGGCCGGCCGGCCTCTAACAACTGAAGGGCGTAATACGGCCTCCACCGATTTAAATAATCTTCATAGGATCCCAGAGTTTGTCGGTTTAAATACTTTACACCCTGTATTGTGCTTCTAAGCTCTGACGCAGACAGAATGTTACGTTGTCTGCCGCTGTCAGACATTTTGATTTTCATTATGTGCTGAACATTTTATCTGCCTACACTTGAATGTGAAGTAGCCTAATTGTGCCTACGGCTACTAGATGGCACGCTCGTTGCAATTCCATGTTCACCTGGCCGCATTTGTTAACGCGGGCACCTCAGTCCATTGCATCCTGTGGCCGTACAGGTATGAGCAGCCCATAGTGGCTCGTCTTCATTTATTCTATCTTGAATATTTTGTGACTAAAGCCGTTTTGGCGTGTTAATTATTTTGTATGTGACATGTGAGTACTGCTTATATCTTTTACTGTTAATCAGTTCTTACTCTCCTTATATAAAAATGTCTTACCCTATAACTCAGTGACTATGTTATAGGCCACTTTAATCGTTTTCAATTCTGATGAAGGCACTCCTAGTAGTGTCGAAACCAGGTTAATTAAGTCTAAAAATATTGACCGAGGGCTTATTTCTTGCAGCTGTAAATAATTATTGACTGGAATTTCATTTAAAATACTTAACTATAGATATTGCTCTTTTTAGACTAGTGTACCGTTTAGAATGTTTTATCCTGTTTTAATGAAATATTTTGAACGATTTTTTCAACCTTTTTTCGGGAAAGACACATATTTGCACCTCTTTTTTTAATACAGTTTTAAGAGCTTTTTGTGAATCTTAGTTTTCGAATAGAAATAATTTGTATTAAACATCAGTTTGCCTCCTTTTCGAACATTCATTATAGTTGTTAATGAAGGTCATATACGTAGATATTTTCCAAACGAGTGCACATATCAAAGTTTCTAGCGAGACTCGTGATGTTTCATTTGTTTCGTTGAAAATTATCGACCCGGCATAGCGTGATGATGCTTTAGTCACTAATTTTAACCTTCAGATGCGGAACGAAATCAGAGGGCCCTTTTTTTTTTTTTTTCAAAATACAAACGGCAATTGCCTTTCCACAGAATGTTACCTACAGCGCCTACCCGGCTCTGCTCGACTTCATAGTGCATTTTACGAAGGAAGACACGAGTAAACTAAACGTCAAAGTATTTGAGACGGCTTGCGGTCTCGGATATTGGTTCCCCGCCACCCCACCGCAGCCGCTCTCTGCGGCCCGTCCGCTCAGGGAAACCTCGCTGACAGCCTTCCGCTTTTCCGCGCTTGAAAAGGTCACGCGTGGTTTAAGAGGGGACTGTGCTGCTACTGCATGGCTTAGTCTACTGTAAAAGTATTCCCACAATCAGTACATGACCTGTGAGCGGGCTTATTAGGGATGGGAAAAACCGAACGGTTAAAACAGATACCGGTATTTTAGTCCCGAAGAGCCAGTGTTTTTCGATATTTGTTTGGTCTCAGTTATAAAAGGTTTTTATTTTTTTACTAATAACCGCTTAAAAATAGGTACATCAATGTCATAGCAATGCTAATAAAATTTTTAGTTTTTCAATAATTTTTTTGAACCAGTAATGATTATTCGTAAAATTTCAATTGCTTTCAAATATTGGGCTATTACAGAAAATGCGAAAAGCGATAAGTGCTATTTTAATAACAAGGCGACAAATATAAAGGAGCGACAAACACAAGACATAAAAACCGATATAGCATTGCTGAGACAATACTGCACCCACAATCCTTTATTAATCAGAAACAATGATCCCTTAGTTTCCTGGGACCAGAGTAGACGGTTTATGCCAGGCCTCTCATTTGTCGCCCAAAAGTAATTATCATTCGTAGAACGTTCTGTATTTGAGTGCTATCGTTTCTGATGAAACGAGTCGACTTACAGATAAACACATCACAGAACGAGTATTTGTGAACATATTGGACAATAATTCATTACTGAAATTTTAACTATTGTCAAGTAATTGTTCCTGCTAAATGTTCTAGTTTGTCTGCTATGTAGTGTGTTCATTAGAATTTTTAGTTTTGTCATCAAAAAATCAACTGTGTTCAAATTCCTGTGAAAAGTAAATAAATCTATTTGACTACAAAACGGGTTTTCACATGAAGTACTCAAAGAAAAGGAACACCAAACATTTTCCACAAGAGCTTATTATTTGTTGACAATTTCTATGAAAGAATAAAAGACGAAATAAATTAAGAAATTAAGGCAAGAGTAATAAATTAAAAACATAGGTATTCTTTCGTTGTTTATAATAAAAAGAGTAAGTTGCTTGTCTGCCTACACTGCCTACAGGGTATGCCTTTATCTATTTGTAGCCCTTGGAAATGGACAACATAAAACGAAAAGAACCGTTTTCCAACGTCAGATTTCGCCTTTTAGCACTGTCTATTCACAATGCCAAAATAAACTGTGTCATCATTGATTACAACGTGATTTTTGAGCATAATTTCAAAACACGTAGCAGTAGGAGAATACTTGTGACTTTTTTTGGTAGTCAAGCACTCATTACTTTTCGAGACAAGCAGCTAACAATATATGGAAGAAATTCTCTTTTATTTGCCTACTTCATTTGATATTTTGATTCTAGGTATCTCGAAATGTATATGGAAACAGTCTGACCTCACTGCAAGCAACTCTGAGTGTCCAGTGCACCCTTTCAAGCCACCGCTGTTCAGAGCTCGTCTACACACCAAGTGCGTCTATAGACTTGCGAAAGTTAGTACAGAAGACTGCAGCGAGGAACATCAGTTCGAAGTAGCATGACGCCATTAAGTATTATTAATATTCAGAGACTTTTATAACTGTATCATCAATCAAAGTTACTTGCTGCAATAAAGAACATTACTATCATTTTTGTATAACGCAGCACCGCAGAACAACCCACACCATACAAAATTATACATAACTCAATTATTAAGTGTACGTAGCGTAAATAACTTAATGGCCGGCCAGTGTGGCCGAGCGGTTCTAGGTGCTTCAGTCTGGAACCGCGCGACCGCTACGATCGCAGGTTCGAATCCTGCCTCGGTGGTGGTGGTTAGTGTTTAACGTCCCGTCGACAACGAGGTCATTAGAGACGGAGCGCAAGCTCGTGCTAGGGAAGGATTGGGAAGGAAATTGGCCGTGCCCCTTCAAAGGAACCATCCCGGCATTTGCCTGAAACGATTTAGGGAAATCACGGAAAACCTAAATCAAGATGGCCGGAGACGGGATTGAACCGTCGTCCTCCCGAATGCGAGTCCAGTATGTTAACCACTGCGTCCTGCCTCGGGCATGGATGTGTGTGATGTCCTTAGGTTAGTTAGGCTTAAGTGGTTCTAAGTTCTAGGGGACTGATGACCTCAGATGTTAAGTCCCATAGTGCTCAGAGCCATTTGAACCATTTTTGAATAACTTAATAATGTGTTAAGCTATGGTAACTTTCTGCTTGTATTTACTGGCCACCTCACTACCGATGCATCTAGTACCCACACATTAATATCGCAGAAATAGCCACCTATTAGAAACATTTACGCACTTTGCCAATGGAATAATTATTATGAGCTTATTACGCATTTGTATAAATTCTCTAATTCAGATTCCCTCTATATTCCCTCTCTACTTCATCAATTTGCAAAACGGCAATTTTATCAGATTTCGGTTTATCTCTACATACTGACTGAAAGTAGTCTAAGGCGTACTTGGTACAAGCGGTTCGTGAACGACACTGCAAGTTACCAATGTATCCAAAAAGCCGCGCGCGAAAATGCGATTTTTGAGAAGTTCATATACGGGGTTCTGTTGATCACAGAGACAAGGGGGCCAAGTATTTTAGATATCTCTTGGCCTAGCGATCATTTCTATACCTTTCGGAACAATAGCCGTATCATACAGTTATATACCTCCTCCAGCAACGGCAAACTGAGTAAATCAATTGGATCTTTTCATTAGGTGTGGTCTATGGTGGGCTTCAGGCGATTTATGAAACTACCGTTTGTTCATGGGAGGTTCCTGAGAAAACCCGTGAAAACCATGTCTTTTTGGTACCGTACCTGAAGTACCAGTTGCAGAGATGGCCACTTCTATAAATTCCATTCATGGAAAATTGAACTTTTTACCACGTGCTCTTAGGATGATATTCTCGGGGAACTTAGAAACTTTTTTCGATGTCATTGTCCGTTACAAATGCCCAGAGGTTCAAACGTAACATACCAATGCAAAAATCCGCAAAAACCGGTTTCTGATCGTTTTTGCAAAGTCGCATGCAATTATCAAAATAACTAACCCTTAACAAACGGCACAAATTTTATTTTTACATCCTTTAGACATACATAAGGCTACACCATTTTCCAATTTTCAAAAATCTGTATCCGTTGTCAAGATACACCCGAAAGACCATGGTTTTTGGGTGCCAAAAATATCAGTTGTGGGGCTGGCCACCTCTCTAAATTCTATTCACGGCAAAACATCGAAATTTTTACCGAGTGTCTTTAGGATGATGCATTCGGCAGTCCCTGAAACTTGTTTCGATATCATTATTTGTTACCGAGATCCAGAGGTTGAAATTTACCGTACTTATGCACGAATAATATGCACGTAATATCCGTTTTGAAACGTAGATACAGTTTAACCGACATAGCGAACACACGGCAAGGATTCTAGTGCCGTCGCAATGGTTCTGAGGTCATCAAACCACGCTTTCAGTCAGCACTTTTTCACCAATAAAATTGTATGAAGCACGGTCTCTGTATAACGGACACGTAAATCCTGACAAGCATGCCCAAAGTGGTACTGCAGTGACAAAATACGTGCCACATAAGATCTTAACATGCCTAAAAATAACTTAAAATTATAGTCAAAAATTATGTAAAACTGAAAAGACTGTAAAGCCTGTAAAATTTTTCTAGTAACATTTTTATTCTTTTTACACAGAAATCGTAATCTGGTCATTCTCGATGAACTGCGATCGATGAGCAAATGGTCGAGACAAAATGTAAAGGAAATGAATTTAGCGTTAACCTGAAGAAGAACTCCCTAGTTTTAAGTATAAATTTAATGGGGAAATTAATGAAAAATACATCACTGAGTACATATCATGAAAGAGAATTCCTTCAAGTTTTGTTAAATGTTAGTAGACGTCAACGTGTGATCCATTTGTTTCCCTACACACGTCGAGACGATGTTCCACCTCTCGCCATGTGTAAGTGTCCCAACCGCCGCAACGATTCTTTACCGTAAATGGTTGATGTCTCTGATCTTTTCACTGTACACAACATTTTATAGGTGGCCCCAAAACAAAAGTCCAGTGAGGTTAAGTCTGGGCTTCGTGGTGGCCAAGGTATTGGGCCAGCCCTGCCTATCCACCTTCCTGGAAAGCGAAGGCAGTCCTAATTGTAGACCACATCTGGCCAATGACTTCTTCGGGCTCCGAACACACTAAACGCGGATCTGTTCAACAACATCTTCAGAAGATCTCGGTCTACCTGGTGATTTTGCTTTTAAAACACTACCGGTTCCTTGAAAGACTTTAGCCAGTGACGGATAGTTTTTGCTGTAGGTGGTTCACCACTATAGTGATGTCTAAAATTACGTTGCACTGCTATAACTGACTCAGTTTTCACAAGCCAAATAACACATTGCGCTTTCTGTTGCGGAGTACACATTGTTGCTGAGTTGCTCTGCACTGCACTGCACGCACGCGTGTACTGAACTGAAGGAACAGAGGAAAAAAACAGTACTGGTGCCGTCTCAAGGTCAAGTTGACCTGCCAACTGCAGGGGAGCCAAACGTGGAGAGTTGATGAATCAAATACCACAAACTAGAATAGTGCATGTCACTTTGTACAGATTCTAGGAGTTCTTTTTCAAACACCCTGTACAATGCGTACTTATTTTTGGTTTATTTTTGTGTGTCAAAGTGTATAAATGGATCGATAAACAAACTGTCAAAACTTTACTGTGTTATAGAATTCGTTTTACATAATCAGCACATCCTGCTGTAGTAGGGGAAAGAAGGGAACCAGTGGAAAAATGCTCCTGTCGGCGAAGCACAAAAAAGGAGAATGTGTTCCTCTCTAAAACACTCTAGAGAAAAATGGGACACCAGCTGCCACAATCCTCATTCCGCCTGCCTTGCCAAAAATATTATCATGCAAACATATTTCCACTCTTTTGTGCTGAAGTAGGGTAGCAGAGAGGCAGTGACGATGGAGGAGAGAGGAGAATGTGACAGTGGGAGCGAGAAGAGAGAAGAGAGAGAGAGAGAGAGAGAGAGGAAAGAGAGAGAGAGGGCAGAGTGATGATAGGAGAGAAAAAGTGGCAGTGAAAGAGAGAAAGACGGAGATGGACAAAAACAATAACAGTGTGAGACAAATAAAGAGAATGTATTGATGGTCAGTGAGAGAAATTGGCGGTAGAAGAAAGAGAGAAGTGGATGGAAATAGAAGCAATGGGAGCAAAAGAGAGGAGACCGTGTAACTGAAAAATGAAGAGCCGGCCGCGGTGGCCGAGCGGTTCTAGGCGCTCAGTCCGGAACCGCGCGACTGCTACGGTCGCAGGTTCGAATCCTGCCTCGGGCGTGGATGTGTGTGATGTCCTTAGGTTAGTTAGGTTTAAGTAGTTCTAAGTTCTAGGGGACTGATGACCATAGATGTTAAGTCCCATAGTGCTCAGAGCCATTTGAACCATTTGAAAAATGAAGATTAGTATGGACCATACATAGGCTTGGCAGGTCAGAACCCTCCCATACCAGTGAACTTAAACATGCCATTATAGTAGAGGTTGACTCCTCCCAGAATTTTGAGCTGCCGAGGCATGGCGGAGACAGTGGCAGTGGGAAAGAAAGACAAAAAGAGACAGTGTAAATGAGAGGAAGACAGTGGCAGTGGGATGCGCTGTGAGTCAGTGGGAGAAACAGGAGACCTTGAAAATATCTCGTGGCAATGAGAGACAAATGCTGAATACCAAGGCTTAATTACAAAGAGAGACTGAGTAAAAGAATTCAGACTCTTTTGCGTTAAAAGAGCGCGAATATGTTTGCGTGCCAAAATTTTTGGTGAGGAAGGCGAAATGAGGATTAAGGCAAGAGATTCCCCACTTTTCCCTACGGTATTTTAAAGAGAAAAATATTTACCTTTTTTGTACTCCGCCAACAGGAGCATTTTCCCACTGATGTATTTTAGTCAACTAACCGCATCTTTTTAAATCTCCCGTGAGGAGCTTTTAACTCTAGTTCACGTTTATAGCAAGTGAATTATAAGCAGTGCCGGTTGGAGAGCATTTTTCTGCACAAGCGATTTATCTCTCTCGGTACCCCGACCCTCCCTCGCCTCTCCTCCTCTCGTCTTTTCCCTCATACGCTTTCACCCGAGTCAGTTTTCGCTACTAATTGTGATACACGCTGTACACAAATCTTGCACTTGGGCACCCCTCTTGGCTTGACGCCCCAAGCGGCCGCTCCTAATTATGATAAGTCACGTATAGAAATGTGCTGCGGCGTCTCTGGTACCACTCTCAGCCTTGCGCTCCAAGTGACGGCTTGGGCTTTTAACCGGAACTTGTTACAGGTTACCAGATGCTTTGCATGTGCGATTAGTTCTCTTCTTCTTTTACTGTTTACAGAATATCCTTATTAAAATTGATTACCGTTGAAGGATTATGACATTAATAAAAGTTTTTTGAGTGTTTATTTCTACTTTTATTTGCCTTTGTGATTATGTGAATCGTTGTGGATAAATAACATGATTCTTGGTTTCTTCATCTTCTGCAAAGATTTCTTCAATGTGCCTCATTTTTCTTCTTCTAAACACATTTGTAATACTTTTTGTCTCTAGTAACCTTTAAATTCATCTGTCTAATAGCGACCCCAAAAACAGTTTGGATTTATTTCAGCTACTTCCACACATTTTATCACCTACCCAATTCAGTTTGTGTTCGATTTTATCATTTTATAGCTTTCTTTCCCTGCTTATCCTAACCCTCTCATACGAAGTCTTTTCTTTTGTATGGGAACTCTAGTGTTCTCTGCCAGTCTTTAGAAATTTGCGTTTCTGGTGTTCTTCCCGTACTACTACTTTCGATCCTGGTGTGATAATAATACAATTTTTTTTCTGTTCTCCAGTTCATCCACTTATGGTTCACTGTGCACTGTGATACATAACGAACTGATCTCCCGCTTACATCTGTACTCTACCAATATTCCGCTCTGTAGATCGTAAATGCTCCTTTTTCATTAAATCCTTCTACTGCAGCAATGATTACAATTTTGTGTTGTTATTATAAACGTTGTTTAGAAACAGATGGAAGACCAATAAATATGCTGTATCGTTATCCAAGGATTGAGGCCCCACCCATTTCGTCTCTTTCTGGACTGTGATCAAGACGACAGCCCTGTGTTTAGTAACTGTTGTGTGATCCGGTTTGGTTCATTGCCTGTGTCATCCCCTGCGTCACTGCCGTCATCCTGCGTCGTTTTATTGTTCCAAATCAGCCTCCGTTATTTTCGTATCCTGTATTCATCTACGAATATGAACTTAGATATAGTCTTTCTGCCAATTCCCGTAAATACGCCTTCTACATGTTACCATTAGTTTCATAACCACCTTATCTGGCACTGCAAACAGGTTCCACAGATTCCAAACACTATCCTTTCTAGTTTTCGCCATTTTTCCGCAGTAACTCTCTTGAAAGTCAGTGCAAGAATCTCAGCTACTCAACCATAGCATCGCAAGACTTTAGTTGCCACACACTATTTACGTCTCATTCAGCTGTATCAACACTGCAACTAACGTTATCATATGGTTCAAATGGCTCTGAGCGCTATGGGACTTAACATCTGAGGTCATCAGCTCCCTAGACTTAGAACTATTTAAACGTAACTAACCTAAGGACATCACACACATCCACGACCGAGGCAGGATTCGATCCTGCGATCGTAGCAGCAGCGCGATTCCGGACTGAAGAGCTTAGAACCGCTCTGTCACAGCGGCCGTCAACTAACGTTATCAACAGAGCCGCTGTCCCATAACAGTTTCACAAAACATAGTTATGAAATATCGTGAACCATATTATACAGAAACGCCGAAAGTCTGTAGCAAAAAGGAGCTAGCAAAGAAATGAAATCTTTCGACTTCACAGTGATTGACTTTACGTCAGTGTAATCGTTGTCTTTATCTTTTATACTAATGTAACCCTATGTAACTAAAATTTTAAATACTGCTATTATCGTAGCCTCAGAAAAAAATTTAGTCACTTGATGTTCAGCAACTCAGTTTTATTTACGAGTTTCGCATTAGCTTATCTGCAGAATATCAGTAGAAAGAAAACAAAAATCATGAGGAACCACATATAGCAATAATGTAGATTGATTCTTTCAACGAAAAAGACAGCAACTAGTCACTATCAACAATGTCACTTATTTAAGTAAATAGCACAGTAACCGGTTTCTAACCGAGAAGTTCGTCTTCAGACAGCTGTTCACAAGCATCGTTTTTTATCGTAGGACACAACCATCCTAAGAATAATTCACCACAAGAGGGAATAATCGGTTCGAAACCGTGTACGGCGTTATTTATTTAAACAAACAACGTTATTAATAGTGGCAGGCTGTTGTGTTTTTCTTTGACAGAATCAACCTACATTTTGCACATAGCCACAGTCTCAAAATGTCAGATTTCGACAAAGTAGCTAATAGTAAATAAAACTCACAAAAAGTTAATTCAAAAATCAAATGCTCAAAGGTGTTTGAAATCTTATGGGACTTAACTGCTAAGGTCATCAGTCCCTAAGCTTACACACTACTTAATCTAAAGTATCCTCAGCACAAACACTCACACACCCATGCCCGAGGGAGGACGCGAACCTCCCCCGAAACCAGCCGCACAGTCCATGACTGCACAAAAGTTAATAACGTACGTTAAAATAAACATCCCGAAGAAGGTAAAGTGCTCCATACACCCAATGGCGTCGTGTATGAGTCACCAATTTCATATTACAACTGATAGATTTTTGGCTTCACGTTCAGAGTAACAAAGACACCAGGTGGAGCGAATAGTAGCGCAACGTGGCGTTAAACCCATATGGCAAACCAGATAAACATGCAAAAATGTTTAACGATAATGAATGTTACATACAAAATTATACAACAAAAACGATAAATAAATCATTACAAAATTCTGAATCAAGAGGGTAACAATACATAAAAAACCAAATCCAGGGTAAAGGATAAGGAATAAAACAGATAAAAGTTCGGTGGTTCAGTAATTATGTATGGTATTACATGGACAAAGAGAAATAACCAGCCGACCGGAGTGGCCGAGCGGTTCTAGGCGCTACAGTTCAGAACCGCGCGTCCACTACGGTCGCAGGTTCGAATCCTGCCTCGGGCATGGATGTGTGTGATGTCCTTAGGTTAGTTAGGTTTAAGTAGTTCTAGGTTCTAGGGGACTGAAGACCACAGCAGTTAAGTCCCATAGTGCTCAGAGCCATTTTGAAGAGAAATAACCATATGTAATACTTCTGTAGATGGAGCAATCCACTTTATATTAATCTACGAAACAAAGTAAGTGTTACGAAAATTCAGATTGGGAAATGGAGGGAATCGACGTAAACATCGCCACCGTTATTTCATTACAAAATGCATAACAATACGCAAAATACTGTAGTACATAAACAAAGCAAATAAAATTTTCTTAGCAAACACCAAAATAAAAACACGAAAATTGAGAGACCGCAACTTCAGTGACGAAATTTACCTTGTACATTAGCAATTATGTAGCCAAACATTGCCACAATGTTGGTAGAAATATAGCATTAGAAAGAACCAATACAGCAGCACATAAAAATAGGAACTGTAGACTATAATAGCGTACATTGGCTGTGCCCTTCATAAACAAACGCTCAGCATGCCAAAGAGGAGGATAGATAAAACAAATGAGGAATTGGGTGACAATGCGTAACTTAACGGTATACATCAGTAGTATGAGGTGCCTAAGTAGAGAAAAAAAATGATGACACAGAGTTGGTATAAATGTAGCATTACAAAAAGCCAGTATAGTTACACATACAAGAAATTCAGACTATACTAGTATTACATAGGCTGTACACGTCATAAACACACGCGGAGTTTATCAGTGAGTAACATGGATAACATATAAGCAAAGAAAAATAAAAAAGGGGAAGGATGCTGTGCGGGGGCAAGAAAAGGCAAAGAGTGAAAATTATTAGAAGACACGAAGCAGAAGGCGCAATAAGGACGGAAAAATAAATAGATCGGAACCATAGGCCAACATATGGGCACGGTGTAAGAGTGGGTCTTCTATGAAAATCTGTACATGAAAATAAAAGTATATCACACGTTATATTTAAAAAAGGCGGGGGAAGGGGAGCTAAAAAAGAAACAAAGACTACTTATAGGAAAGTAGGTCTAAACGGAAAACACTATAGAAATGAAAACCATAGTTGAAGCCGGAAAATATCAAGTACAATGAGAAACCATTGGCGAGATGACTCTCCTTGTCTATTAACCCCTTTTGAGGGACTATTAGGGCGGTGAATATAAATTTAAAGTTCCTCAAGAACGTCCAGTTCCCGTCCTTTAGGCTCAATATATCAAAGTTTCATGTTCTCCTTAAAAGATATAGCCTTCATTTTTATATGTGAGCCGAGAACACTGTTGTTTATATAAGCATCTTCCCATGATGCAAAATCCCTTCCAGTCTGCCCTGAATAAACGCTAACACACCAGCCACAGTCAATTTTGAATACTCTAGGCTTTTTTAACTTGGCTGTCCTACCAACAAGGCAAAGGCGTAAAAATAACCCCAGTTTTTTGGGTATGAAAGGCAATTTTTACTTTGGTCTCCTTGAAGGCAAAACTTGTTTTATCACAGACCACGTCAAAGTAGGAAAAGGAAACAAATTTGTTTTTTTTCTACAAGGGATGTAGCAAGTGGATTCCGCTTGTTGAAAATTACTGCGTAACTATTAGCCTTTCCAACTTCAACGATAATATCAGTTTCCTTTCTAACAAGAATAATGAAATTAATATTGGTGAATCTTACAAACTTTTGGAATTTATACGTCTTTTCCTATCATCAAACTATTTTACTTTCTATGGCAAGATTTACTACCAAAAAGACTGACTGGCTGTGAGTAGCTTCCTTTCAGGTGTCCTAGTGGTCCCGGCGGAGGTTCGAGTCCTCCCTCGGGCATGGGTGTGTGTGTTTGTCCTTAGGATAATTTAGGTTAAGTAGTGTGTAAGCTTAGGGACTGATGACCTTAGCAGTTAACTCCCATAAGATTTCACACACATCTGAACATCATCATCATCTGTCCTAGTGGATCTTTTTATTAGTGATCTCGAAAATAAATTCTTTGGTTCTCACGCCGAATTGACCACAAATATTGTACTTTATCGTAGGTGCGGAGATGACATCTTTGTGCTCTCTCTGGGTAACGAAGATGACGTTATAATGTTTGCACTTGCTTTCAGTAACATGTATGCTAAAATCCAGTTTACGGTTGAATTGGAAGAACAATGTAGTTGAAATTTTTTGGATCTGACAATAACGATGGGGGCTCTAATTTGTTAACGGATATTTATCGCTACCCAACAACCACTGATATAATAACCGATATGAACTCAAATCATCCCATCACCCATAAGCAGGGTTATTTCCTATTTATGTTCAATAGGCTTGCGACACTATAACTGATGTACGACGTTATTGGAAAGGAAATTAACATGGTTCAAATTCGAAAAGCTAGTGACTACGCAGAAAGTTTTATTCGTGTAGTGAGACAAAAAATTCTCAACAGTTTTAAGGCCACAGCGATTAATGACAACAAAGAAATTTTACACATTGAGTCTAAAGAATGGGAACTGACATCCTTGAGTAGCTTGAAATTTATATTCATTGCTCTAATAGCTCTTCAAAAATGGTCAACGAACAAGTAGTGTCGTCTCGCCAATGGTTTTTCAATACAGCTGATGGCCTGTTGGTTACGTAAGTTCTCTAGGTTCCGCTATGTTTCTTGCTTGTTATAGTGTCATGTGTTTTGACCCGCCTTCTAATATGAAGTCTTTGTTTCCCTTTTTAACTGTAGCCCTTCTTTAATATAACGTGTAATGTAATTTTAATTTCGTGTCCAAGTTGTTATCCAACATCCGCACTTACAGTGTGGGCACGTTTTGCCCTATGGTTCCGACCTCTTTATTAGTACATCCATGTTGTGCCTCATGCTTCGAGTCCTCTAATAATTTCCATCCCTTCCCTTTTCTTCCCCCACCCCTTCCCAATTCCTCCTGTTTTACTTCTCGTTGCTAATTTTTTTCAACCATATTCCTCATCGATATTCTCAACGTGTGTTCATGATGCCTAGAGCCTATGAAATTCTACTCAAGTCTGCATTTCCTGTTTTGGTGTGTTACTATATTGGCTTTCTGTGCTGCTATATTTACACCAGCAGTGTATCAACACTTTTGTTATTTCTTAAAATTTTGCACTACATACTACTAATGGGTAAGGTTAAGTTCCGCACTATAGTTGCTGTCACCCAATTGCTCATTTTTAACGTTCCGTACATCAGTCGCTAGAAACGGAACCCTTATAGGATCGCTTTGGTGTCTGTCTGTCTGTCTGTCTGTCTGTCCGTCCGTCCGACCGTTGAGAACCCTTTTTCTCAGGAACAGGTGTGTGTGTGTGTGTGTGTGTGTGTGTGTGTGTGTGTGTGTATGTGTGTGTGTGTGTGTGAAATCTTATGGGACTTAACTGCTAAGTAAGTGTGACCTTAACTGCTAAGGTCATCAATCCCTAAGCGTACACATTACTTAACCTAAATTATCCTAAGGACAAACACACACACCCATGCCCGATGGAGGACTCGATCCTCCGCCGGGACCAGCCGCACAGTCCATGACTGCAGCGCCTGAGACCGCTCGGCTAATCCCGCGCGGCCAGGAACAGGTAGACGTGATCCCAACGCCGTGGACTCCCCTTGTCAGTCGTAATATGGAGTTGGTGACTCACACACGACGCCGCACCGGATGTATCAAGCATCCAACTTCCCCTGGTATGTTTCATTTAACATAGGTTTTTAACTTTTGCCAATTTTGTTACTATTTTTTAAATAATCTGTGGGTCCTCATGTGTTTTGTATCCTTTCTACACACATGCACAGTCACCGGACTTGAACTTTATCGAACCCTTATGGACGATATTGGAGCGCAGACGCCGGAGCAGATTCCCGCCTCCCCCGTCACTACAGGAATTAGAAGAGGTTCTGGTCGAAGAGTGGCACAACATTCCACTTGATACTATGCAATCATTACATGCCAACATTCCAAGAAGAATCGCAGCTTTATTACGGGCAAATGGGGGTAAAATCCCTTGTTAAAAAACCCTCCCCAAGTAAATGCAGGTGTTCACATTATTTTGCCTATCCCCTGTACACTGAAGAGTCAAAGAAACTGGTACACCCTCGTAATGCCGTGTAGGGCCCCCGCGAGCACACGGAAATGCCACAGCACCACGAGGCATGGACTCGACTAATGTCTAAAGTAGTTCAGGAGGGAGCTGACACCGTGAATCCTGCAGGGCTGTCCGTGAATCCTTAAGAGTACGAGGGGATGGAAACCTCACAGCATGTTGCAAGGCATTCGTGATATGCTCAGTAATGTTCATGCCTAGGGACTTTGGTGGCCAGCGGAAGTGTTTAAACTCAGAATAATGTTCCTGGAGCCACTTTGTAGCAATTCTCGACGTGTGGGGTAACGCATTGTCCTGCTGGAATTGCCCAAGTTCGTCGGAATGCACAATGGACATGATTGGATGGAGGTGACACACGATGCATACGTACTCGTCACCTGTCAGAGTCGTATCTAGACATATCAAGGGGCCCATATCACTCCAACAACACATGCCCCACACCATTACAGAGCCTCCACCAGCTTCAACAGTTCCCTACTGTCATGCAGGGTCCATGGATTCATGAGGTAATCACCGTACCCGACCAGGCAACATGTTTCCAGTCTTCAACAGTCCAATATCGGTGTTGACTGGCCAAGGCAAGGCATAAAAAAGTGTGTCGTACAGTGATCAAGGGTACACGAATGGACTTTCGTCTCCGAAAGCCCATATCAATGATGTTTCGTTGAACGGTTCGCACGCTGACTCTAATTGACGACCCAGCATGGAAATCTGTAGCAATTTGAGGAAGCGTTGTACTTTTGTCACTTTGAACGAGTCTCTTCAGTCATAGTGTGTCTCGTTCTTCTAAGGTCTTTTTTTCCGGCCGCAGCGATGTCGGAGATATGATGTTTTACCGGATTCCTGATATTCACCGTACACTCGTGAAACGGTCGTACGGAAAAATCCCCAGTTCATCGCTACCTCGGAGATGCTGTGTCCTATCGCTCGTGCGCCGACTATAACACCACGTTCAAACTCACTTAAATCGTGTTAACCTGCTATTGTAGCAACAGTAACCGATCTAACAACTACGCCAGACATTCGTTGTCTTATACAGGCGTCGCCGACCGCAGCGCCGTATTCCGCCTCTTCAAATACTGCGTATTTGAATACGCATGTCTATACCAGTTTCTTTAGCGCTTCAGTGTATGTCACACCGGAAAATAAGTAAACCCATGTAACACAAGGTTCAGTACATATTTCTGCATAATATAAATCCAATGTATGTATATTTGTATATTCAATGTAGTATGCAACATGTTTTGCATTTCACTGGGTTAAAATACAAATTGTTCTTCCCTCGCACGATAGAGTCCCGCTGCGCTGTTCTCGGAGTGTAGTTGAAACTGATGCGAAATAATTTTACATATGGTAAAGCCATCAGACAGCGATGCACGATATGCGTCTGCATCCACGAACTTGCAAGGGGAAAAATACCAGAACGGATGCCAGCTCCATCGTAAACAAACTACTAACAGTTCTAGTTGTATCAAAATAGAAATCTAAAGCAGGGTAGGAAAGATAAATTTTCGGTTGTAGTGGTTGTTCGTTTAACGCGAACGAGCACCGAAGCGTTTGCTCACCTGAGCGGCGCCTTATGGCGGGCTCTGCTGCCACTCAGCATTTTGACTACGCTCTGCCCCCTATCGGGGCGACTAATCGATTCCGCCTACATGTCGTTCCCCTCTGATGGAATATCATTGTCGCTTCTTGGGGGGGACGCAATACGCCTCACACCTTTAAGCGATCCATAAGGGCAGAAATTAACTGAACGGTTACGGAACCGACAACAGAGACGCGCTACAGGGAATGGACAAAAATACCGGAACACCAAAAACACAACAAAATTACCATACTAATACGGTGTAGGAAAACCGCTGGAATTCAAAACAAGCTTCTAGTCTTCTCAAAACGGATAAATAAAGGCTATGTTTGGTTTTAACGGGAATCTAACACCATTCTTCGTCAAAAATTGTTGCACGTGCAGGTAACGATGATGAAGGTAGATAGCAATAGCGTACCCTTCCCTCCAAGAGAGACCTCAAATGCTCTATAATATTGAGAATAATATTGAGATCTGGTAACTGTGGTGGCCAGAGGAGTGGACAATTCATTCTCGTGTTCACAGAACCAGTCCTGGACGATGCGAGCTGTGGGAATAGCGACCCTGTTGCCTTAGTACACAGCATCGCCATTGGGTCACAAACATTGTACCATACGATGAACCCGATCGGTAAAAATTTTCACATAATCCTTGGAAGAAATGTGACATTTCAGAGTAGCCATGGGACGCATGGATTACCACGACATCATCACCGATCCACCGCCATGTCCCACTCTTGCCAGCAAACAGTCTGCATCACAGTCTTCGGGCGGGGCTACGAAAGACGTACATTTGGCCAGAAGCTGGAAACACTGTGAAACAAGACTCATTCGTCCTAACGACTTTCTTCCATTGCTCCATATTACAGGTGGCTTCGTCACTACGTTTGCCTGTTACAGGCATTTGCATCACTGGAGTGTAGTTTTGGAATTCTAGCACGACCTGCAGTTCCCAGCTTGTGGGGCTCCCTTCGTTTTGTTTTGGTGCTGACGGGGCTCACGAGAGTGATATTAATTTTTTGCAGTGATTATTGCAGCTGTCGTCCTCTTCTTTTTCACGATCACTCAAGACAGTTTCGTACGCGTTGTGACAAGGTGGATGATGTTTTTCCGCTTTCCCTGTATGCGGTATAATCTTCGATATGGTACCTCTTGAAAACATTTCGGTTACCTTGGTTGCGGAAGCGCCCGCAATAAGAGTACCAGCTATTAGCCCACATTCGAATTAACTTAAATCCGACAAAATGTGTGGTGTCACCGCCAGACACCACACTTGTAAGTAGGCTGTTTATGTTTCCTTATTGGCAACGTTACGTAGCGCTCTGTATGAAAATCACTGGCTGTGCTGTGTGCTAGCGCTCTGTATGAAAATCACTGGCTGTGCTGTGTGCAGTCTGTGGCTAGTTTGCATTGTTGTCTGCCATTGTAGTGTTGGGCAGATGGATGTGAACAGCGCGTGGCGTTGCGCAGTTGGAGGTGGGCCGCCAGCACTGGTGGATGTGGGAAGAGAGATGGAGGAGTTTTGAAAGTTGTAAGACTGGATGTCATGAACTGCTATATACACTCCTGGAAATGGAAAAAAGAACACATTGACACCGGTGTGTCAGACTCACCATACTTGCTCCGGACACTGCGAGAGGGCTGTAAAAGCAATGATCACACGCACGGCACAGTGGACACACCAGGAACCGCGGTGTTGGCCGTCGAATGGCGCTAGCTGCGCAGCATTTGTGCACCGCCGCCGTCAGTGTCAGCCAGTTTGCCGTGGCATACGGAGCTCCATCGCAGTCTTTAACACTGGTAGCATGCCGCGACAGCGTGGAAGTGAACCGTATGTGCAGTTGACGGACTTTGAGCGAGGGCGTATAGTGGGCATGCGGGAGGCCGGGTAGACGTACCGCCGAATTGCTCAACACGTGGGGCGTGAGGTCTCCACAGTACATCGATGTTGTCGCCAGTGGTCGGCGGAAAGTGCACGTGCCCGTCGACCTGGGACCGGACCGCAGCGACGCACGGATGCACGCCAAGACCGTAGGATCCTACGCAGTGCCGTAGGGGACCGCACCGCCACTTCCCAGCAAATTAGGGACACTGTTGCTCCTGGGGTATCGGCGAGGACCATTCGCAACCGTCTCCATGAAGCTGGGTTACGGTCCCGCACACCGTTAGGCCGTCTTCCGCTCACGTCCCAACATCGTGCAGCCCGCCTCCAGTGGTGTCGCGACAGGCGTGAATGGAGGGACGAATGGAGACGTGTCGTCTTCAGCGATGAGAGTCGCTTCTGCCTTGGTGCCAATGATGGTCGTATGCGTGTTTGGCGCCGTGCAGGTGAGTGCCACAATCAGGACTGCATACGACCGAGGCACACAGGGCCAACACCCGGCATCATGGTGTGGGGAGCGACCTCCTACACTGGCCGTACACCACTGGTGATCGTCGAGGGGACACTGAATAGTGCACGGTACATCCAAACCGTCATCGAACCCATCGTTCTACCATTCCTAGACCGGCAAGGGAACTTGCTGTTCCAACAGGACAATGCACGTCCGCATGTATACCGTGCCACCCAACGTGCTCTAGAAGGTGTAAGTCAACTACCCTGGCCAGCAAGATCTGCGGATCTGTCCCCCATTGAGCATGTTTGGGACTGGATGAAGCGTCGTCTCACGCGGTCTGCACGTCCAGCACGAACGCTGGTCCAACTGAGGCGCCAGGTGGAAATGGCATGGCAAGCCGTTCCACAGGACTACATCCAGCATCTCTACGATCGTCTCCATGGGAGAATAGCAGCCTGCATTGCTGCGAAAGGTGGATATACACTGTACTAGTGCCGACATTGTGCATGCTCTGTTGCCTGTGTCTATGTGCCTGTGGTTCTGTCAGTGTGATCATGTGATGTATCTGACCCCAGGAATGTGTCAATAAAGTTTCCCCTTCCAGGGACAATGAATTCACGGTGTTCTTATTTCAATTTCCAGGAGTGTATATTATGACTATTAAGGTAAATACATTGTTTGTTCGCTATTAAAATCTTTCATTTGCTATCTTTGCCTATCAGTAGTTAGTGCCTTCCGTAGTTTGAATCTTTTATTTAGCTGGCAGTAGTGGCGCTCGCTGTATTGCAGTAGTTCGAGTAACGAATATTTTTGTGATGTAAGTGATTTGTGAAAGGTATAGGTTAATGTTAGTCAGGGCCATTCTTTTGTAGGGATTATTGAAAGTCAGATTGCGTTGCGCTAAAAAAAATATTGTGTGTCAGTTTAAGCAAAGTCTTGTATAATTGTTCAAAGGGGACGTTCCACATGTCGACCCTTAGCCGAGGATACCTCACTGGAATCTCCTGATTTTTTCTTGCAGTTTGTGTAATTAGTGTAGCTTTAGTTTATTTCTAGCGCGTAATTGTAGAGAGAATCTCCTTTGTAGTTGCAGTCTTACATTGTTGTACAGTAAAACAGTTGTGGCATGCATGTAAATTTGCACCAAGTATTTCGCAGCTGCGCTTGCAATTAACTAGCTATTTTTTTCAGTGCTATGTTAATGTGTTCTCTTATTTTTGCTCTTCAAATTGTGCTTTTCTGTGTTATCGTGTGAAATATTGTGACAATAATGGCGTGTGAAAAAAGTAACACTAGGCTCCAAAGTAAACCGAGAAATAATAGTGACGACGAGCGTAGTTTATCAGCACCTCTGTGTAATGAATTAACAGACATTCAAAGTAGTAATTTGGTAATTGTGCATAGGGAAATGGAGCGGGCGGCAAACAATGGTGTAGACAGTGAAACAATTAGTGAACAGGGAAGCATTATCGATCGATCGGTCGGCAACAGCTCGCCTCAGGATTCCAAAATGACAGGACACAATATTGCAAATACTGTAGACTCAGGTTTTGGGTTCTCACCGTTTTCTCAAATGAGTCAAAACACATTTTCCGCTTGTCAAAATGTGAATGTTGCCGGTGCAAATTCACTGCCGAAAAGCACTGAAGAACATGTTTCAGACACCAGTGCATTGTTATTACAGTTAATGCAACAAATGGAACAAAGGCTACAAAAGTTAGACACAATGGAACAAAATCTTTAAAAGTTAGACACAACGCTTGAACAAAATCAGAAACAAATGGGACAAAATCTTCAAAAGTTAGACGCAATGGAACAAAATCTTCACACCACGCTTGAAAAAACACGTGACGATTTAACTACTGAGTTACATAAAATCGAATCGAAATGTCAAAAAGTCTGTAACGACGTAAAAACACAAACTTGTGAGAATTTCCAACCTATTTTTTCGCGTCATGAAAATGCATTACAGAATCACGAAGCAGCCATAAAGGAACTGCAAACTATTGTTCATGAAAATCACGACATCTTGGAAGCTAAAAATGACTCAGCTGCATCTACCGATTCGGTTATGCAGCTTGCAAAAACTCAGGAAAACTTAAAAGACACAATAGATACGATTTCAACACAAATGGACACTCTGAAATTTGGTTCAGAAAAACACACAGAGGAAATAATTTCACTAACGGATAAATTAGCCGAACTTTCAGATCAGTTCACTAACTTATCTACAAAGGTAGATGACGATCTGAATGACACAAGACCTGTAGCCTTCACGGACACTGAAGAGTATGAACAAATTAGAAAATTCAAACAAAATCAAAATCAAATCAATACACAGTATAAAAGAGAAATCCGGGATGTACAAGATCAGTTGGCACAAGTAATACAAGAATTACATATTTCAGAGGACACTCGGGCTCCAGCACGGGAAGAGGGACATAGAAATACGGAACAACCACAAAATAATAACACAGGACACTTCGGAAATTATGAAAGAAATTGGCAAGGCGCACTGGATTTTGAGATGGAACCGCCGAAACGAAGTAACAATGAGCGATGTGCGACTCACCAACACCATGATTTTGACTATAAGCTGTTCATTACTACACATAAATTCAAAACATTTAAGAATTCTGACAACGACATTCATCCACAAGCATGGCTTCATCAATTCTCTCATTGTTTTCCTCCCAGCTGGTCATTAGAGCACAGATCAGAATTTATGTGTGGCTATTTAGGGAATGAACCAGCTATAAGAATGCGATCGGTCATTCGTGATTGTCACAGTGAAGGAGAATTTTATCATGCCTTCCTCTCAGCATATTGGTCTCAAGCTACACAAGACTGAGTAAAACATAGCATCATAATGATGAAACGTTTCGAACAATCTGAATTTTCCAGTCTTATGAAATATTTTGAAGACATGTTAAATAAGAATCAGTATCTTTCAAACCCATACAGCCCCTCAGAACTCATTCGCATTTGCTTAATCAAATTGCCTGAACATTTACGACATATTATTTTAGCAGGACGTTGCAAAGACGACATTGAAGCTTTTCAGGGACTGTTACAAGAACTGGAAATTGACACTGACAATCGCGGAACGCCAAAACAGGACCACAACAATTACAGGTCACATCTGTCACAATTCCGCAATGACAGAAATAATACACGACAAGGCTATTCTTACAACGTAAATCGTGACCAAAACAGACACCACCCGTATGACAACCACAGGCAGAGTAATAATAGTTACAGAGAAAGATCGCATTTACGTAGTAATGATTATGACAGAGATTACCATAGAAACAGACAATATGGGAACAAAAACAATTATTATCAAGGGAGACAGAATAACTTCAGACGCAACAGTTCAGCGCGCAGTTACGATTCCGCTAGAAATTCTCCATCACATGACCGACAAACAAGAAACTATGTAAACTACCGACAAAACGACAGACCTGAATTCCAGCAGAACTGGCGAGCTTCAAACAGGGCAGGGCCTTCTCGTCAAGGTGAATTTGTAGAAGTTAGGTCTCCTAATCCCAATAACGACGGGCGCCAACAAAGAAACAGACAATGACTCACACCGCAGGCAGCCACGTGCGCCCGCTGGCTCAGGGAAAAATAACATAGACGTAACCTTGAGAAAAATTCCAGTATTCTTTACCGACGTATACCACATGATAATTGCGTTAAAGTTGAAACTCTGCGTACTAGGAAGAGCAAAGGGTTACACCACATTTCACATGTAAAACCATTTATTGAGAGATAATCTGCTTTTTAACTTAGTCTTTGCTATAAAATTTTTCACTTCACGTTACTAGTACTCTTTGTCACACTTACAAACTGTTAACATGCAACTATGTTTTAAAGCTAATTAACTATCCAGTCAAGAACATAGGTAACTTAGAAAAGTAATTGCGAATGCATTGTTATAGTGAACAGACGACACAGTGGTTAGTTTATGTGACAGCTACACGACTTTATCACGACGCTACTAATGAGTGACAATTTACAATGTTGTTTCTGCGGTGTATCTGTATTATATCTGCACAGGTTTTCTGAATTCTTCTGGAAAGTAAAACATGTTTTAGAAGTAACTTTTGTGGTGTAGATACAATGAGACAGCCTTTTTCGTAGCACAACAATATGTTACATTATAGTACTTTCTTCATCACGGCAATAAGCATAATAACTACGATATCTATAGGCAAAGCATCTCACTTTTGTTTATGATGAGGTGAGTACATTGACTTCAGCAGAATTTTGCTTACAGAGGACGATAACTACGACACTTCAACAGAATTATCTTACAGCAAGACGCACATTTAGCGCTACAGGACACGCATTTCAGTGATTAATTTTGTACTTAAAACATTTATTTTTAAAGATATTTGAAGTACGATGATACAACGGTTTTCCGTGATACATTTCATTCCATTGCTGTAATCTGTAACACCTGGGGGTATAATTACATTAATCCTCAGGGGGTACACGCTTACTTTGTGTACCATGTGTCTGGCAAGCACAAGGAGCCCTAGCTAATATGGTATTTGCTTTTACAACTTTACACATCGGTACCATATTTCTCTAACACATAAATTACACAGCTACCTGATCATTTAACTGAGAGATAAACATTTTTTTTACTACATCAGTGACACATGTTTACGCAATTACACAGTTGGGTAACTTCACACTTATGAAATTGCATTTTGTCTGTACTTTGTGAACTGTTCATATTTTTTTGGAACCATTGTGATACTATGAGAGCTTTGAATGATGTATTTGGTAAGGGAGCATGATTTTTAAAGTACATTTGAGGTATATGACACTATTGAAATGAGCAGAGAATTTTTTTTAGGTTTCGACATTATTGCAGAAAGCTACACCTTTTTTGAGATTTGGCTGAGGTTTTATGATGTTATGATGACGATGTGTATTACGCTGTTGCGGTATGTTTATGATCAATAAGCTGATGCTATATGAGGAATTTGATTATGCTATGTATTTATTATGATGAAATATTGAAGAAGTGTCGACGAATACGTATATGTGTAATAAGGTAAGGAATAATGAGTATTTGTTAGGGACTCTGAGTTGTGAAAAGTATGTTGGAAACCAAGAATCGTACTTTAAGAGTTATGAAATGTGTCTAAATGCATGAATGTATCACAATGCCGACGAATATTTTTTGTACACTGTTATACAGGGCGTTTCAAAAAGAAAGAGCAGATTTCAAACATTTATTTCTCAAAAACTACAAATGATAGAAACACAATTCAAACGTTTCTTGTCAGAGAAAGGTTCAAAGTTTTTCAATGGTCCGCGCAGAAGTTCCATGCAAATCCGCAGTGGCGCTGGCGTTTGTTTGTAGGAAAATGGCGACGACACCACAGGAACGATCATTTTGTGTGCTGCAATTTGCAAAGTTAGAGTCCATTGTTGGTGTGCAACGTGCATTCCGCCGTCAATTCAACAAACAGCCGCCTCGTCATAAGCAAATTTATGAGTGGCATCACAGATTCGTAGAAGATGGTTGCATCTGCAAGCGAAAAAGCACGGGTCGTCCACGCACATCGGATGAAAATGTCGAGCGTGTCCGTGCAGCTTACGAAAGGAGCCCTAGAAAATCCACGACACGGGCAAGTCACGAACTAAACATGTCTAAAACAACGGTATGGCGCGTTCTGAGTAAGCGTCTGCACATGAAGCCGTACAAACTGCAGTTATTGCAAGCATTGCGTCCTGACGACCACAACAAAAGGTTCGAATTTTCAACTGCAATTCTACAGGACATGGAAGAGGACAATTTTGCCGAACGATTAATTTTTTCAGATGAATCAACGTTTCACATTTCTGGTAAAGTTAATCGGCATAACGTACGAATTTGGGCGAGTGAAACTCCGAGGGACGTTATTCAACATGAAAGAGACTCACCAAAGGTTAACGTCTTTTGTGCAATTTCGGTAAACAAAGTTTATGGACCTTTCTTTTTCATGGAGAAAACTATCACAGGAACCATTTACCTGGACATGTTAGAAAACTGGCTATTTCCTCAACTTCAGGAAGATTCAAATCACTTCATCTTCATGCAAGATGGCGCCCCACCACACTTCTCTGAACCTGTACGACGGTACCTAAATAACACCATTCCAGGACGGTGGATTGGAAGAGCAGGAGCACAAGATCAATGTCATCGTCTGTGGCCTCCCAGGTCACCAGACCTTACTCCCTGCGATTTTTATTTGTGGGGGTACATAAAGGACTGTGTTTATGTCCCACCTATGCCCGCTACTCTTCAAGAGGTACGACATCGAATTGTTGCGGCCGTGAATTCGGTAACTAAAGACCAGTTGCGTCGTGTGTGGCAAGAAATGAGATACCGGTTTGATATTTGTCGTGTAACAAATGGTGCTCATATTGAGGTACAGTTTTGATATTTGTTGTGTAACATTTGGTACTCATATTGAGTGAAGGACCGTTGGAATTGTGTTTCTATCATTTGTAGTTTTTGAGAAATAAATGTTTGAAATCTGCTCTTTCTTTTTGAAACGCCCTGTATTTATAGAATTTTGTTTCTACAGATTTGCAACGCAAACTCTCGAACCGTGAAATTTTTATATGAGACTGTCACAGTAGTGCAAACTGGTGTCATAAATATTTCAGTAAAAAAGCCAAGTGACCTTGACGTAATGCATCTTGAGCGGCCAGCTGTGTCAGACGCCTGGAGAAAAAGCCATTACTGTGTGCCTTTTCAGTGGCACAGGTAAAAAAAAAGAGGGAGGCCATTATCCTCGCTATTGACATTCCTTTGTAGAAAGCATCGTAAATATGACACCCTCAAACTTGAAAACATGATTACATACTGAAATGAAATGATGAGAAACATTTCATGTGTATTCTCTTGCTAGTTGAAAGATTGTTTACTGCATTATGAAATGCCATATGGCTAGTGAATGACGTTTCACGCCTTGCTTTGCCTATTTTGTTTAATATCTAGTTCCTAGCTGCACTGCAGCATTGGTTAAAATAAAATTTTATAGATGTACTAATATAAATATTTTATGCCTACAGATCCAGTAAAAAATAACTTTATGATGGATGTACTCCAAAAAAATGAGGGAGCACAAAAACACATTTCCGCTTCACAGGAATTGCATACATAATTTTTGTCAGTGACTTGGTAACTTGTCTGCTAGACCAAGTTACAGTGATGCATCACTCTAGTGTTAAGATGTGACATAGGTATTAGACATGGCCATCTTTACTGTAATATTTTTTCTGCTTGAGCTTTGTCATGTTTAGATATAAGTTATTACATTTGCTGCTGCTGTTTGCCAGGCATAGTGTTGTTAAATTTCACTTTGTATTACTCTGTTAATCTAGTTTTACTACACTCCAAAAAAATGAGGGAGCACAAAAACACATTTCCGCTTCACAGGAATTGCATACATAATTTTTGTCAGTGACTTGGTAACTTGTCTGCTAGACCAAGTTACAGTGATGCATCACTCTAGTGTTAAGATGTGACATAGGTATTAGACATGGCCATCTTTACTGTAATATTTTTTCTGC
This sequence comes from Schistocerca serialis cubense, assembly GCF_023864345.2. Classification (NCBI taxonomy): domain Eukaryota; kingdom Metazoa; phylum Arthropoda; class Insecta; order Orthoptera; family Acrididae; genus Schistocerca; species Schistocerca serialis. The sequence continues at coordinate 480,203,393 of NC_064640.1, forward strand.
TTGAGCTTTGTCATGTTTAGATATAAGTTATTACATTTGCTGCTGCTGTTTGCCAGGCATAGTGTTGTTAAATTTCACTTTGTATTACTCTGTTAATCTAGTTTTACTACTGATTTATTTTTCTTGTTTGCTGCGCATTGCCTTATATCAGTTGTAATATTGCATTTGCTTTGCTAATTTATGCTGCTTGCTTTGCCATTTGTATTTTTTATCATTGCTATTTGTGTTAATTGTTTTGTGTTGCTGCATTGCCTCGTTCCTTAGTTTAGCATCTGAGCTCAGTAGATTTAAGTTAGCTTAAGATGGGGTAGGCTATATAAGAGAACAAGTTGTGATGAGTTGCAAGAAATGCATTGAGAAGCTATAGGAAAATGGTTTGGCCAAAAGAGTACTTTGAAAGAGGATATGAACAAAAAAGTAGGGTTTAAGGACAACAGGTTTAGGTAGGATTTTCTTGAAAATAATTGATGAGGTAAGATAATGGAAAATAAATGATGAGGTAAGAAATATGTGAACATATAAGTACAGAAAGTATGCTTGGACAGGATTTTTTTGATGGAAAGAAATGTTGAAATAAGACGAAAGATCTATGGAATGAAGTTCTGCGTTGGACTGCAGTACCAAATGTTACACTGAAAACAAACCCTGTCCTGTCCTTTCGTATTATTCTATGTGTTTGTGTACTCTTGTATATTTGTGTTTTTTCTGTCTTTATGTGTTTAGCTGATATGAGTTATGTTGTGGAATTTTTCTAATAATATGTTATTTTCTTTGTAAAGATGTTTAGACATTATTTATTCTGTTTTGTTTTAATGCTCATGTGTGAAGGTGATGACTCAAAAGTTATTCTGATCTTTTATGTATTTACTTATGTCATAATTCCTGTAACACTGATGTATATGTTATTTAGATTCTTTTGTAAAGCCTGTACTACAAATGTAATCTGTACTTTTATGTCCTTTAATGATGTATTTTGTACCTTTGTAATTGTATTCTTATGTTATAAAATTGTAATTGACACCAGTTCATCAAATTAAGTAACTTGTAAGTTCCATTTCACTACACACGTTTCTGTTGGTCATAGTATATGGACAATATGTGAGAAGTAGGGATTGATAGTGTTTGCATGTGTGTTGATAATTTAGCAAGGGACTGGTTAACAGCATTGCTGGTTCTAAGGATATTCCAAAAAGTCTTGTGAGTACACAAGTGGTGGTTTATGGACTTGCTATACTCTCTGCAAGACTCTTCGATGGTGGTTGTGCACATGCACAGTCGCAACAGATGGCTGCTGGCCGTCTCTACATGGACTACAGTGGGTCTGCATCTTTTATGGCCCACCAATACCATTATTTCTGCAAGGACTGCACTGGGTCTGCACCTCTGGTGGCCCACCAATACCGTAATCTCTACCAGGACTACAGTGGGTCTACTCTGTGATGACCTACCTACCAATATTCTTCAAAATGTCGAATGACTCTGCTGTGGGTTTGCTCTGTTGTGGCCCATTACCTGTCTGCATGTTGAGAGTCAGCACTGTCTTTCCGTTGGAAGGACAACACTACTTCTTCAAGACTGCATGGAAATCCACTACTTCTGTGTGCATTTTCTTTTACTGCTCAGACTTTGAGAAAAAAAACTGCAATTTTACTGTGATGAATGAACAGGACTGTCTTTATGGACTGTGAGAAAATTTTAGCTTTGACCAACATTGTATCAATAAGTGTGTGCATTTGATTTCTTTGTTATTGTAATTATGAAAAATTTTTTCAAATCATTATTGGCCACTGCCCAAAACAATTTGTAAAATTTTTTGTGTGGAGCATGGGGGCTATGAAACTTCCCCTTAGAAAAATTATACATGACTGTGCTTAAACTGACACACAATATTTTTTTTAGCGCAACGCAATCTGACTTTCAATAATCCCTACAAAAGAATGGCCCTGACTAACATTAACCTATACCTTTCACAAATCACTTACCTCACAAAAATCTTCGTTACTCGAACTACTGCATTACAGCGTGCGCCGCTACTGCCAGCTAAATAAAAGATTCAAACTACGGAAGGCACTAACTACTGATAGGCATAGATAGAAAATGAAAGATTTTAATAGAGAACAAACAATGTATTTACCTTAATAGTCATAATATATATAGCAGTTCATTACATCCAGTCTTACAAATTTCAAAACTCCGCCATCTCTCTCCCCACATCCACCAGTGCTGGCGGCTCACCTCCAACTGCGCAACGCTACGCGCTGTTCACATCCATCTGCCCAACACTACAATGGCAGACAACAATGCAAACTAGCCACAGACTGCACACAGCACAGCCAGTGATTTTCATGCAGAGCGCTAGCACACAGCACAGCCAGTGATTTTCATACAGAGCGCTACGTAACGTTGCCAATAAGAAAACATAAACAGCGTACTTACAATTAGCCGACATTCGAATTAACTTAACTCCGACAAAATGTGTGGTGTCACCGCCAGACACCACACTTGCTAGGTGGTAGCCTTTAAATCGGCCGCGGTCCGTTAGTATACGTCCGACCCGCGTGTCGCCACTACCAGTGATTGCAGACCGAGCGCCGCCACACGGCAGGTCTAATCTGGACAGACTCCATAGCACTCGCCCAGTTGTACAGCCGACTTTGCTAGCGATGGTTCACTGTCTACCTACGCTCTCATTTGCAGAGACGACAGTTTAGCATAGCCTTCAGCTACGTCAGTTGCTACGACCTAGCAAGGCGCCGTATTCAGTTACTATAATTACTTCAAGAATGTATTCTGAACAGATAATATTGTGGATCATGTACCGTCAAGGGCGACGTTCATCATTAATGGATTAAATTTAAGTATGAAACTAATTACGTCCGCTTTCTGAATTCACGTCAGTATGGTTTTTCCCTCCTCACGCCAGCCGTCGTGAGCTAAAACGCGTGCATTTCGGCCTCCACTCGTAACACGGTGTTGGCTCTTCTGCCAATACAAAAAAATGCACTCACGACTACACAAAACACTGATCTTATGACTGCTACTCGCAATCTAGTGAGGGAATTGCACAGGCACGGCTCGTGGTGCTGTACAACAACGCAAACTGCAGGCTTGGCTGGCATCTGCATTTACGTTTAAGCATGCATTTTTCGCGTTATTTCCATATTTTACTCAAACTCCTGTAGTATCCCCGCCAATGGCTTGCGTAGCATCGAAAATGACAGTACGACAGTGACATCCGCTTCTTTTAGCAGTGATGACAGAGTGGAGCTGATACTGAGGCGGCCTGGCGAAAAGTGCGCCGCGGTGGTACTGGTCGTCGGAACTATCGGAGAAGGGAGACGTGTGGGTGAGGAACTGGCTCAGTCTACAGGGGCTCCTCCTTGTCTCTCTCAGGACATGTTGCTGTTGATAAACGAGGCGGGGGCTGAGCTCATAAAGGGGCAGAGGCTGATGGACGATAGCGATCGCGGGAGAGGAGACTGTTGGAGCCGCAGTCCGCTTTCAGGGGCGGGCGAAAACGAGAAACGCTTGTCCCCACAGTCGCCGTAGCTAGGGAGCGTGACGTTCTGCAGGTGCCGAAGCTGGTTTCTATGAACGCATAACTGCTTTTATACTGCCACGACATCAAACATTCTAGAGCCCCATCGCCGACTAAAACTCCCAGCGCACACCACTTTTGTATCGCATTGAATACAAAATGTGCTATAAAATACTATTCCCGGAGAAATTAATGCGTTAATGAAAAATCGGTAGAAGACGGAGGTCATAGGAGTAAAACAGTTTAAAAGGGGAAAGAAAAAGATGGTGCGACATTGGTTTTCACATTGGATGTACTGAAAATCGAATGTATGAAAATATGGATTAGAACAAAAGAAGGGCTAATAGTTAAAAAGGCACACAAAAGTGGAGAACAGTGTGATTTCACGTGATGAAATGTTGAAATTCTGCAAACGACATCTGGGTTTGTTGTAGAAGCAATAGATGTAGTAATATGCTCCGTTGTGGCACGAGAGCGCTAATGCGCTGCTTTCTGGACTTGGGTTGGCGCCGGACCCGAATCGAATCCGCCCGGCGGATTAACGACGAGGACCGGTATGCTGGCCAGCTTGTATGTGGTTTTTAGGCGGTTTTCCACATCCTTCTAGGTCAATACTGGGCTGGTCCCCACGTTGCGCCTCAGTTACACGTCTTGCAGGCATTTGAAACACGTTCGCACTATTTCATGGCTTACACTAGATGCAGACAGCTGGGGTACACTAATTCCATCCTGGAGGTTGGTGGTGGCGACAAGAAGGTCATCCGGTCACCCTCTGACACTAACATCGCCAAATCCATAGTAACAAGGCCGACCCCTCGTTGAAGTGGGACACAGGCCCAAAGAAAATGATGTATATGCCTTGTTGTGGTACATTTCTAATGAATAACACATTGAGGCATTTTATTATTAAACATATAATTACAATCATTTATAACTTTATCAGCTGTGTCTATTTTCAGGAGCTACTCCTATCATCATCCCATTTGGGTTGCTACAAATGCAACTGTTGCCGTAGCAAACACAAGTGAAAACAAAGTTCAAACTAGTCTAAGATTTAAAATATCCCTGTCAGGATGGTATAGGCACATCAACACAAAATTCTTATTATGAGTTTTATGTTGACATTCACATTTTTTTAACGAATGTAATAGTTAAAATATGGGGAGAGACCGAGAGAGGAAGAAGGTTCTTGAAAAAGGAAAAAAAAAAAGATTTTAGTACAGGCGAAGGAAAGGAGAGAAGAAAGACAATTAAGAAGAAGGAAAAAGAGGGCGACACAAAAGATTACTAGTAGTTGCCCCGGGGGGGGGGGGGGGGGTATGATTAAGAAAAAGATGAAATATGGGAGGCAGCAGCATGAGGAGCATTACATATGTAGATTGTGGACAGTTGGGAATGTGGGTCTCACGGGGAGCGTGCAAGGGATAAGTCCCTGCAGTCGCTCTATTCATCTGTGTCCTCGGTGGCTCAGGTGGATAGAGCGTCTGCCATGTAAGCAGGAGATCCCGGGTTCGAGTCCCAGTCCGGTCACACATTTTCTGCTGTCACACATTTTCAGCTGTCCCCATCAAGGTATATCAACAACACCTGTCGGTAGCTGAGGGTTTCAACTAATTATCATTTATTCTACAGACGCCTAACGGTCATCAATGGTATCTGTTCCTTCAGGAACAGTTGCTATCTTAATATATTAACAATAACATTATCTGAAATTTGTTAAAACGCACATATGCTCGACATTTCTGTGTAAATTCGACACATTATCACGTACTTCTCACGCACCAAACATTATTGCAGAGACGTACTGATCAGACTGATTGTCATGATCCTATAGCCTGGGAATAAGTATGCATAATCACCTCGACAGCACATCACAGGCCGTGAAAGGTATAACGCAGGTGCCACAGAGAGAGATATATCATTTGGCAGGTTGCGTGTGTGAAAAATTAAGAATTCTGTTTATTAAACAGAGTAGTATTCCCTATGAGCATTGTGGTGAACTTTGTTTACATTGGGATTTCTAGTGCACTTCTTTACGTTTACGGTGAAGACAGCCTCATTGTGAGTCGTCAAGTCCCACCCCACTCTCCCCTCACCTGCCCTTCCCTTCCCTTCGTTCCCCTTCCCATCCTCCTACACACCGCTCCCCCTACAGTCCCCGAACCCACTCTGACAGTACCACCTTCCTCTACAGGCAATCAAAATCCTAAAAAATAACAAATCATAAAATTAAGATCGCGTAACTAAACCAGTTGTGCCTTCTAACACCTTCCTTGCATTCCCCGGAGCTCCAACTAGAGCCCAGAATTAAAATGAGGAAACCAGACACAAAGTACGTACATTGTAAGTAGGCTGTTTATGTTTTCTTATTGGCAACGTTACGTAGCGCTCTGTATGAAAATCACTGGCTGTGCTGTGTGCAGTCTGTGGCTAGTTTGCATTGTTGTCTGCCATAGTAGTGTTGGACAGCTGGATGTTAACAGCGCGTAGCGCTGCTCAGTTTGAGGTGAGCCGCCAGCAGTCGTGGATGTGGTGAGGGATATGGCGGAGTTTGGGCATTTGTAAGACTGAATGTCATGAACTGACGTATATAATATGACTTTTGAACGATATTAAGGTAAATACATTGTTTGTTCTCTATCAAAATCTTTCTTTTGCTAACTGTGCCTATCAGTAGTTAGTGACTTCAGCAGTTTGAATCTTTTATTTAGCTGGCAGTAGTGGCGCTCGCTGTATTGCAGTAGTTCGAGTAACTAAGATTTTTGTGAGGTAAGTGATTTGTGAAAGGTATAGGTTAATGTTAGTCAAGGCCATTCTTTTGTAGGGATTTTTGAAAGTCAGATTGCGTTGCGTTAAAAATATTGTGTCAGTTTAAGCACAGTCATGTATAATTGTTCTAAGGGGACGTTTCAACATTAATTGTGCTAAAAAATATCAGGGGTACTGCATTTCTTATAACGCTTTTAACAAAAAACTTATGTAAATATCATTACTTACATATTTTAAAGTACTTTTTAGGGGACTCATAAGTATCTAAATCCTCTATAAACTTTTTGCACCTTGTCCAAAATATTTATCCAAAAGTTATGTAAAGGGTTACAATGTAGTCATCTTGGCTGTGGTCAGAAGTATATGAACGCTCTTAACATTTTTTGCATAACATTCGAACAAAAAACATGTAAAAGGTGTAACTTCCAGTATTTTAAAGTACTTTAGAGGCTGAAAAAATAATTCGGAAGTTCTGAATTTTTTGGGCGCAGTTATTCCAAAATTATGGAAATCAGCACTTGCACAACTCACAGACTAAGTGTTTAGCTTGTTTCGGCATATCTCACATCTAATTGCATAACATGACACTCACGTCGCATTGAAAAACACAAATGACGATTTAACTTAGAGCTTAAAGTGACGTAAATTACTAAAAAACTGTTGTTCTTACGTCTTTCACTAGTCATTTAGACTCACAATGTTACGAATATCTCTGACGTTGAACTTGCCGTGGAAAAGAAAAAGCAAAACCATTGTCTGCTTATGGAATGTGATCAATGAATTCGAACTTCGCAGCAAAATAAAATTGTAGTATTCCTCAGACCATGTAAGGTTCAGAGTACAAAACACTCGCGGCATTACTGTCACAATTTAGTTGTTCTGTAAGATCAAAAAACTACACATTGCTTGCATATTGGCACTACTGATAGATATTTTAGATTATACAGAACTTATAAACATTCATAGTTCAACCTAAGTACCACATTTCCCAAGCACAAAGGACCTTTGAATTAATTATTTCCACATCTATATTGCCTGTGTAACGTATTAAAATACACACATGTCGCTTATTGGCACTACTTAAATAAATTATATGTTAGTAGAGGACCACGAATTAGAGTCATCTATTGCATAAAAATTGGTTGCGTAACCTTGCAAGGCATGCAGTGGCACTACTGATGATGTAACTTACATCTTAATGTACACTTGTCCAAGAGAATTACCAAAGTAGGCAATGCTATACTGAAGTCAAATTCTTTTCTTGTATCGAAGTCCAGACTTTACACTAAGATGACAAAAGACATAGGATAGTAATATACATATATATACATGGAGGTAGTAGCACGTACACGAGGTATAAAAGGGCAGTGCATTGACAGAGCTGTCCTTTATACTTAAGAGGGTCATGTGAAAAGGTGCCGTACGATGGGAATTAACAGACTTTGAACGCGGAATGGTATTTAGAGCTAGACGCATGCTACATTTCATATCGAAAATCGTTAGGGAATTCAACCTTCAGAGATCCACAGTGTCAACAATGTGCCGAAAATACCAAACTTCAGGCATTACTTCTCACCACAGATAACGCAGTGGCCGACAGCGTTCATTTAACGACTGAGAGCAGCGGTGTTTGCGTAGAGTTCTCAGTGCTAACAAACAAGCAACACTTCTTGAAATAACCGCAGAAACCAGTGTGGAACACACGACGAACGTAACAGTTAGGTAAGTGCGGCGAAATATGGCGTTAATGGGCTCTGGCAGAGGACGACCGTCGCGAGTACCTTTGCTAATAGCACGATATCGCCTGCAGTGGCTCTCCTGGGCACGTGACCATATCGGTTGAACCTTAGATGACTGGAAAACCATGGCCATGTGAGATGAGCCCTGATTTCTGTTGATAAGAGCTGATGATACGGTTCGAGTGCGGCGCAGACCCTATGAAGCCAGGGACCGAAGTTGTCAGTAAGACACTGTGCAAGCTAATGGTGGCTCCATAGTGGTATGGGCTGTGCTTACATGGAATGGACTGGGTCCTTTGGTGCAACTGAGCCTATCATGGACTGGAAATGGTTATGTTCGGCTACTTGGAGACTATCTGCAGCCATTTATGGACTTCATGTTCCCAATTTTTATGGATGGCAATGCGCCAAGTTTCCAGACCACGACTGTTTGTGACTGGTTTGAAGAACATTCTTGACAATTCGAACGAATGATTTAGCTATCCAGATCGTCCAACAAGACTCCCATTGAACATATATGGGACTTAATCGAGAGGTCAATTCGTGCACAAAACCCTGCACCGGCGACATTTTCGCAGTTATGTACAACAAGAGAGATAGTATGACACGATGTTTTTATAGGGGACTTCCAACAACTTGTTTAGTCCATGCCACCTCGAGCTGCTGCACGACTCCGGGTGAAAGGATGTCCGATACGATATTTGGAGTTATCCGATGACTTTTGTTGCTTCAGTGCATGATACTTGAATAGAATAGCGTACTGAACTGTAGTAATACACAGTCTTGTGTGACACTGAGGGTTGCTACGCTACTCCGTGTTATGGTATTAACTGTGACTTGCAGTACAAAACTTTGGCATCGTCTGCTGATAATTGTGATGATACTGTAGTTTGTAGGCTGTACCGTCGATAACCCTCCTCCATATGACACAAAGACAGTAAGTAGTTAAAAGTTTCGTAACGTTCATAAAAAATGGAAACATTTACTTTATTTTATAGGACTGTATGATGCCCTAAAAATGTTGTTTGTTATTTTTCATGTTACGAGCATAGGGTGTGGCGGTGGCGGGAGGAACAGTCTTCCGATAAATACTTTTCGCGAACAAAATGAGAAACTTGTTCCTTCGACTTCATTGAGATTTGAATGATATTTATAATGTACTGAATGAATTGTCCACCAAATTTCAACTTGGGACATTGTGGGAATAATGATCATAACATTTTCCGTTTTACATTTGTTGCCTTACAGTTTCCGAAAAAATTGCTTCATTATGTTAAGGAGATACGAGGAAAAATAGAACCTGTATTCGACAGAACTGATGCTTATTATTGCTAATTTTAATTCAAGATACTGGCTGAAAAGAATACTTGTCATCCTGTGGGTTACGTTCAGTTCCGAAGAGAGCTATGCAAAACGTTACTCATATACAAGGGAAACACCACGATCGTGAAGGGACATACGTGCAAAAATATCACACATTGGGCATGCACAATAATTCCGAACAGCGATAAAGAGACAGTCACGGACAACGTGTGCAAATGTGTGCGTTAGATATACAGCCGTTCAACACAGTTAGTATGGAAGCATTTATTAGCCTTTCACAAGGACTAATCGATATTGCTGCGAAATACGGAACAATGAGAGCAAAAGAGGTTTTCCCTTCTCCGAGAACTGTCTCTCAACACATGCAAGGCATTGCCGATCAAGTGAGACGTGACATTTTGCCTCAAGTAAAGAAAGCTGTTGTCCAGAGCATGTGTTCTGTGACGAGCGATCCTTGGACTGACAATTATCACGAAATATATTATCTGACTGTCACATCTAAACTCATTGTAGACTCTGAGGACAGATGTGAAATGAGAAACATCATGCTCCTCATAACATAGATTCCCGACGTTTCAAAAACAACTGAAAATATTCTTGTAGAGTTTAATGAAAAATTGTCTGCTGTAGATATATCTCCTCTGGTACTTAACAATGTGACATTTGTGACGAATCAAGGTCCGAACATAAAGAAAGCTGACGTCTTGGATATTCGGGAATCCTGAAGGTAGCACCTGAAGAAGACAGCGAGGCACGCTGTTGAAATATAGTGCGAGAACGACGCGAACATCCGGCTGGATTCCCGAATATCCAAGATGTCAACAGATCGCCGGGAAAGCATGAAGAATTACATAAAGAAAGCTCTTCGACATGACGAACACCTGCCATGTTCGTTGCGCTGTATAAACACAGCGTTAAGGCACTCATTGGATGACAAGTTACTTAATGTAGAATTGCCCGATATTTATGAACCCATCCAGGATATACGAAACACTCCACTTTGGTGGAAAGATTAGGAAAAAATAAAACATTACATCAGGACGCTGGAATAAAATGGAAAAAAGGAGAGAGAAAGAGCCGCACGGAGTGGCCGCGCGGTTTGTGGCGTACTATCGCGGACTGCGCGGTCCCTTCCGCCGGAGTTTGGATCCTCCCTCGGGCATGGGTGTGTGCTGGTATTAACATAAGTTAGTTTAAGTAGTGTGTAAGTCTAGGGACCGATGTCCTAAGCAGGCACACACAGAAAAAATTAAATTTAGACTTTGCTGTTGGGAAAAACAATCAGGAAATTATATCTTTACGTCAGCCTTACGTAACGGGTCAAATTCCTTGACCCTTTCAAATGGTTCAAATGGCTCCGAGCACTATGGGACTTAACTTCTGAGGTCATCAGTCCCCTAGAACTTAGAACTACTTAAACCTAACTAACCTAAGGACATCACACACATCCATGCCCGAGGCAGGATTCGAACCTGCGACCGTAGCGGTCGCGCGGTTCCAGACTGTACCGCCTAGAACCGCTCGGCCACCCCAGCCGGCTCGATCCTTTGAAGGGGCCAAAAATAATCTGGAGGGTAAAACGGAACCGACCATGCCTTTTGTGGCGCAGTGGGCATTTAGATTACTAGATACATGCCATAGTGAAGATGGCAATACAGTAGTTAAACTGCTGTAAGAATGTGCAGAAACTTACCTGAAAGAGAATGTAGCTAACGAACTTCAGGACTCTCACTACATGGATACAGTTTTTCGTCCATATTTTAAGGACCTCTTAGCACTGACTCAAGAAAATATTTATCAAATCGTTCGTCAGAAGCTAAATAGTGTATTTCTGGAAGAGGAGAAAGAAGATTTCAGACTGTCTCTCGTAGAGAAGTTCCGAAGTTGCCGTTCATCAACTTCTAAATGCAACGAAGAACTTGAGAAATATTTGAACATGAATACCCCAGGTGATAACGCCAAGAACGTTTTGTTATGGTGGAAGGCCAGTGCCTGTGCCTTCACCAAGCTCTTTAAAGGGGCGAAAGAAATCCTCTACGTTCACGTTAGTATGCTGCAAGCGAAAGAAATTTTAGCAGAGCAGGCTTAAATGTATCGATCCAGAACATGACGACAACATTTTGTTAGTTCATGACAATAAGAGGGACAAAGAAATTATTTTATGGAGATAATCACGTCATATGAGATGGAACACAAATAAACCGTTTGAATGATCTCTACTTGTATAATATAAACGTAATATATAGGTTTGTATTCAGAAGTTTCTCTTATGAACAGATTTTTGCACTCTAGACATATTGACTTCATGATCTTCTACCTCTGCGTCGTTAATTGGTTCCATTTGATCCTTTATTACCATAGTAGTTTTTACTTAGTTTTCATTTAAGATTAAAGAAAGTTACTTTCTTCAATTAAACAGCCTTCAACTATCTTCATAAATTGAGTTTGATTATAGCAGATAAAAGTTTTACTTCTTGGCACATGCTCAAAGACCAAATTGTGAGACCATTTCCTGCTTCTACAATGTTTCTGAACAAGATAGCACAAAAATTCCAAGATCGAGATATTATGAAGATGAGACAGTTTTTTTGCCAAACGTGTACACTTCAGACGTACAGTTTTCATCGCAGCCTTTGATTACCACACCCAGCCGATTTCCTTTCCCCTACGAGTATGACTGAGTCGCCTCGCTCGTAAGCGCCAGTGCACCAGCCACGAGTTACTCGCTGCCTCATTCCCGAGCCGCTTCCATGACCAGGAGTAAAGAGCGAGCTTGATGCGCGTACTGTCCGACTCCAACGGATGGTTCTAAACAGGAGGAGTCCGTTGGTTGCTCTGTTGTTTTCCACAACCGTGTCCTCAAGATCCCATTGCCTCCAGACGTCACTCTTTTCGATGAGGAATTATACACGATCTGGTAGGCAATGGATCACCTGAGATGTGTGGCGCCTGTTAAATTCCTCGTCTGTTCAGACTCAGATTGCCGTTTAAAACACTTGTACCCGGCTGATAAAGTAGTCCACCATATCCAGGAATCACTTCTCCACCTTTAAGGCCTGGGGAAGTCTTTCTGCTGGGTTCCACGACACATGGGTATTAAGAGAAACGAAATGGCGGATGTAGCAGCCACGAAGGTGTGTCGTGATCCTCTGTTAGTTAAGCACCTACATGCTATTGCCTAGCTGCTGAGGTGCAGTCATGTGTCGGTGTGAAGAATAATGGCTGGACGTGACAAAGTCCATAACTCAGCCATGGCGCACCTTCTCCAGCCATGCAGATGAGATGAGGCCCTTCTCACTCGCCTTCGCATAGGACACAGTCCTCTGACGCATGGTTTCTTCCTCCGACGAGAGGACCCTCCAATATGTAGTGCTTGTGATGTACAGGTCACGGGGCGTCGCATTCTAGTAGACTGCATTTCATAATCTTTGGCCGACTTGCCCCTCAGAGTTATAGAAGGACTTGTTTTTTTATTACTGTGGCTGGCTCATCCATGTTTTTTGTAACTGATCAGCCAGCCACATCCTGCTCTGTACCTGTTTTAGTTTTCCTCTTACCTTACTTGTGTTTTAATTGACGGTTTTAGAACATCTGGCCGTTTTAATGCTGACCTACAGGATGTTAGCTAGTGTGACTATACGGGTAATCATGGTTGGGACTGAGAGACACAATAAGTGCAGTTTCATGTCAGACTGCTTTTTACGTCTTTTTTTCATTTTCTACGTTTTATTCAAATTAATTTCTACTAATTTGCTTGAGGGCACTAATAACGTTGCCGTTGAGCACACCTAAACCCCAAACACACAGCTTTCAAAAAATGGTTCAAATGGCTCTGAGCACTATGGGACTCAACTGCTGTGGTCATAAGTCCCCTAGAACTTAGAACTACTTAAACCTAACTAACCTAAGGACAGCACAGACATCCATACCCGAGGCAGGATTCGCACCTGCGACCGTAGCGGTCGTGCGGTTCCAGACTGTAGCGCCTTTAACCGCTCGGCCACTCCGGCCGGCAACACACAGCTTTCTCCGTGGTGAAGCAGTCATCCCTTGCGATGCACAAGTGGAAAACATGAGATCGATTTCCGATATCGTCGAGCCTGTTTACTTCGTGGAACAATTCTGGTCTGCAATTTGGCTGTCCAGGAAACGTTCCGCCTCGTTTCCGTTCTGTAAATACTTGTCACGCAATGGTTTCTTCATCCGAGAAAATAGGAAGAATTCTCCGTGCGCCTACTTTATTCAAAGGGCAATACGACAACCCGCGGTACAGCCCTGACCGCAGGGTTGCCTTCTCGGCAGACGTAAGCAGCGTGACCACAACGTAGGTCGCGCCGGTCAGGATCAAGGAGGTCACGGATGGCGTCAACTTGCCAGCGGCCAGTAACGTGGACGCACTACTTTACAACGCCAATGATGTGCATTGAAGCAGAGCATGACATAATCCTTCCGCTCATTGGGTATTCACGGAGCCACAAGGCCCTAAGATAACGATTTGTCTTTGAGATATTAGCGAGTTCTACACAAGTGTCACAGAGAGCTCTACGCTGTGCTCTACCAGCTTCTGTGAAGTTTGGAAGGTAGGAGACGACGTACTGGCAGAACTGAAGGTGTGAGGAGGGGTCGTGAGTCGTGCTTGGGTAGATCAGTTGGTAGAGCACTTGCCCGCGAAAGGCAAAATCCCGAGTTCGAGTCTCGGTCCGGCACACAGTTTTAATCTGCCAGGAAGGTTTATAAGGCAATAGCTTTTGCGTGCAATACAGCACATGGTGACCGGCCACAGCAGTTTATCAGTTCGATAGTGATGTAGCTGTCCAAGTACAGGTGGGAATGTGGCTCTCACAACAAAGTCAAACATTTTCCAGTGACGGTAACAACAAACTTTCTCTCGTTGGGAGAAATGGGCTCAACGATAGGGTGGTAATATTGAGAAACAAATATATAGACATGAAGAATAAAGATGTAGAATGTTAATAACGATTTTTAGTTTAAAAGCTTAAGGAGTTTTCATATAGAGAATTTTGAGGCATTACTTTTCAGTACGCCCTAGAATGTCGTGCTTAGAATATCGTGCAAGATGTTGAAAACTCATCAGTGACAGATTTTCCAGATTTTGCGCTATCGCCTCGATTGTGATACTGCGGTATTTGAACATCAGTGCACTCCTTTCTACTGCGCTTTCTGTTTTTAACACAGAGAACTTGTCTGTCACTTCGTTCTTCGCCACTCAGACTCGTATGAACACACAGGAAGCGTCTACGCCACCTTGCCACTGTGCTATGTGATTATGCATTCTTACCGTACTCTTCTGCCAACTAAGTATGGACTGTTGCATAGGAGTTCTCCCTTCAATACAGAAAACGTGTTACCGCATCATATTTCACTTTATCAATGCGCTGCGCCACTCAGTGTTGGTTCGTCTAGCTTCTCAGCTTGTGCTAGAACTACAGACATTCACCAGCAAACAATTAATTATGTAACTTCATTTAACAATGAAAAATTGGTCAAAAGTCGTCGTAGCGACGTTTGGCAGCACCAGATTTTTCATATGTTAAAGATTCCACTGCTTTTTTGTACATCAGCCCATCATTAAACAAGGGATATATTTGTTAGAGCTACTCGTATAAATACTCTATTTGCTTTTTAAGTTGATAAAGATCGTTATTAACGGGTCAAAATCAGCTTTAATGAAAAGTAGTACATGTTACTTTTTTAACACCATTATTACGAAAAATGTATGATTAATCCTTTCAGACTTTAATTTCTTCTGTAGGAAGCAAAATTTTTCTTTACGTGGTAATGTTCTTAGGTGATTTTTTATGATTTTAGCTGCAAGGCTTATACAAACCTACACACATCAATAAAAGTTTTGCATCACCTCACAGTGCAGGAACCTGTACAGATAATTGGAATAGAGATCAACATAAACATCATTACCGACCTTTTTATTCCTCATGAAAACCACACATCGCATGTTTTACCACCATACAGCGAGACCTTCAGAGGTGGTAGTCCAGATTTCTGTACACACCGGTACCTCTAATAACCAGTAGCACGTCCTCTTGCGTTGATGCTTGCCTGTAATCGTTGTGGCATACTATCCACAAGTTCATCAAGCCACTGTTGGTCCAGATTGTCCCACTCCTCAATCGCGATTCGTCGTAGATCCCTCAGAGTGGTTGGTGGGTCACGTCGTCCATGAACAGCCCTTTTCAGTCTATCCCAGGTATGTCGATAGGGTTCATGTCTGGAGAACATGTTGGCCACTCTAGTCGAGCAATGTCGTTATCCTGAAGGAAGTCATTCACAAGGCGTGCACGATAGAGGCGCGAATTGTCGTCCATGAAGACGAATGCCTCGCCAGTATGCTGCCGATACGGTTGCAGTATCCATCGGAGGATGACAGTCACATATCGTACGGCTTTTACGGTGCCTTCCATGACTACCAGCGCCGTACGTCAGCCCCACATAATGCCACTCCAAAACAGCTGGGAACCTCCACCTTGCTGCACACGCTGGATAGTGTGTCTAAGGCGTTCAGCCTGAGCGGGTTTCCTAAAAAAACGTCTCCGACGATTGTCTGGTTGAACGCATATGCGACACTCATCGGTGAAGGGATCATGATGCTGATCCTGAGCGGTCCATTCGGCATGTTCTTGGGCCCATCTGTACCGCAATGCATAGTGTCGTGGTAGCAAACATGGACCTCGCCATGGACGTCGTGAGTGAATTTGCGCATCATGCAGCCTATTGCGCACAGTTTGAGTCGTAACGCGACGTCCTGTGGCTGCACGAAAAGCTTTATTCAACATGATGGCGTTGCTGTCAGGGTTCCTCCGAGCCATAATCCGTAGGAAGCGGTCATTCATTACTGTAGTAGCCCTTTGGCGTCCTGAGCGAGGCATGTCATCGACCGTTCCTTTCTCTCTGTATCTCCCCTATGTCCGAACAACATCGCTTTAGTTCACACCGAGACGCCTGGACACTTCCCTTGTTGAGAGACCTTCCTGGCACAAAGTAACAATGCAGACGCTGTCGTACCGCGGTATTGACCGTCTAGGCATAATTGAACTACAGACAACACGATCCGTGTACCTCCGTCCTGGTGAAATGACTGGAAGTTATCGCCTGTCGGACCCCCTCCGTCTAATCGGCGGTGCTCATGCATGGTTGTTTACATCTTTGGGCGAGTTTAGTGACATATATGAACAGTCTAAGGGATTGTGTCTGTGATACAATATCCACAGTCAACGTCTGTCTTCAGGAGTTCTGGGAACCAGGGTGATGCAAAACTTTTTTTGATGTGTGTATGTAGCCGTTAAACATACTTGTACACTTGTCTTCATTTTATGAAATAGTTAATTACTAAATATTCTTTACTGCAATAAATAGTAAAATGATCATTCAGTAATTACCATGTAAGATAACAATAACACTATTCAACTGTACAGTGGAATATAGCGAATCAGCAATATCCGTGTATTCTGGTGGTCACCAGTTGCTACGCACTGCTATATTGACTTGCTGATATTTTCGCAGTGATACCCAACAGTTGGCAGCACTTTCCCATGTTGAAAGTGTTAAACATTCACAAATATGTACCTCAGGTTTCCATTGGGAAAAAATACTTGTGTTGCAGCTAAAAGTATAAGTTAATTTACACAGTTATAGCCAGATGGTCTGAAAGGATTAGTTTCTTTTCAAGTAGATAAATTATGCAAGGTGAAACGAAGAAGCAGATAAATCAATGACACTCCTTTCTGCGAACTAGATTCACGTGACTGCTATCATTTTCAGTCAAGCATAAACACGGTTTTAATAAAAGATCGTATCTCAGATGCAACCGAATCATGTTTACCGTTATGTGTAATATATAATATTTCATATCATCAACCTAGTTCCCTCTATTGATCTGTGGCACACTGTTTCCATAAATCTGGTACGTATCTCGACAGGATTACCAGCAGATTTCTGCAGTGAGAAGGTCTGTTTCATTCGTACTGATAACAATTTTAAAGCACTGAAATGGACGGGATATGGTCCACGTGCAAGCTGATTTCTGCGCTCGAAAATATCTGCAGCGAGGTTAATGATATAAAAGAGACAGGCTCTCTATCAGCAATTAATCCGTGACAAATGCGGCGAGCAGCATAGCGTAATTTAACTGTACGCGACTCAATGAAACTGCCGACATGCGACCCGCAACCTACGCGTCGCTACTGCTGTTGCGCCACAGCAGATACATTCACGTACGTGGAAATTCTAAGCAGGGAGAAAGAAGGCTGTGTTTTCCTGTTTTCCGGTACCGTCATCCAAGAAATTATCACCACATTATAAGTGCCCATAATTCAGTTGCTGCAAAGAAAAAAAAAGACGCATAGTAAAGGAGTTACCCGAATGGGATGGAAATCCTTAGAAATGATGTACATGTACGGACAAACGAACAATTACGATTTCAGGAAAACTGGATAATTTATTCAAGAGAAAGATCTTAACAAACTGAGCATGTTAATAAAGCGTTGGTCCACCTGTGGGCCTTATGCAAGCAGTTATTCGGCTTGGCATTAGTTGTTAGAGGTGTTGGATTCCTCCTGAGAAAGGTCCCAAATTCTGTCAAATCGGCGCGTTGGATCGTCAAAATCCCGAGCTGGTTGGAGGGCCCCGCCCATAATTCTCCAAACGTTCCCAGTTGGGGAGAGATTCGGTGACATTGCTGGCCAAGGTAGTGTTTGGCAAGCGTGGAAACACACACCGTGTGCGAGCGGGCATTATCTTGCTTAAATGTAAACCCAGGATGGTTTGCACTGAAGGACAACAAAACGAGGCGTAGAATATCGTCGACGTTCCGTTTTGCTGTAAGGGAGGCGCGTATGAAAACCAAAGGGGTCCTACTATGAAATGAAATGACACCCCAGAACATGCCTCCTGCTTGTCGGGCCGTACGGCGGGCGACAGTCCGGTTAGCATCCCACCGCTATCCGGGGCGCCTTCAGACGGGTCTTCGGCCTGGAGTCTTATTGACTAGAACAGAATTGTCTTCATTGATGAGCCCCGCTTCGAATTGAGCCCCGATGACCAGCACGGACATGTTCTGCAGATTCAGATGTCCATGATTTGTGAACGACGCTTCATTCGGAAACAACGTCTAACGTTAATAGTCAAGATGACCTTGCAGCCTTTTAAGTGCAAAACGACAGAATGTAATGCGGGGTTCAAAACCGTACCCTTAAGGTTTTTAGTGGAGTGAGATCTGTTACGGCTGAATCGTTTGCCTATGCAAAATTCTCTACACATTAGAACGGCTTATTCCATAACCGCGTTCAATCTCTCGCACATTAACCTCAGGATTGTGTGCTACAGCAGCCAGAATAGCAATTTCTTTGTCATTGTTAGTTGCTATGCTTATACGTTGACACTTTATAGGTAAACAGTTGCCCGTTTCCATGAGACGTCTACAGATGTTGGAAATGGTACGACGCGAAGGACGCCGTCGATCTGGGTAGCGTTCAGCGTGTACTGCTACAACTGTCGTTGTATCTATGTAACATTCGCCGAAAATCAACACCACATTTAGTTTTTCTTCGTTACTAGATACGGTAATCGATGAGACGACAGCAAATGTCACAAGCCACACCATAACAGGGAAAGCACTGTCAGAGACATATGTGAAATGTTTCACAATGTATTTTCCTGTTTGTCAACGATAGCATTACAGCAGGCCCAAGTAGAAGACACTAGTAGAACGAACCGTGTAGGTAGAGCGTGTATTCCAGTAGTAGTCAGTGGGTCCTATTATTCAACCCATGCACACCAAAAATCAAAACCAAAAAATTCTTAACTAAGTACCACTGACAGTACCAAGCCACTGATATAGCATCAGCGGTAAATGTTACGTTGTAGTTCATCTACACACTCCGTAATTTATCTTACCCTATCTTCGTAGTCCTTACGCGAAATGTACGTTGGTGGCAGCAGAATCGTTCCGCAGTCAGCCTCAAATGCTGATTGTCTCAATTTTCTCAATAGTGCTGCTCGAAAAGAACGTCGACTTCCCTCCAGTGATTCCCATTTGAGTTTCCCAAGCATCTCCGTAGTACTTGAGTGTTGATCGAACCTATCGGTAACAAATCTAGCAGCCCGCCTCTGAGTTGCTTCGATGTCTTCCTTTAACCCTATCTGGTGCAGATCCCAAACTCTCGAACAACACTCAACAAAGGGGCACACTATTGTCCTATATGGGATCTCCTTTACGGGTGAACCACACTTTCCTAAAATTCTTCCAGGTAAACCGAATTCGACCATTCGCCTTCCCTACTACAACACTTCCAAGGTCCTTCCATTTCATATTGCTTTGCAACGTTACGGAAAGATATTTAATCGACGTGGCTGTGTCACCCAGCACACTACTAATGCTGTAGTAGAACTTTACGTGTTTGTTTTCCCTACTCATCTGCATTAACTTACATTTTTCTACATTTAGAGCTAGCTGCCATTCATCACACCAACTAGAATTTTTGTCTAAGTTTTCTTGTGTCCTCCTACAGTCGGCAAAACGATACCTTCCCACACACCACAGCATCATCAGCATACAGCCACAGACGGCTGATTACTCTGTCGGAGAAAATACCAGCGATCCTACCACACTTCCCTGTGGCACTCCTGATGATACCCTTGTCTCTGATGAACATTCGCCGTCGAGGACAACATACTTGCTTCTGTTTCTTAAGTAATTTTCAAGTCACTCTCATACTTGGGAAACTATTCCTTATGCTTGTACCTTCGTTAACAGACGGCAGGTGGCACCGTGTCAATTTCTTTACGGAAATATAGGAATATGGAATCCGCCAGTTGCCCATAATCCACGGGTTACAGGATCCCATGTGAGGAAAGGCAAGGTGAGTTTTGCATGAACGACACTTTCTAAAACCGAGCTAATTTGTAGGCAGAAGCTTTTCCCTTTTAAGTAAATTTACTATACTCCAACTGAGAGTATGTTCAACGAATCTGCAGCAAACTTATGTTAAAGATATTGGTCTATAATTTTGTGGGTCTGTTCTCATACTCTTCTTACATACAGAAGTCGATTGTCCTTTTCTCCAGTGGCTTGGTACGTGGCGTTTCTTGCGAGAGATTCGCTATAAATGCAAGCTAAGTGGGGGTCCAGTGCCGTATAGTACAGTTTGTAAAAGTGAATTGGTATTCCATCAGGATCTAGCGATTTATTTGCTTTCTTTGATTATTACTATGTCCTCCATTCGGGAGACACTGTGATGGTCAAATGACGGTATGTTTATACGATTCTCCTGCGTGAACGTTTTCTTAAATGCGAAATTTAAAACTTCGACTTTAGTTTTGTTATCTTCTACTGCCACAGCATACTTGTCAACGAGTGAAAGGATAGAAGCCTAGACCCATTTAGCGATTTTACGTAGGACCAGAATTTTGTCGGGTTCTCGGCAAGATTTCTTGCTAAGGTACGACACCGATAGTTGTAAGCTCCGCGCATCGATCTTTTTACAGACACACGAATTTCTGTTGACTTTTGCCTCTCGTAATTTGCGCGTTCTCTTTTGAACTGAGAGTGCAAGAGCTTTTGCTTCCTCAGTTGCCAACGGAAGCAAATGTTGTTCACATAAGCAGAGTGAAACCATTCAAAGAAACTATTAATGCTTCACCACAAATTCTATAGTTGCACCAGTTTCGAAAACAGCGTCCAAAAATCATTGGGAACTAGTCTCTGTTGACGATCAATAGATATACAGTATGCCTTCTGCACTCAGAACGAGAAGTAAGAAGTTGTGATCAACTTTTTTATATTGTTCTAGAGTTTTCTGTGCATCAGTTACCTTCAAGTGTCATGAATTTATTGACGTATCACGTGCGATAGGTTTCAAAAATTTTGTGCTGAATGGGATGGAGTTTATTTTCTTTTATTTGTGTGCACACGTTTTCCAAAAGGGAAGGAACTAGTGAGACATTCCTTTCTCGTAAGTGCGTACCACTACGGAAGTATAGGAAGCTTATCGTACTCGTGATAACGTTTCACTTCGTCAAGGAAGGAGTACCTACTACAGTCCGGATCCAGAAGCTCAATTCTGAGACATTGTTCTCCAAACAACCAGATGTAGTATTAACTAGTCATCAGAGAACGTTACGTTTAACCTCAGAAATATGGTAAATAAGAAATGAGGTATGCAAGTTATAGGAGGTATTCACGGAATTACGGTAAGAAACACAGAAAGAGAATGATCGGAATAAATACAAAACGAGTATCACAAGCGAAGACTTTCATAGGGGAGACTGAGAGCACAACTAAGCCAACTGACAGAAACAGTAGCATAGACGTTAATAAGGATAAAAAGAGGATGACTGGACGCGGGAGGGAAGTTACTGGAAACCGAATTCAGCGCGGCAGACAACGAAGATATCCAAAACTTAAACAGTACGCTACAACAAAAGCGGAAATGGCAGATACCAGTAGAATTACAATAGAATGACATAATTCGCAGTTTCAAACATGGAACATAATGTACTTAATAATAAGAGAATGGTAAGAGAATTGATTACAGAATTGGCGTAGTATACAAAATATGTGCGGAGAGTGAATGACAACTTAGACGGGAGAATGAGCACAGCCAGACTGTTGTTTGGTTTAGCACACAGCTTGAATGATGCGTCGCTGGCAACACAGCTGGAAGAAACAGTTTACCGTCATATGCACTGTCATCTGAGTTCCAGTCTGTTGCCTTCACAAGTCCCAGCAGGTGTATGCCAGGCACAAAGAGAATTACCTACATACCTGCAACACATAGTAACATATAATAACCATACAGCATGAGTTAAAGTTAGTTCATGTATAGGAAAACTTCCTGTAGACATTTAGTTTCCTGTAGTAGGTATGAATGCGCAATACCAATGTTTTACCATCCACCCTTGCCCGATGAAATGGGGAACTCTCAACAAGTGGAACAAAATACAAACACAAGAAGTATTGTTAATTTCAGAACGAAGAGAAGCTTACGTCATCACGCCATCAGCAGAATTAGAAGACTGTGTGTAAGCGAAAGCACACGGTTTGTCCAGCCAGAGCGACACAGACTTAGGTACATGCATGTGATTTATAGTTATTATTTACAAAAACGGAAGTATCGGGATGTAAAAGAGAAGTGCTAGGCACACAACCATATTTCACGAGAGTGGGAACACACTGGATTTATTCTGTTTTCACCGGCCAGAGTGGCCGTGCGGTTCTAGGCGCTACAGCCTGGAACCGAGCGACCGCTACGGTCGCAGGTTCGAATCCTGCCTCGGGCATGGATGTGTGTGATGACCTTAGGTTAGTTAGGTTTAATCAGTTCTAAGTTCTAGGCGACTGCTGACCTCAGAAGTTAAATCGCATAGTGCTCAGAGCCAGCCATATTCAGTTTTCACGCCGGAAGTTGTCACAAAATGTTATCGAAAAGGAGAATCAATGGACATGACCAAAGCAGAACTACGAAACAGTGTTATATAGCAATATGGTACTATTTACGATATGGCAGGAGCCCAGTTTCATCTTCCAGCTACTAGCACGGGTATGTCCACGATCCAGTTCTCGCAACCTACCGGAAAACGATTAGAGGTGTGACACACAAAAAACTTAAAATTCTTCAACAACATTTCAAACCCCAACCTATTGTACTCACTAGAAGATCAGATAGCGTCACAAAAAATGACGAATTACACAACAACAAATGTTCAAGCATGTTCAGAACTATAGAGATAAACAACGACATAACATTACGACCACTGCATCTTCACTGCCAGTGCTGCCATCGATCTGCTAATAGTTCAAGCATTCAACTTTTACTTGAGGTGTAAAACCACTCACCCATCTGAATCGCCAGTCCATCAAATATCTGTCAAGTTGCTGGATAGTAACAATGAAAAATAATAATAATATGCAACGTAGAGTAAGATTGTAAACTATTATTAGAAAATAACGACTCAAGAGACAATATACGATTAAGAACAGGTAAAAAAACTTTGTGAATAAGCTTTACAAACTTTTAAATAACAGAAAATGGAACAGTGAGTAATCACCTAAGCAACACGCATTTTATGAAATTGTTTCAGAAGCAAACTAAGAAAAATTTGGGTCGAAATGTTTGAGAAACAGGGGCATGTTACGCAGCAAAAACGTATTTGGAACAAATTAAAAAATTTTTCAAAGTTCTCTGCAGCCAGCACAAAGCCAGCGCATGGCAGGCCAACGTCCCATGTCGAAATCAAAACGACAGACAGGCAAAGAGTTGACGTTGTGGAAAACAGAACAAACACCGAAGAGATAGCTTCTGTAAAGTTTGGAAGGTAGGAGACGAGGTACTGGCAGAAGTAAAGCTGTGAGTACGGGGCGTGAGTCGTGCTTCGGTAGCTCAGTTGGTAGAGCACTTGCCCGCGAATGGCAAAGGTCCCGAGTTCGAGTCTCGGTCGGGCACACAGTTTTAATCTGCCAGGAAGTTTCACCGAAGAGATAGCCTAACCTCGCGCGGACGGATTGCTTGAATCGCAAACTCAGCAACAAGACAGCACGTCATTGTAGTAGCACAGTTTTATTTCGTACGAGAGAGTAAAATTTTCACAAGAACACCTATCAGTCTGCTGTCATGGCAGAAAGGTATCAAATTGAACCACTGAAAGGCGTTCTTATGAAATAGAGCAATGGTGAAGACTGCTGACGATCCCCTGAAAAGTATGCCACAGTCGGTTAGCGCCGATCCGACATAATGCCACCGCCTCAAACCAGCAGTAACAAATATCCAGGCTTCGAAACCTCGGCTGAATCTTTACGTCGCATTACACCAGCTAAAGGGCCAATTAGGTATTACTACCGTTCACTAAGACGACTTCCGCCTCCCAGACTGCTACGTGTATGGTCCACCACACTCAGTCGCTGTGAACTGCCGACCTTGCTACCACTCGTGAGATGACTTGGAGACTTCTACTTATATCTTTCTGAGCCGAACCGATGGTGCTTGGCTCACTGACTACCTGTCGCAGTATTCAGGAGGCGTGCTAATCGCTGCTGTTGCCGACTGGTATCTGTAAGCAGTCTTCCATGGTAGAAGGGCTATGCTGTGGATCATATCTCCACGCCAAGCAGTGCTGCTAAGAGATTGCCTGAGAACACTTCATTCGATGTCAACGAGAGTGATCTGGTAAAACGCAGTCATCGTCCTGGTCTGTCACACCTGTCGTACGGACCACGCCGTTCGCCCGAGGGGCCTGCCACCCGCTCGACACCGTGATGGGAACCGGACGCTGAGGGTAAGGTCCGCCAGAGTTTGCTGAGACAACGTCAGCAAGTACCGAGGCCGCGCGTTGCACCGCCGCCGGCCGGGGCGCCCACACAGAGGAGGATAAACTTTAATGAAATAAATTCTTGTTCCGCTAATGTTGTATCATTAGCACCCAGCGCGCCGACTGGCCTGGACTGCAGCTGTCCACGCTCCGCCGCGGACTGTAGTCAACCCGGCTGCAGTAGAGGTCTCAACCCAATCCCCTCAGTGGCACTAACATTACGGCGTTGTCAGAGGATAAGACGGTAAGCATCGCGCGGTCTTCACGGCCTGATCGCAGGCTTATGTGCATTATTTTATAAACGAACATAATTTTTTCTTTCGTTTGATCTTATCGTTGTGAGACTTAAGAAATTCGTGGTACATCTGCATGAAGGAACAGACATGTAATTTAGCTTTAGAGAACAGTAATTTATGGACGTATTTAGTGACATAAACGCTCACTAAAGAAACGATACGTACAACGAAGCACCGGTATAAAAAATAAATAACACGCAAAAGCGGAAAATAGGTTCATTTAGTTTTATCTTTTGCGGTTCCATAAATGCGTCATTTAAAAGAAGCTAAAGTCTCACGTGATTGTTTTTCTATTTGACTCTCATTAATAATATGTCTTACTTCGTATTAAATTACATATTCTACACTGCCAAAGCCTATCACTGTTACCCGTCCTAGTACCTTTGCTGGACGATGGCGCAGAGAATCAAACTGACGAATGAAAATGACTTTGTCCATCATGTTTATGTCATCTACAGGTAGTTTAATATTGAGGGTCTCCTTGCGATTACAATGCATTTCAAAAACATGCCATAAAACATATTGTGTTCCGAAGAAAAATCACAGAGAGTGTGCCCTCAAACGAGCATCAGTAACGTCCTCTTCATTCACTAGGATTATGTCTTTGAGTGTGCACGGGAGAGGACAGAGCTGCTGAGTCATAAGGTCACCAGACAGAATATTACTCCCTCCATAACAGAACATATTGATCGCTTTCGAGCACTTTAGTTGGATGTAGAGCTGCTACCCAGCGGTCATATGAACCTCCAATCCTGACGTAAACCACGACAGTGAAATAATGTATAAATGCCGATCGATTGTATGAGGTCAGTCCAGGAAAATGGTTTAACGCGGAGAGGTGACAGAAAGGAACCGTCATACAGTGACGGAAAAAATTTCACAACACCAAAAAATAGTTAATGTAGAGTTATGAAATTTCGGGAATACATTTTTCTAGGTAACATATTTAATTTATTAACATTCCAAGCTCACAGGTTCATGTAAACTCGATATATGCCACTGCAGTGGTACATTAATAACCTGTGTAACAGCCAGGATGTTGAATGCAAGCATGCAAACGTGAATGCATTGTGTTGTACAGGTGCTGCATATCGGTCTGCGGGAGTTCGATGCATGTTGCACTTCGTCGGTAAATACATGGACGGTTGAAGCTACAAGTTGTTGTGGATGTCACTGGATTTGTCATCCGATGATGTCCCAAATGTGCACAATTGTAGACAGATCTTGTGACATGTCGACACTCTGTAGGATATGTCGGGCTACAACAGCGGTATGTGGGCGAGCGTTGTCCTGTTGGAAAATATCCCTTGGAACGCTTTCATGAATGGCAGCACAACAGGTCGAATTATCAGACTGTTTTACAAATTTGTAGCGAAGGTGCATGGGATAACAGCTACAGTGCTCCTGCCGTGATACGAAATAGCACCCCAGGTGTAGGTCCAATGTACCTAGCACGCAAACAGTTTGGCTGCAAGTCCTCAAATGGCCTCCTTCTAACGAACACAGTGTTATCACTGGCACCGAGGCAGAGCTAGCTTTCATCAGAAAACAATAGACCTCCACCATGTCCCTCAATGAGCTTTCGCTTGACACGACTGAAGTCGCGAGTGGCGGTGGTTTGGGGTTAGTGGAGTGCACGCTACAGAGCGTCTGGCTTGGAGCTGTCTTAAAAGTAACCGATTTGCAACAGTTTGTTGTGTCACTGTGGTGCCTAATGCTGCTCAGATTGCTCCTGCAAATACAATACGATGAACCAGAGCCATAGGCCGAACACGACGGTCTCCTTTCGCGGCTATGCTACGTGGCCGTCTGGAGCCCAGTCTTCTTGCGACCATATATTCCTGTGACCACCTCTGCCAGCAGTCACGTACAGTGGCTACATTATTGCCAATTCTTTCTGCAATATCGCAGAAGTAACACCGGCTTCTCGTAACCCTATCACACGACCGCATTCAACTTCAGTAAGGCGTTGATAATGGTATCTTTGTCGCCTTTAAGACATTCTTCTACATCTACATCTACATCTACATCCATACTTCGCAAGCCACCTGCCGGTGTGTGGCGGAGGGTACTTTGCGTACCTCTATCGGTTTTCCCTTCTATTCCAGTCTCGTATTGCTCGTGGAAATAAAAATTGTCGGCATGCCGCTGTGTGGGCTCTAATCTCTCTGATTTTATCCTCATGGTCTCTTCGCGGGATATACGTAGGAGGGAGCAATATACTGCTTGACTCCTAGGTGAAGGTATGTTCTCGCAACTTCAACAAAAGCCCGTACCGAGCTACTGAGCGTCTCTCCTGCAAAGTCTTCCACTGGAGTTTATCTATCATCTTCGTAACGCTTTCGCGATTACTAAATGATCTGTAACGAAGTGCGCTGCTCTCCGTTGGATCCTCTATATCTCTTCTATCAATCCTATCTGCTACGGATCCCACACTGGTGAACAATATTCAAGCAGTGGGCGAACAAGTGTACTGTAACCTACTTCCTTTGTTTTCAAATTGCATTTCCTTCGGATTCTTCCAATGAATCTCAGTCTGGCATCTGCTTTACCGGCGATCAACTTTATATGATCATTCCATTTTAAATCACTCCTAATGCCTACTCCCAGATAATTTATGGAATTAACTGCTTCCATTTGCTGACCTGCTATATTGTAGCTAAATGATAAAGGATCTTTCTTTCTATGTATTCGCAGCACATTACCTATGTCTACATTGAGATTCAATTGCCATTCCCTGCACCATGCGTCAATTCGTTGCAGATACTCCTGCATTTCAGTACAATTTTCCATTGTTGCAACCTCTCGATATACAATAGCATCATCCGCAAAAAGCCTCAGTGAACTTCCGATGTTTTCCACGAGGTCAATTATGTATATTGCGAATAGCAACGGTCCGACGACACTCCCCTGCGGCACCCCTGAAATCACTCTTACTTCGGAAGACTTCTCTCCATTGAGAATGACATGCTGAGTTCTGTTATTTAGGAACTCTTCAATCCAACCACACAATTGTTCTGATAGTCCATATTCTCTTACTTTGTTCATTAAACGACTGTGGGGACTTGCAGAAGTCAAGAAACACGGCATCTACCGGGGAACCCGTGACTGTGGCCCTCTGAGTCTCGTGGACGAATAGCGCGAGCTGTGTTTCACACGATCGTCTTTTTCGAAACCCTTGCTGACTTTTAGATAGTAGATTTGTAGTCTCCAGAAAAGTCATTATACTCGAACATAATACGTGTTTCAAAATTCTACAACTGATCGACGTTAGATATATAGGTCTATAGTTCTGCACATCTGTTCGACGTCCCTTCTTGAAAACTGGGATGACCTGTGCCCTTTTCCAATCCTTTGGAACACTACGCTCTTCTAGAGACCTACGGTACACCGCTGCAAGAAAGGGGGCAAGTTCCTTCGCGTACTCTGTGTACAATTGAACTGGTATCCCATCAGGTCCAGCGGCCTTTCCTCTTTTGAGAGATTTTAATTGTTTCTCTATCCCTCTGTCGTCTATTTCGATATCTACCATTTTGTCATCTGTGCGACAATCTAGAGAGGGAACTACAGTGCAGTCTTCCTCTGTGAAACAGCTTTGGAAAAAGACATTTAGTATTTCGGCCTTTAGTCTGTCATCCTCTGTTTCAGTACCATTTTGGTCAAACTGACTACCGTTAATTCAGCACGTCCAACCTCAAAGGTAACTAACGCTCACGGCCGTTACAGGGTGTCTACATCTACATCCATATCTACAAAGACACTCTGGAAATAACAATTAAGTGCCTGGCAGAGGGTTCATCGAATCACCTTCACAATAATTCCCTATTATTCCAATCTCGAGCAGCGCACGAAAAAAACGAACTCCTACATCTTTCCGTGCGAGCTCTGATTTCCCTTATTTTATTATTATGATCGTTCCTCCCTGTGTAGATCGGCATCAATAAAATATTTTCGCATTCGGAGGAGAAAGTTGGTGAATGAAATTTAGTGAGAAGGTGCCGCTGCAACGAAGAATGCTTTGTTTTAGTGGTGTCCACCCCAAATCTTGTATCATGTCAGTGACACTCTCTCCCATATTTCGGGTTAACACAAAACGAGCTGCTCTTCTTTAAAATGTCTCGATGTAGTCCGTTCATTCGGTCTGGTAAAAATCCCAGACCGGGCACTAGTCCTCAAGAAGAGGACGGACAAGCGTAGTGTAGACAGTCTCTTTAGTAGATCTGTTACATTTTGTAAGTGTTCTGCCAACAAAACGCAGTCTTTGGTTTGCCTTCATCACAACATATTCTGTGTGTTCTTTCCAATTGAAATTGTTCGTAATTGTAATTCCTAGGCAGTGAGTTGAGTTTATGGCCTTTAGATTTGACTGATATGTTATGTAACCGAAGTTTCACGGATTCCTTTTAGCACACATGTGGATGACCTCACACTTTTCTTTATTTAGGGTCAATTCTCAATTTACGCACCATTCATACATCTTCTCTAAATCGTTTTGCAATTTGTTTTGATCTTCTGGTGACTTTACTAAACGCTAAACGACAGCATCATCTGCGAACAACCTAAGACGGCTGCTCAGATTGTCTCCTAAATCATTCATATAGATAAGGAACAGCAGAGGGCCTCTAACACTACCTTGGAGAGCGCCAGAAATTACTTCTGTTTTACTCGATGACTTTCCGTCAATTACTACGAACTGTGACCTCTCTGATAGAAAATCATGAATCCAGAACATAACTGAGACGATATGCAATAAGAGCGCAATTTCACCACAAGCCGCTTGTGTCGTACAGTAACAAAAGCCTTCTGGAAATCTATAAATACGGAATCAATCTGAAATTCCTTGTCAATAGCACTCAACTCTAGTTGTGTTTCAAAAGAACGATGTTTTCTAAATCCGTGTTGACTGTATTGCAAAAGACCGTTCTCTTCGAGGTACTTCATAATGTTCGAACACAATGTATGTTCCAAACGCCTGCAGCATATCGACTTTAATGATATGGGTCTGTAATTTAATGGATTTCTTCCACTACCTTTCTTGAATATTGGTATATACTATGAAACGTTCCAGTCTTTGGGTATGGATCTTTCGTCGAGCGAGCGGTTGTATATGATTGTTAAGTATGGAGCTATTGCATCAGCATACTCTAAAAGGAATCTAGCTGCTGTGCAGTCTGGACCAGATGACTTGCTTTTATTAAGTGATTTAAGTTGCTTCACTACGCGGAGGATATCTACTTCTAATCTACTCATGTTGGTAACTGTTCTTGATTCGAATTCTGGAATATCTACTTCATATTCTTTTGTGAAGGTATTTCGAAAGGAAGTGTTTAATACCTCTGCTTTCGCAGCACTGTCCTCGACAATAATTCC
The DNA here is from genome assembly GCF_023864345.2 of Schistocerca serialis cubense. Taxonomy (NCBI): domain Eukaryota; kingdom Metazoa; phylum Arthropoda; class Insecta; order Orthoptera; family Acrididae; genus Schistocerca; species Schistocerca serialis. The sequence goes on from NC_064640.1 coordinate 480,233,767, forward strand.
ATTGCTATCACACAGAGAAAGCAATGACTGCGTCTTGCCCTTAGCGTACACTACATAGAACCAGATTCTCTTTGGATTTTTCTGCCAGGTTTCGAGACAAAGTTTCATTGTGGAAACCATTAGAAGCATCTCGCGTTGATGTCTGCGTTAAATTTCAAGCTTCTGTAAAAGATTACTAATCTTGGATATTTTGCGTTCACTTAAATTTGACTTGTTTTTTCGTTTCTGCAACCGTGTTCCGACTCGTTTTGTGTACCAAGGAGGATCAGCTCCGTCGTTTGTTAATTTATTTGGTTTCAATCTCTCAATTGCTGCCAATACTATTTCTTTGAATTCAAGCCACATCTGGTCTACACTTATATTATTAATTTGGAAGGAGGTTGTCGCTCAGGAAGGCGTCAAGTGAATTTTTATCTGCTTTTGGTTTAGGTATATTTTTCCTTTATTGTTGGAAGACTTTGGGGTTACAATAATCAGTCTTGCTGTACCCGTTTTGATGCTCATTATTAGCTCAGGATTATTTGTTGCTAAGAGGTCAAGTATGTTTTCAAAACCGTTTACTATTCGCATGGAATCATGAATGAACTGCTCGAAATAATTTTCAGAGAATGCGTTTAGCACAATTTCGATGATATTTTCTGCGTACCTCCGGATTTCGACATATATTTTCGCCAACATGTCGAAGGTAAATTAAAGTCACCACAAAATATAACTGTATGAGTCGGGTATGTGTTTGAGATTATAATCAAGTTTTCTTTGAACCTTCGAGCAATTTTATCATCTGAGTTGGGAGGTTGGTAAAAATATCCAGATATTATTTTATTCCGGTTTCCAAGAATGACATCGGCCTATATTAACTCACAGGAACTATCTACACACATCAAAAAAAGTTTTGCATCACCCCTATTCCTAGAACTCCTGAAGATAGACATTGACTGTGGATATTCTATCACAGACACAATCCCTTTGACTGTTCAGAGATGTCACTAAACCCTCCCAAAGATGTAAACAACCATGTATGAGCCGCGCCTATAGAGGGGGCCCGACAACCGATCAGTTCCAGTCATTCCACCAGGAAGGAGGTACAAGGCTAGTGTTGTTTGTAGTTCAGCCATGTCTAGACGGTCACCGCCTTTCGATCGCGTCCGCATTGTTGCTTTGTACCCGAAAGCGCTCTCAGCAAGGGAAGTGTCCAGGCGTCTAGGAGTGAACCAAACCGATGTTGTTCGGACATGGAGGAGATACAGAGAGACAGGACATGCCTCGCTCAGGCCGCCAAAGGGCTACTACTGCAGTGGATGACCACTACCTACAAATTACGGCTCGAAGAAACCCTGACAGCAACGCCACCATGTTGAATAACGCTTTTAGTGCAGCCACAGGACGTCGTGTTACGACTCAAACTGTGTGCAATAGGCTGCATGACGCGCAAGTTCACTCCCGACGTCCATGGCGAGGTTCATCTTTGCATAGGCTGCGCGGTACTGATGGACCCAATAACATGCCGAATGGACCGCTCAGGATTGGCATCACGTTCTCTTCACCGATGAGTGTCGCATATGCCTTCGACCAGACAATCGTCGGAGACATGTTTTTTAGGCTACCTGGTCAGGCTGAACGCCTTAGACACACTGTCCAATGTTTGCAGCAAGGTGGACGCTCCCTGCTATTTTGGGGTGGCTTTATGTGGGGCTGACGTACACCGCTGGTGGTCATGGAAGGCGCCGCAGTGCTTGTACGATACGTGAGCGCCATTCTCCGACCGACAGTGCAACCATATCGGCAGCATACTGGAGAGGCATTCGTCTTAATGGACGACAATTCGCGCCTCCATCGTGCACATCGTGTGAATGACTTCGTTTAGGATAACGACATCGCTCGACTAGAGTGGCCAGCATGTTCTCCGGGCATGAACCATATCGAACATGCCTGGGATGGATTGAAATGGGCTGTTTATGGACGGCGTGACCCACCAACCACTCTGAGGGATCTACGCCGAATCGCCGTTGAGGAGTGGGACAACCTGGACCAACAGTGCCTTGATGAACTTGTGGATAGTATGCTACGACGAATACAGGCATGCATCAATGCAAGAGGACGTGCTGCTGGGTATTAGAGGTACCGGAGTATACAGCAGTCTGGACCACCACCTCTGAAGGTCCCGCTGTATGACAGTACAACATGCAATATGTGGTTTTCACGAGCAATAGAAAGGGAGAAAATGATGTTTCTGTTGATTTCCATTCCAATTTTCTATACTGGTTCCGGAACTCTCGGAACCAATGTGATGCAGAACCGTCTTAGCCTCTGATTCAGACCCTCCACTCGCTTCTGTACCAAGGGTCCGCAATCGGTCCTGTCGACTATGGCGCAAATGATCAGCTCTGCTTTCATCTCGCAAGCAAGACTGGTAGCGTTTACCACTTCTGTTAGCCGCTCGAAACCAGAGAGAATCTCTTCTGATCCAAAGCGACACACATCACAGTACCAAAGTGAGCCACCACCTGCAGTTGGCTACACCCTGGGCTCTTCATGGTATCTGGAAGGACCCTTCCCACGTATGGAATGGCTCCACCCAGTATGCACACGGAGTGCACAAAGACTTTCTTCCCCTCCTTGGCAGCCATGTCCCTAAGGGGCCCTATAACAAACCTATCATTGGAGCTCCAAACTACCAACAATCCACCCTCTGTGATTGAATGGATCTTGTAGGCTGAGAGGTTCCCTCTGAAGTAGCACAAGAGACTGCATGTGGCTGAGGAGCAGCATCAGCACCTGGAATCAGTTTGTCAGACTAACCGGGAGGTTTTAGGTTCGACCGCGTGGGAAGTCTTTCAACGCTTGCCACGCTCCAAGGCGACCTTCCACTCGACTACAGGTGAGTAGTCAACCTCAGTGCGAGCATTAACTGGACTGGTCACCGGTGCTGACCGATCGGCAGACTCAGGCGTGCTGGACGTCTGTTGGATCCGCACGGCCGGCCCACAACACTGATGCCGTCCACTGCAACTTCAAGCTGTGTAACCGAATCCATCACAGCCTGGAGCTGTGAGCGAAATGCCACCAACTCAGCCCGCATCTGCACGTAGCAGACACGGTACCTATCCATACTAAAGACCGTGGGAAACGACACTACACAGCCAAACAAGGACAATCGACACGTGCTACGGACCTCTGCTGTAGACACGAAGAGAAACGCAAGAAATGTGTGCAATAAATTAGGTTAGTATGCAGAGATTCAAAAACGGAAATACGAAAGCACTCAGGTGAGGTTAAATAATTCGCTCCTGATTAGGAACTTCTAAATGTCACAGAATCGGTTTACTTTCCGACGCAAACGAAAACACGAGAACTTTTTCTATTAAATATTAATTTAACATGCGGGAACTCGAAAAACTAAACTACCAAAGCACACAGATGAGACTATACAATCCACTCCTGGTTAGGAACTCGTAAAATGTCATAAAATTAGTCACTTTCCTGTGGCTGCTTGTGTCTCGGTCTGTTGCTGCTGCCTGACAGGCTTACTAACGCCAAACCTGCACTCTTATGCGGCATTTACGAAATTTGAATAGACATCTTGCAGATGTAGGATCATACCTACCAACTTTGGTTTATGTCGTAAGCACGTTGTTAATGTTACGATTTTTTTCCGTCAATGTATTTGAATCCGCCAACGACCAAACCGTAAATGAAGTTGTCTGGTCTGTTGGTGTATCAGGGTGTAGTGTCCAATGAGTCTATAAGTATTGGTGTACCAATAACACCCATCTAATTCTGTGTAAGAATAGTGGTCGTAGCCAGATCCTAACCAATAGGGACCTGATAAGTGTCACAACTTGTCGATGCAACAGGAGGTGCTGCTGTCAGTGAATACAGGTCTATCACAACCAGTTTCCGAACGAGCATTTCGAAGGGAACTACATGAAATGGGTTCAAAAAAATTGCTCTGAGTACTATGGAACTTAACATCTGAGGTCATCAGTCCCCTAGAACTTAGAACTACTTAAACGTAACTAACCTAAGGACATCACACACATCCATGCCCGAGGCAGGATTCCAACCTGCGACCGTAGCGGTCGCACGGATCCAGACTGAAGCGCCTAGAACTGCTCGGCCACAACGGCCGGCCATGAAATTGGAATTTGGAGTCAGATACTTCGTAAAGGCCAGTGTTCATAATGACAAAGATACACGTCATCAATGATTCAGACAGTACATACTGCACATCAGCTGAATGGAGACGTTTAGTTTGGTCCGACAAGTCGCGAGTTTGCCTCTGTTCAAATGATCCAAGTCGTCGAATCCACCATCGGCCTAATAGGTCTCTTAATCCGGAATGCTTACAGTACGTAAATCAAGACGAACAGAAGTGGCTCAGTAGTGTCTTGAGGAATTATATCGAGCCATGACTTGGATCCACGCATTCAAGTTACCATGAACGTAAGCCACGACGTCGATTGTACAATCATCGATGACAAGTTTTGCCCTATCTTCTTTACCCTCGTTCTGAAATTTCCGTCTCTTGAAATTACAACACCTGTGCTGGCAGGACTCCACACATACATTCCTGGTGTGATATACACTTCGGCACCGTAACTAACCTCTTTTAGCCCTCTAAATCACACAATATTAATTCCATAGAAAATATCTGAGACTATTTGGAACAGCTGGTGAAACGCAGCACTCAACATGCACGTCATTTGGTAGCCCAGTGGGATCTTATCATCGATGAGTGTCTTCAAGGTCAAATGAGTGAGAAAGCATAATGTTGAGTTAATTGTAAACCGGCGCTTACACAGTTTGTTAAGTATGGATATCGGAGACACAGTTGCTCACAGATGTTCCAGTGGAATCTGAGCATCGTGTTCCTGTATACTGGCCTTCAGATCAGGTAGCGACAGAGCGTGTCTCTGGTAAACGCGTTCGTTTAGACACTTGGAGAACCAAAAGCCACGCAGATTCAGATCAGGTGATCTTGGAAGCTATGTATCTGGAAAACCTCTGGAGAAGGTGGAAGGTGGCTTATAGCAGATCTTTCACTGGGAGAGCGATATGAGATGTTGCCCTATCTTGCATCAAAACGATGGTTTCCACACAGCTTAAAGCAGATCTTTCACTGGGAGAGCGATATGAGATGTTGCCCTATCTTGCATCAAAACGATGGTTTCCACACAGTTGCGCTATTCCAAACTTGCAATAAAATGCTGCACAAAGAGGTCTCGATAACTTGCAGACCTCATGGTACCCCTGACATGCCTTCTGGTTGTATTCTGTTCAAAGAACGGACCGAAAATATAGGTGCTTTCAGTTACATACGGCGGGCGCGATGGTTCCTCGTGCGCAACACGCAGTTTGACGGTGCTCCAAATTCGGCATTTCTGTGTATTCATTACACCATGAAGTTTAAAATGTTCCTCGTCTCTCCATAGAATATTGCCCAGCTACTTATCATCAACTTAGATCCGTGCCAGAAACCGAAGAGTACATTCAGGAATTTGTTGCGGATCATGAGGTTTCAGTCGCTGCTCCATCTGGAACTTGTACGGTTACAGTGTAAAATAGACCACAAAACTTTCGGTATTTTTGACCATGGGAAGGACAATTCTCGTGACACTGCACGAACACTAGCACTACCCGGGGAATGTGCTACATGGTCAGTTACAGCAACAGCAACCTCGTCAATAACTTACACCGGGATAGGGTACCTGCCTCTTCAAAGTGCCACACCGAACACACCCGTCTTTTCGAATTTCATTACCATCTTTAAACCATTAAATGATATCGGGTCTCTCCTCAGGCCTTTCAGTCTGCGATAATCTCTCAATGCAGCACTGTTATGGCTACCGTTTACATAAAACAGGTGTACTAACAGTGCACGATCTCTCTTCTCAATAGCCGTACTGTTCACTCGCGTTATGGCTTTTAAAATAACAGCGTGGGTCTCGTATCTATTTCCTATCAGTGTACAGCGCCAAATTTGCACCTGGTGGCCACAATTTGAACTAATCTGTTTTCCAGAGTAAAACGGACCATGTTTCGCTACCATGCGATAATTACTGTCCACCCAGGACTTCCGTGAGTAGCTGCACTTTAATTATAACCCCCCAGTGTCTGTCTCCAGGCAAGGGTTTTTAGATTAGGCGGTTCTCCATCTAGATCACACAAAAAGCTGTAGGAAAAACTCATATGAGAACCAGAGAAATTCCCCTTTCATGTGCGAAAACCAAACTCCTAGCGATTAAATGCTGAAGTATCCGCAACAAAGTGCGAGTACAGAGAGTTTCTAAGCAGCTGTAGAGCTCAAATAATACAACTTACAGAAGGCTATTTTAAACTCTAAATTGTTACCAGTGAAGTTGTGCGGAAAATTTTAGTGTATAGCGAACGGATAAGCTAATATAAAATTGAGATGGTGTATTTGTCGCAGTATTCAAGAAACTCAGATCCAATGTGATATAAATTTAAGTGGAATGCGATATTGTTTGGATAAGACTCAGTGTCAGTGGTAGGTATAAACTATTAATTGAATCCTTCTATTGACCACCAGACTCTCACTACCTCGTAGATCCCATGACCTCTGCAATCATAATTGGCGATATCGTTAGGTCAACATGGAAAAACATGGAGGCCGTCTGCTGTGGACATCCATGTTCATCAGTGTGAGCTGAACTGTATGCTCCTAAACACTTGTGCCTGTACCAGTGTTGTGCTCTGTCGTCAGATTTGCTACAGATCGATGCCCATCCTACTTTACAGATCGGACAAGTCTCCGACCTTGTAACGTTTCTCTTGTTTTGGCTACATTTTATTTGCTAATTTTGACATTATAATGGGACGCTGAAGTTATCAACATAACTCACTTTCTTAAGCAGTGATGTAGAATGCTATGGCAACGAGTAAGGAGCATTTCCCATGGTCGGGACACAGCAGCGATAATGGACGCGTTATATGGCACTGAAGTGCGGCAATTATTTGAGCACCGGGGAGTCGGCCGAGAGAGTGAATCCTTCTCGAATATTCTGAATGCTGGGGATCCACCAACATTTAGGCGCAGAGCTAAGACATTGTCGTTTTAAATGTTAATTATTAAATGCTAGGGGAGCCTAAGAGTCATTAAAGCTTTGATGCTACCCTGCAAACATGAAGCAAACTATTTATAACAGGAAACAAATGAGAAACATTAATCCCCGACAATATACGAATAGTTCCCAAATTATACAAAGTGCATGAAACATTTCTATTGCGCGCCAAGCGTTACGATGTTGTCCAGACATAATCTCTGTGCAGGCCGCGCTCTCAAAAGTCATTAAATTTCAAGTTATTTGTGTCCAGAATTGTGATAGTTAACTGTTTTACGGTGTTTGTCAATAAAGGCAGCGTAACGGCACCCTGGATTTATTTAAGGTAGATTAGCTACCCGCATATCCATTTAGTCACGTAGACAGACTTTTTGCATTTCCGAAAGAATCCGAAAGCGCTACAAGAACTGCTTCAGGGGACTACATCAACGAAAAAATTGCACAGAACCGGTACGGGAGAGTTCTAAGCATCGACTCACGAAGTTGATCGAGGAACGGGTTAACTTAACTTTTGCTATCTAGAGTGGTAAGGAACAACCAGTTCCGCTGTACGTCGCCAGCATCACTTTCTATCGACTCGTGGCTAAACTGATAAACGGTTATGGTGGTTTAGAACCATCTTCCAATATGGCATCCTTGGCTGGTTGATAATTTACTGAAAAACCTGTGTTAAGGATAGGAGATGCAAGTTGACATTCAGTGCCTCAGAAGAGAGAACATTCTGGAGAGTTAGTGCTGTAAATGAGAATTAAAAATAATGTCGCGATTCAATGGAAAGTTACAATTGTGCAATAAGTGAACTGTGAACTAAATGTAACTGTAATACATGGCTTGTAGGTAGCGACGCGAAATTATAATTGTGAGTGTCACGGAGAGTGAACTAATAAGTAATCAGTCAATAAGTTAGCACCGCGGAAGAAACTGAATTCACGTCCCAGACTTACAAACATTTTGCGAGTGTAACATTGCAAACAGTCATGAGGGCGAGACGAGGAAGAATTCAACAGCAGAAAAAGAGGCAAGGCCAGTCATGCATACACAGGAAGACTTGCTGCTTTCAAGGAGTGCATGGGAAGCAGTCAGGGTCACAGAATGAACAGTGTGAGGTGCTCTGGGGTAAACACATTTACAGGTCTTGAATTCGGCATGTTGGCATAAGCTGTCAGTTACGTTATCAACATAGTGCGAAAACTTCGAGAAAGTAAGTCAGAGTTCACACTGATTAAATATTAGTAATTATATATTGTTACGTATGTTTCGGTTGAGACAGGCTAGAATAAATAACGACAAACAATGTGAGTAATTTATGGAAAATGGAAGAGCAGAAAGTGACGTGGGAAATGCAGTAAATGTTGCAAGCTTCTATGAGTTAAACTGGAGAATTTATTGGGAGTGAAAATGCTAAAACAAAAGAGGTGATCAGGGAAGATCACAAGAATCTTATGAATACGTCTGGTGGAATAGATACAGATCGAGTGAGGTATATGGCACAAACTACTAATAGTAATGTAGATGAAGTAGAAGCATATGTCAGAGATGCTAACAGTAATATAGATGAATGTATCAGGGAGGCTAATACCGAAAAATTACACTAATACAGTAGTAATATTTGCCATATGTGGTACCCTATAAATGAAGGTATAGAAACTCACAATGAAAAAATAAGAAAATGCGATAGGAATACTAACAAAATGTGGGATGATGTTTGGGAAAATCTGGTTGCACTCAGTGGAAGAATACAAGAGTCCAATGGGAATACTAAGAACTTGTTGCCGGTGTGAATAAATGAAACAACAGAAGCCTATCATATAAATAATAGTAGTAAATTAGAACAATCTTCTAGGGGTACTAATATCCAGTTACAGGCATATAACAAAGATACAGACAGTGTGTTTGTTAAGGTAAGACAAAGCCACGATAAAGTAATGAGTCATCCAGGAAACTAACAGACTATTAACAAGTTAGAAGAATTTGGCTGGGAGGCCAACGAAAATTTTAAGAAGTGTAATAAAATTCTTACGTATTTTATAGAGCAATCGAAATTAATGAGTAACAGGCGGACAAGTAGAGTGAGTACGAGGGAAACCCTTCAGATACAATTAATCATGATGTAAATGAAAATGAGACAGCTATTAATCCTTTTCAAAATATTAATGAGAGGACTGAAGAAAGTAAAAAACAATCACAGATGATAATTATAATTTAGTGGCAGATGAACAGGTTCAGTACACATCAGCCTTTACAGTAGATTCTGGTAGAAAACTGTATGTAAATATTACGTTAATCATAGATGAAGTAGTTCAATCCACACTAGCTCTTAAAATAGATTCTTTTAAGGATTTTCTTGTAAGTAATGCAAAGCAATTGTTTACGAAAGTAAGTGATATTCATTGTGAGATCACCGATTTTAATAATATAGTTACTGACCTTTCTGCAGAAAATGTAAGGGATAAGACAAATTCAAAATTTAAAAGCAGGATTATAATTATACACTCCTGGAAATGGAAAAAAGAACACATTGACACCGGTGTGTCAGACCCACCATACTTGCTCCGGACACTACGAGAGGGCTGTACAAGCAATGATCACACGCACGGCACAGCGGACACACCAGGAACCGCGGTGTTGGCCGTCGAATGGCGCTAGCCGCGCAGCATTTGTGCACCGCCGCCGTCAGTGTCAGCCAGTTTGCCGTGGCATACGGAGCTCCATCGCAGTCTTTAACACTGGTAGCATGCCGCGACAGCGTGGACGTGAACCGTATGTGCAGTTGACGGACTTTGAGCGAGGGCGTATAGTGGGCATGCGGGAGGCCGGGTGGACGTACCGCCGAATTGCTCAACACGTAGGGCGTGAGGTCTCCACAGTACATCGATGTTGTCGCCAGTAGTCGGCGGAAGGTGCACGTGCCCGTCGACCTGGGACCGTACCGCAGCGACGCACGGATGCACGCCAAGACCGTAGGATCCTACGCAGTGCCGTAGGGGACCGCACCGCCACTTCCCAGCAAATTAGGGACACTGTTGCTCCTGGGGTATCGGCGAGGACCATTCGCAACCGTCTCCATGAAGCTGGGCTACGGTCCCGCACACCGTTAGGCCGTCTTCCGCTCACGCCCCAACATCGTGCAGCCCGCCTCCAGTGGTGTCGTGACAGGCGTGAATGGAGGGACGAATGGAGACGTGTCGTCTTCAGCGATGAGATTCGCTTCTGCCTTGGTGCCAATGATGGTCGTATGCGTGTTTGGCGCCGTGCAGGTGAGCGCCACAATCAGGACTGCATACGACCGAGGCACACAGGGCCAACCCCCTGCATCATGGTGTGGGGAGCGATCTCCTACACTGGCCGTACACCACTGGTGATCGTCGAGGGGACACTGAATAGTGCACGGTACATCCAAACCGTCATCGAACCCATCGTTCTACCATTCCTAGACCGGCAAGGGAACTTGCTGTTCCAACAGGACAATGCACGTCCGCATGTATCCCGTGCCACCCAACGTGCTCTAGAAGGTGTACGTCAACTACCCTGGCCAGCAAGATCTCCGGATCTGTCCCCCATTGAGCATGTTTGGGACTGGATGAAGCGTCGTCTCACGCGGTCTGCACGTCCAGCACGAACGCTGGTCCAACTGAGGCGCCAGGTGGTAATGGCATGGCAAGCCGTTCCACAGGACTACATCCAGCATCTCTACGATCGTCTCCATGGGAGAATAGCAGCCTGCATTGCTGCGAAAGGTGGATATACACTGTACTAGTGCCGACATTGTGCATGCTCTGTTGCCTGTGTCTATGTGCCTGTGGTTCTATCAGTGTGATCATGTGATGTATCTGACCCCAGGAATGTGTCAATAAAGTTTCCCCTTCCTGGGACAATGAATTCACGGTGTTCTTATTTCAATTTCCAGGAGTGTAGTTGTGGAAATATCAATCATAAAAACCACTGCTTGAATTTCGGTACTTCCCCAAATTTGTTACTAAGCGAAAAGTACAGCCTATCGCGAAGCACAGAAACAAAAACTGGAATGTTTCGATGGTTCTGGGTCAGGTGGTTACTTGGCAAAAACATACAATGGAAGGTAGGATTTGGGCATAACATGAAAATCACAGCGTAAAGGGAACGGAAAAACTAACAATGTAAACAACGTTTCCACAAATGAGAATTAAAGGTAATATGATGGTTTTTCCAGAAAAGAAAATTAAATGATTGTGACTGAAAGCACAGGCGAGAGGTGTTCACATTTCCATGGTAAGAGGTTGAATAACGATTGCGACAGAGGGAAAATTTATGTGAGCTCTAAATATAACGATATTAGAGGGTTTAATGGTTGTGACAAAGACGACTTGGATAGGAGAGGAGAAATAAGAGCAGAAAACCAAGACAGTTAGAAGTTTAATGTGAGTATTAGAATGGAGGCTAATGGAGCAGTAGCTATCATTGTATCTGGTTGCAAGTTAGGCGCCATTCCAGGAGGTCTTTATGAGCAACTGATAAAGAAACTACCAGTCATTCCAGCACAGACATTTGGGGTTTGGTGATGCCACTGAAGGTAACAATGAACCAATAAGTAAGAAAGTGCTATCAGAAATGAGGGATCAGAAAAAGAGTGTAGAGGATTGTTGATATGGTGGTACCAGATCTATCTATCAGTTTTATTATAAGAAAGAATCTGTTGGCAGACCATACTGGGACACTAGGTCTTGAGAAAGGCAGTATAACCATGAAGTTATATGATACAAAGAATAAGGCAAAGTTTGCAGTTATTATCAGCCCTTGCAATAACGTATAGAATCACTGCTATGTGAAGATAATGAGTGAATGTCTTCAATGCAAATCCAATAGAGATGAAATCGCCTCACAGGAGGAAAATAGTAGACATTATGAAACAGGAGCTAAGCTGGGAAATAACGGTTGATGTAAAGGAGAATAAAGTAATAAACAAAACTGCAAAACTAGAGTTAAAAACTTGCTTCTGAAAGCAGAAAATATGTTTTCAAACAAAGTAGGTTTAATGAAAGGCAAGCCTTTCGAATTCAAAGTCAAGCCTCACCAACCATTTAAATTGAAATATTAAGCAGTACCACCTGCAAAAAGAGATGCTGACGGAAAGGAAATTGAGTGGAAGTTGGACTAAGAAATCATTGTACTATCGATGAGCTGATACTGCAATCCACTGGTATATGTAACGAAAGAGAATGGATCAGTAATAGTAACATTAAACGCCAGAGCTATAAATAAGATAGTAGGACCTCAGAATGAAAGACCAGACGTTCTTGAAGCGGTACTACAAAAACGTGAGGAGGCTAGCATATCATCCAGCATTGAGCTAACACAAGGCTATCGCGAAGTTCCGTTATTTTGTTAATGGGGTAATTGCTACCAATTCAGGGTATCGTCTTTTACAATAAACATTTCTGTGTCTGTATTTATATGAACCCTGGATTCTATACTGGGGAAAGAGCTATTGGCTTAAATCTATGTTGACAACATTATAATTGCTGCCAGTGGTTGGCAAGAGCATAACAAGATTCTAGGAGAAGCTTACAGTAGATGCTTTCTGAAAGAGCAATGTTACTGACAATCTTGCTAAGTCCGTATTTGGACTTAGCAAGATTGACAGTAACATTACCCTTTTGGAAAGCATCGAAGTTTCTTTCACCAATATCTTGGACATATAATTACAGACAGAGGCCACATTCCCAGTCCAGAAAAACTTGATGTCATATGAGGATTCCTTCCACCAAAAAAATAAAAAGTAAGTAAAGCCATTTCTCGGTCTAGGCAATTTCTATACAAAATCTATAATTGAAAAACTTTTAAATGCCACTGCTCTGCTTAACTTGAGCAAAACATTGTCATAACTAAATCGAAAGGATGAAGAAAGCCGTATTTAAAGTGATTATGCTGTTTCATCCAAAATTAGATAAAAAAATTTGTCTATCAACCATCAACCTACAGTTCAGTGCTTAGAATAGGAGGCAATCTATTCCAACTAACAGAGACTGAAGAAGGGATATAACACAGAACGATCAGTTTTTCCAGCAGTCTGTCAACCAAATGCAAAATAAACTATAAAGTTACTGAAAAGGGAGTGGGTGTTCCTAAAATTTGAATTTTATCTGATGGGTAGAAAAGTCACTGAGCACAGTGATTGTAAGGCATTAGCTTTCATCAAGAGTTGTAAACTGACACACGGTAAGCTTATTAGAAGGGCCATAGCCCTACAGGAATACGATTTTTATACATATTACCAGCCAGACAAATATAACCTTATATCTGATTCATTACCTTGCCTACCATTGGGAATGAATAAAGGAGATCAAATAGATTCTGAATCAAGAGATATAAGGTTCTTTAATGTGGAGATTGTGCAGCATGAGGGTTACATTAAAGAAGTTATAAGAAACATCGAAAGGGAACATGGTATAGAGTAGATGCTGGCAATCGTTAAGAGGAGCTGGGAAGAGAACGAAGAGACCAAGGTAAGGGTCTATATTAAATATAAAGAGGGGTATCATATCGTAGAGCTAACATAGTTGGGGAGGACTGGAAGCTTTTTGTGCTTAAACACACAACAGACAAATTTATATGGCGCATTCATCTAAGCTATTACAATTTTGGATCTAAAAAGTGTGCAGATAAAGTAAAGGAAACATGCATCATTTATTATATGGTGAAAAGATCTACAAAGTTGCTTGAGAGCTGTGGCAAGGGTCAGAGAACGAAGACACCTACAGTTAGCAGTAAGCGTCAAATGTATTACGGGGTGGGCTGCAATCTCAAAGGGTGCATGGCAAATACCTGAAATCGTTATAGGTACAGAAAGCTGGCTAAAGCCTGAAATAAGTTCTGCAGAAATTTTTACGAAGTCTCAGACGGTGTTCAGGAAAGATAGATTAGGCACAATTGGTGGTGGAGTGTTTGTGTGTGTCAGTAGTGGTTTATCTTGTAGTGAAGTCGAAGTAGATACTCCGTGCGAATTGGTATGGGTGGAGGTTATACTTAACAGCCGAACTAAGTTAATAATTGGCTCCTTCTACCGACCCCCAGACTCCGATGATATAGTTGTTGAACAGTTCAGAGAAAATTTAAGTCTCGTAACAAATAAATACGCCACTCATAAGGTTATAGTTGGTGGGGACTTCAACCTTCCCCCGATATGTTGGCAAAAATACTTGTTCAAAACCGGTGGTAGGCAGAAAACATCTTCCGAGATTGTCCTAAATGCTTTCTCCGAAAATTATTTCGAGCAGTTAGTCCACGAACCCACGCGAATTGTAAATGGTTGCGAAAACACCCTTGACCTCTTAGCCACAAACAATCCACAGCTAATAGAGAGCATAATGACTGATACAGGGATTAGTGATCACAAGGTCGTTGTAGCTAGGCTCAATACCGTTTCTTCCAAATCCACCAGAAACAAACGCAAAATAATTTTATTTAAAAAAGCGGATAAAGTGTCACTAGAAACCCTCCTAAGAGACAATCTCCATTCCTTCCGAACTGACTATGCAAATGTAGACGAGATGTGGCTCAAATTCAAAGATATAGTAGCAACAGCAATTGAGAGATTCATACCTCATAAGTAGGTAAGAGATGGAACTGATCCCCCATGGTACGCAAAACAGGTCCGAACGCTGTTGCAGAGGCAACGAAAAAAGCATGCGAAGTTCGGAAGAACGCGAAATCCCGAAGATTGGCTAAAATTTACAGACGAGCGAAATTTGACACGGACTTCAATGCGAGATGCCTTTAATAGGTTCCACAACGAAACAATGTCTCAAAATTTGGTAGAAAATCCGAAGAAATTCTGGTCGTATGTAAAGTACACATGCGGCAAGACGCAGTCAATACCTTCGCTGCGCAGTGCCGATGGTACTGTTACCGGCGACTGTGCCGCTAAAGCGTAGTTATTGAACGCAGTTTTCCGAAATTCCTTCACCAAGGAAGACGAATGGAATATTCCAGAATTTGAAACACAAACAGCTGCTAGCATGAGTTTCTTAGAAGTAGATATCTTAGGGGTTGCGAAGCAACTCAAATCGCTTGATACGGGCAAGTCTTCAGGTCCAGATTGTATACCGATTAGGTTCCTTTCAGATTACGCTCATACAATAGCTCCCTACTTAGCAATCATATACAACCGCTCGCTCACCGATAGATCTGTACCTACAGATTGGAAAATTGCACAGGTCGCACCAGTGTTTAAGAAGGGTAGAAGGAGTAATCCATCGAACTACAGACCTATATCATTGACGTCGGTTTGCAGTAGGGTTTTGGAGCATATACTGTAATCAAACATTATGAATCACCTCGAAGGGAACGATCTATTGATACGTAATCAGCGTGGTTTCAGAAAACATCGTTCTTGTGCAACGCAGCTAGCTCTTTATTCGCACGAAGTAATGGCCGCTATCGACAGGGGATCTCAAGCTGATTCCGTATTTCTAGATTTCCGGGAAGAATTTGACACCGTTCCTCAAAAGCGACTTCTAATCAAGCTGCGGGCCTATGGGGCATCGTCTCAGTTGTGCGACTGAATTCGTGACTTCCTGTCAGGAAGGTCGCAGTTCGTAGTAATAGACGGCAAATCATCGAGTAAAACTGAAGTGGTATCAGGTGTTCCCCAGGCAAGCGTCCTGGGACCTCTGCTGTTCCTGATCTATATAAATGACCTGGGTGACAATCTGAGCAGTTCTCTTAGGTTGTTCGCAGATGATGCTGTAATATACCGTCTAGTAAGGTCATCCGAAGACCAGTATCAGTTGCAAAGCGATTTAGAAAAGATTGCTGTATGGTGTGGCAGGTGGCAGTTGGTGCTAAATAACGAAAAGTGTGAGGTGATCCACATGAGTTCCAAAAAAAAAAAAAAAAATCCGTTGGAATTCTACACTCCTGGAAATTGAAATAAGAACACCGTGAATTCATTGTCCCAGGAAGGGGAAACTTTATTGACACATTCCTGGGGTCAGATACATCACATGATCACACTGACAGAACCACAGGCACATAGACACAGGCAACAGAGCATGCACAATGTCGACACTAGTACAGTGTATATCCACCTTTCGCAGCAATGCAGGCTGCTATTCTCCCATGGAGACGATCGTAGAGATGCTGGATGTAGTCCTGTGGAACGGCTTGCCATGCCATTTCCACCTGGCGCCTCAGTTGGACCAGCGTTCGTGCTGGACGTGCAGACCGCGTGAGACGACGCTTCATACAGTCCCAAACATGCTCAATGGGGGACAGATCCGGAGATCTTGCTGGCCAGGGTAGTTGACTTACACCTTCTAGAGCACGTTGGGTGGCACGGGATACATGCGGACGTGCATTGTCCTGTTGGAACAGCAAGTTCCCTTGCCGGTCTAGGAATGGTAGAACGATGGCTTCGATGACGGTTTGGATGTACCGTGCACTATTCAGTGTCCCCTCGACGATCACCAGTGGTGTACGGCCAGTGTAGGAGATCGCTCCCCACACCATGGTGCCGGGTGTTGGCCCTGTGTGCCTCGGTCGTATGCAGTCCTGATTGTGGCGCTCACCTGCACGGCACCAAACACGCATACGACCATCATTGGCACCAAGGCAGAAGCGACTCTCATCGCTGACGACGACACGTCTCCATTCGTCCCTCCATTCACGCCTGTCACGACACCACTGGAGGCGGGCTGCACGATGTTGGGGCGTGAGCGGAAGACGGCCTAACGGTGTGCGGGACCGTAGCCCAGCTTCATGGAGACGGTTGCGAATGGTCCTCGCCGATACCCCAGGAGCAACAGTGTCCCTAATTTGCTGGGAAGTGGCGGTGCGGTCCCCTACGGCACTGCGTAGGATCCTACGGTCTTGGCGTGCATCCGTGCGTCGCTGCGGTACGGTCCCAGGTCGACGGGCACGTGCACCTTCCGCCGACCACTGGCGACAACATCGATGTACTGTGGAGACCTCACGCCCCACGTGTTGAGCAATTCGGCGGTACGTCCACCCGGCCTCCCGCATGCCCACTATACGCCCTCGCTCAAAGTCCGTCAACTGCACATACGGTTCACGTCCACACTGTCGCGGCATGCTACCAGTGTTAAAGACTGCGATGGAGCTCCGTATGCCACGGCATACTGGCTGACACTGACGGCAGCGGTGCACAAATGCTGCGCAGCTAGCGCCATTCGACGGCCAACACCGCGGTTCCTGGTGTGTCCGCTGTGCCGTGCGTGTGATCATTGCTTGTACAGCCCTCTCGCAGTGTCCGGAGCAAGTATGGTGGGTCTGACACACCGGTGTCAATGTGTTCTTCTTTCCATTTCCAGGAGTGTATTACTCGATAAATAGTACAATTCTCAAGGCCGTCAATTCAACTAAGTACCTGGGTGTTAAAATTACGAACAACTTCAGTTGGAAAGACCACATAGATAATATTGTGGGGAAGGCGAGCCAAAGGTTGCGTTTCATTGGCAGGACGCTTAGAAGATGCAACAAGTCCACTAAAGAGACAGCTTACACTACACTCGTTCGTCCTCTGTTAGAATATTGCTGCGCGGTGTGGGACGGAGGACATCGAAAGGGTGCAAGAAAGGGCAGCTCGTTTTGTATTATCACGTAATTGGGGAGAGAGTGTGGCAGATATGATACACGAGTTGGGATGGAAGTCGTTAAAGCAAAGACGTTTTTCGTCGCAGCGAGATCTATTTACGAAATTTCAGTCACTAACTTTCTCTTCCGAATTCGAAAATATTTTGTTGAGCCCAACCTGCATAGGTAGGAATGATCATCAAAATAAAATAAGAGAAATCAGAGCTCGAACAGAAAGGTTTAGGTGTTCGTTTTTCCCGCGCGCTGTTCGGGAGTGGAGTGGTAGAGAGATAGTATGATTGTGGTTCGATGAACCCTCTGCCAAGCACTTAAATGTGAATTGCAGAGTAATCATGTAGATGTAGATATTATTCCTGCAGAAGTGGGTGTGGTGTCACCGCCAGACACCACGCTTGCTAGGTGGTAGCCTTTAAATCGGCCGCGGTCCGTTAGTATACGTCGGACCCGCGTGTCGCCACTATCAGTGATTGCAGACCGAGTGCCGCCACACGGCAGGTCTAGAGCGACTTCCTAGCACTCGCCCCAGTTGTACAACCGAGTTTGCTAGCGATGGTTCACTGACAAATTACGCTCTCAGTTGCCGAGACGATAGTTAGCATAGCCTTCAGCTACGTCATTTGCTACGACCTAGCAAGGCGCCATTACCAGTTACTATTGATACTGTAAAACATGTACCGTCAAGAGCGACGCTCATCATTAATGGATTAAAGTTAAGTATTCCACCCGCTACGTCCGTTTTTCTAAAGTCTAATTTCCTTGTCCTGTTCCAGACCTCACGCCAGCCTGCGTGAGCTAAAACGCGTGCCCTTCGGCTCCCTCTAGTATACCGGGTTGGCTCTCCTGCCAACCCACAACAGTGGGTGAGTTGACGGCCGCCGATTTATTTGAAACTCTCCCAAAAACCAGAGGTGGCTTTAAAAACATTTTAGTAGTAATGGACATGTTTTCCTATTTCTTGAGAACGCAGTGAGTAAATTACGCAAAGATCATGTATCGACTGTCGATGAACGTAAGAAAACACTCAGTAATAAAGATATTTTGTTTTTCTCCAAACCATGGAAAGGCCCACTCGAAATATTACATCTGAAGGCCCTTTACATATCCTGATATCACCTGGCTTCAAACCCAGTGCAAAGGGTAAAGAGAGAATTAAGGTGTCTCTGCAGTACTTTCTGCTATAATCAACACACTGTTTGGGATCTTTAATATAAAATAACTGAAATGTCACCACATGAAAGGCTAACAGGTAAGAAGCCTAAAAAGTGGACTGAACATTTACTGAGGTTCTAAAATCAAGCTGACACGATTTCAGAAGAGAAGCAGGAATTAGTTTTTGTAAATCTTAGATATGACAAGAAAGTTGTTTCCAATGTGTATGTGATGTGAGTTACTGTGCTAATCAGAAGACAAGGAAAATCGTCCAGAATTAATACCAAGATAAAGAAATTTTACGAAATTTTTCAAGTTCCATATGTGGTGAGCAAAATCCCTCTTCTGAATGCAATGCAGATGTCATACTCTGCATCCCAGGGGTTTATAACGTCCTAGATGGCAAAAAATGGTAAGATAATTTAACATGGGAAGCCACTTGGCAGTCAAAATTGAATACCAGGTATTGGAAGAAGCGCCTCTTTTGTGGACCAATAAATTACTGTTAAGGAACAGAATACAAAGTAGAACTTAATGTAGACGGTGAAATATTATTATTCAGTTATCAGGAGGCGAAAAATGTTAATAAATTGTAAAAAATGTGTATTTGGTAAATGTTTATTGAAATTTGTGAAGAGTCGTCAGTCCTTAAAGGGAATGTTAGAAAAAATGAATGGATCATTGTATCACTACTATCGACAACATTAAAACGCAAGGGATGTAGGTGTGTCTCACTTCTAATGACGTTCACTGAGTGGGCCAGTCAGCTGTTATTAGTGGAGTGGGCAGTGGGATCACAGTGCCTTAACATTAGGTGCGACACACAAGGTAGCGTTTCCTAACACTAGTGTAAATATTGGCATTATAGCGAGATATTGATTTGCTTATGTGGTAATTCAACTAAAGAACATAATTTTATATCTATAAAATGTAAGTTCCATGACTAAATATTTGAAAATTTTAATAATAGTTGGGTGCCACTTGAGCAAGAAAAATTACGAAGAATTTACGAGAATTATTGAAATGAATAAACATTTTTCTTTTGTTGCACGTATTTATTGTATAAACCATTATGGCTGGAGTGGAGCAAGAAGGTGAGACCGTGATTGCAAAATGACTCGAGCTAGCAGAAAGAAAAAGACACAGCTGGAGGCTACTGGCTGTGTGATGATGACAGCAAGTACTGGGTCACAATGGAGCCACATCATCAAGGAACACCACCTTCAGTGAATGAGAGAGAAGTGATTTAAAAGTGAAACTATGACTGGCGAGAGTTATAAGATAAAGACTTTAGAGTCGCAAATCAAAAGAAAACATTTTGGTGGATGGCAGTAAGCCATAAAAAAAGGGACAGAATTAAATATTCTGTACATATTGAATATATGAGTCATTACTGATGATGAGCCGAAATTTAAAGGTATTATGAATCATATTTTTTGTGTGTGTAACGTAAGGACACTAAAGACTGTTCATTTTTATCAGATTGTGCACAGGCCGCAGAATATTTGTAATGTTTTTCTTTATATGTATAGCATTGTGTAAAAATTGAAATTTTCGTAATAGTTGCTTTCCAGATTTTATTTAGAGAGAACAATTAAAATTATGAAAAAAATTGTTTCTAGTAATTATTTTGTTTCGTCCTGCATGGCAAGAGCAGTTCATTTTGATGAATGGTTTTAATATATTAAAGAATTGAAATAAAATACTGCTTATTTTATGTTAACTACATTGTATTTGTTGTTTACAATAAAAATGGTGATATAAGTCTCGCAAAAGTACGTCAAAAAGGATGTGAATATTGGCATAATCCGATGGAAAAAAGTTTCTATGAATTTTATATATTTCCGAAACATAGTAAAATTTATTTTCTAATAAAACTGCAAGCCAATCAGTTAGTGAATAGTTTATCTGTAGGGAAGTTTGTAACGAAAATCTATTTCTTAATTACGAAACTCAAATAATAAATAAAAAGGCTTCAGTAAAAGTCCACTGTGATGTTTAGGAAATGTATAAATTTATGCAGAGCATTGGGAAACATTATGATGATTGATAAATATTTTAGTATAAAAGCTTATTTCGGCTTTATTACCTTCACCAGGACATGTCGTGATGTTGTAGATGGACATAAGTCAACTTTTAGCAAACCATTATTGCTGTCTGTAGGTGTTGGTTGTGATATTGTTTTCAGCAACGTTGTAATGTTATTTGATAATTTGCTGCTGCGCGTATATTATGATACGTTTTTTACAATCTGACAGTTGTAAAAATTCAAATTCGACAGCTAGTAGTTTACTCAAAGATGCGACCAGTACCTCTGTATGTGCTGTGGCTCTCTAACGTTCATTTTGCTGCAGATTGTCTTCCAAGGTGTGTGACTTAACGTAAATGAATGATTTAATAAAACGGTTACTGACGAAACTAGCCATCAACAGCTAGGATGGACGTAGGTCCTCCAGCTAAATAACAGACTCAAACTAAAGGCGTTTAAGTGTTTATTGTCCATTAAATTCACACGAAATTGTCAACTGGTGATCAACGCAAAAGTAATTATGACTGTCGATATTAACGGCTCGAGCCGCCAATACAGGTGACAGCAAACCACCGTATAAAATAAATAAATAAAATCTGCTGGAAAACAGAAGCCAGTATTCAAAGCTACACGTTATTGAAGTCTAACTGCAAACTACCTCCACTAAGTAATTGCCTAATCGAAACACTAAGTCACTGTCTTAGTCACTTATCAGTATTGAAAATAATCAAAGCCCACACTGGCTAATCTGAGACTAAGTCCAACTCAGTGCCAAACAAATCAGCGTCCTAAACAGCTGCTCAGGAAAAATCACAAGTCCTTCTAAACACTGGTCCAAAAATAATGAGAGTTCCAACAGTTGCCTAATAATTCAAAGTCCCACTTCACTCATGCCAAAATATTTCTGTCACCGAAAAACATGCGGCGAAGTCGCCACCTGTATACTTTAACCTACGTTCAGTAACAATCAACTACAACCGCCCTCTAAAACAGCCTAACGTGGATATACATCGAGCAATATGACTGCCAGCCTGATAAAGGCTCGGTCCAACCACTGCATACTGCCGGCTCCGTAGTCCCGGAAAGTGCGTGCCTTGAATTCAAATAATGACCTTATGTGATCACCCATATTCTAACCAACGTTTCATCCATTAATTTTAACAAAAATCTGAGTGTACCACTGGCTGCATGATGAGATTCTACACAAGACTTATGTCTTACAATAAATTGTATGAGCCATATTTTGGGTGCAGCTTAACTTTATACATTTACAACTTTCAACTAGCAATTGTGTAAATAGGTTGTGTCCCCAGTGACTTTAAGAATTATCGTACAAACATGATCAATACCTCATTTTGATCGCAAACTGACCCCTCTTTCCACTGACGTTGCCAGATTTCCAATCAAATTCAACTTATGGGCAGACTATGCAAATTTCACTATAAACAAAAAAATTACAATGAAAATAAATTTAAGTAATGTGGGTAGTGTATAGCAACGCCTGCCCACATATACTGCCCTGCTAATTGTGTGTCTGTCTTCAATCAAAAGGTACGGTAATTCAATTAAATATCCAATTAAAATGTCATAAACAGAAAAAATAAAAATGCTACAAAAATGTACATGGTTCTGTCGACGCGCATCCCACGATCTGAACACAGACAGCGATAATGGACGAGCTATATGACACCAAAGTGCGGCTGTAGTGGGCAACGGTGAGTCGGCTGTGAGAGTGAATCCTACTCTAACGCTCTGAATGTGTAAGGTCTGCCATCTCCTAACGCAGTTCCAAAGTCAGATAGCGTTATTAATTAATCATACTCAGTGTCTGGGGCTACATTTCAGGGCATAAACCGTAATTTTGTCCTGATGTAATAATTATAGTATGAAAAATAGAATGACACTGAAAACACTTTCTGAGGGATACTGTCCGGCTGTATAAAATTATCTAAGTCATCACCACGTAAATATTAATATGATCTGGAGAGAGGAATAATTATGAAAAATAGACAGACTCCCGAGGAACCCTAAGCGTGGATCCGTCAGAATGTGCTATGTATTTAAGTAGTGCCCTATGCGTGCTGAAGCTTGTAAATAAGCGTATGGGGTGTAGCTTGACTAGGAAAGCCTGATATATAGCCACCTACGTAAGGCTATATTCTCAACGATGTCATATCTGCTGAAGCCACACTTCAGTCAACTAAGGAGTAGTAAGGATTCTGGATGACGACTCCATGGTTGACTGAGCGCTCTCAAGGTCGTGTGGGCATCAAATATCTTTCATCAAAACCTCCGAGCACCAGTCCATAGTCTCATCGTTGCAAATCGAAATACACAGAACAGGAAGTACTTTTAATCCGTCATTGGATTCTCTCACGCTGCATATGGCTCTTAAAAATATTTGTTGCGATTGAACCAAGGGGAGGCCATTTCACGAATTTTATTTAACCTGGTCTTAAAGGTGATCGATAGAGAATTTACTAAAACTGATCCACAAGGGATCCAGCTGCAGGCGTTGGACATTACTAGACTTGCCTACGCAAATAATGTAACATTAGGAAGTAGTACTAAAACGGAATTAATCAGAATAATGCAAAATTCAGAAAACAGAATATCTAGCCATAAACAAGAACAAAAGTGATGCACCATTGGCTGTAGATGTATTCGATTTCAAGACAGTTGACCGCTTCAGGTACTTAGGGAGTCGTTTTAGTAATAACAATACAATGGTTTTAGGAATGGATGTCCACCTAGCAACACAGAACAAAACATTTCTTAATTAAATCCATGTCTTAAGGAAATGTTCACTTAGTTCTAACCCCAAAATCCCCTTGTACTAAATACGGCGGCGTGCTGAAAAGCAGTGCCTCGATTTTAGGTGAAAACTCGTAAAGCTTGTTAAATATAAAACAAACGTTATTGACATTCTATATCTTTACTCCTTATGTGTACGTATCTATTTCTCAACAGTCACCCTGGCGACGAACACATTTCACCCAATGAGAGACGTGTTTTTGACACCGTCAGTGTAGAATATTTGCGATTGTTGACGGACTCATAACCTCACCTCCGCTTGCATCACTTCATCACTATGAAAGTGACGTCCTCTAAGGTATTCTCTAAATTTTGGAGACCGATGAAAATCGGATGGGGCCAAGTAGGGACTGTATGGAAGAGTTCTGGGAACAGAGGAAAATCGGGTGTGGCCAAGTAAGTACTGTGTGGAAGACGATCGATGACAGTGCAACCAAGGTGTCGGATTGTTGCTGAAGTCGCAGCACCCGTGTGTGGTCTGGCATTGTCACGCTGAAGAAAAAGGTGCTCCACATGTGGACGATCTCTTCGAATTCGAAACTCGAATACAGTACATTGTTTCTCACGCACCGACATAGTTACATTACAAACCTCCATGTTACACGCTGCAGTTCTGAGTCCTCTAGAGGCAAAGGGCTGCAAATACGTAGACATAAGGAGTAAAGATATAAAATATTACTAACGTTTGCTTTATTTAAAAACCTTAAAGAGTTCTTATAGAAAAAATTCGGAGGCATTACTTTTCAGCATGCCCTTGCATTACGTTGGTTAACATTATGCAAATGTAAAGCGTTAATATTAAACAAGAAAGGTGAAGAAAAATAATGTTCCAAAGAAAAATAGTAAGAAAACGTTTTGGACCTGTATGTGATGAAATTAACATAGAATGGAGGATAAGAAAAGATGAAGGATTGCGAGAACTGTACAAACACTGTAGCACTTTAACATCGTGAAAGTGCTAAAGAGGATAATGTTGAACTGCGTTGGCCACATAGCGAGAATGATGCAGAATAGACTATCTAGAGTAGAGTTCTGGAGGATGATAGATGGAAAGAGCGGAAGAGAAAGACCCATAATTAGATGGAGAGATAACACCCGGGAGGCTACAGCGAGGATGAACATTAACACCGATCGTGCAAACAAAGCACTCAACTGACAGAAATGGAAGAGGCTTATAGTGCAGGCGTATGGCCGATAAGTCTCTTGCCACATGTACATTTAAAAAACTGTGTTATCATCATTTTTGTCATTTTAAAGAGTAGTGAAAAGTTAAAATCCACTACAACATTAAGTCGTGACATTGGAGAACATAGTTCCCAGCACTTCAAAGACCAATTCTTTCACACAGAATGTCAGCACGAGCCGTGTGACAAGCACAATAACAACAATCAGCTTGAATGTAAATAAAAACTACATCCACAGTGTACATCGAAGACAATTACTTGCTAGACAACATGGTAATTGGATTACAGTGAATGTTAGTGTTTCCTCTTTCTTAACTGAATATAGTCATTATTCACGACATGATGCAACTAATACATTATTCAGTCCAGATTTAAAAATATACGTGATGTTCCACGCAATTCAAAGAGCTCGTCCACAACGAGCGTTCACCAACCGTTTTATCACAGGATTATTTAAAAAACAAATCAGACTTTCGTTTCACCAACCCTGTTCAGATACTTGTGAGATCTGTGACCTTCTGGTAACCAAAGAGAAAGTAAGCTTGGCGCCAGAGAAGTCGAGATGTGCAGCTAAAGGAGGAATTAAATTAACAGAAAGCATAGAAAGCTATGAAAACTGTTGAATTTGACATTACTCAATGCCGAATGCCTTCATGTACAATTTACACACTTTGATTGGACATGCAGCAAGTGATACTCGTTCCATCTTCGATCCATTTTAATATTTTTCATAGCTGACAGCTGTGCAAGTACAATCTGATTCCGCAGATAGGTGATACGGTTTCATGTAGCATGATGACAAAGGAGGACCCGGTGGAAACGATACTCCATCCTGTCTGTTAAAAATTATTATATGACCTACATTTACTCATAACAAGCCCAGGAGATTTTGTATAGTAATTGCACCGGGTGAAAAATAATCGCATGTTTCTAATGGCTTTTGAATTTTGTAGTGCGACGGGCATTGCCGAGAAAATCGAGACGCATGCAAAACAAAGGTACCAGGAGGAGTTGCAGATGTAATGATGAATGCAGATCGACCAATACCTAAAAAACACACACAAAAACAGCACCTTTGATTTCGTCTGATAAAGATACGCATCATATTCATCGAGCTGGAAATACAGGATATCTTGAGTACTAAGAGAGGATATTCCTTGGTCATTATTATTGACATAAAACGTATTTCACCTCTCGATCTGAACGTCGATTAGTGAATCCAAAGAGAATTATTTATTCCCTTTCGTTAAATTGTCTCGATGAAAATACCAGAAATATGAGCTTTAACTTATTAAGTGCATTTAAAACTTGTTCATACAACTTACTTTTCATTCAAGTTTTTATTCTTAACATGAATAACTTGTTTAAACCAGTTCACTTGAGGTAAATTGTTTAATGTGTGTTTTGCCGGTTTCACTATCGCTTGTAAATTTTTTCAGTTTTCTTCCGAGTTACATGCTTCTCCATGTCAACGTCGCAATTATTATGGCATTTTCTGGACTTGCCACTACTGCTGGGTTTCGTACATCAGAAAAATTGTTCGTCCCCTTTTCCCGTTAGTAAACGAAGAGCTTACTCCCAAGCACAATAATCCCACTTACGTTTCTGATCTGTAAAGGAATTGGAATAAGGCACTTCCCACCGTACTCTGGATTCACATGCCCCTGTAACCGTAACGATGACAAGTAGTTACAGAATCTGGCAATCAAAACAGAACTTGGAAACTAATTTTCGTGCAATGGATATCTAACACATAGACATCTTTGTGCTGGTAAGCCACAACTGCAGGACATATTTCAAACATGATGACATCAACGTCTTGGATGTCATTTTCAACAGATGATTTTCTATAATCCAGCAAACTGAAAAATTGGGCCCAAATGCAGCCGAATGCAATATTTTGCCCATTGCTCCTTTTGTGATCCCATAGACTTTCATACCTTTCACATTTTTGCAGATGAATTAATTACAATACTAATTTCCAGAGACTGATGCTTGTCATGTCACGAAAGTAACTATTTACTTACTAGTGTCCAATGCACATTGTCGAAGTATGGCTGAGCCTGTAACTCCACTGTAATCGCCTGGGAGGCTAATAATGTATTGACATATATGTTTGAATATTTCCAGTGAAGGGAAGTATAAAACGTGTTTGCCATCTATCCTTAGTGCTAGATGTCATGTTTCAGGCATACTGGACGATTTCCAGCCAGATACAGACAGCTGGTCGCCAGGTAAAACTAAATAAGAGGGAACTACAGGGGATGCTGTAGCCTGAGTCGGGAACCAGATGGCGAAATCCATGACAGGGAAGCATTGAAGAGTCAGTCTCTCATAGGAACGACCGGCTGTGCTCCCAACCCATGTTTTGGCCAGCTACATGATTTCAGACATTTGCACAACAAAAAGACACGTCCATTTTGCGTGGAACGTTTGCAGTATTGGAGAAAACACAACTTTCAATAATGAAGGTATGCTTTCAGAGAAGAGCTTCCCTGGCGTGCGCCCTCATTCTTTTATATATATATATATATATATATATATATCTTTACTAATTTTTTTGGGGGGGAGGAGGGGGGTAAGAGGTGATCACACAACAGCTATGCACACTGCTATTAAATAACTTGACTGACGAGAAGAAGAACGTGAAATGTAAGGGCTCGTCTACTAAAACCTTTTCAGGCGGCTAGTAGAGATATCCTCCTAGGATGAGGGACTTGATTTCCTGTCACCAGAATGGGGACTTTGATTCGAACCTTGATGACACACACTTCACTATACCTCATAAATAGTTCAAGACTTTTCGTCCGAGCAAAATCACAGTAAGTGGGAGTCACTGTGTGACATTTCCTCTAAAATAACCCATTGTGACAGTATTAGCAACGACGTGAGAGTGCGACTGGCTGTAAATGTTCTGCAGTTCATGTGACAAGACGCAGGTGGGCTTATACTCTACAGACACGCTTCGCAGAATTAATCTGCACTCACCTCGAATCTCCGTACGGTGTCTCTTCACAGGAGTTGGCGCGTGGTTGCGGGATCGTTGATCTCTCCCTTTCGGCGCTACGTTGATCACTACGAGGAACGAGGCAAGACTGATGTTGGCAAAGATGTTTTAAGAAATGTTAAGAATGATAAGACATTTTTATTGGACGCTACTGGTAAAATAAATAAAATAATTCACAATACGGGAAGACACGAGTAATCCCTAGGTTCACAGAAAAGTATATACTATTGTTCCACAAAATATAGATGATCCTATGTACATCAATCTGAATCGTTCGCAGATGAACGTCCGGGCCTAATACGGCTGCACCCTATAACCACCACAATTTTGTGTGCTTTGTTTTTCTTCAGCTGAACAATGGTCTCTGTTCTCTCTTATCCAGGAAATTGGACTCCAGGAATAAGCCACGCTTCCTTATAAGATGATGTGACGCGTCTCTTGTAACTTCAACTTCATCAGTGGGAGGGCCGGCCGGAGTGGCCGTACGGTTCTAGGCGCTACAGTCTAGATCCGCGAGACCGCTGCGGTCGCAGGTTCGAATCCTGCCTCGGGCATGGATGTGTGTGATGTTCTTAGGTTAGTTACGTTTAAGTAGTTCTAAGTTCTAGGGGACTGATGACCTCAGAAGTTGAGTCCCATAGTGATCAGAGCCATTTTGAACCAGTGGGAGACAAGGAAACGTGTTGTTAAGGTGCGTTGACACGGGTCATGTTTTACGGTAATTTGTGACAGAAATATTGTTGCCATCAACACTGCTGCTGTGTGGAAGCAATGCATGGCAATAACGCGGTGTGGCCAGACAATATTGCAGATAGAGCATGCTGTTGCAGAGACTTACAGACGTATTCCTGAGGTGTTGCCGGTATTGTCCACCAAGATGGAAAATATTTCGGACAATATCTGCCTCTATCCTTGCTTGTAAATTCCTTCTCACTCCCATCCTTGCTTTTTCTCTCTCACGCCCACTGCGCTGCAGTGTCAAGTAACGTGCGCTGCTAAAAAATATTATTTCGCTTCAGCTCGAGATGGACACTATTAGTTTGTTGCCGACAGGAGTGTAGAAGTGGGCAAAAGATACAACCATGAACTCTATAAATGTGACAGAGCGAGGCAGAGCAGTGGTTAGAACATTAAACTCATATTTTGAAGGACGACAGTCAAATTCCTGTCCGGCCATCGTGATTTAGATTCTCATTCATTTCCATAAATCAGTTAAGGCAAACTCCAGGAAGGTATCTTTGAAATCGAACAGCCGATTTCCTTCCCCATCCTTCCTTAATCCGAGCTTGTGATCCGTCTCTAACGTCCTCCATAAATGTGATGCGTACATATACGGCCCGAGCTATGGAACACAGAAAGTAATGTGGAACACTGCATGCTCGTTTGTGAGTACAGTTCACATTCGGAAAAGAAATCTGATTCTTATCTTCCACTGTTACTTCATCTCATTCACAATAAGGATTATATCAGACGTGTACTCGTTGAAGATGGCTGTGTAATGATCCATTATTAAATCTCATGCGAATTATGAAACTTGGAAACTTTTTATTCGCCTTAACTGGGTGAAACCAGGGCTTCTAGGGAATGTTTGGCTGTATTTGTCAATAATATTTCCCATCACTAAACTAAAATTCGGTCAGCACAGGCCTCGGAAGGCCCAACGGTAACTACAGACCGCCGTGTCATCCTCAGCCGACAGGTGTCACTGGATGGGGATATGGAGGGGCATGTCGTCAGCACACCACTCTCACAGCTGGTTTCAGTTTTCGTGACCGGAGTCGCTACTTCTCAGTCACGTAACTCCTCAGGCGGCCTCACAAGGGCTGAGTGCTCCCGGCTGGTAGACAGCGCTCGGCAGATCCGGACCGTCACCCATCCAAGACCTACTCAAGCCCGGGAACCGATGTTACCACTGCGCCAAGGTCGTTGGCGATTTTCCTTTACTGCATATCGATCATCGATATTTGTCTTCGTATTGGTACTTTGTTCTATATAGAACAGCTTTCAGATCTGAATGCAGAAACACGATGTTTTAAAATTCCTCTTTTGAGCCACGGTCTTCATAAGTCGCCGACTATTTCGTTATATTTTATGTTGGTGTGTCCCTTGATGCACATAAATTATAGCTTCCTCCCGAGGTTCTCGTTTCTCTTCGTAGCTTTATAATGTCTTTTTCGTCCAGTGTGAATTGAATCAATTATCCAGTGCGAACGGTGTTTGCAAAAATCATTTTGATAGTCTCGAAATGTACTGTTACTTTCGGTTCACCATTTAGGGTGATTTTTAATTAATAGTTCCAGGATGCACGACGAGAGAGCTATGGGTCTGCTTAAGGTGGTAGACTCGGGTTTTTTTCCAGGTTTTAGAATTGTTTAATTATCTGTGTAGGCCAGCCTTCAGAAAATGTCAATAGCCATATTCCATTGTAAATTTCCAGCTGCCCTCCTTCTGTGTGTTCAGATAAATTCCGCATCATTACATAATAAATATTATCCACTCCTGGTGCTGTATTCGTTGTTCGGATTAAGTCTGCAATATAAGTGTTTTTATTTAAGTTGCCACAAAATGTTATCCAACTATCTTCTTCTTCTTTTCTGCCAAAGCACACTTCACTTGGGAATCTGTTGTCGTGCTCTGTAAGAAGGTATCTAGTGACTTGTTTGCACGATAATCTCTCGACGCTTTTTTTTTCATGTCGCTATTGTTCAAAAATTCTGCATCCCACCAAATGGCTGAATTCTTTTTATTCTGGTTCTTCGATGTTTTCTTCACTGGGATTGTTCCGAGACTACTTTGCTTCCTGGTTATGTAAATGCCTTATAATCGTCTTCGGCGTTGTGATATGGGCCTATACTTAGGTCACAAATTAAATACTGAGTCCACGCATTGTATTCGTCCCATTATGTGACCTTTACTCTCTACTTCCCTAGCATCTCCACTTCACTGTCTGATGCAGAAGTTATTTCTAGTTTAATTTCAATTGGGAAGTGCTCTGGTCCCAGTGTGTCCTTCTGAATTGCTCAATGAGCTAAAGCAGCTGTTTTTGGAGAGTGTATGATTAGGTTTACTGCTGGAAATTTTGGATATTTGTGTTAAGTTCCTATGAGACCAAACTACTGAGGTCATCGGTCCCTAGTCTTACACATTACTTAATCTAACTTAAACTAAATTACGCTGAGGACAACACACACACCCATGCCCGGGGGAGGACTCGGACCTTCGACGGGGGAAGACGCGCGAACCGTGGCAAGGTGCCCTAGACCCCGGTGCTGCCCTGCAGGGTGTCCCAGTAGGAATGCTCAGTATTCAGGTATATGACAGGAAAGATAATTAGCCAAAAAAAATCTAGTATGCATGGGACCTAGCAAAATGCCCGACAAGGGAAACCGCAACAATGGTCGCCGTTTTGTCAGTCCATGGGGCTCTAGACGCCAACGTACTGCCCGTGTGGATACTTGTCTAGCTGCAAACGAGACTGTTCCCTACACAAGGTGCGACCGCTGTACGACGCTGCACAGTTATGCGAACAATATGACCGATCTCTCGGCCGCTAGTGGTATGGAGCCATTGAGGTCCTGCACGGTGTTGAGAACAGCCCTCCTAAACACATCGAATCCGTATTCACACGACAGTCGTGGGATCCCACTAAAGCGAGTAGCAGTATCGTGAAACAGTAAACCCCAGTCTGAATAGGCTACAGTCTTATAGCCGTTGAATTCCGACACCTGCTAGTAGAAATATACCCTCTCACAAACAACTTACACTCAGATGGGATTTCTGAATCCAAACTCTACTGTGCAACCATCTTTGTATTCAGTATGGAGATGGCGACACTCCTACCATCCCTGTTCAATTGCACTGACATGTTAATCATGGTGGTATGTTGTGCACATTATGCCAATTTGATGTATGTTGCATGCCACCTTTACGATGTTCCAGTTTCAATGGTCAGTCATGTATTAAAGTGAACATTTCAAGCTTTGTAGTTTCTGATCCTAGGGTTACAATCATGCTTTTGAATATTTCTTAAGAAAAGATAAATGTTATAATGTCGTGGCTATCGACTTTAATTACTGCAAGGAGTGGCATGGATGTGGAAAAAGGAGAGAAACGTTATTAAGAGTAATATTTAATGTAAGACACACGGCATGTTGTCTCATTGACATCAGAACGTGGGCTAGCTCTCCATATGAAGTCAGACTTATTGACAACGTGCAGAGGAAGCAGCGGTGCTATAATGGCTAGGTGAGGACAACATTCTCACGCACCATTGTGACTATGAGATGCTTGCATACACCTAGAATGTTCAAGAACCTTCTGGGAGGTTCTGGAAGAATTGTTCGGAACACCTTCGGTAGATCCAGAGAAAAAAATCTCTAAAGGAGAAACTCCCAGAAAAGTCTCTGAAAACCTATATAAACGCCTAGCTCAGGGGTCCAAGACGGATTACCAGTAAGTAGCTAGAAACAGTATAACAGTAGAATCATCAGAAGCAGTCACTACTGAGTGACACTTTGCTGCTGACCAATTAAAACAATTGGAAGTCTGTGCACATTCGAGGAAGGGCGCTAGACGACTGAAAAACCGAAACCTGGTCAAATGAGCCTCGATTTCAGTTGGTAAGAGCTAATGGTAGGGTTTGAGAGTGACCAGACCCCACGAAGACATGGACCCAAGTTGTCAACAAGGCACTGTGAAAGTTGGTGGTGGGTCCATATTTGTGAGAGTTGTTTTTGCATGGAACTGAATCGATCATTGACTGGAAATGGTTATGTGCGGCTGCTTAGAGACCATTAGCAGCCATTCACGGACTTCATGTTCCGTAACAAAGATGAAAGTTTTATGGATGGCAATGCGCCATGTCGCCGCGCCACAGTTGCTAGTTGCTGGTTTGAAGAACATTCTTGACAATTCGAGCGAACGATTTGGCCAACAGATCGGCCAACATCAATCTCATCGAACATTTGTGGGACATATTCGAGAGGCCAGTTCGTGCAAAAAAATCCTACACCGACAAAACTTTCGCAGTAATGGACTGCTATAGAGACAGCATTGCTGAATATTTCTGCAGGGTACTTCCAACGATTTGTTGATTCCATACCACGTCGAGCTCCTGCATTACACCGGAACAAAGCAGGTCCAACACTACATTAGGAGGTATCCCATGACTTCTGTCACGTCGGTGTATAGCACATACATTAGATAAATCGGAGCAATAGTCATTATATCATTGACAAAAGACTTAGATATAATATGCCCTTTATAGGAATTTGTACGAAACGTGTGTAGAGAAAACACAGCTTGGAAAGGGCGCCACCCGTAACCAGGGAAATGGTGTATACATTGAACTGTTCCGACCACCATTCAAAGATTTAAAAATATTGGTAATTTGGTAAAACTTTTACTCTCGTGAACCTGGGGACCGAACCGCACAATAACCCTGGGTTCGGTGAGAGGCGGTTGTGGAGTGGGTGGACGGCTGTGGCGTGTTGTGGGGTTGTGAACCACTGAGGGCTACTGCTGGACGAAGCCTCTCCATCGTTTCTAGGTCCCCGGTTTACAACACAATATACACACACTGTATCATTCAAACAATCTGCGAGTCTTTACAAATAATAAGTATGCCGATATGGTGGTATTTGTGCACAGGTTCTGTAATGGAAACGCTGCTGTTGCCTGTAGGGAATACAGAAGACAATTTCCTAATAGCAGAGTTCCATATTCAAGTGAGTTGCACTAAATTGCTTGAAACTGGCGAAATTCCCAGCAACTGTATCTCTCCTGAACGTGCAAATGAACATTGTTTGGATTAAGTAGAAGATATTATTCAGCTGCTAGAATTCAGTCCGTCAACAAGCAAATACAGAATTTCTATGCGTGTCGGTCTTCCACACTCGAGAATGCAGGTGATATTGCGTATGCTTCGCCCTACACTCATCATTTACAGCGACTGCGACACTTTCGAGAAGGAGAAGAAGGTGGCTGAGTGCCAGTCTCCGAATAGCACCATTAATGCTGTTTAGTAATGAAGCCATCTTCAGTCTCAATTCACGTGCTTTGTGGAGACACGTTTTCAAGAACAACAACCGATTGTGTCTGTTTTGTTAATGCACCGTGTTACAGCGCCCCTTTATCTAGATTTTCTCGAAAACCAACTCCCGGCGTTATTGGAAGAGGTTTCTTTGGCTGCAAGGGTGGGTATGGTATTCCCGCAGGACGAGGACCCTGCACATCCTAGTCGAGAGATACACATCTAAACCTAACATTTTGCCCGGAAGATGTCTTGGCATCAATTGTCACGATTCTTGGCCACCAATCCTTTTATACTTTTGCCTGTGAGTTGGCTGAAAGGCGAAGTCTACAAAGAAAACGTAAATATAAGAGACAGACTAATCGTTCTGTTTATGAATAGTGCTGCCCCAACAAAAGGACGTACAGACGCCGTCAAGCGTTATATGTAATGTTATCCAAGGAATTCGGAAGTTTATTGAAATTGGAAATAAAGTTTATAAAAATCAACTCTGAACTTAAAGATCTGTATTTGTTTCGCAAAACCAGTGACTATTTGTTAGTGTTGTATTCTAACAGCTGTATCAGCATAAAGAAAAAATAATTGATACATGTTACACAGAACGTTTCATTCGAGTTAGTCTATAGTAATATCTTCTGAAATATTTATTATCCCTCCTGAAACTTCGTGTATTTGTAGCCAGTGTGTCATAAAACCAGTGGCATTTTAATAAGCTGCCATGGTTTCCAGTCTTTGTATTATAGTCTGTTGTACAAATATAGTAGCAACCTATCAATGCTAGAGAAAGACTGGCTAACGATTAGGAAAAAGCAGCCCTTAATCGCTTTGTGGCCAATGAATTACGCAAATAGTTAAATATAAATCATATCTGCTGGACACTGAAAAACTATATAGAGTTTCAATTGCGGATCTCTGCAAATCAAATGTAAGAAGTTATTGATGCCACAAAAAAATTTCCAGTTGAGTCTGGAGAACCCGGAACCCAAATATAGTGAGCTGGCCATCAGGTGCCACTGAATACGATGGTTTTTGCTGTTTTGCTTTGCAATTAACCAGAGGAGATCGCGAGGTCGGTAAATAAAATAGTAATTCTCACCTCAATGTAAACACATAACTGCCTAACGCAATGCAAAAAAAAAAAAACCATGCCTGCCAAACGCAGAACTTGAACCCTCAGCACCACTCGCTTAAGTCGCGCACGAAGGCCGGGAGCCACACTGACGTGAATATTTCACTGAGTTAAAATATTCAGGTGGGACACGCCAATAGGCTCCACCGCTGCACCTGTGGCAAGGTACGTCATCTGTGAGCGTCACTTGTTCGGAATTTGTCATGCACTTTGGGGTGTTTCTTGACATTGGCAGCCCCATGTGTCTTAAATTACTTGTCTCAGCGTCATATGCGTCGCTTTGGGTGTTTTTAAACGTAATGTGAATCATCCTATATATTACATAACAACTATATTATGCACTTTTTCTTCAGTATAATGCCTATTCATCAGCTATATATAATTTGTGATTCCGTTCTTGACCTACCTTAAAAACGCGTTATAAGTAAAGCTTATTTACAAAAACATACTATAGTATATACTTGTCATTTTAACCTACAGAGTTTAGTTGTACGGGAGAGATGAATGAGACTACTCCTGAAGATTCGAGGGTTTGACAGCTGGTTTGCCAAGAGCGCTATGGTGCTGACACTTGATCCACCTCGCTGCAAATTTTTCTGCATCGAAGCAATGCACTGGAGGTCATTTCTTGAAATAAAAAGATTTGAAAGTGTTGTAGTTTGCAAATAACTTCTCTGACTAGTCGGTGTTAGATTCATGGCACTAAATTCAGCTGTAGATACAGGTATAATCTTGACTGCTTTAAAAGGCTCTTTCAGGGACGTGACAATGTGTTGAGGATCTAAAACCCCATCTCCTTACATAAACGAGAAATTGACATGTCAACATAAAACAAACGTTCATAATCGTCTGAAGTTAATGTGCCTGAATTTTACACCGCTGCATCCGAAAAATACAAGGTTTCAAAGCACTTTTTATATAGTCTACCAAAGACTGAAAAAATTCCTTCCGATATGTTTGAAATTTGGTATTTTCACCGCGCGATGGTTCCCTAATTACGACACTTTTGAATGTGCGATTTTCGAGCAACTCTTGTACTGTCAACCAAACTGGCGGCGAATCATTTGCTTTCAATGTTTCAAGATTTTTATAGCCACGTCAGTTTCTTGTTTTGCTTTAAGGACTGAAGTATTTATGTTTTGCATAGGTAATTTTATTACTTGCTGAACTTATAGCGCTTCATCGAGCG
The DNA here is from genome assembly GCF_023864345.2 of Schistocerca serialis cubense. Taxonomy (NCBI): domain Eukaryota; kingdom Metazoa; phylum Arthropoda; class Insecta; order Orthoptera; family Acrididae; genus Schistocerca; species Schistocerca serialis. Next base: position 480,269,971 of record NC_064640.1, read on the forward strand.
CAGCTAATTCCGTCATAAGCACCCTCTTTGTAAAACATTTTAGCAGTGCTTCAAACATAGATCTCTCCTGAACTGATCGGGAGTCATCGTAACTCAGTTTTTCAAAAATATGGACAAGAGAACTGTGACTTTCAGGAAGAGCTCAAACAACATAAAATGATGAAGCAACTCAACGTAAGTAAAACACTGCCTAGTTTTAATAGCTAAGAGGATAAATCTTGTGAAACACCCTGTAGTAGTCTCTGATTCTTGGGCCTTTGAGAAAACACACGGAATATAAGGAACCTAAGAAAGTCTGTATATGGTCATATCTGCGACATCATTCATAACACTATGGCCAGCTAGTTCCATTTTGTGACTCATTCAGTGCACGGCAGTTACGTCCATACTAAATGATGACGCAGTATAGTGGCTACGCCTTTGTAAGGTGCAAGCATTGTTGATGCATCATCTGTTGTGACACCTAAAGATTGGTTTTCTAGTTCATCGTTTTTAATAGTATACTTTTCAAGAGCTGCTAACAGTGGACTGAAAATACATTCTCCTGTCAGACTTCATAATTCGACAATATCAAAAAAAAGTAATTGCAAGCAACTCCCTGAAGGGACAAACGTACATTTATTGTTAAATAGGTTTTGTTGTAAATCGTTGTACTTTCGTCCATCATGATACTAACGTTTGTACCCGATTCTATAAGGAAGTGAGCTAGATTCTTTTTCATTTCTTCTCCCATAAACGTATTGACATTTCGACATGCTTAGTCAGAATGAATCATATTACCGCTTGATCCACCATTAAACATTTGTAGTTCGATTACTGCACGATATAAATTTAATTATAATTTCTGTTTAGATATTACACAGGCAGATCTGAACAACATAGCAGTCGTGATTGCTTTTTCTTGACATTGCTTTCCCCACACCTTTTCACTTTTTTTCTATGGTGTGCTTTTCTATGCTACGTATGATTTCTAGTCTTCTCGTGTGTGATTTTCACTTTGCGTGATCAGCGAATTCATGATTAATTTTTTGGCATTATTACCAGAAAACGCTTTATCGGTACTCACATGGCCGACCGCTGTGGCCTAGCGGTTCTAGGTGCTTCAGTCCTGAACCGCGCAACTGCTACGGACGCAGGTTCGAATCCTGTCTCGGGCATGGATGTGTGTGATGTCCTTAGGTTAGTTAGGTTGAAGTAGTTCTACGTTCTAGGGGACTGATGAATTCAGACGTTAAGTCCCATAGTGCTCAGAGGCATTTTTTTTAACACTCACATGTTCCATGTATTCCACCTTAAGTTTACGAACTCCTGGACTCACTATGCATATTACCAAGTTTCTGTCATTTACAGCAGGCGACAAGCTTAGTCTTTTGCCAGTGTTGAAAACGTGATAACGCAACAAAATTTCCCACTATAATTTCGAGCCTACTGTTACTCCCACTCCTATCTTAGGATCATCTGGATCCTAGAATGAAGGAGGAAGATAAAGTTGAACATCTCATGAAGGGTGTTGCTGAGGACATGTATCAAGCCCTACTCCTGAAAAAGGTTACGACAGCAGACGACTTCATAAAATGGTGCCAGTATATCGAGACAATGCATCAAAAAAGAATTACACGCAAGAAGTTTGAATGGCTTCCAAACGTCGTACGATGCATGTGGTGGAAGAAGCAACTGATTTCTCAAATGTTCTTCATCAGATAGTGAGAGAGGAAGTTCAGAAGGCACTTGGTTAGCACGGCGAACAAAAAACCGAGACACTTCAAGAACTCATAAGGGAGGAAGTGGGACAGACATAGAACCCAATCTCTCGTCCTTCATTTCCCTTTAAAACGGTGAAAAAGTCGAGACCCAGGCGGAGTTACGTTCCTACAGTGCCGCATGAGGAACCTGTTTGGGCACCAAGAAAGACTGATGTCTAAAGGACCCAGGATAACCAACCAGTAGGTTTCCACTGCGGACGACCGGGACATGTGATGCGCTATTGTCGAGAGAGGCGGCGGATATTTGATGACGCCCCCGCCAGAAGACAGCAGACCGATCTTAGTCGACGCCAACTCCGGGACGACGAAGATGAACAAGAAGATGTCGGTGCAGGACGACGTAGGTCACCATCGCCACAAGCTAGCCGCTGGGAAGGACGCTCCCCAACACGCCGATCAAGGTCTCCATCGCCGTTTAGATGCTCCAGCCGATCACCTAGCCGCCGAAACCTGGAAAACTAAAGGGTGCGACCTTCCTAGGAGGTGAGACCGCCGATCACTGTCAAAATGATAGGAAACTACGTCGATATCCTCATGGGTGGCCGACCAGCCCAAGCTCTTGTGGACTCTGGAGCATCATATTCAGTCATTTCGGAGAAGTACCGTCACCAGTTGCAGAAAATCGTATTCGTCGACAGCAAAACATCTTTGCTGAAGGTGGCTAATGGGAAATATGTAAAAGCTACAGGAATATGTGTCATTCGTGTGGGTATAAGTGGCCATAAACAGCCATTAGAATTCATCATCTTACAAGAGTGTAGTCATGACATCATTCTAACTTGGTCATCCCAGCCTCTGTCGTCTCGTTTAAGAACGGATTCGGTGAATAATGCATAGTTAACTGTCGCCGAGAACCGCAGATCCTTCCAAGACGCATGTGCGTAGCAGACGCTGAGCCGTTAATTGAAGAACAGGTGAGCGTCATAGAAACCTCCCATGCCGAGTCTGTGGGTGAAATTAGCGCTACCACTACGAGAAAAGATCTTCTAGCTCGACTATCGCCAGATCTCAAGAAGGAACAACAGAAGAAGCTACTTCCCACTCCCAAGAGTTCTCTGAATGCTTGAATCCAGAGCTAAAGAGCAAATTAGACAAGTCGACGTTGAAGTACCGGATTAGCGCCATCAACCAGTAAGCCAGAGAGCATACCGTGTGTCAGCAACGAAACGCCGAATAACTCGTGACGAGGTAGAGAAAATGATGAAGAATGACGTCATTCTGCTTTCACAGGGCCCATGGTCGTCACCAGTGGTCCTCGTCAGTAAGAAGGATGGCGCTTTTGTGTTGATTACAGGAAGCTTAATAAGATAACTGAAAAGGACGTCTACCCTCTTCCACGAATTGACGATACACTATATTGCATGAAGGGTGCTAAGTTTTTCCCAAGCATGGACATGTACTCGGGATACTGGCAAATCGAAGTAGATGGGGCTGATCGTGAGATAACCTCATTCATCACCCCTGAGGGACTGTATGAGTTTAAGGTAATGCCGTTCGGTTTGTGTAATGATGGATAATCTTCTAGGCACCTGAAATGGACGATGTGTTTTTGTTATTTAGACGACATTATAGTGTTCTCAGAGACATTTGATGAACATATAAAAAGACTGAGGGCCTTTCTTAAGCGTCTCCAACAAGGCGGACCGGAACTTAATCCAAGAAAGTGTCTCTTTGGAGCAAAAGAAATCAAAATACTTGGACACGTTTTGTCAAACGAACGTGTGCGGCCAGACCCAGAAAAGGTGAGATCTACAACGGAACTTACTTTTCCTAAAAGTATTAGAGATGTGAGAAGCTTCCTCGGATTATGTTCTTATTACAGTCGTTTTATCAAAGACTTGTATCAAAGTCACGCGACTCCAAGAGTTGTTAAAAGCTGATGCTAAATTTATCTGGGGTGGTGCTCAACAAGATACTTTCGGTGTGTCACGAAAAGCTCTGAGGACAGACCCTGTACTTGATCCTATGATGAGATATCACGTACAGAACTACACACAGATGCCAGTGGGTATGGGCTCGGTGCTGTTCTGGTGCAAATTTCGGATGGAAAAGAGAATGTTATAACCTATGCTTCTAGGACACTTACAAAAGTCGAGAGAAACTACTCAACTACAGAAAGAGAATGTCTTGGTGTAATCTGGGCCATGTGCAGATTTCGACAGTATCTCTATGGAAGGCCATTCACAGTTGTTGCAGACCATCATTCAGTTTGTTGGTTGAGAGGTCTTAAGGATCCAACAGGACAACTCGTCAGGTGGGCACTATGTCTTCAAGAGTATGACATTACCATAGTGTACAAAAGTGGAAGAAAATACCAAGATGCCGACTGTCTATCAAGAAACCCTGTACAAGACCATCAAGACGAAAATAGTGACTGTCCCGCTACACTCCAGGATCTCTCTGCGGAGCAGAAGAAGGACGACAAGATATCTCAAATTATGCTTGCCTTAAATCGGTCAGAGGATGTGAAAGGACAATTTAAGGTATTTAATGGATTACTTCGCAACAAAAACTTTGATCCGTTTGGAAAGAGGTGGCTACCAGTGATTCCTAAACACATGCGCTTAGATGTTCTACAGAAATTCCATGACACACCTAAGGCCGGACATTTTGGATTTATTAAGACATACGATAGAATCCGCAAGAGATTTTTCTGGCCAGGTTTATTTAGGAGTGTCCGTCACTATGTGTCGCACTATAGAAGGTGCCAGAGGAGAAAGGTAGTTCCTCAGAACCCACCTGGCCGACTCATACCAATTCCACCACCCGAAACTCCATTCCAGCGTGTTGGGATTGACCTCTTCGGACGATTTCCAACGTCTGTTAGTGGCAATAGTGGATTATTGTTTTCACTGATTATCTGACACGCTATGCCATTGCAAAAGCCGTGAAAACATTCGAAGTATCCGAGGTAGCCAAATTCATCATGGAAGACATTGTATTAAGACACGGTGCTACAAGGTCATTAAGTACTGATTGAGGGAAAGTTTTTCAATCCAATCTTGTGACAGAGATAAACCGTCGGTGCTACATTGCTCATCACATGACGACTGACTATCATCCGCGAACTAACGGGCTTACTTAAAGCCTTAATAAGATCTTGGCCGACATGTTATCAATGTTCGTCTATGTTAAGCAGAGCAACTGGGATGAGGTGCTACCTTTCGTGACGTTTGCCTACAACACCACCAAACAAGGCACCACACGATTTCCGCCATTTTTCCTGGTGCATGGGCGTGAGGCGACTACGACGATGGAGACTGTGTTTCCGTTACGCCCTGACGACGTGGACGACGACTACATCGGCCAGGTGTTAACCAGAGCTGAGGAAACTCGGCAGTTAGCTCGACTCCGGGCGCTGCAGGCTCAAGAATACGATCGCCGAAGGCATGACGCGAGCCACCGCCCTGCTGTCTACCAGCCTGGTGACCTCGTCTGGATCTTCACTCCTGTTCGGAAGGTTGGTCTCTCTGAGAAGCTACTCAGGCTCTACTTTGGACCTTATAAGGTTGTAAGACAGTTGTCTGATGTTACTTATGAAGTTGAAGATTTCGACCCCGACACAAGGCGATGAAAGATCAGAGATATGGTCCACTTCCTTCGAATGAAGCCCTATAAGAATCCTGCAACCCAGGGTAAATTCGAAGCTCCAGCGACAGGCAACAAGCGGAAAGGTGACGAAGAGTGTAGTGGCAAAATAAATTGTAAGAAGATCACCGCCAGGGTGAGAATCAGTCATCCTGAGTCGAAGTATACAGGACCGATGACTCGTTCCCGGACTAGGACGACGTAACACCGAGACGCGAGACGCTGTTATCTTAAGAAGGGGACAATGTCGCAGAAGAAGTTGAGTAGCTCCATGATGTGGTTATGATACTAACCTGTTGCATGGAGAGTCGTGAGTTCAAAATTCACCTGGACTGTGCCATTTCAATTTCTGTATTCGATTCGGGTACATTCTAGAAGTATCCACAAATGTCAAGAAACATTGTACTGGAATGTTCTGTAGCTGGATATATACTGTATGTGTTCTGGTTGGAGGCAGTTCGCTCCGCGCTCTTGTATGTGCAAGTGCTGAATAAATCTTCGTTAAGCGAAGTTAGTGTTCGTCATTCATCTAAGTACACCTTCTTCTACGTGAAAATATCTTTGTTCAAAGGTTTTGTATGAATATATTACTACTTCTATTCGTGGTTTCTTTAGGGCGTTAAATTGTTTAATATTTTGAAGAATCAGCCTCAGTTGCACAAATTTTCTGGTCTTTACCAGGTTTCGGCTAAATTAATCTAGCCTTCTTCAGAAGCATAAAATTACTATAACATGCCAGAGTAAGGCACAGTCAACATTAAAATTAAAACCTATAGTACCGTGGTAATATTAATTCGACATGGTACCACGGTACTACAGGTTTTAATTTTAATGTTGACTGCCTTACTCTGGCATGTTATAGTAATTTTATGCTTCTGAAGAAGGCTAGATTAATTTAGCCGAAACCTGGTAAAGACCAGAAAATTTGTGCAAATGAGGCTGATTCTTCAAAATATTAGTCTATCACAGTTGCTGAAGGGGCTGTAATATGCTAAAAATTCCTAAATTGTTTACCTCCATTCTTGTAACTACCATAAGAAACATTCTGCAGCACACATTTTAAAAATGCCTTCAAACTGATGGTCATCGCTTTATCACACATAATTATACACAATACAAAACACAGAACTGTGGCTTAGAGTTGTGACTGAAACCTCTACAGAACTTGGGTATTCAGTGACCACGCTGCTCGATGCCACCTTCACACATGATGTGGTTCAAAATGGTTCAAATGGCTCTGAGTACTATGGGACTTAACATCTATGGTCATCAGTCACCTAGAACTTAGAACTACTTAAAGCTAACTAACCTAAGGACGTCACACAACACCCAGCCATCACGAGGCAGAGAAAATCCCTGACCCCGCCGGGAATCGAACCCGGGAACCCGGGCGTAGGAAGCGAGAACGCTACCGCACGACCACGAGATGCAGGCTACACATGATGTCCTCCATCATTAATGCACTAACAGTTTTTGCGTGGTTGTGAGCCCTTGGCTTCGGAGACACTGTCAGTCGGCTAACGATGTCTGTGTGAGAGAGACGCGTTAGTGACCATTATCAAACGGAGCCCTCTGTACATTTCTTTTAGATCCTAATTGTTTTCTGGCGCAGCAAAGAATATGTCCTAGGAATGCAACGCGATTTCATATTTTATGCTGTTGTAAGTTTTTTCTTGTCTATTAAGCTTTGAGGTATTCAGTCCTCAAAGAAATCACACCATCTAAATCGTATACACCCTCATTTTGTTGTGTGTGTAGACAAGGAACCACGCCTTTCGTTCTGTGTCGAAAACATATAGCCGAAAATGGGAGACATTACAAAATGAGTAAGTTTACCAGTATGAAGTCACAACAGAATACCAAACGTGTGACCTACAATTTGATACGCACTTCACTTCCTGATTACCGTTATATCATCATCATTTTCTTCAGCCTTTGTCCTGCTTTAACGAGGAGTCGGTCTTGTAACTATGGAGTTGACGGTGTTAGTGTCAGAGGGGGCGGATGCCCCTCCTGTCGCCAACCAAAACCCCCCAGGACAGAATTAGTGTACCCCAACTGTCTGCGTCTGGTGTAAGCCATGAAATAGTGTGAACGTTTTACAAATGACTGTGAATCGTGTAACAGGTGGAACGTGGGAACCAGCCCGCTATTCACCTAGTGGGAAGTGGAAAACCGCCTAAAAACCACAATCAGGCTGGCTGGCATACCGGCCCCACTCGTTAATCCGCCAGGCGGATTCCATCCGGGGCCGGCGCGCCTACTCGAGTTCACGCTATCGGCTACCCTGACGGGATGCTAATTATCGTTATATCTTTCCATAATTATAGATTCGGGGCGATTTCTATGTCTGCTGTATGTGTGTCTATTGTTTAAATTACGTAAGCCGATATTTTGTTACTCAAAACTGATTACCGCTGTGTGCTATCATCGCTGCATGTCTTTAAATATGACGTATACGTGTTGCATTATTCGATTTTCTCTTGCCACATTTGCTTAAATGGCGGTAGTGGCGATCGCTATTTCCTAATTCCAATGTGTTTTCAGATCACTTGTCTGTCGGAATACATTTTCTGTAATAAATTTTCTAATTACAGCTATGCTTTTGTAGGTGTTTAGAATTGTCATTTATCAGTAGTGGATTTTCAATTGTCGTCAATACTTCTTTATGACTTTGCAGTGTGCGCTATGTGCAGGGGGAAGGGGTAATTCAGAAGTTACATAAACTTATTCAGCGTTCAGTAGCATGTCCTCACTGGGACGAGTACCTGCCATTAGCAACTTTCGAAAGCTTATTTCTCCGCAGCTTCTCCAATAGGCGCGAGCACAAACTTTCGTGCGACTAAGAAAATTGCCCGGATACGAAAGGAGGTCTAGGTAATTAGCGTGACTTACCTTTGTCCGAGAAACCACATTTACCCCATATTCAACTGTGTTATCAGAGAATTCCAACAAATGCCAACCAGATATACCACTGATTAGCCATAATGCGGTGGTGTAATGCCTCCCTAGTACAGTAGAGTAACTTGAAATCAAGGCGCATTGCGTGAAGAAGTAAAACTCCTAAAAGAACAAAACTATATTCAGAGCCATAGATTATTTTACCTTACTATAGACATTTTATTGACACGTGCCATCACATACACGTTGAAACAGTTGCACCGCAACGATGTTTACAGCGGTCAATGCGACCAACCGGGAAACAAATATAAAAATGGCTCTAAGCACTATGGGACTTAAAATCTGAGGTCATCAATCCCCTAGACTTAGAACTACATAAACCTAACCAACCTAAGGACATCACACACATCTATGCCCGAGGCAGGATTAGAACCTGCAACCGTAGCAGCAGCGAGGTTCGGTACTGAAGTGCCTAGAACCGCTCGGCCACAAGGGTCGACGGAAACAAATAGACGAGTCCAGCAGCGGTATTGAATTGCCTGCTGTACCTACTAGCGAGCTACAGAAAATGACATCCTCTGGTGGAGTACTCGTAAAGCTAAGCATATAAAAGATGCAGGGTTGAAGATAATGTTTTCGATTTATGAACTGTGGTATTCTCTTCTATTCTAGGTTTACTATTATATACTTACCACAATTTTATCTTTGTAACTGTTTTAACAATATGACTGTCGTCTTGAAGTACCAAGTAACGAGGGCGCCATCTCTTATTTTTCTTGCCCACTCCTCTATAATTCCTGACATTATAATCCATTTACATTAATGATTCCTGGACGCTGCGCATCGAACAAAAATTGTCACTTTCCTCTCTTACTACATTGGTTATCGTACACACTCTTGTATTTTTTATATGTATGAACCTTACCGAAGTAGTATGGTTTGCGTGTCTCAGCGATACAGATAGTCGTACTGCGGGTGTAACCACAAAGAAGAGAAATCTATGGAGACGCCAGACAAACCTCTGGTTCCTGTCAAGGAACAACAACCTTTTCGGTGGTTGCTCCAGCATCAGTTTGGATAATTCACTGATCTACCTTTGTAACACTCGCCAAAATGGTCTTCCTATGTTGGTATTGCTAATGGCTGAAACCAAATGGAAACTATAGCATGCAATTCTAGTGTACTATTTAATTATTATGGTGTTCTCTTGAGGTAAAATAGCTTATCTACTCAATAAAGGGATCTGCCATGGCACGATCCTACCCGTCGAACATCAGTTACACTTTTCCTAATGACGACGTCCTCTTGAGTTGTCCCCACATGTGACTTCTCGCGCGAGAACTACTCAAGGATATGTCACCAATCAGGAGAAACGAAATTGGTGTTCTACGGGTCGGACCGTCGAATGTAAGATCCCTTAACAGGGTACGTAGACTAGACAATTTAAGATGGGAAATGGGTAGAGTGCAGTTAGAGTTAACGGGAATTAGTGAAGTGCGGTGGCAGGCAGAAGGAGATTACTTGTCATGTGTATACAGGGTTGCAATATAAAATGAAGTAAGGGTAGGACGAGCCCGCCCAGCTAGCCCCGTGGTCTAACGCGCTGCTTCCCGAGCAGGAAGGCGCGCCGGTCCCCGACACGAATCCGCCCGGCTGATTATTGTCGAGATCCGGTGTGCCGGGCAGCATGTGGATGTTTTTTAAGGCGGTTTTCCATCTGCCTCGGCGAATGCGGGCGGGTTCCTCTTATTTATTTATTTATTTATTTATTGTTCCGTGGGACCAAATTAAGGAGAAGTCTCCATGGTCATGGAACGAGTCAATACATGAAATTATAACACGATATTAGAAACAGATAAAATGAAATATAAAAAAACATATTCAGGTGACAAGTCGTAAGTTTAAATGAAGAAAATCAACAATGTAACACTGGAATTTGCTTAATTTTTTAGCTCCTCCAGGAGCTCCTCGACAGAATAGAAGGAGTGAGCCATGAGGAAACTCTTCAGTTTAGACTTAAAAGAGTTTGGGCTACTGCTAAGATTTTTGAGTTCTTGTGGTAGCTTATTGAAAATGGATGCAGCAGAATACTGCACTCCTTTCTGCACAAGAGTCAAGGAAGTGCATTCTACATGCAGATTTGATTTCTGCCTAGTATTAACTGAGAGAAAGCTGCTAACTCTTGGGGATAGGCTAATATTGCTAACAACAAACGACATTAAAGAAAATACATACTGTGAAGACAATGTCAGTATTCCCAGATTTTTGAATAGGGGTCGACAAGAGGTTCTGAACTTACACCACATATAGCTCGAACAGCCGGTTTTTGAGCCAAAAATACCCTTTTTGAATCATAAGAATTACCCCAAAAAATAATACCATATGACATAAGCGTATGAAAATATGCGAAGTAGACTACTTTCCGTGTTGAAGTGTCACTTATTTCAGATACTGTTCTAATGGTAAATAAAGCAGCATTTAGCTTCAGAACAAGATCCTGGACATGGGCTTTCCACAACAGCTTACTATCTATTCGAACGCCTAGGAACTTGAACTGTTCCGTCTCGCTTATAATATGCCTATTCTGTCTGATCAAAATATCGGTTTTTGTTGAATTGTGAGTTAGAAACTGTAAAAACTGAGTCTTACTGTGCTTTAGCATCAAATTATTTTCCACAAGCCACGAACTTATTTCATGAACTACATTATTTGTTATTGTTTCAATATTACACACAAGATCCTTCACTATCAAGCTGGCGTCATCAGCAAACAGAAATATTTTTGAATCACCTGTAATACTAGAAGGCATATCATTTATATAAATAAGAAACAGCAGTGGCCCCAGCACCGACCCTTGGGGAACGCCCCACTTAACAGTGCCCCATTAGGACTGAACATCACTACCACTCTCAATATTGCGGAGAATTACCCTCTGCTTTCTGTTCTTAAAGTAAGAGGCGAACCAATTGTAAGCTACTCCCCTTACTCCATAATGGTCCAACTTCTGCAGTAATATTTTGTGGTCAACACAGTCAAAAGCCTTCGTTAAATCAAAGAAAACACCTAGCGTTCAGAACCTTCTATTTAATCCGTCCAAAACCTCACAGAGAAAAGAGAATATAGCATTTTCAGTTGTTAAACCATTTCTAAAACCAAACTGAAAATTTGACAGCAAATTATGTGAACTTAAATGCTCCAGTAACCTTGTATATACAACCTTCTCGATAACTTTAGCAAACACCGATGGCATAGAAATAGGTCTAAAATTGTCAACATTATCAATGTCTCCCTTTTTATAAAGTGGCTTCACTACCGAGTACTTTAATCGGTCAGGAAACCGACCACTCCTAAAGGAAAAGTTACAGACATGGCTGCGAACTGGGCTAACATACATAGAACAATACTTCAGTATTCTGCTAGATACCCCGTCATATCCATGAGAGTTCTTGGTCTTTAGTGATTTAATTATTAACTCAATCTCCCTCTTCTCAGTATCATGGAGGAGCATTTCAGGTAACAGTCTCGGAAAACTTTTTTCTAAGAGCGCTATATGATTCCCTGTTGGGACTAGGTTTATATTTAGTTCACCTGCTATATTCAGAAAGTGATTATTAAATACTGTACATATATGCGACTTATCAGTAACACGAACATTCCCACTACGCACTGATTCTATATCCTCGACCTGTCTCTGCAGACCAGCAACTTCCTTTACGACTGACCATATGGTTTTAATTTTATCCTGAGACTTAGCTATTCTATCTGCATACCACATACTTTTTGCCTTCCTAATAAAATTTTTAAGCACCTTAGAATACTGTTTGTAATGGGCTGCTACATTTAGATTTTGACTGTTTCTAACGTTTTGATATAATTGCCACTTTGTTCTACAAGATATTCTTATCCCTCTGGTCAGTCACCCAGGCTGCCTGTTTGTGCTAGTACCCTGTTTTAAACGTTCTAACGGAAAGCAACTTTCAAAGAGCACGAGAAAAGTCTTGAGAAAAGCTTTATATTTATCGTCTACTGTATCAGCGCTATAAACATCTTGCCACTCTTGTTCCTTTATAAGGTTTACAAAGGTCTCTACAGCAACTGGATCAGCTTTCCTGAACAGCTGATGACTATATTTAACACGTGTTGCAGCACAAAAATCTTTTAAAGTTAAAATTTGTGCATCATGATCTGAAAGGCCATTCACCTTTTTGCTAACAGAATGCCCTTCTAGTAATGAGGAATGAACAAAAATGTTGTCTATGGTTGTTCTACTGTTCCCTTGCACTCTCGTTGGAAAGAATACGGTTTGCATAAGGTTATATGAAATAAAGAGGTCTACCAGCATCCTCTTCTTTGCACAATCACTTATACAATTAATATTGAAGTCACCACATATAACTAACTGTTTGTATTTCCTATAAAGAGAACCAAGAACCTCCTCTAGCTTTAGCAAAAATGTTGTGAAATCGGAGTCTGGGGATCTATAAATAAAAACAGTTAGAAGTTTAGCTCCGTTAAATTTAACCACACCTGCACAACATTCAAGCACCTTTTCAGTGCAGTACTTTGAAACATCAATTGACTCAAATGGGATGCCGTTTTTCACATACATGGCTACTCCCCCACACCGCAAAGAGCTCCTCAAAAAGCTGCCAGCCAACCTGTATCCTGGTAAAGGAAGCCTCTGAATTATCTCCTTATTTAAGAAGTGTTCAGATATACCAATAATTTCAGAGTCAACATCTATAAGTAGTTCACTAACTTTATCTCTAATACCTTGTATATTTTGATGAAATATACTAATTCCCTCATTACTCGGATACCTAAGCTTTGTCAAAAGTGATTCCCTTGTTAGAGAGACTTCCCTTAAGCAGGAATACCTGTCAGCTGACTTCAATCTAAAAAAGGTGCAGCTCTAACACCCACTACTGCAGGAATTTTCCCATGAGTGATCCCACCAACCCCACCTATGCTGTCACCTATAAGCTTTGCCAACCTCCCCTTCCCATATCTGTTGAGGTGCAGGCCATGTCTAGTGAAACCCGTCCTGCTGATAGACTCCACCGACACCACTGAAATGTGACCCATGCTTTCTGTCATCAGCGCGCCCCCAAGTCTCATGTTATTACGCCTGACGGCTGTATTAAGATGAGGCCGATCGTGACGCTGAAACAATTCCACGAAATGCACATTCGTGTTGCCAGTCTGAGTGGCTATCTTTTCCAGGTCACCATCTATGTTATACTCTCCATCCCTATCAATACTATTACCAGCCCTACCCACAATCACTACCTGATCCTCTTTAGTAAAATCCCTACATAACCCCCCTATGTTAACAGTCACCTGAGCCAACCCTGCATTAGGCTTCACAATGCTGGTGACCTGGTACTCACTCCCCAGCACTTCCTGCAACTGCTGGCCTACACCTCTGCCATGAGAATTACCTAACAGCAGAACGTTCTTCTTCCTCTTCGACTTTGCAACTGTTCTAGGCACAGTAACTACTGAGGTCTGCTGCAAACTTCCTACATCTACAGCTACTGACAGTGCCAAGGATGTGTGATATTCCTTGCGAGTGTAGAAACAGTTACGTGGGGCAATCGATACGGTCTGGCGTCGACCACTTTGAGGAGAGTCAGCGTCTTCTAACATACCGAAATTTTCAAAAAAATGGCGCTGGATTAGCACAACCTATTAAACAAGGCCAAGATTATATTTGAACACAGAATTCTGACTCACGCTTCGAACTACTGGTACTTGGTGATTACAAAAGCAGTATAAATTAGACTTTGTGGTTAATACTTCAATAGAGACACCGGCTATACACTTAGCAATGCGTGGAAGTGTGCAGTTGATCATGAAACAACACAGAGGAACACTTTCAGTAGTTTACTGCCTGATGCGAGAGATGGCGCTGCAAGCAACGCTGGATATAGAGCGCAAACGTAATCTATAGACGTAGAGGGTGCCACTATAGTATGCTCCGTATCCATGATATCATCACATAATTCAGCCAATCAGCTGCCGTCCTTTGGGTATAAAAGTTGGAACTTCGCAAAAAAATGTTTCACGATAGTCAAAAGTAGCCCCTCACAACGATGCTGGAAATAGTCGTCGAAAGCTCAGGATTTTATCCAAATTCGACCCGGTAATTTTACCGAGGTCATTTTATGCAAGGGCTCCGTCGTGAAACACGTCTTAGCCATATTTGAGGTTTGTTGATGACACTGAAATTCTATCACAAATGCCAACGGATTTTGAAAACAATTGTACAGAACGCATATGTCTTGAAAAGAAATTATGAGATGAATATCAACATAAATAAAACAAGGTAATGGAGTGTAATCGAATTATGTCAGATGATTAGGAAATGAGGCACTAAAAGGAGTAGATGAATTTAGCTATTAGGACAGCAAAATATCAAAGTATAGAAGATATAAAATGCATACTGGTAATAGCAAGAAAAATATTTCTGAAAAAGAAGAGTTTGTTAACGTTTGATTTAAATTTAAATATTAAGAATTTTTTCTGAAGGTACTTGTCAGGATTGTAGCCGTCGACCAAAGTGAAACGTGGACGATAAGTAGTTGAGACAAGAAGAAAGTTCAATCACGATGTAGGGAAGCAACTTCAGCCAGTTAAATCCAAATCTTTTGATCCAGATTGTATACTTTTGGAGTATACTGATGTAACAGCGCCATATTTAGCAATCATATAAAACTGTTCGTTCGACAAAAGATCGGTACCTAAGGACTGGAAAGCTCCACAGGTCACACCAATACACGAGAAAGGAAACAGAAGCAATCCGCTGGATTACAGACCAATATCACTGACGTCGACTTGCAGAAGGATTTTGGAACATATGCTGTGTTCGCACATTACAAATTACCTCCAAGAAAACGATTTATTGACACATATACAGCACCGATTAATAAAATATCGTTGTTATGAAACACGACTGACGTTTTATTCGCACGAAGTATCGAGAGCTATCGACAGGGTATTTCAAACTGAGTCCATATTTCTAGATTTCCAGAAGGCATTCGCCATCGTTCCTCACAGTAGGTTTCTAATCAGATTGAACACCTATGGAATATCGTAGCAGTTGTGAGATTGGATTCATGATTTCCTCTCAGAAAGGTGACAGTTCTTGATAAGTGACCGAAATTCATCTGGTAAAAACGAGGTGACATCTGGTGTTCACCATGGAAGTGTTGCAGTTTCTCGAATGCTCCTAATCTGTATGAAAGATTTAGGAAACAATCTGAGCAGATCTCCTAAATATTTTGTAGATGATGCTATCGTTTACCGTCTAGTTCAGTCATTAGGAGCTCAAATCAAATTGTAAAATTATTTACAAAAGATATCTGTATAGTGCGAGGAGTGTCAATTAACTCTAAACAATAAAAAGTGTTAGCTCATACACCTGAGTACTCAAAAAAATCCTTTAAATTTCAGTTGTAAGACAAATCGCACAAATTTGAAGTCTGTCAATGCCACTAGGTACCTAAGGAATACAATTACGAACTACTTAAATTGCAGCCATCACATACAAAACATTCTGACGAGCAACAGATCGACTAAAGAGACTGCCTACATTATCCTTGTCCGTCCTCTTATGGAGTGTTACTGCGCGGTATGAGATCCATATATATCGATAGGATTGCCGGAGGATATCGAAAAAGTTCGACGAATGCCATCTCGCTTTGTATTATCGCGCAAAAGGGAAGAGAATGTCGCTGATGATACACGAGTTGGGGTGGCAATAAAAACAAAGGAGTTTCTCGTTTCGGCGAGATCTTTTCCCAAAATTTCAATCACGAACTTTTTCCTCCGAATGTGGAAATATTTTGTTGACTCGACCCTACGTGGGGAGAAACAGCCATCGTAAAAAAAGAAAAAAGAGAAATGAAACCTCGCACTGAAAGATGTGTTCGTTTCTTTCACGTGTAATTCGAGAGTGGAACGGTAGAGAAATAGTCTGAAGGAGCTTCGATAGATCTTCGCAGATGAGTCATCAAAGCATCTAATTGTGATCTGCAGAGTAGTCATGTAGATGTAGATATAGATGTAGTTAAACACCGTGCTGCAGAAGAATGCTGATTGCTTAAGGCAGTGACGGCACGGACCGTCCAGAAGAGATGCTGCTGCTCAAGGGCCAGTGCTAAGAGAGAATCCGTTACGTCTCGTGAAACGTTTAGAGCAATGTCGTCATTGTTCTGTGGAGCGTTGGAAGCAGGTTCTATGTAGCGATGCGTCACAGTACATGATACGATATTTAGAAGGACGTGTCTGTAGTTGGCGAACGCTAAGCGAATGGCTTTCACAAGAGACGTTGGTTGGTGGTCGCGTGATGATCTGAGATTGAATTTTCTTGTTTGGAACAGGATCGTAAGCTTTAGAAAACTGAACACAGGTGCATTCGAAAACATACACCGAATTCCCAAACGTCATCGGTGGGCAATGGAACCCAAGTTGGTTTTCGGCTCCTGAAGCCTGCGCAGTGCATTTACCCCCTCTCAGTCCCATCATCTCATTGTCGAAGGCCAGAGACAAAGTGGAAGACTTAAGTTACGGTGGCTAGGCACTATACACCCAGATGTAAGACCGAGAAGACTAAATCCACAGGAAGCGTTAGACCATAAGAAATGGCATCCGTGGACCCAAAAATCAGATCCCGTTCCAGCGGGACGGTGCTAAGAAGAATAAGTCTTGGCAGAAATATGTTCCTGACGCCCCATATTCCAATCAACCGCGATCTGTCTCACAGTAGTTCATTGATGGGTCCTTATGGCTCCGATGAGATATGGTAGTGGCCGTCCTGTGCGCCTGTATACGCGTGTGGAAATATTGTCTCCGCCGAACTAGCGTACACAACATCTACATCATTCGAAATTTATACACTACCAGAAGGCGTAAATTGTTCAAGATTTGCTTCTTAGTGCTTGTCCACTATCAATATCACCAGATGATGACCGCTACCTGTAAATGATGGCTCATAACTACCCGGAGGGTACAAGAAAAATTTGGCACCTCACAAAATATGAAACCGTTTGGGCATTTCTCTGTCATATACTTTGCTCCTCCAGAAAAGAGAACGTATACAATATAAAAACTAAACTCAAGCTAAGTTCGTCGGAACAGGCCAAGAAGGCTCAACGGTACCGATCGGCCACCGTGTCATCCTCAGCCCACAGGTTTCACTGGATGCGAATATTGGAGGGGCATGTGGTCAGCACTTCGCTCTCCCAGCCGTTTTCAAATACAATATTACTGTAAGCAAATTATAGTATTAAGATTAATGTATCCCACTGTTTACTATGTTATAAATGTTTGGATTTTAAAACGGTAGACGCATAGTACCATGATATTTTAATGCACTTGACTTACTGTTTTAATTTGCGGATGAACAAAGTAATATAGTCTTACAGTCGTGTCATCACTTATGGACATGCAGTACCACCAGGTTCAGAGCATTATACGATAACGTTCACAATACAGCACGTTTTTGTATCTCTTTTGTGGTCGCCCAATATCAAAGCCCATCGATGTACCCTTTCACATCTACACGTTACCTACATGGAGTGGTCACCGCGGCCGTGGCTAATCGATTAGCTGCGACACGGGATTCAGAGGACACGATGCAGCGTGCGCCGAGTGCCTCAGTGTGCACGTGGACACTGCTTGGGCAAACATGAAAATGGAGAAGGTTGCAAAATAATACGTAGCTACGGTATATTACTATTCCCTCTGGACGTTAGATTTCTTTCCAATAAAAGTAATGTTGTATTCTTAACATGTAATGTTATTATTACGATGGCACTTGTTTAATTAAAGATTCTTGGTGACATCGATGTTCTGTAGTGGCATAAACCGTATATAACGATAAATTGCAAACGTGGTGAAACACGATTGCGATTTTGCTTCTAACGTTTCATTACAGGAGCGACTATTTTGTTACATAATTTCTTAATTTCAAATATTATGATATTTTCAGGTATCTTTTACATTGTGACTTTTTTAAAAGGTAAAAGAATCGGAAGAAAAACAAATAAAATATATTCTGTACATAGGGAGCACTCTTATCACTGCTGGCCGCAATTTAAATCTGTTTCAAGCTCAATATTGACATCTTGTTTTATTTTTTTTTACACATTTACTTGGGAACCCAGTGTGATGACTGCGTGCTAGGGTAAGAGGTTCCCTGTACATTTTAATGTTCACTCTGTACCCGTGGCCTACGACAAATACAAGCCTAAGCGCATGGCTGTGTGAAGTCAGCAATGTATTGTTCGTGGCCAACGATGAATACTCATCAAAGTCCACAGACATATGTATGTCCGTGTCAAAGCCCTTTGATCAAATCTTTGACAGTGTAGTAGGGAAGCTTTTAGCAATGATCTTTGATAAAAGTTAGAGTGAGGCCGTTGTTTACATGTCACTTCGCTTACTTTAGTGCATTTTATAAAATGACGAAGTATATAGTGCGTGGCCACCATGACAGTGATCGTTGTAAAGTATGAAAAATACGAAATTCTTCATATCACGCACGCTGGCTACAAAAACCGTGATTAGGGGTTGGAATCTTAAAACGAAATGTCTTCAGCAACCAGCTGCATTCGAATTTGCTGCACTGTGGCTGTTGACAATGATAACAACTGCATTGCAAGAGAGGCAGAAACACACACATACAAACAGCACATAAAATACCTATGTGAATATTTTCTTTTGATAATGAGAAAGAATTCTCGAAATGCCTCATATTAAGTATGAAAAAATATGAAACTAGTGCAGTGTTTCATTACTTAAATCATGAATAACACAGCTACAGGCTTTCCAATAACATCGATTACGATTAATGAAATTAAGAAATGTTGATTCTTAAATGAGTATCGTATATACAAATATCAGGGTCTACTTTCAGGAGCGCAAACTGAAATGTTTGTTCGTTCACATTCTAATAATTTTTGTAGTTCTTTTTGTCCTCGCACTGTAGCTCACGAAGAAAATTCTGGGGAACAATTCGAGCTTCTTCACTCGCTGTCCACGGTTTCACCCACAATAGCTTCCATTTCTCTATTTTCCAGCAATGCGCTCGCCACCAATATATGCTTTTTTTAGCTCTTCGTCTTGCGTTCCCGAACAATTATGACGAAAAATTTTACGATCGTATAATAGCTCCAGTGAAGTAGTTTGGTCAAAGAAAATTCACAAAATCTTTGACAGAGCTTATGTTTGTGTGGGCCGGCTGTTAGCACTATAGTGCTGACGGCACACAGACGTGCGCTTAGGCCTGTATTTATTGTAGGCCACGCAATTTACCATAAGTTTGCTTGCATAGAGCGTAATACTTCTGTAACTTGCCCTTGCACTACCGTTGAGACTATGTAATCGAATTTTTTGATCATAGGATGGCCTCAAGAAGGTGTTGTCTACCGAAACCGGTATCCAGTCGACAAAATAAATAATCTGCGACTATACACTAAAACATAATTTTTCAGTACTTATGATTTAGTCTCACGTGCACTGTTGTGAACAATGAAGAGAGTCCACAGTGCTTTCCGTTGAATGTATATTACCTATCAAATTAAAGTGTCATTTAGAAATTAGTCATAAGAACGACGTGCTCAAATAAGAGAATATTTTGCTAGAAATCTGAGTCAAATGAAAGAACATAAATCATTATTTTCTAAGCATGTGAAAAATCGCGAATAAAGCACTTCTAGCACAATACAATGTGGCGTAACGAGTACCAACCTGCAAGAAACCCCATACAATTGCAAAAGAACTAATTCTACAGTGTGCTATTCACAAGGTGTTCATTATGCTTGGAGAGTGCATGGCAAAACAACTTTTGCCTATTCCTTTGTCTGACACTAAAATTAGCCGCCGAATTCAATATTTAGGAGAGGATCTTTATGAAAAATCTATAGAAACAATTAGAGCGAGGTATTTCGGTTTCCAGCTTGATGAAGTCATTGACAGCAGTACAGATGCTCAGTTAACTTTCTATATGAACTTTGTTGAGGATATAGTAAAGTAATAATGGAATATCATCTTTTCTGTAAGGAAATACACTGATCAGCCAGAACACGATAGCGGTGTCAACTGGAAGGAATGACTTTTAGTTAGACACACACACGGTGTATGCAGTATCAGTGAGCGTGCTCTCCGAGTGTAGAATGGGGACGAAGCTCAATATACGTGAGTGTGACATAGGGCAGACTGTGATGGCCAAGAAGCTCTGCGCCATTATTTCGGAAACGGCGCGACTTGTCGGATGTTCGCGGAGTGCTGTGGTGAGTGTCTTCAACACGTGGCGAAACCAAGGTGAAACCACATCCAGACGTCGTGGGGTTTGGCGGCCATCCCTCATTACAGATGATGGACGTCGTAAGCTGAGCAGACTGGTAAAATATGAATGGCGGCGAACTGTGGCGGAATTAACATCAGTCTTTAATAACGGGCACAGTACAAGTGCGTCTGAACACACACTGCACTGAACACTCCTAACGGTGGGCGTCCGCAGCCGACGACACATGCATGTGCAAATGTTAATACCACGATATCGGCAACAACGACTGAAATAGGCATCTGACCATCGGCACTGGACGTTTTCGCAGTGGCAGAGCGTTGCATGGTCTGATGAATTCCAATACCTTCTTCATCATGCCGATCGGAAGGCGCAAATCCGTCGACTTTCAGGGGGACAGCTCCTTGACACCTGTACTGCGGGACGAAGGTAAGCTGGCTCCGGTTCCGTTATTCTCTGAGGAACATTCACGTGGCCATCCATGGCTCCAGTGGAGCTCGTGTAAGGCACCATCACGACCAAGAAATATCGTACATTGGTTGCAAACCACGTACAGCCCTTCATGGCGATCATGTTTCCCGACGGCAGTGGCATTTTTCAACACGATAATGCACCATATCAGAAGGCCAGGAGTGAGATGGAGTTGTTCGAGGACACAATGACGAATTGCAGCTGATGTGCTGCCCCCCCGCCCCCCACTCAACTCTCCCGATCGAAGACATCTGGGATGTGACTGAACGTGGAGTCAGAGCTCGGCGCACCCCTCCCCGCAATTTACAAGAATCAGGATACTTGTATGTGCAGATGTAGTGCCAACTCCCTTCAGTGACCTACCAAGGCCTCATTGTTTCCGTGCCATGACGAGTGGCCGCTGTTATCGCTGCCAAAGGTGGACATACCGGTTATTAGGTAGGTGGTCATAATAGTGTTCTGGCTGATCAGTGTAAATGCAGGTACGACAGGCAAAGTTTTGTTCGAAAACTGTTGACAGCTTCAGTACGAAAAATCGAATTAAGTGGACTCACTGTGTTTGTGTGTATACTGGTGGTGTGCGCTCCATGTCGGGGCAAGCAGTGGTCTACAAGCACTTATACATGACGAAGTTCCTGGTATTATATGGCCCCATTGCATTATCCGCAGAGAAGAACTTGCTTAGCAAAATTTGAATATTCAGCTGAATCAAGTACTGCAAACTGTCATAAACGTAGTGGATTTATTTAAAAGCGGCCTCATAAAACTACACTCCTGGAAATTGAAATAAGAACACCGTGAATTCATTGTCCCAGGAAGGGGAAACTTTATTGACACATTCCTGGGGTCAGTTACATCACATGATCACACTGACAGAACCACAGGCACATAGACACAGGCAACAGAGCATGCACAATCTCGGCACTAGTACAGTGTATATCCACCTTTCGCAGCAATGCAGGCTGCTATTCTCCCATGGAGACGAGCGTAGAGATGCTGGATGTAGTTCTGTGGAACGGCTTGCCATGCCATTTCCACCTGGCGCCTCAGTTGGACCAGCGTTCGTGCTGGACGTGCAGACCGCGTGAGACGACGCTTCATCCAGTCCCAAACATGCTCAATGGGGGACAGATCCGGAGATCTTGCTGGCCAGGGTAGTTGACTTACACCTTCTAGAGTACGTTGGGTGGTACGGGATACATGCGGGCGTGCATTGTCCTGAAGGAACAGCAAGTTCCCTTGCCGGTCTAGGAATGGTAGAACGATGGGTTCGATGACACCATGATGCCGGGTGTTGGCCCTGTGTGCCTCGGTCATATGCAGCCCTGATTGTGGCGCTCACCTGCACGGCGCCAAACACGCATACGACCATCATTGGCACCAAGGCAGAAGCGACTCTCATCGCTGAAGACGACACGTCTCCATTCGTCCCTCCATTCACGCCTGTCGCGACACCACTGGAGGCGGGCTGCACGATGTTGGGGCGTGAGCGGAAGACGGCCTAACGGTGTGCGGGACCGTAGCCCAGCTTCATGGAGACGGTTGAGAATGGTCCTCGCCGATACCCCAGGAGCAACAGTGTCCCTAATTTGCTGGGAAGTGGCGGTACGGTCCCCTACGGCACTGCGTAGGATCCTACGGTCTTGGCGTGCATCCGTGCGTCGCTGCGGTCCGGTCCCAGGTCGACGGGCACGTGCACCTTCCGCCGACCACTGGCGACAACATCGATGTACTGTGGAGACGTCACGCCCCACGTGTTGAGCAATTCGGCGGTACGTCCACCCGGCCTCCCGCATGCCCACTATACGCCCTCGCTCAAAGTCCGTCAACTGCACATACGGTTCACGTCCACGCTGTCGCGGCATGCTACCAGTGTTAAAGACTGCGATGGAGCTCCGTATGCCACGGCAAACTGGCTGACACTGACGGCGGCGGTGCACAAATGCTGCGCAACTAGCGCCATTCGACGGCCAACACCGCGGTTCCTGGTGTGTCCGCTGTGCCGTGCGTGTGATCATTGCTTGTACAGCCCTCTCGCAGTGTCCGGAGCAAGTATGGTGGGTCTGACACACCGGTGTCAATGTGTTCTTTTTTCCATTTCCAGGAGTGTAGATTTTTGTAGTCAAATGTGTCACGATTTGGGGGCTGATCATTCACCTTTCTTATTTTATAGCAGCACTCGTTGGCTTTACAGGGGAAATGTATTATGGCGCATTTTTAACTTAGGTGAGAAGTGTTCTCACCTGGAAGGGAAAAAAATCATGCCAGTTCCAACAAGGGAACGTTTCAAAGCTGCTATGTAATTAACGTTATTGGAAACGATATAAACGAATTTTTTAATAATTTGAACTCGACGGCACCGGTGCAGACGTGGTACGTATACTTGTATCAATGCTGGAAGAACTTTATGAGACGGTTTTCAGATCTAGTTCTGTTGAATGACTCTGGTGTCAATTCTCACTTGAGAAACAATATAATTAAGCTGCAGTCACTACTACATAATCATTTCTTTCTTCCAAGGCTTACCAATGTACTGAAATATGCCTGATATAAATCAGGATATTTGGAGAATCTAAAACTAAACTAAACTCCTCCCGAACAGGCCACGAAGGCTCAACGGTACCGACCGGTCGCCGTGTCATCCTCAGCCCACAGGCGTCACCAGGTGCGAATATGGAGGGGCATGTGGTCAGTACACCGCTCTCCCGGCCGTATGTCAGTTTCCGAGACCTTAGCCGCTATTGCTCATTGAAGTAGCTCCTCAGTTTGCCTCAGTAGAGCTGAGTGCACCCCGCTTGCCAACAGCTCTCGGCAGACCGGATGGTCACCCATGCAAGTGCTAGCGTAGCCCGACAGCGCTTAACTTCGGTGATCTGACGGGAACCGGTGTTACCACTGCGGCAACGCCGTTGGCTATTTAGAGGATCACCCGTGACAATATGAAATTCTGCTGAATTTTGTTTTGTATTGTGTTCTCCGTCATGTACGAGGGTTGGAACTTAAATAGTGGCAACTATTTATTCACAACCAATATAAAAGAGTTACGTGTTTGCACCTCTTACTGTCCTTCAAAGTAGTCGCCAGCGTTGTGTAGAACCCGTTGCCAGCGATGTGGAAGACCTAGTATACCGTTAGCAGAGACTGTTCTGTTGATGGTGCGAATGGAGCCGTCTACTGCCTGTCGAATCTCTGGAACAGTTCTGAAGCGAATGGTTCCTTCATCTTCAGAATCAAATCAAAGTCACAAGGACTTAAGCCCTGGGAGTATGGTGGGTGGTACAGTACTTCCCAGTCCCATCGACCGAACAGACCAGCCACAGCTTGTACTGTATGCGCCCGCGCATTATAGTGCAAAATGATGGGTGGGTTGGGCAGAAAGTGTCGCCGCTTCTTTCGCAAAGCTGGTCGCAGGTGATGCTCCAGAAACAAACAGTAATACTGTACACTGTCGGTCTGCCGTGGAGAAACGTAATGCGTTAGGATAACACCATCACAGTCGTACTCGAGAATCGCCATAACTTTCACCATACTGAGGCTCTGACGTACTTTCGACTTTCGCGGCGTCTCATGATAGCACTATTCATTGGAGTGGCGTTTCATTTTTGGCTCTTACGATGTGGCCCATGTCTCATCCAGTGTTACGATACAGCTTAAGAAAGCCTCGCCTTAGCGCTCATAGCGCTCCAAGTGCATCTGAGCAGCGTCGTAACGTATCCATTTCTGCATTTCCGTCAATTCATGAGGAGCCCATCGTGATGAAATTTCTTCGCATGCCCAGGCGTTCCTTCAGGATACGAAGCACAGTCGTGTGCGCTAATCCGGTTTCCAGGCGAGCTCACGAATCGTATGGCGTCGATCATTGTCCACTAAGGCAGCAGCAGCATGTACTTTTTCTTGAGAGATGCTAGGACGACCTTCCCGATGCATGTCTGCCACAATTTGCCGACCTTCGATGAAGGCTTTTACCAATGTTCCACTGTTCTGTGAGGCAATGCCGATTCCCCGCACGCCTCTTGAAGACCTTGATGACACTGTCGTACTGTACGACCTCTGGCACATTCAATCTTGATCCAACTCCGTTATTCCTGTTTCGAAAGCATGGTGATACCGTTACGTTAGACCGCTCGCTCACAAGTGACTGTGTTTTCCCTCGATTGTTCGCACGCCGGTGACGTGGGACGGCCGAGTCCATTTGCTCGGAGGTAAGCTAGTAATGTCAACAAAGTGTGCTATCAGCGAAAATAGTAGATTCCATTGCATAGTGTCTCCATAGCAGTGTTGCCACTATTTAAGTTCTAACCTACGTACATTATCTGAAGAAATTTCGTTCATTTTATGTGCATTGTATAATAAAATGTTATTTTTAAGCATTTGTTTATAGATTATCATTATTGCAGTGGTTATGTACCATACTAATCAGTTACTCATTTTCAGTTGAGAAAATACAGGTATGTGAAACCAAATTAATTATGTAAAACGTAAAATAACAATTGAAAACATAAAACAAGTATAAGTAAAATAAATACCTACACTAACAATGTTTTTGTACTTTCAACATTGCATATATATTAAATTAACAATGAATAGTTATATATTTTAATTATGTATGTTGAAAATTCTCTGACAGCACATTGTGTACAGCTTATTTTCCAAAAATGGTATTTCAAAAAAATGGTTCAAATGGCTCTGAGCACTATGGGACTTAACAGCTACGGTCATCAGTGCCATAGAACTTAGAACTACTTAAATCTAACTAACCTAAGGACATCACACAACACCCAGTCATCACGAGGTAGAGAAAATCCCTGACCCCGCCGGGAATCGAACCTGGGAACCCGGGCGCGGGAAGCGAGAACGCTACCGCACGACCACGAGCTCCGGACAATGGTATTTCAGAAACCAGCTTTATTACAATTCTTTAATTTACGTTGTAACGATAGTTTTCAATTTTCAGAATTAATTAAAGTTGGTGTGGTATTTTGCAAAAGTTAAAATTATCACAAAATTCTATTATACCATTTTCAAGAACATTAATTACATATCAAATTTCCATGAGAAACATTTTTATGTATCATTATTCAAATGTATTTCCTCAAAACGTAACGTAATATGTCAAATTACCTTTTGGGGTGTGTTTTACCCCTTAAAAGTGAAATCTGGCACAAACAAAAAAATTACGGGTTGTATTATTTTGCCCCCTCTACACAGCTACCAAGTTTCATCAAGATCGTTTTTTGACATTTGGGAATGTTACCTTGTAAGTGCTTTAAGTTTCTATTAAAGGTAGCACACTTATGTGATATATCTGAGAAGTTAAACTCACGGAGTAATTCTCTGGAAGGAATGAAACTCATTTCATTCAGGTTACTGACAAAGTTTCGGCCTTCAAAAAGAAGCTACTTCTTTAGAAGAGAAAAATGAATTTGGAGGAGAAATGGACTACTTTCCACGTTTGCAGCATTTTATAAACGACAATGAGATAGGCCTTATTGGAGATATTGTTTCAGTAATTGAAGGACATTTATCTGAACTTCATCTTCATGTTGAAAAATACTTTTCCTGAAAATTGTAGTAGGTTTCAATGGGCTCAAAATCCCTTCGGTAATGATTCACCTTCTGAGTTCAATTCTGCATATGAATAAGAGTTGATAGAACTTTCATCAGATTCGTCACTAAAAGTGAAGTCTTCATCAATAACATTGCCAACTGTTTGATGTTTAATAAGAAAAGAGTTTCAAAGTTGAGCTAGAAATCAATTTCCTTTTGCAACCTCCAATCTTTGCGAGCGTTGTTTTCCGGTGGTGAGTGTTATTAAAGCCAAGTACAAACCTAAACTTTGTATGGAGAAGAAAATGAAGGTAACTGTATCTCCTTTGGTGCTGAGATTTGATAAGCGATATAACAAGAAGTAATTGAGGTGGTTAGTAATTTATTAGTAAATATTTTCATTAATTGTTTCAGTTTTTACATGGTATCCCAAGGGGAAGCTACGAAAACAAAGTAGTTGGTCAGGAGAGTCACGAACTCAAAAAGGTGGAAAACCATTGGCCTACGGTATCTGCTGTCACCGATCCAAATGGGCACACCCGGAATCAGGTGAAACTTGCAGTGCGTCATCTCAGGAACGCTCTTCGCGCACAGTATAGTATCATTATCACCGGAAAAGAATGAAATATGCTTGAATAGCAACCTCTTTACCATATCTCTGTATGTCCATCTTTTCAGAAACGGTTGCGGGACCTCAGCTATTAAATACAGGATTTCAAATCAAACATCTTTCAGCCGTCTAATTTCCAAATTGCTACATTTTTGGGCTACCAGTTTCGGCGATATATTACGCCATCTTCAAGCCCCCTGACCGAC
The DNA here is from genome assembly GCF_023864345.2 of Schistocerca serialis cubense. Taxonomy (NCBI): domain Eukaryota; kingdom Metazoa; phylum Arthropoda; class Insecta; order Orthoptera; family Acrididae; genus Schistocerca; species Schistocerca serialis. Next base: position 480,297,367 of record NC_064640.1, read on the forward strand.
GTGTAGGAAGATTCCAACCTCGGTTCCCGTCAAAATAGGGGCCACCATTCTAAGACTGGTAAGTGTAGATTTTTGACACAGGGACCACTTCAGACAGCATCCGGCAGATGATGTTTGAAGTGATCACTGTATCAAAAATCTACAGATACCAGTTTTAGGATGCTGGTCTCTATTTTGACGGGAACCGAGGTTGTAATCTTCCTACATGTCAGTCAGGGGGCCCGAAGATGGCGTAATAAATTGCCAAACTGGTAGCCCAATAAAACAAAGATCTGGAAATTAGACGGCTTAAAGTTGTTTGATTTGACATTCTTTACCATCTTGTGGACAGATTTAAAAGAATCCAAGAATGTTACAACGCACAGCGTGAAGAAATCCCATACTGAATGTTGTTCACAAGCATATTTTCATTTCGTAGATGCGCACGTTTTAAAGAGCTGCTCTTATTTTAGTTGTTTTGTTCTCATTTTCTTTAGTTTCATTCCTGCGTGCCCTTGAATCTAATTCCGCACATTTTCGTTGTTATACAAGTAGAGGAAAACTTTTTTGGAAGTTCATATCGTAACAGGGCCATGGCAGTGGACATTACTAGCCAGATCATCGCATGTGCTATGAAAATTGACAGATTACCCCAAGGCTTAACCCATGAGCTACTGAAATATGACTACCCAATCGACAGCGCTACCAAGTTGCATAAGGACCTTAGTAATAGATAATACCGTGACGAATAAACGATGTCTTACAAAAGATAAATAGAACTACACTTCTCCGACTACCTATTAAATCTTTTGCCAATGAGCATAATTTAGGAATTTCTACTTATAGGATAGAACAAAAAACATTCAAGGAAAAATATCCTATTCAAACAGAAATAGTCACTTACATACACATCTAACATCACCTACTCTACCTCAGTTGCCCTGAAAACAGTGATTCTAGAGATGAATCTACCGACAGTATACGTGAAACAGTCTTATCCTGCTCAAAAAGATTTCGGGCTTGCAGCCGGTCGTCGTAAACTTCATTACACGATATTTCGGCTGGACAACTACCAGCCATCTTCAGGTGAGCCGAACGAGGACTGACGAAGACGTTCTCCGCTCCAGCTTATTTAGTGCGCTGATAGTACTGCCGCGCATGCGTTGCAATCGCGGAGACAGAAGGGCCACACCGCCCAGCGGCAGGTCCTCGCTGGTGGAACTGCAGCACTCAGCTGCCGTCGGTATTCTCGCTAGCCGCAGCTATCGAAGTCTCCTGGCGTCTTCGTCTCGAGCAAATTTCGGGGACGACGGGATTCCATGCGTTATTCAATTGGTAAGCACTGTCACGGTTCATTAGATTTCCCGCAATGCGCATTTCAACTGATTCTTTGATAATGGAGTCCCAAAACGTTGGTCGCAGGTTCGAATCCTGCCTCGGGCATGGATGTGTGTGATGTCCTTAGGTTAGTTAGGTTTAAGTAGTTCTAAGTTCTAGGGGACTGATGACCACAGCTGTTAAGTCCTATAGTGCTCGGAGCCATTTGAACCAACCCAAAACGTTGTTGCAGTGGCCAAAATCGAAGTGTTGTCGTACTCCATTGAATGTCAGTTAGAAATACAATGTTCCGCAACTGCAGACTTACTGGGTTGCAGTAGGCGAGTGCAACGTTGATGTTCTGTACAATGCTCTTCCACTGTACGCGTTGTCTGTCCTATATAGGCCATACCACATTGACACGGTATTTTGTAAATTCCCGCCTTCCGCAGTAACAAATCATCATTCACCGATCCCAGCAAATCCGAAATCTTAGAAGGTGGACGATAAACCACTTTCACATGAAAATGATTAAGAATCCTTGCTATCTTGAAGGAGATATTTTCGACAAAGGGAAGAAAAGCTAGGGACTTGGCTGGCGCGTCCTCCTCTTTATCCACTTCCCGGTTCCTGGCTCTAGCTGAGACGGCCCTGTTAATTTGCCGGCTCGAGTATCCATTGTCTCTGAACACCGTCCTCAAATGTGCCAGTTCCTTAGGCAAATTCTCTGCATTCGACTTCCTTGTTTCCAATAACGAAGAAACGGGATGCAGAACAAAAATATGGCCGCATTTCCCTATGAAATAGGTACTCGTTAAGGACGTCCTCAAGTTGTAAGCACAGACGAGAACATCAAAAAAGACTCCGACAAAGGCAGTCACAATCGACGTTTATCGATTCACGAAATGACATGACATGGTAGTCACAGCAAGAAAAATATTGCACTGTACTTTAAATGAAGTATTAACAATTAGAAACCTATACCGACGTTGGGTGGCACGTTTGTTGAACACCGGCTGAAAGCATACAAAACAAGCTTCTCGGAAGTGATTAAAACTTATTAAAAGGACCCGAGGGATTTTCGAGCAAATTTTTCATTATAAATGGGACGTAGGTCAGCCAACCGAAAAAGAAAAGCGTTGGCTGGAAGCCGGTGGCGCAGGGCTAAAACAAGCGATTTCAGTCTCCTCTGACCTGTATTCTCTAGGATGCAAAATATATCATTCTTATAGTTATCTCAACAAGGCAGGTCAACTGCGAACACTCTCGGTCTTAAATATGGTGCTAAACACGGAACAGAGAAAGGCAAGTGTGTCAGTATCTAACTTGCTGTGACCATAACGAAATTCTTGTAATAATTACGGAGGACATCATCACAGCATCAGACATGAACCAAATACGACAGAAAGACTAAATCGGCATTGAAAGAAACTTGGATAATACTGAGGCAATTGCGTCTAAATTCCCGCTACATACATTGGCGGAGCGTAGAACATAAGCCACAAGTCCTCATTGCATTAACGCATAGCGCCGATGAAACCGCATGATAGCAGCAAAAGTGCTTTGTTCGCTGAATTAACTCGACTCCGTCACAATGTTACAGGAGCACAAAAGACACCTAACAGCGCTCACTTGACGAGCTGCATGGGTGGATACGGACTTACATAACCACCAGAGACAATTATGAGGAAGTCGTCCTCCAAAGTGAGCAGCAAAAAGGTAGAAATTATCTACAATGTGGTTGCAACACAGTGTTCAGGGAAAACATGTAGACTTGTCAATGACTCAGTGAAGGAGGCGTTGGACCAAGTGTCCTCTTGAAACACGATTTCTTGACGTCGACCCCAGTACTGATATTTAGCATACAGTATATGACAGCTCGGAATCACAAACGAAAGGAGTATAGAAACGAAATTGTCGTTACATATTCAACCACTTTTTGACAAGCACAGCAGATATGTAAAAACTAAAATGGAACAAAGCGGAAGATTCAGATGATAAAAATCCTCCCCTAATTTTCTCAATTTATCACGCCGCCCATTGTTTCAGTCCTGATACTACGCATCAAACGATGTTTTACGGCAAGGAATGGTGCGAAAAGATTGGAAGACAGCCAAAGTGGTCATCACTTTCTTAAAGGGAGGAAAAGAATTCATTACTAATCAGTTCGCATAATCAGTGCACTGGCTAAAATTCTTGAGTTATTATTGGGTGATTGGTTGCAGGCATTCAGGGATCCTCAAGGAGTGAGCATACCAAAGCGACTTTTTTAAAAGTAACTAACTGAAGTTCGAGTAAATATACAACATTCATCATGTTTGAGACTGCAAGTGCATTTGACAGCCCTTCGTGAACCGCATTGTTAGCGCGACTATTCGTCCTTCAAAAGACCACTTTCGTCTTTTAGATTATTCCAGGTAAAATCGTTTGAAGGTCATAAATCTGCGAACGACGGACTTCCTTCAGCGACTGATCTGCTGTTCAAATTCTGAGAGTCTCGAGAATTACTCTCCTCCTGTAATAACTGTTTCCGACGATTAAGCTGAACAGTTGGCCGTGTAGTGGAATCTGAAGACTTAGTAACTCAGTTCGGAAAGAAGAAAGTGACTGAAACTGATTCTCGTGGTACTACTGCCACTTGTAAATTGTCTTCACAGGCGGCTATAACTTACACAATACAATACGTATCTCAATAGTCAGTTACGCTGCCGGCGTCTGTTCTTACAAAAAAAGAAAAACGATTCCTTAAGTTCATGACAAAATGACTGCCAACAGAGGAATGCCGTGTGACAAAATCTTCCAACGTGAGGTTTCATTTCATTCGTCCACCTACCCTTCAGTCGAAGTGACATTAAAATAATATTCTTTCGTAGTCCGTGGTAAAGGATAAGTGTGAGATGAATTATTTTGATTTGTCTTCTTGCTAGGAAAATCTCTTACCACGAATAGCATTAGATGCCCTGGATATTGGACTTTCTACGTTAGACACAATTATCGGTTTCGTACATACACTCCTGGAAATTGAAATAAGAACACCGTGAATTCATTGTCCCAGGAAGAGGAAACTTTATTGACACATTCCTGGGGTCAGATACATCACATGATCACACTGACAGAACCACAGGCACATAGACACAGGCAACAGAGCATGCACAATCTCGGCACTAGTACAGTGTACATCCACCTTTCGCAGCAATGCAGGCTGCTATTCTCCCATGGAGACGATCCTAGAGATGCTGGATGTAGTCCTGTGGAACGGCTTGCCATGCCATTTCCACCTGGCGCCTCAGTTGGACCAGCGTTCGTGCTGGACATGCAGACCGCGTGAGACGACGCTTCATCCAGTCCCAAACATGCTCAATGGGGGACAGATCCGGAGATCTTGCTGGCCAGGGTAGTTGACTTACACCTTCTAGAGCACGTTGGGTGGCACGGGATACATGCGAACGTGCATTGTCCTGTTGGAACAGCAAGTTCCCTTGCCGGTCTAGGAATGGTAGAACGATGGGTTCGATGACGGTTTGGATGTACCGTGCACTATTCAGTGTCCCCTCGACGATCACCAGTGGTGTACGGCCAGTGTAGGAGATCGCTCCCCACACCATGATGCCGGGTGTTGGCCCTGTGTGCCTCGGTCGTATGCAGTCCTGATTGTGGCGCTCACCTGCACGGCGCCAAACACGCATACGACCATCATTGGCACCAAGGCAGAAGCGACTCTCATCGCTGAAGACGACACGTCTCCATTCGTCCCTCCATTCACGCCTGTCGCGACACCACTGGAGGCGGGCTGCACGATGTTGGGGCGTGAGCGGAAGACGGCCTAACGGTGTGCGGGACCGTAGCCCAGCTTCATGGAGACGGTTGCGAATGGTCCTCCCCGATACCCCAGGAGCAACAGTGTCCCTAATTTGCTGGGAAGTGGCGGTGCGGTCCCCTACGGCACTGCATAGGATCCTACGGTCTTGGCGTGCATCCGTGAGTCGCTGCGGTCCGGTCCCAGGTCGACGGACACGTGCACCTTCCGCCGACCACTGGCGACAACATCGATGTACTGTGGAGACGTTACGCCCCACGTGTTGAGTAATTCGGCGGTACGTCCACCCGGCCTCCCGCATGCCCACTATACGCCCTCGCTCAAAGTCCGTCAACTGCACATACGGTTCACGTCCACGCTGTCGCGGCATGCTACCAGTGTTAAAGACTGCGATGGAGCTCCGTATGCCACGGCAAACTGGCTGACACTGACGGCGGCGGTGAACAAATGCTGCGCAGCTAGCGCCATTCGACGGCCAACACCGCGGTTCCTGGTGTGTCCGCTGTGCCGTGCGTATGATCATTGCTTGTACAGCCCTCTCGCAGTGTCTGGAGCAAGTATGGTGGGTCTGACACACCGGTGTCAATGTGTTCTTTTTTCCATTTCCAGGAGTGTAATTAAGTTCTGCAGCTAAATTCACAACTAAATATGTATCTGCCTAATTTACTTCACACTGTGTGGGTGCAAATACTGTTCTTCAGAATGAACTGTTTCGTTGTTGAGATCAAAGTTTTTAAAAGGCAGAAGGTCACACGGCATTTATGCCTTTTACTCCTCAGAGCATTTTGATGTTTATGTTACTTCAATCTCCTAAATCTTCTCTCCTTCAAGGAATAATGCGAATCGTGTAACTGCCGGAGCAACAAACACACGCAGATGGAGTGAAACAGGCCAGGTCCCATTCGTGACAGGCGAACCACATCTACAACCCGTTCCCTGGCCTTTACACGCCATGACGTTGGTGGGCCCGAATCGTTGCCACCTGGAGATTCACATGGATCCATATCATTCTCTTGAATGTCTGGAAAAGTAGAGGCTTAAACAAACCGAGCCACATCTAATGTGGAGAAAAGTCAATACAACAAGGGTGCGTCAAGTGCCTCAGAGGTTGCCCACTACTGTCCCATCACATGTGCCGTCTACTAAATCAGAACATGGCATAACTAAAGGCTGACTTTATATTCCTTTAGTGAGCTTTCGAACATTTTTGCGATCTGAGTAGTAAACCGAAAATCACTGTCCGCTGTGAAATGCAGCATTAAACCCGTACGCTTCACGGCAGTCGCTGAAACAGTCTTCCTGGAATCTCTAACCAACCTACACGATTAAAGATTGTAATTTTCCACGATCTGGCGAGTGGAACGATTGTTTTATTTTGCGTCCTCGGTAAATAAAAAGACTGGGGGGCAATTTGCCCTTGATTTCATTCACTCGCTGTACCAACTTAGCAAGACTATGTTGGCTAACATTAAAAATGCCACAACAGTCAGTCATCCAGACCGTTTCCCCTGGTACTACTAAAATTCTGATACCCTTCTTGACAGATCTTACTTAAGTCAGGTCTGTCCATAGATATCTCCCCAGTGTAGCTAAACCTATAGTATGATAATCTGTGCCGTTGAGGCACGTAACCCACCACACCGCTCCGTTATTTCTGGTGGGTGGATTAAAGGCGTAGCAGTAGTGTGTTACTACTTCACGCTTGAGTTTCAGCGTCTCACATGCGTATGACTGTCTTGAGTTTATGCCTACACTAAGATTACACCTATGGGATCCGTTTGTTTTAATGTTAGAATATATACAGAAGAAAAAAAATGGCAGCACCAAGTACAAGTTGTGCATCATAAACGAAAGTTGGTAGGCGTGTTTCTAGATCTGAAAGATGATGTCTACTCAAATTTCGCGCTAGACGCATAAGAGTAGTGCTCGTAACTCCATTATGAGGATGAAAATCAGGTTTGCTTTAAATATACGCTATAAACGGCGTGCCTTTGTGATTGGACGTGATGAGTTGATGTTACTCAAGAATACCTTTAAGGCGACAAAGAAGTCACAATCAGCACTTCACTGAGTTTAAGCGAGGTCGTGTAAGAGCGGTACGAGAAGATGGGTGTTCCTTCTGCGACATTGCTGAAAGACTTTAAGGATAGTGCCTACTGTATATGACTGCTGGCAGCAGTGGTCACGGAAAGGTACTGTCGCAAGAAGACCAGGCTCAGGAAGGTCATGTGGCATTACCAAGACGGAAGGCCATCGTGTTCGACGTATGGTTCAAATGGCTCTGAGCACTATGGGACTTAAGATCTGAGGTCATCAGTCCCCTAGAACTTAGAACTACTTAAACCTAACTAACCTAAGGACATCACACACATCCATGCCCGAGGCAGGATTCGAACCTGTGACCGTAGCGGTCGCGCGGTTCCAGACTGAAGCAACTAGAACCGCTCGACCACACCGACCGGCTATTCGACGTATGGCTCTGGCGCATCGTACTGCATCTACAGCAGTAATCTCAGTAGTAGTTGGCGTCACACTGTCACAATGAACGGTTATAAATAGGTTACTTCAAGGGCAGCTGCGAGCTAGACGCCCTGCAGCGTGCATTGTACTGACCCCAAACCACCGCCATTTACGACTTCAGTGGTGTCAAACGAAAGCTCATTAGAGGGCAGGGTGGAGGTCTGTTGTGTTTTCTGATGAAAGCCGTTTTTTTGCCTCGTTGCCGGTGATGACCGTGTACTGGTTATAAGGAGGCCATTTGGGGCCTGTAACTAACCTGTCTGGGTGCTAGACAAACTGGACCTACATCTGGAGTTATGATCTACGGTGCGATTTCGTATGACAACCGGAGCCCTCTCGTGGTTATCCCACGCATCCTCGCTGCAAATTTGTTTGTCAGTCTGGTTAACCGACCTGTTGTGCTGCTATTCATGAACAGCATTCCAGTGAGTGTTTTCCAACAGGATAACACTCGGCCACATACTGCCGTCGTAATCCAACATGCTCTACAGAGTGTTGACATGTTGGGTAGGCCTGCTCGATTACCTGCCTCCAGTCGTACACATACCAGACATCATCGGACGACAACTACAGCGTCATCCACAAGCAGCATTAACCGATCCTGTATTGACTGACCAAGTGCAACAATCATGGAAACCTATCCCACGTCCGGCACCTGTACGATACAATGCATGCACGTTTGCATGATTGCATTCAACATTGTGGCGGTTACACCGGTTATTTAGTTAGTTAATTACTTAGTTAGTTACGTGTTCCATTGATCAATAGCACGGAAAACCATTATGATGTGGAACGTGTCAAATGCACAAGAAATGCGCACAGGAAACAAGTTTTCTTTTTTTTTAACTTTATAGTGTTATACCTTAATATTTCTATTATCTATCCTATTCCCCTATATTATATCTCCAGATTTATTTACTCATATTCAAGAATTCATCTATGGTATAGAAGGATTTGTCAAGGAGATATGATTTCAATTTGTTTTTGAAACTATTACTGCTGCCTGTCAGACATTTTATTTCATCTGGTAATTTATCAAAAAGTTTTATAGCAGCATATTTTACCCCTTTCTGTGCCAAAGATGGGTTAAGTAAAGGATAGTGTAGGTCTTTCTTTTTTCTGGTATTGTAATCATGATAGTCGCTGTTGATTTTAAACTGGTCCATGTTGTTGAGAAAAAATTTCATTACTGAGTAAATGTACTGTGAAGCAGTTGTAAGAATTCCTAACCTTTTAAACAGGTGCCTACAAGATGTGCGACTATGAACTCCACACATTATTCTAACTACTTTCTTTTGAGCAGTGAATACCTTTTGCCTTAGTGCTGAGTTTCCCCAGAATATTATCCCGTATGACATCAGAGAGTGGAAGTATGCAAAGTATGTTAGCTTACTAACTTCTACATCCTAAAAATTGGCAATCATTCTGATTGCAAAAGTTGCTGAACCTAGTCGCTTTAGGATATCCAAAATATGAATTTTCCAATTAAGATTCTCATCTATATGTACACCCAAAAACTTAGTATGCTCTACCCTGGCTACTGACTTCTTTTGATATGTTATGTTTATTGAAGGAATTGTACTTTTTGCCGCAGAAAATTGGATGTACTGTGCTTTTTCAAAGTTCAGAGCAAGCCCATTCGCAGAAAACCAATTAATAACTTTTCCAAATACCTTATTTGTATCATTTTCTAGCGGATTTTCTTTTGCTGGATTAATAATTATGCTTGTATCATCAGCAAACAGTGTCAGTTCAGCATCTTGTTTCACATAAGAAGGAAGGTCATTCACATATATCAAGAACAGGAGGCGACCCATGATCGAACCCTGTGGACCACCTAACGTCATTTCACCACAGTTAGATGAAGTGGCCAACTCCTTTAAATCGCTTGAAGCATATAAAGAGACTTTTTTCTTCTTGTTCTGTAGATATGACTTAAACCACTCATATGCTGTTCCATTTATACCATAGAATTGTAATTTCTCTAACATAATGTCATGGTTCACACAATCAAATGCTTTGGATAAGTCACAGAATATTCCTACAGGTGACATTTTACTATTTAAAGACGCTATTATGTGGACAGTGAAATTGTATGTTGCTGTCTTAGTGGAACAGCATTTCTGAAATCCGAACTGGATTTACTAAGTATCCCATTACTGTTGAGATGGCTAACCACTCTTGAATACATTACTTTCTCAAAGATTTTTGAAAATGCTATAAGCAAGGATACTGGCCGGTAATTATTGACATCTGTGGTTTCCCCCTTTTTGTAGAGAGGCCGGACAATGGAATATTTTAACCTGTTATTAGTTATTAATGCACCAGAATTTCGCACCTGCAATGAGTTATCTGGCGGTTACATTAACCTTTGGCTTGCAATATTAAGCACTTCAATGTTATCTAGACAAATGTATTCTTGAAATGTCATTACTGTACATTACTTATTTTTTTATGTTGCAATTTTTTTCCGTCAGTGTGTAAGTATCAGTTTGAGGACGAGGGATGGAAAACTTTTTGGCTCCTATGACGAGGTTATGTCAGCCAAAGCCTGGTAACTTTTACATTTAACGTTCCACGGTTGGAGTCTGTTTGGAGATACTTTGGTTAAAGTGGTTTCATGTTAGTCGGGACCACATCAAAAATAAATGTATGCTCAAACTAAAAACAGATCTTTCACTTCCATGCTAAAAATAACCATCTTGCTCCTGTAAACAAGATATCCAAGTACTTACAGTGCTTGGAAGTATGACTCACACACTGAAACATATAAGATACAATTTTTATTTTTAGTAACAGTTGAATTACACTGAAACTAATGGTGATCCACACCATCTGTGGTCTTACAAAAATAATCAGTGTACTCCGTACTGCAAAAAATTTAAACTACTAGAAAATATAGGTGTAGACATTGGTAACAGATACTTAGAGTCTGTGGTACAATGGCATGAAACAAATAATTGTCATGATCTGATTGTCTTTTTCGTTGAGCTGAGTATCATGCTTATATTCTTATTACTTTGAGTTTTCGTGAAGAAAGATAATTAAATTATTTATTGCAATAAAGCAGGAGAGTTATTCTAGTTATTAAGATTCAAAGATAAAGCCTACTTACCTTGACGATACGCTGTCTGTTCACTGACTTGCCTTCTGAAATGGAAGAACACTCCGCCACTCATGTTAGTTCCATAATGTCATCTACACACACAATCAACTGGATTAAAGGTACCAAAGTTTAGCATCATAAAGATATTGTTGCCCACAGCAGCTGGATCTGGAAGCAGTGTTTCGCCTCGTATCTAGGTGCCCATAGTGACCGTCAGTCATGATGGTAAATAAAACGCTCACAGTTTACAATAATTCCCTAGGCACCTACGATTTGACCGCGACTGTTATAAATGTGGTTATATCGCGCATTCGTGTCAGTCCTGCACCCAGGCGTCATCCCAACCACCATGACAAAGCCAGTCCAGTTACGGGACGAAATACTGTATTCGCCTTGTCGACGGGTGCACTGTCTACCGAACATAGTAACTAGGTATAAGTGCATAAAACAACTACACAGTGTGTGTCAGAATATTACTATGGTACCACTCATTAAAATTACTTCTTGATTCACTCGTGAATGGACGTGGGAAAAATTTTTGATTGCCTATTTGCCTCTGTGAACGCATTGTGGTTCTAATTTCAGCTACACATTCTCTACAATAGTGATATGTAGAGGACTGAAGATTATTGTAGGAAATAAGGTGTTTTACTTTCTTAAGTATGTTTAGATAGACTGTAGGGGTCCTTCTTCGACTGGTTATCAACAGTGTTGGTTAGGCAAACCCTGGTTTCTCAATCTGTGGGCCGTAAGGAACCTCTTCGAACGTGAAAGAAAAACGTAAAAAAAGAAAACTGGATTTATTTACTGCAGCAAATCACGAGAGTTATTCCAGTTATTAAGGCTCAGTAATAAAGTCTATGCTCCAGCGACCACCACCCGGACGGGGCAGTGGAACGTTGCGTGTCACAGGGACGGGAATTTCTGGTTAACCGCCCAGATCAAAAGGTTGTTACAAAAATCTATAAGCAAACCCTCAATTTCTGATACTTAACCGATGAGGTAGCTGGTTGTTCAGGGGGTAGTCATTAATGAGCATCCTCGGGTGATCGCAGTTGTTTAAGGCTTACCCAGGCAAACAGAACTCTCTCTATGTGGAACCATATTTACCTAGCTAGTCGTGAGGCCACAATGGCTCATAACCACCAGACCAAAAATTATCCAGAAGAACGTGTGGATTACTAGTTGTACTTAGCACTCAACCACCAAATAGAGGTAAGGTTCACGAGGATATGAGAAACTCGGGCTCATACAGAGGCATATAGACAGTTGCTTCTCCCTCGCTCCATTTGCGAGTGAAACAGGAAAGGAAATGCCTAATGCTGGTACAGCGTACACTCCGCCCTCCACCATACGGTTACATGCGGATGTAGGTATCCTAACCTGATAGTTCTGACAATACCTGACGATACGATGAACAGAACATGCCTCAGTAGTTATCGACTTGCCTTAATTAACTGTGTAGAGTAGATTTGGAGCGTATAGTAAACTGTCACTTGGTCTGGATCCTAGAAACCAGGAAGCTCCTTGGCCGCTCTCAATGTACATTCAGTAGCTATTGATCCATAAGTGATAACCTGACCCTGCTGGAGTTGGCTATACAAAAATTAGGCCCTAATCAAGTGAGGGAAACGTCCGAAAGAAGTATTTTCTATTTATGAAAGGTGTATGATTCTACGTGCAGTCAAAGTATTCTCAGACCGCTCCATCAATGAGGTTTTCGTGGACACCTACCTGCACTCGTTCAGTCTCTCTTATCCCAATGGTTTTTTAGATAACGAATTGGCGAAGATCCTTGTGACTGATTTTAGTGGGAGTATGGTACCTCTCAAGCCAGTGTTTTAAGTTTAACCCCATTTTCCATTTCCATAAACAAGATAACATCTCTGGTAAGGAGCCAAGTGCAATGCTTCAAGTTTCTGAAAGATTTTGCAGTTTTTTATTTTTTTCTCTTCGACACCTGCAGCACCAACTCATCATCCGCAACTTACAAATAGTAGGTTGGAAGTGTGTGCTGTCGAAACAGATATTACATTTTACGCACTTAAGTCTGTGTGTTGCTTTAATAATTCGTATCAGATGTTACATTATTAATGTTTTTAGAAACATGTCATAGACAGAGAGAATCCTTGTTTGGAGATCCTGTCAGTCTCGAGATGTGTCTCCCAGACTGAACTTTTCACGTGACCCAGCAAAAAGAAATCAAACAAGACAAAGTCAAGAAAACGAGGTGGTCATGAAACAATACCTCGGCTTCATATCCACCCTTAAGGAAACGTCTGACTCAGGTCTTCACGTGTAATATATGCTACATAAGCTAAGGCTGCATTACCTTGGAACCATTCCTGTGCGCTATGATTAAGTATTAGTATTACAACAGCAGAGTACGTCTCTCAGAAACACGATGTGCTTTGTTGCATTCAAGCGAGAGTATACCGATACAGGTCGATAAACCAATTTGTATCCACTCCAGCCCAAAACACCACAAATCGTCTTCACGACTTTTCGTAACTATAGAGTTAAGAGTACGACATTATTGCGTAAGACGATGTCATACCAGAATAGAAAATGAGGGGCGCCACTTTGGGCAACTTTTATGGGAGCAGCACCTTGTTCAAGTTAGTAGCATTATTAAAAAGATATCTCTTCCTTGATTTTTTGTATCGTCAATAGACCAATTCTAAATTTCAGATTCTCTTATTTTTGCATGAAACTTTCGACTCGTTTCCAACCACCATTCTCTATCTCTAATTATACATTTGTCCTTCTCATTCATCAGTGAAACAACTGAAATACTCTGTATAACATGAAAAATAACGATGCTAACAAAATTCATTGAGAGAGAGGCGTCGTACTTTATGTCATTTGTGGCCCGTAAAAACCACGTACATTATCTTAAACAACAAATTTTTATTTCAGTTAACAATACATCCTCCGTTTCCTGGATCACATTTTTCCTACCGCTCTATAAGTTAGAAAATTCTTCTCTGGCTGACTACAGACACTAATGCACCGCTTTCTGTATGTCTTCCAGTTCTCATAGCTTTGTCGTCACAGTAGTTCTTCCGCAGAACCAAAATTATGGTAGTCGGAATGTGCCACATCGTCACTTTTAGGAGCGTGTCGAAGGATTACCCAATCAAATTACAAAATGTTCTCTACAGCGACAGAAACAGTGTCCAGCCGTGAGTTATCCTGCTGCAGGATGATCTGCCCAAGGCGTTTACCTTGTAATAAGCGACGGATTTTCAGAAGGTCAAGACGGTACCATTCAATATTCTGATGCTTTGTTTCTGGTTCATGCAACCAGCTTTTATTACCGGTTACAACAGTCATCAAATGATTGTATCCTTCATTTCAAAATCTCTGAAGACTTCGGGTGGTCCTTCTTCTCTGATCTTTGTGGTCTCCAGTCAATAAATGTGGAACCTAATTGGTACAAACTATTCAATAATTGAGTCTTCGAATCATTTCATGCACTGTAAAATTCCCTCTTCCGAATTGTGTTGCTCTTTCATTTACTGCAACATGTCTGTCTCCTTTAATTCGTCAACTATTGCCTTGTTGTGTATCGTGGAGGTACTTGGAGAGAAGCATACGTGATTCAGTTTGGATGTTCGTGTTACCATCTTCGAAGTGTTTCACCAGTCACCTAATACTGACGGCACCGCAGCATAAATCATCATAGTCATGCTGGAGTCCGAAGTAAATGTCAATGGCACATTGTTCCTCACTAAAAGCAATTCAGTGCTAGCCCGCTGTCGAAACGAAACCTCGATGTTCATGCACCTAGCCTGTGGCGACGTAACAAACGTAACAACGTAATAATGAGTCAACACATACTGCAAGGTCTGCAGATTATGATAATACACTAGTCGTATTACATTGTCGAAACTACAGTTGTGATGTCTCTCCATTAACAACGACTTACTGTCTTCTGTTTTCTAGAAAGTCTTCAAACCAATCGTGCACCATTTTCAGATGTTCTGTACGCACTTATTTTGGTCACTTGACGTAGTGTCATAGCTGAATGGAAGGCTTTCTTGACGTCTTCGATCAGTAAACGTGGAACCTAATCGACACTAACTGTTCAACAACAGAAGCTTCGAATCAGTTCCTGCACTGTACTATGCTCTATTTCTAATTTAGTTGCAGTTTCATTTACTGGACCATGTCTGCCTTCTCTAATCTGTCAAATATTGCCTTGCTGTGTATCGTGGAGGCGCTCTTGCGCCTGTTCAGATGTTCTGTACGCACGTACACACATCAAAAAAAGTTTTGCGTCACCCCAGTTCCCAGAAATCCTGAAGATAGACGTCGACTACGGATATTTTATCACAGACACAGTCCCTTTGACTGTTCAGAGATGTCACTAAACCCACCCAGAGACGTAAACAACCATGCTTGAGCATCGCCTATAAGACAGAGGGGGTCCGACAGCCGATCAGTTCCAGTCATTCCACCAGAAAGGAGGTACATGGCTCGTGTTGTCTGTAGTTCAACCATGCCTAGACGGTCAATACCGCGGTTCGATCGCCTCCACATTGTTACTTTGTGCCAGAAGGGCACTCAACAAGGGAAATGTCCAGGCATCTCGGAGTGAACCAAAGCGATGTTGTTCGGACATGGAGGAGATACAGAGAGACAGGAACAGTCGGCGACATTACTCGCTCAGGCCACCCAAACGCTACTACTGCAGTGGATCACCACTACCTAAGGATTATGGCTCGGAGGAACCCTGACAGCAACGCCATCATCTTGAATAATGATTTTAGTGCAGCTACAGGACGTCGTGTTACGACAAAAACTGTGCGCAATAGGCTGCATGATGCGCAACCCCAGTGCCGACGTCCATGGCGAGGTCCATCTTTGCAACCAAGACACCATGCAGCGCGGTACAGATGGGCCCAACAACATGCCGAAAGGACTGCTCAAGATTGGCATCACGTTCTCTTCACCAATGACTGTCGCATTTGCCCTCAACCAGACAATCGTCGGAGACGTGTTTGGAGGCAACCCAGTCAGGCTGAATGCCTTAGACACACCGTCCAGCGAGAGCAGCAAGGTGGAGGTTCCCTGCTGTTTTGGGGTGGCATTATGTGGGGCCGATGGACGCCACTGGTGGTCAAGGATGACGACGTAACGGCTGTACGATACGTGAATGCCATTCTCCGACCGATAGTGCAACCATATTGGCAGAATATTGGCGAGGCATTCGTCTGCATGGACGACAAATCGCGCCCCCATCGTGCACATCTTGTGAATGACTTCCTTCAGCATAACGACATCGCTCGACTAGAGTGGCCAGCCTGTTCTCCAGATATGAACCCTATCTCACATGAGTGGGAGGGATTGAAAAGGGCTGTTATTGGACTACGGGACCCACCAACCACTCTGAGGGATCTACACCGAATCGCCGTTGAGGAGTGGGATAATCTGGACCAACAGTGCCTTGATGAACTTGTTGATAGTATGCCATGACGAATACAGGCATGTATCAATGCAAGATTGGTTGGTTGGTTTGGGGAAGGAGACCAGACAGCGTGGTCATCGGTCTCATCGGATTAGGTAAGGATGGGGAAGGAAGTCGGCCGTGCCCTTTCAGAGGAACCATCCCAGCATTTGCCTGGACTGATTTAGGGAAATCACGGAAAACCTAAATCAGGATGGCCGGACGCGGGATTGAACCGTCGTCCTTCCGAATGCGAGTCCAGTGTCTAACCACTGCGCCACCTCGCTCGGTATCAATGCAAGAGGATGTTCTATTGGGTAGTAGAGGTACCGGTGTGTACAGCAATCTGGACCACCACCTCTGAAGGTGTCGCTATATGGTGGTACATCATGCAATGTGTTGTTTTCATGAGCAATAAAAAGGGCGGTAATGATGTTTATGTTGATCTCTATTCCAATTTTCTGTACAGGTTCCGGAACTCTCGGAACCAAGGTGATGCAAAACTTTTTTTGATGTGTGTATTTTGCTCTCTTGACCTAGATGCAAAACTGATGGAAGGCTTTCCTAAAGTCAGGACACACGGTATCAATTCTGCTACCCATTCATCATCTATCTCGTGAACAAATAGAGCAAACCAGGAGTCACACGATTGCTGCTCCCCGAATTCCTGTTTATTTCTCATGCCTATCTTGTTTTACGATGAGTAGCTTGTGTAGGTTAATTGTCTAATATATCTTTGAGTACATTATGTAGCTTCATAGTGGAATGCCGGGACGGCGGTTTGTCTCCGGTTGCATAGATAAACTAAGCATCTACAACTTCTCAGAACGTCTGTAGCGTTGGACAGTGAATGCACATTTGTTGCTGACAATGAATACGTACCAACTTTTGAGTACTTTTAGATTTCCGGAATAGCACATTTTGAACGGCAGTCGACATTGGCTGAAATATTAGTGAGCATTTTCTACGCTTGTCAGTCAGCAGAATCTATTACTTCGAACTTTCGATTTAACTACTGTTAATAGTTAATAATAACTATAAATGCTGTTAATAGTAATTTTACAGTAACTAGTAGTTACTCTGTACTTATTATATTGCGTGCAGACTACACCTACCAAGCTTAACACTTGTTTCCTCCATTCTTTCCTTTCGCACCTCTCGAGGTAAGTTCGTGTAACGGCCAATGGTGACCGATAGCTCATTCCTCCGATGAGATACGCAAACAATGGATATTGACAACAGCAACTGCCACATAAGTGATAGATGGAGATGTATCCTTCCCTTAGCATATTTTCAAGCTATTACAACAAAACAAAGCATCACTTTGTCTATCTTGATATTTTCAAGCCCTCTTGACGCTACGGCACACATCGTTTCTTCGTTGGTCTTCCTTGCAGACTGATACGGCGTTGATTGCAAACCAGTCAGATAGGGAAATTTAGCAGATTTCCTAAAAGATAAGATCAATGAACATTCATCTTGAAACTGTTAGGTCGTTGCAAAACCTTGGAAACATGCCAAATATGTTCTTTCTCTCTTTCCGCCTCCCAGTAATGTATTTGGATGTCAAATGCTAATTTGTAGAATTCCTGGAATATGTTTTCTATCACGAAACGAACAGCTACAGCAAAGCAATCATGCTTTCGTCTTTTTACTGTTTTGGTCTAACTACCACCTTTCCTTGCATGTCACACGTCTTCTGCATCAGTCTTCTTCTTTTTCTTCTTCTTCTCTTCCTCTTCACCTGTCCAGTAATGGATGTCAGCGACCACACGATTCATCTTTATCCTATGAACGGAAGTAATCTGCACTTGGTACTTCTGTCTACTGAGTTACATTATCTAACCAAGGTATCCTTCTCCGTCGTTTTCTCCTTTAATGCTCGCTCTTCCCTTCTATTACCAACCTAGATGTATATATTTTATGCTTCGTATGATATGTCCTAGATATGCAGTTTTTCTTCTTTTAAACGTTGCTAACATTTTACAATGTTTGTGTGTTCATCGCAATGCTTCAGTGTGAGTTATTCTTCATGTCCACGGTACATATAAACATTCTGTGGTAAATCCACATTACAAAGGCCATGATGTTATTTGCTGTAGTGTTCATCCTTCAGAACTGTACGGAAATACTAACCAGATGTAACATCCTACAAATCGAACTCTACAGTTAAGGTCTGGATCTATATTTGTGAGAATTTTCTTGAGTTTTATGAAAAAGTTATGGACGTTCTCTGTACAATGTCTTATCTCAATGTCTGATTTTCAGTCTCCACAGAGCCACGTTCCAAAGTACTTAAACATGTCTATTCTTTATATTAGGAGCCACCGAATCGTAGATATGTCTTTACAGAGGGGTGGGTGTTACATGACAGTCATAAAATGCGTATTTTTAGTGTTGACATTCAGATTTAAATTACTGCTGTAATGCCACGTTCACATGTTGTTGAAGATCATCTAAGTCATCAGCAGTCAATAATGTACCATCGCCATAGTGAATGTCGTCGATGAAGACTCCACTAACCTTTGTGCCTTTCTCTATATCACATATACTTCACAAAAGATCTTCAGCGAATACAAATTGAGTAACAGAGGTGAGAGAACGCATCCTTGTCGGACTCTTCTGCAGAAATTAACAATATCGGTGACCCCATTACCAGACTTAACCCGTGCTGTCTAAATCCTTTGAATTAATACGGGTATTTAAATCATGTATCTGTGTGACTTACGTCCTTTTCAAATACTTCGTATGCCCATGTTCCGTCGAAGTCTCTCCTCTTCACTGCAGCCAACTCATGAGGTAATCTTGAGAATGTATTTACAGTACGACTGACACCCATGATTTTCTTTTCATCGCCATTACATAAAGCTCATTACTAATAAATTTGTTGTATTTTTCATTTCTGTTCCGGCTGGAACAGTTCTTTCCGTTCCCTTAAATGTATACATACAATTTACACAAATACTTAAGGTAATTATGCACTGTTTTTCGTCTTTCGTTGTGTGGGACGTTACTTGAAATACAAATTTATTCTGTTGCTTCGTGATAGTCTACTTGCAGCTGCTAGTTGTAGCTTCATCAGCTTACGTTTCACTTCACGTGGAACTGAGTGTGATTTTCTATGCCACTCGATCGATTTATTGCCATTATCGTAATGTTTACCAGGATTATGTTACGAAAGGCTGACACTCCGATAAGCAAATTAAGGTAATTATGCACTGTTTTTCGTCTTTCGTGGTGTAGGACGTTCCCTGAAACACAAATTTATTCTGTTGCCTCGTGATAGTCTACTTGCAGCTGCTAGTTGTAGCTTCATCAGCTTACGTTTCACTTCACGTGGAACTGAGTGTGATTTTCTATGCCACTCGATCGATTTATTGCCATTATCGTAATGTTTACCAGGATTATGTTACGAAAGGCTGATACTCCTATAAGCAATTCAACAAGGTGAGAACAGATCATGTCAGATCTTGGTTTTATGCTTAGTTCATACATATCTTAAAAGGATACGAAATGTATTGTAGGAACATCCTGTCATTCTGAGAACCAAAAGACTGGTGTTACTACAACTAAGGAGATCTTCAAAATACAATAATGAGACAAAGCATCATGATCACTGCCCACCGCGTGCTGAATGCTGCCCGGTGGAACTGAGAGCACGTGACAGGGTAGGGTAAGGATATAGGTGGAGCAGAGACGAATGGGGAATTATGCTAGCGACGATACTGGATACAAATGAATAAACCCATAGAGATATGTGAAACTGACAAAGATCAGATTGTTATGGCTTGACGCCTGCGAGCGAGCATCTCAGAAATAATTAAGCTGGTAGACTTTTCGAGTGCGACTGTCGTGAGCGTCTATGGAAACTGGTTTTGTAGGACCACAAGTAGACGACGAGATATTGGACGTCCACGCTTCATCACAGAACGTGGAGGTCGGTGGGTTCCCAGCTCTGTAATGTAGTATAGTCGACGATCTGTGACAGATTTGACGACACAGTACAATAATGGTTCAGGCACAAGTGTTTCGGAGAACACCATTCAGTTCACATTGTTGAGCATGGGGCTCCTCAGAAGTCGATCGCTACGTGTCTCCATGTTGACCCAATGATGTCATCAATTACTGCTGCAGTGGGCCAGGGATAATCGAGGTTGGACGCAAGTTTAATAGAAAAGGGTCCCGTCGTCGGTAGCTTCACGGCTCTTGTTGCATTAGATCGATGGTCGTGTCGTCATGGTCGTCATTAAGGCGCCGCGATGTTGGGGTTGTACTATGCTATGAGGTTCATTCACGTGAGCTTCCGTGGAATCAGTGGTGACAATCGAAGGCACTTGTGACAGGTGTGGACTATGCGACCATTATTGCGGCCACCTGCATCCCATAATGTTTGATGCCATTCCCGACGGCGATGGTGTGTTATAGCAAGATAAGTGTCCTTGTCACGAGACTTGAATCGTGCTACAACGGTTTCAGGAACCTGATGGTGTTCTCACGTTAATATCTTGGCTACCAAATTCGCCTCAACTGAACTTGGTGAAACAGATATGGAGAGTTATCGAGTGCCAGCTCTGTGACTACTAATAACCGGCCCGTAATTATTGGAACTGCTTGACCTGAACTTAGACTTTCGATGACACCCGCCATTAACCATTCGTATCCATACCATGCAGAATCGCTGGTGCCTTGTGTTCCTTAGGTGGATCAACGTTTTATTACCAGCTGATCGTAATGTTTCGGCTCATCAGTTAGTTTAATTAATTATTTGGAAAGTAACACAAGACAGTCGTGCATATTGCTTTTCTCCAAGTATATCCTAATAAGTAATGAGTCATTTTGAAACTGTCACAGCAAAATGTTTTATCTAGATGACTTTCCGTAACATGCTTAATAGTTCATTACTCGATTATTACAAATTTACATTCGTAACGCAAAAGAAATGACACAGTCACCATCTTACCAGTGAAATCTCTAAAATTAATAACTTACATGACAGATAAATAAATAGAATGGTTGTTCAAATCAGCAACAAAGAATCTAATGATCATCTGGAAGTATTATGATAAAACATGTTCTAACCAAGTGTCTAAAAACGATTCACACTAGTTAAGATTGAAAAAATTGGCCATATATCTCAGCTTGATCTGATACAAACGCTTTCTTCTATCACCACAACTTTAGAGACAGTACAGTATACAGCAGTATCATTTGTAACAGATCATTGTTATTCCACACTGTACGTCGAGTCCGTAAGATTTTTCTTCCCTTATACACAGACCTCTTGATGGAGAGGCTGTAACACGCCGAATTTTCGGGCCTTCCGGCCTCGTGTGCAGATAATGTCCAGTAAGCCACCGTTTGCCGAGGAGTTAGCGCCGTCGAGCTTGGTGCGGAAGAGAATACCAACTAAGAGCGTACCACATTTTATATTCTCAGAGCGGGCACACATTTTTTCTTTCTTCTACATGGCAGTAATTTTTCAGTTCCCTGTAGTCAGGATCAATGAAGCTGGTCACCCACTACAGTCAGCTCAATTTAGCAACTGTCTCAGTTTAAACGTTTCTCCGCGTTTGTTAGTGATAACAAATGTAAATATAAATGCTGTATGGCATAATTAGCTGGGATATCTCCTAGGTGCTCAGCCGTTAAATTTGAAAGTCTTCCTTTAGTCGCACACTTTTTTTCTCTGTGACGCGTAATGGTTGCGTCTTGAAGTGTGACTTTAAGAAATGCATGTTGACGAAGTTGTCATGTTGGTAGTTTTGGTAATTAAAGGTAAGTAAAGGGATGCCAGTACACAGTTACTACATTGTAATAACACTAATGAGGCCTATGAACTTAATGTCATTGTGTGCGTCTGTGCAGTATTTCTCCAGTACTTGAGATGCCACTCACTGTAATTTAAGAAATAAGAAACATACTACAGCTTCGCTCTGTTTTTAATTTAAAAATGTCATGGCGGTAAATAGTATGTTGTAGCGTAGTACGTCTGAGGTACTGGCTCAGCATGCTGAAATGCTGAAACGATCGGAATTTGTATTGCACACAATTAGAAGAGAAGTAAGAATAGAATAATTTCTAGTTATACTCATGATCGCTTAGACATCAAGATTTTCATTAGACTACCCTAGAACGCATTATGTCATAGTTGTGATAACACCGACAGTCAAAATTAATCACTCGGGTATATTGTACTTAATTATCATCGAGTCAAAATTCAAGATTTATTTCAAATAACCCAAAGAATATTTCTACAATTGCATTAAGGATTGCTACACTTGCAGTGACTCCTAATTGTAGGAAATAGCTTAAGCTAGGTTGTTCCTAGCTTTGGAAATATACACTGCTAGTCATTTAAACAATAAAACTGTGAAAGTGGCACGCAAGCATCAAAACTTCCATGCTTGTATATGCAAATCATTACTACTTCAGCGCAACCGCACAAATTAGGTAGGGGCAGCGACATTTACACTGAAGTGCAGAAAGTCATAGGATAGAGATATGCACATATACAGATGGTGACAGCATCGCGTACACAAGGTTTAAAAGGGCAGTGCATTGGCGGAACTGTTATTTGTACCCAGGCGATTCATGTGAAAAGGTTTCCGGCGTGATTATAGCTTTACGAGGGGAATTAAAGGACTGTGGAAGGAACGCGGAATGGTAACTGGAGGTAGACACTTGGAACATTCCATTTCGGATATGGTTAGGGAATTTAGTACTCCGAGATCCACAATGTCAGGGTATGCCGATAATACCAAATTTCAGGCATTACCTCTGACCGAGGCGGGGGGGGGGGCGGAGGGGGGGGGGAGTGGGGAGGGGGGGGAGGGGAGGCTTAGAATACAGAACACAGATAGTTACTGATGTATCTTCCAACAGGATAACGCAAGACCGTCTGTTTCCCGTGTTGTCCTCAATACATATCACTCTTAGAAAACATCTGGCCGTGGTTGATGAGACAGTAGCATGCCAGGCATTGCAATTAATGAACTGCGCCACAGACTGGAAACAGCATGAAATGAGTATCGTTATCCGTCGTCCAAGCTGAGTTCAGCTCGATACCTAGCCGAACGAGAGATGTCGTTGCTGTCACGGGTGGCAGACCTGTGTACTAAATTTCCCATCCTGTATACCATCAAAGGACATTCAAATTTGATCATCTGTTCTTCCTACCATATTAAATAATCAGAACAAGTGAAATCTCGTTATTTGGTATCATACCTGGTGCTGCATGTGTAGTAGCAATCAGTGTTTCTTTTATGAAGCAATAAATAAATCTATTAGTAATATTTTTCGGGCTATAATGCTATGGGGGAATGGATTTCACGATTAAACCCACCGTTTCGTCCCCATCTGCGGAGGACACTTTCAAGGGGGATCTTTGCTTCTTTGAGTGTCTGATCCACAACCTACGTCGCTACTGATTCCAGCAAACTTCCATTTACTCCTGCTTTCGCGCAGTATCGTGACGTCACATGTTTTGAAAAGCCGATAGCAGCTGGCCGTTGTCGACTGCTGTCGTCCGCTGTTGCTGTCACCCCATGGTAGAAGATTGGTACACACCTTCTTCAGCATCGGAATCCAGATGTCATTCAATTTCACGCCCTCCTCCTTTCCACTGAAATTCCTGGGGTGTTTTACAATATCTATGGCCATTCTGTATAATATGACATCCGCTAGTGACTGCCAGTACTTGAGTCTTATCAAAATGAATGTGGTAGCCTCCTGGCTACAAAGTATGTTCCACAATTGTTATTTATTAATTGTGACATCTGTAATCATGAAAGTTTACATTTGACAGCTATGTCTCTGATACCAAAGGTAAACATTTTAACCCTGGTGTATTTTCGATTTTAGTCGACATCCATTGCAAAATAACAGGGCATCTCGAAAAGTAATGCCTCCAAATTTTTAATGTGAAAATTCTTAAAGCTTTTTCAATAAAACAAACATTATTATCATTCTACATCCATGTACTTAATGTCTAGATATTTGCAGTCCTCTGCCGCTAGAGGGCTCCGAACTGTAGCGTATAACATGGCGGTGTGCCTCGTAACTGCGTCGGTGCGTGAGAAACAGAGTGCTGTAACCGAGTTACGAATTCGAAGAGTTCGTCCACACTTTGAGCATCGTCTCCTTCAGCACGTCAACGCCAGACCACACACGAGCTGCTGCCACATCTGCAATAATCCGACGCCTTGGGTGCTCTGTCATCTATCATCCTCCATACAGCCCCGATTTGGTCACATCCTGTTTTCATCTGTTTCCAAAACTTAGAGAACTCCACCAAAGACTTCACTTTGATAGTGATGAAACGGTACAAATATATACTGACTTTCAAGATTCGACTTCATCACAAGTCTCTCATCTGTAGAATACTTGGTGGCTACTTCATACACGCAACGCAGCGAATGAAGTAAGAGTTGTATTTACCGACTTTTGTGAAAACTAGTACGGTGTAATTCTCTGTTAATCATACAACTGACTCTTTCTTCGCAGCAAATAGGTTACTTTGCCATTGGTAGTCAGTTTGAACACAAGATTGAAATAAGAATCATTTGGGTGTCTGTTAATCTGTAATGCCAGTGAGCTTAGGGTACTGGACTGTGCTTTTGTCAGAAGTATCCCCTGTACAACGCCATTTTCTTATGCATCCCCATCATATCAGAAATAAGTTGCTTGTCATTCTGCAGTGTCTTACTGTGGACAGTGAACAGTCAAGTCCACTCAAAATGCGATGTCTGTAATCCTTTACGAATGTTCTAATTTTCGTTCCTGCAACCTTTTTCTTTCATAAATTCAAGAATAGCGAGTTTTAATTCGAAAAATGGTTCCAGGTATGTCTTTGACTTAAAGAACGTAATTTGCAGTGATTATGAAGTCTCCACATATTACATTCAGTTCTATGGAGAATTGCTGCAACTCGCAATAGGATAATGCGTGCAACTTCAGAACTTTTACTATTCGTACAACCAATTTCTTCACATGCTTCATGCCTGCAAATTTAGATAAAAGTGCTTCTTCATTTACAGAGCAATGAATCCTGTCTGTTGAACATTGTCATTTTATTTTTTTTTTGCTTTCATTTTCAACCAAATCTTTAAATTCTGTCTGCGTGTTGTTCTAATGTAGTTTCATAGCAAATTTGCGGTAC
Organism: Schistocerca serialis cubense; assembly: GCF_023864345.2. Taxonomy (NCBI): domain Eukaryota; kingdom Metazoa; phylum Arthropoda; class Insecta; order Orthoptera; family Acrididae; genus Schistocerca; species Schistocerca serialis. Next base: position 480,322,715 of record NC_064640.1, read on the forward strand.
CCACCGATTATACGACTACATAACAGATACTGATAATTCTCATCCCTCTGTTTCGTCATTTACATTCGTTTCAAAAGGTTTGTGACGACAAATCGCTAGACTTCCTCTTTTGTTGACTCAGCCACTCGACTTGTAGACGTCCTTCATACCACTAACAAATAGCCGAGAGTAAACAATAATGACACCACGGTTCTGCCAAAGTGAAGAGAGTCGTGCCGACTGAAAAATGCCGCATTGCAGTACTAAATGAAACGTCTCGCTGTACCAAGTACTTCGGAGAAGGACCGAGCAAAGCCGAGACTGGCCGGGCCTCGGCCCGCACATCAGGTTTGCATGCAGTATGGTACGCCGTGGCCAGGCCTGGTCTGGGGCAATCGCTGTAAGGGGAACAGATACGGACAGATTGCTCAGCATCCCACACTGCAGACTGCGTGGTCACTAACTTTGTACCAGAGTCGACCAAATATATTGTTGGTGACACAATATTTCTAGAACCGTACCTTTTTGCACGAAGCCTGACTGAATAAGCAATATCAATCTTATAAAACCGATTTTTTAAATAGAATTTTATTTAGGAATATTAAATTGGTAAACTTTATGCTGCGAAAATGGGATAGTATATTTATACGAGAAGCTAAATGAGATGAAATGCGGCATCCTGGGGAAATACTATGGGAGTTCAACATTAGTAAAAAGTCAAGAAATGTGTTTCACTAAACAGGATGTAATCTGGAAGGAAGTTCAGGTAGATGCTTTTTTATAAACAGAATGATGAAAAACGAAAGTCGATGCACCAACCTGCTCACCCGTTTTTATGGCGCAGAAGACCTCTATGAACAGTTACAGAACGTGCTAAATAACAGAAAATCACTTTGTAAGATGATAATGGAGGATATCACTGCGATAACAGACATAAACTAAAGAATGCTTCGGTAAAGGAAAATTTTTGGTATGATGCCTAATCTTTCACAACTCGTCACCAACAGTACAAGAGATCACCAGTTATGCTCAGGGGTGTGTAACAATAACTAACAAAACGAATATGTGATTACAAAGTAATTCACGGGTGTATGGCCGGATCACTGTGACCAGAAGGTACATTAATTTGTCAAACGACCACGTTGGAATTATCAGATGTGCAATTTTTTCTATCCTTCTCTGCCTAGGTAGAACACAGATTACGATAATTCGCACTGGTGATAGCGTAGAGGTCGACAGTTCCGGAGGTAAATGACAAAGGAGTTCACGAAGTGAACGGATAATCAAAACAAGTTCAGAGCGTAGTAAAGTCTTCTTAAGCTTATACGAGAGTCCAGGGGGAAATCCAAACCAGGAACGTAAGCCACGCAAGGTCAAAGCTCTCCTATTCAATGGCGCGTAACTAAAGACTTCACCGAGCGAGGTGGCGCAGTGGTTAGACACTGGACTCGCATTCGGGAGGACGACGGTTCAATCCCGCGTCCGGCCATCCTGATTTAGGTTTTCCGTGATTTCCCTAAATCGCTCCAGGCAAATGCCGGGATGGTTCCTTTCAAAGGGCACAACCGACTTCCTTCCCCGTCCTTCCCTAATCCGATGAGACCGATGACCTCGCCGTCTGGTCTCCTTCCCCGAAACAACCAACCACCCAACCAACCAACTAAAGACTTCGAAGACTGGCTTGTCAAACAAACCTGTATCTTTCTGATGCCTATACGATAGTAGATAGTTTAAAATCTGTGTCGAGTGAATCGTTCGATACCATTCATATTCTGATAATGTTTCTTCGAAATTTGCATACCTTATGTTCTAAAAGGGAACTTTCTAGATTATTGTGCTGGTTGGTTACCTTTGAAGTAGTCTTCACTCGGACTACTTCCACAAAATCACAAGTAGAAGTAATTAAACTTTCTTCGTTTGATCAAGTAAACTTCGAACACAGATTTTCCACTGTTTCTGATGCAGCACAACAAAAAGAAATAAATGTTTTCCAAAAATTCTTCTTAGCAATATGAAGGAGAAGTTCGTCAAAAAGTATTTTTTGTCAGTGAAACGGAAACAGATACTTGAGAGTGTAGCTTATGTTCTCTTGACCAATGAAAAGTCTATCTCCGAAACGAAGGACGTATTGAAAGTTCTATCTCATGAGCGGCACGTCTTGTCACTGGCTCAGAACATAAAGGCTCGGAGCACAGGTCGAGGGACTGCAGCCGTCCGTGTGAAGAAAGCGACGTCCGATCCGAGGCGGCGTTCAAACGGTGATCACACCTTATTCGCTGTCTGGCGAAGAAGGAATTGGGTGTAGCCGGCTCCACGCGGGCAGAAATACTCGCGTGGCGGGAGGTTACAATTTCCTGTTGGCTATCGAAGTTGCGACGGATGCAGCAAGAGGTGCATGTCTGGAGCGATCTCCTGCGCCCTCTGGCTGGTTGCCGGGAGTCCCTCTAGATGCTGGGTCGGATACTGCGAAAACCAGCCTAAAAGCCGGGGTCGAGCTGACGATACCCCCTAAGTACAGATGCGTTGCGGGCTGGCGGCTTCGAAGGCGAAGCCGAGAGACATGCTAATCTTTACATATTTCATTTGTCTTCTTATATTTTCCGATATGTTTCGGGAAGCTATTTTTTTACGTTTACGCTTTATCTCTGAAAACGCCAGTTATTCCATAAAATCATATTTGTTTATTTTGCCAGTTACTGGCTGGTAACCTTACTTTTGGCAATACACAAATAACTAAACATACGTTGTAGGAATTATATTTGTGATTACGCAGTCATTCATTCTGTACCAAATATGTTTGCATTGCGAATAATCTTTTCTATAGAGAGGTTTTCGCAGACTTACTGCAATATCATTTAAGAAACTCTGTACTGACGAAATGTAATATCTTTGTTGCCTGTGAAATAATTTGTCACATATTGCCCGTGTGAGGTGGTGGAGGAGATCGGACGTGGGAAGCCAAGTCTGAGACTTTTGTCCATGCTCAACCATGTAATATGTACTTCTTGAAATTATGATCAAATACGTTAACTATCAAGAACTGTTCTGCAACTGTTGATGGAGAAATACACACGAATTAAATCTTAAAAGAATGTTTTCTTCAAAAGTCTACAGTAAGCGATTGCGGGAATAACCTGCGACGATTCTTCGCAAACAATTTAATGTCACTTCTTAACATTTCGAAGATCTGGGCTACATAAGAATCGTACCCCGACTTTTTATAAGCCTTCGTGTTTATTGCAATCATAGGACAGGGTTGTTACATTAACAATAGCCAGGCTACGGTGTTTAGCTGTAGACACTTCTCAAAGGGCGGCGCTATCTCACAAGCTTGCCGCGGCTGCTGCACCTCGCGCGGGGGCATGCCGGTCTATGGTGTGAGGCCGACTACCTCTGACGTGTTCTCCCAGTCGATACTCGGGCTAAGCGGGGAATACGAATCACCATCGGATACTAAACTGCGTCAACTGATAGGCTCGGCGTGAGCGCGCGGCTTAAACGTATCTCTTCCCCCCCACCCTCCCCCCCACCACAACCCCGAACCTCACCCCTACAACTTGCTGTCTATCGTTGGGTCCGCGCGCTGGTGGCATGGCCGCTGGTTTGAGACTACCGTCGACGCCAACTCGTTCTGTTTGCAGTTGCACGGCGACCTGCCTCTTCTTAATCACTATTGATTCCCATGACGTTCTAAGACTGCAGTTGCTATTATAGTTGATTACCCGGTGACTTACTCGAATATTGACGTATTCTCTAAAATACAGTCCCAGTAATACGAAATCAGCTCCAGAACCTTAGTATGATCGTAATTTATTCTGCATAATACCGACAGATAATGTTCCGTGATCATCCAAGTGTTTGGTTTGAATAATTGTGTATGCTGTTGATGTTCGCAGCAACGATATTGAGCGGTATATATTGGCAGTTGATTTTGTGGACGCTTTCATAGTTCTAATTGATCCTTAACACTGCCAAGCAGCGCCAGTTTTCTAGCCTATGGGCGCAAAACAGCCTTTACAATGTGTTCCGATATATCCTGCAGATGAAGTGCTATTATATACGGGATAAAAGCATTCGCTAAGCTCTTCTCAGGTTCCTCTTCCGTTCCCGCCGATTGTATCGTCATTGTTGGCCGAAGGTCTCGCCGAATCTGCCACACTGTGTACCCAGTCTTACGAAACACCTCAAGTTGGCACAAACAACATTTCGCGTTCTCGTCGTTTAACTTTCTCTCTATCTATTTATTTCTCCCTCTTAACAGATCGAAAACAAACATTTCGTATTTCCGTTGGTTATCATGAACATACAAATGAAAAACGTTACAGAGAAAGAGGAGTAATTCATTGAGCGCAACGCACTTGTGACATCTTAAACGCCATTGGTCGCTTTTTCTACACACTTTTTGTAGGCCTTCGTATTTCAGTACCATTTTTCCTTCCAAAATCAAAAGTCCATTCATATTTATTTTGTCTTTTTCCAATAAATTACGCAGATTTCTTTCAAATACTCTTTCCATGTGGAAAGAACACTTCATGGTACTTCTGTATAGCATATGAGTTTACAGAGATCGAAATATTAACACAGATTATTCTACAGTTGTACGTAGATATGAAGCTCTCGCTATTGTATAAGTGCTCGATGCTCTACCTGCGACCATTCCACCCGCCGTATTAATATCTACATGTACCCTCTCTTTTTCCGCTTGCCTAGAGCATCAGTACTCTGGCAGAATCAACTCTCGTTGCAAATACTTTGATTCCTTTTTTCCTATGATTTTACAGTGAAATATGAGGATGGGTATTTGACTCTCACTCTTCTGCTGCAAGAAACCTCATGCTACAGATCAAAACATGTAATGTTTAGTAGGTATCTTGTTTGCTTTGTCTCTTGAACAGCCAGAATTCTGAATATATAGGTAGAACGCTTTATAATGAAGACATACTTTAAAAGTGTTTTTGTTTGTCAAGTCAAACAAAATTGCCGACTATAAATTTAGCTGTTCCTGGGTTAGTCACACTGATCTCATAAGAAAATTGTCGGTAGAAACCTATGATCTATCACATCAGCAGCACTCATGTCAATTGTTTTAAGATTTGTAAGATTGCACTGATTTATCAAATCTTGCAGCATACCAATCCACTTGAAGTAATCCCGTGCGGTGAAGCATTTTAAATATGATACATTTACGCTTTCTGTTGCCTTGCTCCAGAAATGAAGCTTTCAAAATAAAAACAGGTTAAACCAAGATTATTAATTATATTCATGTTCCAGCATTACCTTTATGAAATTAGTAAACTCCTTTCCTGAATCTTTTACCAAATGATCGAGAATTAGTTTACATCCTCCGTACATACTTCTAAGTGTATATGCAACCTCAGTACCCACTTTATTCGTTGGAGTGGGGACCTATTTGTACTTTGGGGACCTAATTTTACTTATATTAAACACGAATTGCAGTTAATAAATATTTATATCCACAATCCCGCAGTAGCGATGAACCGTTCCATGTTGGAGTGGCTCGCGTGGCTGAGCCGTATCGTAGGTGCCACCACAATGGAGAGGTATTTGTGGAAAGGCCAGACTAACCCTTGGGTTGGAGCATTCAGGCATACTAGTCAAATTCAACTTCATGAAGATTATCTATTCTTTTGTGATAACCATTCACCATGGGCGTGTTCAGCGTGCTGGGCGATGCATTTTTCAACTATTTCAACTTGTAAGATAATTACAATGATATCAAAGTTGACAGTGGTTAGCTAAGTCAGCAACAACTCAGAAATGTTTCATTATAATATTAAAAAGAAAACAAACAAATAATGATATTCTAGACATAAATTTTGCTAGCACAAACACTACAACATGTAAGCACATTCAGAATGTTTGACTTTCTTCAACGACAAGAAGCACTCTGCCCAGGATGGCCTACAGGAAAGTTTTTAAGCGTCAAACTTGCGACCACTGGTCCAACAACTTCACATTCAACAATTCAACACAGCAGTAACGGCCTCACATTTGCTAATAGCCGTCTTCATTCTTACTGTAGGAAGTGATGGCTAGCACTTGTCCTCGATCTTACAAACGCCGTGTTCTATCAAGAAGTACTTAATCCATATCACTGTCTCCTAGCCGGCAACGTAATTTCGAGTAAACTATTAAATGACGCCTCGAATGACACACTCACAGAACTGATTCAGTAATGATGTTAATTTTCCATCAGTCATGATCCTTAAGCTATATCCAGCAGATAACACAACGTTAACCGTGAAGTATAACAACGCCAGAGGCAACCACGCTACTGACAGAAAGGCGTAACATCTGATACGCAAATTCCTTCGGATTCGAGTTATTTTCCATGGTGTGGAATCCCTCGTAGTAAAAGAGGACAGCGCATCAGTGCATAAACTTCCTATAAACGTAGCAATGAACAGTCTCAATCAACCATAAATCAGTTTCCCCTCCAAAGTAAGAGAGAGATATTTCTGACTTGAGCTTCATGTTGATCTTTCAGAGTGCACGGTGATATGCAGACTGAATCGAGTATCTCATAGAACTTACATAAGTTATAACCGAATGCCTTCCCGATTCGGCTGAGATCGATAAATTTCCATAAATGCGTACTAGTACATGTGAAAGGTACACTGAGGTGACAGCAGTCATGGGATAGCGGTATACACATACACAGATTGCGGTAGTATCGGTGTACGCAAGGAATAAATGGGCAGTGCGTTGGTGGAGCTGTCATTTGTACTCAGGTGAGTCGCGTGGAACGATTTCCGACATGTTTATGGCCGCACGACGACAGTCGACAGACTTCCACCGCGGAATGTTAGTTGGAGCTAGACGCATGGGACTTTCCGTCTCGGAAATCATTACGAAATTCAACATTCCGAGACGCACAGTGTCAAGAGTGTGCAGAGATTAACAAGTTTCAAGCGTTACCTTTCACCACGGACAACACAGTGGTGACGGCCTTCACTTAATGTCTGAGAGCAGCAGCGTTGTCAGTGCTAACAGAAAAGCAACTCTGCGCGAAATATCCGCAGAAATCAATGTGCGACGTACGACGAACTGTCCGTTTTGACTGTGCGGTGAAATTTGGCGTTAATGGGCTATGGCAGCAGACGACCGACGCGAGTGGCTTTGCTAACAGCATGACATCACCTGCTGCCCCTCTACTGAGCTCGTAACGAAATCGGTTGGATCCTAGGCGACTGAAAAACCGTAGCCTTGGCGGATGAGCCCCGATATCAGATGGTAAGAGCTGATGGTAGGCTTCGAGTGTAGCGCAGACCCCACGAAGCCGTGGAACCAAGTTTTCAACAAGGCGCTGCAAGCTGGTGGTTGCTCCATAATTGTGTTGACTGTGTGTACATATAATGATCTGAGTCTTCTGGTCCAACTGAACCCATCATTGACTAGAAATGGTTATATTCGGCTACTTGGAGATCATTTGCAGCCATTCGTGGACTTCATGTTCCCAAACAACGCTGTCACGTCACCAGGCCACAATTGTTCGAAAATGGTTTGAAGAACATTCTGGACAACTCGACAATGATTTGGCCACCCAGATCGTCTGACATGAATACCACCGACATTTATGGGATATAATCGAGAGATCAATGCGTACATAAATTCCCGCACCGGCAACATTTCCGCAATTATGAACTGCTGTAGAGGCAGTATGGCTCAGTATTTCTTCAGGGGACTTCCAACGACTTGCTGAGTCCGCGCCATGTCGGCATGCTGCATACGCCGGGTAGAAGGGGGCCCGACACTATATTAGGAGGTATCCCATGACTTTTGTCATAACAATGTATTTTTGCCTGTATGCAATTATCCCCAGCACTAGTAAAGTATTTTCTGCCGAAACTGAGTGCATCTTATGATGGCGAACAAAGCTCAACACCTGCCTTGAAGTCTTGAGCGAAAAGTGACAAGACGAAGAAAAAGAAGGAGAGGAGGAGGAGGAGGGAATATCACCCCTGTTCCGCAAAGCAACCTAATCCTCCAGCGGTTACTACGTGATTCGTTACGTCAATGTTACATTACAGCTACTAACAAATTCTTTACTTAAATTGTGACAATGCATATAATTTTGAGAGGAGAAAAATTATTAAATCGTTCGCGTGCATTGAATTGGTACAGAAGTACGATTAGAGATGGCCACGTCAGTCTCCCTACCACAACTCTTCACATCCTTCAGTGATATGAACTGAAGTATCTGACCAATCGAGAAGTCAACAGGACATTAATGACACGTACGTCAATTCAGGTGAAAGCAACAAAGAGAATTAGAGTTATACGCAGCCGAAATTACATGTGCAGATACTTGTAACATACTGCAGATGAAGAAAAGTTTTGTAAACAAAGCAGACTGAGACTATACTATTCCCTCGTTTTACTAACTTTTGCATATACACTATATGTTGAAAAATATCCGGACACCTCTATCAAGTGCGTAATTGACCACTAGATGTCACGAGAAGCGGAACGGCCAATGTAAATGTAGGCGAAGAGTAATTAGTTGTCAGTAGAGAAGCAGTGACAGCAGAGTGGGTCGACCAGGAGAGCTCAGTGACTTCTTACGTGGAACAGCCAGAGGAGGACGCGTAAGTGACAAACCCATCAGGGACATATCAACTCTTCTTGTGCTGGCCAAATAGACATGCTGGTGATGTGACTGCTATTTAGTCATTTATTTATCGTTTTATGAGAGAAGGAAATACTAGAAAATTATTTTCAACAAATATACACATTTCTACACAGATACACGGAATCTGAAGTTCGTAATAACTTCATAGCTCTAAGTCCAGGTTTAAAATACAATCAGTTGCTTCTACAGACAAATCATGGAGGTCTTCTATTGTACCTCTGAATGCTCTGAGGGAACATTCAAATGTTATATGACATACTGTTTGCTACTCTTCACCGCAGTCACATTCAGCTGAAGGCTTCCATTCCCATTGGTGCAGCACTGCTTCACATCCCTCCTGGTCAGTTCTGATCCGACTCAGTATGCATTGGATTGTAAAGAGGAAACACGAAGGGGCAACCACATCTAAGCCAAGACCAGACCCAAGGTACTGACGGAATGGGGCCGTCGAAGATTGCAGAGGGCGGTTGTACAAAATAGGGTGGAACCATCGGAAAGAACCACTGGTGAGTTCCAAAGTACTACGAGCAGTTCAGCCACCACAATGACCGAGCGTAGGGTGTTCAGAAGGATGCGATGCAATGGTCGAGCACCATCTCATAAGCCACCCGTTTTTGTAGTCAATTCGAAGCGACGCTGTAGATGGTGTAAAGGATGACGCTACTGGACAGTTGATGACGGGAATCGAGAGATGAATCGTGCTATACCCTATTCCCATTAGAGGGAAAAGGAATGGGTTTGGCGAATGTCTAAAGAGCGTTACTTGCCATCAAGTGTAGCGAAGTACGGAAGTACGGAAGAAGTGGTGTTACGATATTGTATACTATGTATAGCAGAGGAACAGTTCTGAGACAAAAATTGAGTGTTTCAGCATGACAGTGCACCCTTCCACTAAGGTGCATCTGAAAACAATCGTTTCGGACAATAACATTCCTGAAATGGGCTCACCCGCCCACGGTGTAGACGTACCTCAATGGAACACCTTTGCGGAAGGTCACATTGTCGACTTCTTTTTGGACCCCAGCGTCCAATACTGCTATCTTTTCTGGTTTTGGCTCTTGAGGAATAACAGGCTGTCATTCGTCCACACAAATGCAAACACATTATTCACAATGTGCGCAGCAGAGTCAAGCAGTCATAAAGGTGAAGCGTGGACAAACTCCATATTAGTGGCCATTAGTAGGTGTCCGCATACTTTTATGCAGATAGTGTGTCATATCAGAAGATGGGAAATGAGGGCAAATTGAAGTCGAAGAAATAGATAAAGAAGAAGTGGAGGCAGAAAATGGATAAATCTATGCCAGAGACAGCAATGAGACTGGCAAAATTATTTTTCAATAAATCTATGAACAAAACGTGTGCTAGTACAGGATCTTAAGCTACCAAGTAACAAGAATGGTGATAACCGGAAATTCATCGATGTATGGCAGAGGTGACACACATAGTAACAGACATAGCTAAGAGAAAACTATATGATTTACTGCTGAAACTTCAATCTGATAAAAAGGGTTATATAAAACGATATTTTCATAATAATGCTAAATCTCTCATACTAACCAACGCTTAAGACAGTAGCAACATTACTATGGATTAGAAAATCCAAATAGGGTTTATAAGTACACCAATATCGTCCATCCGGTGGCAGCAAAAATGTAATCTCAAAAAACGGATGGACCATTATCATTATAATTATATGAGAGGAGGACATGTGAAGAAACATGATAATGTAGTAACGATGTTACGAGGTGGTGCTTGATAGCGAAACACACTGCTGGAAAAAAATTAGTACACACGGAAAGACGACGTCGATTTTGATCCGATGACGATACATGCCACCTAGGGGATAGTAGATGTACTGATAATGGTTTCAGCGTCGACCGCTGACAGACAGCGTAGTGGCATAGCTACCAGACCGCCATCTGTGTCTACTCTTTAACAGGGAATGCTCACAGCCAGAACGTTCAGTATGGTACAAGCGTGTGAACCAACTGCCAACCATGCCACGGGGACGCACTGTTGCTTCATACAGCCAAATGAGTGAGTTTCAAATGGGTCAGATTGTGGCCTCCCGAGTAGCTGATGGCCCTTTAGGAGAACCGCCACACAAGTTGGACGTGCTGCGTTAGTTGTGTAACGATGGTGGTATCAGTGGTCACGTGAACATTCTGACGAGGTTCTGAACGTCCGTGCAGTACAGATGCCCGCCAGATTCGTCGTATTGCAGGGGGATCAGTAGCAGATCGTACAGTTACCACAGAACAAGGTAAGAGGGCTAGTCAATCCAGACGTGTCAACACCAACTCTTGCGAACCGGTTATTAGCAGTGGGACCACTGGTATGCACACCTACGGCATGTCTGCCGCTCACGCCACAGCATCGACATGCAGGGCTCGACTGGTGCCGTCAGGGGATCACTTGGAAGACAGAATGGCGCTGGCGCGCAGTGATCTTCAGCGATGAAAGCAGATTGTGCCTGGGCGCAAGTGACAGTCGTTTGCGCATACGACGTTGACCTGGTGAGCGCTCTCTCGTAGAGCGCATTCGTCAAAGACACATTGGCCTCACCCTAGGCCTAATGCCTATTACTCTCGTTCACGTTCGGTGTTTCTAGAGGCGACGCTACCCAGCGTTCAGTACGTGCACAATGTTGTTAGTCCCGTCCTTTTGCCGTTCTTGCAACGAGAAGGCAACCAAACACGAATCACGACCTGCCCCCGTAGATTTACTTCTGCTTGTATCTCTCTCTTACTTTGGAAACTTCGGAGAAACTGTCCTGCACGCCTTCCAGAACTGGTTCTGTTCAAACAAATTTGCGTCATCTATTGTGCAGGTTTATTGTGTGTCTCTGTTGCTAACAGGTAGAGTTTCTGAGGAGGCTAAAAGCCTCGAAACCGATAACTGTATAATAAAATGCAGACTACTTTATTGCAGTCTGACATGAAAACCACACAGCAATCTGGTTTTTTGTAATTTTTTATATTTATGGTACTTGGAGTTCAGAACTCAAATATCTGTAACCCACAGCTGTTCAATGCAATTTTAAGAAAATTTCGATAGAAACGAATTTGAAGGTTTCCGAGCGTCTTTAACAACCTACAGTAAGTCCGATTTTTCTACAAGCAGCTCTGTTATGTGGTAGCATCATCACCTGCCACGCATAAGCTTGGATAACGATTCCCGGCCAGTGCAAATTTTTAAACAACGTTGCATGTTGCAAGAGCATTTCCGTAGATCGTAAAATATGTAAAATGAAAAAAAAATCAATAGCGTTCGAGAATGATAATTGCTGGACCGCTGCTTCGAGTCTAGTTTCCGTCATTACATTTTCGTTTTCTTCCCGTTCCATTCAAATAACTACATCATTTATATACAAAAATTAATAAATAAATGCTAATTTAGACATACCTGATTGTAATTTTTATGAAAAAAGCACATCATCTTATTTGTAATTACAAGTTGCACACAAAAAGCGAGTTTTCATTGCAAATATAACTTCCTAATTACTAATATTTTATAAAAGATTCTAGACATTAAATAAATATTGCAACTTAAAATTTTTCATATTTATGTATTTTACACACTATGGAAATGCTCAAGGAACACTCAGTTTCGTTTAAAGAATCACCACAGACAAGAAACAAACTTAGGCAACGCACATGGTAAGCGAGCATTTTACTTCAGAATCACTCGCCCATCGACAAACGGACCTCACTTTTGGGTATAAAAGACGCTACGAAAACTTCAAAGTCGATTTCCCTAAGAATTGTTGAGAGTTACATTTCTTGCCTGGCGGACTGATGCACTGAGGGGGAAAAATCGCAACACAAAGAAGGAATTGTGCGACATAAATGAAATTTGGTGGTCGTGTTTCTACATCTGAAATATGATGTCTAGTCAAATTTCGCGATAGTCGCTAGTAGCACGAATATCACGATGCAAATTAGGTTTGTTTTAAATACACCCTGTGACGGTCGCGAGTGTTAGTTACCTTCCAGATTGGACGTCGTGAGCTGATGTTTGTCAATAATGCTGTTAAGGCGACAAAGACGCAATTATCAACACCTCACTGAGTTTGAACTACTTCGTATAACAGAGCAACGAGATGACGGAAGTTCCTTCTGCGGTATGGCAAAAAGTCTAGGCAGAAATGTAGCCACAGTATGTGATTGCTGGCAGCGGTGGTCACGGGAATGTACGGTCGCAATAAGACCGGGCTCCTGACAGCCGTATGGCACTACCGAGAGGTGAGACCATCGCCTTGTCGCATCGTACTGCATCTGCAGCAGCAATATGAGCAGCAGTTGGCACCACACTGACACAACGAACTGTTACGAATTCGTTATTTCAAAGATAGCTCCAAGCAAACGCTCAGTAGTGTGCGTTCCACTGACCCCAAACCACAGGCATTTGCGACATATGTGGTGTCAAGAATCAAGCGAGAGCTCGTTGGAGAGCTGGGTGGAGGTATGTTGTGTTCTGATGTAAGCTGGTTCTGCCGCGGTGCCAGAGATGGCTGTGTGTTAGTTACACGGAGGTCAGTTGGGGGCCTGCAACCAACCTGTCTGCTTGCTAGACCCACTTCACCTACACCTAGACGTATGGTCTGGGTTGCGATTTCGTATGATAGCAGGAACACTCTCATGGTTATCCCACGCACCTTGACTGCACATTTCCGCGTCAGTCAGGTGATTCAACACGTTCTACTGCCATTCACGATCATCATTCCAGGGGTTGGTCTCAGACAACATACCGTTGTTGTAACCCATCATGCTCTACATAGTGTCGACATGTTTCCTGGTCCTGCTCGATCACCAAATCTGTCTCCAGTCGAGCACATATGAGACATCATCGGGCAGGAACGCTAGCATCATCCACAGACAGCATTAACGGTCCCTGTACTAACCGATCGGATGTAACGGGCATGGAACTCCATCCTACAAACTGACATCCGGCACCTGTACAACACAATGCATGCACATTTGCATGCTTGCATTCAACATTCTGGCTGTTATACCGGTTATTAACGTACCAGCATTTCACATTTGCAATGGCTTATCTCACACTTACATTACCATGTGATCCTACAATTTTAATCACTTCAATATGTTACGTAGACAAATGTATTCCCGAAATTTCATTACTCTGCTTTAATTATTTTTTGTTGCTAATATTGTATTCCATCAGTGTATTTGAGTTCTGAACACCATGTACCGTAAGTATAAAAAATCCAATTGGCGTGTGGTCTTTTTGTGAGGTAACCTGTTTGTTTTCACAACCGAATAAATATTTTCCGAACTCCCTGAATTAAATTTTTTCAGATGCTATTGACTGAATTATAGGAGTGAAGTGGGTGGACGCTTACACTTAATTCCGGACGGCTACACTGGAAAATTTATAAGAGAGATGCAGTAATGCCATAATCATATAGAGAGTACAGGGGGTTGGTTACAAATTAACTTTCGCTACTTGAGAGGGCCCCCATTAAAACGAGGGATTGTAGAACAATAGAACTTTATGGAAACACTTGTAAGGATATGCAGAAGAGAAATAAAAGATGAACCATTAAAATAAACACATTTTAACCTCCACAACAGAGGGTAATATTTGTTAGCTGCGTACCATGTTTACGTTCCAGGTTAGAACTGTTGTGACGACCATCTACATCCGCGACAGCCTGAAACTGCACTAGAGATAACATTATACAACTTAAATGTATTCTCTTGCCAAACTTGCATATGACGTGAACCATGTGTCTACAACCTGTACTCATATATTCATTGTGTATATCCCCTACAGGGGAGACATTTTAATTGAAAATTGCTTGCCCAATGTCGGCGGATAGATAGGATTTTGCAGTGTCTCTGTTTGTCAGAAGCACGATGCGCATCGTACTTCTGAACAACACAGGCACTGCAATATCGTACATTTCACAGTTGCTAGCAACTCTTTCCGAACGGTAGACCATTCGTATGTCGTGACACAGCATGTGCACTGCTTGGAGATCGCATGCTGCGTACAGCATTCTCAGCCGTGTTAACGTTAACTTCTTTAACAATTCGTGGCTCAATTGTGCATCGGCCTCTCCCAGAAGCAATTAACAAATCGCCAAGTAGTTCGAATTACCGTATCGTGTTCTTCGACCCCGGTTCGGAAAGTGAACCTCACCGTATTCCTTTAACGTGTCGATACTCGCGAAGAATAGCACCACTACTGATGCTGTTTTGATGAAACAGCTTTACGAGTAAGGCCCTGCTCATTTTGTCGAGATGTGGCTTCACTGTCTGCAATTGTAATGAACACTAATGCTTGTGTTTCAACCGCACGTTCCGAGCGAGGTCGCGCAGTGGTAAGCACACAGGACTCGCGTTCGGGAGGACGACGTTTCAAACCCGTGTCCGGCCATCCCGATTTAAGAAAATGCCGGAATGGTTCCTCCGGAAGGGCACGGCCGATTTCCCTCCTATCCTCCCCAAATCCCAGTTTGTGCTCCATCTTTAATGACCTCGTTCTCGACAGTACGTTAAACACTAACCTCCTTCTCTCAACCGTACGTCACCGTAACAGTACCGGCACCTACGGGAAGTCGTAAAACTAACACTACTAACTACGTAAATCCGGCAACTCATAATCCGAAAACCGTTCCTATAAAGTTGGGTTTCCATATGGTAAATAGTTTTCTGTCTACACTGGCTCAAGTAGCAAAAGTTGAGTTACAACCACCCTGTACTTACACAAAAGCAGACTGAAAGTGTAAAGTTAAATGGCAGGTAGTTTGTTACTTACGCTCGTATATGTCTTCGTCGTCGTCCTGGTTGTCGGTGCGGTGGACGTCGGCAGCCACTGTGAGCGGCCCATGCGGGCCCATTTCCTCCAGAGGGCTGCAGCGCCGCTGGCGACCCACCCCATCATTGTGCAGGCGGCAGTAGTGGACTGAAGTCTCCCACTCCAGCAGGTCGCACTCGCGGTTCATGTCCAGATCCATCACCAACTGGCGCTCGTGCTCGTTCTGGCGGCGCCCACGCTGCTGGCGATTCCTGCAAGCAGGACAATTCTTACCAGCTAGCACGCCCCCTTCTTGTATTGGAACACATACTAAGCTCGCTTGTAACAACTTCTTTCCTCACCAAGATCGACACACATGGAAACGAAGAAGAACATGGCATCAACTTGGTGTGACGAATGGCAATTTTGATGTGATGAACAGCAGTTAGCTCTAAACGCGGAAAAACGTAAAATAATGCGGATGAGTAGGAAAAACAATCCGTAATGTTCGGATACAGCATTAGTAGTGTCCTGCTCGACACAGTCATGTCATTTAAATAATATGGCGCAACGTTGCAAAGCCATATGAAATGTAACGAGCTTGTGAGGAAACAGCAGTAAAAGGCCAATGATCGACTTCGGTTTATTGGGAGAATTTTAGGAACGTGTCGTTCATATGTAAAGGAGACCATTTATAAGATGATAATGCGACCTATTCTTGAGTACTGCTCAAGTGTTTGGGATATGCACCGGGCCGGATTAAAGGAAGACATCGAAGCAACTTAGAGGCGGGCTGCTAGATTTGTTATTGGTACGTTCGAACAACGAGCAAATTTTACGGAAAAGCTTCGGTTACAAAATGGGAATTCCTGGAAGGAAGGCGACGCTCTTTTCGAGGAGCACTGTTGAGAAAATTTAGAGAACCGTCATTTGAAGGTGACTACCGAATGATTCTGTGACCTCCAACATAAATCACAATGATAAGTTACAAGAAATTAGGGCTCATACGAAGGCATATGCATAGTCGTTTTTCCCCCCTTCTCTTTGCGAGTGGAACAGGAAAGGAACTGATTAGTAGTGGCGCCACGCGCCGTGAGGTGGATTGCCGAGTATCGATGTAGATGTAGATTTAGATCAACTTTTTAGTCAATTTTTGTTCCTGACGAGAACTAGAAGGATGCATTTAGCTGGATCTAAACTGATCCCGTTTTTTTAGGCGATACACTGCCCACTGCTGTCTGGTAAGCAATATACGCTCACCTGAAATACACTGCCTCACTAAAAAGTGAAACACACAGAAGGGAAGATGAAAGCGAAATGAAATTTCAGGGGTCTGTATCCGTCACTTATTTATTTTGCAACTACGCGTTTCGATGGCTCATACCGTTATCTTCAGGTGCAGAACTGTTTAGTTAGATAGCTAGTGACTAACGCGAGCACAGACGCCCTTTCACAGCGGCAGACCAAGGGCAATGTAGCTTATCTTGCGTCTTTCGCTGATTTTTTTTTTTAGGAAAATCACTTTTAAAGTTAAAAAACATTAATTTCTAAGAGTGAATTGTACCAAGAGGGGCATTAGACTCGTAAAAGTCTGCTACTTGTTATATGACCTCTCCACTGTACGTTATGTTTATCTGTCACTAAATTTTCATTCTATGGCACATATGAAATCATGCTCAGCTCAGTACATATGTCAAACAGGCCAGATTCAAAGAACACTTCCGATACAACACACCATTCAAATTTGTAATAGCTTCCCATATGAAAGATACAGGACATACAACTGACGGTGTACAAGGCAACAACCTTCAGACGCTACACACACTGAAAAGGAGCAAAATATGTCTCTGAAGAACTGGGAATGTGTATCCACGGAAATAAACGTGGGGACAATTCTTCTCTATGACAATAACGAAATAGGCTTAACCAATGTTTTCAAAGACTTCGAAAAAGTACTTAAAGCATTCTCATAATTCATAATTTAAATGCACATCAATATCTCTAACCACCCGCATCTATTCCCCAATTACTTCAACCTACAATATATCTGTATGATCTGTTGTAATCTTCCTTATACATAAGTACTTAATATAATAATTGAATTCTACACAATCCATAATCTGTTCTAGCTCATTCGTACTTCTTAAAAAATACAAGAAAAACATACTTCTATACATACAACCATCTAAACTAATAACTGTATTGTGTACTTGTCCGTATTCTCTTGTGGCTCATTCATATTTCTAAAATAAAAGGAAAATATGTTTATGTATACAACCATTTAATATAATAACAGAATTGTAATGTAGAGTAAGGAATATCCAAACTCCAGCTATTCTACCTTTCAGCTACCTCTGTATCCAAAGTAAGCAAGCATATCTCCAACATGTATAACTGCTTTGAAGTGACAGTGTAAGCTAATGTACAGTGGAGGGAACATACTATAGGTATCAGCATGCAGATTTTTTAGTCTATTGCCTCCTTAGTATAATTTACTCTCATAAATTCATGTTCTATTCAACTTTTAAAGTGCCTTTACTAGCAAAATACTATCATCAGCGAAACACGCAAGATAACATGCATCGCACTTGGTCTGTTGCTGTAGAAAAGTGTGTGTGCTCTTCACTAAACAGTTCTCCACCTGAAGATGATGATGTGAACCATCGAAGCGAGTAGTGGCAATCTAAATATGTGACTCTCACAGAAATCTGTTTTATTTGCATTTATCATTAGTTGCAACCCCCATGATTTTGTCCTTCATGAACGAAGCATTCAGTTATTTAAAAAACTGACAAGGGAGACCACACCGTACTCGGATGTTTGTAATTTTTTATACTTATTGTAGGTGAACTTCAAAACTCAAATGTACTTCTCCCAGAGCAATACGATGCAACTTACAAACATTCTACAGAAAATCGACTTTGAAGTTTTCCGGCTACTTTTAATATGTTAAAAAAGTTCTTTTAGCATACTAAACATGGTCGGAAAACTTCAAATTCAGTTTTCTTTAAAGTTTTTGAGTTTCATCGAAGTGTTCTGGGAGAGATATATTTGAGTTCTGAATTTTACGTACCATAAACATAAATCATATCAAAAATTCGATCGCTGTGGGGTACGTTGTGAGTCAAATTTACAAAGAGCTTAGAAGTGTAACCCCACTTATCAATATGACGATGCATCCCCCCTGGTGTGTATGCAAGCACTGAATCGGTTTGGCGGGGTGTCATAAAGCGGTTGCATCCTCTCCTGAGACAAACTTGCCCACATCTGTTGTAACTGGTTCTTGATATCCTGACACTGCCACTGGCCGAGTAGGCGTCCGAACTGGTCCCACACACGTTCTATCAAGGACATGACAGGTGTGGAGATCTCGCTGATCACGGGAGTGCCTCAACATCACGTAGACAGATCATGAGACATTTGCGGACGAGCAGAGTCGTGTTGAAAAATTGGACCGCGATACTGTCGCAGTATAGGTAACACACATGTACGCAGGGTGTGATTTACCACAGTGCCGTCAGAGTTCCCTCAGTCACTACCAGCCATAAACTGAAGCCGGATCCCCACACCATGACGCCAGGAGTAAAACCGATGTGCCTCTCTCAGACACAGAAACTATACGACCTGTCCTCAGGACGTTGCCATACTTGCAGACGATGGTCATCCTGGTTAGTCCAGAACCGTGGTTCATTGATGAACACAATGCGGCGATATTTATCAGCAGTTCATGATTCCAGCTCACGGCACCACGCCAAACGAAGTATTTTGTGTTGTGGTGTTAACGGCAACCTAAGCTTGGGAAGGTAATTCTTGAAGCCGGCTGCTGCCATTATCCTACCTGTGGTGCGGGATGACAAAGAATACTGCAGTTAATCCATTACTTGTTCTCAGACGCAGGTGCAGATATGAAGGGGTTACGATGTGCTTGGTGCATATTGCATTGCCCCCCATTGTGGTGGTCAGACACGATCGACCACAACCTTAACGACGATTCATACATATACCAGAAATGCATACTTGAATGTAACTTCTGATGCTAGACAAACTTGCAGGTTTCATTGTTGTATTTGACCACTAACATCACCCCTGCAATATTCTCAATAATCTGCAAGTGTCGTTCGTGGTCAGAACAGAAGTCTGTGTAGTTATGAGGTTGTAAGTACATTAAGCCGGAGCTGAGTGAATTCGAACATGGACAAATTGAGCCAATCGAAATGTTTCGTGTTTCAAGAAGCACCGTATCGAAGATTTATATCGTATACAGGAAAAGTGGAAAACAATCATCCAGTAAGTGACGACACTGACGAGTGTTTCGGCTGAGTGATCGTGTCAGACGGTCGTTGAAGAGGATTGTGCCGACAGCTGCGAAAGTCACTGCAGAAGTGAGTACCGCACTCACGAACTATGTCAGCACCAAACAATACGAAGTGAGTTCCATAAGCAGGTATTTAGGATGAGCTGGAATTTCAAAATCACACATCTGTGATTCAAATGATCAACGGAGAAACCAGGAACTTAACCAATAGAAGGTGTACTATGGAGCCATTAAATAATGTCATTTAGTTATATGGGTCTCGTTTCACACTGTTTCCAACTTTTGGCCGAGTTTTTGACCCAAGAGTGAAACATGGCGGGGGTTCAGAGATCATTTAGGCAGCCATATCGTGGTGTTCCATGGGCCCCATGGCTGTCCTGCAAGGTCGCGTTATTGCCAACAATTGTGTGATCGTTTTGTCCGATAAGGTGCATCCCATGTTATAATGTTTGTTCCCCAGTGGTGATACTGTGTTCGAAGACAACAGTACCTCTATTGACACAGGTCACATCTTCCAGGATTAGTTCTGTGAGCACGGGCATACGTGTAGGTACTCATGGAGAAGCTCAAATGCAGTTACACGAATGGCGAGTCCACATGTTGCCAAGGTTGTTACGAGTACGCTACAGAAGTTTCTCTGCGAAACCCTTACACATCCTCCATACACTCACGATCTCATACCATGCGATTTCCATATTTTTGGAGCATCTCCCTTGGACACCGAGCGCTCGAAGTTGACTACTTGAGTTTCTGATTCACCTTTTGAAATACATGGACATTTAAAAAAAAATTTGCGAAGCTTGTGTAATTTTCTGTCTGTTATACACTCCTGGAAATGGAAAAAAGAACACATTGACACCGGTGTGTCAGACCCACCATACTTGCTCCGGACACTGCGAGAGGGCTGTACAAGCAATGATCACACGCACGGCACAGCGGACACACCAGGAACCGCGGTGTTGGCCGTCGAATGGCGCTAGCTGCGCAGCATTTGTGCACCGCCGCCGTCAGTGTCAGCCAGTTTGCCGTGGCATACGGAGCTCCATCGCAGTTTTTAACACTGGTAGCATGCCGCGACAGCGTGGACGTGAACCGTACGTGCAGTTGACGGACTTTGAGCGAGGGCGTACAGTGGGCATGCGGGAGGCCGGGTGGACGTACCGCCGAATTGCTCAACACGTGGGGCGTGAGGTCTCCACAGTACATCGATCTTGTCGCCAGTGGTCGGCGGAAGGTGCACGTGCCCGTCGACCTGGGACCGGACCGCAGCGACGCACGGATGCACGCCAAGACCGTAGGATCCTACGCAGTGCCGTAGGGGACCGCACCGCCACTTCCCAGCAAATTAGGGACACTGTTGCTCCTGGGGTATCGGCGAGGACCATTCGCAACCGTCTCCATGAAGCTGGGCTACGGTCCCGCACACCATTAGGCCGTCTTCTGCTCACGCCCCAACATCGTGCAGCCCGCCTCCAGTGGTGTCGCGACAGGCGTGAATGGAGGGACGAATGGAGACGTGTCGTCTTCAGCGATGAGAGTCGCTTCTGCCTTGGTGCCAATGATGGTCGTATGCGTGTTTGGCGCCGTGCAGGTGAGCGCCACAATCAGGACTGCATACGACCGAGGCACACAGGGCCAACACCTGGCATCATGGTGTGGGGAGCGATCTCCTACACTGGCCGTACACCACTGGTGATCGTCGAGGGGACACTGAATAGTGCACGGTACATCCAAACCGTCATCGAACCAATCGTTCTACCATTCCTAGACCGGCAAGGGAACTTGCTGTTCCAACAGGACAATGCACGTCCGCATGTATCCCGTGCCACCCAACGTGCTCTAGAAGGAGTAAGTCAACTACCCTGGCCAGCAAGATCTCCGGATCTGTCCCCCATAGAGCATGTTTGGGACTGGATGAAGCGTCGTCTCACGCGATCTGCACGTCCAGCACGAATGCTGGTCCAACTGAGGCGCCAGGTGGAAATGGCATGGCAAGCCGTTCCACAGGACTACATCCAGCATCTCTACGATCGTCTCCATGGGAGAATAGCAGCCTGCATTGCTGCGAAAGGTGGATATACACTGTACTAGTGCCGACATTGTGCATGCTCTGTTGCCTGTGTCTATGTGCCTGTGGTTCTGTCAGTGTGATCATGTGATGTATCTGACCCCAGGAATGTGTCAATAAAGTTTCCCCTTCCTGGGACAATGAATTCACGGTGTTCTTATTTCAATTTCCAGGAGTGTATTAACTCTCACTCGGTCTTACTTAATCCAAAAACAGCTGAGTAGAGGAAATCAAAAGTTACACCAACAAATTATAAATCTATTTCACTTTATTAGAAAATTCTTTATTTTCTTATGCATGGTTTCCTCAATGAAAGAGCTGAATTGGTTTTTTTCTCCTTTTTGCAGTTCCACATGTAGAAATACAGCTATTACCTAATCTTTGAAGAGCTGCATTTCACGAGTGCACAAAAATATTAAAAAGATTTTAAGCTTTGTTGTCATACAAGATCTTGGAACACTATTCATCAGTGTACACATGTATGCCAATTTCTGTAACAATGACTTTTATAGATCGCTTTAATTATTCTGTGTCTGTGAAGATCACGCTAACTTAACTTCTAATATTTATCGTCTAGCATAAGTGTAGCTACTGATGGAGCAGCTCAAATGCAGTTACACGAATGGCGAGTCCACATGTTGCCAATGTTGTTACGAGTACGCTACAGAAGTTTCTCTGCGAAACCCTTACACATCCTCCATACACTCACGGTCTCATCCCATGCGATTTCCGTATTTTTCGAGCCGTGAAGAAAGACACACGTGGTTTCGGACGAAAGAGGTGCACGCCTGACTACAATCATGGTTCCGTCAGCAACGGCAAATATTTTTCCATGAAGGCACTGCCCGTCCAGTCTCACAGCGGGATAAATATATTAATAGGTATGGTGATTCCTTTTGAAATAATAAACAGTACACTTAATTTTTTTTCCATGTGTCCCGCTTTCATTTGACTGCCCCTTATATTTAAAAACATATCGTTCGTTTCAGGTTGTAAAACGAATGGTATCGGCTGATTTCGAGACACAATCACCTTACAATTCGTCGTGTAATCATAGTATACAGTATGAGTAATGCCTACAACTAATCGTCCCAGTAATACAGTCCAAGCAATACAGTATCGTCAAGTGAATGAGGTTTTTTAAGCACAAGACAGTTAAAATTGCGATTTTGGGAAAGAAAATATACATACACATATTTCAACAATATATTTTTTCATCGGGACAAACACATGTTTCGTGAAGGAGGCAAATCCACATTCACTCAAACTGACGCGCCATAACTGTTCAGAGGTGTACTTAAAGAAGCTTCAGCCTCTCCAGCCATATTTTTCCTGAAACACGCATCCTACTCGCATTTCAGGGTTCACAAAACCTTTTCTCATACCATTTTCACTACTTTTCAAAACAAAGTGACGTAATAGTATGTTGCTTCTTCTGATGCCTGACGATCTACGAAGAAAGTAAAAGTTGGTATGTACATCCCAAATCGGCCATTGTAACGAGAATGTTATGTTGTTATCAAATATACATTTCATGACAATAAAGTGAAGCATCCAAAGACATAGGCGGATGTCAGTTTAAATGATTCGAGTAGCAGTTCTCTGTGGCAGGCAGGAAAGGCTACAGGTAGGACGGCTACCACGGTTCGTTGACGTTGTTCGTGTTTAGTATTATTACTAGTCTTGGTAGGGTATATGAAAGGTGTCAACGACGTTGGATGTTGAGTATTCACTTAGAAGGACACGAAGATCCCGCGTACTCTTGTGAGACAGCGTTATCAGTATCTAACAGTGTTTGAAAAGTTCTCATTACGGGTCTTCGTTTCGCCGACTGTCCAACAGTGGAATGTGCAGGTTTCTGGGACAATTGCATGTGACAGTAGCCCAATGTTAGACTGCAAGGGAACTTGAGGATAGGCATACTCATCGTTAAAGATGCCGGTCGACCACGTCTGACAACCTCGAGGAAAAATCGCCGTATTGCGCACCAAGCACATCACAACGCCTCCATATCTTCGTCTGCCATCCGAAAACAAGTAATGGACTCCCTGCGACATCCTGTGATATCCCGCCCTACTGGTAGGAGACCAGCAGCAGCCAGAGTAGGGAATTACCGTCGCACGCTCTGACTGCTGTTAACACCACAACACAGGCGGCTGCGTTTGTAGTGGTGTGGTTACCGGGAAGCATGCAGTGGTGATGAATGCCGTCGCACTGAAATGCGGCTCTGCACTACCTTGGATGATCATCGTCGGCGAGTATGGCAACGACCTGGGAAGAGGTCCCAGACATCAAATGTTTTGGAGAGATAAAGCGGCGTACCTGCACAATATTCACAGAATTTCTGAAAGGAAACCTATTCATCCAAACAGTAACATGTCTATAATTATGGAGTTGCACAAGAAAAGAGTTAGACGAAACATAAAAACACTTCATACGTGTCAACATCTACTCCGTAATTTAAAAAATATTAACTAAAATTATCGCCAAGAGCTTAGAAAAAGAAATCAGTTTTAGTTAGACAAAGAACTGAGTCGGCTGTGGAAGAGAATACGACACAACGGAGTATTTTCAAGCAGTAGACCAATTGGTAGAATGGAGCCATGAATATCAATTACTACTTTTCAAGGATTCATACATTTTGACAGAGATTTTAAGTCGGATTTGTCTAAATGAGTACTAATAGTCGTAAATGATCAAGGTTCGATTCAACCCGTGTGGGTATACTGTCACTGTCGCTTGTCTGGCGAACATTCCTTGCTCAAAATGTTGACATTTCAACATCAACGTGTTATTCCTGCTGAACCTCTTGATGTGGTGTTGTGGTTATCTGACTTGCTGGATTGGCCTCAGGTGATGTGGGGATGCTTTTGTCCTCAAGCTACAGCGGAAAAAAAAATTCGCAGCGGAAACAATTATATTCTCGGCAGATTCGGCAATGTGTCGTCGGCTTGCAATGTTGTTGGTGGCCCAGTTCCAGGGTGAGCCATTGTGGGACTAGCCCGCCTCCTCGTAGAAGGCAACAGCAGTCTGGCGGAATCTTCCATGCAGCAGTGGGATACCTGTCTCTTCGCTCAACAGACGAATTGAATATAACATGGGTAGGCGCAAAGCTACTTAAGAGCCCGATTCTGCAGCATCTGCAGCACTACCGTGTGAATGTCGGCGCCTTTTCCCCACCCGATGGCCGCGTACTCTAATGCCGGTCTGACAAGTTTATGTAGATAGTTAACACCGTGGTGCTGTGGCACAGAAGGCGCGTAAGCGCCCCTCTCCGCTGCTTCTGACGTCACGTATATGCGGCGCCCATGTCAGCCTCTTACGGAGTGTCACCCGAGCTATTTCGCGGTCTTCATCCATGGGATGGGGCCTCCCAGGATATTGACAGGCGGTAAATCTGAAGGCATCATCCTTCGGGTGAAAATTACTGTCTGGCCCTTGGCAGCGTTGAGTTTCAAGCGCCACTTCGTCGATCATGAAACCAATGGGTCGCCCCCGATTTGGAAGCGGTGTGTCATCGTCTGCACATTCATGCTGCGGATGGACAACGCTGTATTGTTGACGTATAGTACCATCTTTACTCGCGCCATCCGCGGTGCGACGGCAGTGTACAGGAAGTACAGCAAGAGGCCGAGCACCGTGCCCTACGGCACTCCTGGAAGTATCTGCCGCTCAGTGAATAATCGGAAGTATACCCTCACATAGAAGGTCCTCCCATCAGGGTACAACCGAAAAGTACTACATGTGACGTCAGTATCCCGTGCACAAAGAGTATGTACACGAGCCCTGGACAAGTCTAGAAGCACCGCGCCAAGGTATTCACCTGTTTCTAGCGCCCTCACAGCCGTGTCCACCAACCGCAGCAGCTCTTGAGAGATGGAATGGCCGCTCCGAAATCTGAACCGTTTGTCTGGCATGACACTCTCTTGCGTGATGCGTTGCATCAGATTTTTCGCGTACAGCCTCTCGATCGCCTTTTGGAGGGAACGCAGCAAGCTGAGGGGTCGGTAGCTGACTGCTTGACGTGCGTCCTTGGCGGTTTTCGGGATAGCCACAATTTCCGCATGTTTCCATGCGGAAGGATAGGCCTCTGAGGGAAGTATTTCGCTGAAGATACGACTTCCAGCTACTTCTCTACACAATCGCAGCTCAGACCTAGACATCTGTCGTAGCTTTGTACCAACTTTTCAATTCCCTCGTTATAGAACACAGCCGCCAGTGCTTTCCGACAACTTTCTACTCTGGACTGCAGCTCGATGTCTGTGTCAAAATATTGTCTTCATGGCCAGCGGTTGATATGAGCAGAGATGAACCTCAGGAGTACCCAATTACGGGCTTTATTGTGCGTGATCAAACACTTCCCATCGAAAACGCTGCAGGAGCATCTTCATTGCCCCTGTAGAGTGCGGCCGAGAATTGTCGTGTAGAACGAACCACATGACAGTTACGTTACCTGAATTGCATAGCTTGAAGCGAAATCTTTTGACAGGCCCTCATATTTGGCGGGAGACGCTAATTTCTAGCCATTTTTACGTTCTCACTGTGAGCTCAGAACTGAAAAGAGCGACATCATGCGATCGACGGGCGTACTAGACACAGTTCTACATCTACATCTACATCCATACTCCGCAAGCCACCTGACGGTGTGTGGCGGAGAGTACCTTGAGTACCTCTATCGGTTCTCCCTTCTATTCCAGTCTCGCATTGTTCGTGGAAAGAAGGATTATCGGTATGCTTCTGTGTGGGCCCTAATCTCTCTGATTTTATCCTCATGGTCTCTTCGCGAGATATACGTAGGAGGGAGCAATTTACTGCTTGACTCTTCGGTGAAGGTATGTTCTCGGAACTTCAACAAAAGCCCGTACCGAGCTACTAAGCGTCTCTCCTGCAGAGTCTTCCACTGGAGTTTATCTACCATCTCCGTAACACTTTCGCGATTACTAAATGTTCCTGTAACGAAGCGCGCTGCTCTCCGTTGGATCTTCTCTATCTCTTCTATCAACCCTATCTGGTACGGATCCCACACTGCTGAGCAGTATTGAAGCAGTGGGCGAACAAGCGTACTGTAACCTACTTCCTTTGTTTTCGGATTGCATTTCCTTAGGATTCTTCCAATGAATCTCAGTCTGGCATCTGCTTTACCGACGATCAACTTTATATGATCATTCCATTTTAAATCACTCCTAATGCGTACTCCCAGATAATTTATGGAATTAACTGATTCCAGTTACTGACATGCTATATTGTAGCTAAAAGATAAGGGATCTTCCTTTCTATGTATTCGCAGCACATTACACTTGTCTACATTGAGATTCAATTGCCATTCCCTGCACCATGCGTCAATTCGCTGCAGACCCTCCTGCATTTCAGTACCATTTTCCATTGTTAGAACCTCTCGATGCACCACAGCATCATCCGCAAAAAGCCTCAGTGAACTTCCGATGTCATTCACAAGGTCATTTATATATATTGTGAATAGCAACGGTCCTACGACACTCCCCTGCTGCACACCTGAAACCACTCTTACTTCGGAAGACTTCTCTCCATTGAGAATTACATGCTGCGTTCTGTTATCTAGGAACTCTTCAGTCCAATCACACAATTGGTCTGATAGTCCATATGCTCTTACTTTGTTCATTAAACGACTGTGGGGAACTGTATCGAACGCCTTGCGGAAGACAAGAAACACGGCATCTACCTGGGAACACGTGTCTATGGCCCTCTGAATCTCGTGGACGAATAGCGCGAGCTGCGTTTCACACGATCACCTTTTTCGAAACCCATGCTGGTTCCTACAGTGTTGATTTCTAGTTTCCAGAAAAGTCATTATACTCGAACATAATACGTGTTCCAAAATCCTACAACTGATAGAAGTTAGAGATATAGGTCTATAGTTCTGCACATCTGTTCGACGTCACTTCTTGAAAACGGGGATGACCTGTGCCCTTTTCCAATCCTTTGAAACGCTACGCTCTTCTAGAGACCTACGGTACACCGCTGCAAGAAGGGGGGCAAGTTCCTTCGCGTACTCTGTGTAAAATCGAACCGGTAACCCATCAGGTCCAGCGGCCTTCCCTCTTTTGAGCGATTCTAATTGTTTCTCTATCCCTCTGTCGTCTATTTCGATATCTAACATTTTGTCATCTGTGCGAAAATCTAGAGAAGGAACTACAGTGCAATCTTCCTCTGTGAAACAGCTTTGGAAAAAGACATTTAGTATTTCGGCCTTTAGTCTGTCATCCTCTGTTTCAGTTCCAGTTTGGTCACAGAGCGTCTGGACATTTTGTTTTAATCCACCTACCGCTTTGACATGAGACCAAAATTTCTTAGGATTTTCTGCCAAGTCAGTACATATAACTTTACTTTCGAATTCATTGAACACCTCTCGCATAGCCCTCCTCACACTACATTTCGCTTCGCGTAATTTTTGTTTGCCCGCAAGGCTTTGGCTGTGTTTATGTTTGCTGTGAAGTTCCCTTTGCTTCCGCAGCAGTTTTCTAACTCGTTTGTTGTACCACGGTGGCTCTTTTCCATCTCTTACGATCTTGCTTGGCACATACTCATCTAACGCATATTGTACGATGGTTTTGAACTTTGTCCACTGATCTGTACTTAAGACTATCTGTACTTAAGACAAAACATTTGTGTTGAGCCGTCAGGTACACTGTAATATGCTTTTTGTCACTTTCGCTAAACAGAAAAATCTTCCTACCTTTTTTAATATTTCTATTTACGGGTGAAATCATCGATGCAGTAACCGCTTTATGATCGCTGATTCCCTGTTCTGCATTAACTGTTTCAAATAGTTCGGGTCTGTTTGTCACCAGAAGGTCTAATATGTTATCGCCACGAGTCGGTTCTCTGTTTAACTGCTCAAGGTAGTTTTCAGATAAAGCACTTAAAAAAATTTCACTGGATTCTTTGTCCCTGCCACCCGTTATGAACGTTTGAGTCTCCCAGTCTATATCCGGCAAATTACAGTCTCCACCCAGAACCATAACATGGTGGGGAAATCTACTCGCAACGCATCTGTGCAAAGTTTCATCAGATTTTCACTGCATTTTCCATTTCGTGACCGATCGTTCCTTACTTTCCGAATAACTCTAGTATTAGCAAATGGCCGGTGGACCCCCGGTGGAAGGCTCTTCAGCAGGTGGTTGTTGACTCCACCGCTGCTTCCAGACTTCCAGGTGTTTACAGAAAGCTCATCGGCGGAATGACGTCTTCTGCTGCCTTCAGTTACACTTCAGCAGAACAAAGATAGATGTTGAATTGGGAGATGAGCTGGACAAGGAGATTCCATGTCACCAAATCTACTCTCATATGTCCTAGAGCAAAACATCAAAACCTTTTACTCGGAACTCATGTGTTACCACTCATGCTACAGTATCCTAGAACTATTTTTCAACAGGACAACGCTCGTCCACACACATGTATCTCTATGAACTGTCTGTGTGAGTCTGATGTCCCACCCAGCTAGATAACCGCATCTGTCCCCGACAGAAAACGCGTGGGACCAACTTGTGCTTGTGCGTCGGATATCAAGGATCAGTTACAACAATTTTGGGACAGCTTGCCTCAGGATAGGACACAACTGCTTTATGACACCCTACACAACCGAATCAGTTCATGCATCGAGGCCGGAGAACGTGTAACGTCATGCTGTTGGCATACTGCCAAGTTATTTGTAAATTTGTCTCAATATTGCTATCACTGAAATAACATCACGAATGCCTTCAACCCAGAAAATTTCATTTCGTTTCCTCCTGCCCCTCTGGGCGATTCACTTTTATATCAGGCAGCGTATTGTTTACGTTACGAAGAGTATTACTTAGATTACCTCCAGTCTGTTGAGTTTCCACAGTCTTCATTGTATCGTGATCGCGTACCTCTCTACATAGAAATGGGACAAAATCTATGGCGAATTTCTTGGCAAAATGACTTACTGTGGCGAAATGTTTTTTTGGAAATATTGTTCTGGTGACTTATTGGATGTACGTTCACTGGCTGTAGTAGTACTGTATGATCTGCGCTCGTCTTGTAGCACTTTTCTGCACTGCTTTAAATCACTTTCCAACTGTATCTTTACATGAGACGTACGTAGCGCAAAGTACTAGTACATAGTATCTCAACGTATTTTTGTTTTTTGTGGAAGACAAGTACACTGTTTCTCACAGTACATCGCTTTTAAGAACAAGATCGCCGCCAGATAAACACTAGTTGCATTGAAATGGTTTTGACATTCAAAGACGCTATAGTCTTGGTTCTGACTACCGTGTACTGCTACACACTTCTGTGTGTACTAGTATTTTAAAAAATCTAAGCTCTGTCCGAACAGGCCTTGGTAGGCCCAACGATACCGCCCGGCCGCTCTGTCATCCTCAGCCCACAGGCGTCACTGGATGCGGAGATGGAGGAGCATCTGGTCAGCACACCGCTCTCCCGGTCGATGTCGGTTTACGAGACAGGAGCCGCTACTTCTCAAGTAAGTAGCTTCTCAGTTTGCCTCACAAGGGCTGAGTGCACCCCGCTTACCAACAGCGCTCGGCAGATCGGATTGTCACCCATCCAAGTGCTAGCCCAGCCAGACCGGTGATCTGACGGGAACCGGTGTTACCACTGCGGCAAGGCCGTTGGCGTACCAGTATTTAAGTAAATTGTAAATCATTAATTTATGACACGTAGAATCACTGCTGCTTGCATGAAATATCTTTTTTTTGCCCAAATTTCAATTAACAAATATCCTTTCTCGTATGTAACCATAATTTAATTATTTTTGTTATTGTCAGCTTTTCATCAGTATCCCTGTCTTATGTACCATACTACAGAGTATGAAATCCAATTGAAACCTGAGTGTGCCGCGCGAAGTGGCCGCGCGGTTAGAGGCGCCATGTCACTGACTGCATGGATACTCCCGTCGGTGGTTCGAGTCCTCCCTCGGGCATGGGTGTGTGTGTTGTTCTTAACATAAGTTACAGTTAGTTTAAGTAGTGTGTAAGTCTAGGGAACGATTACCTCCGCAGTTTGGCTCCTTAGAAATTCACACACATTTGAACATTTTTCAAACCTGAGTGAAACATATCTGCTCGTCAGTGACATCTCTGGCTGCCAAAACATTTTCAGACCAACTACTGTTCATATTGCGGCCATCTTGTGTTTATATTGCTGTGTTTTCTGCGAATCAGTTTACTTCACTTCCATAAGGAACATTAGTACATCAGTATATCATATATCAGTATCTTACGTTAAAGCATAGTACAAAATCAAACGTGGCTTAAAACAGTTCTGAAGTGCTACAAAGTGGGGACAGATGCGCAAACCCCGCAACCGCCAGGGGACGTACATGCGTATTATTTTCCAAAGGCAGTGGCGCATAAGCGAGATATCTTCGCACGATATACACTATAAACATTTTTCCACTTCTAGTTAAAGAGCCATACTATCTGAACAAAATGAGCACCTTGTCACCTTAGAGACCTAGAGATAATCTAGTTAATAGACTTAGCAAAGTAAAAGACATTAAAGTGATTTGCCTGCTTTGATTCCTGAAGA
Source organism: Schistocerca serialis cubense (assembly GCF_023864345.2). Classification (NCBI taxonomy): domain Eukaryota; kingdom Metazoa; phylum Arthropoda; class Insecta; order Orthoptera; family Acrididae; genus Schistocerca; species Schistocerca serialis. The sequence continues at coordinate 480,354,044 of NC_064640.1, forward strand.
TGAGAGCTAGTAGTTCGAAATTGATCGTTGACAAATTAGTATGAGATTAAAAATCCTCAAAAAATTGTAACTGGTTACAGTACAATTAAATAACATTTTTACAACACGGCCGCGGAAAATCCAATCTGTCAGTAAAGTTAATTTCTTGCCCAGCATTTGCAGCATGTTGATTCACGTTCTACGACTGTAAGATTGATTTTGAATAAATGCCAGCTGCACAGAGCGGCTCGTTCTGTGATCTCCCAGGATGCCTCACTTATAACTACTGGATAATGGATAATTTTAAAACTAGGGCAACCACAGCAGGACTGTCCTGTATATATATATTTCTTTTTAATTTCAATAATCAACAGCCTCAGTCGCACCGTTTACCTAGAATTGACCCAGGTTTCAGTCGGGATAACCCAACCTTCTTCAGAATAACAGTAACTACCGTTCGTCCATAGCCCACAGTGAGTTCCAGTACAGCACTCGTGGTTGCCGCGTCGCGGTCGCGAAGTGGGGCCGAGGCAGTTTCAGATAAGTTTTTACAGTCTGACGATAATTTATGGATTTGTAGTTTTAGCTTGACGATGTCCACTATGGACAAACGGTAGTTGCTGTTATTCTGAAGAATGCTGGGTTATCCCGACTGAAACCTAGGTCAATTCTAGGTAAACGGTGCAACTGACGCTGTTGATTATTAAAATTAAAATTAATATTTATACAGTTGCTGACAGGGCCGCGAAATGTTGAAGATATTTATGTCCTGTATAACATTTATGAAGGACATTGTTGCTTGACAGGCTGACAGGAACATACACTCCTGGAAATGGAAAAAAGAACACATTGACACCGGTGTGTCAGACCCACCATACTTGCTCCGGACACTGCGAGAGGGCTGTACAAGCAATGATCACACGCACGGCACAGCGGACACACCAGAACCGCAGTGTTGGCCGTCGAATGGCGCTAGCTGCGCAGCATTTGTGCACCGCCGCCGTCAGTGTCAGCCAGTTTGCCGTAGCATACGGAGCTCCATCGCAGTCTTTAACACTGGTAGCATGCCGCGACAGCGTGGACGTGAACCGTATGTGTAGCTGACGGACTTTGAGCGAGGGCGTATAGTGGGCATGCGGGAGGCCGGGTGGACGTACCGCCGAATTGCTCAACACGTGGGGCGTGAGGTCTCCACAGTACATCGATCTTGTCGCCAGTGGTCGGCGGAAGGTGCACGTGCCCGTCGACCTGGGCCCGGACCGCAGCGACGCACGGATGCACGCCAAGATCGTAGGATCCTACGCAGTGCCGTAGGGGACCGCACCGCCACTTCCCAGCAAATTAGGGACACTGTTGCTCCTGGGGTATCGGCGAGGACCATTCGCAACCGTCTCCATGAACCTGGGCTACGGTCCCGCACACCGTTAGGCCGTCTTCCGCTCACGCCCCAACATCGTGCAGCCCACCTCCAGTGGTGTCGCGACAGGCGTGAATGGAGGGACGAATGGAGACGTGTCGTCTTCAGCGATGAGAGTCGCTTCTGCCTTGGTGCCAATGATGGTCGTATGCGTGTTTGGCGCCGTGCAGGTGACCGCCACAATCAGGACTGCATACGACCGAGGCACACAGGGCCAACACCCGGCATCATGGTGTGGGGAGCGATCTCCTACACTGGCCGTACACCACTGGTGATCGTCGAGGGGACACTGAATAGTGCACGGTACATCCAAACCGTCATCGAACCCATCGTTCTACCATTCCTAGACCGGCAAGGGAACTTGCTGTTCCAACAGGACAATGCACGTCCGCATGTATCCCGTGCCACCCAACGTGCTCTAGAAGGTGTAAGTCAACTACCCCGGCCAGCAAGATCTCCGGATCTGTCCCCCATTGAGCATGTTTGGGACTGGATGAAGCGTCGTCTCACACGGTCTGCACGTCCAGCACGAACGCTGGTCCAACTGAGGCGCCAGGTGGAAATGGCATGGCAAGCCGTTCCACAGGACTACATCCAGCATCTCTACGATCGTCTCCATGGGAGAATAGCAGCCTGCATTGCTGCTAAAGGTGGATATACACTGTACTAGTGCCGACATTGTGCATGCTCTGTTGCCTGTGTCTATGTGCCTGTGGTTCTGTCAGTGTGATCATGTGATGTATCTGACCCCAGGAATGTGTCAATACAGTTTCCCCTTCCTGGGACAATGAATTCACGGTGTTCTTATTTCAATTTCCAGGAGTGTATTTTAATGGGAAAGTGATGACAGCTCCCGATTTTAATACACGTCAGTCCCGTCTTTTGGCAGTTCCACGTTACATGGAACGGTCCCCATCTCTTTTTCAGCCGAGTTTTTTAAAATCAAGGATCAGTTTCTGATCCCTAATTCTATTCTTTTGTTTTTTAGAAATGACATTCATCATTGATAATGGTTTTTATCGATTGAGGAGGGCTGAGAACTTTGCCTAGCCACGCCAACTGTTACTCTGCGGCGTTTTGTAACTACTCTCTATACCATATGACACAGCATTTGTAAGTAACCTTCTTTTCCTATGAAATTACAAACCTTATTTATGAAGTTTGTGTAAGTCCGTTCCTTGTGGGGCGCGTGTGATCCACTCCTTTTTTCCTAACTAGACGCGTAATATTTTCTTCCATGTTTAAGTCTATTCATCCAGTACTTTAAGATATCTCAGATAATTTCAGTTCCTCATTATAAAAGAACAAATTTAAAAAAATTTCTTTACAGATGTACACCAGAAGATGTAACTTAAAAGTTGCGAAACCGGTTGTGTGAGTAATTAACTTAAATAAATACAGCTACAGCAGACTATGGGACTTTTTATTCAGTTTTATATTTTAAGTTTTAACACCTGTGTTTAAATAACGATGTACCGTATGAACTGTCAATCAATCACATACACTGGATAATGGCATTGGGGACCGAATCCGATCGTGTTTTTCCTTCTTTTTTAAAAAACAAAATCTAAAGTGCAACTAGTGCTAGCATTTTATTCAAAATACGGTTCATGTTAATAAATGTGGATGGGTGAGGCACTTATCAAGGCGAATTATTGTAGACATGCCAAGGAAGTCTTTTTCTGCACTACAAGATATAGTAAAAGACCGGACGTAATATAATGTGGGTGAATCACACTGGAAAATATGTACGAGTAGCACAAATGAGTAAAACTGAAAACCATAATGTATGGAAAAGTACGAGCATAAAGAAGGCCTTTATTCATCGGTGAATGTCAAATGGCTAATGACGATGACGATGGTGACTCTAGAAAAACCAAACAATAAAAAAATTACTAGTAGATGCGAATATTTGTGTAAATATAGAATTAAGTAACCAAAATATAATCGTAAATTAAGCATTATGTCTGAGACTGAACATTACTAATAAGTTTAATTTTACTGTTGACATTTTACATCGTTAGAGATAAACCTGTGCAAGAAATAGAGAAACGTCATTGAATAAGAAACAAATATGATGTTAAACGATATACACCAAAGCTGTTATGAGAGAGATAAATGAACGAGATAGTACAAACAGAAAAAATTTCCTCTCATTCAGCACACACAACCTGTTAGTGGAAACTGGCGACTAGAATTATCGTTTTCACAGAAATGTTGGGTATGCATAGAGCATGACCTTGCACTCCACGAAAGAATCAAAAGACAAATTCAAAAGCCGTTATTTATCTGAAACAAATTACTGGAAACGAGATTATCTGTTACAGGAAATCAAACATTTTGCATCACAAGAAACAAAACGCGTCCGGCGAGGGAACCTATAACTACAATTGCATCAACGTAGTAACAAATTGCACACTGTCATGACTGATATCAGTTTCTTACTGGAAAAGAAGTAGCATTTTTATTTTGCCTACTGGCTTCTGGTTTCGGTACTGAGCAACGTCATCAGGCCATCCTACGATCAAAAAATCATAGTTTATAGTTAAAATAATTCTATAATAAACATTCACGAAGTATTTTTCTTTATGAAAGCAAAAACATGATACAGAGTGCATCTTTAAAATACAGGCAGCCCCCTACCCATGGAAGCCAAGTTCGCCTCCCAAGTAGGTCTGCCATATACTAAATATGCTATGCTCTAAATAGATGAAAATTGCGGCCAAATATGTACAGAATTGCTTTTTTCCTTTAAAACGAATCACAAGGTAAAAGCTATCTACAAAATAAAAATAGCATAGAATATAATATGCAATAAGATACCCGCCAGATTAGCCGAGGGTGCTAATGCGCTGCTTCCTGGACTCTGGTAGGCGCGCCAGCCCCGGACCGAATACGCCCGGCGGATTAACCACGAGGGCCGGTGTACCGGCCAGCCTGGATGTGGTTTTTAGGCGGTTTTCCACATCCCAGTAGGTGAGTATTGGGCTGGTCCCCATGTCCTGCCTCAGTTACACTACTCACAGACATTTCAAAAAACGTTCACACTATTTCATGGGTTACACAAGGCGCAGACAGCTGGGATACACTAACTCCGTCCCAGGGGGTACGGGCTGGCGACAGGAAGGGAATCTGGCCACCCTCCAACACTAACATCGCCAAATCCGTAGCAACAAGGACAACCCCACGTTGAAGTGGGACAAAGGCCCAGAGAAAATGATGATGATGGTATGTAATCAGATAAGTAATTAGGCGAAGTATGAAACAGTCCCAACTGTATTAAGCATTAAATGCAAAACAAAAAAATCTAGGTTGCTATCTGTCTATTCACAGTTTTTATGCTGAGTGTGTAGAGTTATGCTCTAGCAGCATTACAGTTCGATAATTTTGGTACACTACATATATGATGTAGTAAAAAGTAGGATTACCTGTAATATTCATAGCATTGGTAGGAAAGAAACAAATTCCTATGTGAGAGATAAACTGGGAGCTGACGAGAGCTCTTTGTTGTTTGTTTCTGTGTTTTGCACATAACTAGAACTGTACGTCGTGCAGCATTAGTCCATCGTATATTTTATATCCTCAAAAAATAGAAATTGAGCTTTATAAGTAATGAAAATTAGTAAGCACATAATGTCTACGTTGTATACAGGGTGTCCCAGCTATCTTGTCCACCCAAAACATCTCTGGAACATTAACAGCTATTGGAAAACGACTTTCACCGGTATCAATGTAGAGCTGGGACCCATGAATGTACAAATTTGGAAACATTCTAAAACGAAAGCATATGTGTTTTTTAACACAAACTTATGTTTTTTTTAAATGGACCTCCTATATTTTTTCTTCAGCAATCCATAGCACGACAAAGCACATACACAATGGCGTTGATTGCAACGCAATATTCCCATTACATCCCGAGATATTGAGACGCGAAGTTGATGCTTGAAACACACCGACATGCGCTGCTAGCTCACGTCTTGAGGCTCAGGCGTGAACCCCATGCTGCCCGTAATCGCAGCAGAATGGCAGCAGACCGTATTATTCGTTTCGGACCTCTTGATAAGCATGGAAGTGTGATTACGCATGTCAATCACATCGCGATTACGGGCAGCATGGGGTTCACGCCTGAGCCTCAGGACGTGAGCTAGCAGCGCATGTCGGGTGTTTCAAGCGTCAACTTCGCGTCTTAATATCTCGGGATGTAATGGGAATATTTCGATGCAATCAACGCCATTGTGTTTGTGCTTTGTCATGCTATGGATTGCTGAAGAAAAAATATAGGAGGTCCATTTAAAAAAACATAAGTTTGTATTAAAAAACACATATGCTATCGTTTTAGAATGTTTCCAAATATGTACATTCATGGGCCCCAGCCCGACATTGATACCGGTGAAAGTCGTTTTCCAATAGCTGTTATTGTTCCAGAGGTATTTTGGGTGGACAAGATAGTTGGGACACGCTGTATAACAAAAGAAATTAATTTTCTTGCAAGAACAGTTTATATGCAGCACTATGTAATTATCGTTGTTATTTTGTACTAAATTTAACGTTCTTCATCATGTTCAAGGCAAGCCTTTCCTCTTGTTAATGGTAAGTGCGATAGTTGTTTAGCAATAACAGAAACATGTTTTACATAAGTTCTAAAAGTACTGAAGCGATGTCTGATATGTTTTTGTTTTGCATTTTTTGAAGGAAATTGGGTTTTATAGCTCTATATGATAGATCTCTATTTTTTACTACAACATCTATTTGTTTCACGTTATAAATCAACAATTTTCGAATTAAATCTCAATTAAACTTTGATAATTTCAGTTTTGCTGTAAGTATTGTTTATTATTAGGTAACATACTGGAGGATAACTTTATAGAACAAAAATGTTCTGCAGGTTACATGGCCATTTATATAACCTCATGCAGTTTCTAGACAGTTCACCGCTTCCAGTTTCTAGTGGAATCTAGTAAGACATTGACTGATATCCAAACAGAGAGATCGAAATGAGGTGACACTTACTCGTGATAACCTACGATAGTTTTACAAATCTAGGTGTATGGCACTATGAAACATCGATATGATCGTCAATCTTTTAATCAAGTATGTGTTGTTCATAATAATAGCATTTTGTACTGAAAATCAGAATTATTCAGATTGAAAAGATATTCAGCATTAAGACAGAACATTGTCGTAATGTGTTTATGAATTACTCCGCAACTATCAGTTGATCATCTTTGGTCGCATTTCCAGTTTTATTTTTCTATCATTGGCCCATTTCCAACTTAGTTTAAACTGTTTGTTTTTTCATCGAATGTCTAGGGGTGTTATTTCACGTCATGAACGACTTTCATACAGACGTGTTCACTGACATCTCCAAATGACACTAAGTGTGCCGGCCGTGGTGGCCGAGCGGTTCTAGGCGCTCAGTCCGGAACCGCGCGACTGCTACGGTCGCAGGTTCGAATCCTGCCCCGGTCATGGATGTGTGTGATGTCCTTAGGTTAGTTAGGTTTAAGTAGTTCTAAGTTCTAGAGTACTGATGACCACAGATGTTAAGTCCCATAGTGCTCAGAGCCATTTGAACCATTTGACACTAAGTGTCTTTACCAAATTTGCCGGCCCGGTCCGACGAGATTCCCCGACTAACTTTGTCTATTGACCAGGTGTTGCTGCATCTGCACACCACGAAGTCCAGCAAATCGACAGGATGATTTTCTTAAGAATGATTATTTCTAGCAGGAGATCGCTCATCGGGAACCATCATTTTGCTCAGCCTACCGCCTTTGGCGCGAAGCAGATGACTGGATCATACGAAACACAGACTGTATACACACACCGCGGAATGTCTACGCCACGTTTGAACAACTCGTTCATTTTGAGTTCCAGCGCTAGTTCTTGCTCAGGCTCCTGCTAGCGACCGACACAGTTGCGGTGGGGAGAAAAGTCAGGCAAATGCGAGCGCATCCTGTGGTCGCGACACCATGGGAAAAGCGCCAGCTGTGAAATAGCAGCACTAGCTATTCGGTGTTGTGTATAACCAACAATGTCTTCGCTCTTCAATCCCCAGTGCGGGGACTTTTCATCATTTTAGACAAAAATATAAGCTTGCAAAATGTTTAGTGTATTGTAAGACCCTGAATACTTCCAGGAAGTTCAATTTGCAAGCGCACTACAGTAGTGGAACTATGAGAGCGTCAGTCCATTTTCTTAGTGCGGGTTGCCCTCCATCAGGGGCAGTTATGCACTCAGGGGCAAACCTATTGTTCTCTTTTGATTGACAGGTACTTAACCTATTGTTCTCCTGAAAGGATCCTTCCTTTTGATTAACGGGCACTTAACCTACTGTGCTCCCCACCACCTCCCCCTCACTGCTAGAAGGACACATTCAGGTCTGAGTTATTGGAATAGGCCCCCCTCACTCTTATCACTTTGATTGACTACTTAATTAAACTGATCAATTAATTAACCTCTCCTCCTCTGGTAATCCCCCTGAACCCCCCCCCCCAGAAAATGGCGGGAAGTTCAAATTCCATCAGGACAATGCAACACACCTCTACTAACCTAAGAAAATGGCGGGAAGATAGGTCTTTTGGGCTACCTCCACTAACCTAAGTCATCCAACCACCACCTCTTCCTAGGAAATGGCGGAAAGAGGAATTGACCTCTGCTGGACGTAAGTCTTTATTTTGTATGCACTATTTATTTAAAGAATTAGAGGCAGTACTACCATCAAATGTAATCGCCATGGGGTCCAGAGTCAAACTGACCTAGTACACAGAACTGCCATAAGAGAGCGGTGTCGTCTGTTCCATGACATAAACCAAGATGGCGGTCTGTGGTGGTGGGGGGGGAGGGGGGGGGAGGAATGAAGGGAAACAGTGTGGTTGCCATGGGGAATGGAGTCCAACTGACCTAGTACACACTACAGCAACCAGAGGGCGCTGACGTCCATTCCGTGATGTAATCAAAGATGGCAGTGATAATAGGAGGGAAACAGTGTGATCACCATGGGATCCAGAGTCCAACTGACCTAGTACACAGTACTGCCTCCATAGGGCGCTGTCGTCCATTCTGTGATGTAACCCAAGATGGCTGTCTGGAGGGGAAATGGCTCAGCCTGCACTGGGCTGCTGGAGAGAGTAAGGAGTGTACTTTATTTATCTTGGAACAATTTACTTACGGATGGATTTTAGATGGTATATTTATCACACTGATACAAAACACACTCTCTGGCATGCTTGGGATCACGCCACACAGCCTACAGTCCTGTAAACTACTTATAAATTACCGAAATAATGCTCTGCAGACACACAAACGACCCCTAAATTACCGAAATAATTTCAATGCACAGCACACACACATGCAAACTCCTCCTAAGTAATGCGGTACACCAATGTGCAGAAACAAAATCAATGCATAAACAGTCCAAATAGTGCATAGCACAGCCTACAGACCTGCTCACAAAATAATGCAACAGACATGCAGACAACGTGCACAGGCACTGCCCGCCACTCTCTGTCCATTGTGCCACAAGGGAGGCTACCCCACACGCTCCCAGAAGTTGGGATGCACCAGCAGCCCCTGCAAAGTGATGTGGCCATCACCTACCAAGCCACGCACAGGTGCCCATTCAGATCCCTCAAGCACGAGGAGGTGGCATACCTTTCATACTTTACACATGAGAAATTCCTCTCGAAATACGTGACCACCTAGGCACTGTTGCTGATGCGACCGTACGGGAGTGAAGACATTTGCAGAGCGCAGATGCTCCAAGGGTGCACACGCTCCGACGCTGCCGTGAGCCATCGCTGGACGAAAGCCAGCATGAGCCATTGCTCTCGCAACGCTGCTGCCTACAGCCAGCAGGTAAAAGCTGGGTCTAATTTTGGGTATACAGTCAGAGTTCTTCGAATGTTATACTGACGTCACAAAACTCCAAGGCACACTCACGCCAGTCCCACATGCGAGACACCTCTGGGCAGCACGTGTGTTTACCATTGCTGACAAAATACCACAGGGTGCATTGTTCCTAGCGATTCTAACAGGACACCCGAGCTGCATCTAGCAATGTACATGTACCCAGCATGGCTGACACATCTCTGTGAAATGTTCATTCTGCTGTCAACATACATCTCAGAAACATTAAACGTTATCACTGCTAAAAGCTGTCATCATATCTGTGCACGCTCGTGAAAACACCATTATACATAAAAGCATTCTTGTTGTTTGGAAAGAGAGCACTGGGGGAAAATCAGAACAATTACGCAAACAGAATTCGAAACACTGCCTTACAGAAGAGAAAAATTGCGTGATATTCTGTATCCTACAGCTACAGGCCTGGAGATGTCCTAATGCCACAGTGGTGGATAAGTGATGGCATCCCTGCCAGAGACTGATGGTCTGCTTCAGCTTGTCTTTGAACTCTTGCTTTCTCAGAACTTTCTGTACATACTGTGACTCCATCTTGTTCAAATCAGTTAGTACATGTTCCTATGTCCGGGCATAAAGGATGTCTTCTAAATAAATCATGCATTATGATTGGTTGTTATCGAATTTACCCACCAAATAACTAATGCCGCTGGTTTGGAAGCATCGTCCGCCTTTTCCTTCTTTCTGCAGATGAGACTTTCAGTGGCAAAAAACTATTTTACACAGACCGCCATATTTCCCCCACAATTAAACCCTACAAAGAGGCTCTACATATCATCAACTTCCCAAAGACTCTTTACTTAGTTCCACTACTCTCCCACTGAGAACAGGAGCTTGAATATTAGAGTGTGAAACCAATCTCCAATGCAGCAATATATCACCACGTACTGTGTCGATGTAGTAAACCTACAGTTGGTATCCTGTGCCATACAAATTCATCCCTTTCACATCATCTGTACATATACCGCTACCACAGACAGCACCGTATATACCCCTCACAGCAGTAGATATTTTCTCCAAAGCCGACAGTCACTAGTCTTCCACTCCCAGCACATGACGAGAGCACCCTCAGTAGACCAAAGCCACTCTCAGGACTGTTCTACAAATTCGGGCTCATTTACCTGCGGCACAAATGCGTTACTGTTCCTGGTCCAGACATGATTGTTTGCTCGCTTTTCCACACCCATATCCAGACTCTGGGATTACACTAACAGATATATTTTCACATGGTTTACCATAATATTATACCATTTTCGTGGTACTTCTCGATACCAAGCGCACAGCAGTATCCTAACTATCGCTCACACAACCTAATTCTGAAAATATAGACAGAAATTATTTCTCTACAAACCGAAACTGTAGCCAGGCGGGGCGTGCTGTAAACCACTGAGTAACTAGAAACTTATGCTGTCTGCGAAGATCTTTACTTGAGAACTCGAAAAAAAATAGAGGAAACTGATATTTCCACTCTCGAATACCGATGTCGGTGATGAAGCAGATTCCAAATCATCCCTATAGTATAAAAGGTCAACTAAGATTTTTCCCATGTCTAGAGAACCAGCAAACATGTCTTTCACCTGCTAGATGCACACATAGCAATCGAGTCTCCCTCAACTAAATAAAAGAGTGAAATGTGCAGAAGCAGTCAGGTGGACAATTTACAAGGGGGGAGGGGGGGAATAACTGTCCAGTGCGAACACACTTCCATATTCAGTCTTCTCACATTTCCACCCTTTTACGAAAGCTATCCAACACATATTACGTATTAGTTCGCTATTCGGCCGTCTACAGGACAACATGGTTAAGTCATCTACATTCCTACACTCCAACAGGCCTATGCATTCGTACAGCTCCTACAGTTAACGGGAAACGTGAATCATTCCTGCGATAGGTCACCAGCGCTGCACACCAAGCACGCACAGGTAGAATCATCATCCTAAGAAATTGGTCACATATATATTTTATCCCTGTACTTACAACTAAATGTTACGATCGCGGTCCCAGTAGAACGACATTCGACAATGAGCGAAGTATCAAAAATACACTGTGCTGACGGCTGTGGCTCTGGAAATAGAAATATCGATACCATTCTTATGACTTGACATACTCTTCCCTTTACTATCACAGTACTCGACGGAAAACCAAACCTTCCTTACGAATGTACAGCCATTTGCTTTGCATAAGCCTGATGCCCAAGGCGAACCTATCACACACCCCCTACTACTAAGTATAATACTTAGTCAATAACTGATTGCTGGCGATACGAAATAATATGGACAGAAAATCAACAACGAATGGAGGGCATGTCTCATACGTTTTCTTGTGAGTGCTACCACCGTGTGTTAGAAAGAGAGGTTTAATCATCTTACAATCCGCTATATGTTAAGAAAAACGCAAACATATTACCATCACAAGCGATCTTGGTTCTAGATGTGCAAACAAGTATTCATGTTAAAAGCTATACTGGCTTCATAAAACCACGTATACTAATCATGTGGTTTTTCCAGAAAAATACTGAGACGGTGAACGTAGGAGTGTATATTATTAGACCAGCAGTCTCGTTACATGTAGCCCACGATGCAACCTCGTCATAAAATCACTGAATTTTGAAAGTGATTCGGCTAAGGAGCGTGGTATGAAACCGGTATTCGCGACACACTCATGCCGCCGCCACTAGATATTTCTCCAGTATTTGTAATGCATTCTGTCTCGATGCAATGTCAGAGGTTCTGCAATATATCCACTGAATTATAGTCGATGGCTGATTGAGAAGGATCACAAACAGTAGTAGATGGTGTGCTGATTGAGGTCGTAAGAAATGTACACTAGCTTCTCAGATCTATAGTGCTATGCTGTCCGCTAGTAAGTCTGTCTGGGATTTGGAATCAAGTCCACCCCCATTCAAACACATACCTGCATTGGATCCTATGGAGAAGTCTTTTAATGATTACAACCAGTAGCGAATTATATTTCTGGCACCCTCATATCTCGAAACGAGTCACCTTTCTCGAACCTATCTGCTACAGTAAAATTCCCGCCTAGTTTTAGGTAGCCCCTATTCATCCTTCAACTGCTCCCTCAGACTCTGCGCTACCATCCCTGCAGCTTTCCGCACGTGATCGTTCCAATGTAAGTCGGAACTGAGTAGGGGTCGGAGGAAACTATATCTACCACCTCCTGCAACCCGTGTAGAAAGAGGCGAAGATGAGTTATTGTGACAGAAGTGTGTTTTGACCATTCGATGGAAACGAAGCCTGCTCCTGCAACACAAGATAGTATAAGAGATAGTACTGGAACTGGGGAAAAGATGTGGATTTTGCTACTGCATTGTGGTGCTTCTCTAAACGACAAGCAGGTACTACATATCCACGTCCCACAGGGCCCATTCACGTCTGTCACCCCAACATTCTATCATCGTTATTCTATTCCATCCACGAGAGAAAAATTACGAACTATAAAAGCTCCACTAACTTCATCCGATAGAGAACTCAATAAGATTTTTACCGTATCTCTCTCCTCCCATATATCGAAAAAAACTACCGTATGTGTGCCAGCATCGAGCAAATGTGACGATGCTATTAAAAATACAGGTGTTGAATCACTGCACAGACCATTTTAAAGTTTCATCAACTGTACTGTAGGAGAATAACCATATTCCACAGACCATACTGTAAGTCGCAAGAGACGTTCCCTGTAACCCTGTGGCGTTGTCTCAAACATTGTTTTTTTTCTGCTGTAAGACGCTTTGTACACTGCCATACATATTGCTTTTCCGCCACAACTTCGAGGTCTGTGTCAGGTTCTAAACTGACATTAACACGTTCTGATCCACTGCGTCTCGCAGAAAACTAGACGTCGCACAGTGTAAATAATTTTGTTACTCCGTCTACCATAACACTCCACACAAACACACTGAATGATTTTAAATGAAAGAAATTTACAACATAAGGAAACTGGAAGAGATTGGTGGCGTTGTGAAGAGTTTCCAAACTGCTGTCCGATAGTGGTTGACGACCTCTACATTTAAACTCACCTACCACACTGACGGAATAGCTGATGGCTCTGCGTTCCATTTCGACTGATTCTTCACATTCCAGTCATGTACACGATCGCTGTTTTGGTGCTATCCATCCCCAGAAAGTGTTGTCCCTGCATCAAATCTCTTTCTCCAACTCAAACAAGCTATGTCAGTCAATCATTATGTGGTACCAACAGTATGCCAGTGGACGGACGGGGTGGAAAAGACACCATCAATGTACTCTAATAAGAAGTATCACGGTTGATATTGTGAACAATTTTAGCAATTTTACAGTAATTTCAACACCGAACTATGCTGCAACAGCATGTTTCCCAATTTCATTAGCATAGCTAATCCGCCCCCCTCTCTACTTTGCGAGTATCATTGCAAATATAGATAGATGAATCTGCAGTAAATCCATTTATTGTTAATTGTCAAACTCATACATCATCAAAGTATACCAGACAGCGCTCAACGTATTTCTAACACCTCGAGCGTAGTGCTTACTCTACGATTTATCTCTATGCTGATGGGAATCACAGAGCATTCTCACAGTCTAAGGGTAAAATTAGAGACTGAAAGACCCCTCACACTGTCATTGACTAACCCGCTCTGCAGCACCGTTACCGTTTTAATCTGCAACCGGCAAGAAGTAGACCACTACATTCCATAAGTCCTCGCCCATTCAAGTACACAAGATTTCTCCAGATGCACCCATGTCGAGCAGGTTGGCACTCCTTATCGGTGTATAGTAACACATTTGAAAGTGTTGTGATGTAATAGCAGACTGTTAAGAAGAACAAGAAACGGGTGATTTTTATGCATGATGGAGCTCCAGATAGACGGAGTTCGAAGCATTTTACGGAAATCAACTACGCTATCAACTCTAAAGTATTGTCCTAGAGTCTAGGATCAGTATCTTGAAGGTATTCGTAAGAGAGAACGCCGGCCGCGGTGGCCGAGCGGATCTAGGCGCTTCAGTCCGGAACCGCGCGACTGCTACGGTCGCAGGTTCGAATCCTGCCTCGGGCATAGATGTGTGTGATGTCCTTAGGTTACTTAGGTTTAAGTAGTTCTAAGTTCTAGGGGACTGATGACCTCAGATGTTGAGTCCAATAGTGCTCAGAGCCATTTTTTAAGAGAGAACATAAACATACGCACTGCTAAGGCTACAACATTCCGCACTTAAAACACGCTATAATGTGAGATCACTTGAGTTTCTGACCTATCAGTCATGTGGAATGTAGCGCTGTTAATATTCCTATGTAAGAAACATTTTTCGAGGGCATGACATACATCCTTCTTGCAGGTAAACTATGGTATCGAACCGTAAACCGAGAAATCTACTTCCTTAAAACAGTGGCTCTGTGTGATACATGCACGATATAGCTTTCCAGAGATGTATAGCGTCCACTGACCACATCTGATAACGGTTCAGAAATTATACTATGCCCAAATCAGTCCTACATAAAATGATCGTTAGCAATGGACAATACTTCTTACAAGAAAACAGATAAAGTCATAGCAGCAGCTTCCGACATGTGAAATTACAAGTCATGTCGCCACTACCTTTGAAAACAGCACATCTGTCAAGCACGTGTATACACAGAGGATTGCACCTATCGCTAACTTAGTTATGAAACATAAATATCGACTTTACACTTAAGGTGCGACAGGGGGATAGAGTACATCCTACAAATCATAGTTCGTTTAGAAGAATGTCATGTTTCATCACACATGAGATGGAAGTCCTCCGATAACCGGCAGGTTTACCGTTTTTCTTAGAATGATGATTCTATCTGTCCATGCTTAATGTGCAACGCCGGTAATCTATGGCAGGAAACATTCACGTTTTCCATTAACTGCAGGAGCTGTCCGAATGCAGGGGCTAGATGACTGAACGGTGTTGTCCTCTAGACGACCGAATAGGGAACTAATACTTAATATGTGTTGGATAGCTTCCATTCAGATGGCTCTAAGCACTATGGGACTTAACATCTGAGGCCATCAGTCACCTAGACTTAGAATTACTTAAACCTAACTAACCAAAGGACATCACACACACCCATGCCCGAGGCAGGACTCGAACCTGCGACTGCAGCAGCAGCGAGGTTCCAGACTGAAGCGCCTAGAACCGCTCGGCCACAGCGGTCAGCATAGCTTTCGTGATAGCGTGGAAATGTGAGAAGACTGAATATGGAGGTGTGTTCGCGCTGGGCAGTTATTCCCTCCCGAGTAAAGTGTCCATTTGACTGCTTCTGCACATTTCGCTCTTTTATTTAGTTGAGGGAGAATCGATTGCGGTGTGTGCATTTAGCAGGTGAAAGACACGTTTGCTTGTTCACTAGACATGGGAAAAACCTTAGTTGCCTTGTAAATTATAGGGATAATTTGAAATCTGCTACATCACCGACATCGGTATTCGCGAGTGGAAATATCAGTTTCCTCTATTTCTTTTCGAGTTCTCAAGTAAAGGTCTTCACAGACAGGGTCAGTTTCTAGTTACTCAGTGGTTTACAGCACACCCCGCCTGGCTAAAGTCTCGGGTTTGTAGAGAAATAATTGCTGTCTACATCTTCGGAATTATGTTGTGCGAGCGATATGTAGGATACTGCTGTGTGCTTGATAGCGAGAAGTACCGCGAAAATGATATAATATTATGGCAAACTATGTGGAAAGTGTTTGTGTAATCCCAGAGTCTGTAGATGGGTGTAGAAAAGCAAGCAAACAATCAGGTCTGGACCAGGAACAGTAACGCATTTGTGCCACAGGTAAATGAGCCCAAATTTGTAGAACAGTTCTGAGAGTGACTCTGGTCTGCTGAGTGCGCTCTGGTCACGCATCGGAAGTGGAAGACTAGTGACTGTCGGCTTTGGGGAAAATATCTAGTGCTGCGAGGGATATATACAGTGCTGTCTGTGATAGCGGAATATGTACAAATGATGTAAGAGGGGTGATTTTGTATGGCGCAGGATACGAATTGTATGTTTACCACACTGACATGATGCATGGTGATATATTGCTCGGTTGGAGATTGGTTTCACACTCTGATACTCAAGCTCCTGTCCTCAGTGGGAGAGCAGTGAAACTAATAGTCTTTCCATATTTGACAATATGTAGAGGCACTTTGTAGGGTTTAATTGTTGGTGAAATATGGCGATCTGTGTAAAATAGTTTTTTGCCGCTGAAAGTTTCGTCTGCAGAAAGAAAGAAAAGGCAGACAATGCTTCCACACCAGCAGCATCAGTTATTCGGAGGGTAAGCTCGATAAGAGCCAATAATAATGCTCGATTCATTCAGGAAAAATCCTTTGTGTTGGGATTTAGGAATGTCTACCAACTGATTCGAACAAGATGGAGACATGGTATGCACGGAAAGTTCTGTGAAAGCAAGAGTTCAAAGGAATGTTGAAGCAGACCATCAATCACTAGCAGAGATACCGTCACTCATCTATCACTGTGGCATTAGGACGTCTCCAGACCTGTAGATGTAGGATATGGAATATTCACGCCATTTTTCTCTTCTGTAAGGCAGTTCTTCGAATTCTGTTTGTGTGATTGTTCTGAATTCCCCCCATCTGCGCTTAGAAAGTGCTCTCTTTCCAAACAACAACAACAACGGTTTTATGAATAATGGTGTTTTCGCAAGTATACACAGACATGATGAAGGCTTTTAGCGGTGATAAGAATTAACGTTTCTGAGATGTATATTGAGAGCAGGACAAACTTTTCGAAGCGATGTGTCAGCCACGCTGGGTAAGTGTACATGGCTAGGTGCAGCTCGCATGTCCATTAGGATTGCTAGGAACAATGCACCCTGTGCTATTCTGTCAGCAACAGTAAACAAACATTCTACCCAGAGGCGTCTCGCATACGGGACCCGCATGAGCGCGCTTTGGAGTTTTGTGACGTCTGGATAACACTCGAAGAACTCTAATTGTATACCCGAAAATAGACCCAACTTTTACTTGCCGGCTGTAGGCAGCAGCGTCGTGAGTGCAATGGCTCACGCTGGCTTGCATGCGGCGGCAGCTCGCGGCGGCGTCGCAGCGTTTGTGGCCTTGGAGCATCTGCACTCTGCAAACAGGTCTCCTCTCCTGTCCGGTCGCGTCAGCATTGGTGCCTAGGTGATCACATATTTCGAGAGGACTTTCTCAGGTGTCAGGTATGAAAGGAGGATATCGCCTCATGGTTGAGGGACACAAACGGGCACATGTGTGTGGCTTGACAGCTGACGGCCACGTCACTTCACAGGAGCTACTGGTGCATCCCGACTTCTGGGAGCATGTGTGATACCCTCCTGTGCGGTCCAGTGGACAGGGAGCGGCAGGCAGCGCCTGCACACTTTGTTTGCATGTCTGTTGCATTATTTTGTGAGCAGGTCTGTAGGCTGTACTACGCATTATTTGGACAGTTTACGAGTTGATTTTGTGTCTGCACATCGGTGTACTGCATTATTTAGGGGAGTTTGCATGTGTGTGTGCTGCGCACTGAAATTATTTCGGTTATTTAGGAGTCGTTTGCGTGTCTGCAGAGCGTTATTCCGGAAATTTATGAGTATTCTCCAGGTCTGTAGGCTGTGTGGCGTGACCCCAAGCATGTCAGAGCATGTGTTTTGTATCAGTGTGATAAATATCCTATCTAAACTCCATCCCTAAGTAAACTGTTCCAAAATAAATGAAGTACACTCCTTCCTCTCTCCAACAGCCCAGATCAGGCCGAGTCATTTTCCCCTCCAAACAGCCATCTTGGGTTATGATACAGAACAGATGACAGTCATTTTCCCCTCCAAACAGCCATCTTGTGTTATGACACAGAACAGGGCCCTCTAGTGGCGGTACTGTGTACTAGGTCAGTTAGACTCCAGACTCCATGGCGACTACAATTGATGGTAGTACTGCCTGTAATTGTTTAAATAAATAGTGAATGCAAAATAAAGTCTTATATCCAGCACAGGTCGATTACTCCTCCTGCCATTTCCTAGGACAAGGTGGCGGTCAGATTACTTAGGTTAGTGGAGGCAGTGCTGCTGGTCTTTCTTTCCTGTCATTTTCTTAGGTTAGTAGAGATAGCTCAAGTGGCCTTTCTTCACCACCAACATTTAAATTTTCCTCCAACCCATAGGAAGAGGTGGCTGTCGGATGACTTAGGTTAGTGGAGGTAGCCCAATTGAACTATCTTCCTGCCATATTCTTAGTTTAGTAGAGGTGTGTTTCATTGTCCTGATGGAATTAGAACTTCCTGCCATTTTCTGGGGGAGCGGAGAGGAGGGGGATTACCAGAGGAGAGGTTGATTAATTGATCAGTTGAATTAAGTATTCAGTCAAATTGATATCAATGAGAGGGGGCCCTATTCCAATAACTCAGGCCCAAAAGTGTACCTGTAGCAGTGAGGGGGGAGGGGGTTTGGGGTGGGGGAGGGGGCAGGGGGAACTATAGTTTAAGTGCTTGTCAATCAAAAGGAGGGATCCTTTTAGCAGAACAATAGGTTAAGTACCTGTCAATCAAAGGAGAACAATAGGTTCATCCCTGAGATCATACCTGCCCCTGACGTAGGCAACCCGCACTAAGAAAATGGACTGACGTCTCCTAGCTCCACTATTCACTAAGACTCTTACCATCTCAAAGAATACAGACACAGGAAATTTTAGGGGCCTGAGTGTATACAAGAGATTTTAAAACTTTCAAGGGGAGGTCACAAAGTTTGGATCAAGAGGCTACTTCCAGCTTTGTACTATTTTGAGTAGTGCATTAGGACAACAATATGTACAAGTAGTAAAGCATAAAACGTAGGCAATTTGGAGAAAATCGCAAGAGAACTTTTACACGTCGAATATGGACCAGTGCAATGCGGCTCTAAGCATGGGACGGTGGCCGTTAAGTGGTCAGCATTCAAGCTGAGTAATCGTTAGATCGCTGGAAGGGGTACTGCTTATTGTTTGTGTTGTTTTTTAACTGTATATTTCTTCCAATATCGGTCATATTGTTTTAAATACATGACATTGGAAAGACAATGTAATGAAAAAAACAACTGTACTTTCAAGAACATTTGTTAAATTTTGCCATGGTATTTCGCTGTTCACTAATTTTAATTATTATTACAAATTTTATATCTACATCTACATTCATACTCCGCAAGCCACTTTACGTGCCACTGTCATTACCTCCCTTTCCGGTTCCAGTCGCGTATGGTTCGCGGAAAGAACGACTGCCGGAAAGCCTCTGCGTGCGCTCGAATCTCTCTAATTTTACATTCGTGATCTCCTCGGGAGGTATAAGTAGGGGGAAGCAATATATTCGATACCTCATCCAGAAACGCACCCTCTCGAAACCTGGACAGCAAGCTACACCGCGATGCAGAGCGCCTCTCTTGCAGAGTCTGCCACTGGAGTTTGCTAAACATCTCCGTAACGCTATCACGCTTACCAAATAACCCTGTGACGAAACGCTCCGCTCTTCTTTGGATCTTCTCTATCTCCTCCGTCAACCCGACCTGGTACGGATCCCACACTGATGACCAATACTCAAGTATACGTCGAACGATTATTTTGCAAGCCACCTCCTTTGTTGATGGACTACATTTTCTAAGGACTCTCCCAATGAATCTCAACCTGGTACCCGCCTTGCCAGCAATTAATTTTTTATGATCATTCCACTTCAAATCGTTCCGCACGCATACAATCAGATATTTTACAGACGTAACTGCTACCAGTGTTTGTTCCGCTGTCATATAATGATACAGTAAAGGATCCTTCTTTCTATGTAATCCCAATACATTACATTTGTCTATGTTAAGGGTCAGTTGCCACTCCCTGCACCAAGTGCCTATCCGCTGCAGATCTTCCTGCATTTCCCTAGAATTTTCTAATGCTGCAACTTCTCTGTAAACTACAGTATCATCCGCGAAAAGCCTCATGGAACTTCCGACACTATCTACTAGGTCATTTATACGTATTGTGAAAAGCAGTGGTCCCATAACAGTCCCCTGTGGCACGCCAGAGGTTACTTTAACGTCTGTAGACGTCTCTCCATTGAGAACAACATGCTGTGTTCTGTTTGCTAAAAACTCTTCAATCCAGCCACACAGCTGGTCTGATATACCGTTGGCTCTTACTTTGTTTATCAGGTGACACTGCCGAACTGTATCGAACGCCTTCCGGAAGTCAAGGAAAATAGCATCTACCTCGGAACCTGTATCTAATATTTTCTGGGTCTCATGAACAAATGAAGCGAGTTGGGTCTCACACGATCGCTGTTTCCGGAATCCATGTTGATTCCTACAGATTAGATTCTGGGTTCCCAGAAACGACATGATACGTGAGCAAAGACCATGTTCTAAAATTCTACAACACATCGACGTCAGAGATATAGGTCTATAGTTCTGCGCATCTGCTCGACGACCCTTCTTGAAGACTGGGACTACCTGTGCTCTTTTCCAATCATTTGGAACCTTCCGTTCCTCTAGAGACCTGCGGTACACGGCTGTTAGAAGGGGGGCAAGTTCTTTCGCGTACTCTGTGTAGAATCGAACTGGTATCCCGTCAGGTCCAGTGGACTTTCCTCTGTTGAGTGATTACAGTTGCTTTTCTATTCCTTGGACACTTATTTCGATGTCAGCCATTTTTTCGTTTGTGCGAGGATTTAGAGAAGGAACTGCAGTGCGGTCTTCCTCTGTGAAACAGCTATGGAGAAAGATGTTTAGTATTTCAGCTTTACGCGTGTCATCCTCTGTTTCAATGCCACCATCATCCCGGAGTGTCTGGATACGCTGTTTCGAGCCACTTACTGATTTACCGTAAGACCAGAACTTCCTAGGATTTTCTGTCAAGTCGGTACATAGAATTTTACTTTCGAATTCACGGAACGCTTCACGCATAGCGCTCCTTACGCTAACTTTGACATCGTTTAGCTTCTGTTTGTCTGAGAGGTTTTGGCTGCGTTTAAACTTGCAGTGAAGCTCTCTTTGCTTTCGCAGTAGTTTCCTAACTTTGTTGTTGAACCACGGTGGGTTTTCCCGTCCCTCACAGTTTTGCTCGGCACGTACCTGTCTAAAACGCATTTTACGATTGCCTTGAACTTTTTCCATAAACACTCAAAATTGTCAGTGTCGGAACACAAATTTTCGATTTGATCTGTTAGGTAGTCTGAAATCTGCCTTCTATTACTCTTGCTAAACAGATAAACCTTCCTCCCTTTTTTATATTCCTATTTACTTCCATATTCAGGGATGCTGCAACGGCCTAATGATAACTGATTCCCTGTTCTGCACATACAGAGTCGAAAATTTCGGGTATGTTTGTTATCAGTAGGTCCAAGATGTTATCTTCACGAGTCGGTTCTCTGTTTAATTGCTCGAGGTAATTTTCGGATGTGCACTCAGTATAATGTCACTCGATGCTCTGTCCCTACCACCCGTCCTAAAAGTCTGAGTGTCCCAGTCTATATCTGGTAAATCGAAATCTCCACCTAAGACTATAACATGCTGAGAAAATTTAAGTGAAATGTATTCCAGATTTTCTCTCAGTTGTTCGGCCACTAATGCTGCTGAGTCGGGAGGTCGGTAAAAGGAGCCAATTATTAACCTAGCTCGGTTGTTGAGTGTAACCTCCACCCATAATAATTCACAGGAACTATCCACTTATACTTCACTACAGGATAAACTACTGCTAACAGCGACAAACACGCCACCACCGGTTGCATGCAATCTATCCTTTCTAAACACCGTCTGTGCCTTCGTAAAAATTTCGGCAGGATTTATCTCTGGCTTCAGCCAGATTTCCGTACCTATAACGATTTCAGCTTCGGTGCTTTCTATCTGCACTTGAAGTTCCGTTACTTTACCAATGCAGCTTCGACAGTTTACAATTACAATACCGATTGCTGCTTGGTCACCGCATGTCCTGACTTTGCCCCGCACCCTTTGAGGCTGTTGCCCTTTCTGTACTTGCCCGAGGCCATCTAACCTAAAAAACCGTCCAGTCCACGCCCCACAACCCCTGCTACCCGTGTAGCCGCCTGTTGCGTGTAGTATACTCCTGACCTATCCAGCGGAACCCGAAACCCCACCACCCTATGGCGCAAGTCGAGGAATCTGCAGCCCACACGGTCGCAGAACCGTCTCAGCCTCTGATTCAGACCCTCCACTCGGCTCTGTACCAAAGGTCCGCAGTGAGTCCTGTCGACGATGCTGCAGATGGTGAGCTCTGCTTTCATCCGACTAGAGAGACTGGCAGTCTTCACCGAATCAGATAGCTGCCGGAAGCCAGAGAGGATTTCCTCCGATCCATAGCGATACACATCATTGGTGCCGACATGAGCGACCACCTGCAGATGGGTGACTTTCGACAAGTAAACGACCAAACATTAAAGTTTTCTTGAAAATGTATGCCTGTTATAATTTGCGAAATCCCTTATACCTGCAATCGGTTCAAGCACCTGGAACTGCTTTGCATCTAGATGCTTCGAAGTGCAGATACAGGTTTCAAGGTCGAAGTACAGGCTTGGAAAGCCCAAGTCAGACATCAATAAATAAAGGTATAAGTAACTTTATTCAATAATACAATGAGCTAAAATATGTCGGACTATAAGGGTAAAAGGCAGATACAAAACGTTAGTTAAAAGATGTGTTCGTGTACTGTGTACTTCAAGAAGCAGATCTTATTCGAAAATTGCGACAGGCATATCTTTTCAGGAGCACTTTATGTATTTTGCCATTTTCTTGTCGACAGTTACTAATATAATATTTGTTCTAATAATTACAGTTAGTAAACCGCCAAATAACATTGAAAATTCAATAAACGTACATTCAAATACTGATGTTTTTTAGTTGCATTATCTTTCAAATACCATATTGTATATGAAATAATATGACAAGTGTTGAAAAAATTATATTTAAAAAACATAACAAAAAATGAGGTGGACTTGATCCAGCGATCTAGCAATCACTTGACCGACACCATCTTTTGCTTAGAGCCCCAACATCCTTGTACGTATTCGACGCGTGTACATTAGGTTGTTCTAATAGACTACTACAAGAATATGAAGTTTTAAGCTAATTCGTGATCCGAACGACGTGGCCCTCCCTTATTAGAAGGGTGCTCTCTAGACAGGAGGAAGAGAAGGAATAAAAAGCAAGTGAGTATGGTGATTTGATAGAAGAATACTTGCTAGTTGCAGCTCAACATTTATGCCCACTTCATGTATAAAAATTTCTCGTGGTGCTGTTATCATGACAATCATGCGTAACACAGAGGTTATGGTAGACGACGTTCAGAGTCAGCTAGCAAAACTTTTGTAAAGATTTTGTTGCATATTCTTTAGCGCTCTATGAAAGTGTAGATATCGCTGGCACACAGCTGGATGTGTCACTAACAGCGTTGGAGAAAGTGTAGAAAATGCTGGTCTGTCGTGGAATTTATTAGTTTATGTGTCCACAGACCGAGCGTCACTCGCCTTGGGGAAAAAAAATCAGGATCCGTAGCGCAACTAAATCGGAAAATGCACGAGCTTCCAGTATTCTGTTCGTACTGATCTGCAGCTTGAATTAATTGATCTGTAACGCGACAGGAAGCATAAAGACATGCTACATTTCTCCAAATATATCCCCAGGATCGATTTCCTCGCTTACACAAGTCTCACCATGACTCCCCTCCCCCCTCCCCCCCCCCCCTCCTATCTTCCGTGACGATGGAGAAG
This sequence comes from Schistocerca serialis cubense, assembly GCF_023864345.2. Classification (NCBI taxonomy): domain Eukaryota; kingdom Metazoa; phylum Arthropoda; class Insecta; order Orthoptera; family Acrididae; genus Schistocerca; species Schistocerca serialis. The sequence continues at coordinate 480,378,072 of NC_064640.1, forward strand.
GCAGAGTACTCGCTGCTCGCAGGCTTGCGCTCAACGTCTGCTCGTTTTGCTGTGAAGTCTGGTTTCTGTTCTGCCACGTCTCAGGGGCATCACCTATAATGAAAGACGCCTTGCGTCATCAGGGAGCATTTTGTCTCTAACAAAAGTTGTTGCTCATGACGTGATGTATCACCCCAGTTTTGTTGCAAAGACTTTGAAAAATCCTCTTCTAGCGAAGTGTCCCACTAATTAACTCTGTCGAGTTCGCATTCGGAAGGAGTGGTGTTCGAAGCTGTATCTAGCCATCGAAATTCCTCTACATTGTTTAAGAAAAACAGCAGTATATTTCATCTGAAATAAACATCACTGACTTCTTTCTCCCTTCCTGTGTATTTAGTATTTGCGCTCCGACTGTAGTGACATAGTCATCAGCAGAGCCTTCAACCCAATCTTCCGTCCTTCATTTATTTTCATTACAAGCAAAACTAACGTTTCACAGGGGTAGGCCACGACGTTCATATCACGTATTTCTTTCAGACTTTGTACACTTTTAATCGTCCATTAGGGCTACATAACGTGCAAGTAGTTAGGCGTACTACATACGCGATTTCGAGAAAATCGCAAGGGAGGTGTTACGCGTCACTAATGTACCAGTGCATTGCGACACTGAGCACGAGATGGCGTCGGTCATATGGCTAACGATCAAGCTCCGTAATCAGTGGATCGCTGGACAGAGGCCCGCTCGCGTTCTTTTTATTTTTTATTTATATGTTTTTTCAACACTTCATATTGTTTCATACACACTACATTTGGAAGATAATATGATGAAAAGACACGTGTATCTGCGTGAACATTTATTGAATTTCCAGTGTTATTTGGTTGTATGCTAATTTTTATTATCACAACAAATATTATATTCATAATAGTCGATAAGTAAACAACCAAACGCATAAACTTTTCCTCAAAATGTATGCCTAACGTAATTTCCGACATCTCTTATACCTGCCAAGCGGTAACTTACAGAAAACTGCTTTGTACCAGGACTCTTGAATCTGCAGAGACAGGTTTCAAGGACGATGGACAGGCTTTCCCATGTTAAACAGCAATAAATAAAGGTTACAGAACTTTATTCAATAACGCAGTGAGTTACAGTATGCCAGAGTATGAGGGCAATGTACAACTAATTTCGGATATGGTTTCGAAGTTAATAAGTTGCAGGATGATATTTTTCATACAGACATGGAAAATATAAATTAAAACGGCTTCTACTACAACGAATGAACGCAGTTTTCGCACATGCACAAGAAGAAACAAGGCTCGTTGATATTTTGAAACATTTCTCTTTCTTCCGACAGTCTGGATGCAAACCATGCGTAACGAAACATATTCGTAAGAACGGTGCCGAGAATTGGCGATGTACGATTGAATGTGTTTTAATACCATCTTCACGAGGAAGCAATTTCTGTTTCGTTGATAATCAGATATCATCAAGTCTGAAGGTAATTAATACTGTTTTTAACTTGCCTATAGCAATAAAAGTCGCAAAGCGCGTGTTGTAATAACAAAAATTAGTAAACAGCTGAATACCACTGGAAATTCAACTAAATTTCATGCAAATACACGCACCTTTTCATCATATTACATTTCAAATGTAATATGTACGAAATATATGTTTAAAATAATATAAGTAAGACTCGATCCAGCGATCCGCCGATCACGGAACTTGAAAGCTAACCACATGACCGCCGCCAGCTCATGTCTGAGCACGGCAACGTACCGGTGCATCACGGTAAAACTTTTCTTGTGATTTTCTCAAAATCGACTGAGGAGTACGCCTTCCTACTCGCACATTATTTTGTCCTAGTGGACTATTATAAGTGTACAAAGTTTGAAGTAAATCCGTGAACCGAACATCGTGGCCTCCCCTTGTCAGTTATATATGCTTCGTTAATGTAGGGAAGAGTAAGAATCATTTTGAAAGTAGGCATCTAGTCTGCAAGCATTTGGAAGTAGTAGATTTACAGTGAACAAATTTCAATCGAGACTCGTTAACGTTTCTTTCTCTAAAGGCAGTCTCTATGGTCGGCACGGCACATTCTTACCATTTCAGGTACAGTGTCGGTCAATATCCTCCTTCTCTTTCAAGAAATCGTTGGGGCTGGAAGGTGACCCCAACAGTGGCTGCTCGAAGGTCAGGATGATGCACTGCTTCCTCAGCCTGGACGTGGGTTTACATATTGGTGCCTGATACTGAACAGGAAAGCCACTAATAATACATCCCTGAATGAAGCAGTTCTGTATTGATGTTAGGAACAGAGGTAAGATCATCGCTGAAATGAAGGCATCTGGCCTGGAAATAACGTACTGGGCCGCAGAAGCTCGGCGTGCCGATGTCAGCAGGAATGTATGTGTATACCAGTAACGTCTGTTCTGTCGGACATGTCCGATGGCACATACGTAAGTGGCTATGAGGCCGCTGACGTATACAGTGTGTACGAAATAGAGTGAATGGAAGGAAAGGGAATAGGTTGGTGGGGAACTACTGACTTCCAGCTACACAGGGCATTGTGCCCGGTCCGGCACAAATTTTCAACTTTCACCATTGCATTTCCACAATCTCCTGTACGATTGGAAGTCACTAATTTCCCATCTACACTTTCACTTTCCTCGCCATTCCTCAGCAGGCCCGCTAGACACGAGGGGTGCACAGACAGCGTCGCCCGCTGACGCCAGCAAGGCTGCACAAGCTGACGCGCACAGCGCCCCGCAGGCGGCGATAGGCAACCACGCACGGGTCTTGCCTGCCTGAGGGCGGCGAGTACAACACCGGGAAGGACGGTACTCAGACTGTAGCCCCCACCGCGATCGACCTCGACCTGGGACCTGGGCGGTCATCAGCGACAAGGTCGTCCAGCAGGACCGGAGTTCAGTGACAGGCTACTGAAGCAGTTACCAGCCCGGACTTGAACACGCGTCCAACCAGGGAGGCGGACGGCATAAGGAAGAAGTCATCCAGCAGGTGAACCGCCGGTGCGGAGACGCCAAATGATCTGCGCACGATCTTCTTCTCAGGTAGATGCCTGTAGCTTCCGGAGAAGGTGAGTAGCTACATCATCGTGTACTGCCTACGGTCTTTGCGTCCGAGTTAGTGACTGGCGCCAATGGCATCGCTCGGCAGCAGGCACATGCCTGAGAACATCCAGGCTCAGCTCAGTACATCTGACAATGAGGCTCTGTCTCGAGTCGTATTTACGTGCGCCGGACCAGCTAGTGTTTTCCTCTTGATAGCACTTTAGCCTGGAAACCAAAACAGCCGGCCGCGGTGGACGAGCGGTTCTAGGCGTTTCAGTCCGGAACCGTGAGACTGCTACGGTCGCAGGTTCGAATCCTGCCTCGGGCATGGATGTGTGTGATGTTCTTAGATTAGTTAGGTTTAAGTAGTTCTAAGTTCTAGGGGACTGATGACCTCAGATGTTAAGTCCCATAATGCTCAGAGCCATTTGAACCAAAATAAGTTTGGCGTACTCGGCTACCACCGTTGAGCAATGGTGACTTCTGCGGCCTGGGTTTCTCGTCCCGTCAGCTTTTTTGGACACCATGATCTAGCTGAAAGGTGTCTCAGATTCACTTTACAGAAACGGTGGCAACCGTATCTTGCAGCTACGACGTACTGAGTAAGTACCCTTGCAGTCTGACTATGTCTTCATACATCATACTCCTCGGTGAACACATGACGGCACCTCATTCCCTACGACTAAGTTGGCGCCAGGCAGTTCATTATTGCTGACTAAGTGGTGGGGCAACGATATTTAGCTTTCCTTCCACTGTCAAGTTTAGTATACGAGATTTTCCGTGAACTCCTTTTGCTAACTTGGCATTAAAAGCTGTAGGAGGTCTGTGAACTTCAGCTTGACGAAATATTAACACAGTGATATACACTCCTGGAAATTGAAATAAGAACACCGTGAATTCATTGTCCCAGGAAGAGAAAACTTTATTGACACATTCGTGGGGTCAGATACATCACATGATCACACTGACAGAACCACAGGCACATAGACACAGGCAACAGAGCATGCACAATGTCGGCACTAGTACAGTGTATATCCACCTTTCGCAGCAATGCAGGCTGCTATTCTCCCATGGAGACGATCGTAGAGATGCTGGATGTAGTCCTGTGGAACGGCTAGCCATGCCATTTCCACCTGGCGCCTCAGTTGGACCAGCGTTCGTGCTGGACGTGCAGACCGCGTGAGACGACGCTTCATCCAGTCCCAAACATGCTCAATGGGGGACAGATCCGGAGATCTTGCTGGGCAGAGTAGTTGACTTACACCTTCTAGAGCACGTTGGGTGGCACGGGATACATGCGGACGTGCATTGTCCTGTTGGAACAGCAAGTTCCCTTGCCGGTCTAGGAATGGTAGAACGATGGGTTCGATGACAGTTTGGATGTACCGTGCACTATTCAGTGTCCCCCGACGATCACCAGTGGTGTACGGCCAGTGTAGGAGATCGCTCCCCACACCATGATGCCGGGTGTTGGCCCTGTGTGCCTCGGTCGTATGCAGTCCTGATTGTGGCGCTCACCTGCACGGCGCCAAACACGCATACGACCATCATTGGCACCAAGGCAGAAGCGACTCTCATCGCTGAAGACGACACGTCTCCATTCGTCCCTCCATTCACGCCTGTCGTGACACCACTGGAGGCGGGCTGCACGATGTTGGGGCGTGAGCGGAAGACGGCCTAACGGTGTGCGGGACCGTAGCCCAGCTTCATGGAGACGGTTGCGAATGGTCCTCGCCGATACCCCAGGAGCAACAGTGTCCCTAATTTGCTGGGAAGTAGCGGTGCGGTTCCCTACGGCACTGCGTAGGATCCTACGGTCTTGGCGTGCATCCGTGCGTCGCTGCGGTCCGGTCCCAGGTCGACGGGCACGTGCACCTTCCGCCGACCACTGGCGACAACATCGATGTACTGTGGAGACCTCACGAGCCACGTGTTGAGCAATTCGGCGGTACGTCCACCCGGCCTCCCGCATGCCCACTATACGCCCTCGCTCAAAGTCCGTCAACTGCACATACGGTTCACGTCCACGCTGTCGCGGCATGCTACCAGTGTTAAAGACTGCGATGGAGCTCCATATGCCACGGCAAACTGGCTGACACTGACGGCGGCGGTGCACAAATGCTGCGCAGCTAGCGCCATTCGACGGCCAACACCGCGGTTCCTGGTGTGTCCGCTGTGCCGTGCGTGTGATCATTGCTTGTACAGCCCTCTCGCAGTGTCCGGAGCAAGTATGGTGGGTCTGACACACCGGTGTCAATGTGTTCTTTTTTCCATTTCCAGGAGTGTATGTATCACACATACACTACTGGCCATTAGAACTGTTATACCACGCAGATGACGTGCTACAGACGCGAAATTTAACCGACAGGAACAATATGCTGTGATATGCAAATGATTAGCTTTTCAGAGCATTCACACAAGATTGGCGCCGGTGGCGACACCTACAACGTGCTGACATGAGGAAAGTTTCCAACCGATTTCTCATACACAAACAGCAGTTGACCGGCGTTGCCTGGTGAAGCGTTGTTGTGATGCCTCGTATAAGGAGGAGAAATGCGTACCATCACGTTTCCGACTGTGATAAAGATCGGATAGTAGCCTATGGCGATTGCGGTCTATCGTATCGCGACATTGCTGCTCGCGTTGGTCGAGATCCAATGACTGTTAGCAGAATTTGGAATCAGTGGGTTCAGGAGGGTAATACGGAACGCCGTGCTGGATCCCAACGGCCTCGTATCACTAGCAGTCGAGATGACAGGCATCTTATCGGCATGGCTGTAACGGATCGTGCAGCCACGTGTCGATCCCTGAGTCAACAGATGGGGACGTTTGCAAGACAACAACCATCTGCACGAACAGTTCGACGACGTTTGCAGCAGCATGGACTGTCATCTCGGAGACCATGGCTGCGGCTACACTTGACGCTGCATCACAGACAGGAGCGCCTGCGATGGTGTACTCAACGACGAACCTGGGTGCACGAATGGCAAAACGTCATTTTTTCGAATGAATCCAGGTTCTGTTTACAGCACCATGATGGTCGCATCCTTGTTTGGCGACGTCACGGTGAACGCGCATTGGAAGCGCGTATTCGTCATCGCCATACTGGCGTGTCACCCGGCTGATGGTATGGGGTGTCATTGGTTACACGTCTCGGTCACCTCTTGTTCGCATTGACGGCACTTTGAACAGTGGGCGCTACATTTCAGATGTGTTACGACCCGTTGCTCTAACCTTCATTCGATCCCTGCGAAATCCTACATTCCAGTAGGATAATGCACGACCGCATGTTGCAGGTCCTGTACGGGCCTTTCTGGATACAGAAAATGTTAGACTGCTGCCCTGGCCAGCACATTCTCCAGATCTCTCACTAACTGGAAACGTCTGGTCAATGGTGGCCTAGTAACTGGCTCGTCACAATACGCCAGTCACTACCCCTGTGGTATCATGTTGAAGCTGCATAGGCAGCTGTACCTGTACACGCCATCCAAGCTCTGTTTGACTCAATGCCCAGGCGTATCAAGGCCGTTATTACGGCCAGAGGTGGTTGTTCTGGGTACTGATTTCTCAGGGTCTATGCACCCAAATTGCGTGAAAATGTAATCACATATCAGCTCTAGTATAATATATTTGTCCAATGAATACCCGTTTATCATCTGCATTTCTTCTTGGTGTACTTAGGGCTCAGAACACTTTCACAGATTTGTACTGTCAGGTCATAGACAGAAGACTACATCAGTGCACCACACTGAATACAGGGAAATAGAAAGGGCTGGCACATTTGATGGTGTACAGAACTCGCATTCTGAAGAAGTGGCGCTAAAAGCTGCGATCGAAGTCGAGACATAGCTTCTCTTTCGTCTTCCTAAACCGTTTAACGTGAATGCTGGCATTATTCATTTAAAGAGGACGACGAAGATATCCTTTCACGTCCATGTCCAGCACTAGCTTTTGCTTCAGCTCTAATCGTATCGTCCTCGACGGAAAGATAAAATCTAATCTTCCTTTACTAGCATGTTGGTACTACATTTTACAAATTCTGTAACTCTAAGAGCATTTGATGTAAGGTAATTTAATGTAATACGCGCTTTCAGTCAGTGGCAGGCAACGGAAGGAACGTTTAGCAATAAACGCCCATGTTTCGTGGCAGTTGAAGGTGAAGAAACTTTTATTGTTCAGAACGAGTATTGGATAGGTCCTGTAAGCCTTAGCCTCCTGGCATGCCACATTTAATCTATGAAAGAAAAACTGTCGTTACCTCACAACTTAGATCGGCTGCATGAGGAGGTGAATGTGGTCACACAGTAACTGAGCGCAGTGATGTACCACAATGACCAATGCACCAAAACACATTGCTCTTTCCATAATTATTATTATTATGGAGTACATTGGGTTCGCGACAGTTGGTGTCTACATCACACCTGAAGCCTGGCATCAGCTTGTACCAGCAGCAACCTTGATAGATCGTATTGCACTGACATGATGCAGTCATCGTTGGACGCCCCGATTTAATAAGAGGCTTGTCGTCAATTTCAGCATTCTAGTCAGCCATATCCTGAAGTACGACATCAACGCAATATGTCGCTCCAGTGACCTTATCGACACCTCTGTTTTGCGTTCCTTATTTAATGTGGATCATATTTAACGCCTGTCCGTTAAGGATGGAAGGAAAATTGGCGTTTAACGGCAGGTCGCCAACAAGGACATCAGGGACGTAACTACAGAAAAACTTGATATTTGCCTTAACTGGTTTAGTTAAAACTAGGGAAAACTAAACCTGAATGATGGCATGGAAATTACAGTCTCGCTCAATCCAAATGCGATAACAGATCCTTATCAACGGAGCCACCTCGTACGCTGCTTGTTTATTAGGATTCAAGATTCTGATCATGCCTCCGTCGTCACTGCCATTCTCAGTTGTGGTCGGTCACTGGGGCAACACAAGAGGTGAATATGTCAGGAAATCTTATGTTTTGTATTCGCATTCGTTGGCTTCACTAATACACAAACTTCAAGTCTAATCTAAACATCAAGCTGCGTCACAAATCATTCTGTTCCCACAACCTACACTTCAAAACAAAATAAGACCAAGTCAATTTTATACTCAGGAAATAAGAACAGGGGCGATGTCTGCAAATACACAGGGTGTCGTCAGGCACATTTCTCTAGTATTTCGGCAGATTTTCGCAACTTCGCTTTATCAGTGTTCACCCGGACTCAGCCCAAACAAGTATTGCTCATCACATCTTCCACGCGACGCCCAGTGCCGACGGAAAGCGTCGGTTTTTTACAAATAAAATTATTTTTAAAGCGGAATTTTACGTGCAAATTCCGTAGGGTATTCCCAAGATAGTCTTGCGCAGGATTTGTTTTATCGATATGTATTAACAGGGACAGTAAATCACGAATAACAATCAGAACTGCAGCAATGACTGCTTTCCCAATTTTCCAGAGACTTTACTCAGTGGAAAGGGAGTCAAAATAAACGGACATGTGTCTCGGCTTCTGCGTGGATACTCGGCCATTTCTGAGATTTTAATCGATGTGGTGGCACAGCAACTCACGTCGCGGCTTCACATTCTCACACCCCGTGTTCGAAACCCGATTCTTTAAGTTTTTTCCCTTTATCTACCAATTCAGTAGAAGATCACTACATGAATGTTTTATAATGTGTACTGAAATAACATTATTCATATTCGTCTACTAATTCTATGTCTAGTGAAGAATAATATGAGAACGGAATACGCGAATTAAAAAAGATTGTAACCGTTGAAAATTCCACACACATATACATTATACTATAAATGTAAAACACTTACTGCAAAACCCAGATGTCATTTTGCTATTAATTTAACGCCCTTGTATCCCCTAACTTGATAAGAAACATTCGTGTAGGAATATTCTACGAACATCAATAGATAAATAAAAGAAATAAAAATGAAATAAGTTAAAACAACAATCGGGTTTCGAACACAAGGTGCAAAAGCCAGAAGCCGCAACGCTAGCCACTGTGCCAACACTCTGACTAAGATGATCGATCGCTAAAAGGCATCTAAATAACGTCGAAAACTTTTACATTGTTTTCTCAGAAAAGGTCAAGAGTTTACGGATAAGTCGAGACACGTGTTCGCTTATTTTGACTCCTCTTACACTGAGCGAAGTTTCTGGGAAATGGATTTACGGCACTTAACGTATTCTCTCCGTCAGCAGCGCCGTTGCATGGCGGCTGCAGCCAGCGCTGGCCAAGGCGGTCCTGTCGTTGCTGGAGCACTTCTTATTCTTCGCGTCTTGCTGTCAACAAATGTCACAGCAGACTAATCTGGGACAGCCTATCGAAAGGGCACGTGAACTTCGGATTTAAAAATCATTTTGTTAGTAACGGAAAACAAACAGAAGCTTCCCGTCGACAAAGGCCGTCGTATGAAAGACGTGATGAACAGTATTTGTTTGGACTGCCTTCTGCTACTTCCCACGCCCGGGTTCCCGTGTTCGATTCCCGGCGGGGTCAGGGATTTTCTCTGCCTCGTGATGACTGGGTGTTGTGTGATGTCCTTAGGTTAGTTAGGTTTAAGTAGTTCTAAGTTCTAGGGGACTGATGACCACAGCTGTTAAGTCCCATAGTGCTCAGAGCCATTTGAACCTTCTGCTACACATTGCAGAAACGAAATTGCAAATATCCATCGAAACGCCAGAGCAAATATGCCTGATGACTCTTGGGGCGAACAATCGGTATCGTGAACGACTTAGGTGAGTAGCCTTAAGAAAAAAAAATGGGTTACATATTTGTCGTTGCCTGCACCTGAACACACGTTCTGTAAAAAAGCAATTATAAAATTAGTCACTACTCCTCCTGAAGCGTAGACGGTACCTGAATTCCACTTTTACAATCGATAAGCAATCGCTTCTCTGCATTTAGTTGCTGTGTGCTGTTCTTCAGTACATACTGGACGCCAGCGTTACTACGACGAAAAATACTGACCCCCGTAATCTATTCCTATAGGATAATTTCCGAGGTTGCCCTCCGAAGATCCAGCTTCCTGAGCTGATTAATAGTTTATCGCCTCCAGGGAGGGTGAGTTCTCAGAAAATCGTACTCGATCGTCATCTCTGTACGGGATTCAGAACCCGTTGGGTTATGTACAAGAAAACTAAGCATGAGTAAACATGAAGAAAAAGAGGTGTGACATTTCATTTAATATTTGTCTGATAATTGCACTTCGACTGACGTATACCTAGCTAGGAATTCCTAATAGGCTAGTCATTCTAAAGAGATCTTTATCTAGTCCTAAATTCAAGATGGCTTCCCAACTTCAACCAGACTAACTCTGCTATTCTTCCGAGACACCACGTGCGCCCCGTGCGCCCCAACACATTTCAAATGCATCTCCTTCATTGATACCAACTACATCCCAGTCCTCTCAAAACATTTTTGCCTAGCCGTCGCTCCTTTCCCGAGCCCTCCACTCACCTCACGGGCAAAGGCCACCGCTAATTTCATCATTCTCTGAAAGGAGGAGAAAGCTCATTCCTTCCAGTTACCCCTTTACAAGGTACCAGAACTATATTATTCATTCCTACGATGACCATTCACATTGTGACGCTTTGGCAGTTGTCATTACTGTAGATTGGATCCACACCAACATTTGGACTGCCGATAGCTAAAAACAGAGGTTCTCCAATGACACACGTCAGCTTTCAGGTTCGCCACGAAAAACACTGGCCTCAGGAAAGGAGAAGTCGCCACACCGTTCCTCTCAATAACTCTGAATTTTCGTAATGTATTCCATTAGCAGGTCGGCGCCGCCTTCTGCATGTTAGACAAACAGTGCTCCCATCCATGGCAAAGAAACTCTCCCCTAGTCAATAACAGCGGCGTGAGAGTTGACAAACAGCTTCGATGAAAACATGTTTTCTCCACGGCGGAGAACTTCAAAATAGAGTTCTTGAAACATCAAGCCTCAACGACATAGCTGCCACTTACATAATTTACATATCAGCAAAAATTAAATCTCCCCGTCAGCTATTCACAGTGTTAGCCAGCTAAGAAAGGTTGTCGCAAAATATTTCTGCATCGAGTAAATATATCGAGACGCAGTTTCGCTGATATATGAAAAACATTGTGGCAAGTTTACTGATGTACACAGGTACTTCTTATAGTTTATAACTGCCGTTTTTTAATAGAACTTCTAACTTTTTCCTTGGCGTCATGAAGATCCTTCGAAGGAGGACTTCAACAACATTTGTGTGGATATTAATTAAATAGTAACAGTGTAATAATAGCCCCGTAAACCACTGTCACGCCGTCAGACGTATAGGTTCCACAAGCATCTGCTCTACCGTAAAACAAACGCTTAACACAGCTACGGGACGTCTGATTATTATAAAGACTGTTATACCAAGCGTTCGCAATGTTGACATTGAGCGATGATACATGCTATAAAGTAATTCCGAACACACAATACTGCACGTCGAAATCCGTCTGGTATAACCCCTCAGCCCAAAAAAGATTCGAGACTGGATTGATAAGGAATAGGGGAAAGTTAAGATGGTGGTGTTGATTTCTCCGGTGCTCTGCAAAACCTCTATCCACTTGAGAACGCACGGATTTAGGAAGCATCGCTCGTGCGAAACTCAGCTTTCCTTTTTCTCGTGCGATTTCGTCTCAATTGTGTGACTGGATTCGAGGATTCCTGTCTCAAAGGTCACAGTTCGTAATAATTCAAGGAAAGTCATCGAGTAAAGCATAAGTAATATTTGGCATTCCCCAAGGAAGTGTTATAGGCCCTCTGTTGTTCCTAATCTAAATCAATAATTTAGGAGACAATCTGACCAATCCTCTTAGACTGTTTGCAGAAGACGCTGTCGTTTATCGTCATGTAGAGTCATCAGATCATCAAAACGAATGTCCAAATGATTTAAACAAGATGTCGGTATGGTGCAAAAAGTGACAATTGATTCTAAATCATGAAAATAGCGAAGTCATCCACGTTGTTATGGCTTCAGTCGAAAGACTGGTCTGATGCCCCTCTCCGTACTACTCTATCCTGTGCCAGCCTCTTCACCTCCGAGTAATTACTGCAACATATATCCTTCTGAATCTACTTACTGTACTCATCTCTTGGTCTCCCTCTACGATTTTTACCCCTCACGCTTCCCTCCAGTACTAAATTGATGATCCCTTGATGCCTCAGAATGTGTCCTATTTAACTTCCGTATATGGCTGCACTCCACACAAATACTTTCAGGAAGGATTTCCTAACACTTAAATCCATATTCGATATTAACAAATTTCTCTTCTTCAGAGGCACTTTTCTTGCCATTGCCAGTCTACATTTTATATCCTCTCTACTTCGGCCATAATCATGTATATAGCTGCTCAAACAGCAAAACTCACTTACTAGTTTCAGTGTCTCGTTTCCAAATCTAATTCACCTCAGCACGACCTGATTTAATTTCACTACATTCCATTATCCTAGTTTTGGTTTTGTCGATGGAGATACGTATGTTAAGCGACTAATCACGGTCACGTATCTGTAAACGTCTACTGTGTGCACGATCAATGTTTGAAATTTAACGAGTCTATGGATTGCAGAAGCAGAAGTCCCTGAGGATACAATATCGTACAGGTTAGGAGGGGTAAAGCCTTGCAATTTTAAGTTTTTCTAATATTGTGGTCAATGAGGGGTAAATTTTCCCCCGATTTCAAGTTGAAATTATAGTCTGGATTGATACATATAACCCATCCAAATTCCAGCTTCCTCCGCTTATTAAGTACAGCGATATTTACAATTCAGCTAAAAAAAATTACAGGGTTTTACCCCACAAAAAGGGGTATAGCCCCACCGTGCTGATATTTGCCCCATTTGAGACAATCGTGGATAAAAATGGATGTATGCATAATAAAAACACTTGAAATACCCCTTTGCAACATTGTTCTGTTGTAGCCAAGCTACCCAATGTCTCGTAAGTTTGAATATAATGCATAAAAATACTCGTACAAAAATAATATTTTCTTCTCCAAGAAAGGAGGATTAGTAGGATAACCTAAAAGAGTTTAGTTACTGAAGCTAAGCTGTCTATCTACCTAGCAAGTAGTGTGCTTTGTTAGGTGCTCTGATTCTTCCTTAAAGTCACAGGAACTTGTTGTTATTGTTGTTGCTCTTCGTCTTCGGATACTTATTTGCCAAATAGCGCGTCCATATTTATTTCTGAACTACTGACGTGATGTGAGAAGTATGAACGTGACTCTGAAGAATAACCGACCAGCTATTTGATCTGGTCTTTTTTTTCCCTTTCTTGGCACTGACGTTAGAAGAGCAGATTTCATTACTTTAGCGGAAAGTTTACACTAAATCTTTACTTTAGACAGTGGAATTATACCTTCAGGTGAGATAGTCTCACTGAGTGAGTGTCGAACGTCATTTTCTGCGGGGATTATCGCTAAAGTATTGCCATCCCATTGCTGGAACTGCGGGGATTTATCCCGGAACATCTCTGGAAATTTGCCCCATTCGGCCATTTTCTGACAAATGTGTCTCTTTTTATTTTGGGGTCCAACTGGAACAATATTATTTCCAGGCGAAAGCGAAACTTAAATGTAGTAATGTCATCGAGTAGTTCGTTGATTTTCCTTTTCAAACCCTACATTATACAACGTTCGAGTAAAACACCAGAAAAGTTACATGTATGTTGTACAAAACAGACTTGCCTCATTTTTTCATCTCTGGAGCGACCTGCCGGCACGAACTTTCGTGGAACAATAACCTACAATAAGACTAACGTGTCACCTGGAGGTCAACTCTTGAATTGATGGCAGTTAATCTAAAAACACGATACGTGTTTTTATCCCACACGGGGCTTTACTCCCATCTACCCTAACTGACAGTTAAGACCACCACATTCCCTACAGTCAGAAATGAGGTATTATTTCACAAAATTGTTAAACCATTTCTTAAAATAATATATGCTACCATATGCGTTGCTTACAGTGGCATATTTCCCAAGAAGGAGCCTGCTTTGTTGTCGTATGTTTTCTCCATTTGTCACTGAAGTGCAAATGTTGAATTTCACCGAAGTGATTAAAGCACAATGGAGCATTTGGCAAAGGTCGGGATAAGTAATGACTGTGGATTTTTATATAGGATTAATGCAACACGGATGATGCAGCACGTCCACATGCTACCCACGCCCAGTGTACACACTGTTCCATCCTGCCGTGGCTAGCTTTCCTTAGTGTTAGTCATTACTTTCAGACTAACAGATGCTGATAACCTCGACGATGAACAACCATAAAACACACAGAAGCTAACAGAAATTGGCAGTCGATTAAGTTAGGGGATTTGATTTCCAGGCGGTGCACAGCTGATTTGTTGAAGTTGTGAGACACGTGGAACCCGCTAGTCAACACCCCCGGAAGGCGGACGTTGCTTGTGAGGAGTTAGCGCCTGCAGTGGGGGCAGCACGATGTGTTTATGATCATCATTACTTCTGCTCACGTCTGAAGCCTGAAAGGACCCTCCACCAGAAGCAGAAGTGCCTCACATTCAGGCCTAACGGCAAAGTCGCCCAGTAAGAGAATTTAGCAGTCTACTCTCTCCCCTGGCAGTCTGCAAACTTCTCTTTGGGAGTGTCTTTGCGTTTTATGGCCCAGCTCGGATTCTTTATCTCGTCAAGCGAATTATTTGTTAGCAACATTCATTCCTCTTGCGTAACGCTCCGGTTTATCATGCTGCAAACCACACACATTCCAAAACACGTTCCTTATAAACGAATTCCAGTACAATGATTATTTTTGTCGAAACCTCCTCCAACTCTGTAAACAATACGCCCTGTCGAGTAGTGAATATACTGCGGTTTCGCTCGTCACAGCTGTGACGTGCCCATTGTACACCAATATCGCCAAACAACCTGAGGTCCCATGTGCTTCCACAATTCCGCGCTCACGTAGTGCCTGGGCATCATTATCTGGCGAACTGCTTAGTTTGTCTCCGGGTCTGCACATTTATCGACACACAACAACTCCTCCAATGTGACTATCTCTAGTTTTGCAATGTGGTGATCAAATCAACCTATGGAGTACCGACAGCTTTAGTTAGTTGCTATAAGGCCCGAGCAACAAATTGTGAGGAGTGATCCGCAAGGGATGCGAGTGTACAAATGTGTGTGAACTAACTATTAGGTACTGAA
This sequence comes from Schistocerca serialis cubense, assembly GCF_023864345.2. Classification (NCBI taxonomy): domain Eukaryota; kingdom Metazoa; phylum Arthropoda; class Insecta; order Orthoptera; family Acrididae; genus Schistocerca; species Schistocerca serialis. Next base: position 480,393,309 of record NC_064640.1, read on the forward strand.
CGTTCAGAGAACTGTATCAATAGGAACCATGTTGTGTCTAGTTTACTGGAAGATTCTCTGCTGAAGACTGTGGGTGTAACAATATAAATCACCTGAACTATTTGGGATAAATCGCTTCTCAACACAGACACTTGCTCTTTATTAAATCCAAATCTTTGATATGTTCAACATTAATTGGAAACGACCAGAGATCGGCTTCAAGTGATTAAATATACTTGCAGGTAAACCTACCCAAGGGATATGCTTCGATTTTGATCGGCTTTAAATATGTTGTAGCGAAGGATAAAATAACAGATATATTTTTTTACAGGTGCCCATACGCCCGTTAAGGGGGCGAAACGTCGCCTTCAAAATAATGCATTCATCATTTTTTTGACGCGAACAATTCTGCTCTTCCTCATTATCATACACATCTACAGTAATGTTACAACAATAAAGCACAAACAATTTCAGCCGGCCGCTGTGACGGAGCTGTTCTAGGCGCTTCAGTCCGGAACCGCGCTGCTACTACGGTCGCAGGTTCGAATTCTGCCTCGGGCATATGGATGTGTGTGATGTCCCTAGGTTACTTAGGTTTAAGTAGTTTTAGTTTTAGGGGACTGATGACCTCCGATGTTAAGTCCCAGAGTGCTTAGAGCCATTTGAATTTGAAACAATTTCAAATATAAATTCATGAAATTTGAAAAGGTGACAACTTGAAAACAAAGAAAAATTACAGTAAATGAAAAAAGAAAACACTAACAAAACAAATGATATTTTATATCTCATAAAGTTAAAAGAATATATATATATATATATATATTTCCGGGTAGGGTTATTAAACAACCTAACATGACAACTGGCGTTGAAACGGACACATATCAGGCTGACGTACAGAAATATAGTGATATATCTAGCCTATTTCTGACAAATGCGTCTTTGGAATATCACTTCATTGTATATGACTGAATTTGGTATTAACGATGCTATACGTCTTACTGTTAGTGAAATGTCGAAATGAAAAACAGAATAGTGGGGTGGAAGTAGGTGCACCGTTGTAACATACATTAAAAGCCACAGAGGTTTCATTTCAAGTTTTTTTATATATGTTACCGTTTCAACAATATTCAGAAATATGAAACTCAAGTTTTTCAAGGGGGTGTTTCACCCCCTTAATGGCCGTATGGGCAAGTATAAAAAAATGTGTGTCTGTAATTTTTCTCTACACTACAACATATTCAAAGCCGGCCAAAATCGAAGTGTATTCCTTGGGTACGTTTATTTGTTAGTGAGAGAGTGGCTAAGCGACTACGTCATCGTAATAACGATTTTTCTTTTATCAATTCGTATAAATCGAATTCATGATTTCTTTGAAGAGCACAAATGGAGATATTTGTGTGAATAGATTCCTTGATCACTTAATAACACGTGCCGTGTGGGAATTAATTTTATATGCCTTACAGATTTTTGTATAATAAAGCTGTTTCTAAAACACCTTTCAATCCAGCGGGAAGTGCAAATACTTTTCAATTGTCTTCTAATGATGTGGAAGGGATAATGCTTTCTAGAAGCAGGAATTATCTCCTCAAACATAAGCAAGTAACATAGACAAATTCCAAATTATATAAATGACCTTTAATCACAAAATCAATTTATGAACCACGCAAAACATTTAAATTGCAAAATATTGGCGTCTACAATTTTCTCTGGTCCTTACCAAATTTTGATCATAACTATCACAGGGAAATACAATTTTATACCATTAAATGTTCTTAGGGATATCAGAAAGTAAGTTACACGTGACATGTGTAATTAGACCACTGTGGAACAGGAATAGCACATTATCAGAACAGAGTACGAGTTCTGAATTTTCGGCAGGCAGTGTTCTGCTGCAGTACGGGAAACAGGTGCATCATAGTATAGAAGTGAAATGGCGCAACAACTGGAAACGTGCTGCAATATTGAAGTACGCCGTTCCGTATGAACCTCTGGAATTATGTGAATCAAATGCAATGTCACATCCAATCGTAATCAAATTGTGTCAGTAATTTGAACAAGGCAGCGTAGATGAACATAGGTTATGCTGATTGGCAAGGAAGGCCACCAGCAACAACCACAGAAGGTACGTAATATCCAAGCAATCTAGGAGGAAGATCTGGGGGCGGACGGAAAGAGATTTTCCAACGATGAGGAATTTCACCCAGCGGTCCTCAAATTGCTTTGTGACGATGAACTCGATTTTTATCGTCAGGGAATTGAACGAAAGTAAAACCTTCCCACCGTTGTTTACAGAGACATGGTGAGTATGCCAAAAAAAGTGTGTTATATCTGTGTCACTCTGAAGTGTGGTGCTGCATTCAATAAAAGTTCTTTTCCTGCCATAACGATTTGTAACTTACTTTTTGAAGTCCTCTCGTATGACTGAGGTGTACCGATTATTTAATCAATATTACGCAAAATTTCCACACCAATCGACCATGAACCATACTGTTGGTGGGATGGCTTGCGTGCCTCAGCGATACATATGGCCATAGAGTAGGTGCTACCACATCGGAGGGGCAACAACCTTTTCATTAGTTGCAGTGGTAAGAGTCTGAAAGACTCAATGAACTGGCCTCGTAACATCAACCAAAACGGCCTTGCTGTGCTGATACTGCGAAAGGCTGAAAACAAAGGGAAAGTACAGCCGAAATTTTTCCTAAGGGAATTTAGCTCTACTGTATGGTTAAACGATGATGGTATCCTCTTGGGCAAAATATTCCAGAGGTAAAACAGTCCCCCATCCCGATCTACGGTCGGGGACTATTCAGGACGATGTCGGCATCAGGAGTGTGCAATGTTAGATACCTTAATCGTGTAGGTAAGTTAGAAAATTTAAAAACGGAAATGGATAGGTTGCAGTTAGATATAGTGGAATTAGTGAAGTTCAGTGGCAGCAGGAAGAGGACTTCTGGTCAGCTGAAGGTTATAAATACACAAACAAATAACGGTAATGCAGGAGTAGGTTTCATAAAGCATGAGAAAATAGGGATGCGGATAAGTTACTATCAACAGCATAGTGAACGCATTATCGTAGCCAAAATAGAAACATAGCCCACACCCACCACAGTAGTACAAGTTCATATGCAACTATCTCCGCACATGACGAAGAAATTTAAAAAGTGTATGACGAGATAAAAGAAATTATTCAGATAGTTAAGGGAGATTTAATTGTGATGGGGGACTGGAATTCGATTGTGGGAAAAAGAAACGAAGAAAAAATAACAGGTTCATATGGACTGGTGGAAAGGAATGAAAGAGGAAGCCGCCTGGTAGAATTTTGCACATAACATAATTTAACCATCGCGAGCACTTGGTTTAGGAATCATGAAAAAAGGTTGCGTACGTGGAAGAGATGGGGAGACGTCGGAAGGTTTCAGGTTGATCATAAACGGTAAGGCAGACCTTTCCAGAGCAGATGTGGACTCTGATTACAGTTTATTAGGTTGTGAACTGTAGATTAAAACCAAAGAAATTGCAGAAAGGTATGAATTCATAGCGTTATGAGTTTTTTCCAATATCTGTAATTACGATTTAAAAACTAATATTTACATGTATACAAACAGTAAAGAACATTATTTATTTTTAACAGCCATAACATAAAGGCCCACTGAAGATGCTGCAACTGCAGTGAAACATGTTTGTCTTAAAAAACAAAATTGTGTTTTGCTAAAGGCGGACCCTACCTAAAAACATATGTAGACAATAGAAGCTTTTGAAATGTGATGCTACAGAATAATGCTGAGGATTAGGTAGGTAGATCACGTAAACACAGAGGAGGTACTGAATAGAATTGGTAAAGAGAAATTTGTGGCATAACCTGAGTAGAAGATGGGATCTGTTGATGGATACATTCTGTGACATCAAAGGATCACCAACTTAGTTTTGGAGGATGTGTTAGGGGTAACAATCGAGAGGGAGACCAAGAGGTGAATACAGTAAGGAAATTCAGAAAGAGCAATAATTATTCGGAGATGAAGATGCTTGCACAGTATAGAGTAACATGGTGAGTTCCATGAAACTGGTCTTCAGACTGAAGAACTCAACAATAAAACGTAAATTATCATGTGAGGCACCTTAATAAATTCTCTCAACGAAGAAATTTAAAATACACTCCTGGAAATGGAAAAAAGAACACATTGACACCGGTGTGTCAGACCCACCATACTTGCTCCGGACACTGCGAGAGGGCTGTACAAGCAATGATCACACGCACGGCACAGCGGACACACCAGAACCGCAGTGTTGGCCGTCGAATGGCGCTAGCTGCGCAGCATTTGTGCACCGCCGCCGTCAGTGTCAGCCAGTTTGCCGTAGCATACGGAGCTCCATCGCAGTCTTTAACACTGGTAGCATGCCGCGACAGCGTGGACGTGAACCGTATGTGTAGCTGACGGACTTTGAGCGAGGGCGTATAGTGGGCATGCGGGAGGCCGGGTGGACGTACCGCCGAATTGCTCAACACGTGGGGCGTGAGGTCTCCACAGTACATCGATCTTGTCGCCAGTGGTCGGCGGAAGGTGCACGTGCCCGTCGACCTGGGCCCGGACCGCAGCGACGCACGGATGCACGCCAAGATCGTAGGATCCTACGCAGTGCCGTAGGGGACCGCACCGCCACTTCCCAGCAAATTAGGGACACTGTTGCTCCTGGGGTATCGGCGAGGACCATTCGCAACCGTCTCCATGAACCTGGGCTACGGTCCCGCACACCGTTAGGCCGTCTTCCGCTCACGCCCCAACATCGTGCAGCCCACCTCCAGTGGTGTCGCGACAGGCGTGAATGGAGGGACGAATGGAGACGTGTCGTCTTCAGCGATGAGAGTCGCTTCTGCCTTGGTGCCAATGATGGTCGTATGCGTGTTTGGCGCCGTGCAGGTGAGCGCCACAATCAGGACTGCATACGACCGAGGCACACAGGGCCAACACCCGGCATCATGGTGTGGGGAGCGATCTCCTACACTGGCCGTACACCACTGGTGATCGTCGAGGGGACACTGAATAGTGCACGGTACATCCAAACCGTCATCGAACCCATGGTTCTACCATTCCTAGACCGGCAAGGGAACTTGCTGTTCCAACAGGACAATGCACGTCCGCATGTATCCCGTGCCACCCAATGTGCTCTAGAAGGTGTAAGTCAACTACCCTGGCCAGCAAGATCTCCGGATCTGTCCCCCATTGAGCATGTTTGGGACTGGATGAAGCGTCGTCTCGCGCGGTCTGCACGTCCAGCACGAACGCTGGTCCAACTGAGGCGCCAGGTGGAAATGGCATGGCAAGCCGTTCCACAGGACTACATCCAGCATCTCTACGATCGTCTCCATGGGAGAATAGCAGCCTGCATTGCTGCGAAAGGTGGATATACACTGTACTAGTGCCGACATTGTGCATGCTCTGTTGCCTGTGTCTATGTGCCTGTGGTTCTGTCAGTGTGATCATGTGATGTATCTGACCCCAGGAATGTGTCAATAAAGTTTCCCCTTCCTGGGACAAAGAATTCACGGTGTTCTTATTTCAATTTCCAGGAGTGTATAACGTTCGCCATTGTCGAGGTCATAAGAAGATATTTATTAGCTCAGTCGGATATGAACAGAAGAAGGTATCCGACTAGACATTTTGAAGGTAACATCTCAGTAAAATTATCAGGAAAAACCTAAGGCATTTTGTTCATACGGGGTTTGAAAGTTGCTTTTACAGGAAACGAGTTTAGTGTCTTAACCACAGTGCCATCACTCTCAGTCCTTACATCCATGTTTAGACTTTTAGTCCACTTCTACATTCGTTATGTATAAGTGGTCATATAAAATACTGAAAAAACTCACTCATGATGTGAGCATCATAACTAAACCAATGGGAGGTACTTAAAGTATGACATACTAATCACACAAAAACTCGTGAAATTTACTAGAAAAATCACTTCATCAGTAACTGCAGAACATGAAGATATTCAACAACAAAAATTATGTTGATGTTAGAAAAATACTTAACTGACAAAATATCTTGAATTTAATTGAATTTTGAACTCCAAAATCTTTTGATCTATGTGTGACATATTTTTTTATAATCAAAAATTTAGATGTTCAATTAAAATTGCAAGCGTTATCTTTGTTTGATATTTTACCAATGAATAGATATATGAAATGATTAGTCTTGATCAGTTTTACACAGAGGAGAACCATTGATTTATGATTGGTAATACGTGATGTACGTCCTAAAACCTCTTACAGTGAACTTGTAAAAACAACTTCTGCAGAAACACTAACAACATTTTTACAATATATTATCTTCATTCTACATGTACAATCAACTAAAGTCTAAAAAAAGGTTGGATACTGTACTTCAGAGCGAAAATAACTCTTTATGAACGTGCTCTGCTGTGGGAAGTCGTGGAATTTGTCCAAAACATCTTTGACAAAATCTAACTGAATCAAATTACTTGATCCAAGAATTCTTCCATAGTAGAGGTGGGCGACAATTCAGAGTTGACACTATGTGCAGTTATTGAAAAGTCCTGATCACACTATTCCTTATTAAATGTTACACGTTTCGAAAAATCATTGTAATACGTAAGTTGTGCAACAATGTACAGAAATCAATGAAAAATATATAACACATACCAGTACAATGCATAACCGTGATAAACACTGTATGCGCAATTATTTTAATACTTGAAACTTCCTGGCAGATTAAAACTGTGTGCCCGACCGAGACTCGAACTCGGGACCTTTGCCTTTCGCGGGCAAGTGCTCTACCAACTGAGCTACCGAAGCACGACTCACGGCCGGTACTCACAGCTTTACTTCTGCCAGTATCTCGCCTCCTACCTTCCAAACTTTACAGAAGCTCTCCTGCGAACCTTGCAGAACTAGCACTCCTGAAAGAAAGGATATAGCGGAGACATGGCTTAGCCACAGCCTGGGGGATGTTTCCAGAATGAGATTTTCACTCTGCAACGGAGTGTGCGCTGATATGAAACTTCCTGGCAGATTAAAACTGTGTGCCCGACCGAGACTCGAACTCGAGACCTTCGCCTTTCGCGGGCAAGTGCTCTACCAACTGAGCTACAGAAGCACGACTCACGCCCGGTACTCACAGCTTTACTTCTGCCAGTATCTCGTCTCCTACCTTCCAAACTTTACAGAAGCTCTCCTGCGAACCTTGCAGAACTAGCACTCCTGAAAGAAAGGATATAGCGGAGACATGGCTTAGCCACAGCCTGGGGGATGTTTCCAGAATGAGATTTTCACTCTGCAGCGGAGTGTGCGCTGATATGAAACTTCCTGGCAGATTAAAACTGTGTGCCCGACCGAGACTCGAACTCGGGACCTTTGCCTTTCGCGGGCAAGTGCTCTACCAACTGAGCTACTGAAGCACGACTCACGCCCGGTACTCACAGCTTTACTTCTGCCAGTATCTCGCCTCCTACCTTCCAAACTTTACAGAAGCTCTCCTGCGAACCTTGCAGAACTACCATCCTGAAAGAAAGGTTATAGCGGAGACATGGTTTAGCCAAAGCCTGGGGGATGTTTCCAGAATGAGATTTTCACTCTGCAGCGGAGTGTGCGCTGATATGAAACTTCCTGGCAGATTAAAACTGTGTGCCCGACCGAGACTCGAACTCGGGACCTTTGCCTTTCGCGGGCAAGTGCTCTACCAACTGAGCTACCGAAGCACGACTCACGCCCGGTACCCACAGCTTTACTTCTGCCAGTATCTCGCCTCCTACCTTCCAAACTTTACAGAAGCTCTCCTGCGAACCTTGCAGAACTAGCACTCCCGAAAGAAAGGAGTGCTGCAGAGTGAAAATCTCATTCTGGAAACATCCCCCAGGCTGTGGCTAAGCCATGTCTCCACTATATCCTAACTAACCTAAGGACATCACACAACACCCAGTCATCACGAGGCTGAGAAAACTCCCTGAGCCCCCCCCCCCCCCCCCGCCCCCCTCCCTTGCAAGCACTTTCAATTGTACTGTAAGTGGTATTCGTATTCGTGAAAATTTATGTGCATGTTCGGTTTCAAATATTGTTTTAACAACGGTAGTAGCGAATTCTGATGTCCTGTGGCGCATAAACTTCTTACTTCGATGTATTACCTTAGTCTTCAAAGAGAGGCGATGTTGGTAGTATTCTTTCTGCAAACTGTGGGTTGCATAAAAGTAGACTGAAAGCAGCTGATGGTCCCCAATGTGTTTGGAATTAAAAGACCCAACATTAACTATTGGTCACTGAGTGCAGTTACTTGTTAAAATATAAGACTTTTTCTCCTCATTTTGTGTGCTGATAAAAGGTGTGTCATCCCCAGATCCGACAAAACGTAGATCGAACTATCACAGCAGCGAAGCCAGTCCGTATTTTACCCAAATATCTACCACTCTCTCTCACAGCCAACAAAATACAGGCCGTCTATAATTTGTACTTGAATCTTATTCGCATACATCTCTCATTCAACAAAAAATTATATCACAATGCTTACGTATTCACACGTTCTCTGAAGAATAAACATAGGATGGGAGATTAAAATTTAACATCGAGCTTATCCAAGAAGGATCATTAGCAATGACTGACAAGGTTAGCAGGAAAGATGCCAACGTGACCCTGTAGGAAGAAATAGTTATATTAGGCAGCAACTAAATTAGGTTGTGCAGGTAAGCACTTGAAACTTGTTCGTCTCCCAATATGAGTTCAATATCTTACAGCACTAACCCACTCAGTCACCACATTGGCTTCAGTGTTCACAGTTGTACAGGGTTATTTTGCGTTGATTGTCTACACACTTGACACTGCACCACGCTGAATGATACGTGGGTTCTAAACTGGATATAACGATCCGAACACCTCGGCAAATATTCCTCTACATAATTATGAGTACGAGGGCAGTTAAAAAGACCGTTACGGTGACGGAACATTTGTGAGCCGCAGGCGTAATCAATGCGAGAGTGCAAACAGATCCATACACAAATAAAATAAGAAGACGACCGACAGTGGATAGCCACGAACCCCTCTGACCATTACAATTTATATTCTCCTCATTGAAACAATTGCTACCGAGAGTTTTCACACCAAAAATGTTCAAAAGTGTTGTTCAGACACACAAGGAGTCCCTAAGTGTACAGATGCCTCTCTTTTGATTTTCATTAATATGACGGGATGGCGCACTTTTTACGAAGTCCGCCATAAATAAATACCCAAGACTCCCAAACAAAGGAACGTGTCTCATACTTACGCGATCGAATACCAGAGTGAAGGAATTATATCGCAGATCATGTACTGATCTTCTGTTGTGATAAATTATTACTTGCAAAGTTGTATACACATTTTCAGCGAGTTTTCTACAGGAACAAAGAAAAAAAAACACAATAGACTGAACTATCGATAAAACAATCTGCTGAAGATTCCAAGTGGAAGTCAACAACCAAGTTTTAAAAAAAATCCTAGCAGGCAGTGAATGCAATATATGATGTGGTTTGAACTACCCACCCGCGGCAGTATACAACATATGTTTAGAAAGTAATTTTAATAAAAATATAGATACTCTGGTCGATCCACCTGGATAGCATGCCCTTCAGCACGCCGCTCCTGAAATTCGGGGAGGAGCTCCCGCCGGGGATCGAGTCCGGCCGGCGGATTAACGACGCCGGCCCGTTTGCCGACCAGCCTGGATGTGGCTTCCAGGAGGTTTCCCAAATCTGTCTAGGCGAATATCTGGCTTTTACCACGTCCCGCCTCAGTCACACGATTTGGAAACATGTCGAAAACGTTCTCACACTTTCACATGAATAACGCTGGACGCAGGCAGATGGGGTACAAAATTTCCGTCCCTTGGCGGAAGGGATAGTGACAGGAAGGATATAAGCCACCCTATATCACTAACATTGCCAAATGCAGATTAATACGCCGACCCCCTGAGGACGGGCACAGGAGAAGGCCAGAAAAAAGATGAAATGATAGATTCTCTGATCGATAAATTGCAACAGGCTATCAAATGTATTAAATTTTTGTGAGGAAGAGGTTATAGTTACTTTTTTATTCTTTTCAACAAACCTTAAATGCTGCTACCTTCTACATTTGCTGTAACGATATAGTAGTACACGTAAAGAAGCCTAGTGATTGATGCATTTTGTTATTGGTTCTTCTCACCCGTAGCGATAATTTTCCGCAACGTCGTTTTACAAACATTAAATTACAATAATTTACTGTAAGATGTGGTGTATCTCTCAAATAGGCGACAGGATCTTGTTTCGTCGAACTAACAGTTATGGTTATTCCCTATCTTGATTCGCCACAGGATTCTGACCCACGCATTTCCGTTTTGTACTACTGTGATTAGTGACCTCGTAACTATTGTGTTCCGAGATTTGATCGAATGTCAGAAAAGACTCAGTAGAACCCCTGGGAGGCTAGACTGACTGGTCTGGGGCAATTAACAGCGCGTTGCCCAGTGTGAATAGAAAGACAAACAACGACGAAAAGAACTGGAGACGACATTACAAACAAACGAAATCCAGTGAGTAATCTGGAGGGAGAAAACCTGAGAAGTGACGAAAGCAGAGGTCAAGAAACAACAGCGTGTCACAACAATAAGATGAAGCGAGTATACTACTGAGTGGTGTCACAACGCAGCGGCCGGCCGTTGTGGCCGAGCGGTTCTAGGCGCTTCAGTCTGGAACCGCACGACCGCTACGGTCGCAGCTTCGAACCCTGCCTCAGGTTAGTTAGGTTTAAGTAGTTCTAAGATCTAGGGGACTGATGACCTCAGATGTTGAGTCCATAGTGCTCAGAACCATTTGAACCACAACGCGGGGGTGGTCGCAACTATCAGGTGATTGACTGAATGCTCTGTAGCATTGCGGCAAGGCGAAGGTAGCGCTCGCAGCTGTAACAGCTCCAGCGGCCTAAATCTAGTTCTTTGCGCTTCCCCCTAAAATGGACACGAATGGTTGGACGTCCTAGACGATGTATTGTAAGGTGAAGCAGTGATATGGTTGGCGTTTTTGGAGCTACGGGGCAGGAGATGGAGAAACGTTCGCAGTTGTCTCCCATACAGGAGCTCTGTCGGGCTGTGGTCTTGGATTGGAATGGAGGAAGATTATGGTTTAACGTCCCGTCGACGCCGAGGTCATTAGAAGTGGAGCACAAGCTCGGATTGGTTTAAGGATCAGCCTTATGCTTTCAAAGGAACCAAACCTACATTTACCTAGAACGGTTTAGGGAAATCACGGAAAACGTAGATTAGGATGGCTGGACGCGAATTTGAACCGTCGTCCTCCCGAATGAGTGTCCAATGACCTATCCACTGCGCCACCTCGTTCGGTCTTTTGGATTGGAGTGGTTCTGTGCATGCCCAGGAACAGCATGAGCGCTGTTTTTTGTGGTGGTGGTGCTTCTCACTGTTTTCGGCATTTGCTGATTAAATATCCGCACCATACGCTCCACTTTCCCATTGGAGAGTAGGCGAAAAGGCGGACTAAAATGGTATTTTAAGTCATTGGATTTGCAGAGTTTATTGCAGGCCGTTGCTGTGAATTAGGGGCCCACTGACATATACTATACTTTGGGAGAGCACTTCGAATGCTAGAATCTGGACTTCTGTTTCGATGGACGCCGGGTTTTCCACAGATGGATATTTAGAGTGCCCAAACATGGACCTGTATAGCCCCAGTGAACGCATTTTCAATGTTGGCAGGAGGTGGGCGGAAGAGCGAAAGGTTGAGATGGTGCTGTCTGATGCAAGGTACAAAGAGTACAGCTGTGCACCATGGCTTCCATTTCCCTGTTTAGCCCTGGCTAATATGCATGTTGTCTCGCTAACGCTTTTATCTGTGACGTTCACCAGTGCTTGCAATAAAGTGCTTGTAAAACCTGTGGTCGCATGGTGGCCAGGATAAAGACATGGTGTGTATCTCCCTCTCAATCTATTAGAAGGAAATCATTGAAGACTGATAGACGGTGAGACGGTGGTAGCTGTAGATCCAGGCCTGGAGCCTTTGATTTTTGTTATATAAAATCGTCTGTGAGCCACCCATGCAGCCCGCAGTGACTGATTTGTCTTAATGTCAGGTTGCTGTGTGTGTCTGCAGTGATTCGTGCAGCCGTTATGGGAAATCCTTGCAAGTTTGTCTTGTTCCTTTATCTATGTGGAAATATAAGATTTCTTGGACCTTGTCTGGTCCCACGAGAAGGCAAAATAGAGCATCTACATTTATGTGTTGCAATATTGGTTTGTACTTAATTGGATAATTTTAGGAACTCAGGGAAAACGACCAACCTTGATAGCGCTGTGATGTTTATTCTGGAACACTGCAGCGTGACTGGAATAGCTTACCAGCGGGTTGTGGTACGATATTTAAGTGAACTTACTCACTCATAAGAAAAAATGGAACTGCATGATTGCAAATACGATCGCTAAAACCTCCTTTTCGAACTATGAGTGGTTCTATCTATGAGTAGTTCTATCTATGAGTACTTCTGTCTGTGAGTAGTGCTTTTGAATAGGTATCGGCGCCTCTGATGCATAGGCAATAGGTTTGTCATTCGTATGTGCCAGCGCTGCAACAATGCCATCTGAAAATGGATCCATGGGAAGAACTATTGAACGCAATGGCAAAAACTATATAATGCAGGGAGCCGAACGCAGCATACACTTTTAACTTTATGAAAATGCAATCACTGAAAGCTGTCCACCTGCGCCGAACACTTCCTTTCGCAACTGCAGCTTCTCTAAGTTTCGGGAGGGGGGGGGGGGGGGGGGAGAGGGTCGATAGGTGTTAGGTTTTGGGTTTTGCTCAGTGACCTGGACTCCTCCTTTGTTCAGCGTATACCCAAAGTATTTCATTTGCTTCTGAAAAAAACTGGCATTTGTCTAAGCGGTACTTTAGCTCTGTTACATGTATTCTAGTAAACAGTGTACGAAGGTCCTGCAGGTAGTCCTAACAAGTAGGGTCCGTGACAATTAAGTCACTTTGGTAGTTTGTGAAAGCAGCTAAGAAAACTGTTAAAAGTTGCTGGTTTATCACAAAGATTGCAGGTGCGGAAGAGATTCCACAATTCGAACACTTCTATACGATGCCCACAATTAAAGATCCAGTTTCAAAACTCTGCAGACAGAGAACCACTGCTCAGAATGACGACAAATTTGAAAAGCATATTATTGATGCAGTTGGAAACGCCATGGAATAAAAATCATTTAACGAAAATTTAACAAATAGATAGCGCTGTAAGCATCAGAATATGCACGCCAAAAGACGTGTGGCGCATGGCTGTTCATCAGTTTGGGTCCGAGACGACAAACGTGAGTACCTCCATGAAGGGTCGTGCACTGATGGCAAAGTTCTTTTATCAGAACGGTGACTGTGTGCCAGTAGCCAGTAACTAAAGAAGTTCCGGACTCTCAACGTTACGAAAAATGTCATTAGTCCGATGCCTGCTAAGGGTTTGGAGAAAATGTATACAAAATTAGATAAGAAGGGTCTTCCGAAGCGCTATATGACAGGGAGGAAAGCAATTGATCCGACGTATGTCTAATATGTAGCCACAGCACCGCCAGAGGAATAGAGCGGTGGTGTGCAAATACACTCCTGGAAATTGAAATAAGAACACCGTGAATTCATTGTCCCAGGAAGGGGAAACTTTATTGACACATTCCTGGGGTCAGATACATCACATGATCACACTGACAGAACCACAGGCACATAGACACAGGCAACAGAGCATGCACAATGTCGGCACTAGTACAGTGTATATCCACCTTTCGCAGCAATGCAGGCTGCTATTCTCCCATGGAGACGATCGTAGAGATGCTGGATGTAGTCCTGTGGAACGGCTAGCCATGCCATTTCCACCTGGCGCCTCAGTTGGACCAGCGTTCGTGCTGGACGTGCAGACCGCGTGAGACGACGCTTCATCCAGTCCCAAACATGCTCAATGGGGGACAGATCCGGAGATCTTGCTGGGCAGAGTAGTTGACTTACACCTTCTAGAGCACGTTGGGTGGTACGGGATACATGCGGACGTGCATTGTCCTGTTGGAACAGCAAGTTCCCTTGCCGGTCTAGGAATGGTAGAACGATGGGTTCGATGACAGTTTGGATGTACCGTGCACTATTCAGTGTCCCCCGACGATCACCAGTGGTGTACGGCCAGTGTAGGAGATCGCTCCCCACACCATGATGCCGGGTGTTGGCCCTGTGTGCCTCGGTCGTATGCAGTCCTGATTGTGGCGCTCACCTGCACGGCGCCAAACACGCATACGACCATCATTGGCACCAAGGCAGAAGCGACTCTCATCGCTGAAGACGACTCGTCTCCATTCGTCCCTCCATTCACGCCTGTCGCGACACCACTGGAGGCGGGCTGCACGATGTTGGGGCGTGAGCGGAAGACGGCCTAACGGTGTGCGGGACCGTAGCCCAGCTTCATGGAGACGGTTGCGAATGGTCCTCGCCAATACCCCAGGAGCAACAGTGTCCCTAATTTGCTGGGAAGTGGCGGTGCGGTCCCCTACGGCACTGCGTAGGATCCTACGGTCTTGGCGTGCATCCGTGCGTCGCTGCGGTCCGGTCCCAGGTCGACGGGCACGTGCACCTTCCGCTGACCACTGGCGACAACATCGATGTACTGTGGAGACCTCACGCCCCACGTGTTGAGCAATTCGGCGGTACGTCCACCCGGCCTCCCGCATGCCCACTATACGCCCTCGCTCAAAGTCCGTCAACTGCACATACGGTTCACGTCCACGCTGTCGCGGCATGCTACCAGTGTTAAAGACTGCGATGGAGCTCCGTATGCCACGGCAAACTGGCTGACACTGACGGCGGCGGTGCACAAATGCTGCGCAGCTAGCGCCATTCGACGGCCAACACCGCGGTTCCTGGTGTGTCCGCTGTGCCGTGCGTGTGATCATTGCTTGTACAGCCCTCTCGCAGTGTCCGGAGCAAGTATGGTGGGTCTGACACACCGGTGTCAATGTGTTCTTTTTTCCATTTCCAGGAGTGTATGTAGTGCACGCGGAATTGCCCGTACGTTGGACACGCCTGTGAGCATGGTGCATAAAATCCTATAAAACGTCCTGCATTGCTATCCTTACAAAATCATACATGTTTAGGAGTTGCGTCTTGTTGACCTGTCAGCAAGGCAAACGTTTGCCCTGGAATTTAATGCTCACATAGAAGTGGACAATGAATTACCTCGAAACATTCTGAGGATAGACGAAGCCCGCTTCCATCTCCAAGGACATGTCAGTACGCAGAATTGCAGAAAATGGGCTACGGAAAATCCGCACACACATCAACTAGTACCACGTCATTTTGCACTGTGTGTTGCAGGTTGACGGCATCGTTCATCGTAAGACCGTACATTTTTCGAAGAGATGAGTCCTGCGACTCCTGTTACCTGTATCGTTACTAGGAAACGCCATGAGAGTCTTTTGCACACCAACGTCATTCCAACCCTTCAGTAGCGTGGATGTGTGAGTAGGATCATTTTTATGCAAGCTGGCGCTCCTCCATAAATTGCACAGCCCGTGAAGTGGCTACTGCAGAGACATTTAGGAAATGCTTGAATAATCAGTCGTCACTTCCCCACAGCCTCGCCGTCAACACCAGCTGATTTTAACCAGTGTGACTTATGGCTGTGGGATTAATCTGAAAGACGTGTTCAGTGCTCCAATTACGGACGTAACTGAAAGTGAAGGGACGAACTACACAGCGCATTCTGAATGTGGCCCCCGAGACTCTAGGATCTGTTGTGAAACATAATGCTTTTCGATTTCAAGCTATGGCAGAAAACGGTGGAAAGCATATTGAACATGTCTTGCGCCTGTCTCGCCATGGTTAGAACCCAACGCAATTTTGCATTTTATGCGGTTTTTGGCGTCAGCGCACTTAAAAACCGACCTTTCCCTGCTGAATGGGCTTACCAAACCAAACGAACTTTTGTAGTCAGGCGCTTTGAATAGCACGGATGGTGTAATGTGCAGCTCAAACCATAGCAGTCGTATTGCGATTCATCTGTCATTTGTAGCCGACTCCATTAACGTTAAGATGCTTACAGCGGCATCTATCGGTCAAATATTAGTTAAACTCTTCTTGTTTTTACGACATTTTTTTATCAATAATGAGCTGTTCAAATTAGATCTCATTCTGAACTTTAATTATGGACACCCCGTATTTGTACGACCCGAATTGACTGTTGTAAATACGATGTTTTGCAACTTCTCATCTACCGGTATTTACAAATATGGATCGGCGAGGTCGATCTTACAAAAACATGGACCTCCAGTAAGCTTTGTCACGAGCCCTTCTGGACGTGATATAGTGTAGGTTTTTACTTGGATCTGAACACTGACTGTTGATTTAAAATCGCCGCATACCAGGAGGGAGCTATCGAATTTCTTTACGACTACCATGAGCATGGCCCAAGCGTTTGTTTTAACTGATACAATTACGCCAGCCTCGTTGAGTTGATCGAGTTTCTTCTTGATGGTTCTCTGTAAGGAGACTAGAATGGCTCAATCTCGGCATAAACAGGGCTCTGCGTCTGGTTCACAAGGAGATGTGAGCCTGGAAACCTGTAGTGCACCCAGTGTCATTTTGAATATAGGTACGAATGCGTCGTTAAGTTCCCGGACGAAAACTGTGTTAGAGACGACGTGAACTTTATCATTGGTGGAGAATCCAAACAACGAGGACGTATCCAGACCAAACATGTTTCTGGCTTAGTGACTATAGACAACAAATAGTGTTACCAACAGCGTGACCTTTTTGTAGGCCGCAGTGATTGTTATGATCCTGGTGGGGAACTGAAGTGTCACTATACTCTGCCAACATACAGGTGGGTGGGGCTAATTCTGGGGAACCTAGACAAGTATACATTTCGAGGTGTAACAAAGAAACTGAGGTTCTTGTTTCCATCTGGAAAGTACGTCTTTGCTCGCCTGTTAGTGAAAGAATCGTTTGGGAGGACTGTAGGCACCATCCTTGACGCGTGCGAGGAACTAGATCTGATCGTACTGGCGGTTTACGAAAGCCTGTTCTGAGGTCACATCTTCCGCCACGCGGGGTAGCCGCGCGGTCTGAGGCGTCTTGTCATGGTTCGTGCGGCTGCTCCCGTCGGAGATTCGAGTCCTCTCTTGGGCATGGGTGTGTGTGTTAGCGTAAGTTAGTTTAAGCCTATGGACCGATGACCTCAGCAGTTTGGTCCCATAGTCCTTACCACAAATTTCCAATTTTTTTCCACCTCTTCCAAACCGTGTGCAGTGCGTCCCACTGTCCGGACACACTGCTCGCTCGTCTACTGTGTAACAGCCTAGGCATGATGAAGGTCCCCCTTGCACATGCTGACGGTGTATGACTACCTGTCCTGAGGCCTTTGACACATCTGATATTAATAAATTCCACAGCGTCGTCTAGCAAATGGCTTACGGATATTTGACGTCCCTAAGTCGAGTGTGGCCTGCAATGAGACGTTCATTTGATGCCTACGAAATTCCGAAAGAGTGCGAAATTGCCAAAATATCTTCTAATTATGGTTTGTTTGGTTTGAGGGTTAATGTGCCTTCTCCCGGATTGGGAGCCAATTTGACAACTACGTCTAATTTGAGTCCATATATAAGGTTCTGCATGCTGGGTTCGCGCAAATTAAATTCCATGGGTGACTTAACCCTCGCAAATCAGTTACCCAGGAACGATAAGAATGACTAAGTGGTTCCTGGTATTAATGGAATCGGAGTCGCAGTTCCAATAACTTAGAGCCTGTGCGAATAATAATACGGAAATAACGTGCGCCTTTGCTTCAATGTGAGGGCGACTAGATTCGAGAAAAGAGACAATTGCTTATGTAAGAAAAACGACCAAGTGGAACCCCAAGACGGGAAGAGCGACCATTGGAGACTGTCATCAGTGACTGGAAAGGCAGTTAGGTGCAGTAAATACGTGCCCGAACCCCAATTTTAATAGTTAATTGGCGGAAACGCCGGTGGGCGACTCTCTGCCTGGAATGTGGCTACTACCCTGTATTTGTAGTTGATCCTTCAGAAGCTGATTTTTTGATGAATCACCTCTTTCTACTGCCGATGTTGTTGCTCCGATTGTCGTTGAAACTGTTTGGAACAGCTGTTACAATTGCTGCGTTGCAGTGTCAGCTGTTGCCGTTGCTGTTGCTGTTTCAAGAGTTTCAAATGTTTTGCTTCCATGATACTCCGCCGCCAACTTTTTTTTTCCTGCGTTTCGATTGCCCCCTGAGGGTGGACGGGCTGGCAGCAGCTTAGTACGCCGCTCTTCAGCCTACAGAATATTTAAAAACATAATAAGGAAATAATAAACAATAAAAACAGGCGATAAAAACGGCCACTTTTTAAAACTGTAAAATGGCGTCAAGTCGTGGAAATTAAACTATAAAAACAAAGTGTTGGTGATGTTAATTAAGGTACACAATAAGTAGGCAGATACAATAGCAGACACACAATTAAAAAACATGGTGACTGCCTGGTTTTTGTTCGCAAGAGGAAAAAAATCACACCTAGCGACAGTATGGTTTCCGCTCGCAACACTTAAAAAAAAAAAGGAAACGCACACCGCTAACACTCACTTAAACACTGCACTAAAGAGTAGTAGACACGAGACACGAAGATGATGACACACCACAGCCTAAGGCAGATGGGAGGGGGAGGGGGGGAGCTGACAGATGAGGGGAAAAGAGGGGGGAGGAGAGGAAAAGGCAAGGGGGGGGAACCGATGGAGGGAGAGGACACATAAGGAGGGGGGGGGGCAGGGCAGAAGCGAGAAGGAGGGGAATGCAAGAGGACTCGAGGGAGAGAAGGGATTCAGTGAGAAAAATAATGGTTCAAATGGCTCTAAGCACTATGGGACTTAGCATCTGAGGTCATCAGTCCCCTAGACTTAGAACTACTTAAGCCTAACTAACCTAAGGACATCACACACATCCATGCCCAAGGAAAGATTCGAACCTGCGACCGTAGCAGCAGCGCGGTTCCAGACTGAAGCGCCTAGAACCGCTCGGCCACAACGGCCGGCGTCAAAGAGAAGGTAGGCGGGGGAAAAACAGGATCTAAGGAGGGGAAGGGGGGGGGGAAGATCCGCTACCCTGTTACCTCGTTGCCACATACTGTGATCTAAATTCGACCGAAAGTCGAGAATGGTTCAAAAGAAACCCAGTGACTTTGGATCGACCAGTGCGAGACCCTCATCAGCAGATCACCGAGTAGGAACTGAAAGACAAACAAGGAGGAAACGGACAAGTAGACACTGCACTACAGATAAATGCAGTTCAACCAGTGATCTGAAGAGAGGAAACCAGTTAAAGCAGAGATTAAGAATCAGGTGCGTTATGACAACTACACAACGAACCGAATACACCACTGACAAGGGACACATTTGACATCAAACGAATCGCACGAAACCATGCTTAGACTAACACTCGATCATGAAAACAGCTGTAGTCTGTGCCATTTTCATGCAAAACTCCGCACTTGTCTGGTAGTGCCATCAGACGGTGGCATGTTGTACTGCACCAACAAGTGCTCAAGTTGTATGAATGGTATTGCCGCTGTACGAATGTGTCACTTGGTGTGTTCGCATTCCGGTTACTGTGTAAAATGTATACAGTGATAGCCTGAAGAGAATCAATCCCAAGAATGTGGTCTAAATATTAAGGAATAAATTGTGACGTGCTGAATATGGATATGAAATCGGGGTCGAGGACAGCGTATATATTATATCACACCATAATTCAGAAATATAATGGGTAGAAACACATGACGTTATGCTGAATACATATACTTGTTTTGAAGGCCAGGAAGAACCCGAACCTGATAGTGGCTGTTGAAGCAGTACGCGACAGCCATCTTCACAACAGGAACAGCCCAGTCAGTGAGAGTACCAACTATCTCCACCCAAACAGTCGAGGCCCAGGATGTTAGAAGATATTGATGACAGCGTACTGGAGAACAGTTAGGAAGACTATTAAAATCGTGGCTTCGATTCCTAATGAGGCGCTATGAGTAGATTAAAAGTAAACAAATTTCAGATTAATTCTGAACTATGTGTCTAGCAAATGGCAAGCAGGAGCTCGTTTCAAAAGGAACGGACTGTCGCAATTACAAACTACAAAAGGGCATGTAATATCGCAGTTTGATATAGGAAGGTAATGTAGATCTACAGTTCACTTTTGGCATCTGCAAATTTTGGCACTAGAAGCGTCTAAAATGGTTGCCCTGGACTATTTCAAAGCTTCGATTTCTTTTATCAACAATCTTATGGTCAGCCGTATGGCATTTCATCGAGGCATATTACTACATGTGTCACACGTAAGTACATAGTAGACCATCATAGTATAAGTCGGAAGACACGACAGTTAGTGGACAAAGTGATTATGTTCATGACAGAGTAAGGTGTGGAGAAAGGAAATGGTTGGAACAGTGACCAGAGTTAGTTCCAGTATGAAATGTCCTCATCATCAACGCTGTCTTACTACAGCTAGTGTTTCAATAAAATCTTCTCGGTTTACAAGCAGCGTCATTCCGAATAAAACAGTCGAGCTTTCGACAACTGTATCCCCCATCGTCATCAGGAGTTGAAATCACTGACTGCTGGGGCTGGCAAGGTGTTCTGCTTATATAGATATAATGTAGCATCTGTAAACTTCCGGAGAGAGCCGAGGCAGCTCCTAACGGCTCCGTCCGAGGCCCACGGGAAAGATAGACCGGTGCGCGTACGTTACAGCACGTGACACTGGAGGTCTTACGAGTGCCAGCAGCTGTCTCCGGCGGGGAGCGAGTAACTGTTTCAGATGAATTTAATAATGCTTGACTTCCTGTTTAAGGGGGGTAGGACGTCAAACGAGTCGACCTGGAGCAGGAGAGGCATCACAGGACATTTTAATTTACAAAAATGGCTCTGAGCACCATGCGACTTAACATCTGAGGCCATCAGTCCCCTAGAACTTAGAACTACTTAAACCTAACTAACCTAAGGACATCACACACATCCATGCCCGAGGCAGGATTCGAACCTGCGACCGTAGCGGTCGCGCGGTTCCAGACTGAAGCGCCTAGAACCGCTCGGTCACACAGGCCGGCTTTTAATTTACAGTGTCTATACATTTACAAATAAATTCATAAAACTTTGTCAGCATAACCAGGAAGGATTCAGGATTCACACTCATTGCAGTGGAAATTCGAAAACATAACAATTTTTTTTTACGTGTGAAATTTCATCATTTTTTCACTTACTAATGGCTGCATTTGTTGCTATAGGTACACTTTTCTTCATAAGTTAGAGAGATTCTTGGATGAATTTTGCACAGCATACAAACCATACTTACAGGTGTTACTCTAGAATTTATTTAATTTATGAAAAAACGACTGATCTGTTGTATTTTAAACTTCATGTTCAGAAAAAACACAATTTGTAGTTAATTACCTCAATTTTTACCACAGTTTTTAATAGATTTGGAAAATTCTAGAGTTTCATACACCTTTAAGTATGGTTTGTATGCTGTGCAAAATTCACCGAACCATCTCTCTTACTTATGAAGAAAAGTGTACCTATAGCAACAAATGCTGCTATTAGTAAGTGAAAAAAATGATGAAATTTCACATGTAAAAAAAATTACTTCGTTATGATTTCGAACTTCCGCTGCTATGAGTGTGAATTCTGAATCCTTCCTGGTCATGCTGACAAAGTTTTATGAATTTATTTGTAAAAGCATAGACAGTGGAAATTAAAATGTTATGTGGTGCCTCTCCTGCTCCAAGTCGGCCCGTTTGACGTCCTACCCCCCTTAAATGTTAATAAGTTCTCGATAGCACACGACAAAATTACGACCATTAGTGGGTACATTTTCAATTAAATATTGATATCCCTTGGGCCCTGCACGGACCCGAGCATCCTCGAAGTATGGCGGACAAGCCGACTAGTGTGACGTCACAAGTTCGTTGCAGGGTCAGTATATCTCGCTGACTCCGGTTACTCGGCGGGACGGAGCGGCGCCAGCGAGAAATACGGGCCCTGCAATGAACTTGTTACGTCACACTAGCTGGCTTCTCCACCACACTTCGAGAATGCTCAGGTCCGTGCAGGGCCCAAGGGATATCAATATTTAATTGAAAATATACCCACTAAAGGTATTAATTTTGTCGTGTGCTGTCGAAAACTTACATCCATTCAAACACGCATTCAAGAATTATTAAACTCATCTGAAATAGCTACTCGCTCTCCGCCAGAGACGGCTGCTGGCACTCGTAAGATCTGCGGTGTCACGTGCTGTGACGTGTGCGCCACGGCCTATCTTTCTCGTGGGTCTCAGATCGCGCCATATGACGTCAGTCGACACGCAGCGGGACGAAGCCGCTAGGAGCTGCCCTTCCGGGCACGCGCCACTCCGGCAGTCTCTGGAAGTATCCACACGCTCCATTACATCCATATAAGCAGAACACCGTGCCAGCCCCGGCAACCAGTGATTTTAACTACTGATGACGATGGCGGAGACAGCTGTCGAAAGCTCGACTTTTTTTCCGAAATGAAACGTCTTGTACACCGAGAATATTTCATGGAAACATGACACCCCGAAGGACTCCGTGGATACAGCTAGTGTGTTGCAATTTGTACATAGCTCCACCCACAGCTACACGATTGATGTGGCTTTGTCAATGACAGAAAGATTTGTAAGCAAGTTGTACATCTGTTTTCAAGAAGCACAAGGCACTTTCGGCCCAAATATTTCAAAGAAACTTGAAACAACCTGTCCACGAAATATTCATGTGGTGGCAAGCATAGGTGGAAAAATAACTAAACAACACATGAAACGTTTTCTATCTCCGGTTCTTGGCGAACATGTAACAAGTGAAAAGGGCTTATTGCTGTGTGATTCCTGATCAGGTCATACAAATCATATCCTTCTAGAGAAGAGTTTTCCTAGCAAAGATGGTATGCTAAAGATTGCCACCGGAAACAACAAAATATCACGAACCCCTTGATGTTTACTTCTTTCGGCAATATAAGCTCTGTATCGGAAGGACTGGTGCTCTTGTAAGAATGCAGAGTGCCAAACCACAAGTGAAGGTACATGATCGTTATTTCATCATCAATCATTTACAGTCAATTTTCTGTAACAAATTATACGTCTATGTTTCAATATGCTTGGCGAAAGGTAGGCTATGGTACTAACTAGTGTGACGTCACAAGTTCATTGCAGGGCCCGTATTTCTCGCTGGCCCCGCTCCGTCCCGCCGAGAAACCGGGGCCAGAGAGATATACGGATCCAACAACGAACTTGTGACGACACGCGCCCATGTCCTCATTTGAAAATGTAATTTGTATGACTTTCGATATCGGACTGCTTGAATGCGGAAGTGATTTCGAATGTAAAAACGTGGATTTAGAGAGGTGTGCGCATTGTTCTCTTTAAATTTATTTTAACCACTATGTCGAAATCCCACATCTGCACTATGAGGACTCATATAAGTGCGTAGGATATGTGTGTCTTGCGCTGTTATAATTACTTTCAGTAAAGAGTTTTTGGCACTGTTGAGTGAAAATGTATATTACAATGACGTCATTGAATTAAGTATAATTTCGCTCCTATGGTATTGATATCTTGTCACTTTGTTTTCCTCCATTAAAATGTCGCTTATGATGGAATGCAACGTTTTGCATGGAAATTATACAAGCGACTGTCTTTTTATGGACAGGTGTTATTATAAGCACGGTGTTGTGCGGTTCCGAGCGTTCGAGGTCAAAGGTGTCCCTTATGTCCCATGTCGCTGCGCGGCGGAATTTAAAGGGCTGCCTCGGGTTCCAGCTCTCCGGTGGAATTACGTGTGGCGCCGGGGCAAGGCGATGCTAGCGCCCGCGGCTGTACCAGCTCAGACTAGCGGCCGAAATCCAATTCCATGTTCTCCAGTGGGAATTCAAAGTCGCCGGGTCGGTATACCAGAGTTTTGATAAGCCAGGCGTTCGTTGCTACAGTACCCGCTCAATTGGATGTAATCTGTGTCAGTTCCCTTGCTCTTTAGAAAGACATTCGTTGTTTTATTTATTGTTACTTTTGCGCTACTCCTTCCCGAAGGCATAGAGAACGTATTTCGATCTCCCGCATCCGATTCGAAAGCAATGGAAGGATAGGACTGGTGCTACGGGAGGTGGTGTGTTCATTGCAGTTAAAAGCTGTTTAAACGCAGTTGAGATCGTTAATGGGTCGGACTGTGAAATAGTCTGGATAAAGCTGTCAATCAGACAAGGAGTGATCACTGTATTAGGATGTTTTTATAGACCACCAGCATCCGCAAAAAAAAAAAACGTCGCAGAACGTTTCAGGGAAAGTCATGTGTACATAGGAAATAAATATCCAAATTATCCATTAGATATAGGTGGAGACTTTAATCTGGCGTCCACTAATTGGGAAAATTACACATTTATCACAGGGGGCAGAAGCACAGACTCGTGTGAAGTTATTCTAGGAGCTCTCTCAACATACAACCCTGAGCAATTGGTTAGCGAACCAACTCGAGATGGGAACATATTACAGATCTTGGCGACAAACAGATCTGATCTTTATGAGGAAATTAATCTAGATGAAGGTATTAGGGATCATAATGTCGTTGTGGCTTCGATGTCAGTGGAAGTTGCAAAAAAACCAAAGAAACAGCGTAGAGTTTTATTGTTTGGGAAAGCAAATACAAGTGTCATTAATGAATGTCTTCATAGTCAGCTCCAAACATTCACCGCGGGACACAAAGGTATTGAGCATCTTTGGTCGGAATTTAAAGGTATTGTCCACCACGTGCTAGAGAAATATGTGCCTAGCAAAAATATAGGGGAGGGAAAGGATCCACCTTGGTTCAACAAACATGTTAGGAAGTTGCTGAGAAAGCAGAGAATTTTGCACAGTCGTTTTAAACGTAGTCACTGACCAGCTGAGAAACAGAAATTATGCGAAATGAAAGCAGCTGTCAAAAGGCCAATGATAGATTCTTTTTACGAATTTGAAAGCAATATTTCATCTGCAGATTTTAAAAGTAATCTCAAAAAATTTTGGTCGTACGTAAAATCTATGAACGCTAAAAATAATTCAATACCTCCTCTTGCTGACAGTATGGGTAATGTAACGGATGATGATAAACAGAAGGCCGAAATTCTAAACCTAGCTTTCAAAAACTTGTTTACGGTAGAGGACTGCAGCACCATTCCCCCTTTCAATTATTGAACAAACGCAAGGATGGCTGACATAGTGTTTAGTGTATCTGGGATTGTAAAACAGTTAAGTTCCTTAGACGCCAGGAAGGCATCTGGCCCAGACGGTATCAATTTTTATGGATTACTATGACCTGGGCCGTTTTCCAGTCCATCGGCCGGTGTGGCCGAGCGGCTCTAGGCGCTTCAGTTTGGAACCGTGCGACCGCTGACTATGCTACAAATATAGCACCATTCTTATCCATCATCTATCAGAGATCATTGGAATAACGGAAAGTTCCACGGGAATGGGAAGACGGTTCAAATGGCACTGAGCACTTTGAGACTTAACATCTGAGGTCATCAGTCCCCTAGAACATAGAACTACTTAAACGTAACCAACCTAAGGACAGCACACACATCCATGCCCGGGGCAGGATTCGAACCTGCGACCACAGCGGTCGCACGGTTCCAAACTGAAGCGCCTAGAGCCGCTCGGCCACACCGGCCGGCGGACTGGAAAACGGCCCAGGTCATAGTAATCCATAAAAATTGTAGAAAATCCGATGCATATAATTACCGGCCAATTTCACTGACGTCGATTTGTTGTAGAATCATGGAACATATTTTGTGTTCAGGCATTTTTAATGACGTTTCTAGACTCTGAGAAGCTCATCTGCAGAAACCAGCACGGTATTGGGAAACAGCGGTTGTTCGACCCAGTTCCACACTGTCGCTTGCTCCAAAAAGTGCGCGCTTACTGTCTATAAGATGACATATGTTGTTGGATAGAAAGTTTTCTAACATACAGAGAGCAGTATGTCGTCCTGAATGGGGAGACTTCAACAGAACCAAGCATAACATCAGGTGTGCCCTAGGGCAGCGTAATAAGTCTGCTGCTTTTTACTATTTACATAAATGATCTGGTTGATGGTATTGACAGCGGCGTTAGACTGTTTGCTGATGATGGTGTAATCTACTGGAAAGTAGTATCACACGAAAATTGTGAACAAATCAATGGGGATTTGCAGAAAATAAATGCGTGGTGTAATGAGTGGTAGCCATCTCTCAATATTAGTTAAGTGTAACCCACTGCGTATAACAAATCGAAAATCCCCATTAATGTAAGAGTACAAAATAAATGCCCAGTCTTTGGAAGCGGTAACATTAGCCAAGTATCTGGTTGCGACTATTCTAAATGATCTCAAATGTAACGATCATATTACACAAGTAACTGGTAAGGCGAACTCAAGATTGCGGTTTATTGGTAGAATCCTGAAGCGATGCAGTCCTTCAACAAAGAAAGTTGCTTACAAATGGTTCAAATGGCTCTGAGCACTATGGGACTTAACTTCTGAGGTCATCAGTCCCCTAAACTTAGAACTGCTTAAACCTAACTAACCTAAGGACATCACACACATCCATGCCCGAGGCAGGATTCGAACCTGCGACCGTAGCGGTCGTGCGGTTCCAGACTGTATCGCCTTCAACCGCTCGGCCACTCCGGCCGGCGAAATTGCTTACAGTGCTTTAGTTTGGCCAGTCCTAGAGTATTGTTCGTCTATATGGGACCCTTATCAGTTGGGTCCGATTCAAGAGATTGAGAAGGTCCTAAGAAGAGCGCCAAGATTCGTGACTGGCACATTTAGCCATCGCGAGAGCGTTACAAATCTCATAGAAACTTTGAAGTGGGACACACTTGCAGATACACGACGCGCTGCTCACTATATTCCAAAATCCGATCTTCGCCGAGGATGTACAGCATATATCATTACCATCAACTTCCAAATCGCGCAATGATCACCCATTCAAAGATAGGGGACATTGGAGCCCGTACTGAGGCGTTCAGGCAGTCGTTTTTCCCTGGCGCCATCCGCGAGTGGAACAGAGAGAGAGAGAGGGGGGGGGGGGGGGGGGAGGAATATGACTTTGACGCGAATAGTGCCCTCCGCCACACACTGCTTGGTGGCTAGCGGAGTATATATGTAGATATGTAGATGTATAAATTCCACATGTAGAGCAATAATTCCTTTTTAATGTTAAACAAATGAAACTGTAATAAAAATGTGCTAATAAAGACTAACTTAAATCTGAATTTTGCCTCAATTAATTCGGTGACGGTAATATTAATAATAAATGTCTGATAATCAGATACAGTCCAGCTCCAAATGAAAGTGTGAGCAACAAACCCAGAAAAAAATTACAGGAAAAAATACCAGCGTTCCTTTCGTTATATTAAGTTCTACCTATCTATTTAAACTGTTCCAGTCACTTAAAACTCTAAAATAAATGGCAAAGTAAAACATTGTGTCGTTTGGTGGCTCAGTAGTCATATAAATACAATTCCAGATACTTGAGGTTCGAACCCCAGTCAGTCTTAGGGAATATACTGTCATTTACCACTTGTTTCACTCCTGCTAGTGTTTATTAGCGAAAAATGCCAAGTGGCAAGGTGGTTCGTAATGCACGTTAAACTGTAGATCTAACGCATTCCTGATATGAGTTGCCTACATTTACTCGAAATTTGTGCCCTCATTCAAGTTCTTCGAACGCTGTACATTCTTTTCTACGTACCTAGTAGCAAAGTCCTTCCATGTTTTTCACCCTTATTGACAACTATGGAAACCGTACACACACCTCAGCTGTCTCAACGTTTCCTCCATAATCTCAGTTCTAGTACTCTGCCGTACGAATAATATAGCATATCATTTCACAATGCAATTTCAAACGACTTCCTCTCCCAGAATACAAAATCCAATTTGACATTCACTGCCTTTCAAAGAAAGTATAGCACCCAGAAGAGACCGTCAGATGTCAACGTAACTTCACCGCGCGGGGTTGTCGAGCGGTCTAAGGCGCCTGGCGCCTTGTCACGGTTCGCGCGGCTCCCCCCGTCGGAGGTTCGAGTCGTCCCTCGGGCATGGGTGTGTGTGTTGTCCTTAGTGTAAGTTTGTTTAAGTTAGATTAAGTAGTGTATTAGCTCAAGGAACCGATGACCTCAGCAATTTGGTCTCATAAGACCTTACCACAAATTTCCAAAATTTCCAAGGTGACTTCGTATACATACACACCATCGGCGGGTCCGTAAATAATTAGAGTTGCAATTCTTCATGACAGATAAAACAGGAAACAGCTCGCCAGAGTGAATTACTGTTGCTCGTGTTTAGTGTTGGTAGCTGTCCTGGTAGGGTATATAAGAAGCGTGAATAGCGTCAGATGCTGAGTAATCTCTGTGAAGGACATACAGATGTCATTTTGGGCCTCCATTTGGCCGGTTGATCTAACAGTGCAACAATCAGATTTGTGGGGCATTCAGGTGTGAGAGAGGCCCAATGTTGGACCGCATGCGAAAATGAGGACAAGCGTACTGGTCGTCAAGGTTACTGTCACCCACGTCTGCCCATCACAGTTTAGAATTGCCGTATTGTGCGTTAAACACACCGTAACCCCTTCACTTCTGCCATCCGGGAACGAAAGGTGTTACTCCGTTGTCATTGTGTGGGGACCCATCAGGTATCATTTCTTGTCACGGCTGTTGATTGAGGGAACTCTGACTGCACAACGGTATCTCATAGACATGCGTCCTCATATGTTGCCTCTCATGCGACAGTATCTTGGCGCTATTTGTCAACAGAACAGTGCTCGTCCACACGAGGCACGTGTCTCTGTGAACTTTCTGCGTGATGATGATCTATTCCCTAATGTCAGAAAGAATCCCAGATCTGTCCCCGACAAAACGTGTGTGGAACCAGCTCGGACGTGAACTCCGTCTCATAACCAGTATCCAAGATATCAAGGACCGATTACACTAGTGGTTGCTAGCTTCCCTCAGGGGAGGATACAACGGCTTCATGACAGCATACCCAACCGAATCGGTGCATGTATTCAGACCAGAGGTGGTTCCACGTCGTACTGGTAAGTCGTCTCGTACTGCCAAGTTCTTTGTAAGTTTGGCTCGATAATGCAATCGTTAAAATTACGTCCATATCCATTCAAACCGTGAAGCGCTTCACTTTTTTGTCACGCACTGTACACTCATCCTACAGACTCACGACTGCCCTTTTGCCCCTCTGTGCGTCAGGGCTCCTCGTTACTCAACCTTATTACCTAACAAATGTTATCCATGCTTGAACTAACCCATCCACTATCCATCAGTTCTTTACATCATCCATACCTCCATGCTAAAAACTCACAGCAGAGATACTCTACACATTATAAAAGAAATTTTTCACCACTTCTTGTGTTCCTAGCTGACTACATTCCTGGTGCAGATTCTCCACACAAAATAACGTAATTTCCTGTAATTGGTTTGCTATAAGTCTTTAATCGTATCTCTAACTTAACACATTAATCGTAGAACTAATTATTTCTTACTCCAATTAAAATATATTTTAAATTTTTAGTGTTTGTTTGAAATTGTTTTAAATGTAATGCCAAAACATCAGTTGTAATATCGTTCTCTTGCCAGCACCCTTCCCCTCCCTCAGTTTAACACTAGGCCGGCAGGGGGCAATTTAAGTTAAAAAGAGCAGTGGCAGAATATATGAAGAGCTTTCGTTCAGTTCTCCGAAAAACAGTGCAAATATTTTAGGAGTCTTTCTGAAATTCCTTTCGATCGTCCTACCACGACACTTCTCTCAAAAAAATATCATCGTCTGTGAACAACCTGACAAATGTGGTAACACTTTCTGACAAATTATTGATGTATATATGGAACATCAGTTGCCCCATTAAGCGTTCTTGAGGAGTCGGTAATGTTACGTTCATTTCTTATTCGCCGTCCTGTATGATACACTGGGTTGTGTTATTCAAAGTGTTTTTCAAGATCGTCATACATATTTGAAAATGATTGTATCTTAGTTATTAGCCACGCTGTCGGCCGACGTTATCGGGTGACCTCTGGCGACGCCTTCTGCTACTGTGAATACAGTCTAGGACTAGAAAATGCTCCTTAATTCTTCAACGCTCGGACGTTAGTGATATTGGTCTATGATTCTGAGCATCCGTTCTTTTATCCTTTTCGAAAACTGTGAACAGTTATTTAAATATAATGTTAACGGACTGATCAAATTTCGTCTGAACAAATTCTAACTGGATGTTGATTTTTTTTAATAGAATTGTTGTTGAAAGCAGCCTGAAAACACTTTAAACGTTTACAACAGTATAACATTTAATCTCCTTGTTGTTATGAAAAATTGAAGCACCCACTATCATGCTATAAACTATCCGAACGACCTGAACTGCGTTCAGCCTGATTTGCATGTAGCTCATAACGTAATGTTCTTGGAAACCCTCTAATCTCTTTTCACTACATTCGTTTGACTATACAGAATGGCTACCATAAGAGACAAGTAGAGAATAATCGACATTATGGCAATCAATTCAAAGGCAAATTAATACCACGATAATGCAAATAACTAGAAACACGTTATTAAAGATGATACAGTCTTTAATGCTTGTCACGGTTAAAGCAGGCTCAGACATGGTAACTGGATATCTCTATAGGCCCCCTGGCTCAGCAGCTGTTGTGGCTGAGCACCTGAAGGATAATTTGGAAAATATTTCGAGTAGATTTCCCCTCCATGTTATAGTTCTGGGTGGAGATTTTAAATTGCCTGATATAGACTGGGAGACTCAAACGTTCGTAACGGGTGGGAGGGACAAAGAATCCAGTGAAATGTTTTTAAGTGCTTTATCTGAAAACTACCTTGAGCAGTTAAACAGAGAACCGACTCGTGGCGATAACATATTAGACCTTCGGGTGACAAACAGACCCGAACTATTTGAAACAGTTAACGCAGAACAGGGAATCAGCGATCATAAAGCGGTTACTGCATCGATGATTTCAGCCGCAAATAGAAATATTAAAAAAGGTAGGAAGATTTTTCTGTTTAGCAAATTGACAAAAAGCAGATTACAGAGTACCTGACGGCTCAACACAAAAGTTTTGTCTCAAGTACAGATAATGTTGAGGATCAGTGGACAAAGTTTAAAACCATCGTACAATATGCGTTAGATGAGTATGTGCCAAGCAGGATCGTAAGAGATGGAAAAGAGCCACCGTGGTACAACAACCGAGTTAGAAAACTGCTGCGGAAGCAAAGGGAACTTCACAGCAAACATAAACATAGCCAAAGCCTTGCGGACAAACAAATGTTACACGAAGCGAAATGTAGTGTGAGGAGGGCTATGCGAGAGGCGTTCAATAAATTCGAAAGTGAAGTTCTGTGTACTGACTTGGCAGATAATCCTAAGAAATTTTGGTCTCATGTCAAAGCGGTAGGTGGATCAAAACAAAATGTCCAGACCCTCTGTGACCAAAATGGTACTGAAACAGAGGATGACAGACTAAAGGCCGAAATACTAAATGTCTTTTTCCAAAGCTGTTTCACAGAGGAAGACTGCACTGTAGTTCCTTCTCTTGATTGTCGCACAGATGACAAAATGGTAGATATCGAAATAGACGACAGAGGGATAGAGAAACAATTAAAATCGCTCAAACGAGGAAAGGCCGCTGGACCTGATGAGATACCAGTTCGACTTTACACAGAGTACGCGAAGGAACTTGCCCCCCTTCTTGTAGCGGTGTACCATAGGTCTATGGAAGAGCGTAGCGTTCCAAAGGATTGGATAAGGGCACAGGTCATCCCCGTTTTCAAGAAGGGACGTCGAACAGATGTGCAGAACTATAGACGTATATCTCTAACGTTGATCAGTTGTAGAATTTTGGAACACGTATTATGTTCGAGTATAATGACTTTTCTGGAGACTAGAAATCTACTCTGTAGGAATCAGCATGGGTTTCGAAAAAGACGGCCGTGTGAAACCCAGCTAGCGCTATTCGTCCACGAGACTCAGAGGGCCATAGACACGGGTTCACAGGTAGATGCCGTGTTTCTTGACTTCCGCAAGGCGTTTGATACAGTTCCCCACAGTCGTTTAATGAACAAAGTAAGAGCATATGGACTATCAGACCAATTGTGTGATTGGATTGAAGAGTTCCTAGATAACGGAACGCAGCATGTCTTTCTCAATGAAAAGAAGTCTTCCGAAGTAAGAGTGATTTCAGGTGTGCCGCAGGGGAGTGTCGTAGGACCGTTGCTATTCACAGTATACATAAATGACCTTGTGGATGACTTCAGAAGTTCCCTGAGGGTTTTTGCAGATGATGCTGTGGTGTATCGAGAGGTTGTAACAATGGAAAATTGTACTGAAATGCAGGAGGATCTGCAGCGAATTGACGCATGGTGCAGGGAATGGCAATTGAATCTGAATGTAGACAAGTGTAATGTGCTGCGAATACATAGAAAGATAGATCCCCTATCATTTAGCTACAAAATAGGAGGTCACCAACTGGAAGCAGTTAATTCCATAAATTATCTGGGAGTACGCATTAGGAGTGGTTTAAAATGGAATGATCATATAAAGTTGATCGTTGGTAAAGCAGATGCCAGACTGAGATTCATTGGAAGAATCCTAAGGAAATGCAATCCGAAAACAAAGGAAGTAGGTTACAGTACGCTTGTTCGCCCACTGCTTGAATACTGCTCAGCAGTGTGGGATCCGTACCACATAGGGTTGATAGAAGAGATAGAGAAGATCCAACGGAGAGCAGCGCGCTTCGTTACAGGAACATTTAGTAATAGCGAAAGCGTTACGGAGATGATAGATAAACTCCAGTGGAAAACTCTGCAGGAGAGACGCTCAATAGCTCGGTACGGGCTTTTGCTAAAGTTTCGAGAACATACCTTCACCGAAGAGTCAAGCAGTATATTGCTCCCTCCTACGTATATCTCGCGAAGAGACCATGAGGATAAAATCAGAGAGATTGGAGCCCACACAGAAGCATACCGACAATCCTTCTTTCCACGAACAATACGAGACTGGAATAGAAGGGAGAACCGATAGAGGTGCTCAAGGTACCCTCCGCCACACACCGTCAGGGGGCTTGCGGGGTATGGATGTAGATGTAGATGTAGATGTAGACGTGGCGTGTGGCATTGTCCTTCTGGAATGCAGTTTGGACATGAATGGGTGCCGGTGATCAGACAGGATGCTTGCACACGTGTCACCTGTCAGAGTCGTATCTAGACGTATCAGGGGTCACATATCACTCCAACAACACACGCTCCACACCTGACATACAGGTTCAGTGGATTCATGAGGTTATCTCCATACTCTTACACGTCCATCCGTTTGATACAATTTGAAATGAGACTTGTCCGACCAGGCAACATGTTTCCAGTGATCAACAGTCCAGTGTCGGTGTTGACGGACCCAAGCAAGGCGTAAATCTTTGTGTCGTGCAATCATCAAGCGTGCACGAGTGGGCCTTCGGCTCCGAAACCTCATATCTATGTTGTTTCGTTGAATGGTTTGCACGCTGACACTTGCTGACAGCCCAGCATTGAAATCTGCAGCGATTTGCGGAAGGGTTGCACTTCCGTCACGATGAACGATTCTCTTCATTCGTCGTTGGTCTCGTTCTTGCACTATCTTTTTCCGGCTGCAGCGATGCCAGAAATTTTATTTTTTATCGGATTCCTGATATTCACGGTAAACTTGTGAAATGGTCGTACGTGAAAATCCTCACTTCATCGCTACGTCGAAGATGCTGTGTCCCATCGCTCGTGCGCCGACTATAAACGACGTTCAAACTCACTTAAATCTTAATAACCTGCCATTTTAGCAGCAGTAACCGATGTAACAACTGCGCCAGACACTTGTTGTCTTATATAGGAGTTGTCGATCGCAGCGCCGTATTCTGCCTGTTTACATACCGCTGTATTTGAATACGCAGCCAATACCAGTTTCTTTGGCGCTTCAGTGTATGTTGAATATGGATTTCTAACCACAGTGCTACCTTGCGTTGTACGATATGGCTTTGTCAGAGGTGAAGAGGGTCTTTTAGTGCCTCTTAAAAATAGTTTTCTGAATCGTGAATCGAACATAGACCTTAATCATATCACCAGGCTCCACAGATAGCTGATTCATGATGTTGTCGTAACGCGGGACACGTGACACTAAATGAGAATTCTGACCCTTTTGGGATGGATTGCAGCCTGTTGAACACATTCATGTCCTTGTTCGTCCGTTTCGCCATTCACCAGCTGCCTCGTTTGGTGGCAACAGATGGCAGTTGCGATGGCCAAACCACTGATATACAGTTCGTAACACAAAATAACTTCTCAGTGCAACTAGATCCATAACATTCTGTTTTTTTGGATTGCCTCTTCCTTTTGTATTTTATTATTTTTTTAACAGCCATTGTTTGCTTTATATGAAGTTTATACACCGTGGTTTAATCCCCATCTGACCAACCTGGTTTAAGTTTTCAGTTATTTCATTAAATCCATTAAGGCTAATGCTGGGATCTTTCCTTTGAAATGACATATTCCCCAGCCTTACCAGGCCCAGGTTTTGCTTCATTTCTAATAACCACATCGTCGAGAGGATCACTTACTCTAAACTTACTTCGTTTCATTTTCCTCGACATTGCCCACTGAATGCAAGTGCGAATAATAGGTTGGATCATAGTGGTAAAACTGAATCCTTATCGAAACGATCCTACTTGAAACGAGAAAACTGTTTTGTGTTGTGATTTCTTCGATGCAATTACCCCAAATACTGCTCAAATCATTCCAGCTGCCTCCACCTCTTTATTAAATCCAAATAGAAAAAAAATGCCACAAATGTTAGTTTTCGTTGTTTCTGTAACAGACTTCATTTTCTGATGCTTAAACTATGTTCCTCATAACCTTCAAATAAACTATATTCAATAAGCCACCGAGAGAACAATTGTGGAAGCCCAAGTAAAAACGGATGATTGATAAATATCTAATTATAGAAACTCGCATTACAATATCCCAAACTAAAACTACATGAT
This sequence comes from Schistocerca serialis cubense, assembly GCF_023864345.2. Lineage (NCBI taxonomy): Eukaryota > Metazoa > Arthropoda > Insecta > Orthoptera > Acrididae > Schistocerca > Schistocerca serialis. Next base: position 480,428,401 of record NC_064640.1, read on the forward strand.
CTTATGCACCACTCTCCGCTTTTCCGCAAAATTTTGCTGTTGTACTAGATTACATACTTCAGTATTTTTCACATGATATGCCTCATGGGCAATGGTGACAACTCTGTTGCCTATCCTATTCTATTAAACGAAATTTAGTTTTACAAAAATAAAGAAATTAGTATGCTCGATATCTTGCCTTTACGTATACGCTGCACTTTGTCATCACTTTTTTTCCCCTTTTTTCCATTCACTCCTGCCTTTATAATGCAAAAATTTTTAATTAAATATCTTCTTCTGTGAAACTAAAAATTCTTCTTTTCTTAAAATATAGATATTATTTCTACTCTTAAAAAAGATATCTTCTTAAAAATTAAAAATTCGTTATGTATCAGCAAGTAAATCCTGGCTTCACTACCGTTGTTAATCTGCTTTTCAGCAAGGAAAATAGAAAAGTGAAATTCTCCTTTCTTGAAAACAGTAAAAACCTTCTAAAACTTCTCTCTAGAAGTTGAAATTTTGTAGTCCGTAAAGCGCAATATCCTATTTGAAATTAAATGTTTGCTTTGGAAACGTAAAGCTGTTACTGCACAAGGGAAGTAGGATCGCCATCCGTATCTATGCATTATTTCTATATGGTTAAGATTCCTTGGTACTTTTTTCTTGTGTATTACTCTATCGTACCAGTCTGATTTATCTGTATTATACGATTAGGCTATTTCTTTTTCCAATTATCAGGTCTGCAGGACATACTTAGTAACAGTATTCTGAGTATATTCCAAAGACAGTTATGTTGTTTACATCTTCACCACTAGACCACTAATATATGCATGTATTATTAATGAACAACGCATGTATTATTAATGAATCAATCGTTTTGTAAGGTCATAGCGCACGTATGTCTTGTATTTAAACCTGATCTTTTGAAATTATTGGTGCTGGACTGCGATTCGAACTCAGATTCCCGTTTCCCGCCGTTTCAGGAGGATTCAGTTACATCGTTTCTGTGTTCTCAAAGCTTCCACACTCCTCAAAGTCCCCACTAAAAGCGCGTGACTGGGTCAGAATTCTAGCCCAGCACAAAATTTTTCATCATGTCGTTTCAAGCTGCAGCATTGCGCACACTAAACTACATGCGAAAAATAATTCTGATATTTAACGTCTGTTTGTGCACTGTCAGCTGTAACGATAGGTGCAAGATTCGAGACCCAGTCAGACACGGAATTTTTTGTCACTTTATTTGCAGTTGAAATAGACACACGTCTCGCTACTGATGAAATACGCCGATATTTAAAAAAATGTTCAAATGTGTGTGAAATCATATGGGACTTAACTGCTAAGGTGATCAGTCCCTAAGCTTACACACTACTTAACCTAAATTATCCTAAGGACAAACACACACACCCATGCCCGAGGGAGGACTCGAACCTCCGCCGGGACCAGCCGCACAGTCCATGACTGCAGCGCCTGAGACCGCTCGGCTAATCCCGCGCGGCGCCGATATTTAAAACAAGATCAGTACGTGCCGGATTCAAACCCTGCTAGAGGAACACTTTTTCGTGTTGTGATTTAAGTTTCAATCATCTCACTACTAGCGAATAAATTCGATGTTTAACATCTGTCTGTACTAAGTTAACAATCGGTTAGGCGCTGCGTTCGCATCCCCATCTAACACAAAACTTTACGTCACGTTATTTCAAGTTTAAACATACGCAAACTTTACTGCAGTATTCACTACCAAAATTAATTGGTGGTGTTAGGTACTTTCCCACCTAGGAGTGGGAGCGTTTCTGTCGGCTTATTGTGAGTCAGCGCATAATCGTAGTTGATAGTATATACACAACTGACGAAGCACTGACAGTGTGATGCGTTTCTTTTATTCACCACAGGACATATTTACTGTAACGTCACCGGGTGTTTTCCATCATGGCTAAGTGCAATAAAATCGTGGTTTAGTAGTACACACCGCTGATGCTGCAACAAGATCAACAGCAACAACACACCTTACAGGCACAAGCAAAAGCAAGCAGAGATGCTGAGGAAGCGAGCCCAGATTCTCTCCAGTCCAGGATATGAACCTTCCCTTAGTGCCAACGGACTACCGGCTTTTGATTCTAATGGACAGAAGTGAACTTTTCAAGCAAAACGTTCGTGCGTCAGTGTTGTGTTGCATCGTAGTAGAACTAGGATCAATTAACAACTTTAGAAGATCGCCTTAAATTTCAATTTCTCTGGGTTTTTTATTGTACGAGGGGGTACTGAAAAGTAATGCCTCAGAATTTGACATGTGACAACTAACCCTGGCGATAAACACGTTTCTCCCTACGATAGACCAGTTTGTTGACACTGTCACAGTAGAATGTTTGGCTTTATTTACGGAGCCACAACCTCACCTCTTCTTGCACCGCTTCATCACTGTCAAAGTGATGTGTTCTTTAAGTTTTGGAAACAGATGAAAATCTCGATGTCGTGTACTGAGGACGATCGTGTTGTAACCTTCTTTGCACGTTATGTGGTTCTTTAGTACATACAGGAGCGAGGAATACATGCGGTTCGTGGGCAGAGAATTCGGATATTAATATATCCTATATCGAATATCAAATAGTAAAAGTAATACATAATTTTGTTTGCTGTTGTTGTAGCGTCCGGTGCTAACGATAATTTTGAATGTTGAAATAGATTCAGGTACAGAAGTTTACAATTCAGTCAGTCTTCAATACAATGATAATTCCGTAGACAACTAGCCCCTGCTGCTATGCAAGTTTATAACTGTTATGAAATGGGAAATACACAAAAAGGCTTCAGTGCATCGATGTTTGAACTTATGTGAACCCGCTGCTGGAGCTCCGGAGAGGGGATGCTTGCATATCATTGGCGGCAGCGTAAGCGTTCGCGGCAGCGACCTCATGCCGCGGTGGCTGCTGTAGGAAACGCCTCGGCGTGACTGGCGGGACTGGCGGTGCGCGTATTTTGAAGTGCGGCCGACCGGATTGCGGCCGATACTGCAGATCGATGACAGTGAACCCAAGGGGTGCGATTATTGGAGATGGTGCAGAGCTCGTGAGTGATCTGGCATTGTCATACTGAGGGAGCGGGTGCTCCATGTGTGGACGAACTCTTTCTGTTGTTAGAAACGTGATTACAGCACGCTGTTTGTCACACGCCCACATAGTTACGTTACACATAGCCGCACTACACGCTACAATTCGGAGCCCTCTAGCGGCACAGGTTTACAACTTACGACAGCGAAGCAGGAAATTTTTTTTTTCTTTATTGTTATTTCAACACCTTACACAAAAGGTGGGACGGCAGCGGCAATATTAGGCCGCTCTTCGGCCACAGATAGAACAAATAGAGACATGGAAGACACAGAAAATCAAAACATAATGGTGGACAAAAAATAGTAGACACTTGAGTTAAAAAAAAAGCATGGAGCCGTTCACAGGTGGAGCATAATAAAAAATAACGTTCAGCACTTCTACACGGACACTGATGACTGAAGCGACACACGTGAACGATAGAGTGTGGGCGGTGAAAACACTAAAGCACTAACACGACGGCACACACAAAGGACAGATGGTGATAATTTCCGGTGTGTGAATGTTCACTTGATGTGTGCGAGTCCAGGGACCTGCCAAAAGGGGAAAAGTTGGGGGAGGAGGGAGAGGGGAGGGTGTAGAAGTCAGTGGCAGAGGAGATGGGAGGGGGAAGAAAGAAGGTACAGGGGTAGGGGAAGCCCAGGGGAGGAGGGAGGGAGCAAGGGGGAAGGGAAAAAAGGGAGAGAGGGTGCCCCGAGGAAACACAGGGTGTGGAAGGGGAGGATGAAAGTTGATAGGAGGGGTAGATGGAGGGGATGAGGGCATCATCAGGAAGGGAGAGTTGGTGGAAGCCACCTTGGGCGAGTGTATGGAGAGTGGATAGATGGAGAGCAGGGGGGACGTGGGAATACAGGCATGGCAGCAGACGGGGGTGGGAGAGAATGGGAGAGACAAGCAGGAGAGGGGGATCAAGTTTACGGGAGGTGTAGAGGATCTGTATCCATTCGACGAAAAGGAGGAGGTGTGGGAACAGAATAAGGTCATACAGGATCCGCGTGGGGGAGGGGAGATGGATGCGATAGGCGAGGTGGAAAGCATGGCCTTCTAGGATTTTAAGGGATTTGTAAAAGGTAGGAGGGGTGGAGATCCAGGCAGGGTGGGCGTAGCAGAGGATAGGGTGAATGAGGGATTTATAGGTGTGGAGGATGGGGGAGGGGTCCAGACCCCATGTGCAGCCAGAAAGGAGCTTGAGGAGATGGAGTCAGGAGTGTGCCTTGGCTTGGAATGTCCAGAGATGGGGGTCCAGGAGAGGCAGCGGTCAAGGCTGGCGCCAAGGTACTTGAGGGTAGGGGTGAGGGCGATATGACAGCCATAAATGGTGATATAGAAATCGTGGAAAAAAATGGTTCAAATGGCTCTGAGCACTATGGGACTTAACATCTATGGTCATCAGTCCCCTAGAACTTAGAACTACGTAAACCTAACTAACCTAAGGACATCACACAACACCCAGTCATCACGAGGCAGAAAAAATCCCCGAGCTGCGGACAGGAATCGAGGAGACGGAAGAAAGGGGTGGTTTTGCCCACAATGATCGTCTGGGTCTTAGAAGGATTGACCTTGAGCAACCACTGGTTGCACCAAGTGGTGAACCGGTCAAGATGGGATTGGAGAAGGTGTTGGGAGCGTTGCAGGGTGGGGGCGAGTGCAAGGAAGGCGGTGTCATCGGCGTACCGGAGAGGGTAGACGGGGGGTGAAGGTGGCAGCATGTCCGCCGTATACAGAAGGTAGAGAAGAGGGGAGAGGACAGAACCTTGGGGCACACTGGCAGAGGGGTAGAAGGTGTAGGAATCTGTGTCATGGATGGTGACGTAGGAAGGACGTTGGGAAAGAAAGGAGCCGATCAGACGGACGTAGTTGTTAGGAAGGGAGAAGGTTTGGAGCTTGAAAAGGAGACCGGAATGCCATACACGGTCGTAAGCACGCTCAAGGTCAAGGGAGAGGAAGATGGCGGTTCGACGGTAGTTGAGCTGTTCAGAGAGGAGATGAGTGAGATGAAGGAGAAGGTCATCAGCAGAGAAGGATGGTCGAAAGCCACACTGGGTAATGGGAAAGAGACGGTGCTGGCGGAGATGCTGGTGGATGCCTCGGGTCAGGATGGCTTCCAAGACCTTGCTGAAGACCGAGGTAAGGCTGATGGGACAGTAGGAAGAGACAGCGGATGGCAGTTTGTCAGATTTAAGGAACATCAGGATACGGGAGGTTTTCCACAGGTGGGGGTAGTAGCCGGTGGACAAGACCATATTACATAGCCTGGCCAGGGTGGAGAGGAAGGAGGTGGGAGCTTCACGGAGGTGGCGATAGGTAACACGATCGTGACCGGGAGCGGTGTTACATTTCGTGCGGAGTGTAGTGATGATATCCTGAGTAGTGATGAGGGCACTGCGGATGTTAGGCAGGAAAGTCGATCGAGTAATATGCATGACAAGTAACACCTCAACCAGTATTGAGAACAGAATTAAATATTTAGAGGCATTACTTTTCAGCACGCCCTCGTAGTTAGTAGCGTTATTGCTGTCTTTGTATATTAGATTATGTACTGAATACAAGACCAGCAACAACTTCGGTGCGATAATGAAGCCACTGATAAAATACGAAGTTTGTCCGGTGACATAGTATCACATGCACATGCTCAGATGAAAAGCAAATGCGCATCATTATATATTATCAGGGCGGAATAATTACAGCGCTTTAGAAATGTTACATCTGTACAGGGTGACACATGGGAGACGGATGGTATGTAATGAAATAATACTCAGCCAACTTTAAAATTAATGCATGTTCATTTACACAAAATCAAAGCTCATTAGTTGCCATTTTAGTTAACAAAGTTATTTGTGAAAAATAATGTCGTCAAGGTGATGTCCATCATTTTGAATGCAGGACTCAAAGTCCCTTATCAAAATCCTCCATCACACGGACTAAAATCTCTGCAGGGATGGCAGCAATTTCTTGAATGATTGCATTCTTCAACTCGTCCAAAATTTGTGGTTTGTGGTTATAGACACAGTTCTCAAGGTACCCCCACAGACAAAAGTCACATACTGACAAGTCGGGAGACCTGGGAGGCCAAAGAAAATTGCCAAAACGTGAGATAATCCGGCCAGGAAACATGCGTCTAAGAACTGTTATTGAAGTGTTCGTGGTTTGCGATGTTCCCCCATGCCGCTGGAACCAAACGCGTTTTAAAGGTATTTGTCGTCTTCTTAGTTTTGGTTTCAAGAATGTTTCAAGCATACAAATGTAACGAACCGAATTAACAGTAACTGTGGCCCGTTCTCTTCGAAAAAATAAGGTCTAATAATGCCAACAGAGCCAAGAGCACACCAGACTGTTACTTCTTCTGAGTGTAGAGGACGCTGGCGGATAAGGTGTGGATCCTCTGGAGCCCAGTAACGTAGGTTTTGCTTATTCACGGTCCCGTTTAAATTAAAATGAGGTTCATCACTCATCAATAAAATTTCGTTTTCATTCGATCCCAAAATCACTTGCATTCTGTAAGCGAAGTCTTCTCGTACAGCAAAATCAGTTTCCTTAAGTTGTTGGACAATGAGCATTTTGTAGGGATGGAATTTTAATTCTTTGTGCAAAATTCGTCTAACCGATTCACGATTGATTCGTAACTCACTAGCATGACGTCTAGCTGACCGTCCTGGCCTCTGACTGCCGCTTGCCTTACCCTTTCAACATTTTCTGGTGTCGTTACTCTGCGTCTCGGGCCAGGATGCTTCTTATCCAGTATGTTTCCAGTTGATCTGAAGTTTTCCACCCATATGAGGATTGTGTTACGGCTCGGAACAGCTGCATGTCGACAGACATTAAACCGTGCACGAAACAATCGCTGCATAGCAATAATAGACTCACCACTTTTCACGAAACTGTCATAGACAAACACTCGACGTTGCAAATCCCACTGCTCCATAGTGACTGAGTAAATGAAATGGCGTCTTGTGTGTATCAGAACTATCCCCACAACAACCACCTCCCACCACCGCATCCTCAGTACAACGCACTTCAAAACCGTCAGTCTCCTGTGTGTCACTCTGTATAAGTTCTTCAGAATCATGGTCATTTAGTTAAGTTGACTTTGATGGTGGTGTTACGGAGGAGGCACTTGTTACGACTTCTGCAGTACTTGTTACGGCCGTTTGCTACTTGTTAGCAGCATACACAGTGGCTGCGCCAAAGACTGAGACGGCGTGGAGTCTTACAATTATTTATTGAACTTTCTTTACAATTTCTCCCTCGTCGTCGCTGCCTAGCTCTGCGGATCCCTCCGCCTGGCTGCTGCTGTGTAGATTCTCCGACAATGCGCGCCACGCGCGCCGCTGATCGCACTCGGGGCCTCAGGCCACCAGTGCTCCGCTGAAGCCGGGATACCCTGTGGTTGTGATGAACTCGTCGCCGCTATCCGCGTCGCCGTGAGGTTAGCTGCCGACGCCTGCTCCACCAGCGGCTGGGAAGCCGGCAGTCGCGATGTCCGCGAGGTCCCGTCATGGACAGACCACGCGCCGTGGCTCCAGGTTGCCGTGAAGTCCGGGCGTCAGTCCCCGGCGGCGCCTGTGACAAAGATCGCGCTGCGGCCGGTCCTGCTGGAAGTTCTCGCTGTAGTTAGTCAGCCATGGTGCCGACCGAACCCAGAGCTGAAGTTGACACCTGGCGGCGAACGGATGACTCCTGCGAACTGGAACAGACTTCCGGAATCGTCACCTACGAAGATTGAACATTTGGACATGGACCACTTCCGTCCTCAGATCCGAACTGCTTCCCAATGGCTTCTGTCCGTTGCTGCCTCCGCTCCACTATTTATATCCGGCAGGAGGACGTTTTTTACCCTCGGTGGCAGCTTCTTGTTATTACTCCTGCAGTACATTGCAGCGTAACTTGGCGTGCTGGCCTCACTTCTCCTTACTCAGCACTCTCCAGGCTTCGCTCGGCGCTCGGTCTGCGTGCGTCCTTGCGTCAGCTTGTTGGTAGACTGCAACTGTCAGAAAGGATATATCTGTGCCGCGCTTACTTCGCAATGCCGCGATCGCCGGCTGCCTCTGTTTTGCCATTCTCCACTGCGTGAAGCAACGCTTACTACATGTGGCTGCAACAGTGGATATCACCTTTTTCATCAGTGTATGAAGGGTGATTTTTTTTTTTTTTTTTTTTTTTTTGTGCGTGACACTGAAATCCAGCAGTGTTTTGATTAAAAGTACGTTCAATTACGACGTAGCCCTCTTTCAAAACATTTCTGTATTCAGAAATATCTACATCTACATCTACAACGATACTCTGCAAATCACAGTTAAGTGCCTGGCAAAGGGTTCATGGAACTACCTTCACAATTCTCTATTATTCCAATCCCGTATAGCGTGTGGAAAGAACGATGACCTATATCTATCCGTACGAGCTCTGATTCCCTTATTTTATGGTGGTGATCGTTTCTCCCTATGTAGATCTGTGTCAACAAAATGTTTTCGCATTCACAGGACAAAGTTGGTGATTGGAATTTCGTGAGAAGATTCCGTCGCAACGAAAAACGCCATTCTTTTAATGATGTCCAGTCCAAATCCTATATCATTTCAGTGACACTCTCTCCCATATTTCGCAATAATACAAAAAGTGATGCCCTTCTTTGAACTTTTTCGATGTACTCCGTCAGTCCTGTCTGGTAAGGATCCCACACCACGCAGCAGCATTTTAAAAGAGAACGGACAAGCGTGGTGTAGCCAGTCCCCTTAGTAGATCTGTTACATTATCCAAGTGTCCTGCCGATAAAATACAGTGTTTGGTTAACCGTCCCCACAACATTTTCTATGTGTTCCTTCCAATTTAAGTTGTCCGTAATTGTAATTCCTAGGTATTTATTTGAACTTACGGCCTTTAGATTTGACTGATTTATCGTGTAAGCGAAGATAACGGATTTCTTTTAGCACTCATGTGGATTACCTCACACTTTTCGTTATTTAGGGTCAACTGCCAATTTCCGCACTATCCAGATATCTTTTCTAAATCGTTTTGCAGTTTGTTTTGATCTTCTGATGACTTTATTAGTCGATAAACGACATCGTCATCTGCAAACAACCTAAGACGCCTGCTGAGATTGTCTCCCAAATCGTTTATATAGATAAGGAACAGCAAAGAGTCTATAACACTACCTTGGGGAACGAAAGAAATCACTTCTGTTTTACTCTGTCACTTTCCATCAATTACTACGAACTGTAATCTCTCTGACAGTAAGTCACACATCCAGTCACATAAATGAGACGATATTCCGTATGCACGCAATTTAACTATAAGCCTTCTGGAAATACAGAAATACAGAATCGATCTGTAATCCCTTGTCAATAGCACTCAACACTTCATGCGAATAGAGAGCTAGTTGTGTTTCACAACAACGATGTTTTCTAAGCCCATGTTGACTGTGTGTCAATAGACCGTTTTCTTCGAGGTAATTCGTAATGTTCGAATACAATATATGTTCCAGAATCCTTCTGCATATCGACGTTAATGATACGAGCCTGTAATTAAGTGGATTACTCCTAACACCTTTCCCGGGTTCCCGGGTTCGATTCCCGGTGGGGTCAGAGATTTTCTCTGCCTCGTGATGGCTGGGTGTTGTGCGATGTCCTTAGGTTGGTTAGGTTTAAGTAGTTCTAAGTTCTAGGGGACTGATGACCATAGATGTTAAGTCCCATAGTGCTCAGAGCCATTTGAACCATTTTTTTCCTAACACCTTTCTTGAATACTGGTGTGACCTGTGCAACTTTCCAGTCTTTCGGTACGGATCTTTCGTCGAGCAAACGGTTGTATATGATGGTCAAGTATGGAGCTAATGCATCAGCATACTCTGAAAGATATACAGTCTGGACCAGAAGACGTGCTTTTATTAAGTGATTTAAGATGCTTCGTTACTCCGAGGATATTTACTTCTATGTTACTCACGTTGGCAGCTGTTCTTGATTCGAATTCTGGAATATTTACTTCGTCTTCTTTTGTGAAGGCATTCCGGAAGGCTGTGTTCAGTAACTCCGCTTTGGCAGCACTGTCTTCGATAGTATCTCCATTGCTATCGCGCAGAGAAGGCATTGATTGTTTCTTGCCGCTAACATACTTCACATAAAACCAGAATATCTTTGGATTTTCTTCCAAGTTTCGAGACAAAGTTTCGTTGTGGAAACTGTTATAGCATCTAGCAATGAAGTCCGTGCTAAATTTCGAACTTCTGCAACAGATCCCCAGTCTTAGAGATTTTGCGTCTGTTTAAATTTGGCACGTTTGTTTCGTTGTTTCTGCAACAGTGTTCTGACCCGATTTGTGTACCAAGGAGGATCAGCTCCGTCGTTTGTTAATTAATTTGGTATAAATATCTCAACAGCTGCCGATACTATTTCTCTGAATTCAAGCCACATCTGGTCTACACTTATATCATTAATATGGAAGGAGTGGAGATTATCTCTCAGGAAGGCGTCAAGTGAATTTTTATCTGCTTTTCTGATTAGGTATACTTTTCGTTTATTTTTGGAGGATTTGGGGGTTACAATATTCAATCTCGCTATGACAACCCTGTATTCACTAACCCCTCTATCCGTTTTGATGCTAGTTATGTAAGTAGACTGTTTAGGTTTTTATGTTGGTAACGCCACGTAGCGCTCTGTTTGAAAATCACTGATTGTGCTGTGTGCAGTCTGTGGCTGGTTTGCATTGTTCGAATATTTGCTATTGTAGTGTTGGGCAGTTGGATGTGAACAGCGTGTAGCGTTGTGCAGTTGGAGGTGACCTGTTGACGACCGATCGATCGATAACGCTACCCTGTTCACTAATTGTTTCACTGTCTACACTATTATTTGCCGCCTGGTCCATTTCCCTATGCACAGTTACCAAATTACAATGTTGAACATTAGTTAATTCATTACACGGTGGCGCTAACACACTACTCTCGTCTTCACTGTCATTTCTCAGTTTACTTTGGAGCCTAGTATTACGTTTTTCACACGCCATAATTGTCACAATATTTCACAAGATAACACGGAAAAGCACAATTTGAAGAGTAAAATAAGAAAACACACTAACATAGCACTGAAAATAATACCTAGTTAATTGCAAGCGTAGCAGCGAAATACTTTATGCAAATCTACAAGCATGCCACAGCTGTTTTACAGTACAACAATGAAAAACTACAACCACAAAGGAAATTCTCTCTACAATTACGCGCTAGCAATAAACAATAGGTACACTTATTACACAAACTACAAGAAAAAAGAATCATAAGATTCCAGTGAGGTATCCTCGGCTAAGAGTCGACACGTGAAACATCCCCTTAGAAAAATTAATGAATTACTGTGCTGATAAACCTTTTGCGTTATTTGATTTTCAAACAGCTGAGCAGAACTGAACGTACTCAGACATTTCTCTCTTTACTTATTCTGATCAACACTAAACTGACACACAATATTTTTATCGCAACGCAATCTGACTTACAATAATCCCTAAAAAGGAATGGTCCTGAATAACAATAACCTATACCTTTCATGAATCACTTACCTCACAAAAATCTTCGTTACTCGAACTACTGCAATACAGCGCGCGCCAATACTGCCAGCTAAATAAAAGATCCTAACTACTGAAGGCACTAACTACTGACAGGCATAGTTAGGAAATGAATGATTTTGATAGAGAACAAACAATGTATTTACCTTAATAATGTTCAAAAGTCATCATATATATATATATCAGTTCATGATATCCAGTATTACAAATTTACTCTTTCTGATGGATCAAAGTCATCACGAGAGTTGTATTTCGAAGGTAGTAATAGGTTCACTGACCAGTCTTCGAGCATATGTCCCTGAATTTCTTTCTCCTACCATCCAGCTACTCTTCTCGACATTACAGTTACCCAACTCCTTTGCTTACATTCACATCCTATAACCGTACATCCTCCTAGTTTCGTAACTTCCCGGTGCACAACATCCAAATTTCAGTGAGCGTACAATGCGTCTTCTCAGAAACGTCATCTTTTCTCCACCATTCTGAATTTTATTTGTTACTTTTAATAGTTTAAAAACACGGATAAAGGTCAACCCTTATTTATGTTCAAGACAATAAATGAAAATCATCTTTTTAAATAACATTTTCAAAGGAGAAATAACACAACCAACCGGTTTCAAATAATTTTTAATACATTGACCTAGGTTTCGACACCTCTAAGGATATCTTCATCAGAATGAAATTTTAACAATTCTATAAAATAATACATAGAAAAATAAGTCTAACAGAAATATTAACATAGATAAAAACGCCATAACATTGGAGGGTTAGTTACGTTAAGTTACATTGCGAGAAGGTAATAGTCAAAGTCAAGTAAAAATTAAAAACGTTCCAGCCTTTGCTACGAAAACAGAGCACAATTTGCACCACCTATCGGGAGCGAACAGTGACATGTGCTTATTTGAGACATTATAACATAAACAATCGAGATAAGCAACAGTAAATTATAAAAAAAACCAAATTCAAAGGGTGACAGCTTAACGTATTTTTGAAGGTACAAAGTAGTCAAGTAAATGATGTGCAACTAAGAGCCATCTATTAGGCTTTACAGAAATGTGGCTCCGAGCACTATGGGACTTAACAGCTATGGTCATCAGTCCCCTAGAACTTAGAACTACTTAAACCTAACTAACGTAAGGACATCACACAACACCCAGTCATCACGAGGCAGAGAAAATCCCTGACCCCGCCGGGAATCGAACCCGGGAACCCGGGCGCGGGGAGCGAGAACGCTACCACACGACCACGAGCTGCGGACTACAGAAATGTCCAATACGTAAAGTACGTAATATTGTAGAATATTTAGACAAACAACTGCACAGGCCAGAAAAAATTTGCATGAAGGAAACTTTAGTAGTTCATATCTACAGTATATGAGATTTGAAGAAAAAGGTTTTTCAGAACTAGAGGCAGGAAAATATAGTAAAAAAAATAAATGAATCAAAATTCAACGAGCAGTGGATTAAAACCATTGAAAGAATTTTTGTTGTGTAATTGTAACTGTTCGTTGAAGATGAGGCCATCGTTCTTAAAAATATACTTGAAAATCTCCAGCTCTTCGAGTACGTCGAGCCTGTGACCTTTCTTTCCCCTATGCAAATCAGAAATTTCTTCAACACTTTTCGATTTCTGACTGGAAATTAACAGATGGTCAGCAAAAGTGGAATTATGTACATTAGAGCCTCTTTTTCCCAATTAATGTTCCTGATACTGACACTGAAATATCTTGCGGTATGTCCTATAAAGTAAACACGACACGTATCAGAAGTGATTTTATGAACTCCAGAGCTGTGTATAGGAGCAATCTTCAATAAATTCTTCAATTTATTGAGATTTTGAATATGATTTTTCTGCAAGTTATTGTTAGTAAAAAAGGCAGCTTTGCATCCATTTCTTTTAACCAGAAGACGACTAATTCCACAAGAAACAGGGTCTAAAAATGGAATCGAAAAACTTTTTTATACTCTTTACTGTCAGAAACGGCACTGATGCCTAAAGTAGTCACTTTGGCGTCAGTTTCACTTTTAAGATATTTTCAACTAACGAGGGATCATAATCGTTATGAACTGCAATAGTTTTTATTAAATTCATCTCATCATTAAGCTTGTATGGTGACAAAGGTACAGAAACAGTACGATGAATGGCTGAGGACGCACTGAACTAGCGAGCACAATCCAACACGTTTTAGTGGCTTTTCGAAAAATATCGAAAGAAAGTCTGTCATTGTCTATGGGAGTACTAAGGTCCAAGTAATGTAGCTGATGATCATTATTTTCTAATTCACAAGTGAAGCTGATTTTTTCATGAAGACTATTAAAATCTCCAAGCGATTGCTCGGTACCTTCACGGGAACCGCTGTATGTGATCAAAATATCGTCTGCGCACCGAGAATATGACAAAACACCCATATCAGTAGTTGAAAATTTATTGAAGAATTTTTCTTCCGGCGAATTAATGAAAACATCGGCCAATATGCCCGCCAGTGGATTACCCATTGCCAGGCCGTCAGGATGATGGTATAGTTTGCCACTGGAAACAAAATAGTTGTATTTTACTATTATTCTTAGCAAACGAATTCGGTCTGCTCATCAGAAATATCTTTTAAAAAAGTATGTAGGTTTTTTCATCGATGTCAATAGTTGTTTGAACAGGTTCATAATATCTAATGAAAACAATTTAATATCCTGATCACAGTACAGATTTTTGGTTTTACTGACTAGGTTTTGGCTATTGACAACAGAATAATTATTTCGAAAGACAAAGGATTTCTTTATTTTATCGTGAAGGAACCTTGCTAACTCATGATACGCACTGTTATTACTGTTCACAGTCGGACGTATCGGATGATGAATATTATGTTCCATAAACAGGGAACGCGATTTTGGGGCCAGTGGATTGATATTAATAAGTTGTTTCTTACGATGATGCACAGCTGAGTGAATTCCACTGATTCCAGACCAACGGCATTTGCGACTTCACTGGCGTAATGTGAGAGCTCATTGGAGGGGAAGTTGGAGGTCTGTTGTTTTCTGTTGAAAGCTGGTCTGCCTCGGTGCCAGTAATGGTTGTGTGTTCTTTAGAAGGAGGCCATTTGAGGACCTCCAACCAATCTATCTGCGTACTAGACACACTGGACCTGCAACTGGAGTTACGGTCTGGGGTACGATTTCGTATGAAAGCAGAAGCAATCTCGTGGTTACCCCATACACCCTGACTAAAAACTTTTACGTCAGTCTGGTGATTCAACTTGCTGTTCTGCCATCCTCGTGTGCCATCCAGTGTGTGTTTTCCAACAGGGTAACGCTAGCTCACATACCGCTGTTGTAATCCACCGTGCTCTACAGAGTGTCGACACGTTGCTTTGGCGTGCTCGATCGCCAGTTCTGTCTCCAATCGAGCACATGTGGGACATCATCAGACGGCAGCTCCATCTTCATCCACAAACAGCATCTACTGTCCCTGTATTGACCGACCAAGTGCAGCAAGCATCGAACTCCACTCCACAAACTGATATCCGGCACCTGTACAACACAATGCATGCACGTTTTCATGCTTGTATTCAACATTCTGGCGATTACACTGGTTATTAGTGTTCCAGCATTTCAATTTTGCAATGAGTTACCTCGTTCTTATATTTAACTGTGAACTTGCAACGTTAATCACTTAAATATGTTACCTAGATAAAGGTGTTCCCGAAATTTCATTACTCTACATTAATTATTTCATGATGTTGGGATTTCTTTTCGTCGGTGTATATGATCACTTTTAACATACTGTGCATACTCTAACCGCAGATGATGGGCGCTAATGCCAGAAATTCTTCCGGAAAAAATCTGAATTTGTAAGAGGAAATTAATGCTAGCAGATTTTGTCGATAATTAGCTGTCATAAATTACCATCATTACATCGAAGCTGCGTAGAACTCATGTTTCAAAATCCAGTGTATTACAAGGAATTTGGCTTTTACAATACGCAAGCGGAGAGGAAAATCATAGATGCTGAGAACGGTACAAAACTTTTGCTTTCTTACAACTCCTAAATATTGTTATAATAATTAAAGAACAACCTGCTTGATCTCCCCTGCCTACACTCCCTTTAGTGTTCACTTAGATACGTTCTACCATAAATACTGTAAATACTGAAAGCACTGTTCAAAGAATCTTGACTTCTTGTTGCGTAACAAATAGTGCTCCTTTGTCAATATGGTATTGCGATAACCAACATATTTATTCCCTGACCTGTCAGTGTTTCTTATTGTAATTTAATTTCGTTTTCTATACCGCAAGATCTCTACGTATCTAGAATCATTTATCATGAAAGAACTTCAGTGTCCTAGATTCTTTGGTTCCTTGTACACCAGAAGAAAATGAGCTACGATCTTGCAAACAAAGTCGTGTGAAGTAAAAATTTCCAGATTTGGGTGAAAGTGTATTTTGTAATTAATAAATAAAATACTGTACCAAGAACGCACAAGTAATTGAAAGTAATACATTTGTAGCTGCCCATATTTTAAATTAAAAGTAGAGTGACATGAGATATGTGACTTTATGGTATTCGAACCTAATTTCGCTTTCGCCCTGGTGCTACTGAACTTCTCTCTTTTCCAGGCCGATAGGAATAGCTTGTCTAATGAGTAATTATTAAATCGCGATTCGAATCCTGACATTTACTTTATGTGAGGTGTGGGAGATCACCGAAGTTAAGCGCTGTCGGGCTAGGCTAGCACTTGGATGGTAACCATCCGGTCTGCCGAGCGTTGTTGGCAAGTGAGGTACACTCAGCCTGAGGAGCCACTTGATTGAGAAGTAGCGGCTCCGGTCTCGTAAACTGGCATACGGCCAGGAGAGCGATGTGCTGACCACATGCCCCTCCATATCCGCATCCATGGACGCCTGTGGGTTGAGGATGACACGGCGGCCGGTCGGTACCGTTGGGCCTTCGTAGCCTGTTCGGGAGGAGTTTAGTTTAGAAGTGTGGGAGACTGTTGCAGTTGTTATTGACATGGGCGCGAGGATTTAGCGATAATCCCTGTAGACGTTTCAAGGTGCGCGCGAGCTGGGACCTTCCCTTTCTCGCAAACTTTTTTTCATTTTAACAAAGGCGTGACTGATTTTTACGGCAGCCGCTTTGTAGTTGTAATTAATGATTTTCAATTCTGGCTTTCAGACTCTAGTGTACGGTGATATAGTCCAAGTTGCTATTATCCGAAGGTAGTTCTGTGGTACGTGAGGAAGGTAATACCTCTTTTCACGTGAAGTGGTTAGTCTGATTTTTGTGGGGTTTTCTATACTTCCCTTCTTTTAACTCGTATCGTGAGACTTTTATTTTGTAAGATTGCCGAAGGCGTTGCAGTAGCCACGTTAGAGATAACAGAGACAATTAGCTTTTTTTTCAGTCCAGTGCTCAGATCCCGTTACATCTCTGAATATTGCTGCAGGGCAGTGATCTATAGTGTCAGAATTGCAATTCTTTAATCTGATTTATGGAGTTTAGGAACGAATGGTGGGCCTTAGCAAAAATCATTGCACTAACACGAGTATACTAGAGCAGAGAGTGTTTATACCAGTCTGTCAGTCACCAGCTGCTTCGTAGACAATAGCAAAATTACATTGCGTAACGGTACCGCTCAATGACAGTTTACTGTTCAGAAGAAAATGAACGCACAGTTCAGTGGAAGTGCAACAATTATCGTTCGTGTGCCAAAGAAACACTATAAATATCAACTGCTCATTTCCTTTGACAGATAAAAAGGAAATTTGTAGTTGAAAGGTGGCGTATAGTTTGAATTATTTCATGGTTCGTTTATCTTAAACTTATCTTGCAAAGCGTCAGTCTGTGTAGCAAAGTTCTCTGTACGAATAACATACATTGCCTAAGCTAATCCACCTCCAACAATGTGATTGTTGAGACGAAATCAATAAGCATAACTTCGGCTTTTGTATGTTGAAAACTACTCGTACATCAAAGGCACTTCGTGCGTTTCTCTCTTTTCATGGGATTTCACGAGAAAATATAAACATTGGGAGATATCACGCATTAGTGAGGTCCACATTTGTATCTGAATCACTGACTCTGAAAAGTACCCGTAATACAATGTTAATGAACTTACGGGATAACAGCATACTTCACTTGCTGTTCTACCTTCTTCATTTACAGGCATTAACGTGGCAGATAATGTAAATGGATTTTCAAGTTTTACCCTTTCGTGTACATGGTATAAGTCAGCATCTACAACGAAATGTAGTAGCTGGCAGCTTGTAATATTATATTACAAGTCGAAATTTTAGCATTGTACAGAAATTTGGTGACAACATATGATTACAACATATTGTAATATGGAAAGACAACAGATAACGTTGTATTATTACAGGGAACTACTAAATTTAAAATACACTCCACGTTGTGGGGCTAAAACTCATTTTCTGTACCCCTCTGCGGAAGTTAACAGAGAATAAGAACTTAAATACTTTAGAATTTTAGGGCGGTGCTCCTGGATAGATTCACGACACTTGAGAATGCTATCCTTGATAATGGCCTTGGAGGCCGAAACCCGTCGTCTATAAAACAAAAATTAAAATGGTGCTGAAAGTTGGTGGTGAATTAAAATTTTGGGGTAGAAATAGTGCTATAGTGTTTCTAGATTAAATGCATTTTGTGTAGTATGTTTTGGGAGGCTGCATACACAAATGTTTCAGGTACGAGCAGTGATACCGTTGATAAATGATCGTTGATAAATGATATTAGTTTTCCCTGTAATGAGTTTATAGAGGCAAATGTTACTAGCCACTTGAATTTCACCACTCTACCGCAATACATGTAATTGCTGTACTCCGCAACCACTCGTTGCATATGTGACACCTATTATAGAGCAATTCATTGAAACGCTGTCAATAAATGCAACTATTATGAACGAGGAATTTATGCATGACCACGAAATAGCGTTACATTCCAGACCAAGACTAGCATATTTTTTTCTGCTTCTGCCAGATGAACACTTACAGCGAAACTGCTTCTACGTTTCATCGCAGATCTTATTAACGATAGTGTTTAATATATGGTTTCCGATTCTGACCACCAGAGAAACAACTTTTCTTTTTAACAAACGTCTGCACAAAACGGTCATGCTACGTAATATCTCTCATAACTAGTCCGATTCGATTACACGTGCCACTATATGTATGCTTCTCCTCCCAAGACCAAATTGGAAGACCGACCGTGTAGCTAAGACAAACCGTCGTTACTAAATGACTAAAACGACCGAAGATGATGCTGAGAATATACAACTAAATTATTGCTATCTCTAATACATTTTTACTCAAAAATCCAGTAAAAATTTAGTTTATAATTTAGTATATATTTTTGGAAGATATAACACTTTCGTCAGCGAAGGAAACATTCTTTCACATAGCTGCAGCGTTAATTATCCTATGTGTTGACCACCGTCCTAATATTATTACTTCAGATAGAGATTAATGGATGAGTAACTAATTTATTATTTGCAAAGAATTTACCCTCTACGCAGTTTCTAATGACTCTCTTTGATTACATTCCTTTTTATTAGAAAAAATAAAGATTTCTCCCTAAAAGGCTAACCTCCATTGAACATTTCTTGATCGTGTTTCACATTGTTCTAGCACGCATCGAACATTACAAAATTGTATTTTTTGAGAAATGCACGATGGAAATCGGTCTTTGAAGGAGAAGTCTCCACTTTACTGATGAAGCGGGATACAAGCTATAACAGCAAAGGAAGGTGCGAAAAAAGAAAAATTCTTTGCAGATAATAAATTAATTTTTCAACAATTAACCACAGTCAGAGGTAATAATATTAATAGGACGTTGATCAACATACAGTGCACATTAACGTTCAGGCGGGTGAAGCTATACTGCATACGCCGACGAAAGAATGCTATCTTCGCAATATATATTATTAATTACAAACATAGTTTCATTGAAATTTAGCGAAATATTATATTCGAGGAATTAATGTTTAGTTCCAAACTCCCCAGCATCACCTTCGGTTGTTACAATCATTTAGTAACGATGGTGTCCTAGGCTTTGACATGAGATGGTTGCCACGAACTCCGATCGCAAAAGATTTCGACCGTAGGTAGTGGCGTACAACACCAGATTACGTCTTGCTGTCCTGAACTTATTTTCAAACCTCTGTGGTGTCTATCTCACAAGGAAGACGCAAGTACAGTTTCCGGGACCACACGGGCGGATGAGTTTTTTAATTTCATACGATCCCCATTCCGGAAGTAAACCTCACTATTTCTTCTCCGCGTTCATCCGTACGTACACAATCGCAACTTTGCGCTTAAAATGAGCTCATTATAGTCATTTGAACCATAAAGTGATTCATATGGCAAAATAGGAAGATAACAACACAAAAGGCCTTCAAATACTACTTATTGTCGGTAACAGCACCATATTCCTGCATTGTCTCCAACGCCCCTTCGTGAGTGTGGTGCTGTGATTACCTTAGATAATAGCGGAACTAGTGCTGTGAACCTAAAACACTAGGAAATAATTATTAAATTGTAAAATGTGTTATAGTCATACAAATAATAGCACTGAAAACAATAGCGGTGGCCTAGAGTAATTATCAAATATTCAGCGCTCATCAACAAGTCGTTTACACTAAAATAATAGCCAAGCACGGAAGACCGAGTCTTTCTTGTTGTTTCAATCCAATTTCCTTAAACGAAGATTTTATTGCTCAAATAGTATACGGAAATTATGTTGTGAATAACCACTTACTGATCGAGATATCGTTATTCGTACACGGCAGTCGTCTTCGTGCTGGCATTCCTCTAACCACTGTGAAAAAAAAAAAAATTATACCACACCGGCACGATAAAAAGGAACAATGGAAATAACGTTTCTTCATATAAGGCATACCGAGTGAGCTGGCGCATTGCTTAAGGTGCTGATTACCATTCGTGAGAACAGATGACCAAAGTTCTGACAAGGCGTCCAGTTTAGATTTAGCGGGCTTTCCCCAAAGGGCTTACAGCAAATGTAATGATGGTTCATCTGAAGAGACCACGGTAGATTTCCTTCACTATTTTTTTTCTATGCGAGCTTCTTTTCCGTTTCTATTTAGCCTTCGTGGTAGTATGGACCAAAATAAGAAAAAAGATCTAGTAAACATGGGCTCTAAAATGCGTACCTTCAGAGCTATAAGCACATTTTCGCTACTCTGATACATCTCTTCTACTGAAGTAGTGCTCATAGCTCTTACTGTATGGGCCTTACAGCCCATGATTTCTTGACAATTTTTTATCACTTTAGTCCATACCACCTCGTCCCAAAATGTGAAAAGCAAAGAGCATGCAGTGGAAAAGATTTGTTTCACAGTATCGAAGATGAAGTGCTTATAGCTCTTAAGGTACACATTTTAGAGTTTACTGAATGTTTTTTGACTCGGAAGATCGTTCCTGTCATATCGCTGAATATTGATCATTCCTCTCGGGACACACTGTTCAAGTAATAAGAGTTTTAGTTTCTTGTAAACATTTCCTAGTAATGCAGGCTTCTTATTTACGAAAATTTCGGACTTTTTACAAAAATTTCTTAGTGAACACTAAGATGCGCTAGATTACTGCTTTCCTTACGAATTACCAAATACAATCAAAAAGACGTCTTTCCATTAGAAAACTGCAGTTGCTGCCACGTATCTGTAGATAAAGTTCCAAGACTTAACAATACAGCAATATACTACTTATTTGTGCATTGTGACTAGCCGAAAACTGCGTATCGACGTTAGCACCGGAAATGAACGGGATGTCACAGCTGTCTCTGTACATAAAAAAATTAGAACATAAAAAAGAAACGAATATTTTCTTCTGTTTCCTGGACTTAATCTCGTATCTTCACTAAGTCGGAATGTCTATTACTGGGTTTGGCAAATTTCGTGACAGAGAGCGGCGGGATGTCTTTCTCCCTCAGGACAGAATTTGTGGCCGGCCGAGGTGACCGAGCTGTTCTAGGCGCTACAGTCTGGAACCGCGCCACCGCTACGGTCGCAGGTTCCAATCCTGCCTCGGGCATAGATGTGTGTGGTGTCCTTAGGTTAGTTAGGTTTAAGTATTTCTAAGTTCTAGGGGACTGAGGACCTTAGAAATTAAGTCCCATAGTGCTCAGAGCCATGTGAACCATTTGAACAGAATTTGTGTACCCCACCTGCTTGCGTCTACAGTTACCCCACGTGACAGTGTGCAGACGTTTTATAAATATTTGAAAATCGTGAAACTAAGCCGGCACGTGCATGATGGCCCGGTATTTTTCTACACGGATGTGGGAAACCGCCTAAAAGCCACATCCAGGTTGACCGGCATTCGTCGTTAATACGAAGGGGTGAGTCGATTCGCGGCCTGCGGACCCCCTCGATTTCCGGAAACGGCATGTTAACGCGCGTGGCTACCAAGGCGGGTCGAAGAAAATAAACGAATATCAAATGCAACAATGACACGGATGACATTTAACATGCGCAAATCTGTTTACTGACTCTTAAAATTGCTATCGTAGAAAGCAAATAAAGTTTTAGTAACCTACAATAATTCTTGGTAACAGTACTACACAAGCCAACTGCCACACTTTCTTTATACAGTAGCTTACCGAATACAAATAGCAAGCTAGTGAGAGAAAGTAAACTATGGTTTCTTTGCTATAAATTCAATCGCTGACGTAAAATTTGTTCGCGGTAATTGTTCTCCACGCGTTATTGAGAGCTGCTTTCATACGGTTATGTACGTTGATTTTGCGTGAAGTGAAATTAATCTAACGCACTAAAAGCTCTTATCTCGGTAACTGGTACCAAAATGGCGCGTACTTGTAACGAAAATTATTATTAACGTGTAAGCTGAAATACTTGACAGAATATTTGGCTATTTTATCTAATGAATCGCACATGACGGATAACATTATTTCATTAAAGCAACATCGATTTCGAACATTTCATGCTTATCCTCCAATGTTTTCCATCTGATATATATCGGTTATGCCGATAGAGCACACGCTATGGTACTTCACCTACTTTGTACTCAACACAAAAGCATATTGAAACAGTAACCAGTTTATTTATTGTTATACATTTGCAGAGTGCCTAAAATAGTTTCAGTCTATACTCATCCTTTCCTTGAAATTAAGAGTACAGGAGTGCTGTTCAGATCACAGCCGCTGCGCTGAACGGGGGGCGGGGGAGGTCGCATACTGAAATTTGCAACCCTTTTATATCATGAACCGTTAGAGACATAGAAACGATGTTTTCGGTACATATAATACGCAGAAGGGCAAGTCATCTTGTTTCAGTTAAGTTTTTTTTAATGGTTCGACACGTTCTTAAAGCAGACAAGTACAGTGATAAAACGCTTGTTAATATTTGCGTTGAAACTTTCCGCAAAAGCACTCGAGAAAGAAACTAAAATCGAAATTCCGGTGGAGCTCAAGGTTCCGTCGTTATGTACAATAAGAAGATGTGCCTGCATTACTAAGATTAACGATTATTGCTTCTGGTCCAAAGTACTACGTCAATGATACAAGTTCACCTACGATTGTTGTAACTGGAACTTTATGTTAGCTTTCAGCTTATCAGAAGGGGCTTAGAAAAACAATTTCAAACGCTTATATGTACTCATTTTTAAGCAGCTTTTCCAGAAACAAGCAAACAATCGAAAGGTTCGATAAAGCGACGGAGCCCACTTCACAATTTTCACGGCAGAAAAGCCGATTACAGATGCGTTGCCTTCCAATTTTAGATCATTATCGGGCACATTTGCGAAAAGCTTAACGCCAACATTAACAACCGTTAGATCACTGTTTTCATCTTTTCAAGAGCTTCTGAATATTCGTTTAAAAAAGTTGTTAGTGCCATTTAACAAACCATACTTGCTTCATTATTATGGTTGATACTAAGGTCAAGTGAATTAAACAAATTTACGTACTCGTCTGTGTACCATTATCTACCGAAACCATAGTTTAGATACTTTGAACGGTTTAAGAAATAAAATTCATGCAATTTTTTGGTATTTCACGTAGTATATACAGTTTTACAAATAACAAGTTTTATGTCGTCCTCTCATGACTATAATATTTTCTTATAACTTCCCGCTTAGTATTTGCACGATTAGAATTTCCCATTATTATCGACCACGTATGAAGCTATGTTCGGCAATGAACTAGCAAACGTCACTCACTGTTACTTACGGCGCAGACATTCGTTATACGTTACCGTGACGTTTTTTAGTGTTCACTGTATCAGAAATACGCACTACCTACATGAAACATCCAAAATGAACGTTAACTATCAAACGTTGAGCGGCGGTTATCGCTAAAAGAAGCAAATTTCGACACTCGTAGTTGTTCTCATTCCAGTACAACCTGTAGTTATAAGACCGTAAGCTACGACTGAAGAAGAGCGCAGAACATCATAGCAAACGATAATTGAGCGCGATAATTGAGTACGAAAATTAATGCCGATACACATACACAAACACCGAAAAGCCATCACTGCAAACTACTTAAAAAGTTTTTGTTTTAGTGCTTACCTCTTGCGGAGGTTACGGCAGAAGAGGATCGATAGCTGCCAGATACGCTGTAAGAAGTGAGCCATATCCACGAAGACGTCGAGTCAGGCGGCCAGGCGAAGATGCTCGTGCGACACGGTGTGTGAAGAGCGCGCGCGCGGTGACCGTTGTTGGCGCCTTCTGCGCTCCACGTGCGAGTCGATCCAAACCGACCGCGTTGGGCAGAGGCGCCCGCCACCACCGACCTGTTGGCGATGGCGCGCGACTTCCGCACCCAGCGCGGCCTGTGATAGGACGCCCCTGCCGCCTCCCATTGGTCCATCGCGGCCACCAGCACAGAGGGCCACTGTCGCCCCGGAATTCTAACTTATCTACTCTCCACTGCGTACTGCAAGAATCTTCATTTTATAGCTGCAGAGGTTTGCAGCACTGACATAAGTGGATATTTACGACGACAACGTGGAATTTTCTCTACTTGAGAGTGAAAAACTGGTGTTTTCCTTTTTCTTTATTTTACGTGAAATAAAACATCTTTTTATTAATACGTAGCGCTCTTTTCAGTCAAAGTATTTACTCTAATGAGAGAAGACCCATCCGTAACGTGTGTTTACCAAAAGTCTGCACTCAGCCATCATATCATTTTTCCTTAGGTTCAAAAATGTTTCCAACCGCAAATCTGTTTGCTTCCCGAAACAGATGGAAATCAGAGAATGTTAAAGTTCGTGAATGCAGTGTAAATACCAACTCTTCCTACTATACAGCGAAAGGGAGTGTGTGTGTGTGTGTGTGTGTGTGTGTGTGTGTGTGTGTGTGTGTGTGTGTGTGTGTGTGTGCGCGCGCGCTTGTAAAAAACTACGTATACAAAATTACAGAAGGTTTGGAGGCGATAAAAGGAAACGCTTTTTTATACATCAAAACTTTTTATATAAGAAAAATGTCACAGGCGCGCCATTTTCCCGCTGGGGTCCATGAAGATTTGGACGTTAGTTATGTTCAGGGACGGTGTTCAAGCTGCCGTGTGATACACATTATTTTAGAGACGGATTTTTTGTGAAAAAATGATAAGCGTTTGTTTACGATACACGAATAGACAAGCTGAAGCTGCAGCCATTATTTGCGAAACACCTGGCTGTTTTGAGTGTGTTAGATAGTCATTAAAACGCAGATGCTAGTTGTGCATTAATATAAACGGACGACATTTAGACATCTCTAAAACTATATTCATCACACGGCAGTTTGGGCACTGTCTCTGAATAGCACGAACATCAAAATTTTCATGGACCCTTAGCGGGTTACGGTGCACCTGTGACACTTTTGTCATATAAAGTAGCGTTTCCTCTTGTCTGCTCTAAATACTTAAATTTTTAGCTTATTCATTATGGATATTCTATACCCCGTGACTGTGTAAATAAGTTACATCAAACAGCAACCAGTCACTTTCTTGAATAATTATGTTTTATTCCATGAACCGGTTTTCGAACCTTTACAGGTTCATCTTCAGATGGTTTCTGGAGGTTACATCGTTATTTTTAGCATAATGCTGGGTGCTGGCTTGCGACAGTATGGGTGACAGTGACGGAAAAAAGCCGTCCGCAGAGCTGAAGGGAACGACTGGCGAATAAAAGCTACGAAAGTTTGTGATTTCCGCACCATTCTCAAATATTAATGCCACACATGAATTTTATAACAACTTCCTTCCCTATATTTGGCCCTTTGTACTGTTTAGTATTCAAGATGGGAGCTACATAGCGTCTTTTTCTATTTTCTCGAAATGAAATTTCATTCAGTCTTGTGAAAGAACCGATATTAAATGTCTGGTTTATCATCGGTGTTGGAAGCATCTAGTTTTTTGTAAATACTATAGGGGAACTCAACTAAAGAGAAAAAACAGTTCTACAACAGTAAATGAGACGATGCTGCAAATTAATTGTAAAAAGCCCAAGATTACCGTCATTTTGAGAAGAACTGATGTTAAAATTGACGCTGATCGTGACTCCACATAGAATCTACCACAGGCAGAAAATTGTTATACTGATTTAATTACAGTATTTGTTTCCCATTCCTCATATAACTGTTAGGTTTCCGATTACATTGTTAACACTAAATAACGGCAGTGGCAGCAAAGGTTGGGAGGAATACATATTTTTTAGCTCATTTAGCTATATTGCAAAGAATGCAATATGACAGAATCCATGTTACAGCTTAGCATCCCACAGAACTATATCAAAGATGCTCGAATATCGGAACGTGAATGTGTAAGACACGAGGTGATCTGTACATTTGACCCATTACTAATGCATACATGACTTTCGGATATAAGAATTTACTTTGTGTGCGACAAAGCGGTGACAGGATAATTTACCCTTCCCAAAAAACATAAAAACTGCTGAGTTTTATATTAGTCACAAGAAAATTGACCGAAAGTTCAGCGACGTTTTGAATTGCAATTTTGTTTATGTGCCTGTTTATCACTCAAACCCTTGACGATACGGTGAGTGGTTACCTTGACGCCTTCCACCACTAGAAACGTATGTTTGATACACACCACATAATATCAGTTGAAATGGTAGATTACACAGTAATTAAAAACAGACACCAGAATTGTAGAAGTATTCCAAGATCTTTAGTTCAACGGATGAATTGCAAATACGGAAAGTTATTAATGAAAATAATGATATTTAGGAAGTAACTGCATATGAAATGTACCAAGTCATTTGCGGCACGAATAGAGGGAAGACGGTGGAAGAGGGTGATGTTTCACAGAAATAATTAAAGCTGGAACTGAAGATGTAGGAAAGGGAGTTGCCACGTAATATACAGAATATTTGCGAAAAAAGACAAGCCTCGAATTCGTAACAACTTTCGGTAACTCTTCTCCTTTTAAAGAAAGGAGAAAGACTATAGACCCGCCAGAGTTTTCCTCATAACGCACAAAATATTCGCTAAAATTATTACCAATCTCATAGAAAGACTGTACGCTTTTCATCAGAGAGAGGATTTAGCTGACATACAAGAGGGTATGACAAGTTGTGAACGAAATAATGCTACGGAAAAATAAGTACTAATTACCAAATTTTCTTGAATTCATAGATTTTTAGAATAGTTTTGACTCGAATTCATCGATACCGATACACTAACAGGCCTTGCATTAATTTAACCCAAGTTGATATACTGGCGAATATATATGTCTCAGCTACAGCTTCATATTAAATTTCGTGGGAATAGTGAAAAATTTACAATTGAAACAGAAGACAGATTTTGAGATCCAACGCTCAGCACTCATAGAGAAGGTTGTCAGTGCTTGAAGAGGGCCGGCCGGAGTGGCCGTGCGGTTCTAGGCGCTACAGTCTGGAACCGGGTGACAGCTACGGTCGCAGGTTCGAATCCTGCCTTGGGCATGGATGTGTGTGATGTCCTTAGGTTAGTTAAGTTTAATTAGTTCTGAGTTCTAGGCGACTGACGACCTCAGAAGTTAAGTCGCATAGTGCTCGGAGCCATTTGAGCTTGAAGAGGAAAAACGAAGAAGGAATAAGCGTTCGTTGAACATACTTGATCTAATATCATTTTCCTGGTGACAGTGTACGCCGGCCGGTGTGGCCGAGCGGTTCTAGGCGCTACAGTCTGGAACCGCGCTGCTGCTACGGTCGCAGGTTCGAATCCTGCCTCGGGCATGGATGTGTGTGATGTCCTTAGGTTAGTTAGGTTTAAGTAGTTCTAAGTTCTAGGGGACTGATGACCTCAGATGTTAAGTCCCATAGTGCTCAGAGCCATTTGATTTTTTTGACATTGTACAATTTACCTCAGGTGCATGTAAACTTCCATAACAAACTGATCTGATGGATCAATTTTGAAGTTAGCCCTCAAAATCACTTTACAGTAGGAACTGAATAATGCCTAACTAATATGCCGAAAGATAATAGTACAAATTAGCAAAAAAGTCTTCGAATAAGTGGATGACTTTTTATAATTAGGGTATCTGAATACGATGACCAGACAGACACGAAAAGAAAGAAATAGAAGAGTAAAAATTGCATGGAGTGCTTTAGGTGACTAAATAGGATTTTCAAAACTAAGCTTACGATGTGCGTAAATCGAATTATTTTCAAACA
Source organism: Schistocerca serialis cubense (assembly GCF_023864345.2). NCBI lineage: Eukaryota > Metazoa > Arthropoda > Insecta > Orthoptera > Acrididae > Schistocerca > Schistocerca serialis. Next base: position 480,456,655 of record NC_064640.1, read on the forward strand.
GTTTTTTTTACCCGTTTTAACTCAGAACAGCAAATCATGCACTCGTAATGTAAATATGAGGACTACGAAGAGAGAACTGAGGTAGCTGGCTGGGATTTACTAGGAAGTACAGAAGACAAACAAACGCCGCAGAGAACTGAATACAGCCGGCCGCTGTGGCCGTGCGGTTCTAGGCGCTCCAGTCCGGAGCCGCGCTGCTGCTACGGTCGCAGGTTCGAATCCTGCCTCGGGCATGGGTGTGTGTGATGTCCTTAGGTTAGTTAGGTTTAAGTAGTTCTAAGTTCTAGGGGACTAATGACCACAGCAGTTGAGTCCCATAGCGCTCAGAGCCATTTGAACCATTTTTTTGAAGAACTGAATACAGGAGACGATGTCATCACTACTGTATTGGATATGAAATGGAGTTAAGTGGGACATGTAGCCACTAGAATGGATTTGTAGCTGAGGTCCGTATCGCACGTTGAAGTCTACAACAGCCATTTATCCGGATATGGATGTCAAATGGCTGACAATGATGATGATGATGATGATGACAATAATGATGATGACAGTTACCTAAATGTAAATGCATTATGACTTAATGATTTCATACTGTTTGCTAGGACTGGATAGTTACTACGTTAGCCTCTGGTATCTTACAGTAGCATACGATTTGTTTGGATGATTTACGAAGCGTGTCAGATAAATTCCAACTACTGGTATTATTAGCATCAGTGTGCGTACGACTGGGAAATCATCATCTCTACCTAACTTGTACAAATTTATCATCATGAAATAGCCATTTAGATACAGTTGCTGTATATGTGTATTGCGAAATCCATCTAATTTTAAACATAACGGAAATTTTTCACCGTCACTCCTGCCTGCTATGAACTGTACCAAACAATATAGGTAGATTCCGCTCTTAGTCACATCAAGATGAAAGTAAAATTAAAAGGGAATAAAGAGCGTAAGAAGATTAATTTCAACCGAACTTGAAATTATATTTGTATCAAAAGTTACTGGTTATCCAATCACGTAGAAATAAAAAGCTAACCAAACTTGAAATTATAATTCTGTCATAGTTACAGCTTATCCATTCAGACAGAAATAAAAAGCTGCTACTGCTAACGCCTTGACGTTGTGTTAGGCTCAGAACTGTTCGAGTGTTTACACTACTACCTTAGGGAAACTGATGTAATGGCTTCTACTGGCACGTTTTCAGATGGAAAACTGTCGACCACCTAGGAAGTTCTGTGGTTTCTTATTTATTACACATGCTACACATACGACGTTGTAGTTATTAAAGTAAATCATATTGTAGTATCCGTCACTAACTTCTTCAACATTTCAGCTGACTGCACAGTGACTTTCTTTCCCCAATTATGGCACTTATGCGCATACATATAGCAGTCTCGTTCAACAGTGTCGAATAATTCTCCTTTCTTTCTTTAGAAACTAATCGAGTGAGATGCTTTGCAGTTGAGGCTTTGCAGTAGTATTCAGGGCAAATAAATGGAAATTCTACAGCCAGCGACGGTGTTCTTAAGTTCTAAGATACCGAGTGCCCATTAAGACCAGAGGGCGGTTTGTGGTTTCTCGACAAAGGAAGCCGACGCAGTAGTACGAATGTCACCAATGCAGCCAGCAGCCGACGACGTCAAACCATTGACGGGGACTGGACCACTCTCGTTGCACGGATACTGTGTCAAGGGAACAAGGTTATTTAGTTGTATCGATCGCTCGACTCCGAACTCGCCTCTGAGGACAGGGCAAAGACATTAGCGCTATCAAGAGTCGCCGTCTTTCGGGACCGCCCCCACGAGGCGCGATAGGGGAGCCAGATGGTCACCCCCTCTGACAAACAGCTGATAAATACTCGGGCTGGACTCACTGACACCCTCTGCACTGTACTTGGTGAGACCTCCCGCAGCGAAGATCGACACGCTCCTCCTGTTTACGTTCGCGGACTTGAAAATTGATAGTAAGATGTTCTTCTAGCGGCCAATTCAGCTTCACCTTCATTTTTTATTTAGGTTTTGATTCATCTAGAGTTTATCGACCACCTACGTCGGTGCAGGGTTCTGAAGTGGTGCCACCACAACAAACAATGGCTTTCGCGTTTACACCGCTACCAACAGTAGCTACTCACAGTGCATCTTCAATAGCTTCACTGGACATCTTTTGTGACACTAAGGTGTCCTGCAATATAGATTCGTTATATACAAATAGACAAAACGATATCGTCATCCGCTGAGATCACGTTACATGGTTTAATACATGCTTTGTGCTACGTACGATGCGTGCCACTGCCGTGGGCATTCGCCATAAAGTTGGTAATGTGGAATACTGTGCACGTGACATGTTGTGTTCAACCACGGATGACATGTAGGTAACTCCTCAGACAGCTAGGCATCTTAACCGTGCATTTTAACAATGTATTCGATAGTGAAGTTCGTCACACATAATCCACCATAATTTGAGAGCCGGCCGGAGTGGCCGAGCGGTTCTAGGCGCTACAGTCTGGAACCGCGCGACCGCTACGGTCGCAGGTTCGAATCCTGCCTCGGGCTTGGATGTGTTTGATGTCTTAGGTTAGTTAGGTTTAAGTAGTTCTAAGTTCTAGGGGACTTATGACCTCAGAAGTTGAGTCCCATAGTTCTCAGAGCCATTTGAACCATAATTTGAGAATAGTGATGTCCGTACCTACAACACTAGAGGGGGCAACATCCCTAGTTTTTAAGTTGCATGAGTTGGACTAAAAAAATAATGTTTTCATTAATGTTAACACTAATTGCGTATGTATATCCCGTAAGCTAGCTTGTTCCACATCATTTCGATATAAGATTGTTCAAATGATATATGGAACATGTAACTAACTAACTATCCAAATTTCCGGTGTAATACACAGTGTGTTGCACTATAGCGTGTATAATATGAACTACTTCATTAGCTTACACGCTTAAAACTGGGATCTGTTAGCAAGAACTAGGCTGAGGGCTACATAGAGCGAGTACGTTTTGGAACTCGGAAAGTCAGTGTGGCAGCGAGCGTCGCATGAGACACACCGCGGGGTGGAAACACGCAACTGAGATATCCCGCAGTTTTATGTCCAGAGGGGCGAGCCGGTCCCGAGGGGAAGAACACCCCTAGCGTGTGACAAGGTTGGAAATAAGCTTAATTAAATAATGAATCGGTGCCTGAGCCTGGAAGTTCCTAGTGTTAGTCACTTTTCGTTTGACGTTTTGTGGCTTGTGGATTATGCTTACACTGCGCTTACCGTGGCAGTAAACATTTCGGCTCTCTGAAGAGTTTGCCCGTATGCTGTCCAGTTTGTCGATAGCGAACAAGCGTACCGCTCTGATAACTGGAGTGCTCTAGACTCAGGAAAGCTACTGTATCGGGAATTCGCCGAGTCGAGCTCAAGTGCGCTCTTCAGCTGAACATACTTGGCTCCATTAGCATACAAATTTCCGATACAATGTAACACTTGCATTGTTTGCTTTTGTTCGAATATCCAGAACACCGTAGGTGAAGAGGTATACCTGTTGCATGAAGTAATTTAATGTTTTCATGTTCCATCGTACTGTTATCGAATGCAATTATATTTTGCAGAAATCTCAATTCAGTTGAAAATTATTATTTTTTACTGTGCTGAGAAAATATCTCTAAGGAGTTACACGGAAATTTTTCACATTATGTTGATGCAGACAACGCTACTGCAGGACATGTAACCAGTATTGGGCAACAGTCACACGAATGTAAAGGTATCAGCTACATTATTGTTCAATTAATGCACTACCGTTACAAGGGTTTCTGAGGACGTAGTGAGCCTTTTTTACCTATTTTATGTCTGTTTTACATAATAAACGTACATTAATTTAAACCCATAAAAATATTAATAGAAACAAAATCAAAATAGATCGTCCTTGGTGTCCTAAAACTTACTACCAAGAACTTGAGGAACCTAAGATAACATTTAAAATACTAAATACGATTTTTTTCGGGCATTTTTGTAAGCAGTCTTTCACTTGAGCAAAGTTTTCTGCAGAAAATTCCGGAAAAATCTCAACGCCAGTTATTTGTGTGATTCAGGCTTACAAACACTGTCCGATACAGTTTTTTTTTCAGTCCGCATAAGTGGTTGAAGTTAACAAGAGCCGCTCTGAATATAACTGGTGTACTTTTCTTCACCATTGTCTTGGCTGTGCATCTATTTTCACTGAAATATCTGCACAGAATTTTATGTATATGGGTCACATGAGTACCACAAAATGGAGAAATCTCTTGACCACCAGACATTTCGCTGATGTCGCGGATTATTTACCAAACCTGTCTGCAGTGTCTCATGGAGAGACAACATGGACTAATATTACTGGTGGTGTTACGTCTAGCGAATTGGGGTGTTAAGTTCGGCAGCCCCCTTTGTGCTGCTCAACAGAAGTAGGCCCTGTGCCGAAACCAGGTTTCGCCCTCTTCTACTCTCTCTTTCATCTTCAACAACAAGAATGCCAACACGAACAAGGCACTTCACGTCACGAACATTGTCCTATCACCTACAGTTATATCACAATTAAGACAGAAACCCCACGTTTTGGCCGGCAGGTGTGGCCGTGCGGTTAAAGGCGCTTCAGTCTGGAACCGCGTGACCGCTACGGTCGCAGGTTCGAATCCTGCCTCGGGCATGGATGTGTGTGATGTCCTTAGGTTTAATTAGTTCTAAGTTCTAGGCGACTGATGACCTCATAAGTTAAGTCGCATAGTGCTCAGAGCCATTTGAACCATTTGAACCCACGTTTTGCACAGCAAAAGTGCAAAGTTGGAGCGAAAAAAGAAAGCTATTCTACTTTCAGGCAGCTGAATCCTGGAGAGAATATCCCAGTCAACAAAGCCAACTGATATTTGTATTTTAGGACTGTAAATTTTCCTTTGTACTAATTTCTCTCTATTAAAAAAAAACATTGTGTGCTGTCTAGCAATTTATACTTATCAGAATTTTTGAAGCATTAAGAAGTTCCATGCCTACTGAAAATTTTATCTCTTTGACATTCATGTCCTCGTTTCTCCGTATAAATAATGGGAGAGACAAACGACCCTTTACAACAGTGGCAAAAGGTTCAAATAGAACTGTTCAGCCGTCGATACTGCTGTCGAAATTTTCCTCCACCTTTAATGAGGCGAGTTATTGCAGCCACTATGTCAAGATACAAGTATATAATCATCATGCTAGGGTTTCATTGGAATATTAGCGAAGGTTCAAACATAGTTTGTGCCAATACATATTTCTACATGTCCAGACAGATTGATGATTTTGTTTATTACTGAACTTGTTGTGGAATCAGCAACTAGACTGCACTATATCTTGCATGGACCTCAGCGGCAAAACCTCTTAAATCAAGAAAATTTGTCCCATTAAGTGGGGAATCCTGATTTGTTTCCTGACACTACAAACAACATATTAACTCGTCGTTTCCAGTAGTTGTGGAAACTTCTTCCTTGGTTATAATATCGCCAACAACGTCGCTATCTCTTTTAATTCGCCCTGTCATCTGAATACTTTTTTTTTCTTTTTAATTCCTGAAAGTGGCTCCCGTATTGATTCTAGAATGGTACATATGCTTTTCTTCGTATTATTTGGATCAGACTTTGTCAACCCGGGCGTTACCGCCCCTTCGGTGCGGTTTCACTACTCGAGGGGGCGGTGGATCGAAAAGCGGCGCCTGGAGAGCGTTATAACGAAAAGGGAAGCTGAAGGGGTGGAGGTAGCGGAGAGGGGGGGGGGGGGAGGCGATGAGGGAGGGGGAGAGAGGATGGGCGTTCTCTGTTTGGTTTCTGACAGACAATAACCTCAGATAATTTAATTTCCTAATGATTGGTGCGATAATACGTTACAGCTGAACCCAATATCATTGATTAAAATTGTATTACTAATACCAGTTGCTGTACAAGTTTTGTGTTTACAAAAATGCTTTTAAATACAGTTTTGTAAGACTTAATACTCTGACTTCGACAAGCCGCTGTAATGTTTGGTAGTGTTATATATTGGATTCTGTTCAGGCGCACAAAGTGGAGATGCTCACACTCAGGCAAAGCTCCGAGAAGGTAATTCCCCGAGCCGCCTCGGCACGGGCCACCCATTTATACTTCGACTAAAATAACTCTATAATTGACGATTTATCGAGCCGAAAGAAAGGGACCGTCCGTCAGCCAGTCGAAGTTTTTTCTCGACGTCCATGTGTGCTCACTATGTGAGTGAAAAATGTTCCCAAGAGCGCAGTGGCGGGGTCGGTGTTAAAGGTGTGCAGCCAGCCAATTTCTTTACCAAAAGATTATTCGAGCTATATCAACAGTGAAGTCTTGGTATTGAGACTGGTAAGTTGTGAAAATGTTCTGCAACGTTGTTCTTATACAGTATTAGAGGGAATTAGTCGTAAATACTGGTATTTTTATATTGTAAATAGGTGGTTGAGCCGACATTTTAACATTAATAGAGTATGTACTGGCAGAGTTTCACCCTCTCTCTTCCCTTTATCTATCACAACATGGACCTATGCAAGCACTCATCCAGGCGACAACAATACGCGCTATAGATTTCATAACTGATCGGTTGAAGGCAAAGCAAATCAGGTCTACAAGGACTTTTCTCACAACTGCAATGCCGAATTCCCTCAATGGCCCCAATCTTCATTTTCTTAGTATATCACTGGCTCTGGTTTCGATTACTGATTTAGTGCTGGCCAGATGCGTCGATCAGTGTACTGATGTGTGACCTTTTGGGGCCCGTTGTATTAGCAATACCCAACTGTGTGACTGGAGTCTAGGGATCGGTGGTATATAAGTCTACTAGATGACTAGTCCAGTTAACAAAATATTGTGCTCAATAATGTTACTGTTCACTCGTGAAGAACATCAATCAATCGTCACAAAGGAAATCTCAAAGTCATTTATTTATTTTCTTCTTTCCTTTCTTTTCACAGGCATGATTGGGTTACTAAGGAGGTTTGAGAGAGCCGACTGGCACCATGCTGGGCATACCGCTTTTCTGCTGAGGAAGGGAGAAATCTTAGCGGGGTCACACAGCCAGCGGCGGCACGCACACCTCTGCCAAAACTGCCAAACAGGCTCAGCGGGGCACGCACCAGAAGAAAGCACTATGCTACCCCTGGCGGCTCGGGACGAAGTGCTTTTCCTCATCAGCTACCTTTATTTCTTCCCCTGTCCTTCCTCCGCTCTCTCGCCAACGTCAATGTTCCCCTCTCCCAAGTATAAGTGTACCGCTGCGTTTCCGCTTCCGCCCCACGTGGTGTTTATTTTCTCTCCCATGCTGCTTGTCTACGAATGCGGTCTAAATATCTTTTCCCCGCTGCCCCATTTCAGTCATATGAAGTGAAACGTTTGAGTGAAACGTAAATTAGCGAAATGTCGCTCAATTTACGAATCAAATTTATTTAGAAAAATATCGTCACAGAAAATCGTTTCAAATTAATCACTGCATAAAACAGAAAAACAAGACTAAAAAAATTACTCATTGTTTCCAGTAATGGTCACAAGGTTTATAAGCAAAGTAAAGAGTAAGTACATTTATACACATATAAACACTTTCCGTCTCACAACATATTTGTATACAAAATCTAAACAAGTCGAAGGATATTCGAATGTAAAGGCGTAGTCGCAATGGTTCATTTGATGTACCTGCCCACGTTAATGTTTCACTGCCAGATACCCTACATTGCCGTATCACATTTCATCATCCCTCTTTCAGGATTGTGTGCAAACTTTAGCATGTTTTGAATGACTTACAGTAAACAGCCTTGAGTCCAAATCAGTGGATTATTACGGACCCTTAAGCATAAGCTAACGCAATACAAATTAATTACCTAAGAAATTCAAAACGTATTGTGCATTTTATTAAATTAAAAACGTACTGACGCATTATATCTAAAATCTAAAACGAGAAAACTCGGCTCACACAATGCTGGGTTAGATGCATGTGTCAGTTGCAACTAATTTTGAGCGTTATCGGACAACCACTCTTAGCAGGGACAATACATTCTTCTCACGTGTAGGCTAGAGAAACACCAAAAGTTTCACCTGCCGACTCATTCATACAGTCAAATATTTGAGAACGTTTGAGTGAAACGTAAATTAGCGAAACAACCAACAACAAAAAATCACATTCGCCCATTTGTCGGTTTGTGCGGGTCTGTGTTGTATACGGCTTTAGCTGCCATCTACGCAAGTTGTTCGCAATGAAGCTATAGCGACAAGACGAAACCTGCTATCTCTTGAGCGTTGTTCGTACTTGTACGTATGGACACTGCGTGGAAATGGCGCATGCGCGTGGCGCATGTTACGAAGTGTTCGACGAAAGGATTGTGGCCAGCGGAAAAGTTGCAGGTCCCTCAATAACTTTAGCCTGAATTAGACTGAACATGTGACAATTTTGGTTGCTATTATTACAATCACTTTTTCCACTGCCATCGATTTCCGAAAGCATACTGAAGCATGCTTGGCGCCATTATCCATCAGATCTAACATCAAGCTCACACAATTGAGTAGATGCACTTGTCAGTTACAGATAATTTTGGGTGTTATCAGACAACCGCTCTTACCAGGGACAATACATTCTTCTCACTTGTAGACTAGAGAATGACCAAAAGTTTCACCTGATGACTTATTCATACATTCAGATTTATAAGAGTGTTTGAGTGACAGGTAAATTAAGGAAACAAAAAAAAAGTGAAAACAATTATATACGCCGATTTGTCAGTTTCTAGCGGCCTGTGTGATATACGGCTGTCGCTGCCATCTACACCAGTTATTCGAAATGAAGCTAGAGCGATAGGACGACACCTGCCATCTCTTGAGAGGTCTTCGTACTTGTAGGTGTGGCCGCCGTGAGGAAAATGCGCGTGCGCGTGGCGCGTGTTACGAAGCGTTCGACGAAAGGATTGCGACCAAGTGGGAAAGTTGCAATTTTGCCAATAACTTTAGGCTGAATTAGACGGAACATTTGACAATTTCGGTTGTCGCTATTACAGTCACCTATGAGGGAAAGGTATAGACGGCGTTGCGTTTCCGCTATTGAAATTATTACTCGTCGAAGCGAATAAAATAACCGCACTGATAGAATGGTACCAACTTCATTACGTGACGAGACACAAAAGAAAATGTCTTCGTGGGCAATGGGAACGTTGTGCTGTGATAAACAGTAAATGTATTCATTGACAATGAAAAGAACAGAAATGGTTAATGTCGACAAACGAAGCGACAGAACGAGCTTGCTAAATTAAAAACTAAAATACACAGAATCTATGGGTCACGATGACGTCCATTTTGTACTTTTTTTGTGAATCGGCTTTCGATTTTCTAGGCCACACTTGTCTGACGATTTTCTTGGATAGCCGAAAAACGGTCTGTAACGAGAGGTAAAACAAATATTATCGTGAAAAATCAGTATTGTGTATTTCAGTTTTTAATATGTGTTTCTTCTTCCAAGTACCGACATAATATTCCATAAAAGCTTGCTAAATATTAAAGTACAGTGAAGTCAATCCTGTGACCAATCCGAATGCCGGTTGTAGCTTCCGAATTTTAGTCACTCTTTGGAGATGCTCGACAAACACCAGTGACAGACTCTATAACAGAGTCGTTGTGCATCACGGAGAGGTTTCCTATCGAAATTTCGAGAGCTTACGTTCCAAGAAGAGTCGGGTAATACAGTATTTTCTCCCACAGGCTTCTCGCGAAATTACCAAATGGTTCAAATGGCTCTGAGCACTATGGGACTCAACTGCTGAGGTCATTAGTCCCCTAGAACTTAGAACTAGTTAAACCTAACTAACCTAAGGACATCACAAACATCCATGCCCAAGGCAGGATTCGAACCGGCGACCGTAGCGGTCTTGCGGTTCCAGACTGCAGCGCCTTTAACCGCACGGCCACTTCGGCCGGCTGCGAAATTACCACGCGGAATGTATTTTATCCATAATGGATGCAGCTCAACTCCGTGACTGATCCCTTATGTGGTGTAGAATCAGAACCGCTACCAGTTACAAGAGGACGTTATTTTATTTGACTCACGACCGGTTTCGGGCTTGTGCCCATCTTGAGGTGGTTCACATTCATGTACATCTTTCCATACTCATTGTAGGTGATCAGTATAGCTGGTGTGTCCATATAGTTTCCACAAATGTGATAAATGTAATGTGGAAACGATATGTATACACCAGCTGTACTGATCTCCAATACTGAATGTGGAAACGTGCGTAAATGTCAACAACGTGAAGATAGGCACAAGCCCGAAACGAGTCATGTGTTAAATAAAATCACCTTCTGTTGTGACTGGTATAGGTTATTAGATGACGAGAAAGTTCGAGAAATTAAACGTCATACAGGGGTTAACAGACAATTAATCTTCCCAGGCCCCATTCGTGAAGGGAATAGGAATGGGGAAGGCGGGGAGGAGGTGGTGGGGGGGGGGGGGGGGCAAGGGTAACGACAGTTGTTCTAGAAATACCCTCCGCCACGCACCGAAAGGTGGCTTGCAGAGTTTAAATGTTGATGCTTTGATTTTTATTATTTTGTTCTCTCAGCATTTAGAGTAAAATTTAATAATTTCCACAGTGGTTACTCGCTCAAACAATATGCTTGAAGAACGATTTTTTCCTTCTGTTTATTGGCTTTCGGGACGTGCCCATACATCCATCATAATAGCGGAATGTCGGAGAAATTCTCCGACCGGCCAGGAGTCGAACCCGGAAGCTTTCGGTTAGCAACCCGCCGGGCTGATCGCGCAGTTACCGAGGCGGACTAAAGCGAATGTGGAGAGCTACGTTTGCACAGTTAACAGTATTTACTATTCGACGCTGATGTCAACAAGGCGCTGGCAGCGTGAGCGCGCCGCTTACCTTCCCAGCTGCGTTGAGCTGCTCCGAACTTCACTTCGTGAAGCTCCCGAACTGCCGCGGAGCCGAGCACTCCCGAGGTAGCCCGAGGCCGGCCGGAGCTGATCCTCCCTGTACTGCCCTGAGAAAAAAGTATGCACCGCACCCTCGAGCTCCAGCAGCTGCTTGTACGGCCCAATCAGGAAACATTAGTCCTCACTTGAATCGCAACGCAAAGTTCGTGTCATTTTACAAAGTTTTCTCAGAATCATGAGAAATTGGCACCGCTAATACAAAAGTATTGCTTAACATTGCATTTGTCTACCCTACTGAAAATGCTTTTATACTTTAACGTTTTCATTGGTTTCCATTGTTTTCAGTTTATGCTAGCGATGGCGGTTATAGCTAAAACAAACAGTTTTAGGTTATATCGGTTTTTTCAACGCCAGTTTAACCTGATTGTTAATACTGCTCAAAATAACTGGCTTCTGAAATAACCGATTTTCGGTTTTTTATTTTTCTTGTTCCTGTAACAAGCGCAGAAATCGAACAAAGAATAAAAAAATTTTGACTTCCTCAGAGTCAAGATACATAGTATCAAAATATTAAATTAAATAGGCAAATAACAGAAAACCTAATCCGTCCATTGTGCGCTGCTTTTCTCGAATAGTCATAGGTGGTTGAATAGTACAAAAAATCACAAGTATTCTCCTACTGATTCAAATTTTTTGAAACTCTGCTCAAAAATAATGTTGTAATCCACGATCATACCACTATTTGGACACTACGGATAGTTAGTGCTAAAGGACGAAAACGGAGGTTGAAGAACTATTTTTCGTGTCACGCGTTTTCAAGGGCTACAAACAGATAAAGGCGTATTATGTAAACACAGGTAGCAGATCAGATACTTTCTGTTTATATCGTAAAGTATGAAGGAACTGTTAAGTTACAAGTTTTCTCTCGTCATATGGTGCCGCTAGTTTGTTGTGCCTCTTCCCGCTTTTAAGTTTTTTGAAACTAGTGGAGCATTGTATTTCAGTGGTACCGGACTTTGTGAAATACTTCCAGACTAGGGATTCAGCAATTCCATAATACAACTGATATCTCGCGACGACAGTGGGAAGCTACTACACGGATCATATGAGTCAAGTCTTGCACACTGCATGTAAACACATACCATCTAATAGGTCAGGTCACACGGTAATAGGTACATTACTGCATCTGCAACGCTGTACCAATTTTCCTTGTTGTTCGTTTCTGTCGGCATGGTTATTAAAACAGCACTGATCGCTTTTCCAATTTTCTGTTATAGCCCAATACTTCAAGAGAATGCAAACTTTACGAAAAAAATTGCTCGTTTTTTAAAAAAAAGGTTTATTTATAAATCAAAAATTCCAGCACTACAGAAACGGTAATTGATTTTTCGGTTTTTTCACCCGGTTATAAGTAGAAAACAAAAAAGCCTGTTACAACGTAGCCGAAACAAATACGGAAAAATATCGGTTATTCAGAACTAAAATACTGGTATCGATTTCAACCGGTCAGTTTTACCGATCCCCAGCTCATGGTGGTGCTTACTTTGCGTCCATTGAGTACAGGCCATTTCATATGGCTAACTTCATTTCATTGGTTGGATACTGGGAAAATGAATTCAATGTACAAAAGAGACTACTTCCAGAACTCGTGCAACCCATCCTACAGTACTGTTCAGGTGTGTGGACTCCGTCCCAGATTGGACTAACGAGGGATCTTGAATATACATAAAGAATAAATTTCTTTTATTCCCGTTAATCATCACAAAACGTTTCGGTCAGCAGTGATCATCTTCAGATCTGTTTTATAACGTTTTCTAATATGATAAAACCATAGAGGCATCGTCACCAAATATGCACAAAAGGAGCCTACCATAGTGCATGGTTTTGTGCATATATTGTGAAGATGCCACTATGGCTTTATTATATTAGCTTAGCATCGTGCATCATTTAGTGTATATTTTGTGGCGATGCCACTTGGCTTTATTATATTAGGATATGTTAAAAACACGTCTGAAGATGATTATTGCTGACCGAAACCGATAGTCTACCGACCAAAAGACTTTTGATCGTTGATGGTAATAAAATAAATTTATTCTACACTTCCTGGATCAATGCTTTAATCTGTGACCATGTCGCAGATTGTGAATATACAAAGAAGGACAGTATGAATGATCACAGTTTGTTTGACCCACAGGAGATCATCACGATAATGTTGAAAGAACTGAACTGGCCGACGCTTGACAATAGATGCAAACTATCCTGCGAAGGCATACTTATAAACTTTCGAGAACTACTCTTGAGGAATCTAGCACTGACCTTCAGCCCTCTGAGTATTTTTCTGTAGTAACTATGAAGACAAGACTAAGCTTTTTGAAGCGTGCGTAGAGCTAATGAAGCACTCATTCTTCCCACGCTCCATGTACCAATGGAAAGGGAACAAACAATAAGCATAGCCCTATGTGAAGTACCCTCTCTCATGCACTTCACATCGCTGGGCAGAGTACAGATGTGAACGCAGTTTATTCTGATCTCAGAAGCTTTTCACGAGGAGTGCAAAGAGAAGATTCAGCGACAGAAACTCCCTGTTTTAGAGTAACTGTAATATGCCAGAATAACTGGCGGTGCACAGATTACTTCGCAGACGTTTAGAATTTCCTGTCATAGCTTCTGAATCATACTATTTTATAATATTCTGTACTATTTTCTTGCCAACATTATGAGCCCTCTTTCCCTTCTTGTGATCTGAAGGCATCAGGGAGGCAGAACAAATAATCTCTTTACTAAGCATTTTTCTTTGCATCAACAAAATAGTAAAACAACAGAGCTGCAAATAACCAGAAAATATAACTTGTCTAAATGAACTGTCGTACCTAAGAAGAAACCAGACGTAACGTAGAAGTTTTGTGTTCTACGACAGGTTGTGCATTATAATGAATATGATTCAAAATAGCCGACTCACCAACATTATGAAAAACGACAATACCTCAGAAACAGTGGATCCATAGAGAAAATAAAGTTTATCGCCGTGAAATACACAAGATGTCTCAGGAGTAGTCAATATTCAGAGATATAACAGAAAACAGCGTTCGAAGCTAAAAGTCTTGTAAACATGGACTCTAAAATGCATGCCTTAAGAGCTACGAACGCTTGTTTAGTAGAAGAGATGTGGTTTACAGTAGCGAAGATTAACAAGTACTCACAGTTCTTAAGGTATGCACCTTATAGCCCATGTTTACTGGAGATTTGTTTCTTTTTTTGGTCCGTACTATCTTCTCCCAAAATATGGAAAGCAAAGAGTAGACTAGACTTGTTTCACAGCATCGAAGATGAAGTGCTCATAGCTTTTAAGGTATGCATTTTGGACGCCATGTTTACTAGACATTTTTGCTTCGAATGATCGTTCCTGTCATACCTCTGAATATTCACCATCCTTCCTGGGACAAACAGCGTTTTTGATATGTTTCTTGCCGTTAAATTACTAAAAAAAAAAAAGGGAAGGAATACAAACGCTGAGGAGTGTTGAAGGTTTCGTAACAGGACTGTGATAAGAACTACACATGGTGATTTTTTTCTACCGTGTACAAGCTCTAGGGATTGATCGATGAGAGGATACGGAACAAAAAAGGTCTAATGAACTTGTGTCTGGAAATGCATTGTTCCACGCTAGAGACCATTTATTCACTCATACATTGTTACAGAGACTACGGTCTTATACGATCTGTACCATGCAGCCACAGTTACAGTACGTGGTGAAAATGGTTTCCACGTGCCTCAAAACATGTATGCACGCGTCGTAGCATGTTCGTCTCACACGTTTACGTCGTCCAAGCTGCATCCGAACAGTGTCAAAGGCAGCATGAATACGCTGCTCCAGTTTCTCCACATCTGGAATGGGCTCTATATACACGATACTTTTGAGACGGTCCCACAAATCACACGCGTTGAGATCCGGTGAATGAGCAGGCCATGCGAGTGGACCCCTCGTCCGATCCATCCACCGAGGAAGACACGACTGAGATGCGTCCGGACGTTAACGGCGAAGTGGGCTGGAGCACCATCACGTAGCAACCACATAACCCTTCGAATCATCAGTGACGCTTCTTCCAGCAGAGGAGGTAAAGTCATCTGGAAGTTCCGGCCTGTTGAGCGACGTGGAAAGAAGATTGCTCCCAAAATACGATCGCCAATATCCCTGTACACACATGCCGGCAGAACCGATACTGATTATTCGCTGTCACCGTACCATGTAGGTTCTGTATAATATGCCATATATGACTGTCCGGAACTTGAAGATACCACTCCGCGTAAAGGTGGCCTCTTCTGTGAATAGAATGGATGACACAAAAAAAATGGTTCAAATGGCTCTGAGCACTATGGGACTTAACTGCTGAGGTCATCAGTCCCCTAGAACTTACAACTACTTAAACCTAACTAACCTAAGGACATCACACACATCCATGCCCGAGGCAGGATTCGAACCTGCGACCGCAGCGGTCGCGCGGTTCCAGACTGTAGCGCCTAGAACCGCTCGGCCACTCCGGCCGGCAATGGATGACACAAATCCCGGAATTGTGGTTACCTGGTGAAGAAAGCTCCCGATATGGAAAGTCTGTCGCTAGTAAGCCCTGCACACGCTGTGAGTGATAAGGGTGTTAACAATTCTCATGGAGAATGTTTGACACGGTCGCTTGGCTTACCCTGTACCGGCGGCCCAACTGCCTGGTAATGACGCGGCGGTCGCCTTCCACAGTGTTATTCAAATTTTCCTCCAAGTCTGGTGTCCGAACATTTCGGGTGCATGCTACATGATTTCCTGCTTCCCAAAACGACCCTGTCTCAGACAAACAGCGAAACACTGTTGGAAACACATTGAATGCTGTGTCCTAATACAAACTTCCTGCCCGCCGTCCGTTGCCATTTGCCTTTACATAAGTAAACACCTTGTTGGCAAACTCTCGATTCGAATACAGAACCACTGTATAAAACGCTGTATAACATCCACTACAAGGTGAGTCAGCAAGAGAAGTGAATCGGACACACCACATTACCAATTACTACGGCAGGAGATGGCGTTAGAGCATGACGTATAAGGAACAGTACCACCCTCTAGGAGGAACTTATGCGTACTGTAACTGTGGCTGCATGGTACAGCGCGTATTAGACCGCAGTCTCTGTATCAAATTATGATTGAATAAATGGTCTCTAGCATGGAAACCATGCATTTGCGGACATGAGTTCATTATACCTTTTTTGTTCCGTATTCTCTCATCGATCACCCTGTATATACGCCAAACGGATATAACATTTAATTTATGATTTACAGAACACTCTTACACAAGTAATAAAACTGCTTTAGTAGTACATTTTGCAAAGGAGAATTAGAATATGGGCTCTATTAAAAAACAGTTAATGATATTTTTTTGAAAGATTTCTTCATGCCTTCAGCTGCCGTTCTCTTTATTTCATGTACGATTGTTCAATTTTGGCCTTAGGCTATTTTCAAAGATTTTATGGGTGACTTTTTAGTAGTAAATTATGTCATGTTCGTTGTTGCTGCTATGACACCATGTTATGCTCATAAAATAAATTCGAGATGTTCATACTATTTTAGCAACACTTTACTTTCGAGCAGTTGTTGCAAAGTTCTTCCATAATTTTCAGAGCGATAGGGTCCGAAGCTGCGATGAACTTTTTTTAAAGATTTCTTGATGCCTTCAACTGCCATTCTCTTTATTTCATGTAGGTTATTAATGACACACTTGGTCGCATTAGATGGATGGAGATCTATGTTTCAAAAAGAAGGAATAATTCTGTCGTATGCTATGATATTTTGGGGCAACCGTCCGGGGTCAGGGATTTTCTCTGCCTCGTGACGACTGGGTGTTGTGTGATGTTCTTAGGTTAGTTAGGTTTAAGTAGATCTAAGTTCTAGGGGACTGATGACCATAGCTCTTAAGTCCCATAGTGCTCAGAGCCATTTCATTTGGGGCAACCAATGTTTACTCATTAAGAATATTCTTAGCCCAGAAACAGGCTGTCATATTGATCTGCGGTGTCAACTCGCAAATTTCGTGTACGTCTCCGTTCAGCTTCTCGGAGTTCTAACCCTACCGTTCCTCTGCGCCGTCATGAGATTTGTTATCGACAATATTGATTTAATTCAGAAGAAACCGCGTCATTCATTTAGCGAACACTGAACGGAACAATGATTTTCATTTTTACAATGCTCTTTGCCTTCGTTTCTGAGTAATCAGTGCAGATGGTTTCCACATGGAGTACCTGTGTTCGGTTCCCGGTACTGACAAAGATTTTTCCTTGGTGGGAGGACTGGACCGGGGTGCACTCAGTCTCGTGATGTCAACTGAGGAGCTACCTGATTCAGAGGTAACGGGTCCAAGTTCTAAAAGTCGATAAATTCAGGGATTGCGTTGTGCTGGCCGCATTCACATGACGCTACATGGCATAGGAAGTCACGGCGGGTGGTCGAAATCGTGTTGCCTTCAGGAGCTGGTACTGGAATTTCGTTTTCGTTTCGTTTTACTTGTATAACGCTTTCTTTGCCGTTGTACTGAAAGGTGTGCGCTATTCGGCAGGTTTCATTTTCGGTAGGGTTCCAACAGTAATGAAAAAAAACGTAAGTGGTAAACCCGAAGTCTTCATATGCACGATGACAGGTTTCCCTGTGTCAGTCTTATTCTATGCATGAGTGCCTCGCAGTAGTTGAGGACGTCTCTGTAGTATATTCTTCATTTGTATACTTTCTTAATTTTAAGTGTCTTATTAATTCTTTCATTTGTTTCTTTATAAATTTTCTAAGCAGCATTTTATGAACTATGCACTGACTCGTTTGAAGGTCAGAAGCCTTTGGTTGGAATGGTCCCACGTAGCCTAATCCAAATACTGCTGAGCGAACAGAACTAGACCTCCACCTATGCCTTGTATTTCAACATCTGTGTTTAACAAACTACTCACTGAACGTTCGCTGAACAACCTATCTTTCTGACTCCCCATTATATACAGTGCTTGACATCCGATAGCAGCGTACTGTTCTCTCTAGCCCAGCATAATGCGGGGAAATACTGACGTAACAGCTATGCGTCATAAGAAATGCAGCGTATCCCAGGTATCAGCGTGCACCTCATACATTTTTACTAACGAACATTATATGCAACCAATTATCTTTCGTCTTTTTGTTTTAGTACACGTAGTACTAACCGAACGGCTTAGCTTCAAAAATGCGTTATAGAAAGGCATGCCTATATTTATAGCATTTCTAGATTTAGGAAAAGCTTTTGACAACACTGACTGAGCTACATTCTTTGAAGTAGGAAAGGTACCACGAGTATAATATAGGGAACAAAAGGTTATCTACACCTTGTACAGAAAGCGATTGCAGTTATAAAAGTCGAAGGAAAATGAAAGAAACCAATAATTGAGAAGGGAGTCAGACAGGGTTGTAGCCTACCCCCCACATTATTCAGCTTATACACTGAGTAAAAAGTAAAGGAAACGAAGGAGAAATTTGGAAGGACAAAATTCAGGGTGAAGAACAGACACCACGAATTCATATAATTAATAAAAAAGATTGATGTTTGCCGATGACATCGTAATTTTGTCAGATAGGGTAAAGTACTTCGAAGAGCATTGGATCAGAAATTGATGTGTCTTGAAAAGATGCTATAACATGAATATAAAAAAGTAAAACAATGACAATGGAATGTAGTCAAATTAAATCAGACGATGCTGACGGAATTATATTAGAAGATGAGACATAAATATTAGCAGATGACTTTTGCAATTCGGGCAACAAAATAACTGACGAAGTCCGAATTAGAGAGTATATAAAATGCACGCCGGCAGCAACGAGCAAAGCATTTCAGAAAAATAAATTTTTCTTTCAATACTAAATATAAATTTGAATGTAAGTCTTTTCCGAAAGTATTTGTCTGGAGTGTAGCCTTGTACGGAGAGGAAACTTGGACGATAAGCAATTGATTGGTTCAAATGGCTCTGAGCACTATGGGACTGAACATCTATGGTCATCAGTCCTCTAGAACTTAGAACTACTTAAACCTAACTAACCTAAGGACAGCACACAACACCCAGCCATCACGAGGCAGAGAAAATCCCTGACCCCGCCGGGAATCGAACCCGGGAACCCAGGCGTGGGAAGCGAGAACGCTACCGCACGACCACGAGATGCGGGCATAAGCAATTGAGACTAGAAGAGAACTGTTACATGATAAATTAGTAAGGAAACGGAAGAGTAACATTTTCTAAGTTCCAACAGCCGGCATTACTCAATTAAGCGGAAGTATCAATAGCCGCCAACAGGGAAGCATCATTTCAACACCGTTAGTCGGTCAGGAAGACAGCAACCTAGTCACTCTTGTGTGTGACTTTCATGTGAGCTCAACAGAAAATGGTTGTAAGTGCACGGAGCGACCTGCCTTCGTTACTTTCGTGATGCTACGTAAGTGACAATAGGTAGGACGCAGCGTTGCCTGACAAGAGTTTGACTAAGCAGTAAAGACCCTGTAACAGCTTCGTTAAGCAAGTGTAGTGGAACGGAAGACCGCTGATGACTCCAGAAGAGCAGAATCTATTCGAATGACGTCGTATAGGAGAGCTTCTCCTTGACGACGTAGATACTCCACCCCCTACTAGTTCAGAGCATTCAGTCAATGCGGTTGATGCCGTTCACATCATTCGCACTTGATTCTCTGGTTATGGCATGGTAACATTTTGGGTGTAAGATTGTCTAGTGTTGGTCTTACACTTGCTGCCTTACGATTAGATAAGCGATCCTTAGCCGCGGGTAATGAGGTCTAACATCTTGTACTGAAATCAGCCCAGCAGCCAGGACTGATGTGAAGTCGAGGGATCCACCAGCACGGCTCCGGTTCAGAGCAGAAGCTGCCCTAAAACTCCAGCGTCGCGCAAATCTGATGGCCTACTGTACTAATGGGCCAGGTCCAGCATTCAGCACGTCATCAAGGCATTCGACATCGCGATCTAACTGAAGGGACAACATGGGCAGTGATCTGAGAGGGTCCGAGTAGTATTTATTTATTTATTTTTCAAGTAAAGACCTGCTGCCTGTTATTATACAGCAGGTCGTACATTGTGTCGTTTTACATGTTATATCATACAAATCCAGTTTTATTACTGGTATATTTTTTGTTGGACATTTTACAAAAGGAAATGATTTCCTGCTTCGTAAAGCGACTCTGTCTCAAACAAACAGCGAAACACTGCTGTATACATTGAATGCTGTGGTGGTTGTCGGCGGGGATAGGTCTCCTAATACAACCTTACTGTCCGCCGTCCGTTGCCTTTTCATAAATAAACACCATGTCGGCAAACTCTCGTTTCGAATATGCACATAAGAAATGCACATACACAATTTTCTTTAAACTTGTTGCTTGCTTAGATAATGATAATAAATAAAATACATAATAGATCGTGGATTTATTTTAAATTGAAATTAAAAGTGTATTTAATGGAAGAAACAAGAGATAGCAATTTGGCTTAGATACGATGTGACAGTTCCCTCTGTGTATTCTGCAAGTATGGTTACATCTGTCACATCTGTTGTCTTGACAGTGGTAATACTTAATTTAATGTACTGTTTAGTTAGAGACTACTCCTCTAAACGGTATATGAATCAAACACCCACGAAGCGGTCACCGCCATCTCCAAGCAGGGCTACCGCTGGGGCGTTCCTACCTCGCTATCGGGCGGCAAACCGCTGCGCCAGGGTTTCAACGACTTCCTCTCCGAACTAACGCAGCGTCCATTGGAACAGTGAGTCCTCTGTTGGATTCAGCGGGTTCCTCTCCAGATTACATAGACACCAGCCGTCACAGGAAACATGGCTACGACTTGTATTCTGAGTAATAAATGGAATAATCTTGGATACAATTTTATTTCGTCTAAAACACTGTTTTATTGCGTCTAACGACGCCACACACGTCTTTGATCAGCACCCTGACAAAACAGTAGGGATTTACAGCCCAGCAGTGGGCTACACTTACAGCAAACAAATTTTTGATATGTGGTGCTACAGGAGAATGCTGAATATTAGAGTGATAGATCGAGAAATGAGGTGGGAATGAATGAATCAACTGAAAAAAAATCTACGGTTCAACTTCACTGAAAGAAGGGATCTGAAGACTAGATGCACACATAGGTTTCAATAAATCATCAAGCTGGTAAAGGAGAGAAGTGTGGGCGGTAAAAATTGTAGAGGGAGAACAAGGGTTGACTGCAGTAAGCAGGTTCAGATGGAATGTAGATTGCAGTAGTTCTGCAGACGTGAAGAGGCTTGCACACGATAAACTAGCGTGGAGAGCTGCATCAAATCTGTATTTGGATTCAAGACCACGGTAATAACCGTTTAATTGCTACTTCTACCCAATAATATCCTTGTTTAATGTATCTACGTCATCTGGTCCCTATGAACTACTCCCCTCACCCAACCATCGCTTATTCTCCTTCTTGCTAACGCTAGAATTTCAAAATGGTATTAGAATTTTTGAAGGTTCAAAAATTTGGTTTAAAAACATGACACAGTACTCTAATGAACATAACTATAAAATCTGCTGAAGCAACTCTTCCTTACACGAATATATATATGTACGAATAGACAAAGAGAGAGTTTCATTCCATCTACAATACCCGACATCTTCCTACTGTTTCATTGAGTATTGTTGACAATGCGACCGGAAACCACACGCAGATGTGTCTTTAGGAATATTTTTATCCTTTTTTATCATTAAATATATAGTTACTTGACAGATTTTATAGATTCTATACATATTTCTCGTCTCTTGTTTTTATCGATTGACAGTTTCAAGATAATCAAGTGCTGGTTGAAATGGTTACGGCTTTCTGAAATGTGTTAACTTGAGTGAATTGTAATTAGTTGTTTATGATTTTGAAGAACCCTCCGAAAACTGTAATCCTTACTGATGACACAAGCATTCTAATCAAAGATAATACTAATCAAAAGCAAACTTAATGTTTGTTCAGCAGAAACGAGTAGTAAGAATAATATTATGCAGAAGATATTTTGAGGATCTTGAAATGAATACACATACTTTCCAATACATTTACTCTGTAATGGTGTTTGTTTCTGATAGCAAAGGTCACTTTCAACTGAATATGCACACTCAGAATAAGAGGTACAAAAATAATTTTCAAGTAAACTTTGCCTCCTCGTCCAGAAATTGGAGTGGAGTTGTATAATCCGGTGGGAAGAGTTTCAACAAACTCGAAGCTAACAATTAAGGAAGAAATTGGGGATCCCAGACAATCCAAAATAAAATTAAAAACATACCTAATTAGCAACTATCCCTCTACAAATTTTCGAAAAATATAGATCGAGGGATTGAAAAGTTCTGATAGCTGCGTGCCAAGTAGCAACATTCGTTATAAAGCTGTATTACAAGTAATAAAGCAGTATAAATAGTACTCAGTATTTATTAAGGTGATGTAAAATCTGCGGCACAAGCCCGTGACCGGACTATCGGCCTCACTGCATGCTTTCCATTCGTCGTGGCACCAGGGAGGGGAGGGGAGGGGGTCCTTACAATGGCTGCCGTTTACCCCCTCGAACCATCCGTGGTGCTCAGTTTGGCAGCACACTGAGTGGACCTGGGACCGTCTTGGAGGACTGGAACGTGGAAAAATTTGCACCCCTATTCGGAATTGAACCTAGGTCTTGCAGAACCTTAGTCTAGTGCTCTGCCCTCTTTTTCCTTACCGGTTTCCAGTGGCATGCTCTAACGCTTTTTTTAAACCCATAACATTAATTTATTGAATATTCTACATGTCAAATTATTTACACTGAAATAAAAAAATAAATACGAACATGAAACATATTGCAACTATCAAAATAGAATTAAGTAGGAGAAGCTTAACAGAAGTATCTGACACAGTCAGCTTCAGGCTGGTGCAGATAAGGTGGACAGGGATCAAATCCCCCACGATATCTGAGTTGCTCCCTCACATAGGGTTTTTTGTTTTGTTTTCTTCCCAAAAACAGTACCAGTACCGGAAAAGGAAGGATTACACAGAAAACCAGAGATAAGAAAACAAAAGCGGAATGAGGGCACCAATAGCTGCCGGAACTACCCACTGACCTGTCTTTGAAAGATATGATTCAATACGCTGGCAAAGAGTTCTCGAAATCGGAGCAGTTTCAAGCAGGACCAGTACACCGTTAAGTCGTAGACATAAACTGGAGAAAAGTCAAATTGTCATCATCGCCATTGCCAGCAAAGACATAATGTTCAAAGTGACCAACCAACCATATGATTGTATTAAATTTTGTCCTCGGAAAATAATAAGTAGCAGGCCGCAGAATTATATCAGTGGAATACACAGGTTCAAGAGATTGAGTAAGAACAACCAATTGCTTCCTGAACCAGGACCAGTTTTCCGGATGATCACGACCAGTAAACCGATGCTGCAGCGTATCTCGGGACGCACACCTCCTGCATTTGTCTTTATCACTAATCCCAATTCATTATAGGAGCTGGTTGGTAGAAATCAAACTGTTGACCACCCTGTACCAGGGCAAGGCCGTTGCCATTGGTAGAACCGGAATGATGCTGGCCCAGACAATTTTCCAGGATGTTTGTGGTGATAATAGTTCAACGCTTTGGGGCAAGAATCCCTTCCCAGTGAGCCTACAAAAACTTGGTTGTGAGCACTGGCCACCACAATATGTCAGCCCCCAGACAGCTCACAGCTAGGTAGAATTCTCGAATGTGTCTCGGTTTAAAATTCAGACGAACAACATCAACAGGGGCATCAAGACTCCCTGGATGCAATAAGGTGAACAGCCGAGACGTAAACTCCAGTGAGTGATCATCTATATGGTGCTTCAAACATATAAGACGGGCGCCTTCCTCTTAATGTCACAAAGGTCCAATACGCCGAGGGAACGTGTTTTCGTCACACTCTCATATCGCAACGTGAAGACGTGACACTTCCATAAAAAGTGAATGGACAACTACTTCAGTTTCTTAGCTATCATGGAGGGAGGCGGGAAAGGTTGTGCGATGTAATATACCTTGCGCAACACGTACATTCTGATCGTGATTTAGATCTCACCTCCAACTCTTCCATCTGTCACCGCTTTAACTGCAACAATTTTGCTTCAAAGCATAATGTACCTTCAATCTGCAGGGAGATGCAATCCCCACTATCATACAAATTGCGCAAGAGAGAATAATAAACTCATCAGTTCTTCAAAAATCACTCTCCTTATCAGCACTACAAGTGATCAAAGACTGATGAAGCTTCGCTTTAGCAAGGGCAGTCCACCATTCCTGTGTGATCTGACCAGAAGGTGAAACTCAGTGTGTGATTCAAGCTTAATATGGCTGTCATTGGGTGATTCAATCCTGAGGTCGCTTTTGTTGGGTGATTACGACCTGTGATCACTCTTGTTAAGTGATCTGACCATGAGGTCGAACTCATTGTGTAATTCAAGCCTCAGATTGTCTTCATTGCATGATTCGAGCCTAATGTGACCTTCATTGTGTGATTCAATCTTGAGGGGGCTTTCATTGAGTGACTCAAACCCGACATAAATTTAGCTGGGTGACTGGACCATCATGTTTCCCTCATTGGGTTATTCGATCCTGAAGTCACCTAAGTTTAGTGAAGTGACACTGACGTGGCCTTGATTGGGAGATTCACACTTTTTATTTGATCATTCCTGAGGTCAGGTCACTATCGTTGGGAATTTCGTTCTGAGGTCGCCCTTTGGATCATTGTACTCTGATGTCAGCCTTCTTGGGTGACTGGACACCGAGGTCCTACATGGTTGTTAATTGGACCCTGAAGTCTCCTCTGTTGGGTGACCAGACCCTCTGGTTGTCTTTGATGTGTGAATGAGCACTGAGTTGCCTGCACTGGGAAGTTGGATCTAGAGGTTGCCCTCATTCCCTGTTTTGCCCTGAGGTCCCTGTCATTGTGTGACTGGACACTGAGGTTTCCTCTACGGGTGTTTTGATGTTGAGGGTGCCCTCATTCAGTGATTCACCACCGAGGTTGGCTTCGTTGGGTGGTTCAGTCATGATGTCGCCATCGTTCAGTGATTCGACTCTGAGGTCACCCTCATTGGGTGAATGAAACTGGACATCTTCTCTATTGGGTGACTGGACTGTGAAATCAGCTTTGTTGGGTCATTTGCCTTGTGTCACCTTCTGTAGATGAATACACCACAAGGTCCCATCATTGAGTGATCGGATCATTAAGATGGATTTGTCTAACTGGACCCTGAGGTGTTCCTTGTCTGATAATTACACCGCAATGTCGCCCTCCTTGAGCCATCGGACCCTGACATCAGCATTGTTTGGTGATTGGTTCCTGAGATCACCCTTGTTGGGTGACTGGAATGTGAAGTTACCCTCATTCTATGTTTTAAATCCAGTAGTCACTCTCATTGGCTGAATCAACCCCAAGTTCACCCTCATTGGGTGATTGTGACCTGAGGTCATCCTCACTGGAAAATTCGCCCCTGAGGTCTCCTTCATTGGGTGGCTGTACTCTGAGTCACACTAGTAGTCTGTTGGTTCTATCCTGAGATCTCTATCACCATGTGACTGGTCTGTGATTTCGCCTTTATTGTGTTATTCGACCATGAGGTCAGCACTTTTGCTTGATTTGCCCCTGAGGACGCCCTCATTAGGTGATTCGATCTTTATGGCAACTGTAGTTGGCTATTTGATCCTGAAGTAACCCTTGTTGTATACTTCAACCCTGAGGATAGCCTCAGTAAGTGATTGAACATTTAAGTCGCCTTTATTGGTTATTCCAACACCTACACTGTACTTGTAGGGTGATAGGATGCTGTTGATGCCATTATTGGGTGATTCAACGCTCAGATCACCCTCGTTTTGTGATTCGACTCTAAAGTCGCTCTACTGGGTGATTCGATCTCATAGTCACCCTCAGTGCATGATTAAACCCTGACGTAACCTTTATTGTGTAATTGGACCCTGAGGTAGTTCTCACTAAGTAATTCTACTCTCAGGTCGCACTCATTGAGTGTATGGAGTATCAAGATGCCTTCATTTGGTGATTGGATTCTGAGATCACCCTCACTGGGTGATTTTACCCTGAGGTCAGCGTTGTTGAGTGATTGGACCCAGAGGTTGTGTTTTTTGGTTCATTGGATGTGGGGTCACCCTTGTTGGGTTACTGGACCCGGTCACTTTCATTGGGTGAGTCGACCATCAGGACATCCTCATTGGCGATTGTACTCTGACGTTACCATCATTGGGTGATTGAACACTGCTGTCACTCTTGTGTGGTGATTCAATCCAGATAGTAGCTACCATTTCATTGCACCATCCCACTTTCTATCACAATCACTTTAAATCTTTGATTTTAACTGTTCATGGTGAAGTGGGGCAGCCCTAGACAACATCTACTACCAGAAAAAAATATAACCTCTTCCCATGAACAAATATGACTAAAAAAAAGTTAAATTATAAATTTAATCGAATATGAAGATTATTGAAAATCAGTTAATTATATATTTTAACTGAATAAGAAAGGCTATTCCATGAAAAAATATAAACTTTAATAATATCAACTCTAAAAGTAAAAACCATAATATGAAATATAAAACATCTAATAAATTATTTATCTTATAAATTACTTCCCAAATCTAGTATTCATAACCTACATTAAAAAATAAAACCTCATTTTTCCATTTTTAACATCATAATAAATTTTTTATTTATCATTTTTATTGTATTCTATTTTTTGTTTTATTTTAATATATTCTTTTTTAAATACAATACATTTTTCCTTACAAATGAATAAGTAATTGAAAAACTTCACTGTAGTGCCTCTTCATGAATACTGTAAGATAAATAATTTAAGGGAATATTAAAAATTACGAAAATGTAAATTAATCAATTTCTAATTAAACACATCATAATCACTCAAAGAAAAATCAAAACGCAAATTGAAACAGTTACCATATTCTAATACAGAAAACAGTGATGAAATTTTTAAAATGATGAAGCTTAGTTATGAAAAGAAATATTTCCTATTTCCACTAATATCTGCTTGGGAAAATAAAAAAAAACATAAAAACAGCTAACCAGTATTTAGTTAATAAAGCATTTAAAAAAATTACAAATTGCAAATTACAAAACTAATATAAAGGCAAGTGAGCCTATTGAATAAATCGAAAGTATAAATTATGACAGTAGTTAAAATCTAAAACTACATAATGGGTTGAAAATGAATTCTATATTTTATTGTGCTACAGAATGCAGACCAGCAACAAACCAAGAAGTTAGGACATCAAACTCAAAATTATAGGATTATTACAGAAAAGACATATTTAAGAAATTTAAAAAAGGGAAACAAAATATTTTAACACAAATGTCTAATTTTCAAACACACAGATCAGGATAGACATTAAATAGAATTATTCAAATACAGTTAGCAATTAGTAGATATATTCCATTAAGAAGTTCATCATGTATTGATCAGCAGAGAAAAGGCTAGCTGGTATATAGTGCAATGTACAGATAATCTGTCTTTCACGATAACCATTCTGATGAAAGGTGACTTCGAGAGACCATTGAAAATTTTTTTCTGATCTGAGGGCAAAGGTTTTATCATCTGACAGGCAAAGGTCCCAAGTTTGAGTCTCGGTCCAGTACACAGCTTTAATCTGCCAGGAAGTTTCATATCAGTGCACAGTCTGCTGCAGTGTGAAATCTTCATTCTGGAAACATCCACTAGGCTGTGGGTAAACCATGTCTCTGCAATATCCTCTCTTCCAGGAGTGCTAGTTCTGCAAGGTACGCAGGAGTGCTTCTGCGATGTTTGGAAGGTAGGAGACGAGTTACTGGCGGAATTGAAGCTGTGAGAACGGGACGTCAGTTGTGCTTGGGTAGCTGAGTTGGTAGAGCACTTGCCCACGAAAGGCCAATTTCCAACTTCGAGTCTCGGTCCGGCACACAGTTTTAATCTGCCAAGAAGTGTTATACAGATGATTTTAATATTCTTAGCAAAGATATCGACATTAATATAAATATTGGTGGTGGCTGGGTTCATCCAAATCATACTACATTATATAAATTATTCAAGCTGTTGGCTCAGATTAACTACATATTATCTAAACTCTAAGAAAAACATTAATTGAAAACTATGTTTCAAAATTACTTAATTTTTTAGCTGTAAACAGGATATTTTATCAAGAACAGAACATCATTTCATTTTTTAATCACTTTAAATAAATTTAACTTCCTTTCTTTCTAAGAGATTGTATGTGGAAGGCCATATACTTTATAATGGCAATATAAAAAATGTAGTACTTTATCATTTAGAAAAATTTGGAGGATTATAAAGAAGTGATGTCTGAAAGAGATTTAACTATAATTTTTACTTTTCTTCAAGTGCTAAGGATTCCAAATTGAGATAGGCCGATTAAAATGAAGGTGGTAAGCAAAGATAAATTATACTGTACCAAAAAATGGTAAAATTATTGTTGAAAAAAGGAAATTCTAGTAACTAATGTTATGTATGAACCTGAATATGAATGTGAATTAGAGCAAGATAGCTTAAAAAGTCCTAAAAATCATTATTTTTCTATGGATTTCATACAGAAGGAATCGCCGTGTGGAATAGTAAAAAATAATTTTGAGTTAGATGTAACAAATCATTACAATTCATCAGTTTAATATGCCTTATTTTACTATTGTTGTTTTTCAAGTAAAGCACAAAGTAATCACTTGGTTGAATATTCACTCTCTGACAATGTTCAGCTGTATAATGTTTATTCCAATATGAAGTGAATGAAATTTTTCCTCAAGACATGAGAATTTAAACCCACTACCCATGATTAATTTCCTGATTTTAAGCAAGTAACACAATTAAAATGAGGTACTGATACAAACCCATATACTTTCATTATTTGTTATTTATATTTTTATTATTTATATATTTCAATTATGGCTGGAAGAAAAAAATATTGTAGCAACACAAAAAATTGCTATTAAATTATGTGCTAGTTTTAATGATGAAATTCCTAATGATACTTTAGCTTATATAATTTTTTAGGGAAGACGAATTTAGCTTATAATGGTTAGTATAGAATATTATCTGAGAATTTTTAAATCACTATCAAAATTTTTATCTTTATATATTTTTTTAATTTTTGTAGTTATATTTGTTTCTACCTTTACATGTTTTGGTTAATGAGCGAAAACCTTTCAAAAACAATGTACATACACAAATATAATTTTGTAATCCTTTTCCTAATCAAATTTTGCTAAATTGTAATTATGTCATATTTTAGACAAATTCCTTAATGGTAAATTAAAATTTTCAAAAATCATAACGATATTTATAAAATTCACAATTCGCTATTTCTTCAGTTATCAGAAAGACAGTGTTTTACTTTTCGTTTTCTTCCCAAATACCTGTATCTGTTTGGTCATAATGAGAAAAGTAAATTCGAATAAGTAGAATGTTTCTCTATAATTAAATTAAAATTATCATAAAATCTTTATGTTTTATACTTCTTAATAGATCTATAATTAAAGATTGTTTAAAACTATATTTCCAAAAATCGCATTTAACTTTCTTCCCTCTCGATTTATTTTTACTATCATCAAAACCATTTTTGTGAAATTTAAATTCATCTCACACATTACTTATATTTTAAGTGTTCTAATTTACAAAGTACAAAATTTATGGGAATTTTTAAAAATGAAACAAAAGAGTTTATATTTTCTATATAGTTTGTGAGCATTTGAATATTAGATTTGGGGAGATAATTTGCAAGAAAAGAAATTTATTAGACTTTAAAAAATAAAAAAAGATTTCATGTTTTTATATAGGTTGTGAATATTTGAATCCTAAATTTAATGTGCTAAGTTATAAGAGTAAAAATTTGTTAAATTTTTAAAAATGTGTTTATTTTTTATTAGAATTATATATTTAGATTTTGCATTTTTTACTTCATATTTTTTGTGAATGAGACTTTTTTATTCAGTAAAAATACCTTATAACTCACTGATTTTCGGTCTTTTTCATAGCAGTTAAATTTATAATTTAACTGATTTTTTAAATCAGGTTTTTTGTGGGTTTTTGTTAATTTTCTTCCCTAGTAGTAGGTGATATTTGGGGCAGCCTCATATTATCATAAAGGGTTAAAATCAAAGATTTTAACTGATTATGTTAAAAAGTGCAGTGGTACTGCCAGATATCACCTACTCCTGAAAACTACCTCATTAGATGAATCCGTCCTGAGGTCACCATAGCTGCTTGAGTCAAACCAGGGGTCACCCTCGTTGGGTGAGCAGACTCTGAGGTCTCACTCGTGGGATGATTAACCCTGAGGTCGCATCATTGGGTGAATCGACCCTGAAGTTTCCCTCATGATGTGATTCGAGACTGAAGGCGCCCTTGTAGGGTGACTCTAACCTGATGTCACCCTTGTTATGTAATTCAGCCCTGACATCACTTTTTTTTTGGTGTTTGATCCTCAGGTCCTCCTCATTTGATGATTCGACCCTTAGGTTGCCCTCATAGGTGATATGATCCTGAGGTCGCCTTTGTTGTGTGATTCGAACCTATGGTGACTTCCGTTGTGTGATTTGAGCTTCAGGATTCCTTGGTAGGGTAACTGGATCTTGGTATAGCCTTCTTTGTGCAATTAGATCCTGAGGTTGCTTCATCAAGTTACATGCTGCACTGGGTGATTGGAATACCAGGTTACCTTTGTTGTATGATTGGACCATGTGTTTTCTTTCATTGTGTGGTTGGATCCGGAAGTTACCCTCTTTCAGTATTAGGACCCTGAGGGCATTTTGTGATGTGACACTATGCTGAGGTCATTGAGCAATCCAACACTGAATTCACTCTCATTGGGTGGTTCAACCCTGATGCCACTCTCATTAGGTGATTCAACACTGAAGTTTCTCCCAGTGGGTGACTGGACCATGAGGTCTGACTTTTGGATGACTGTACCCTGAGGTCACCTTTATTTGGTGATTCGACATTGAGGTGGACCTCATTTACTGGTTGGACTCTCAGATCACCCAAATTGGGTGATTTGGTATTGAGGTCGCCCTCATTGTGTGACTGTAGCCTGAGATGGCCACCATTGAGTGATTCGATCCTGATGTTGCACTTTTTGTATGTTTGGAACCTGAAGTCTGCCTCATTGGGTAATTCCACCCTGAGATCACCCTAGCTGTTTGAGTCAAGCCAGTGGTCACCCTTGTGGGTTGATTGTACCATGAGATAAATCCTGAAGTCGCCATGACTGAGTGATTCAACACTGATATCTCCCTCATTAAGTGAACCAACCTTGAGGTCAAGCATGTAGGGTGACTCGAACCTGATGTTACCTTTTTTGTGTCACTGGATACAAGCTGTCCTATTTGTTAGGTGATTCAATCCTGACAATGCCTTTGTTGGGTGACTGGACCTTGAGGTCATCTTCAATGGGAGTATGACCCTGAGGTCACCTTTGTTGGATGATTGGACACTGAGGTCGCTCTCTTTGGGTTGTTCGACCATGAAGTCACTTTTGTTGTTTGATTCTAGTTGAAAGTCATTTTTGTTGGATGATTCAAGAGTCAGGTCACCCTCATTGGGTGATTCTGTGTGACATCACTCTCAAAGTTGATTTGACCCAGAGAATGCCTTCATTCTATGGCTCAACACTGTGGTCACCTTTGTACTGTGACTGAAATCTAAGATCGCTTTCATTGGGTATTTCGAACCAGAGGTCCCATGCTTGGGTGATTCTACCCTGAGGTAGTCCTTCTTGTCTGATTCGACTATGAGGTTACTCACATTAAGTGATCTCGCTCTGAGATCACCTTCATTGGTGATCTGACCCTGAGATAATTCTGTTCGGTCCATTCGACTCTGATGTTACTCTCATTGGGTTATTTGGTCCTGATGTTGCTGTCATTGCATTTTTAAATTCTGAGATAGAACTTGTTGAGTGACTGAGTCTGAGGTCGTCATTGATGGTTGATTTGACTCTCAGGTGATTTGATGCTGAGGTCACCATTGTAGGATAACTCGTACCTGTTGCTGCAGGTGATGGTTTATTCAATCTTGAGGTCACTACAGTTTGGTGATTCGACTTTGAGATCAACCTCATTAGTTATTTCTAACTTCAGGTCACCTACATCGGGCAACTGATCATCTGATATCACCTCTGTTGTGTGCTTGGACAATGAAGTTGTCTTTTTTGGGTTATTTGGCCCTGAGGTCGACTTTGTTGAGTGATTGAGCCTTGAGGTCCCCTCATTAAGATATTGACCCTGCAGTCGCTCTCACTGACTGATTCAATCTTGCTGTCACTGTGGGTGATTTGTCACCGAGGACCCTACAGTCGACGACTGGAACATGATGTCACTCTGTTTAGGTGATTTTGCGAGGCTTCATTCTGTGATTGGTCTGCAATAGCGCTTTCATTGCACTTTTCAAAATTGCAGTCGATCCTTTAGATGATTCCTCCATGAGGATATCATCATTCGATGAACTGACCCTGATGTCACTCTACTGAGTGACTGGACTGTGAGGTCACCTTTGGTGGGCAGTTGGTTCCTGAGATCTCCTATGTTGGATAATTCGACTCTGCTATGCCTTTGTTTTGTGATCTTACTCTGAGGATTCCTCTACTGGGTGACTCGAGACTGAGATCGCATTCATTGCGCTATTCGACCCTGAGGTCACTTTCATTAGGTTATTTGAACCTCAGGTGATCCTCACTGGGTGATTCGACATGTTGTCGCCCTTGTTGGGCGATTTGCTCTGAGATGGCCATTATAGTGTGGTTCCATCCTGATGTCGCCTTCATTGTGTGATTCGAATCTGAGTTCACCTTCGTTAGGTAACTGGACGTTGATGTAGCCCTCGTTGGTTGATTTCAAGGTCCACAGGCTGACGCTATGACGTCACTATGGAAAAGCGTCTGCCTCAGAAACAGTGCTATAACATGCGGGCTGTGCATTATGCGAAGTATTAATGGTATGTTTCAGTTTCTACTGGAATAATGAAATTTAAATTTATATTCTCTTATTGGTAGAACATTATTGCTACATTCTGTAACTTCTCCAGATTTTAAACAGACTTTGTTGACTTAAAACATTCAAGCCTCTATCGAGTCTAAACATAGAAAAATAAGTGCTCAGTATAATCCGGTTTTGCAGTTTCTGTCAAAGTAAATGCAGTTTTCTAAGTTGTCTCATAGAAAAGTTTTAGCAGATAAACAAGATCAGTATAGCTAACGCTAATTTTCATTTTGTATACACCACAAGTTTAAAACAACTTCAGTTAATAGGTAGACACTGTCGTTTTCACTCATGAAGTGCCTCATTTGTAGAAAGCATTTGAATTGGCTAATCTAAGTGCGTCACATTTTAGTCACAACACTAACGTTTGCATTTTTTAACCAAGTGGGAGGAGAATGTTGATCCCAACTGTTCACATTATAAAAGAACATTAGATCGATAACTTTTCCACAGCGCTACAAAATATGATTTACAAGAAACATAACCAAGTTCAATTACCATGCTTGCCGTTCAGCAAAGCGGGGATGTAGGGTGGGAGGCAGTAAGTAAAAACTTGGCACTCTCAGCCTTGGAATCTTACTAGGTAGTTTTCAAACAAACACTGTCCGAGGACCTTAACCTCTGTCACTAATCTAGGATCCTACATAACTTAATTTCCGCAAATATTGTTCATTTGTACCCTAAAGAGGTGACGAGTGCCCCTTCCCTGCTTTGCGATGGTGAGCTGCATCTGCTTCCTTTGGCTTGTCTTTTAATGGTAGCCAGCGTAGTGGAATAAATGTTCACGGTCTCACATCAGTTTTTATTCCTTCTTCGGGAACTGTGGGGAAACGCTCGGCAAGACTACCCCACAGGTTCTTAATGATGCCAGCTTCCCTAGACAAATGTCATGTCATTGGATCCGAGAAAAAATTAATTCAAATTTGCTAGCTCTCTCCAGTCACGTTTCTGAGGATACAAGCAAACCCCCAAGAAATTATGCCCAGCCATCCACTTGATGTATCCTCCGGCATCGTCAGTAATTCGCCAGTTGGTTTGGCTAGTGATCTGTGGTACTGTTTTCACCGTTATGTTACATTTCCAGGAAGACATTTGACTCCTTCAACGCTGCAGTCAGACGCCAATGTCACTCATGAAACATCGGAATCTTCTACTGCGAAATCTAGGTCTTCGATCTCCTTCTCTCTTTCAGCCATTGCCAACGCCACAAACACATCTGGCAGGATGCTGCCAAACACCGTCGGAGTCGCAAATCTTCCTTCTCTATCTGGCTCAACAAACGATGCGTTTGAAAGAAGAATATCGTGCGCGTTTACCCCCAAAAACAACAGTCTTATATGGCTATTTACGTCGACTATCGATGTATGACCATAAAAATGTCCAACACCTCTTAGGAAGGAAAACATGTTCTCCAGGCAGTCTTGATTTAACCTTGCTGTGAGAATGTATTCAACATTATAAGTCGCAAAGTCACTGAACAGGCCCTAAAGACACCGTATAGTTTTCGAAAATCCTTTTTCAATTGGTAGAAGATACTTTGAGAAACCAAGCTGCATGTTGTCACAGCCTTTATAAAATTTACCAAATTTATATAGGCATTGCTCTTGGGCTTGAAAATTAATACCGAATCGACAGGTTAATGGTTTATTACTGTTGCGAGTCCTTGAATATAGCACCTCGAAGTTTTAATCCAACATTCGTATGAAATCACTGGCGTGCTCTAATTCAGGCATTAAACAGCGAATCACTTGTGCAGCTGCGTGAAACATAATTGAGCTGCTGAGCGTACTCGCTGTCGTCCTCTGTAATGTGTTGATGAGATAACTTATGGCATATTTTCATCTCGCCACTATCCAAAATTAACAGTATCTTGAACATGGCTTTTGTAACTGCCTTGTTTTCCTACACATTGCCTTGTTCGAGTAAATGGTTCCTCGAAAGTTGTAGCAAACGTGGGACGTCAGCGAACACCCACAACACGTTTCACATGATCACGGAAATAAGTGCTTTTGTGAGTAATGCCGATCGCTTTCCAGACAAAAATATTCTTTTCACTCTGTCTGCTACTGCAGCCACGACGTTAAAGCAGATACTGACCAAAGAAACAATTATTTCAGTCCACAGCGCAGCAGTTACTTAATATCAGAACTGAACTACATAGATTGCTTGCAAGTTGCAAACAACCCTCGCTCCATAACAACGAGGACATTGCTGTGAGGTCCAAGTATCCTGTCATCTTACTGATCATAACAAATTCTGCTATCAGTGTTCTTCTCATCAAATGGGAAAACACATATACGTTCCGTGTCAGTCAGTGTGCCAGCTTACAGTTTCATCGTCACTAAAACGTTCTTCGAAACACTTGGATGGCATCTGAAACCGCGGTTTATCCAAGAACGCAAGGTTGATACTGTAGGCAGAGGTTGTCTGAGATTTTCCTGTGATGATTGTGATTTTGCTACGATACGGCGGGCAAAGTAATCGGTCTGCAGATGTTCTCTCTGTCCAATCGAACCCGTTTTCAGCCATATAATACACTTCTGATTTGACTGGGTGCAAATATTTTGTCCAGTATTCGATGAATTTCACGAGATACAAGTGTATTTTTATGTATTTTCATTTCTTTTTCATCGTGCAGACGTCCTTTCGTCGATGCAAACTGAATACGGAGATCTTTATTACGTGCTCGCAATTTATTGCACTTATTCTTCAGATGATCATTTCTCCCCTATAATGTCGCAACGGAATTCACTAAACTGACTTACTCCGGATCATGACAAACAACTTCATCTATAACTATACGCTTATCAACACATTTCTTCCGCAGTGAAAGCTTCTTTAAAGATCTTTAAAGTCTCTACGCTTCTTCTATGGATCTCACAGTTATTGAATCGTTCCTTCATTTTTTCTGTTGCACGTGGTGGGCTATCACTGCCGCTACTACTGCAACGAAAATTACACGTTGGAAATGCATCACTCCTCAGCACTCGTTTCCGTGATAAATTTAGAAGTTCCGAATGCGAGTCTCTGTCATAATCAGTGTCTTTCAAATGACGAGGACATATTCTAGCATTTTCAATATTCGCAGCGGTTTTTCTAAAGCATTTTGACGTCGAAATCTTTTGCAGACTTGCATCTCGAGGGAAAGCATGGGCACAACTTCAGTTCCTTTGTTTTGCGATTGTGAGAGTTACAGCCAATTATATCACAACTTGGCATTACTTGCACACACTAAAAATACTTCCAGTTGAAAATCTCTCAGTACACAGAAGTAACATCACGAAAACGACAACACTCACGAAATAGCACAGCCTCCAACTTTCACCTTCATTAGGTTCGCTGGGTGAGTCTGAGATCAGATTCATGGGGATCTTCGACACTAAGGTCACTCACATTTAGAGATTCGGCTCTAAAGCCACCTTCATCTGGTTACTGGACAATGAGGTCGCCTTCTTTGTGAATTCGAATCTGAAGTTGCACTGGTTGGGTGACTGGACCCCGAGCTCGCCATAATTGGGTGACTGCTCACTTAGGTTACCTTCGTTTGGTGATTTGGCGCTGACGTCGCTTTCACTGGGTGATATGGTAACAGGTTTTCGTCATCAGGAGATTCAACCTTGAGGTTGCCCTCATTGGGTGATTCGACCTTGAGGATACCACCATTGAGTGATTTCACCCTGAGGTAGCCCTCATTGTGTGATTCGATTATGAGATCACCTTTGTTACATAGTTTGTCACTGATCTAGCACTTGTCTGATAATTTGAACCTGAGGGCACTCATGTTGGGTGATCCAACCTTGAAGTTGGCCTCATCGAGTGACTGGACAATAAGGCCATCTTTGTTGGATAGCTTTGCCTTGAGGTCACCATCACTCTATGACTCAAATCTTTTCACTCTTTTAGTGTTTGGACACAGGTGGTTAGACCCTGAGATCACCATCATTTGGTGAGTGAAACCTGAGGTTGCCTTCATTGAATGATTGATTAGACCTTGGGATCACACTCACGTGACTGTATGCTCTGGTCATCGTCATTGGCTGATTCTACCCTGAGCTCAGCCTCATTGGGTGACTTGGCCCCAAGGTAGCCCCCTTGAGCGATCTGATCCTGGAGTCAATTTGATTGGTTGATCAAAACCTGAAGCTTTCCTTACAAGGTGATTTGACCATGATGTAGCCATCACTGGGTAATTCAACATGGAGGTCGCCCTCCTTACATGATTCAAACCTGAGCTGATCTTTGTTGGGTGCTTGGACTTTGACACCACTCTCCTTGTATGACTGAATTCTGATGTCGACCTTGTTGGGTGTTGGACTGTGCCTTTTCCCTCATTGGGTGGTTCGATAGGTAATTGCAATCACTGTAATTCGGTGAAGTGACCCTGAGGTCAACTTTCTTTGAATGATTCGACACTGATGTCACCTTCGTTGAATGATTCCACCCTGAAGTCACCTTCACTGTGTGGTTTAACACTGAGGTCGCCATCATCCACTGATTTGCCCTGGGGCCACTTTCGATGGGTGATTCTAACCACAGGCCACCCTTCTTTGGTGATTCGTTCCTGAGGTCGGCCTGGTTAGTGATTTGACCATGATCCACACTTGAGGTCACCTTCAATGTGTGATTCCAACCTGAGGCCACTTTTGTTGTGGGTTTCGACCATGAGGTCATCCCCATTGGGTGATACAACCTTGACATAGCCCTCATTGGGTGATTCAACTATACAGTTACACTCATTGAGGGATTCGATCCAGAGGATCCCCTAGTTGAGTGATCTGATCATGAGGTCACCCTCATTGGGTCATTCTATACTTAGATCGCTCTAGTTGTGTCACTGGACCTTAACATAGGCCTTGTTAATCGTTCGATACTGAGATTACACTCACTGGGTGATTGGATCCTGCGGCCAAAGTCATTGGGATCTTCAACTCTGCGATCACCCTCATTTTGTGATTTGACATGGAAATCTGGATATTTATCTCACTTTTGAGGTCTGA
This sequence comes from Schistocerca serialis cubense, assembly GCF_023864345.2. NCBI lineage: Eukaryota > Metazoa > Arthropoda > Insecta > Orthoptera > Acrididae > Schistocerca > Schistocerca serialis. The sequence goes on from NC_064640.1 coordinate 480,494,637, forward strand.
GTGGTCCTGAGGTCGCCATTTTTTTGTGATTCGACCTTTTGATCATCCACCTTAGGTTATCGCACACTTGAGTCGCCCTCATTGGGTGATTCGACCCTGAGGTCGCCTTTGCCAGGTGATTCAAGATTGAGGTCACTTTCTTGCTCTTTAGGTCTCTTCCATTCGGCGATTTCAATATGAATTTACGCTTATGAGATAACTCGACCCTGTCTTCTCCTTTGTTGGGTAATGGGACTCTGAAATCGCATTCATTGGGTGCTTACACTCTGAGGTCGAATCTGTTAGGTGACTGGTTCCTGAGGTCTCCTTCATTGAAGTATTCAACCCTTAGGTTCTCATCATCATGTTATTTGTCCATTAGATCGCCTTGCTTTGTGATTAGATGCTAAGGTCAGCTTCATTGGGAGACTGGTCCCTGATGTCGTCCTTTTTGCGTGATTGGACAATGAGGTACTGCTGTAGTGTCATTCAATACTGAGGTCACCCACATTGATCACACGACACTGAGGTCGCCCTCTTTGGGTAACTGGATCATGAGATCACCTTCGTTTGGTGATTCGACTCTGAGGTCACCCTTGTTGTATGACTGGACAATGAGACTGCCTTATTTCGGTGATTTGGCCCTGACGTTACCTACATTGTGTTATTAGACCCTGATGTCAGCTTAGTTGGGTAATTGAAACCTGAGGTCTCTGTCTACATGTACATCAACAGTCTGCAAGCCATCTTGTGGTGTGTGGTGGAGGGTAACTTGTACTATTCCTTACCACTGTTAGGTGATTTCACTTTGAGATCGGCTCTGTTGGTTAATTAGACACTGAGATCGTCTTATTCGGATGGTTAGGCCCAGATGTCAGCTAAATCATTATTGAACCCTGAGGTCACCTTTGTTGAGTAATTGGATACTGAAGCCTCTGTTGTTAGGCGATTCAACCCTGAGGTTGCCTTCATTGGGCAAGTAGACAGTGAGATGGCCTTATTTGGATGATTCAACACAGAGGTGTCTATTGTTAGGCGATTCGAACCTGAAGTCGTTTTCATTGTACGTTTTGATTCTGAGGAGACCCTCAGTGTGTGACTGGAGGTCACCTTCCTTGGGTGAATTGGGATCTGAGATAGCTCTTTTTGCTTGATTCTACCTTGACATAGCTGTCATGGGGTGATTCGATGCAGAGGTGACACTTGTGAGATTCTACCCTGAGGCAGCCATCAGTGTGTGCATGTCCCAAAAGGTCACCTCTATTGCGTGTTTCGACGCTAAGAGTGCCATCATTGTGTGATTTGACTCCAAAAACGCCCTTATTTGTGACTGGATACTGATTCGCTATTGTTGAATGATTATATCTGAAGTCACCACTGTTAGATTCTTCAATCCTTCAACTCTGAGGTTGCCCTTGTTTAGTGGATCTACCCTCAGGTCACCCTCATTAGATTATTGCCTCAGAGGTCACCTTTGTATAGTTACTGGACATTGAGATCACTCTTGTTAGGTGAAGTGACCCTAAAGTAAGCCTCATTGGGTTCGAACTTGCTAAGGAGGCCCTCATTGGGTGATTCAACCCTGCAGTTGCCACAGTTGGGTATTAGGATGCTGAAGACGCCTTCATTGTGTGACTGGACCATAGGTTCAGCTTCGTTTCGTAACTGGGAATAGAGGGCGCCCAGTTTAGGCGATTTCATCCTGAAGTCACCTTCTTGTGTGATTCGATCCAACAGTGGCCCTTGTTGGGTAATAAAACCCTGTGGTCATCATCGTTGGGTGGTTTGACACTGTGGTAGCATAGTACGATGATTCAACCATGAGATACCCTTGTTGCATGATTCGACACTGTGCTCGCCTTATTTGAGTTTATGTGACCAGACATGGCCTTCTTCAGGTTATTCGACCATTAGGTCGCCTTTGCTGGGTGATTGGTCCCTGAGGACTCCATTGTTAGGTGATTCGAGCCTCTAAAATTGCAATTCGAACCCAAAGATGCCCTCATTGGGTGACTGGATACTGAGGTCACTCTCATTAGATGTTTCGATCCCAAGGTCGCCTTCATTTGGTTATTTTCCCCTTAAGGGGCCTTCATTGGGTGATCCACCTTGAGGTTGGCCTTGTTAGGTGATCTGACCCTTTGGCCACCCCATTGGGTAATTCAACCCTGAGCTCATCCTTGTTGTGTGACTCAAACTTGAGGTCGCCCTCCTTTGGTGATTCGAACCTGAAGTCCACATTCGTTGATTCATTGATGTATTGTACTGTGAGGTCACCCTTTTGCGACGATTTCACCCCGGGGACACCACATTGGGTGGCTGGACCTTCAGGTTGCCCTAATAGGCTGACTGCTCCTTGAGACAGCTCTTGGATGATTCGACCCTCCACTCACTCGCATTCGCAGATTTGACATCAGGTTCCCATCATTGGGTGATGGGATGCTGAGGTTGCCCTTGCCGGCTGATTCAACCCTGAGGTCACCTTCACTATGGGATTCAAACCTGAGGCCTTCTTCATTGGATGATTTAAGCCTCAGCTTCGATTTGTTATTTGTTTCAACCCTGAGATTGTCTTCATTGGATGATACAACACTGAACTCACTGTGATTCAGTGATTAGACTCTGAGATTGCTCTTGCATAGTGAATCGACCCTCAGGTCACCCTCATTGGGTGACTGTAATTTGACATCACCTTTGCTGTATGATTCGACACTGAGGTCACTCTCATTGTGTGTTGGGACGCTCAGATCACTCTCATTGTGTGTTGGGACCCTCATGTCACTCTCATTTGATTATTGAGCCTGAGGTCACCTTCATTGGGTGATTTCATCGTGATTTCACCATTGTTGTGGTCGCCTTTGTTGCCGGATTGGGTCTTGAGGTCACTTTCGTTAGGTAATTGGACCCTGAGGTTGCCCTTGTTGCATGATTCAACTGTGGTCTCCTTCATTGGGTGACTAGACCCTGTAACTGCCCTGTAATGATTGGACCCTGGGGTCACCCTCACTGAGCAATTGTCCCATGAAGCTGGTGTCACTTGGTGATTGGATTGTGATGTCACCCTCACTAAGTGATTGGACCTGAGGTCACTCTGTTTGTGTGAATCGACCCACAGGTCACACTCACTGGAGAACTGGAACCCAAGTCGCAGTAATTGGGTGATTAACCCTGAGGTCATCCTAGGTCGCCCTAGGTCTGACACCTACATACCTTACCACAGATAGTCTCACAGAGACTGTCCTAGTATCCCAGAACTGGGATTCTGATGTAATAACAATGCTGCACCAGTATCTCTGTACTCCAAATCTTGAATTCCAGTGTCACAGAGCCTGTATTACAGGTCAGCCATGTCACCCTGAGGTCCCTTTTGCTGGATGACATGACCCTGATGATGATTTGATTAGGTTATTGTAATCTGAGGTCGCCTTTGTTGGGTGATTCAACCTTGAGGTCACCTTTGTTGGGTGATTCAACCTAGAGGTTACCTTTGTTGGGTGATTCAAATTTGAGGTTGCCATTGGTGGGTGGCTGGTCCTGATATCCTCATGTGATTGTATCATCATGTTTCTCTCACTGTGTGATTCGATCCTGAAGTTTTCCTTGTTGGTTGATTCGACCCATAGCTCTCCTTCATTTGGTAAATGTAGCCTGAGTTCTCCCTAGAAGGGTGATTGTGCCCTGAGATTGCTTTCATTGTGTGTGTGGTCTGTGGTTTCGTTTTCATTACATTAATTGATCCCTTTGGGTGATTCCACATTGATGATACTCTCATTCAGTAATTCATCTCTGATGCTGACCTTGGTGTGTTAGTCAACACAAGTTTTCCTTGTTGACAATTCGACATTGAGGTCATCCTTGAAGGTTGATTGTACCAGTGGGTCTCCACATTGGGTGTTTCAGTTCCGAAGGTTGACTTCTTTGAGTGATTTTACACTGTCACCCTCATTGTGTGCAAGGACCCAAAGTTCTCCCTTGTTGGTGATTCAACCCTCATGACACCCTCATTCTGTGATTCGACCCTGAGGTCACTCTTGACTGATGATTCGACCTTTAGGTCCCGTTGATTGTGTGTTTCCATCCTGAAGCTGCCCTCATAGTGTGACTGGATTTCAGGGTCGCCTTCATTGAATGACTGGACAATGATGTCGCTCTCATTCACCTCTGATGTGGCAGTCATTAGGTGACTGGAACCGGAAATACCTTCATTTGTTGCTTGTACCCTGAGGTCACCTTCATTTGGTGACTTAATCCTGAGGGTCTCTTTATTCAGTAACTGGATGCTGATGCCACCCTCTTTGGGTGATTGGACCCTGTGATCGCCCTCGTTGAGTGATTCGACCTTGAGCTCACCCACATTAGATAATGCAGCCCTGAGATCGCCAGTGATTCAACACTGAGGTCACCTTCATCAGTGCATTGGACCTGAGGTGACAGTCATTGTGTGACTGGACCCTGATGATGCCCTTGTTGTGTGAATTGACCTTAAGGCACCTTCACTGGGTGATTGGATCCTGAGTTCCCCTTGGGTGATTCGACCATGAGGTCACATTTGTTGGGTGAGTCGAACCTGATGTCGCCTTCATTGGATGATTCATCCCTGAGGTCACTTTCGTTGGATGATCATGAACTTTGCAACTGCAGAAATGAATCTCTTCCTGGGAGGTACTTATTTAAATAAAGACAGAAATGTTCGTACTGCACAGCATACAGTTTGGACTTTAACTCAGGAATGCACTGTGGGGGTGTGTCAAGAAGACCCTTCCATGTTGTTTGTTTTGAATAAAGACACAAATGGAGAAATCCAAACATAGGAGAAGCAATATGCAGTGCTCATACACCTCTGAGCGAACAGTAGGTTGCAGAGACTTGTCAAGTAGAGCATCAGTTGTCCGAGTGACTGGCCTGGAGCTGCACATACATCTTTTGCCTCAGGAAGCCTAATGTCACAGAAAATGTCTTAGTATTCCAGAACTGGGATTACCGCATAACAGTAATGCCGCACCAGTATCTCAGTGTTCCAGGCCCTGAATTCCGACACCATAGAGCGTGTATTCCAGCTCAACCATCTTGTTCTCGGATTCTGTCATCACAGAGCCTATCCAAGTATTCCATGTCTTTTATTTTCACATCATAGAGCATGTCTCAGGATTCCATATCAGCCAGCATAGTGCATCATCTTGGATTACTCACCAGCTTATCCTTAGGACAACAGCCCTACTTCAACATGAATGAGAAAGACACCAGCACATATGGGCTGTTTTTTGAATAGCCCATCAAAATTTGAATTTCCACCAAACTTAGAATTTCCCTCCATTTTATTCATAGAGCACTTGACCTTTGTCAGACAGTGAAGGGCTGAGGATGGGAAAATCCCATGACTCATCGATGATGTCATCAGTGACACACACTGTCAATGAATGTCTACTACATACCTACTCATTATCACCATACTGTCTAAGATGTGAGTTACTGTACCTCAGTCTAGATCTGTAAAATCTTTCCCAATGTTGTTAACAGACATTGTAATATCTTTGGTGACAATAGTCAGTTAAAGTCTGATGATGGCCTTGGAAGATGAAAACCAGTTAACTCAATAAATTAAACCTGCAGAACATAAGCAATATAGTGCTTTTCATTTATTAGAACCTCTTCACTTAATCCTATCAAGAGACTGCCAGACATTTAACACAGTATTTCAAATATACACATATTATGTTTACTTGAGTGCACTAACGGAAGTAGAGTACTCGTAGATTAAATATATACACAAATTCACAAAGCAGTGTGACAATTAGGTTACCCTTTCGAATGTGATGCCTCAGATGAAGCGATATGAATACCAATAGGGAAAAAATCAGACGGTGTACCAAGGATGCAAAATCAAATACGTGTGAATACAGATGCTGAAACTTAATATTGCACTAGAGGAGCAAACTAACCAGAGGCACTGATGGGCTGAGTGGGAGGTGGGGATGCGTGAGAGCAAATATTGTGACTGGGGTTTTTGGATGAACAGCTATGTAAGAAAGTTGATTAGACACTAAAGACAGTTTCATCACAGATTTAAATAAAGCCAACGCAATGTTGTATATAAAAGGGGAACAATATCAGAATTTACATCCATACTATGCATTGCATGGAAGAGGGTACCTCCTATTGCACCAGTTATTAGGGCTTTTTACCGTTCTATTGACGTGTCAGGCGCGGGACGAATGGTTTCTTAAAAGCACCAGTGCGTCCTGCAGTTGGTGTAATTTCATCTTCGCGATTGCTATTGGAGCGACGTGTATATGATTGTAAGACATTCCTAGATTCGTCATTTGTAACTGCTTCTTGAAACTTGCTAAGTATGCTTTCGCTGTGAAGTCTCTTATCTATTTTGAAGTACTTACTAGTTCAGTTTCTTCAGCATCTCTGTGAAGCAGTGCCATGACTCAGACAAATGTGTGGTCATTCATGGCGCCCTTCTTTATATACGTGTAATATTCACTGTTAATCCTAGTAGGTATGGGTCCCACACACTTCAGCGATATTCTAAAATGAGGGCACGATTGTCATATTTGCAGTCTCTTTTGCAGACTGATTGCACTGCCCTGGTATTATACCAATGAACCGAGGTCTAACACCTATTTCACCAACGACTGAGCCTTAGTAGCTACTCCAGTTCATCTTCTTACAAACTGCTACACCCAGATAATTGTATGAGATAATCGATTCCAGTTGTGGCTACTTAATTTTGTCGTTATACAATGAAGAGCCAAAGAAACTGGTACACCTGCCTAATATCGTGTAGGGCCCCCGTGACCTCGCAAAAGTGCGGCAACACGACGTGCCATGGACTCGACTAGTGTCTGAAGTAGTGCTGGAGGGAACTGACAGCATGAGTCCTCCGGAGCTAACCATAAATCCTCCATAGGAGTACGAGGGGGTGGAGATCTCTTCTGAACAGCAAGTTGCAAGGCATCCCAGATATGCTCAATAATGTTCATGACTGGGGAGTTTGGTGGCCAGTGAAAGTGTTTAAACTCATAAGACTATTCCTGGAGCCACTCTGTGGCAATTCTTGACGTGTGGGGTGTCGCATTGTCTAGCTGGAATGGCCCAAGTCCGTCGGAATGTACAATGGACATGAATGGATGCAGCTGATCAGACAGGATGCTTAGGTACATGTTACCTGTCAGAGCCGTATCTAGACGTATCAGGGGTCCCATATGACTCCAACTGCACACACCCACACCATTATAGAACCTCCACCAGCTTGAACAGTCCCCTGCTGATATGCAGGGTCCATGAATTCATGAGATTGCCTCCTTACCCGTACATCTCCATCCGCTCGATACAATTTGAAACGGGACTTGTCCGACCAAGCAACATGTTTCCGGTCATCAACAGTCCAATGTCAGTGTTGATGGGCCGAGGTGAGGCGTAAAGTTTTGTGTTGTGCAGTCATCAAGGGTACACGAGTGGGCCTTCGGCTCCGAAAACCCATATGGATGATGTTTCGTTACATGGTTCGCATGCTGACACTTGTTGATGGCCCAGCATTGAAATCTGCAGCAATTTGTGGAAGGGTTCCATTTCCGTCACGATGAACGATTCCCTACAGTCGTCGTAGTCCCGTTCTTGCAGGATCTTTTTCCGGCCGCAGCAGTGTAGGACATTTGACGTTTTACCGGATTCCTGATATTCACCATACACACGTGAAATGATTGTACGGGAAAAGCCCCACTTCATCGTTACCTCTGAGATGCTGTGTCCCAACGCTCGTGCGTCGACTGTAACACGCGTTCAAACTCACTTAAATCTTGATAACCTACCATTGTAGCAGCACTTACCGATCTAACAACTGCACCAGACACTTGTTGTCTTATATAGGAGTTGCCGAACGTAGCGCCGTCTTCTGCCTATTTACACGTCTCTGTATTTGAGTACGCACGGCTATACCGGTTTCTTTGGCGCTTCGTTGTAGGATACTATATATCTTACGTTTTGTTAAGTGCACAGTTCTACATTTCGGAACATTTACAGCAAGTTGCCAACATTTTTACTGCTTTGAAATCTTATCAATATCCATATTAATATTTGCACAAGTTTCTTTCAGAAAGTACTTCATTAGAGATAGTTACATCACTTGCGAAAATATTAAGTTTTCTAATAATATTCTCTGCAACGTCATTAATATACGTGAACAGTAAGCGTCCCAACATACTTCCCAGTGGCACACCTGGAGCTACTGCAACATCTGTTGATGACTTTCCATCGAAGATAACATGCTGCGTTTTACCTACTAAGATATACTCAACCTAGTCTCAAATTCCACATGACATTCCATACGACCGTACTTCAGATAACTAGTGTATGTGTCCTGAGTCAAATGCTTTTCGGAAGTCGAGAAATATTGCCTTTATACACGGCTTTCAGGATATCGCCTGAGGAAAGAAAAATAAACTTAAGAATATCGATATGCGAAGTACTGAATTAACTTGAAAGTAGAATTCTGTCTACTAACATCCTTTTTACCGGGGGGCGGAGGGTTGGCGAAAATAAGGAAAGAAAGGAAATTTGTGGTAAGATCTCATGGGACCAAACTGCTAAGGTCAACGGTCCCTAAGCTTACGCACTACTTAATCTAACATAAACTAACTTATTCTGACTTACGCCAAGGACAACATACAAACCCATACCCGAGGGAGGAGTCAAACCTCCGACGGTGGGAGCCGCGTGGACCGTGACAAGGCGCCCAAGATCACGCGGCTACACCGCGAGGCGAAACTAAGGAGTTTTGGTTTTACATAAGAGAGGTAAAATGAAAAAATACAACAAATCGCGCTTAAGTAGGCAGAAAAACAAATTATTGTTAGAATGGCAAACAGTCACAAAAAGCAGCAACAATCGAACTACCTAGGAGCATGTACGATGATCACTGCCCTAACTAGTTGAAGGAAATGCAGATCCCAATTTCCATTTGTTGGAAGGATTCTTAGTAAACATGACTCAGCCTCAAAGGAGACATTACAAAACTTTTGTTTGAGTTATTCCTGAGTAATGCTAGTCACCTTAGGGTTCTAAACACATAGGACTGATGGAGAAATAGAGAAGATGATCCAAGGAAAGGCAGCGCGTTTTGTCACAGATCCGTTTAGTATGCAGCAAAGTGTCACGCTGATGCACTTCAGATTCCAGTGACAGACGCCTCAGGAGGGGTATCGTCCGTCACAGACTGATTTTCTGTTAATATTCTGAGAGCACACATTTCAAGAGAATCCTTCCAGAACGATCACGACAGGGAAATCAGAGAAATTAGAGTTCATGTGAAAGTTTACCAACAGTCGCTCTTCCAAAGCACCATTCGCGAAAGAAACAGGGAATGGGCGATTATAGTGCTACCAGAATTACCCTCCACCACACACCACAAGACATCGTGCAGACTAGGTTTGTAAATTTATTTTCATTCCAATATGGTCTCTTTACTTTCTGAACCAACCGTCTATGTTTCAAACTATAACATATTGTAGGAACTGTTTACTACTCACTTTCTGTTTGCTATGGAAATGCCTCACGGCTGTAATTTCAACTGGTTGATTCAGTTATCAGTGACAGCGGAGCAGCGATCTATCCAGCGTCTTCCAAAATCAGAATCAAAACTGATTGTCTTTTTCTCCACTATCCTCAAGAGAGCCTGTATTTCCTATAACGGGAAACAAATTGTCGAAGACCTCAGTTCGTGTTCATACCATCTTTGTCTGTACATCTGTTTTAGGAAACGAACGGTCACATGTCCCATATAGTTGACAATTATATTTTATAGTTCTTTATTCACTCATACTCTCTCTCTCTCTCTCTCTCTCTTGTGTGTGTGTGGGGGGGGGGGGGGGTGGAAATGTTAATCCTTGTTGAAGGAAAACATTCTGTCGATGGAGATGTTCAGATGGTTCTGAGCACTATGGGACTTAACTTCTGAGGTTATCAGTCCCCTAGAACTTAGACCTACTTAAACCTAACCAACCTAAGGACATCACACACATGCATGCCCGAGGCAGGATTCGAACCTCGACCGTAGCGGTCACACGGTTCCAGATGTCGATGGAGAAATGTGATATTTAACAGCCATTCTTTTCATTTGTTCTAGACACAGTTGTGACTGTTCTGTGCCATACTTTGGACAACGTAAGAGATTACAATGAAGCAAAAGTGAGAATTTCCACATTAAAACATTATATTTTAGAAAATTTTTCTACTCACAGGTAATGAAAAATGAAAAGTGTATGAAGTTCGCACTGTGAACGGAGCGTAGGAGACAAGTGTTTCTATACATGTGTTTCCTGAATACGTTTTAAAATTTCGTTCTAGGTTTCAGAAATCAGTCACCATTAAAACTGTGTTATTGTGATTGTATCTAAAAGAAATAAAATTCATGTATGTATTTACTATTTTATTCCGCAAACTCACTACAACATCACCTGTTAATTATAGAGCAGGTAAATCCGTATACACACGACAGCATACGTACCTAGTATGTTCCAAAACGACATGCATAAAAATAGGATTTTCCGGTGTTCATACCCCAAGTTTATTGGCGATAAAATGGTAGGTCAAGTGTTTTGGGTAAACTTTGGGCAAGGAACCATTTCTATAAGTAACATGAGGCTCGTCTTAGTGTCACTATTCTACACTGCAGTGTCAAGTATGAATATTTCACACTTCCTCCAGCTTAGGTAAATAGAGCCATTCGTTTGGTTCTCAAAACCCCATAAAAAGGACTTTTTTACTATATTCGCCGTCACCAGAGGACCAAAACCCAGGCGAGGATTCTAAGAGCGGCTATGCACAGCAAATGGCTGATATTTTTACGGTGTATTTCTAAGATTCCTATCTCGAACAACCTTGAAAATTGTCTTGATATCTTTATCCGTTTCCAAGATACAGAGGTTTAAAATTACCCTACCTGTACACGTAAAATACGCCATGAGGCGGAATCTAAATAATAAATGATCGTAGCAGGTTGCTCAAATTTTTAAGGTATATTCTCTAGGCTTTTATCTAGTAGATCCATCTCTCCGTTTTCAAAAATCTTTATCCGTTATTGAGAAACATCTCAACAACTTGTGTTTTCGGAAAAAAATGCGGTTGCAGATTACGGTACGGCTATGCACAGCTGAAATTTTTACGATATTTTTGTAAGATCCCGATCTCGAACTACCCTGAAAATTTTCTTCATATCTTTATCCGTTTTCCAGAGACAGAGGTCCCAAGCGACCCTATTTGAACACGTAAAATACGCATGTAAAATCCAGAGAGAGGCGAAAACGCAGTTAGTGAAGGTGACGTAGCACGGAGAAATATGCTGTAAAGTGTCTCCGTTATCATCCGAGAACCCCTAGTTGTAGTACAGAACTAAACTCCGTCCGAATAGGCCTCGGAAGGCCCAACGGTACTGACCGAGCGTCGTGTCGACCTCAGCCGATAGCGTAGTACAGAAGCAAACGCATTTTTTTTTCAGATGAAATTTGATCTGAGGTGTAAAATTAGTTTTGCGTTTCAATTTCACGGAAGTAAACTATCTAAATTTCACTAACCAATAGTTTTTTTTACGTATGAGCACAAAAAATGCAAGTATGTTCCTGTTTATTTAAAAGGCGCTGACTGAAAAGTGAGCTACCAGCTGCCATATTCTATCTCCCTCAACACCTTCAAAATTTTCCCAAAAATTTTGGCATGCGAACATATTCAAACTTTTTATGCTGAGAGAGAAGAAGACAGTGCCAGTGGGAAAGAGACGGAAAAGTAATAAATACTGGAAGACAGTAGAGAGTGGTTTTGTTGTAGAAAGAGTGAAGGAGGCGACGGCAGTGTGAGGTAAAGGAGGGAACACAGTGGCAGTCGACCATAGTTGATAGTGACAGAACAGAGCTAGGAATAGAGTGAAGGATACAGTACCAGTGAGGAAGAATAAAGAGAAAGTGGAAGTGGGTGAGAGCCAGTGTTAATGACAGACAGATTATATGACAATGATAATAGGGAAGAGAGAGACAATGACCGTGAGAAGGGATAACAGCAGTAGGAAGGAGTGAGATATTAGCAGTAGAGAGAGCAAGAAGGTGACAGTGACAGTGAGAGGAGACTGTAGTAGTAGGACAGAACAAAGAAGACTGTGGCTGTGCCACAGGAGACACTACAAGAGAGTCACAAAGAGATAGTCACAGTGAGTTGGGTGTATGGGTGAGTGAGAAAGGGCAGCTGGGAGTGGATGGGTATGAACGGCATACAGTGATGAACTAGTGCGTGTGAGTGAGTTACAGTTAGGGGAGTTCGTGGGAGTTTCAGCTGAGCTGCATGTATCGGAGGGTAGTTTGTGTACCACTGACGTTTCCCCCGTGTTCTGTGCGTGATATATACGTAGGAGGAAGCGGTATATATGTTGGCTCTTGTAGGACCGTACATTATCCAAATGTAAATAGAAAACTACACATTGATGCTGGACATCCCTCTCGTAGGGCCTGACAACGGAGTGGGATGTACATCTCTGTGACTTTCTTGTGCTTACTGAATGAAGCTGTGACGAAATGCACTGATTTTCTTTCGATTTTCTCTATTTCCTCTATCAATTCTATCTGGTATAGATCGCATATTGACGAGTAATATTCCAGTATTGGTCGAACGAGAACTTCGTAAGCTATCTCCGTGGCTGGACTACATTTATTGAAGATTCTTCTTATGAATCTCAGTCTCTCTCGCATCTGCCTTACCTGAGATTAACTTGTATGCGTATATGCGCACGTGTGTGTGTGTGTGTGTGTGTGTGTGTGTGTGTGTGTGTGTGTGTACACGTGTGTGTGTGTGTGTGTGTGTGTGTGTGTGTGTGTGTGTGTGTGTGTGTGTGTGTACTCTATTGCTAGGAAAATGGATTCGTCCTAAAGATAGCTGAGGATCTTTATCGGAAAATTCCTCTCGGTACGTATCATTCTCGGGTTAAAGAGCAATGTGTAGAACACGCTATGGACGCCGGCCGCACATTGAACGCAAGGAGAATAACAGCTTCCCTGTTGATGGTCCCTGCTGAAAGAGATGCGTATTGTATTGCAGAATGGTAAAGCCAGAAAGCAGGACGACCTGCGCGGTCAGCTGCAAAAACACATGGAACAGCAAAGTTAATCCGTCCACGATAACGTTTGCTAGGAAGCGTATGAGATTCCTGGAGCAGTTAGGGAACCGCAACGGCCTCAGAAACTCCGAAGCTACTTTTGAACTTCAGACGGCTGTGGAATCTTAGCTACAAAGTTTTGCTTTGTTTTTGTAAAGTTATATCTGTAGCTTCTGAACGACGTCTATATCGAAAATAAATCTGGGAGGATCTCGCACGTCAGCGGGTGTCGGCATGGGAGCCGATTGACCGACAAAAGCTCGGATTTACGGCTTCTGCTGAGAGAACCAATTAAAGAAGTAAGAACGCGGAAAGTGTTCCGTGGCGCGGGGGGAGGGTGGGATTCGAAGTTAGTCTGCGCGGCCGGAGCGTGAATGGTGGCGAAAGGTTATAAAGAGTAACTGAGAAAACAGCACGAAGGAAGAGGATGGGAGCTCTGCTTGGAACGGCGGAAAGTGACACACCCAGTCTTTGCAGCGAGAAGTAAAACGCTGAAGGGGACTGTAGTTACTTTACGGATGAGTGAAAATAATACTGTTTGGTAGAAGACCTGATGAACCATTGTTTTCTTTTACGATCACTACCTTTCAGGAGGGAGACTTCGATAAGTGTTACGTTTCATAGTTAATGAAAGTATAGAGACAGGAGTAGCCACAATTAAATAAAGGAGCTCAGTTTTTGTGTTGGCATGTTCTTCTAAGTAGTTAGTCTTTTTCTATTGAAGTGTTTATAGCTTTTTGTGTCGCTGTATTTCCTGTGCACACTGATATCTTCGTGTGTGGTAGGTGTAAGAGAATGGATGAGGTGTCCGTTTAATTTTATCTGTTGTTGTCAGACTTCTGGCGTCGATATTTCTGCTTTTCGGTAATCCTATGAACGGACGGTGAATGTTCGAGACCGTGGGGCCTGACGATCTGCGTTTATAACATTACACTTGTCTTAGCTGTACCTTTTATAGTCAGGTAGTCAGGTTGACGACCAAATAAATTTCAGGTACAAGTATTGAACGGTCATGTTCGAGGCAGCTCACCGTGAATCTCTTTACTGAGGTGTCTAAATAAAGGAGTTGTACCCCACACGATATGTTTTCCACAAGAACAGAAATCGATACGTTAACATATTCCACTTCTTTTCATTCAGTGGTGTCCTACGGGATAATATTCTTGTGTAACTCCTCACTTAAGCAAAAAGTATTCGTTGGAAAACTACAGTAATTAGGTTTATGTGTAGGGGTCACACATGTACATGCTGCAGGCATCTGTTTAGGCAGCTGTGAATATGAACGACAGCTTCACAGAATCTACTCATTAATAAAATTTTCTGTCCACAATCCACTGCTGTTTGAAATCAACAGAGATATTCAAATGTACAATACTAGAAGGGAAAAGAACCTTCGCTTCCCGATGATGAACAGAATTTGGCACAAAAGAGACTGAAATACGCTGCTATAAACTGACTGATTAACCACAGTTACTTTATTACACACGATCCCACTGTTATGCCGTTGCCATCCTCTGACCTCTGAATTGACTTAGACAGGGGATAAGCAAAATAATGTGAACATCTGTACTTACTTGGGAATGGTTTATTAATAAGGGGTTGGACCCCCCTCCCCCCATTTGCCTATAATACAGCTGCGATTCTTCTTTGAATACTGGCGTACAATGATTGTATAATTTGCAGTGGAATGTTATGCCACTCTTCGCTTAGAACCACTTCTAACTCCTGTAGTAACGAGGGAGGTGGAAATCTGCTCTTGAGTCTGCGCTCCAATATTGCCCACAAGGTTTCGATAATATTCAAGCCCGTGGACTGTGCTGGCCAGGGAAGACGCAGTAGTTCAGTTGCATGCTCCTCGTACCGTGATTGTACTGTCCTGGCTGTGTGAATAGGTGTATCATCGTCCTGAAACATGGAATCATTGTTGGTGAACAACATCTGAATCATGAGCTGCACCTGATCACCTAAAATGTTCACATAATCGTTGGCTGTAACACGACCTTTGAGAGTAATGATGGGACCAGCAGACTACCATGATGTGGCTGCCCATACCATCACAATTCCACTTCCATGCATATGAGGATTGTAGGATTCTTTTGGCGTTCTCCAGACGTAAACCAGGCCCGATGTTGGAAACAACGAAAACGTTGACTCGTCGGACTATATGACGTGTTTCCACTGATCAGCCGCCCAGGATTTATGCTCCTGACACCATGTTTTACGCTTGTTTGCGTTAGTTGACACTAACGATTTCGGTATAGCAGCTCGTACATGAATATTCGCTTTATGGAGCTCTCGGTGGACAGTGTCGATAGATACGAGGTCTCGGAGATGGCTATTGAGCTCTGCAGTCACTTTATCCGCCGTAGTTTTGTGTTGTTTTGACACAATTCGTGTTAGCGTACGACGATCTCTTTCATTTAGTTTTGATTTGGGCCCACTATTACGTTTACATGATGATGTTTTTCCATGTTTTGTGTAGGCTGTCATAACTGTTGAAAAAGTTGCTCTTGATACATTCAATAAGTAGGCTGTCTTGGTTACTGATGTTCCAGCTAATCCGACCCACCGCAATGTGCCCTCTTTGCAGGTCTACCACGGCCTCTGAATGCAAATACGAAGTGTGCACTACTCGTAAACAACCTACACTGATGCCTAACCCGTACTGAACACACACAGTCCAGCGCGACACGTGCCTTACCTGCGTTGTTGACCGTCAAACATAACCATCCCATTACTACTACTGTTCACATTATTTTGCCTATCCCCAGTATGTGGAGCTATGTTTGCGCGGACACCGAACTGCGGTGCAACTCGCCATCTTTCGCATAATCAAATCGTTACCAGAGATCAAAGATGTGATACGAAACAGAAAAATGTGAGGACAGAGTCGTAGACTGATTTCTAGGTAAGAGTTAACTAGTAGATCCCACTTCAAATTTTTTGTACGACATATGTAAATAATATTCATCAAAATACTCGTCGGAAACTTGTCGAATATCTGACTCAGGTTTTCGGAATATACGTTTTAGTTTTAGTGTTTATAATGAAAATTGCATTAATTATGACAAAGAGAATGAAATAGGCCTATGAAGCGAATGTGAACAGTTTAGTTGTGCTGCAGATCAGTCTGTCACCACAGCCTTGATTTCGCCTTCACATTCATTGGCTTCACCAGCTCTCAACCAAATTACCATATACCAACCTAAGGCAAGCCTCGAGCTCTACTACGAGTATTATCAAAACACACACACACGCACACACACACACAGAAAGAGAGAGAGAGAGAGAGAGAGAGAGAGAGGGAGGGAGATCGGGGTCGGGGGGGGGGGGGGAAGAGGTATCTTAAGATTAATGTAAAGAACTATCATGTGAAAGTACAGCGTGTTGCCACATTTTTCAGTAGAATATGTATTATGGTTATAAAGTAACTGGCTTTACAATATGGAAAACAAACCTAGAATAGAATTCATTTGGACTCAGAACTAAAATTTTGTGCGTTAAACTACTGAGAGTGATTTTCATTCCGCAAACTAAATCCCGTCTGTAAGAAATAGCTTCTGTCTTGAAGCTACACTTCCTTTCACTCTCACTTACCATATCAAAATATTAGATTAACTGAGGTGTTTAATACCGTTTGTAATACTGCAGCCACTTTCGCCAAGTCGCCGCGAGCGGCCGTGGAGGAGGTTGCGGTTGGGTTGTTTTGGGCAAGGAGAGCAGACTGCGAGGTCATCGGTCTCATCGGATTAGGGAAGGATGGGGAAGGAAGTCGGCAGTGCCCTTTTCAAAGGAACCATCCCGGCATTTGCCTGGAGAGATTTAGGGAAATCACGGAAAACCTAAATCAGGATGGCCGGACGCGGGATTGAACCGTCGTCCTCCCGAATGCGAGTCCAGTGCCTAACCACTGCTCCAGGAGGAAGAAGGGGCCGCACTCCCTGGGTTGAGCCCCCGGGTGCAGTCATTCCGCAAGCACACATCGGGAAGCCGAGCCGACGTCCTCGCCTAGCTCAAGAAGGGACACGATGCGGATGGCCCGTCTGACAACGAGAAGCGTGCCGAGAGCTGATGGGCACCTGCAACCAGTAGGACGGAACGCCAAGAATGTACGCGCTAAAGCATCTGAGTTCTTCTGTTCTTGAGGCAGTCATTTTACCTGCCTTAGAAAACAGGGATGTGCCGACAATTCCAGCACCCCACGGGCACAGGGAGGAGCGTGCAAAAAGCGCGGGGAATCGGCGCAGGGAGGCGTGTGACAGAAGCCAGCATTCTTAAGAAGATGTTTTCCTTGACAGTGAGGACATTCCTTGTAAATGACGGACGCCGGCAGATTTTGAGACAGAGCCCAAACACGAGTCTGTCCATGGTTCACGCAAAGAGAGCGGTTATAAAGAGCTGTTGTGTAGCTGCTCTCCCAACAGCCTCTGAATGCAGGAAAACATCTTAAGAATGTGAAATCGTGAGAAAAATGCCAATTCACGAGACACACGCCGCCCACGCCCGATAGAAAATTTCCTCCCTGCACGGAGAGGCGTGGCAATGAAACAGCGATCTCTCATTGGGCTACATTGAAAATTTTGTCTGCCAATGACAACGCCGAAAGGAATAATGTTTCGAAGAGGAGTTGAGCTGAGAGATGGATGACGAGCGAAAAGAGAGTGGTCGTGGAGACACCGAGGAAGCGAGAGGACATGGGCGCTCTTCCACCCAGTGCGTACATCCGCCTTCCGACGCCTTGATAGCACAGCTTCGGCCACGCAACCGACAACGGGAGACAACGCGGAGATCGTACCCCTGCGACCCGCCGCAACGCCGCGAATGCTGACGAGGGCGGCCGACACTCGCAGCGCAGCTCCGAGGCGACGCGCCACACCGACACAGCGCCTGCCTCCGACAGCACTACACGACAAACGATAATGAAAAATGGCGAGACGATTCGTCCCCTCCTCCTTCCCCTTATTAACTGGGTCGTGTCCACGCCCAGTCAAATCAGCCCTGAGATTTATAATTTTGTTTTATTTTGCCTAAACAGCACGAAAATCAGTACATTTCTTTCATGGTTTGATCATATAAGCAATCTTTGACATTCATAAATGAACCCCTTAATTACGAACTATTTGCGCTTGATTTCATTTAATTTCTCGAGTTCACTACAATTTTGGCGCCCAACGTGGGGCCACCTGGTTGGTAATTTTCATGGTTTGTGATGTCATAAAAATAATTTCAGGAGTTCACTACACGTTCCTCTAATTCACATCGAAGGGTCAGTTTTGAACCTTGAGATACACTACAGATAAGTCTGTAATCACAACCAACTAATAGAGGGTATAGCCTCAAAAGGAATATCGTCATGTTTTGTTGTCTTTTTATTTGCTGATGTATGACGCAAATGCCCCATAATCATTATGTTACAGGAGAAAGACGGTATCTGGTATCGGTAGGTTCAGTTGACGCGAAATATCCTATAGGTGGGAAAACTGTTTATATGGATAAAAACGCAGTAACAACAACTACAGGTATTACAAACAGAGAGAGATACAGGCCGGCCACGATTCAATGAACAAAAAGTACTAATGCACCTTCGTTTATGTGAAAGGCTGTCTCCTCTCAACGAGGTCAGACACTGTAACTTGCGGAAGTGATGTCCACTATTACGAAACAAGGAAGAGAAATAATATAGATTTAGAATACATTAGATTAACTAAATGACAAAATAGTTTTATATACATGCCTAAAGTTGCGTAATTAACTGTTCCTGTCATTACCAATATGTCTCTCTTCACAAAAAAAAAGCGAAATGCATGAATATAACAGTAGGACCAAAACCAATCCCTACAAAGAGCTCTAAGGGTTATAATTAGTATGGAAAACAGTCAGGTACATGGGTACACATGAATCCAGCAACATACTGCAGCACATTAAATGTCATATTCAGACTGTGGTGAAGTTAAAGTATGAATTAAAGAAGTTTGTATTGGGGAACTCCCACTCCACTGAGGAGTATCTTCATAGAAACTCCTAAATTTAATGTTTAGGGTGAATGTAAAATTAGAATTAGCAATGTAACACAGTAATGTAATGTCATTTCACTTTATTGCACTTAAATTAAGTGTACATTCTTCATTTCTTACGACACCGCAGAGGCCACTTTCCGTGGGACCCGTAATACGACTGATGTAATGTCATTTACCTACCATACAATTACTTTAAAAAGTATTATATCTACAGAATCTGTTAAATGACAGTTGTGTTTACGAGATACCGGAATTAAACAACAGAACGAAATTATAAACCTAAAATGTAATTTTAGTCTAAAATCTTCTTACTGTCTATCTGCAGAAGTTCAGTTATCAAAATCCATCTCATTTACATGATCAGCGGCTGCTCAGTAAATATCAATATGACTTCTCAAACAGCATAGTGATACACTGCAATTATAGCCCACTGAAGATAGAAATACCTGATCCACTTAGGCCACCATAGTGCATATAAAGGTCATAATTAATGCCACCATGCCTTGTTATTGGGCTATGTACAGTCTATACTGACATGACGTATTATACTAGAGGGCTGTGTTTGAATGTATTACTTATGTGCACTGAATTAAATTGACTGAAATGTATGTCTATCAATGACACGAAATGACATTGACTAATTGGAAACATTCCAGGAATGCTGAATCTCCTATGGATAAATGTGTCAGACCGCGACTCAAACCTGGAATGTTTTGATTTTTGCAAGAAGTCGCCTTTAATATTATAATATCTGAGCACTCTTCGAATACCAGCAACGATTTTTATCTATCCATCCATATCCACTGCTTTGCAACTTCAGCTTCTCTCACTCGTATGCACAGGTATTGTCTGAATCCATCATATCTTCAATTATTTCATCCGCATTGACTCCATGCCATAAGCCGTTCTTATCCACAGTGATACTATTCCACATATACTGTCCTAGTGTTCAGAAATACACTCTAAGACAAAGAAAAACTCACCACGAAGGAATTATCCAAATGGGACGGAAATCACTGGATGTGATTTAAAATACATACAAAAAATTATTACAATATCAGAACAATTGTTTGATTTATTCAGGAGAGAGAGATTCACAAACTGACCAAGTCAGTAACGGATTGATCCACCTCTGGCCCTTATGCAATAGTTATTCGGCTTGGCACTGATTGATAGAGTTATTGGATGCCTTCCAGAGGGACACTGTGCCAATTTCTGTCAAATTGGAACGTCATATCGTCAAAATCCCGAACTGGTTGGAGGATCCTACCCATAATGCTCTAAACGATCTCAAATCAGGAGAGATTCGCGACCTTGCTGACCATGGTAGTGTCTGAGAAGCACGAAGACAAGCAGCAGAAACTCCAGCTGCGTGCAAGCGAGCATTGCCGTGCTGAAATGTAAGCCCTGGATGGCTTGCCATGAAGGGCAACAAAACGGGACGTAGAGAATCGTCGATGTATCACTATGCTGTAATGGTGCCGCAGATGACAATCACCAAGGAGGTCTTGCTATGACAAGAAACGGCACCCCTGACCGTCACTCCTGGTTGTCAGGCCAAATGGCGTGCAACTGTCAGGTTAATATCTTACCACGCTCCCAGGCGTCTCTAGACACTTCTTCGTTGGTCATCGTGGCTCAGTTTGAGGAAGGACTCACCATTGAAGACAGTTTTACTCCAGTCAGCGAGATTCCTAGCCGAAGACGTTTTTGGAGACACTCTGGACAGCAATGGGATACCAACTCGCCTGCAGCCCGCCATACGGCCTCACACCTAGGAGTGATGTTCTGGGGTGCCATTTCTTTTCATTGTGGGACCTATTTGGTTGTCATTTGTGGCACCCTTACAGCATAGTGATACGTCGACGATATTCTACGCCCCCTTTTGTTGTCCTTCGTGGCAAGCAATCCTGGGCATATACTTCAGGAAGATAATGCCCGCTTGCACACGTCAAGGCTTTCTACTGCTTGTCTTCTTGCTTGCCAAACCCTGTCTGGACCGTCAGGGTCGTCGGATCTCTCCACAGCTGAGGACGTCTGAAGTATTATGGGCAGATCCCTCCAACCAGCTCGGGATTTTGACGATCTAATTGGACAGATTTTGGCATGATATATCTTAGGGGGACATGTCACAATTCTATCAACCAGTGCCAAACCATATAAGTGTTTGCATAAGGGCCGGAGGTGGACCAATGTGTTATTGACTTGCTCAATTTGTGCACCTCTTGCTCTTAAATAATTATCAAATTTTTATGAATCTACCAATTTCCGCCCCATTAAAATAATTTCTTTGTTATAATTTTTTTAGACTCCAATTAAAGGGATAATGAACACGCACGCAGTTACTGCCACCTACTGGGCACATGCAGAAACGAAAACAAGCAATACATAGGATGTACATGATGGAAATTATTTGTTACACTCAGGCAGAGAGAGAGTAGTTAATTCTCTGAGCTAGAAATTAACTTCGATATAACACTTATGTGTGCTACATAGGGACTGAGGAGGCTATACCACTCAGCTGCTTTTTCATTTGATACTTCAAAACAAAGGATTTTAGATTTACACAGTCACTGTTAGTTAGTAGTGGGACAACCTTCATTATAGCCCATTTTGTTAGTGCGGGTTGCCTACATCAGGGGCAGGTATGCAGTCAGGGGCAAACCTATTGTTCTCCTTTAATTGACAGGTCCTTACCCTATTGTTCTGCTAAAAGGATCCTTCATTTTGATCGACAGGCACTTAACCTATTCTTCCCCCACCCACTCCCACACCCTTCCCCACTCAGGAAACCTCCACCTCGCTGCTACAGGTACACTTTCAGGTCTGAGTTATTGGAATAGATCCTTTCACTCTTATCAATTTGATTGACTACTGTATTAAATTGCTCGATTAATTTAACTCTCACATACTGGTAAACCCCCGACCCTGCCCCCTCTCCCCCCCAGAAAATGGTGGGAAGTTCAAATTCCATCAGGACTATCCAACACACCACGGCTACCTCCACTAACCTAAGAAAATAGCAGGAAAAAAGGGCACTTTGGCTACCTCCACTAACATAAGTCTTCCGACTACCACCTCTTCCTATGAATTGGATGTATAGGACTCAGACTGTGCTGGATAGGATAGATAAAAGTCTTTATTTCCAGTCTTTATCCAAACAATTAGAGGCAGTACTGCCATCAAGTGTGTTCACCCCAAGGTCCAGAGTCCAACTGACATAGTACACAGTACTGCCACCAGAGGGTGCTGTCATTCCTTCCATGACATTATCCAAGATGAAGGTCTGGTGGTGGAGAAGAAGGATCTCATAATAGGAAATTCAAGGGTATTTTGTTTATTTATAAAAAAATCAGTTTCTGGGGATTGGATTTCTCTTGCTCATCATTCTCTGCTGTTTGGAAACATATAGGTCTTCTAAGAAGTAATAACATATATATGCTGTATAACCTAATGTTTGGCACTGTAGTCTGGGTGTCTTAACCTAATGTTTGGCCCTTTGTCGGCACTTAACCTATTGTTCTGTTAAGTGGTTTTCCATGTCATCCCCATTTCCTTAAACTATTGTACTGCCTTTGATACCAAATTAAGTAATTTGTTATGTCCTCCCACCATTTTCTGGCACGCTTTTCGAATTTCACATGCTTTTGAACGCCATTTCTGGCGCATTCGTCTTTGTCACCCACCTCCTTAAACTATCGTACTACGTTTTACATAAAAATTATGCAAATTAACGTGGTATTCCGCACTTAACCTGCTGTTCTGCTCCATGTCACCCACTCAAACACACCCTCCCCTTAACTATTGTATCACTAACACACACTGATATAAAAAGTTTATGCAAATTAATAGCATCAATATTCTTCACGTGTCTTGGGTATTTTTTTTTTCTTTATTCATAGCATCCTATTGGTCGGTCAAATCGATAGAATAGAGTTTAAACAAAAAATCACTAATAAAGAACACATCCTGCCAGCCCCAGTAGCATACCTTTCACAATAATTCTGCTGGACTGCACATGCTTAGAATCTAATTTCAACAGTCCACAATAGCAAAGGTTTTTACAATAACATTCCTGATGATCTGTGAGCTATATACACTTAAAAACTATTCTGACTTGGATGGCTACTAGCAGGAGAAAAACTTATATATATATGTATACATTTAACAACTATTCTGTCTTGGATGGCTAGTGGCAGGTGAAAACTTAAAAGCTATTCTATTTATACAAAAATTATACAAATTAACATAGTGTGCAACACTTAACCCGCTGTTCCGATCCATGTCACCCACGCACACACACCCTCCCCTTAACTACTGCACCGCTAACACCACACAGGCTACACATACAATGTGTATGAACAAATATATCAATATATAAATTTTACCTATTATATATATATATATATATATATATATATATATATATATATAATAGAAGATAAATAATAAAATTTTATTATTTCTCTTCAAATCACATTAATCATGGAATGGAAACACACAGCAACAGAACGTACCAGCGTGACTTCAAACACTTTGTTACAGGAAATGTTCAAAAGGTCCTCCGTTAGCGAGGATACATGCATCCACCCTCCGTCGCATGGAATCCCTGATGCGCTGATGCAGCCCTGGAGAATGGTGTATTGTATCACAGCCTTCCACAATAAGAGCATGAAGAGTCTCTACATTTGGTACCAGGGTTGCGTAGACAAGAGCTTTCAAATGCCCCCATAAATGAAAGTCAAGAGGGTTGAGTTCAGGAGAGCGTGGAGGCCATGGAATTGGTCCACCTCTACCAATCCATTGGTCACCGAATCTGTTGTTGAGAAGCGTACGAACACTTCGACTGAAATGTGCAGGAGCTCCATCGTGCATGAACCACATGTTGTGTCGTACTTGTAAAGGCACATGTTCTAGCAGCACAGGTGGAGTATCCCGTATGAAATCATGATAACGTGCTCCATTGAGCGTAGGTGGAAGAACATGGGGCCCAATTAAAACATCACCAACAATGCCTACCCAAACGTTCACAGAAAATCTGTGTTGATGACGTGATTGCACAATTGCGTGCGGATTCTCGTCAGCGCACACATGTTGATTGTGAAAATTTACAATTTGATCACGTTGGAATGAAGCCTCATCCGTAAAGAGAACATTTGCACTGAAATGAGGATTGACACATTGTTGGATGAACCATTCGCAGAAGTGTACCCGTGGAGGCCAATCAGCTGCTGATGGTGCCTGCACACGCTGTACATGGTACGGAAAGAACTGGTTCTCCCGTAGCACTCTCCATACAGTGACGTGGTCAACGTAACCTTGTACAGCAGCAACTTCTCTGACGCTGACATTAGGGTTATTATCAACTGCACGAAGAATTGCCTCGTCCATTGCAGGTGTCCTCGTCGTTCTAGATCTTCCCCAGTCGCGAGTCATAGGCTGGAATGTTCCGTGCTCCCTAAGACGCCAATCAATTGCTTCGAACGTCTTCCTGTCGGGACACCTTCGTTCTGGAAATCTGTCTCGATACAAACGTACCGCGCCACGGCTATTGCCCTGTGCTAATCCATACATCAAATGGGCATCTGCCAACTCCGCATTTGTAAACATTGCACTGACTGCAAAACCACGTTCATGATGAACACTAACCTGTTGATGCTACGGACTGATGTGCTTGATGCTAGTACTGTAGAGCAATGAGTCGCATGTCAACACAAGCACCGAAGTCAACATTACCTTCCTTCAATTGGGCAAACTGGCGGTGAATCGAGGAAGTACAGTACATACTGACGAAACTAAAATGAGCTCTAACATGGAAATTAAGCATTTCCGGACACATGTCCACATAACATCTTTTCTTTATTTGTGTGTGAGGAATGTTTCCTGAAAGTTTGGCCGTACCTTTTTGTAACACCCTGTATATATATATATATATATATATATATATATCCTTTATCTTTTTATCCTTTCTTTTCCACACGTACATAGAACACGAAATATTTACACGACACACACACGCACACACACACGCACACACACACACACACACAAAATTACTTACACTATGATAAAAGGGTCATACTACTACTCTGCAGACTACATCTCTCTCTCTCTCTCTCTCTCTCTCTCTCTCTCTCTCACACACACACACACACACACACACACAATCACTCAATCAGAGTCCCCCACCCTCTCTCTCTCGCTACTACTAGGGTTGTTCTTATTACATTCAGAAAGCGAAAGTTTACGTCTAGAAGCACTGCGTGTAGATACAGTTTCCGCAGGCGACTTTTGAAGCAACTGATGTGTATTATTTGGGTGTGTTTGGAACTGGTTGCCGCGAAACTTTCGTTTGGGGTTAAATTTCTTTACTCTAGGGGTTTGTAGAATAGGAAACACACACACAGAAACAAAACAACACACAATAACTACAAAACCACACGCTTATGAAATTCCAAAGTCATATATTCTCAGATCTTTGCTTACATTCGAACCATAGCCCACTAGACATGCCTGTACTTTGGTTCTGCGAGACAGTGCCTTCTAGAATACACCTGTGTTAACGATCCATAACTAATGATAGAAAAAACGGAAGAACAAAATAATGCATCACGTATTCTGACGCACTTCAGACTGACAGATGGGTGTGGCTCCTGTGCAACATTATGTTCAACCTCAATTTTAGAACGAACGGAAAACGACAATGCCCATAAACTATACATTTTTGAAATCAGTATGAATGCTGTTTTCTAGAGACCAAGAATATTTTTTTCTAATTTTTGGTCATTTTCACGAGCATGTCCCCTTAATGCACTGTATAACTTGAACTGCATGTTTTATAAATACACAAGTATAATTTCGTAATGTTCTAAATGTGAAATGTGAACACAACACGGTCGAAGACAATTGTGGACTAGGTCCCACAAAGATAGGAAAGTTAAATATCTTGAAAATACTATCTTTCTACAAAAACGAATTATTTATCAAAATACATAATGATTAGTTCGAAATTTGTACCACACTTGAAAGAAACCAAGATCTGTCTGTGTTTTTTATCAAAACATCTAAAGATTTGTTGTACAAAAATACAAGACACTCATGGCACTACTGTAAATTTAACTGAGAGACTAATTGGCACTTGTGAAGAACAATAGGTCAATCTTTGTACTACATTATAAAGAAACCAAGAAATTGTTTAATTTTGAAAAGAAACATGGGACTACTAATCTAACTTGCCGGTTAAAGTGCACTTATCAAGTACTTATTTGTGCTGTTATACAGTTTAAACTACATGGCCCATTAATTCAATAGCTTACTGAATAATAGTAATACACATTCATTTAGATAAGATATGACAGATGCTATACTTTCGACTGCCCACTTTCAGCTACTTTCCAAAGTCAGCCAAACATTACAGCTACTCCATGCTAGAGTACTTTTATGTTCTCTCGTTGTCTCTGTAGAGCTGTACCGTGGGAGGCAAGGAGAGGATGTTGTTTGGTGGCCGGTATCCTCTTTCTATAACTCAAACTGCACGCATATATTAACTGAGTTCTTTATTCATAATAATGGAAAGTTTACTTAAGATAGCCCTTGTGATACAAGCTCTTCTGTATAGTCCAAGTTAGCCTCACTGTTGGTGAAGTACAAAGTCCGCTATGTTCACAGTTAAGGTTGCTATGTGCTGCCTGTCTCTGAGTTAGCGGTGGAGCTAACTGCGAATTCCCGCTGGGCTGCGACTGATGACACTGAAACTTACTTGGTGCGACAGACTGCGACAGACTCGCCCTCCAGTCGATGGCAGTGATCTAAATACTGGCAGCAGAGAGGGCGTTGGTGGCGTATTTCCTGCAAGTCTATTGTTGGCCTCTATCTATCGCCTCGCAACCACTTTGAAGCATGGTTTGCCGGCACCGGCTTATGCCAGCACATTAACCCTCCCCCCCCCCCCCCCCCCCCGGCCCACCGAACGCTCCACCGTTGTCACTTAGTGAGGCTGCATAACAACAACAGGGGAGGGAGGCAGGATGCTGGACGTAGGGATGGGCTGGGAGGCATGACTGTGGAGGATGGCATACTCCTGACCATACCCTGCCATCTGGCTTGCGAGGCAACAGTAATATCCTCTGGAAAACTGCTTCCAGGGCATACATCCAGGCCTGAGGGCGTGTGCTGGGGCTACGACGGCCACCGCGCGTCCAGGACCATGGGGTCGACGAGCTAGGACGGCGGAGGCGAGGGAGCATCGTCCATCTGCTCCTCCTGGGGTGCCCTGGTGGCACCAGTGGGCAGCTGCGAAGGCCAGGCAGTCCTGTGAAGCCATGAATCAGGGGGAAGAAAAGCAGCAGAATCACAGGGCAAATGACATGCGTGAATTTAGTTCTGGCGGTGACGCTGCAAACTATCGGGATCTGAATTTAAATACATAGAAGAGCCAATGCGTTCCTGGATTACGTTTCTTTCCCAGCGCCCATGGTTGCCATAAACCCCGATAAGAACAAGATCGCCCGGCGCAAAATGATACTTGCGGACCACTGGCGGCGCCGGATGCTGCGGGGTGTGTAGCAAGTGTAGCAGCTTCCGATGGCGGCGGCCAAGCAGAAGTTTCACTGGTGATGGTCCGTCTCGTGGGTGGGAGGGATAGGAAGCGAGAAAGAGTTGCAGTGGCTGTTCCCGTGTGTGGGTGGTGTGAAGCTTCGCCATCTGTTGCTTGAAATTGCGTACTTCTCGCAGACCTTCGACGCTAAATATGGAGGACAATGCTTGAATGGTGTTACGTGACGTGGTAGATTTCATAGGCACCACAAATGGAAACTTGCTAAAAAAGTCTACCACTATGAGCCAACGAGTGTTCCAAAAAGGTCCTGCAAATTCAGTGTGCACTCGTTGCTATGGCGATTGAGTCTTAGGCCAAGCTGAGAAAGTCTGTGGCGGAGCGGATTGGTTTTCCATGCATCCGCGACACTGTGACGTCATCTGTTCAATGTGGACGTCCATGCCCTGCCAAGTACAGTGCTGCCGCGCTAACTGTATAGTGCGAACAATTCCAAAATGTCTTTGATAGGGCAATCGCAACACATCCTGTTGCAACACTTGAGGAATAAGCACACAGGATTGTCCACTGTCATTCTGAACTAGAATCACACCCTGCTGAACTGAAAGGCTATGCCGACGTGCAAAATATCGGCGTACAACTGAGTTCTGGATACTGTTCAATGAACGAGACCAAAAAGTACAAATATAATGCAACAAAATATTGAGGTCTGGGTCTGCTTCCGTGGCCTGTGCAATTTTTCTTTAGTGCAAGGGAAAAGATTCCAGCAATTCAGAGTCCTGCGCGTCGATGTGGCAACAAGATGCGGCAGCTGTATCAAAATCAGAGTCTGGGCCAAGGCGAGATAGTGTGCCTGCATTTCCATGCTTTGCCGTAGGTCTGTACACAATTTCATACTGATACTACGGATGCAACAAAGCCCAGCGGTGCAACTTTTGAGCAGTGCGCAAAGGAATCGGCTCTGACGGATGAAACAAGGACTGCAAAGGCTTGTGAACTGTCCCTAAATAGACTTTGCGATCATACAAATAGTGAAAGAATTTAGTCACACCATAGACAACAGCGAGAGCCTCTTTTTCTATTTGAAAATAATTGCACTGAGTTCGAGTTAACAACTTCGAGGCAAAAGCAATAGGTCTGCCTTGCGCACCAGTTCTGAGCGAAAGCAAAGCGATGATTCCGTAGGAAGAGGCGTCGACTTGCAAAACTACTGGCTTGGCAGGGTCAAAATGCACTACACATCTGTCACTGAGCCAGGCATCTTTGAGTTTCTGAAATACGTCTTGACAGTCTTTAGTGCACACAAAAGGTACATTTTTGCGACGCAAACGATGCAGTGGAGGCGCGATCTGAGCGGCATTCGGTATGAACCGAATGTAGTACGTCATCTTACCTAATACTGACTGCAGTTCAGACAAATTACGAGGAACAGACAGGTCACGAATTGCAAACAAATGAGACTGGAGTGGGTGCACAACATGACTATTTATCGCATGACCGAAGTACTGTAGTTCAACTTGAAAAAAGTTACACATTTATAGACGACACTTGAGTCCTGCTTCTGACAACACTCGATAACGAGCACGCAAATTGACAATGTGTTCCTCTGGTGCACCGCCTGAGACAACAATGTCGTCAAGGTATTTGAACAAAATGACACTTCGGCAGTCAGCTGGTCCAAATAACGTTGAAATATGGCGGGTACAGAAGCACTGCCCAAGGGCAAACGCAAATATTTCAATATTCCTAAGTGTGTATTTAGAACAAACACTTTCCGTGATTCTGCATCCAAAGGAATTTGCAAATAGGCATCACGCAAATCTATCTTAGAAAAGTAACGTCCTGCACCAAGCCTCCTCAGGTCGAGGTGAAGTATGTCGACTACTCTCTGTAGGTTGACTGTAAACTTGAAGTCAACACAAATGCGAATGCGACCAAAAGGCTTAGGCAAC
Organism: Schistocerca serialis cubense; assembly: GCF_023864345.2. Classification (NCBI taxonomy): domain Eukaryota; kingdom Metazoa; phylum Arthropoda; class Insecta; order Orthoptera; family Acrididae; genus Schistocerca; species Schistocerca serialis. The sequence continues at coordinate 480,524,280 of NC_064640.1, forward strand.
AAAACTAGTGATTAGCTTGAATGAGAGCAATTACGCCATTATCCTGCAGTTCTTTCAATTCACTGGCTACTTGGTCTCTTAAACCAACTGGAACAGGGCGGGGCATTGTCTTTCAATGTAATATACGTTACAAAGTTATTAGCTTTCCTGTCCCTTCCGAAAATAGTTCAGGAAATTCTTTAAGCAAGCTATCTACACTGTCTTGTGTTACAAATGTAGAGACCAACAGTACATTGTCGTGGATGCTGAGGTCAAACAAATCAAAGGCATCTAAGCAGAAAATGTTCTCACTGTCTCTTGACTTGAAAACAGTAAAGTTCACTGTCCGAGTGTGAGCAGACAAACTCAACATGACCCTACTGGAACTTGTGTGAATAGCTTTGCACTTTTTTGGCATGTGATATGCGGGATGTTTCCACTACTGGCATTGCGTGTTGCCCTCGGGCTCTCGGAATACTGTCAGAGAGAATCGTCCTGTTGCACTGTAACACCATCCCCTACACTGTCAATCGGACAAAGAATACACTACAGCAATGTGGCTGGGGAACACTGCAATATACTCTTACAGCCCGGATCATTCATCGCGTGATCTACACATCTTTGGCGACCTGAAGAAAGACATGTGTGGACGTTAGTTTCAGTCGGAGAAGGAAGTGCAAAAGTGGGTGCATTTGTGCATCCGTCAGAAGCCGACACCATTCTATGAAACAGGAATTGATGGTCTCATCTCCCAGTGGGGTAAATGTGTTAATGTGTGTTGTGATCACTTTTGACTGAAACCATTCCATTGTACCATTGTGGTGGGTGTCCTCATTTTTTTTTTTTTTTTTTTTTTTTGTCTGCGTGTCACATTTGATCTAGTGGCACGCATGTTCTGTTGTTGATGTTCTCTTAGAACGTTCTTTCAAAAGCTGCAGAAAAGTCTATAGTTCCACATAAAAGAGAACAAAGTTGATGTCATAATTTGGCGACTATAAGCGATATATTTACTTGCGAATGACAGTAAATTCTTCATATTATACGTCATAACTTGGAGAAAACTGCACCTCGATATATTTATTTATTCTGGATATATTTGGGGTGGTCTCTCTTTTCTGCCTCACCTTGTATTTAAAGTCAAATCTTTGCTTCCTTTTCTAACGCAATTAAAAATAACCTCAACGCAATTAAGTAATGGACACCCTTGAGGTCAAATTGCAGTGTTGTGTAGACTAAAAAAAGCAGATTTTCACAACCATCAGATGACCGCTCAATTCAGCAGACTTTTTAATTGTTATTAATTAGTTTAACGGTGCTTTTGGTTGCTTATTTTCACTACTTTGTGAACGATGGAGTAGGAAGAATGGAAACATTGACTGTTCACCACACAAAATATTCTTATTTACCTTAAGTATTTTTCTTCAGAATGACAGCAGAATATCCAGTCAGAAAAACTGACAAGAAGAAGCTGGTAATTCAGGTATGAATCCAAGTCCAGTGTCATAATTTATGAGACCCCCACAGCATCTGAGCGGGGTGGCGGGAGGGAGTGGGCGTCAATGATGGTCTCATAAACTATAAAACCTCTTTACTGCCCCCACAAGAGGGTGACAGTCTGCTGCCGTAGAAATGAAGTCTTTGGCAGAAAGACGCAAGCATAGGACATTTTGCTGTGGTTAAGTAGCATGTAATGGCTATAATCCATCTCACAGTGACCACTGTTAAAACAAAGCAGTTGCAGTTTGTTATCATGAGAAAGCAGTGTCGTGGGTGTCCTCATTTTTTTTTTTTTTTTTTTTGTCTGCGAGTCACATTTGATCTAGTGGCACGCATGTTCTGTCGTTGATGTTCTCTTAGAACGTTTTTTCAAAAGCTGCAGAAAAGTCTATAGTTCCACATAAAAGAGAACAAAGTCGATGTCATAATTTGGCGCCTATAAGCGATATATTTACTTGCGAATGACAGTAAATTCTTCATAGCTCTGTAGATTCCAAACTGTCTACCTGTCTATGACGTCGCACCTTGATAGTTCTCATATAAATATGGTGGTAGCCTACAGGTTTCATTCGTGTGAAGCATCAGGAAATAAATTAATAACTCTCTGTTCCGACTTTATGGTGCTGTATAGAAAATCACCGCCATGCTCAGCTTAGTGAACTTACCGTTAATTTTGGTTCTCTTTGTTTTACACATACTACAAGTTGAAAAGCTCATCAGACAAGATGCTTACCACCTTTAGTGATAAAGCATCAGCAGCAGTAGTCGTATTATAAACCATTACGAATAGATGATACTTGTCATTCATTCAGCATTTATGGACTGAATGACAGTTTTGCTGAAGGATAGCTTACTGTAAATATTACTGTCACCGTTCTGTGTTCCTTATTCCACTCTCTGCCGGCAACTGCCTCTCCTTTCATATTGGTAGAAGCTGAATCCGAACTCGCTCTGCACACATTTTCTGGCTTCAGTTTCTTCACAGCTTTTTGAGCCCTTTTTGAGTCACTGCGTACGCGTTCCTTGCACAGCAGACTTTTTTGATGTGGAACTTAATGTTATTTGTAGCTTATGAAGTCTGTGAATGTTTAAGTCATGCATTCAGCGCTGTGCTATTGTCTTTTTGTTTGTGTTCCTCTGTTTTTGAGTCAGTGCCAATTACAGCACTCTTAAGAAATACTTTTTCTGTGTCTATAATGATCAAAAGACATGTTTGCTACACATGATGTTTCAAGTATAATCACTGGAGATGGACGCATCTGGTGAATGAACTTTTCAATTTTCAGTGTCTTTAAGACAGAAAAACAAAAATAGTTATAACAGTTATTGGTTTACGAAGCTTAGTTTGAAGTTGATGCATCTGAGTATTATCACAAACTACGCTCTAGTCTCTAAATCCAGTTACAGAAATGGGAACAAAATGCAATGGCTTATACTTTGCTATTACGTACTGCCCTGGCAGAAGCAGGAAGTGACGTCATCGAGTGTGCAGTATCATAAGTTTCTCGCCCTGGGACTATGGACTATTGAAGGTAGAGAGACGAATTATGATGGAGAAGTTTTCTTAAGATTTCCTTATTGATTTTCGATCTGTCAGTCTGCTGTTCAAGGAAAATGCGTTGATGAGGAATCACAAAACATCCTAGTTAACAACATTCCCTGTGGCTCGTACAGACATAAGTGCTTGGCTTTTGACAACTATTCTGCAGTAGGTGTATTATGCCGTTTCTAGCGAAATATAGGGCAAAATATAAATTAATTAAAAATCTATGAAACACCGCAAATATCGCGAAATTTCAAGCAAAAAACAAGATTTTGCCAAAAAGTCGATTTTAATATCAAGAAAAGTCAAATCGATGCAAGCGAAAAGCAGTCGCCGCTTTCTCAAGTATTTCATCATCTTCTGAGGATTCTTACCAATAATTTCGAACGTACGCATCATTTTTCCAAAGAATTTTCCAATATGTTCCAAATATTTCAAATGCAAATCATGAAATTTCAAGCATAAAATCTAGATTTAAAATTTCAAATCATTTCCTCATTTCCACCTCCCTTTTTCCTGAAAAAGCGGAAATAAAACTAGAAAATCCAGTAAAATAAGTAATAATCTTTTCACTACTCTCAATCATTTATACATTACAAATTTTACGTTCAGATAATTTTTTTTCGATATGAATGGGTCTCTTCAATGTTAGAAAAGTTATCATTTTAAATACATTCTAAAAGAAACATTAAGGGTATTACTTGATAAATCTATCAGAATGTAATTATCACATACACATGGTGCAGTGAGAGTTATGATACTAAAATTGTTTTGAAATTTTACTGATATTATGAGTTTACAAGATGATTCTGACTACTGGGAATATAACTTAGGAATCAAAGAACGTATAACAGATTTATTTTTCAATGGAAAACATAAATATAAAATGTTAATTTCATATAAACTATATATATCTTAAAGATAACATTTACGTAAAGTCATACATTTTATGATGTCCATATGGTAATGCACCTACACTATGCGAAAAAAGTATCCGAACACCTGCCTGAAAATAACTTACAAGTTCGTGGCGCTCTCCATCGGTAATGCTGGAATTCAATATGGTGTTGGACCACCCTTAGCCTTGATGACAACTTTCACTCTCGCAGGCATATATACAGTCAGGTGCTGGAAGGTTTCTTGGGGAATGGCGGCCCATTCTTCAAGGAGTGCTTCACTGAGGAGAGGTATCGATGTTGGTCAGTGAGGCCTGGCACGAAGTCGGCTTTCCAATACATCCCGCAGGTGTTCTATAGAGTTCAGGCTAGGACTCTGTGCAGGCCAGTCTATTAGAAGGATGCTATTGTCGTGAAACGACTCCGCTACAGACCGTGCATTATGAAACTTGTGCTCGATCGTGTTGAAAGATGCAATCGTCATCCCCGAATTGCTCTCCAACAGTGGGAAGCGAGAAGGAGCTTAAAACATCAATGTAGGCCTCTGCTGTGATATCGTCATGCAAAACAACAAGAGGTGCAAGCCTCCTTCATGAAAAACACGACCACACCATATCACCACCGCCTCCGAATTTTACTGTTGGCACTACACATGCTGGCAATGACGTTCACCGGGCATTCGCCATACCCACATCCTGCCATCGGATCGCCACTTTACGTACCATGATTCGCCACTCTACCCAACGTTTTTCCACTGTTCCATCGTCCAATGTTTACGCTCCTTACACCAAGCGAGTCGTCGTTTGGCAATAACTGGCGTGATGTGTGGTTTATGAGCTGCCACTCGACCATGAAATTCAAGTTTTCTCTCCTCCCACCTAACTGTCACAGTACTTGCAGTGGAACCTGATGCAGTTTGGAATTCCTATGTGATGGTCTCGATAGATTTCTACCTATTACACATTACGACACTCTTCAACTGTCGGCCGTCTCTGTCAGTCAACAGATGAGGTCAGCCTGTAACGCTTTTGTTCTGCATGTGTCCACGTTTCCATTTCACTATCACATTGGAAACAGCGGATCTAGGGATGTTTAGTAATGTGTAAATCTCGGGTACACACGAATGACACCCAGTCACCTGACCACGTTTGAAGTCTGTGAATTCCTCGAAGTGCACCATTCTGCTCTCTCACAATATATAATGACTACTGAGGTCGCTCTAAATGGAATACCTGGCAGTAGGTGGCAGCAAAATGCACCTAATACGAAAAATGCATATTTCTCGGGGTGTGCCGGCCGCGATGGCCGCGCGGTTCTAGGCGCCAGAGTCTGGAATCTCGCGACCGATACAGTCGCAGGTTCGAATCCTGCCTCGGGCGTGGGTGTGTGTGATGTTCTTAGGTTAGTTAGGTTTAAGTAGTTCTAATTTCTAGGGGACTGATTACCTCAGAAGTTAACTCCCATAGTGCTCAGAGCCATTTGAACCATTTTTTCTTGGGGTGTCCAGATACTTTTCTTCACTTAGTGTACTTTATTTTCCGAAACATATCTTTTATCATCATGTGGTCTTAATGTCGTTGCTCTATATTGTTCAGTAATATTAAACAAACGATCTTCATAATTTTGTAAGCTTATTTTAATTTTTATAACATATTTCTTAGCTCATTTTGTTTTCTCGCATCTTTACCATCAACTTTATAAACATACATTCTTGATCTTAAACCAAAAAATTCTTCCATTATTTTTCTGCTACTTTCATCTTTAATTTTACGTAATACATTTTATTCACTTTAAGAAAACTGTAAATATTATCTTTTGGATAATCACTTCTGTCAAATTTATAAAGGATTTTCTTCATATCTTCATTAAAATCTTATGCAGCTATACACACATCAAAAAAAGTTATGCATCACCCCAGTTCCCAGAATTCTTGAAAATAGACGTTGACTATGGATATTGTATCACAGACACAGTCCCTTTAACTGTTCAGAGATGTCACTAAACCCACCCAACGATGTAAACAACCATGCATGAGTAGCGCCTATTAGACGGAGGTGGTCAGACAGCCAATCAGTTCCAGTCATTTCATGAGGAAGAAGATACACGGCTCGTGTTGTCTGTAGTTCAACCATGCCTAGTCGTTCAATACCGCAGTTTGATCGTGTCTGCATTGTTGTTACTTTGTTCCAGGAACGGCTCTCTACAAGGGAAGTGTCCAGGTGTCTCGGAGTGAACCAAAGCGATGTTGTTTGGACAAGGAGGAGATACAGAGAGATAGGAACTGTCAATGACATGCTTCGATCAGGCCGCCAAATGGCTACTACTGCAGTGGATGACCGCTACCTACAAATTATGGCTCGAAGGAACCCTGACAGCAACCCCCCACCCATGGTGAATAATGCTTTTTGTGCGGCCACATGACGGTTTGTAGCAAGGTGGAGGCTCCCTGCTGTGTTGGGGTGGCATTATGTGGCGCCGATGTATGCCGCTGGTGGTCTTCCCCCCCTCCACCTTCACCTAAACGGAACCCAACTCCTCTGGCACAGAACCGCCAAGTACCTTGGCGTAACCTCGGACTCTTGTCTTACGTGGAAACCCTACATAGACGAGGTCCACAGGAAGGTCTGCGCCAGAATGTCCATCCTATACCCAATCCTGAACTCAACCAGCTCCCTTCCCTGCCCAGTAAGAGCAAATGTGTACCAGGCACTGATCCAGCCAGTGATGGAGTATGCATGCCCTGTCTGGGGATACGCGGCAAACCAGCACCTGGACAAACTCCAGAGGCTGCAGAACCATGCCCTCAGCAGGGTATTGCATTTACCTCTTGGATTCCCCACAGATGATCTGCACGCCGCATCTGAAATCCCACTCCTGAGAGAGTGTTTACAAGACAGGATCTGGCAAGGGCCTTCTAGAGGGTTCTTCCAGATCAGGAAACGCCATCATCCACTCCCTAGATCAGTATGACATGTCCCGCGACAAGAACAAGTGTCCCATGACGATCTTCGATGATTAAGTCGAAGAGAAACTCCCAATGTCCAATCCCTAATCCTGCACCTTCCCATATAACACCAATCATCTCGCCAACCTCAGGCAAATACCAGGCACAAAACAGAACAATCATCACATTTCACAGACACCAAAAAAACTACAGATATAATCACACACACACGTACACAGGGGAGTAAAAGCCGAAAGGCTACAAACTCCCCCTCACACTTCCCCAAAGAGGGGAAAGTAACAGATGAGAGCAGCACGCCACAGGTGGTTATCGAAGGCGCCGCAACAACTGTACGATACGTGAGTGCCATCCTCCGACTGATAGTGCAACCATATCAGCAGGTTAATGGCGAGGCATTCCCCTTCAGGGACCACTGTTCGCACCCCATCATGCACATCATGTGAATGACTTCCTTCAGGAAAACGTCATTGCTCGACCAGAGTGGCCAGCATATTCTCCAGACATGAACCCTAACTAACATACCTGAGATAGAATTGAAAAGGACTCTTTATAAACGATGTGACCCACCAACCAGTCTGAATGATCTATGCTGAATCAGCTTTAAGGATAGAGACAATCTGGACCAATAGTGCCATGATGAACTTGTGGATAGTATGCCACAATGAATAAAGGCATGCATCAATGCAAGAGGACGTCCTACAGGTACTGGTGTGTACAGCAATCTGGATCACCACCTCTGAAGGTCTCGCTGCATGGTCATACAACATGCAATGTGTGGTTTTCATTAGCAAAAAAAAAAGGGCAGAATTGATGTTTATGTTGATTTCTATTCGAATTTTCTATACAGGTTCCGGAATTTCCAGAACTAAGGTGTTGCAAAACTTATTTTGATGTGTGTATTATAAACATAACTGCCAGTATCTTGATACAATTTTTAAATTATTTCTCCATATTTTAGCTCCTAACATTATAGTGAAAATCATACATCTGTTCTTTTAATAAATCAAGTACGTCCATTCCAGTGTCAATCGGGTTGTCGAATATAGTTTTGGTTTAGTTATGTGAATTGCAGCAATATTGTCATTGAACACTATTTTTTCTCTAAAATTTGATTTTTTTTTCTACGTGTTTTCATGTTTTTGTATTTGTAACTAATTTTATATTTACTCTGTTTCTAATCCCCCCATGAACCATGGACCTTGCCGTTGGTGGGGAGGCTTGCGTGCCTCAGCGATACAGATAGCCGTACCGTAGGTGCAACCACAACGGAGGGGTATCTGTTGAGAGGCCAGACAAACGTGTGGTTCCTGAAGAGGGGCAGCAGCCTTTTCAGTAGTTGCAAGGGCAACAGTCTGGATGATTGACTGATCTGGCCTTGTAACAATAACCAAAACGGCCTTGCTGTGCTGGTACTGCGAACGGCTGAAAGCAAGGGGAAACTACAGCCGTAATTTTTCCCAAGGGCATGCAGCTTTACTGTATGATTACATGATGATGGCGTCCTCTTGGGTAAAATATTCCGGAGGTAAAATAGTCCCCCATTCGGATCTCCGGGCGGGGACTACTCAAGAGGATGTCGTTATCAGGAGAAAGAAAACTGGTGTTCTACGGATCGGAGCGTGGAATGTCAGATCCCTTAATCGGGCAGGTAGGTTAGAAAATTTAAAAAGGGAAATGGATAGGTTGATGTTAGATATAGTGGGAATTAGTGAAGTTCGGTGGCAGGAGGAACAAGACTTCTGGTCAGGTGACTACAGGGTTATAAACACAAAATCAAATAGGGGGAATGCAGGAGTAGGTTTAATAATGAATAGGAAAATAGGAATGCGGGTAAGCTACTACAAACAGCATAGTGAACGCATTATTGTGGCCAAGATAGATACGAAGCCCACACCTACTACAGTAGTACAAGTTTATATGCCAACTAGCTCTGCAGATGACGAAGAAATTGAAGAAATGTATGATGAAATAAAAGAAATTATTCAGATTGTGAAGGGAGACGAAAATTTAATAGTCATGGGTGACTGGAATTCGAGTGTAGGAAAAGGGAGAGAAGGAAACATAGTAGGTGAATATGGATTGGGGGACAGAAATGAAAGAGGAAGCCGCCTGGTAGAATTTTGCACAGAGCACAACATAATCATAACTAACACTTGGTTTAAGAATCATGAAAGAAGGTTGTATACATGGAAGAACCCTGGAGATACTAAAAGGTATCAGATAGATTATATAATGGTAAGACAGAGATTTAGGAACCAGGTTTTAAATTGTAAGACATTTCCAGGGGCAGATGTGGACTCTGACCACAATCTATTGGTTATGACCTGTAGATTAAAACTGAAGAAACTGCAAAAAGGTGGGAATTTAAGGAGATGGGACCTGGATAAACTAAAAGAACCAGAGGTTGTACAGAGATTCAGGGAGAGCATAAGGGAGCAATTGACAGGAATGGGGGAAATAAATACAGTAGAAGAAGAATGGGTAGCTTTGAGGGATGAAGTAGTGAAGGCAGCAGAGGATCAAGTAGGTAAAAAGACGAGGGCTAGTAGAAATCCTTGGGTAACAGAAGAAATATTGAATTTAATTGATGAAAGGAGAAAATATAAAAATGCAGTAAGTGAAACAGGCAAAAAGGAATACAAAGGTCTCAAAAATGAGATCGACAGGAAGTGCAAAATGGCTAAGCAGGGATGGCTAGAGGACAAATGTAAGGATGTAGAGGCCTATCTCACTAGGGGTAAGATAGATACCGCCTACAGGAAAATTAAAGAGACCTTTGGAGATAAGAGAACGACTTGTATGAATATCAAGAGCTCAGATGGAAACCCAGTGCTAAGCAAAGAAGGGAAAGCAGAAAGGTGGAAGGAGTATATAGAGGGTCTATACAAGGGCGATGTACTTGAGGACAATATTATGGAAATGGAAGAGGATGTAGATGAAGATGAAATGGGAGATACGATACTGCGTGAAGAGTTTGACAGAACACTGAAAGACCTGAGTCGAAACAAGGCCCCCGGAGTAGACAATATTCCAGTGGAACTACTGACGGCCGTGGGAGAGCCAGTCCTGACAAAACTCTACCATCTGGTGAGCAAGATGTATGAAACAGGCGAAATACCTTCAGACTTCAAGAAGAATATAATAATTCCAATCCCAAAGAAAGCAGGTGTTGACAGATGTGAAAATTACCGAACTATCAGCTTAATAAGTCACAGCTGCAAAATACTAACACGAATTCTTTACAGACGAATGGAAAAACTAGTAGAAGCCAACCTCGGGGAAGATCAGTTTGGATTCCGTAGAAACACTGGAACACGTGAGGCAATACTGACCTTACGACTTATCTTAGAAGAAAGATTAAGGAAAGGCAAACCTACGTTTCTAGCATTTGTAGACTTAGAGAAAGCTTTTGACAATGTTGACTGGAATACTCTCTTTCAAATTCTAAAGGTGGCAGGGGTAAAATACAGGGAGCGAAAGGCTATTTACAATTTGTACAGAAACCAGATGGCAGTTATAAGAGTCGAGGGACATGAAAGGGAAGCAGTGGTTGGGAAGGGAGTAAGACAGGGTTGTAGCCTCTCCCCGATGTTGTTCAATCTGTATATTGAGCAAGCAGTAAAGGAAACAAAAGAAAAATTCGGAGTAGGTATTAAAATTCATGGAGAAGAAATAAAAACTTTGAGGTTCGCCGAGGACATTGTAATTCTGTCAGAGACAGCAAAGGACTTGGAAGAGCAGTTGAATGGAATGGACAGTGTCTTGAAAGGAGGATATAAGATGAACATCAACAAAAGCAAAACAAGGATAATGGAATGTAGTCTAATTAAGTCGGGTGATGCTGAGGGAATTAGATTAGGAAATGAGGCACTTAAAGTAGTAAAGGAGTTTTGCTATTTGGGGAGCAAAATAACTGATGATGGTCGAAGTAGAGAGGATATAAAATGTAGACTGGCAATGGCAAGGAAAGCGTTTCTGAAGAAGAGAAATTTGTTAACATCCAGTATTGATTTAAGTGTCAGGAAGTCATTTCTGAAAGTATTCGTATGGAGTGTAGCCATGTATGGAAGTGAAACATGGACGATAAATAGTTTAGACAAGAAGAGAATAGAAGCTTTCGAAATGTGGTGCTACAGAAGAATGCTGAAGATTAGATGGGTAGATCATGTAACTAATGAGGAAGTATTGAATAGGATTGGGGAGAAGAGAAGTTTGTGGCACAACTTGACCAGAAGAAGGGATCGGTTGGTAGGGCATGTTCTGAGGCATCAAGGGATCACCAATTTAGTATTGGAGGGCAGCGTGGAGGGTAAAAATCGTAGAGGGAGACCACGAGATGAATACACTAAGCAGATTCAGAAGGATGTAGGTTGCAGTAGGTACTGGGAGATGAAAAAGCTTGCACAGGATAGAGTAGCATGGAGAGCTGCATCAAACCAGTCTCAGGACTGAAGACCACAACAACAACTGTTTCTAATATTTTCGATCGTCTTTTTTTGTACTGTATGATTCTGTAAGTAGTAGAAATCTTTTTCAAAATCATTTCCCACCCCAGTCCTCATTTCTATAATTAATCTATATTATTTTTTCAATGAATCAGTTTGTTTGGATTTAAAAACTTTGTGTATTTTTGTTACCTTCATTCCAATACATAAGTGATGCTTAAGATTTCCATAGTGAAATACATACATTTTTGTCATTCAGAGTTGTTAACTTCTTTCTTTAGACCCAGTTGCAATTTAATTTACAGAAGCTGATGGTAAGCCAATATTTTCTTCAGTTAAATTTTTTGGCTATTCTGGTCTAGTTCAAAAATATGTCGATATTCAGAATAATTTGAAAATTCACTTACTTTTTCTAGAAATAAAATTATTTCTATTATCATATTCAAATCCATCATATAGTGAATATTGACATATAACCCTGTCATATAAATTATTTGCATGTAAATATGTTAAATAATTTGATTGCTTACTTCATCAATAATCTATAATTATTTATTTGCTTTGACCTATCTTATACAACTCCTTTTCCAACCATTAAAATCATGTCATAATCACTGAATAATTGTAATGTAAATTTTCTCACTTTTAGCTTCGAATTCCAACTTAAACCTGGTTCAGTAAAATAAAGCTGTATATAAATAAAAAAATTTTGTACAAGATTATCTAAAAAAACATCAGTTAGCAACAAAACATCAGTTTTGAGATATAAATCATGATATTTAGCAACATTTTTTATTAAATTTGGCCAAAATAAGTCTGGCATTTTTATAAACGTCATTACCAAATTCACATTCTTTTATTTTTCCATCAAATGTTTGCTTCGATGGAAGATCTATCTTCTCAACATTTTCCCAACTATCCACATAATCATATGGATAACCTACTTTTTTAATTACTAAATTTATTAAATTTTCTGGACAAACTTTTGTAATGTTTGTTATTAGAATGAGAATCATATCCTGATCAATTATCTAAATAAATAGGTACAATACTTAGATGTTTTAGTTCTAAACTGCAATTCTTAGATTCGTAGATTTTCCAGTTAAATGATCATTATGAGCCTACTTTTCTTTTTTGTGAATAACGATGTACATATAATGAACATGATTTTGATTTATTTGTGTTAATTTTTCCTCAGATGTTAGTGGTCTCATTTCTTAAATGTCACAATACATTTTTCCAATTTCTTCAACTTCTTTTTTCATATATTCGCTAAGTATTTTATGAATAACTTCGTCCTCAATATACAATTGGAGTTCTGTAATCCCCATTGGCATATTTAATACAAAAAAAGAATAGTTTTGTATCTTTGATATTTCATTGTATGTGAGTTTTCTCAATTGCATTGACAGTTATTTCTTTCTAAAGGCAAACTTCCCAAATTAGCATAAATAACAAATGGATCTTTCATTGTACACTGAAAACATTTAATATGTATATATGAATTTTAACAGGTAATTCAATTTTTAATGGTTTATTAACTGAACAGTTTGGAACTATGACAAACAATTTTTCTTTGTTATTAAAATGTACTAAACATATACCAGAAATAAATCTAGAATCCTCATTTTTCAATATTGTTTGAAACAAGTCTAAATAAATCTTTAATCAGACAATACTTTTGTTTGATGTTGTGTCCATCATTTTTATATTTATCAGCTCTCTGGCAATCTTTAATTACAGAGTATAAGACAGATTGTATTGACTAGAAAACCATTTTTCATCCTTCTTTTTTTTACATTAGCATAAGATATTTTATTTGTTGCTGGTAAATAGGTAAAAATAAACCTCATAATACATTATATTTACTAACTGAGATTCACGAGTTTGAAATACCAAAACTAAACATATAATTACTTTATTCCATTTCCATAACATTTAACCAAATCTCTTTCAGTCACGATTGTATTATTATGTATTTAAAATTTAAACCCCATGGTTTTTCATAATCTGATAATTTCATCTTGTTGTCATCAAAAAGTCCAAAATTTACTTTCAATCCAATATGAAAGTTTAAATTTTTTTCACTAATTCTATAAATTTTATTTTTGATGAAGTCAAAAGGATTTTCATCTCAAGCAAGTAAATATTGTTCTCTAAATTTATAGATTTTGGTTTAATTTCAAATGTTTTAATAACTAGATATTGATTAACTATTTGTTTATCTTTGCTCGTCACCTAAATTAGCAGAAAAAGGAAATATGTGTTTCAATTGTTGAATTTCATCATTTTAAAAAATTCTGTCATCATTTTCTGTTCAAAGTAAGTAAACGTTTCCAAATATTTGACTTAACGTTTTTATGTTAATTATAAAAGTAACTAAATCCTCTTTTCTCAATCTACTATACCCAGTTAAATTATTTCATTAACAACAATCATGAACTTGAGCAACTTTTATCTGTTTCTATTGAGTCGCAATTTACAAAAGAAATAATTTTTTTTTTTAATTCAGAATTTATTAGGAATTACCAAAAGGAAATGTAATTTACTTTTTAATATATTCTAGAAGACTACTTTTACATTTACTTCAATATTGCTATTTAAAACATAGATTGAACTAAAAATTACAAAAAATTGTATTTTGATAATGAACACAATAATTTGTTAACTCTGATAAACATTTGTTTAATTCTCATAATACTAAGTTTCTTGGTCTACTCCCAAATATAATTTTTACATTTATTGTATAATTGTTTTTAGATTATGCCTTTGAGAAAAATTGTCAGAACCCTGAATTGCTACAGAAGTAAAACATTTTTTGTTTTCATCACAATGTTTTCATAATTCGCTATTGATAATAATATCTCTGAATGTAGATCATTGAACACATTTATAAATATTCCTTGTAACAATATTTAGAAATATATTTTCAGCTTCCCTACAGAATTCACTTACTGCTATATAATATTTTTAATGACACTTGCTAAAACAATGTCTATGTATTGTCCTATAGCCATCTCTTTATGTTTCTGCAAATAAAAATAATCAGTTGTTTTCCCAACTTCACACACTTTACACATTCTAGTTTTGACACAGTCTGAAAATTGCTTCACTAGTTGCCTCATGATTTTCATTTAACAGAACAAATTTTATCAGATTTAAAATATTTTCGGACTTTACAAGTATTAAAAGGAAATGATGAATCATTTCTGATTATTAGGGGATCTGGAATAAACAGTTTAATTTTATTATCTGAAACAGAAGAAACTAAATTTTATTTAAAAGTTCTATTTCTAATAAAAAAATTTCTAATAAATAGAGCTACTGATAGACACAAACTTGTTTACAAAAATAATGACGTTCATGTTTTAGTTTCTGGAAAAATAATCCTAGGTTTAAAACTAAAGATGCTGCTGATGATGACAATATAATCAAACCCATAAAGCATTAGAACAAATTGAAGAAATGACAAAATGATATTAGAAACTTTAAAGCTGTCAATTTGGATGTACTGAAAAGAAATGAAAAATCTTCTAAAATTATCAGTGAATCAAGTTTATTTAATTTTCAAATGGGGGTAAATTAAGATATTTAAAAATTGACTAGGAAATATGCTGAATGTAAATTAGAAAAATAAAAAGAACAACTTACAATAGAACTTGAAATTAAACTAAGAATCATAGAAATACAATCAACAGATCAAGAGTTACAAGAAGTGAAGAAAAAATATAGCATCAAGTAAGATTATTTAAAAAACAATCCAAAATAAAGCAAAATGATTCAATATGTTTTGTAAGAAGGTGATTTTTATGAAGCTGATGGAACAACTAAAAACGTAATTATCAAGATTATCTACTAATAATAATACTGAACATAATTATATTCAGTTAAAATACTACTACATGAGAAACTGTCTATTATCATGTTATTGAAGAATTAAATAAATTAGCTTTTATATCACAAAAAGGGGGACGACATAAAGAATCACATTAGTGAATTCAGATGATATAAAATATTATAATATGATATAAAATATTTTTTTAGATATTATTGTTGAATCGGGTGTTACACAAATCAAAATTAACTAATGATTAAGTTAGAGATAAATTATTTAAACTTATTTATATCTCCTCAAAAATAAAGTCAATAACATAGCTCAAGAAATTAAAGCTAAGGATAACAAAAAGATTTCAAAACTGTACTAGAAAATCTCAATGAAGAAATCAGAACATGTGTAATATAAGAAAGATACCCAGTTTTTCCTATCAAAGATGAATTTATTAGAAAATATTTTGAATGACACATTATATTTCTGGTTATAAAATAAACAGAAAAGGCATATTTAATTTAACTATAGAATGATTAGGGGACATTATCAAATGTGCGTATTAGCCTGTTTGTGATGTAGTCTTTAAAGCTTGAGACGTCGCTTGACATAATAATATACACTACATATTTCAACACCATCAAAATTAAATAAATAATTGATACAATCAACACTCAATTGATTTATGAATTTAGGTACTTTCTCGTCATTATGAAATTGTGGACAGAAAAAACGAGAATGCCAGTATCTTTACTTCTATATAAAATTTTTTCCGCTGTTTACCCAACATTTACATCAATTTTTAAATCCAAACTATTTAATATAAGCTTTATCACCTTGTTTTCTCAGAAACTTTCACAACAAAATATAGATCTGCGAATTTTGTATTTTGTAAAATCTTCTCATATTAATTTCATTTCCTGTGATTTAAATTTTATGTAACTGAATCTGAAAATATATCATCCTCAGTTTCAAATGTTTTTGTTGACCAGTTTGCTGCAAAGACTCCTCAAAAATTTTCCTCATTTGTAGTTAATCTTCTATTTTAAATTTTTGTTTATAATCCTTGAGACAAGTGTTGTTTTTAATTTAAATAATTTTTTTACATCTTTTGGATTCATATTTATTGTTGAGTGTTATGTTTTATAATATTCATCATCATGTTTTTAACTACAAGAATCCACTTGTAATTACCTTCAAGAGCAAAGTTTTTCCATATTGTAATTACCTTCAAGAGCAAATTTTTACCATATTTTTTTCTTCCTTTCAGCAACTGATACCTTTAATTCTTTAAAAAGTGAGTAGGGGATAACGGTATATTTTTGTATAAGTTCTTGAAACTCTCTGTTGTAAAACTATTTTCCATTATCTACTTGATGATTTCTTGGCATCCTTATCATCAAAATATTTTTCGAAAGGTTCTGGAACACTTTTACCTGATTTACTATCCAAGCAAATTGTGAAAAAAAATTAATTACAGTTAATAAATATTTAAATAATTTATTTCTTTTTGAATTTCCTGTTTATATTCCAAAATCCAGTCAAGCAGGCCTACTCATCATAAATCATATATAACAAGAAAAACAACATTTCTTTTTTTCCAATTTTCATTATTGACTTACATAATTCATTAAAATATCCTTCAAGAATATTCGAAATTTTTGAAACAAATTTAATCTTTTTAATTTTACATGTTGTACATAATACTTCAGTCATCTATCTATTATTTTGGTTACTGTGCTTTGTAGATAATGAGTTATCAGTAAATTTTTTGCACTTAACATACCAAATTCAAGCATCTTAAGGACTGAGAACTAATCTCGATTATCCAGGGACATACATTAAATTCCTCCATATAACTATAGTTTTATACCTACTTCTGCAGTTTTATTGGTATGTTTTCATTTTACTGATAAAAATTTCATTTTCGCACTATTATCAATCCATTATTATTATTTATTTCATAATATAAGACTTGCTGATGTTAAATCTTTGTCTACATTTGTACTAAGGACAATAAGTCTACTTTGTAATATAGTACAAAAAATTATGCGTTTTTCCTCATTCCTGATCATAAACGAAAATTCAGTTATTTGTTTATCATTTACCTTGTT
The DNA here is from genome assembly GCF_023864345.2 of Schistocerca serialis cubense. Taxonomy (NCBI): domain Eukaryota; kingdom Metazoa; phylum Arthropoda; class Insecta; order Orthoptera; family Acrididae; genus Schistocerca; species Schistocerca serialis. The sequence goes on from NC_064640.1 coordinate 480,541,545, forward strand.
TATAGTACATCAGTGAAATCTCTGTTAAGATGACTAATATTTTCATTAAGATTTGTTATAGTAACAATTATCATAATGTAGCCGAATAATTTTTCTTTGAAATGTGTTTTAGTGACATGTGTTAAAATACTTACATATTCAGCTTTTCTAACTAGATTATTTAATTTATTTTCTAAGCATCATTTGTTCATTATATCTTATTTATCAGCTGTGTCATTTACGTCTACTAATCTTCTGTTATTAAAATCAATAAAAAAATTAGTTAATTAAAAAATGTGACTCAGTTCATTATAAATGTGTTTAACTGAACTATTTTTCATAATGGTCAAATCTTTTTTAAATCTCATTTTGTATTTTTTCTAATTTTCATTATTATATTTTTGAAGTACTTTGTACATTTTTTTTCCAAAAATGTCAATTTATTGGACTGAAAATATCATTAAACTTAAAATTATGTGACCATCACCTTAGCACAAATAAACACAAATGACTGCATATAGCTTCATGATAATCTTGCAGTCTTAAATACTGTAAAATATTTCATTTGATCTAAATATTTAACTAGTTGTTTGGGTACATTGACGCAAAAAATTCAACATTTGTTGTGTGATTTGTTCTACAGTAACATATGATTTTAAGTATCTGAATTAAGTATTCTAGATTCAAAATTTTTTAGTTCATTAGGTGATTCCTCAGTCATAGAACTACCATGAAAAGGATTAGTTTTTAATTCCTTAACTAAATTTTCTATACAAGGTTATGTATTTCATTAAGATATCAAGTAAGTACTTTTGGAATGTGTTTCAAAATTCAAATCCTTTTTTTCCAACACAAGATGTAAGTCAAAATAAGACCCTGGGACTAGAAAATATTCTGTTAGAGCTACTGATAGGCTTGGGAGAGCCAGCCATGACAAAACTCTACCATCTGATAAGAAAGATGTATGAGACGGGTGAAATACCATCTGACTTCAAGAAGAATGTAATGATCCCCATTTCAAAGAAAGCAGTTTCTGACAGGTGTGAAAATTACCGAACTATCAGTTTAATAGCTCATGGCTGCAAAATTCTAAACAGATTATTTACAGAAGAATGGGAAGACTAGTAGAAGCCCACCTGGGGGAAGATCAGTTTGGATTCAGGAGAAAGCTTTTGAAAATGTTAACTAAAGCTCAAATTTTAAATATGGTAGGGGTAAAATACAGGTAGCAAGAGGCTATTTTCAATTCATACAGAATCCAGATGGCATTTGTACGAGTCAAGTGGTACAAAAGGGAAGTGGTGATTGAGGCGGAAGTAAGACAGGGTTGTAGCCTATCCCCAGTGTTATTGAATTTGTATATTGAGCCATCAGTAAAGGAAACAAAAGAAAAATTTCGAATAAGAATTAAAATCCAGAGAAAAAAATAAAAACTTTGAGGTCTGCCAGTGACATTGTAATTCTGTCACAGACAGCAAAGGACTTGGATGAGCAGGTGGACAGAATCTTGAAAGGAGGACTGGTAACACCAAGAAAAGTATTTCTCAAGATGAGAAATTTATTAACATCGAGTATCCACTTAAGCATCAGGAAGTCCTTTCTGAAAGTATTTGTATGGAGTGTAGCCATGTATGGAAGTGAAACATGGATGATAAACAGTTTAGACGAGAAGAAATTACAAGCTTTCGAATTGTGTGGTACTACAGAAGAATGGTAAAGATTAGATGAGTAGATCACGTAACTAATGAGGCGGCGCTGAATAGAACTGGGGAGAAGAGAAATTTGTGTTTCAACCTGACCAGGAGGAGGAATTCGTTGGTAGGACACATTCTGAGGCATTAAGGGATCACCAATTTAGTACTGGAGGAAAGTGTGGGGGGTAAAAAGCGTAGAGGGAGACCAAGAGACTAATATAGTAAGCAGATTCAGATGGATGTAGGTTGTAGTAGTTACTTGGAGATGAAGAGACTTGCACAGACAGTTGATAACAACAACAACAACAGATTACGTCTTTTTTCCTGATGAATCATTATTTTCTTGTTTATTATGAACGGTTTCAGTGATAGCTGCTGCTCCACCAGCTATGAAATGCTCCTTCTTCCCTTTTTGTTGAATATTCTGTCATTTTCTTCATAACAGGTATGGCTAATGTTACAAGTATATTTACATCACTTTTATCTCTGTTTCTTTTTATCAGCACTAGTTAAGATATTATCAGTACTATGTAACTGATCAATATTATGTTTCCTTTTTTTTATTCAGCTTCAGTTTTGCCACTCAGTACCAAACAGTAATCGATGCTGAAATTATTCATGTACATATATGAAAATTTAATAAACATATTTTATTGAATTTTGATTAAAAATTAATAAGAAATTTTAAAATCCCAACCATTATCGTCAATTTTGAATCTTATTCCTAATTTCCTTTTTCAATACATTATTCCTCTAACTGCTGCTCCAGATAATTTTTCTCCAAATGATGTATCTTCAGCAATCACTGTTTTTTTTTTACATTGTGGTTAGCACACTTGACTCACATTCAGGAGGACGATCATTCAATCCCGCATCTTGCAATCTTGATTTAGTTTACTGTTGTTTCCCTAAATCGTTTAAGGCAAATACCAGGATAGTTCCTCTTAGAGGGCACGGCCGACTTCCTTCCGTATTCCAATGAGGCCAATGACCTTGATGTTTGGTCTCTTCCCCCAAATCATTCCAATTCAATCCTTTATTTTCCGTTTTTTTGAACTGTTTTGTCTGCTTAGTGTCTAGATTCTAGATCTTTATCATCTCTGTGTGAAACATCATGTTTTTTACAAGCTTTTTCTAATTTATTTACTCCTTGGTCTCCTCAAGCTAATCTTTTCTTTCATTTTGTTCCTGTGCCACAACAATTGTAGCCAGGTAGATGCATTACAGTTGGTACTTTGTTAATTAGTGTGTTTCCTGATCAATTACATAGTTTTCATTTTTCCAAAATGTAATTGTTAATTATTCAAAAATCTAATTAAATAAGGTGTGCTTTTTGGGTTACTGATAATAAAATCATTAAACTTACTAGTTAACATTTCTGATATCCCAACTCTTTCATTATTATAATTTTCATTTCCAGCTCATTTTTGCTATTAATTATCTTTTATCTAACTGTTAAATCTCTAACATCAGTAATACAACATATTCATATGGTTTTTCTGTATATTTTTTATTAATCCTTCACGTTACTTCTCACTTTATGAACAATCTGCTGTTAATTTTGAAGATAAATGTCAAACATTTCCTTTATCAAATTATTATTCATTTTATTTTGTATGGGTATCTTCAGAAGATAATGGTCCAACATAAATAATACATTTGCATAATTTGATAAATCGTAATAATCAAATTTTGAATTTATATCACCAATACTGATATGATTTTTAGTAATCTACCTGTACCTTCATATTCTCTTTACAAATAATAAATTTATCTCAATCAAATAACTGGTAAATTGCCAATACATTTAAGCTTACCAAGACATTGTAATGCAACAACTTTGCCTTCAGTATGATTATTTTATTCCATTATTCTTTCATTCATGTTCTTTTGCCATTTGATGGTTTTCAACATATAATTTTTTCGCTTTTGATGATCTTTATTACACATCTAGTATTTCTGATTCACTTCATGTATATCAGTTGGTGATATATCTTAATAATTTCTAAATGTTGTCAAGAAACTATCAGTTCTCAAGTTCTTTATGTTATTCAATAGCTTTTAACACATTGTCACATCAACCTTCAATTCCTTCTTGCATCAATATTGGGTTGACCTTTTTCCTAATATTTCTCAGAGTCCATTACCAGTTGTTCCCTTCAGTTCTTCAACATCTTTCTGGTTCATTTATCTTGTTTTACTACCAATGATTCATATTTTTCTAACACTCACTAAGGATAAAAACATTAATGATTTATTATTAACATTTGTATTCATGTTAAAATCGATAGATTCCATCAACATTTAGTTTATGTTGAACATTTATTTTAACATTTATGTTTATATACAATGTTTATGCCTAATGTTTAGATTTATGCTAAATTTTTACTTCCATGCTTATGTTTAATGTTTACATTTATATATAATGTCCACATTGTTTTTGATGTTTATGTTTATGTTCGAAATTATATTTTTATTTATGAAGAGAAGCCAATGCTCAATACAAAACTTATGATGTTATTTATCGTCCATCATTAATTTTTCTTTGCACATCCATTGTCAAAAATCTGTGCTCATCACTATTTCACTAATTAATACATGTTTCCTTAAAATCATCAAAATTTAAACCACCATCAACAAACTCATTGTAAATATGATTTAAATTTGTAATATCCTGTCTAAATATATTTTAAAAATTTACATTAATTCTGATTAATTATTTAGGTAATTTCCAATATGTCCCAGCTAAATAAGAATGAGCTTCTCCTGTATGTTTACCTTTAGTAGAATATTTTCTAACTGCATCTTGATTTTTAAGAATGAAATCGTCAAATAAACAACGTAATTATCTTTGCAGTCATCCAAGGATGTAATTTCAACATAATTTTCAATAAAAGATGTGGTAAACACATTAAAATTTTTACATATTTTCATAAATTTTTGATATTCTGGTTCAGCTAAACTTTTAGAATAAATATTTAAATGATTGATTTTATCTAATTTTAGCCATCCTGGTCCAAAACTATAACTATCGATCATTAATGTTGTTTTTCCACACTTGCTTGGACCAATTTTCATGTATGAAATTGAATTGGGTAAAGGTTTATCATGTTTATTTTTAATTTCTTTTCTTTAATTCTTTTTTTTGAATCCCAATCCCTTTTTCACATTTTATTAGTAAAATTTATTAGTAATAAATGAGTCACTCATTTCAATTAAGTTTTTATTCATCAGTCCTCAATAAAGTTTTATATATATATATATATATATATATATATATATATATATATATATATATATATTGTATGAATGAATTGTTGCAAAACCTTTTCGAACAATTCATTCATACAAAAACCTTATGTGTATATATATATATATATATATATATATATATATATATATATATATATATATATATATAGTTTCATGTTAAAAAATAGCAGAATTTATTCATACAAAAATCTAGTATATACAAATATAATGTTTTTTGTATGAATAAATTTTTCTAAGCTTTTTGAACTGTATTGAACAACAGGAATTTGAATGTTTCTTCATCATAATACTGTTTATTATTTTTGGATGTAACATTTGAAGTTAAAACTTTTGTCTTGAAACCAACAAGTAAAACTTTTTGTAACTATAACTAATGGGTAAAGGTAATCTTTCTTTGAGAACTGATGAATTACCGCTTAACTGAAATAAGAAACTCATTTAATACTTATGATATTTTATTAACTAAATGAGCAAAAGAGATTCTTATCTATAAATAAGTATTAAAGGAAAGAAACCAAATAATACACATGGTCAGAGTTTCCTAATTTTATTCAATCCTTTTTAACTGATCCAAATGGGTGTGGAAAAACAACATTAATGATTGGGATTTATATTTTATTATCCATTATGGTTAACTAGTATAAAATCAATCATTTATAAGTTTATATTAAAAGTTAAGGTTAACCAAAATATCAACAATTTATGAAAATGTATAAAAATGTTAAAGGAAATATTACCACTTTTATTAAAAATAATGAGGAAATTATACCTTAGGAGGACTGTGAATAATAATGCAGTTGTTTTAACTGATGATTGTTGTTGAAAATCAGGAGATAGTAAGATAATATTTTATTAGAGATAGACATAAAGGAATAGAGTGTTTTTATTGAGCCCAGTAATATTGCAATACCTATACAATTAGTCATAGATATTCTAAACTTTTAAATATTTTTAGTCAAGATAATACAAATTATATTTGCCATAAGTTTGATGATGGAGAATTAAAGTTTGATAATTTTAAAGAAAAACTTAGTAAATGTTGGAATGATGATCAGTTTAGATTTTTGACAATAGATATGACAAGGAAAATTTATGATGAAAAATATCGAAATAAGATTAAATCCTTTCTAACAACCACTAGTTTCACTATATAAAAATTTAATAATATCAGAAACGTAAACATAAAAGTAAATGTAAATGTAGATGGACACTGTCAATTCTTAAACATAAAAACATGTAAAAAATAAGTTATTAATATTTTATGCTATTTAAACACTCGCAAAATACGATCTGAAGTTGAAGTCATTCTGTCCAGAAGCTGTTAAACAAGTAAACGAAATAGAAAAAAGTTGAAAGATTAAAATAAGAACTTAAAAAGCGCCAGAACCAACCGAGAACATAATAAAAGAAATTTAAAAACTGAAAAAGTTAAAAACGGAAATAATTCTATAGGTGACAATGTGTTAACAGCTACTGAAGAAAATAGAGTAATTGAGAAAAATAATTAAGCGAATGAGAAATACTAGATGTATTAAATAAATATGGAGAAGAGAATGAAAATCTAAGGGAACATAAATCACAGACTGCATCAAATGTCGAAAGGTTCCAATCCCTTGTGCACACCATCTTTCACCCCTTGTTAATTACGCAGTCACTGCAGAAGCATTACAGCCATTTCAGCTACGTAGCAAGTCATCAGGACTAGTAAATAGGTATGACAGGGAATGTCAGAATGTGTTTGCTGCTGGCAATAATAGTTGTGGCACTACATTTTTTCTGTGTCAACGAGGACAGCAAGGAGACATGGCCAGGGCGGTAGAAACAAAAACAAGTAGCCATAGGCTATTCCAGAAAAGCATCCAGACATTTACAAAAGCGTGATCACTTTACTTGTGAGTGCAAGCGGTCATTAAGTTGTCCCACGAAGACAGATCGGTCATCAGCAGGTTGGCTGTGCAACTGGCATATGGGCGCCAATCTTTATGATTGCCCTGGGAAGGAGAGCATTGTCCGCCACAGGTGTGGAATCCATGCATGTTTCTCTGGCGCCAAGTCTAGCAGTGTAAAGCATACACTGTGGTGGCAAACTTTTGCATTGGAAGATTAGCCATATGCTGAGTCTAGACGGTAATTCTGGCGCGGTGTTATAGGTACGTCATTGGTGAAATTTATGGGCGCAGCTTGGCCATTGGAGGAGACAATTTTTGTGCGACTCTATATGGATCTGGTGTCAGTGGGGAAGAGTGGAGATATTTTTGTGGCATTTGGTGGATGTCCACCTTACAGGATGGTCTGGGCAGTTCGGTTGAGGTATGCTGTATTCTCGGCAAATTGACAGAGAGCCGCCATAGAGGACATTCTTGGTATTATTGGCGCGAGCCATGATTCTGTGCACATCTCGGCACGAGTGTCGGCGGCCACGGTGTATGCAGTTGTGCACCTACGGCCAGTATCTACATCACCCTTTGGGCAGTTCAGTGGTGAGCATACCGGCAGCCTGGGTCTATATGCAAGCTTTGTCTGCAGTGAGTCCATCTGACCGGCAGCCCTGTTTTTTAACCCATTTATGTCGTACTGACATTCAGCTAGCAGTTCATAGTCTCGGTCAGTACCTCACATACAGTCAGAAAGCGTTGCGGCTGTTACATTGAAGGTGGCATCGTTTTAGATTTATCCCCCTCTCTCTTAATATCTATGCCAGCGATTAACTTGATTTGTCAGTGTGTTTTTTTTTATTTGCAATTTGATGTATATGCTAATTCTGGGAGTTCATGTGTTAGCACTGTGATAAGCTAAATCTGAAAAGAACACTATTTATCCTGACCATTTGAATTATAACAAATTTTTGTGGTTTGAGGGTATGTAATAAGGTTAGGAAGCCTTCAAGATTGGCGACTCCTGCCAAGATCTTACCATTGGAATCTAGCAATATGCAGTCAGATTTGTAGCGTTTGCTTTGTCAGAAAGAGATTGTGAACAAATTAGACTCGCGATAATCTTAAGTTGCTGACACGTTATGTCCTAATACTTGTACTCACTTTCTATATGTCTAATTTATTGCATGTTTTGTTCGTTTGTGTTGTGTGGTTTCTGCACGACGTGTATTCTTTTATTATTTATTTAACAACGGCGTTGTAAATTTTTGGAGGGTTGTTTTCCAGATGTGTTTGTGTCTGATCAGCGAAGGTATTTAAACGAATTGTATTCACTGTAGGTTCGTGTTTTTGAGATGCTTGTTCGACGTCTGAATGATAACAAGCAGCAGGATGAGAGTCGTTAATGCGAATTATGGAGCAGCGGGCTCTCTTAACATGGATAACAGAGTATAGATCGGGACAAATCATGAGACGAAGGGATTTTTTTTTTCACACGGAACAATAAAAGCCAAACATAGCTAATAGCCACTGTGCAGCATCACGTTTAGACGACAGTGAAGCCGACAGTGAAGTAAGCAAGCGTGAAGATGTGGAAGACGTATTTCATGTTGATGTAATAGTTCGCAGTAGTAACCCGCCGGTGACAGACAATAGAGGGCCTGTTCCATTTCTGAGAGCAAATGCCGAAAGTAGCAATGTGACGGACACCATCCTTGTTTTCTTGAAAAGAGAAGCAGAAGAAAGGCGCAGAGAAGCACAAGAAACAAAAACAGCGTTTGCAGAATTAGAAGGCAGGTTAACACAAAGCATCAAGGATGTGTTGGAAAAGGTAGCTAAGCGCAAGAGATAAGCAGGCGAAGCAAAAGAGATCGCAACGGGAGCAAAAAGGGACGCTCTTGTTGCTAGAATGGAGACAACTGGTACACGGAAAGACGCTCTGGTGGCCAAGAAGTATGCAAGGACAAACAAAAGTGTCGCCCATAGAACTCGGAAAGTTATTACCACGATGCAGGAAGAGGGACGCGGGATGATTCTGAGAACTCAGGAACAGGAATCAGAGCACTATAAGAAAATTAAGACACTGGAAGATCAGTAGACAAAATTGTCACAGCTGGAGCGTGTCGCCAAGCGACAAGATGAGATTATGAAGGATATTATGGACATACGCAGCCGTATAAAACAGTTGTAAAGACAGGGCTGTAATAGACAGAATGGGGAAGAGGAGCATCAGAGACAAGTCGAACTGGAGACAAGTCGGATTGACACCCACTACGATGTAACTGAACCGGTAAATACCGTTGAATCCCCGCAGCAGAGATCTACTTATCATTTCCCACTATGAGCGTGCACAACTCAAGCGGCGGGCCTCGCCCCAGTAACGGAGCAGTCGCATAATTGCATGCCGATTGGAAGGTTCGATGCGCTTATCTATGACGGGAACAGTGAGCAGCACTGTCATATTAGTCGACGCGGCGATGTTTCACAGAAAATCTAACGCATGAGAGTCACACAGACGGGAATGAGGGCACACACAGCTGAAGACCTAGGTCTCGACCACAAACATTTTATATCCATGCAAAATTTTCAAAACCCACTATGTTGGATATATTGCGCAAAATAGAACACAATGTGGGATATCTTGTGAAAGACTTCCAAGATATTATTAACGAGATACCCCATGGGTGATGTCTCCTGTTACTGCACTTAAGAACTGTCAGACCAAGGACATGATACGAGAAACCGTTCACTCCCCCCCCCCCTCCCAAGAAGCGGAGGACAGCACAGGTAAACAGTAGAGGATGCACTGTGCAAGACACAGACTGTAGGAAGGAGAAGGAGGTAACGCTCTAATATGACAGCTCGAGAGCGAGAATTTCTCATTTGACAAAAAATTTTGCTTAAAGCGTTTCGCCTCTCCAACAAACAGAAGCAGCTGTGTCACAAATTCCTTACTGTCTACAATGGTCCACTACACATCCAAAGAATTGCCCCCACAATGCTGCTGAACTTGAAACATTAAAATCTATGAAGTCGATCAGTGGCCACAATGTCAGCCACATAATTCATTTCATAAAATAAGGAAAAAGGTGACAGATGGGATTTTTTACTGTTATGGTAGTTTGAATAGTTTTATGATATATTGTAGTGTAGATTATTGTTTAACAAGGTTGTATGGGATAAAAAAATTGAGATTTCTCCTTAGAGCATTATGGCTGACAATATATAATTGTGATTCTAAAAGTTTTCTCGGTGTACTGAATATTCGATGAGGTTTCGGGATTGCACCCAGATCATGTAGATTTCTTGCCTCAATATTTCGGCTGGCAATCGTCCAGCCATCTTCAGGTGAGTGTCCTCCACCAGAGACTGCAAGTTCTTTTTTTTTTAATTGCAGTTTCTTTCCCCACCCTTTATGGGCAGGGAAGGGCTGGCAGTGGCACAATCCGCCGCTTTTCAGACGAGTGACATTACAGTTAATAAAAGAAGGAAACTATACATATAAAAGGCGATACAAAAGGGGACGTAAGAACATAATAAGTGGAGACAATGGAGGTTAAAATATACATGGACATGGAGTTGTTCATTGTGGGGCAGTCAACAAAGTCGACATAAAGTTAAAAAACACAGTTGGCGATTCGTGGAATTCAAACACAAAGAGAAAAGTTGGCCACAGTATTAAAACACTCCAGTACAAAGACACTTTAAAACCTCTCTAAGAGGCGGAGCACACACAAAGAATGATAAAAACTGCCAGAACGGACATGCTGAAGGAGAGGAGGCCTGAGAGTATGGAAAAAGAGGGGAGAGGAAGGTGTAGTAGTGGGAGAGGGGGGTTGGAGGGGGTGGGTTGAAAGAGAAAAAGGGGGTCAGGGGGCGCATCAAGGGGCAGGAGATGTGCCGAGTGGGAGATGGAGAGAGAAGGAAAGTTATGAGGAAGTGCAGAGGCACAGAAGGGGTGCACTGGAAAGGGAGGGGGTGGAGGAGGGAGGAAAAATGCTCAGCAGAAGGGAAGAGGAGGAAAGAGAGAGCCCTGAGAAGTGAAATGAGGGAAAGTAGTGTCAGAGTTGGTATGAGGGGTAGATATCAGGGCGAAGCTCATTATCTGAGAGGGGTAGGTGCAGGAAGTTGCGTTGGGAAAGGAGGTGGAAGGTGTGGAGATGGAGAGAGGGTGGGACACCACAGTAAAGGCGCGTCAACGGGCTGGGAGTAGAGAGGATGAGCTGCAAGTTCCCAGCGTCGGCTTTATAGCAAAAATTGGTGCAGAAATGTATGCGCATTGGTGGCCGTCACAGGAGCGTTCTCTATCGAAATCCGCGCCCTCTGTGAATACTGTTCTATCTGTGGAGCGTAGGCGCATGCGTAAAGGTGAAGCTACATGTCCGCCGTCTGTCAGAATGTGCAGTCACGTCGCTAAAACTGGACGTCAGAAGTCGCCAGGCATTTCATTATGAATAAACTGTTTTCTCTCAGAAGAAACTGGAAATATCAATGGGTCCCAAGTCTTGTCCAGTTGAAAGCCACGACCGACTTACTGGCCTGCGAAAGACGAGCGTGGCGCTCATGTTCAATGCACCTTTCATGAACTGTGTGTATGGTCTGACGTATGTAAACTTTGCCACGCTGGCAATGAATTTGGTAGATCCCGGTCTTACGCAGACACAGAACGTCTTTCACTGAACCGAGAAGGGCACTGATCATTGACCGGAAGATTACTTTAACCTTATGTTTCCTTAGGATCCTTCCTACTTTAGGGGAAAGGTTGCCGATGTATGGAAGGAACGGCCTGGACTTGAACAGATCCTTATCTTCTTGATGCTATGGGTGATCACGTTTCTTCGTCTTTAGCGCTGTGCTAATTTGATGCAGAGAGTAACTATTATTTTTGAACACTGACTGTAGGTGTTCCAACAGAAACAACATGAATCCTGTGCACCAAAGTTCTAAGGACAGCAGTTTTTTGCGAAGGGTGATGGCAACTCGACGCTTGCAGGTAAAGTTCCGATGTGACGGCTTACGATAGACAGAATGCCCTAATGATCCATCCACTCTGCTAGTAACGAAGACGTCCAGGAACAGTAAGCTACCACCCTTCTCTATTTCCATCGTAAACTGGATGTTCTTGTGGATTGTATTCAGATGCTGCAAGAAATGTGACAGTTCTTCTTCACCATGGGGCCATACTACAAAAGAGTCATCTACATATCGCCAGAAGACTCTCGGTTTAAGTTCTGCCGAATCAAGTGCTCTTCCCTCAAAATCTTCCAAATGGCTCAAATGGCTCTGAGCACTATGAAACTTAACTTCTGAGGTCATCAGTCGCCTAGAACTTAGAACTAATTAAACCTAACTAACCTAAGGACATCACACACATCCATGCCCGAGGCAGGATTCGAACCTGCGACTGTAGCGGTCACACGGTTCCAGACTGAAGCGCCTTTAACCGCACGGCCACACCGGCCGGCAAAAGTCTTCCAAAGAAAAATTTGTTACAAAAGAGGAGAGAAGACTGCCCGTGGCAACACCATGAGATTGCTCAAAATATTCGTTGTTAAATAAAAAGTAGGTAGAGGAAAAGTCATGAAGAAAAAGTGATGTTATATTGGGTGTGAACTTATTGCTGATGAGTGCCAAAGAGTCCATAAGAGGAACCTTAGTGAAAAGTGAGATGACATCGAAGCTCACTAGTAAGTCAGTTTCACTGAGTTGAAGTGACTTCAGTCTATTGATAAAGTCAGACGAGTTGCGAACATTATGCGTGCACTTCCCCACAAAAGGTCTCGTTTGAGAGACGAGATGTATCGCCAAACCATCCGTGGGGGTGTCTGTATCACTGAAGATCGGCCGTAGCGGAACTTCTTTTATATGAATCTTCAGAAGACCATATAACCTGGATGGCACAAAACTATGAGTTCTTAGTCTTTTCGCCACTTCTTGCAGAACAGACGAAGAATTCAACAGTGCTGATGTTTTCCTTTCTACTTTCGCTGTGGGGTCTTTGTCAGTCTTCCGATACATTTGTTAATTATGCATTATGCATTGGTTCATTATGCATTAAAAATCTTCTGTTCACAAACCTCACGTGGCAACAGTGTAGTGGCGTTTCGCTTATCCGTTGGTAAGATCACTGTATGAGGATCTTCTCGTAACTTCCATAGTGCAGGGCTTTCCATGGCGGAAATGTTGCTCTTCTGACGTGCAGCTTTCGTCAGTGCACCACATGTTTCATGTCTTATTTCTTCTGCAGCATCACTGGGAACGGGTCTAACAGCTTCCTCAACAGCACTAATGAAATCAGTCAGAGGCAGGTTTGTCAACGTAGGGGCAAAGTTCAAGCGTTTCCCAAGCACAGAGTGTTACGTTGTCCAAAACCTTATCCGTTAAACTGACCACGGAGCATCGAACAGAATCTTCTAGCGGTTACGTTACTGACAGCCTGGCGATCTTCGAAAACTGTCTTGATGTAGACGCCGTATGGACCCAGTTCGATTTTGCCCAGGTGACGCCGTCGACACATGCCCGGGAAAGTGATGGCAGGCGGGATGCAAGCTCCATTTGCAGATGAAACAGCTGTTTCGACATGGCGTTCAGTTCATGGAGGGTAAAGCGAATCCTCTCCTTAACTAGTTGTAAGTGTACTGTCATATCGCTGGCTTCGTCGTGGAGTATCTTCGCGGGCAGCCGCGTCTGGAGAGTCGAGCACGAGACACGAAACTGTTATGTTGTGTAGTGTGGAGCTCTGCATGTAGAAGCATTGTTAGTATTCAGGTTGAAGTGTTGCTACGGTGAGTGGCTCCCCTAAACCCGCTTGCATTTTTTTTTATAGATGATTTCAGGCAAGCGAACAACCAGCAGCAGTGTGGAGCAGAACACTACGACCGCCGCGGAATTACCAGGTACGTGGCGTGGACAGGGCTCACAGTCACGAAAGGAGAAGTCAGTTTAGAAGGTACCCCCACCCGTACGTATTCCCGGGCGCGTTACATAGTGTTAGGCTCGCCTTTCGTGTAATGAATTTTGCTGCAGCTCTCTAGATAAAATGTCTCACTCTCACGAACTTCGGAATAAGGCCATTGTCCCAACACTTAAATGAAAACCACAGAGAACTTAACAATCTTGCTCGCTTATTGCATAGCTTGTCCAACCTCTGAATTTATAACGCCATCGCCTCCCCAAAGATGTTTTTGGTGTGATTCTCTAAGTTTTCCCGGCCTACTGAATATTCCATGAGGTTTCGGGATTGCAGCCGGATCATATTACCTTCTGACCACAGTATTTCATTTAACAACGAATATTTTGAGCAGACTCATGGTTTTGCCATGGGCAGTCCTCTCTCCCCTTTTGAAGCAAACTTTTGTATTGAAGACATCGATGAAAGGGCATTTTCTTCCGGCAGAACTTAAACCGAGAGTCTTCTGTTGATATGCAGATGACACTTTTGTAGTATGGCCCCATGGTGAAGAGGAACTTTCACGTTTCTTGCAACATCTGAATGCAATCCACAAGAGCATCCAGTTTACAAAGGAAATATAGAAGGATGGTTGCTTACCGTTTTTGGACATCTTGGTTACTTGGAGAGTGGATGGGTCATTAGGGCCTTCTGTCTATCGTGAGCCCACACATACGGACCTTTACCTGCAGACGTCGAGTTGCCATCACCCTTGTTGGAAACAACCTTACAAAGGAGCTAGAACATCTACAGTCAGTGTTCAAAAATAACGGTTATTCTCCACATCAGTTTAGCACAGTGCTAAAGAGGAAGAAACGTGTCCTCCCACAACATGGTGCTGTTCAAGTCCAGGGCGTTCCTTCCATACTTCAGCAACCTTTCCTCTCAAGTAGGTAGGATCCTAAGTAAACATTAAGCTAAAGTAATCTTCAGAACAACGATTAGTGCCTTTCTTGGCACAGTGAAACACGAGCTGGGTCTGCGGTAGACCTGAATCTTCAAAATTCTTGCCAGTGTGGCAAAGCTTACATAGGTCAGACGATACGTACAGTACGTGAAAGGTGCGTTGAACAGTTGAACATGGGCGCCACGCTTATTTTTCACAGCTCAGTAGGTCTGCCGTAGTTGAGCATTGTATTACCATACGACACCCGATGGATTTTTGTGGCACAAAAATCTTGGCCCCCGCGAGAACGTTTTAGGATTCAATAATTAAAGAATCTGTGGAAATACAACTAGCACAAAATGTTATAAATCGCGGTGGCGGCTTTCAACTGGACAAGGCTTGGGACCCGCTCATCTTTCTTATTTCTTCTGAGAGAATACAGTTTATTCATAATAAACGCCTGGTGACATCTGACGTCCGGTTTTAGTGATGTGAGCGCGCATTCCAACAGAGGGCGGACATGTAGTTTCACCTTTACACATGCACCTGTGCACCACAGATAGAACAGTATTTGCATTTCCGCGCCAATTCTTGCTTTAAAGCTGACACTGGGAACTCGGAGTCTCTACCCCAATACCTCTGTCCCACCTCTCGTCCTGCTGCGCGCCGTAGCCGTGTGGTTTGAGGCGCCTTGTCACGGTCCATCCCCCCCCCCTCCCTCGCCCCTCGGAGGTTCGAGCCCTCTCTCGGGCATGGATGTGTGTGTTGTTCATAGCGCAAGTTAGTTTAAGTTAGAGTAAGTAGTGTGTAGGCTTAGGTCCCTGAAGACCTTATCACAAATTTCCACCCCTCGTCCCCAGTTTCCAGTACATGGATCAGTTACCCACCTCGGACATAAACACTCCCATTACCGCACATTATATCTAACTCATCTTCTGTTCCAAAGCAACACCATCCCTGGTCACGACAGTGTCACCTACCGGCACCTCCTTCCTGCTGTCCTTGCGACCCTGTATAACGTTCCCCTCTCCACCAGCTTTAGGCCTCACCCTCAACCATCACCTTACCTGTACTCCCCATCTCCTTTTAATCCAACACAATCCCGACAATGCATTCTGCCTGCTGAAACTCCTGTCCGGCTGGACATGGGGACTGCATCCTTCTACCATTCTTCACACCTACAAATCCTTGATTCGCCCCATCCTTTGTGATGCCACTGTTGGCTGGATTTCCGGAGCTCCCAGATCCTATAAAGCTCTCCAAATACTTTAACGCCATGCACTCTGCCTCACCTTCTGTATCTGCCTCCCGACCCCCACATGGAACCTCTATGATCTCATCCCCTTCCCACATCTTCTCCTTTTCCTTGAATACATCTGCACCCTGTTAATGGTCTGCAGACTCGATCCCCCTGGTGTCTTCTATTCTCTCTACCCCCAGCACTTTGTAGTGCCTTCACTGTTGTGTCCCTTCCTCTCTCGACCTCCACACTCTCCACCTCCTTTCCCAATGCAACTTCCAGCACCTAACCCGCTTGGATGACGAGCTTCACCCTGGTGTCGACCCCTCCCACCAACTCTAATCCTACATTCCTCCCTCCCACTCCTTGGGGCTCCCTCTCCCTCCTCTTCCTTTCTCCTGAGTGCTTTTCCTCCCTCCTCCACCCCCTCCCTTTCCAGTGCACCCCTTCTGTGTCTCTACACTCCCTCCTGACCTGCCTTCCCTCTCCATCTCCCACCCCGCCTGTCTCCTGCTTCTTGGTGCTCCCCTAACCCTGCTTTTTCTCTTCATCCCACCCCTTTGTGCCCACCTCCCCCACTGCACCTTCTTCTCCCCTCTTTTTCCCTCCTCTCAGGCCTCCTTTCGCTCAGTAGTTCACTCCCAGCACTTTTTATTCTTCGTTGTGTGTGCTCCGCCTCTTACAGTGGTTTTAAAGTGTCTTTGTTCTGGAGTGTTTTAATACTGTGGCCAACTTTTATCTTGCATGTGTGACCTCAGTGTATTTTATGTGCTCCACGAATCGCCAACTGTGTTTTTTAACTTCATGTCGAATTTGTTGACTGTCCCACAATGAACGTCTCCATGTCAGTACATATTTTAACCTTCGTTTTCTCCACCTATTGCCCTTTTTTTAACTGTAATGTCACTCAGCTGAAGAGCAGCAGATTGTGCCACTGCCAGCCCTGCTCTGTCGATATAAGGCAGGCGAATGAAATCACAATAAGGAAAAAAAGCTTGCAGTCTCCAGTGGCAGATACTCACCTGAAGATTGCTGCACGAGTGACAGCCGAAATATTGTGCCAAGAAGTCAACATGATCTGGCTGCAAGCCCGAAACCTCATCGAATAATATGTAATTGTATCATTAATAAACTGTGTATTTGTCCTATGCACTAATTTCACCATGCTAGTTGTGAATTGTGACAATCTAGGTTGTCCAATGTACACAGAGAAAAGAATCAGTTACGTTGAAGAGATCAGATAAGACATCATTCTTGTTACTTTGCTGGAAAGATGATTCAGGAAAGTAACAGAAACATTGTAATCGTATTGCTTGTTACATAAGGGAATTTGGTGCCCTGATCCATGTTTCGTGTTCCAAACTGTTAAGGTTCTGTGACTTGGTCGTCTTTCCACTGAGAGAGCGTTGTTTTCTTTTTGCGTCGTTGTGTTTGGCCACGCCACTGAGGCGTTCTGCTTTAGATTTTCGCGAATTCCTTCGGTTGTATCTGCGCCAGGGTTGCTCATATTATTCGATATGAGCCCAAAGGGATAGACATGTGTTCTGACTCGAGGCAGTTGGCTCTGCGCTCTTTTATGTGCGAAGTGCTGAATAAACCTTCGTTAGGTGAAGTTACTGTTTGTCATTCATCTACTCACACCTTCCTCTACGTGACATTATTCTGGTGGAGGCGCTGGGTGTTGGAACATGTGATAGTGCACATTATCGACGACACAGTGGCTCCCATCGGGCCACGACAGAGCCGCCGTTTACATGGAGAGAAACCCGAATTGGAGCCATATTCAACAGATCGCACTCTATTGGAGACAGAAGAAGAGGACGTCACTATGACAACAACTGTGTGCCACCACATGAGACATCCTTCCGGGTTCTCTGGTGATGATGGCCAAGATCCAAACAAGTGGCTGAAAGTATATGAGCGTATAGCCAAATTTAACAAATGGGATGACACCGTGTGTTTGGTTAATGTGTTTTTCTACTTGGAGGGCACTGCCAAGCTATGGCATGAGAACAATGAGGAGAAGTTCACAAGCTGGGAAGTATTCCAGGCGGAACTGCGCAAGTATTTCGGCGACACACAACGACAGAAGTGCAAGGCTGAAGATAAATTAAAGTACAGGGCACAGCATCCAGGCGAAACGACAGCATCCTACATTCAAGACATTTTGGAGCTGTGTAAAATAGCGGATCCTCGAATGAAGGAGGAAGATAAGGTTGCACATCTCATGAAGGGTGTTGCTGAGGACATGTATCAAGCCCTACTCCTGAAGGAGGTTTCGCCAGCAGACGACTTCATAAAATGGTGCCAGTATATTGAGACAATGCATCAAAAAAGAATTACACACAAGAAGTTTGAACGGCTTCCAAATGTCGTATCAATGTCTGTGATGGAGCAAGAAACTGATTTCACAAGTGTTCTTCGTCAGATAGTGAGAGAGGAAGTTTGGAACGCACTTGGATTGCACAGCGAGCAGAAAACCGAGACGCTTCAAGAGGTCATAAGGGAGGAAGTGGAACAGACACT
Source organism: Schistocerca serialis cubense (assembly GCF_023864345.2). Lineage (NCBI taxonomy): Eukaryota > Metazoa > Arthropoda > Insecta > Orthoptera > Acrididae > Schistocerca > Schistocerca serialis. The sequence continues at coordinate 480,559,966 of NC_064640.1, forward strand.
GAACCCAATATCTTGTCCTTCATTTCCCTTTAAAACGGTAACAAAGTCGACACCCAGGCGAAGTTACGTTTCTGCAATGCCGCATGAGGAATCTGTTTGGCCACCAAGGAAGACTGATGTCTGGAGGACCCAGGATAACCAACCAGTATGTTTCCACTGCGCACGACTGGGACATGTGGTGCGCTATTGTCGAGAAAGGCGGCGGATATTTGATGACGCCCGCGCCAGAAGACAACAGATTGATTTTAGCCGACGCCAACTCCGGGACGACGAAGACGAACAAGACGGTGTGGGTGCAGGACGACGTAGGTCACCATCGCCGCAAGTTAGCCGCTGGAGAGGACGCTCCCCAACACGACGATCAAGGTCTCCATCGCCGTTTAGAAGCTCCAGTCGATCACTTAGCCGCCGCAACCTGGAAAACTAAAGGGTGCGACCTTCCTTGGAGGTGAGGCTGCCGAAGACAAAAATCCTCTGCCGACGATCACTACAAAAATGCCAAGAAACTACGTCGATATCCTCATGGATGGCCGACCACCCCAAGCTCTTTTGGACTCTGGAGCACCATATTCAGTCATTCCTGAGAAGTAGCGTCGCCAGTGGCAGAAAACCGTATTCGTCGACAGCAAAACATCTCTGCTGAAGGTGGCTAATGGGAAATATGTAAAACCTACAGCAAGATGTGTCATTTGTGTGGGTAAAAGTGGCCATACACAGCCCTCAGATTTCATCGTCTTACAAGAGTGTAGTCATGACGTCATTCTCGGATGGGACTTTTTGAAAGCTTCTCAAGCAATTATAGATTGTGGTCACTCAGAGATTATGTTAGACGAGATGAGATACTGTGGATAGGAAGACGCGCATCCGCATGCGTAGAGACTATGTATGCTGGATGAAGTGATCATTCCTGCAGTCAGCGCTTGAAAGGTAGCTGTCATGTGTCATGCCATGCATCAACCCATGGATCTTATAGTGGAATGTAAGACAAGCATACCACTTAAGAAAAATTTGTTATCCCAGCCTCTGTCGTCTCGTTTAAGAACGGATTCGGTGAATTGTGGATAGTTAACTGTCACCGAGAACCGCAGATCTTTCCAAGATGCATGTGCATAGTAAATGCTGAGCCGTTAATTGCACAACAGCTGAGCGTCATAGAAACCCCCCATGCCGAGTCTGTAGGCGAAATTAGCGCTACCACTATGAGACAAGATCTTCTACCTCGACTGTCACCAGATCTCACTAAGGAACAACAGAAGAAGCTACTTGCCATTCTTCAAGAGTTCTCTGAATGCTTCAGTTCATAAGTGAAAAGAAAATTAGACAAATCGACGGTGAAGCACCAGATTAGCACTGGAGACCATCAACCAATCAGCCAGAGAGCTAACCATGTGTCAGAAACGGAAAGTCGAATAATTCGCGAAGAGGTTGAGAAAATGATGAAGAATGACATCATTCAGCCTTCGCAGAGCCCATGGTCGTCACCAATGGTTCTCGCCAGGAAGAAGGATGGCAGTTGGCGCTTTTGTGTTGATTACAAGAAGCTTAATAAGATAACTAAAAAGGACATTTATCCTATTTCACGAACTGACGATACACTAGATTGTCTGAAGGGGGCTAAGTTTTTCTCCACCATGGACATGTACTCGGGATACTGGCAAATCTAAGTAGATGAGGCTGATCGTGAGAAAACTGCATACATCATCCCTGAGGGCCTGTATAAGTTTAAGGTAATGCCGTTTGGTTTGTGTAATGCACCAGCAACTTTTGAAGGAATGATGGATAATCTTCTAAGGCACCTGAAGTGGACGATGTGTCTTTGTTATTTAGATGACATTATAGTGTACTCAGAGCCATCAGATGAGCACATGAAAAGACTGAGGGCCGTTCTTAAGTGTCTCCAACAAGCCAGACTGGAACTTAATCCAAGGAAGTGTCTCTTTGGAGCAAAAGAAATCAAAATTCTTGGGCACCTCGTGTCAAACGAAGGTGTGCGGCCAGACCCAGAAAAGTTGAGATCTATAACGGACTTTCCTATTCCTAAAAGTATAAGAGATGTGAGAAGCTTCCTCGGATTATGTTCTTATTACTTAAGACTTATTACTATTACGACTTTTGTATCAAAGCCAGGACTTTCCAAGAGTTGTTAAAAGCCGATGCTAAATTTATCCGGGGTGGAGCTCAAAAAAATTCTTTCGATGTGCTGCGAAAAACTCTGATGACTGGCCCTGTACTTGGTCTGTATGATGAGAGAGCACCTACAGAACTACACACAGATGTCAGTGTGTATGGGATCGGTGCTATTCTCGTGCAAATTTCGGGTGGAAAAGAGAAGGTTATAGCTTATGCTTTTAGGACACTTACAAAAGCCGAGAGAAACTACTCAACTACAGAAAGAGAATGACTTGCTGTGATCAGGGCCATGTGGAAATGTCGACAGTATCTCTATGTAAGGCCATTCGCAGTTGTTACAGACCATCATTCACTTTGTTGGTTGACAGGTCTTACAAATCCAACAGGACGACTCGCCAGGTGGGCACTACGTCTTCAAGAGAATGACATTACCATAGTGCACAAAAGAGGAAGAAAACACCTAGATACCGACTGTCTCTCAAGAAACCCTGTGCAAAACCATCAGGTCTTTGATGAAGATAAGGCTCTCTCGCTGAACTCCAGGATCTCTCTGCTGAGCAGAAGGAGGACGCCAAGATATCTCAAATTATGCTTGCTTTAAATCTGTCAGAGGATGTGAAAGGGCAATTTAAGACAGTTAATGGATTACTTTACAAGAAAAACTTTGATCCGTTTGGAAATAGGTGGCTACCAGTGATTCCTAAACAAACGCGCTTAGATGTTCTACAGAAAGTCCATGACACACCTGAGGCCGTACATTTAGAATTTATTAAGACATACGATAGGATCTGCAAGAGATTTTTCTGGCCAGGTTTATTTTGGAGTGTCCATCACTATGTGTCCCACTGTCGAGAGTGCCAGAGGAGAACGGTAGTTCCTCAGAAACCAACTGGCTGACTCATACCAATTCCACAAGCCGAAACGAGTTTCCAGCATGTTGGAATTGACCTCCTAGGACGATTTCCAACGTCTCCTAGTGGCAATAGATGGATTATTGTTTGCACTGATCTGACATGCTATGCCATTACAAAAGCCGTGAAAACAGGCAAAGCATCCGAGGTAGCCAATTCATCGTAGAAGAGATAGTATGAAAACATGGTGCCCCAAGGTCGTTAATTACGTATCGAGGGAAAGTTTTTCAATCGAATCTTGTGACAGAGATAAACCGTCGGTGCAACATTACTCATCACATGACGACTGCCTACCATCCGCAAACTAACAGGCTTACTGAACGCCTTAATAAGACCTTGGCCGACATGCTATCAATGTTCGTCAGTGTTGAGCAGAGCAACTGGGATGAGGTGCTACCTTTCGTGACATTTGCCTACAACACCGCCAAACAAGACACCACAGGAGTTACGCCACTTTACCTGGTGGATGGGCGTGAGGCGACCACGACGATGGACACTGTGTTACATTCTGACGACATGGACGACGACTACATCGGACAGGTGTTAACCAGAACTGAGGAAGCTCGGCAGGTAGCTCGACTCAACACGCTGCAGACTCAAGAAAATGGCCGCTGAAGGTATGACACGAGCCACCGCCCTGTTGTCCACCAGCCTGGTGACCTCGCCTGGATCTTCACTCCTGTTCAGAAGGTTGGTCTCTCTGAGAAGCTCCTCAGACGCTAGGTTGCTCCTTATAAGGTTGTAAGACAGTCGTCTGCTGTTACTTGTGAAGTTGAAGATTTCGACCCCAACACAAGACGAGAAAGATCACAGTTACGGTCGACATCCTTCGAATGAAGCCCTATAAGGATCCTGCAACGCAGGGTAAATTCGAAGCTCCAGCGACATGCAACAAGTGGAAAGGCAACAAAGAACGTAGTGGCAAGGGAAGTTCTAAGATCACCGCCAGGGCGAACATCAGTCACTGGGAGTCGGAGTATGCAGGACCAGTGACTCATTCCCAGACTAGGAGGACATAGCACCGAGATGTTGTTCTCTTAAGGAGGGAGCAATGTCGCAGAAGAAGCTGAGTAGTGCAGTCGCCGTAGTCTAGGGCTTATGATACTAGATTGTTGCATGGCGGGTTGTGAGGTCAAAACTCATCTGAACTGAAAAAATTTAATTTCTATATTCGGTTCGAGTACACTCTAGAAGTATCCGCAAACGCAAGAAGCATTGTGTTGGAATGATCTGTAGCTGCATAAATTCCGTATGTGTTCTGGCCAGAGGCAGCTCGCTCTGTGGTCTTGTATTTGCAAGTGCTGAATAAACCTTCACTAAGTGAAGTTAGTGTTCATGATTCATCTACTCACACCTTCCCCTTCATAACAATTTGATAAACTACATATAATAAAGACTGATAATAAGAATTGTCATTAATGGTACATAAAAAATTTTGTAACTATAACATTAAAAGAGACAGTTAAAATGGTACCAGTAGATATAAAAATAATTTTATTTGTTGAAATTAAATCTATGTAAATGAATGATTGTCCTTTACACTCAGCTTTTCACAACTATCACATCTGTTGTCTTATGGTCAAAAAATTTACTGCAACTGATTCATCTCAGAAAAATAGCTAAAATTGTTGTCATCCTGATGATGATGAAATATCTAAGTTCATACGCCAACTGACTGATGACTGTGTTTGTGATTACTTTAAGTGACAGACGAATATTTATTGTTCATTTTTTCCCAGTATTTCTTTACTTACATTAAATATACCTTTCTTTCTGTTCATTTTATAACCATTATCATACAAGTGTTGTTCAAAATCTTTTATAATTATTTAATTTTTTTAAGGATTTCTTGAGTAACATTCTTTTATTACTTGTTTTCTTTCTTCTTCACTGACTTATAATACTGTATTATCATTTAGCATATTTTCAACCTGATTTGCAATTCCTTGAGATATTTGAAAGGTTCTGTTTTCTGAGGAGTGAAAAATATGTTGTAAAATTTTGTATACCCAACATCATCAACATTTAAATTTAATTCATTTGACAAAAAAATCATTCTGTATAACAATGAAAGTATCTAAATAATATTTTCTATCATAAGAATTCATGTTACATAGTTCTTTATCTTCCTATCTTCTTAGTAATTTAAAAGCTGATTTAAATAATTATCCAATTATATGATAATTAACACAGTTTCTCATGTAGTAATGATCATATTTATTATCAGGAAGTTCCCAGTATTATAAGTAGACAATCTAGATTTGATTTTATTTTTATTGGTCCACCTACTTTATAAAAATGACCTTTACTTTTTTTACTCTTCCAAAACATTATATGTTTTTCTTTTTCTTGTGAGGACTCTTTATCTTTGATGTTAAATTAATTTTCAAATTCGATTGTAAGTTCATCTTTTTTTTCTACAATTTATATTCACCATATTTTCTCACTGATAGTAAAATTTCACTTATAGCCCATTTATAAATTTTTTACCCTTTGCCTTTTTAAATGATGAAATTAAACTATGTAAACCTGATTCACTGATAAATATAGATGATTTTTTATCCTCTTTCAATACATCCAAATTGAATGGGTTTCACTTTTCTAATATATTTTTGCCATCTTTCTAACATTTTATATGCTGTATGTGTTTCATTATATTCTAAAATTTCAGTGGTATCTTAAGCTTTAAGCCAGGGGTTATTTTTTCACACAAAGACTTCTTTATTATTGTAAACAAGTTTCTTGTTGTAGATGATGTCAAGAGCAACAACAATTATTAGAAAAAAAATTTAAATTACTTTTAGCTTCCTCTTCTTTAGATGATAAAATTAAACTGTCTAATCTTGATTTATCAATAAATACATATGATTTTTCATTGTCTTTCAATACCTCTCAATTAGAGGAAGCTAAATTTCTTAAAATATTTTTACTTATTAATTTTTTTATTAAAGAAAACGATTAGGCAATTGCCACACAGATTTTCAGACTGTGTGAAAACTAAAATGTGTAAAATGTGCAAAGTGGTTAAATCGATTGATAATTTTAATTTGCAAAAATCTACAAAAGATGGGTGTACGACAATACAAAAACAGTGGTTTAATGTGTAAAACCTTTTACAACAGTAAATAAATTCTGTGTGTATGTAGAAAATATATTTCTAAATGTATTACAAGTGCACTGGAATATTCCAAATCATAAACACTCAGAGGTATTATTATCAATGAAAAATTATGAACAAACTAAGTGTGATTAAAAATGTATTAGTTGTGAAGAAGTTAAGGATTTTGAATGTTTTTACTCAAATCCATCATCTAAAGCTGAACACACAAATAAATGTTTGAGAATATAAGAAGAAAATGCATTATTAGAAGAATTAAGTTCAAATTCATCAGAGTTAACAAAGAAATGTATACATTATCAAGAAACGAAAAATTTTGAGTGTGTTTACTTAAATTCATTGTCTACAGTCAAATATTTATGTGAAACTAAAAATTGTATTTTAGAATACATCAAAAATAAAAATCTGACGATATAAATCAGCTTGAACTCTAATTTAGTTTTAATAATTCTTAATAAATTCTTAAATCTGTTTTTTAAATTTTTCTAGTAAAAATTTTCACTTGTAAGATATGAAAAATGGCTCAATTCAAAATAATTTAAAAGTCTTAACTCAAAATCTATCTTCATCTTGAACTCAATTAAATTTACCTTTATCTTATAATCAAGTAATTTACAGTCATTTTTGATGCCTTTAATTATATTGCTCTTACATTTAATTAATTTTTCAGTCTGTCATTTTCGGTTTTTCTAATAAAAGTTTTTTCCTTATTAATGCCAACAAAACAGAGACACATCAAACTTGATCAAACTTCTGATTATTCTAAAAGATTTAAATTAACTGGAAATAGCAGAGTGGGAAAAGATGTTTAATTAGTTTTTATAATTAAACAGAATAATATGAAAGCAGCTCATTGGAAACTATTAACTTATTTTGAAACTGAAAACGATGTTGAATTTTTTAAAATCATGAAACAAAACAACTGAAGGAAATATTTCTATTTTCTGCTAATTTGTCTGAGAAATGATGAAAAAGAAATACAGTTAATCAATATCTATTTAGAAAAAAATTTAATACAGATTACAAACTGTTAACATAGAAAACAATCCATATATACTTGACTCAAATTTCCTTTTGTTTACATTGAATTCGAAAATTATTGAAATAAAGAAAGGAAACCTAAAATTACATAATGGGTTGAGAGTAAATTTTGTATTTTTGTGAAGATAAGATAAAATTATCTGGTTCTGAAAAGGCAATGCAATTTAAATTTCTAACATTTAATCATACAGTCATGATACAGATCTGAATAAGTGTTATAAAACTGGGAAAAATGAAATTGTTTCCTGAATGTCTGAATTATAAGCTTGAGGATCTCGTTGGAGCTAAGATCGTAGGATTGGATTACTATTATCAGTTAATCAGTATATTCTATTATGAAGCTCATCATATATCGAATTACCAGGAAAAGTTAAATATTAAAAAGCTTGTGTTGATGTTAAAAATTACAGTCAAAATGTTTTGTCTTGTCCACAATTATCCATTATATCCTGTAGACAAAAGTGCAGAGACAGCCACAAAGTATAAGAATGCTGAACTAGATAAAAATCAGAAGATTCATTAATTTAAATTTCACATTACTCCTGACAATATTTCAGAAATCAAGACTAAAATTATTGTTTCTATTAATGTTTATTCAATTGATGAAAGTATAATGTATGTCCATTGAAATTAATTAAACATAAGCAGTACAAGCATATTAATTTATTATTTTTCAAGATGAAAGTATTTCACATTAGTGTTGGTAAAAGATCTCTCAAGAGTAGCTGCAGCTCAGTTAACATAACATACGGAACTGAAATTTATAGATAAAATTTGTTTAATACACTGGAAGAATAAAGAAAAGTCGTATAGCCAAATTCTAAATTGTTCAGTCAATAAACCATTAATAGCAGAATTAGCAGTTACAAATCTATATATAAGTTCTAAAATTTATCAACACACATTTCTTATTTATGTTGATTGCGAAAGTTTACTTATCAAAATGGACATTTGTCAGCCTTATCCAGAAAATCGTATACAATGAAATACCAAAAACATGAACCGAGATGTTTTCGTTTGTAAATTAATTATATGCAAGATCATTATAAAAATCCTGATGTATATCGAGGACCAAATTGTCATAAGAAACTATAGTATCTGTGAAGAGAGAATTTGAAGACATTGGTAAGTTATATGCTAAAATTGAGGGTATGAAACCATTAACAACTGAAGAACAATCAAGGTATAGCAAATCAGAAACTTTTTCCTTACATAAATGTTACTAACCACAAAAAAAGATCGCCTTCACGATCATTTAACTGGAAAATAAATAAATCATGTTATAATTGTGATTTCCGACTAACAGAATCAAGTGTTGAACCTATTTATTTATATAATTTAACAGGATATGATTCTCATTTCTGCATAAAGCAAGTGAGTTATAATGTAATAGAAATAATGAAGATAAATGTATGTGCTTTCGAAAAAATATAAAATTTGAAAATTAATTCTATTCATGCAGTTGAGTTTATGGCCTCAAATCTCAATAAAATTTCATCAGATTTATGGAAGGTTCAATTGACAAATATTAGAAAATATTTTTCAGAAGATTTAGTATATTTAGCGATTAAAAAGGAGTTTATCCTTATGATTACATGGATAGTTGCAAAGGAATTTGAAAAAACAGATCTTCCATCAAACCAAAAATTTTGTCATTAATGAAATGAATGTGAAAATAGTAATGCCAATTATAAACATGTGAAACTAATTTAGAAGAAATTAAATACAAAAGATCTTGGGGACTATCACGTTTTGCATCTCGTAGACGAGGTTGTTATGTGATGGTTTTCAAAATATTAGAAAGGCTTGTCTAACAGCTTATGATTTAGATTCATCTTGGTATTTTACAGCGCCAGTTTTAAGTTGGGATTCTATGTTAAAATGGCGAAAGTTAAATTACAGTTAATAAATGATTTTAATAATTGAAAAAGATATTAGAGGCGTATTTATCACTGTTATAATGAATATATTAAACATTACAGTTCAAGTAAGAAGTCAAATTATTTAGCATTTTTACATGCAAATAATTTATATGAATAGGCTATGAGTCAATATTGCCAGTAATCGATTTGAATGGGATAATCCAAATAATTTTGATTCTAAAGATATAAGTGAAATTTCTAATAACTGTGTACATGAATATATTTTTTAAGTAGATTCAGAACATTCAAAAAAATATATGATGAACATAAAGCCTTACAATTAGCTCCTGGCAATAAAATTGTCCCTGGGACTAAAGAAATAAGTTATTAGGAATGCTCAATGACAAAAAAGTATTTACTTTACTATGGAAATCTTAAACAATGTTTTTCGTTTTGAATGAAAATAAAAAAATACCTGAAGTTTTACATCTTAAACAAACCAGTTGCTTGAAAAATTTATGGATTTGAACACAGAAGTGATGACCAAAGTAAAGAGTGATTTCGAAAAAGATTTATAGAAGTTAATTAATAATTCATTATTTGGAAAAATTATGGAAAATAACAGAAACAGTGTATGACATTAGTTACAAATGCAAAAATATGAGAAACAAGGGATTATACAGAAGATAATATATACAACATATCTCCAATAAATAAAAAAGTATTACCTAAAACAAAGATAAGTGTAATTTAAAACAATGGAAGAATTTTGTTGTTTAACATCAAAAATATATAGATATGAAAGTGGGTGATACTCAGGAAAAAAATCAAAAGGAGTTAAGAAATGTATTGTCAAAAAATAAAATAGGCTTACAAGATTATAAAAATTGTTTCTTTAATAATACTGAACAATGCAGAACTGTGAATTTCATTTGAAGTAATAAAAACGTAATTTATTCTGTTGCGTTTAATAGAAAAACATTAGGTTCACATGATGATAAAAGATATGTTTTGGAAAATAAAGTACATCCATTACATTATGTGTTTTATAAAATTATATAAAATTTACACAATATATTTCTAATTTTTATAAAATTTGCATTTAATACATTTGTGTTTTCAATTTAAAAATAAATCAGTTATATATGCCTAGCCATCAGAATCTTCTTTTAAATGTATAACATCTCTCAAATTTGAAAAAAATTCTGTGATCATTATTCTCAATATTTAATGGATATATCATAATTAACATTTTCATATTTTTATCGATTAACACCTTTAATGTCTCTTTTAAAATATATTCAATGACAAAATGTTCTATCTGCTCTTAAACAGTAAAGATGTCCATTTATATTGACAAAATTTTTTCATATAATTTTTCAGTGGAATAAATAAGTTAGAGAAATGAGATATTATTAGTTTTTTTACTAAGTTTCTCCATTTTCTCAACCACATTTCCAAGAAAAAAAGGAGGTAAAAATGAGGAAATGTTTGAAACTTTTGGGTCTATACTTTCTGCTTGAAATTTCATAATAATTCTATGAAATATTTGGACAAGTGATTCAAACATTCGGAATTATTGGTGAATATACTTGCGAAACTGGTGAAATACCCTTACAAATATACTTGAAAAATATACTTGAAAAAATTGGTGATATATCTTTGTTTACATTTGTGGTCCATACAGTAGAAAATAAATGTGTCTTCTGGGTAATTTTTCCCAAAAATTCTAAGACCTATGAAGTTCTGAGGAATTTCTTTTTTTTTTTTTTTAGATTTGGAAAAGTGAGCAAGAACATACAATTGTTGTCTACTGGTGGTCACTTTGAGCACATCCTCAGCATCCTGAGGAATGAAAGGCAAAGAGACTCACTCAGAAACTTGTAAACCAATGGTCAACATTTTATTTGCATTTGTTCTATTTTGTAAATGTCAAAATAACACTTATATATTGTGATGTATTTATATTTTCCAATAAACACATCAATTAGAACTTAAAATTCTCTTTGCTCATTCCAGTACCAATGTCACAAATAGGGTTTTTCATTAAACAAAACTCTACCTGCAAATGACCTTCAAAAATATCTTTAATGTCAGTTTTATGGGTAATGATACATGACCCATTATTCTCCTTCCAGTTTGTATCTAACATTGTATTTTGACGCATCCCTCCTCTGTCACAAGTTAATTGCTACTAGAATAAAAACATGTTTCTTATTTAACCAAAACAAGAAAAAAATGACTAATGAACAAAAAACCTAATAGGTATACCATAAGGACTATGAGCACTTGTTCAGTAGGGGAGATGTTTTGCAGTATCAAAGATGAATCAGTCTATAGCTCTTAAGATACATATTTTAGAGCATATGTTTACTGGACTCTTTTACTTTGAGTAATCGTTCCTGTCACATTTCAGAACATGTATAAAACACTGAGCACACCTCAATCTTAGCTGTCAAAGCAATGTAGTTTTTCACCAATATGTAATATTTGGCCACACCCACTGCATCTCAGCAATCACATCTGCAGTCACAGCTTCAACAGCAGCAGCAGTGTCAGTGCACCAATAGTCAGTGTGTTTGGTGGCGCTACATTAAAATTAACAACTCAAGAGTTATACCAGAATGTGTTTCTAAACTGTCAAAGTGTTGCAAAGATACATGATTTACAAGAAGTTGTATGTATTGTAGTGTAGTGTACAGACTATGTCAATGGTGATTCCATGTTAAAAGGATTTTTGACAACTCTGTAAAGTTAATATTGGCACATAAAGTTCATGATGATAACGCTGAGTTACATAACTGTATTAGTGCATATTTCATAAATTCAGTACAAGATGGTATACCTGCTCCAGTAGGTTGGAATGTAATCGATGCAGAATCCAAACCACACAAAAACAATTATTCACAAAATATTGCCACATGAGGATTGGAGCTAATGTTGAATGAAACAGGACAACTGTGTTTTACAGCTGTAACATGTTAGTAGTGTTTTTGTTGGCGTTATTTCAGAGCGCTTTGTATGTATATGAGATAAAACTAAAATAATTGTAATAATTTGATATTTTTTGCAAGATGAATTATGTGTTTAATTTCATCACACATATTATGTTCCATCGGGAATAGATGTGGCTTAACAGAGCTTAATGGCATGTTTCTTAGTCAGGAAGAAGAGAAATGAAAAGCCTGTGGGTGCATTGATGGAATAGAGGGTTGTGTAGTGCTGGTGTGGGAGCAGGGATGGGAATAGGTGTGTATACGACAACGATTAACGAAGAATGAGGTCAGGAGGGTTATGGGAACGTAGGATATACCACAGGGAGAGTTCCTACCGTGCAATTCAAAAAAACTGGTGTTGGTTGGAAGGATCCATATGACACAGGCTGTGGAGCAATCATTAAAATAAAGAACGTTGTGTTGGGGAGCATGCTCAGCAACTGGGTGATCCAGCTGTTTTTTGGCCACAAACAGCTTGTCAGTTGTTGTGGCCACATAGACTGCAGCACAGTTTTTGCAGCTTAGCATTTAAATCACATGATTGGTTTCACAGGTATCTGTGCCTGTGATACAATAGGTGATGCTTGTGACTGGACGGGATTGGGTGGTGGTGGGAGGGTGTATGAGGGACATGAACCATGAGGCATGGGGTTGAGAGCAAGAGTTTTCTAGGTATGGATGAGGATATTGTGAAGATTTTGTGGGCAGCGGAATACCACTGTGGGAGGGATGAAAAGGATAGTGGGTAAGACATCCCTCGTATCAGGGCACAACGAGAGGTAGCCGAAAACCTGGCAGACAATATAATTCAGGGCTTGGACTACCTCTCGTTGTGCCCTAAAATGAGGAATATCGCATCCACTAAACTTCCCACCCCTCTTATAGCGATATTCCGCCACCCACCAAACCTATACAATATCCACATCTATCCTGTACCATATTCTTTCACTACCATCTACTCCAGTCTTAGGCACAAACATCAACTATCCCATCTGAGGCAGAGCTGCCAGTGAAACCAGTCATGTGGTCCACATGTTAAGTTGCAGTGTGTTGCAGTCTACATGGGCATGAAAACCAACAAGGTGTTTGCCCTCATAAATGGCCACCGAAAACGTGTGGCCAAGAAACAGCTGGATCACCCAGTTGCTGAGGACACCGTCCAATGCAACGTTCTTCACTTTAATGAATGTTTCACAGCCTGTGCCAGCTGGATCCTTTCTACAAACACTTACTTTTCCACACTCACCTATCCCCTTCTCCATACCCACTCCAGCATTACACAGCCCTCCACCAATGCACCCACGGGCTTTTTACTTTTCTCCTTTTCCTCTGCCTCCCCTCCCCCCTGGCGCCTTCCCTCTGTTTACCCTCCCGACTGCTCCTAACTGACCTATCCTCTCTCCAGTTCATATCTGTATATGCTCCCACAAGCAGCATTTCACTGTCCCCTCCCCCTTCTCTGCCATCCCTCGCCACCCTAGTCTCCTCCTTATCCCCACCACCCAGATTGTTTCTCCCATCATGCACTGATGCTTGCAGTCTCTCCTTGGCAGCAAGAGATTGTGGTCATGTGTGTGTGAGTTGTGTTTACATGACTGTGTGTGTATGTGTGTGTGTGTGTGTGTGTGTGTGTGTGTGTGTGTGTTTAATTTCGATGAACGCCTGTTTGGTTAAAAGCTTACTTGTTTCACAATCTTTCTGTTGTGCCCTCCTGCGACTCAAAATTCCTTCTGTATGGTGACTAGCAATCTATCTTTTTCATAATATTGTCAATGTATAAAAAATGTATAGTAAAATAAAAGCGTTTCTTACAAAATTGTTGTTCCTTTAAAATTCTCCTACTGTAGCTGAAACTGGTTCCCAGCAAACAGCACACAATGAATGGGTAAGTGCATGTTTAACATATGCAGCAATATGTTTGCATGGAAAGAATAGCAATAAAAATTTTACACAGGTGAGCAGTGTCTCTCATAGTTGCACGCTGTTCTGATGCTATTCTAGGATAACAGCTTTGTCAGCTTTCAGAAGATGTGATGGATATATAATGTTAATTGCTTCTTTGAAGTACTTATTGCATCTCTGTTCTGACAAATATTATTTACAAAATCTTTATTCTTTTTAAGAATCACGAACAAACAATTGGAAAACAGAAAAGCATGTTCAATCCATGTACTGTGCATTTATTCTCAACACTTAAAACCTCCACCGCAATGGAAACACATGGTGTGAACTCTGTTGCTGGTATAAAAGAATCCAGCTTAACTTAGTTTGTCACAACATTGCTTAATAGCTAACGACCAACCATCAATGGATGTCTGCCTCAGCTCATAGATTCTGTACTTTGGGTGAGCTAACCCAGTGTTGTATACATTGAACTGCACAAGGACGTTGATTTGGAGATGAATAAATACATCTCTCAGTTCTTCACAGGCTACATCCATATGTAAAAATCGGTTCAACGTGAACGCTTGACTTATTGAAGACAAATTTTCTCAGGTGATTCGGCTGCTCCTACCTCTGGGTTTAATGCAACCCCGCCATCGAACAGCACATGCAAGTTTTTCATATCCTCTCCCCTGCTACGCCCAAACCATCAGTCCTACAAAAAAGATGAACGGGACCTTTTTCTAGGAAATTTAATGTAGTTAATTTTTTTTACTGAGATACATTTTCGCTACAGGCCATAGTTTTCGGATTATTCAAGAAAAACGTACAAAAGTGATTTTGAAACACGTTTTTCTTGAATAACTCGAAAACTGTGACCTCTAGCGAAAATATATCCCAGTACAGCATTTAATACATTAAATTTCCTATAAAAAGGTTCTGTTCACTTTTTTTCCATAAGACTAGTAGTTTGCATGTAGCAGGTAAGAAAATATGAAAATCTCGGGTACACTTTTGAAGGCATTGCAGGTTGCATAAGACCAATCCGAAGGCAGCTGAATAGCCCTGTATGCTATAAAGATGCAAGATGGTGACATTTTCAGTCACGTGATCATTATGTAACTTCTGGTTATGGACTGACTCACCCCTGATTTAGTCCCTCCATTAATATACATGTTGCACCCTGCAAATCATATACCAGTCCATTCAAAACACTTTGACCCTTTAGAAATACACTCTGCAATAGCCCAAGCTTTTAATTTCAGTATAGCAGCACCCAACACATTGACTATTAATGCAATGACACAGTTGCTGTTGGCACTGTCACTGCTGCTGCCACTGTAGCCGAAGTTATGAATTTTGAGATGGTTGTCAACTGACCTGCGATATAAGACAGATTGCTGCACAATATCTCCCACTCTGTTTGAATAAGGCTCACCCTTGTGTCTCACTGCACATTTTCTACTAGTAGCATAGCTTTCAACTCAGTGTAGGATGCTATCCTGACATTAACACATTTAGATCCACTGGTAATCAAATAATACATACTGGAAAACAGCAATATAACTTTGACAGCTAATTAGATGGGTGGAGTGGTTATTTATATACCCCCACCAGTTGCTGTCTACCAATCATGACAGTCGACATCTGTCTTTCGTGGTGAGAGCTACCAAGTTGAAAGCTGCAAGTCTGGGGTGAGAGAAATGGATGGCGTACTGGGGAGAGCTACTACTTTGAATTTCTTGGATGAATGTCCTGTCGTGGAGAAAAAGTAGGTTATAGGCTAGAAACAGAATGATAGAGAGGTCATGAACTGCATTTCTAAGCGAGTAAGAGAGTGGCAGGGAGCGAGCGAGGGGAATTACATTGCTAAGTAAATAATGAAGTGGGTTTGGTTTACTTCGATTCTTGTAAAGTAACGGCATTGTGCGGTATACATTCTTCATTTTAATACGCAAACGTTATCCACAGATGATGCAGTTATCTAGAAGAAGATAGCTCTGTCAGTGGACTGCAGCGGCCGGCCGGTTGTGACCGAGCGGTTCTAGGCGCTTCAGTCTGGAACCGCGCTGCTGCTACGGTCGCAGGTTCGAATCCTGCCTCGGGCGTTGATGTGTGTAATGTCCTTAAGTTAGTTAGGTTTAAGTAGTTCTAAGTCTAGGGGACTGATGACCTCAGATGTTAAGTCTCATAGTGTTTAGAGCCATTTGAACCATTTTTTAGACTGCAGAGAAACACAGAGGAGGAAAGTTTGGAACAGAGAGATTTCGAGTCGAAACTGAACGTAGCATATTGTGATTAAATAGGGGAAGAAGTCCAGTAATGTTACACTACAGTATTCCTGGAAACAACAGCTACCGTAGAAAAACAACTGGGATTAAACGACACAAAGTAGAATGCCTACATAAGGCTGAAGCAGATGCGGAGTCGACAGAAATCTTAAGGAAATGCACAAAAGAATTGGTTTACGAAACACTACTACTGAAAAGATCGCGTTACGTTTGTATTGTGTTGCTATGCCACATTCGAATAAAGACGGTGTATTCCTCACGAAAGTGGGTAAATTTAAAGAAACTTCATTCAGCTAAGACTTCGATACCACTATGCCGTTGCTATGGTGTATCTGACATAGCGATCATAAGAATATGATAAAAGACATTAGGGCACGTACAGTTGCATATATATAGCCATTTTTTTTCCTCGGACAGTATGTTAGAGTAGAATAGGAAATAAAAGTGGTAATACTGTTATGACGTAACGTCCACCATGAACTGTACAGAAACTTTTAGAGTGTCTGTTTAGATGTAAATCTAGGATGTTCCCTGATGAATCAGTTATCTGTAAGAAAGCAGTAGCGAATTGCATAAGGACTTGTAGAGGTTCGATTATTGGTGCAGCGTCCAGTAGTTAACCAGAGCGTAAATTGCACACAGATAGACCTAAAATCCATTGATATACAAATACGCTATTGTTGGAAACCTGGACTGCCATAAAATAGCTTTGAGTAGGCATCTGGAGCGACCGAGAGTAGGATGCATAAAGCCGAAGCATATGTCGAGTCAGCATTCATTCGCAGGAATGCTAAGAGGATACAGGTATAATCCACCCACGAAAGAAGTGATTTAGAAAACACTATGACTGATAAAATCGCTTTAACTGATTGTCGTAGGCTGACCTGCTAAATCAGTGTAAATTATACAGTAGGTAATTAGTGCAGGAAGCTCTGCATTTCTGCTGGAAGTGTTTTATGTTGATATACGCAGTTCGAAAAACAAGACGGCGTATTTCTCACGAAACGCTATTGGGCAAATTTAAAGAAGCTACATTCATCAAGGACTCTGACTGGGAACCCGATATGTGGATGGTTCAAATGTTTCTGAGCACTATGGGACTTAACATCGGAGGTTATCAGTCCCCTAGAACTTAGAACTACGTAAACCTAACTAACCTAAGGACATCACACACATCCATGCCCGTGGCAGGAGTCGAACCGGCTACCGTAGAGGTCGCGCGGTTCCAGACTGAAGCGCCTAGAACCGCTCGGCCACTCCGGCCGCCGATATGTGGATGTACCAGGTAAATCACATCGTCATACCACTTAGAGGATCTAAACTACAATTAGTTTCCGTCTTAAGAAAGACGTGTTTCGTTTCTAAAATCACTACCTCTACACGAATGTACGCTGCCTATGTGAGCAAAGATGTAAACCGCCGTACCTTAAATCCGCTATCCCAGGCCGCTGGCCGTGAGAGCTACCATCAAGAGTGAATGAACTTTTATAATACACTTAGGTGACAAAAGTCGTGGGATAACTCCTAATATCGTTTCGAGCCTCCTTTCTTCCGGCGTAGTGCAACAACTTGACGTGCCATGGACTCAATAACTCGTTGGAAGTCCCCTGCAGAAATACTGAGCAAGGCTGCCTCTATAGCCATCCATAACTGCGAAAGCGTTGCCAGTGTAGGATCTAGTGCACGAACTGACGTCTCGATTAAGTCTCATAAATGTTCGAATGGTGGCCAAATCATTCTCTTGCATTTTCCACAATGTTCTTCAAACCAGCTGCAAACAACTGTGGCCCAGTGGCAGGGCGCATTTTCATCCATACAAAGTTCATCGTTGTTTGGGAACATGTAGTCGATGATGGTCTCCAAGAAGCCGAACATAGCCATTTCCAGTCAATGTTCGGTTCAGCTGGACCAGAGGACACAATCCATTCCATGTAAACACAGCCAACACCATTATGGAACGACCACCAGCTTGCACAATGCCTTGTTGACAACTTGCGTTCATAGCTTCGTTGTGTGTGCGCCACACTCGAACCCTACCATCAGCTCTTATCAACTGAAATCGGGACTCATCTGACTAGGCCACGGTTTTCCAGTCGTCTGGTGTCCTGCCGATATGGCATGCTGCAGCCGATATCGTGCTGTTAGCAAAGGCACTCGCTTCGGTCGTCTGCTGCCATATCCCATTAACGCCAAATTTCGCCGTTCTGTCCTAACGCATACGTTCGTCGTACTTCCCACACTGATTTCCTCGATTATTGCAGACAGTGTTGCTTGTCTGTTAGCACTGAAAACTCTGCCGTAAACGCAGCTGCTCCCAGTCATTAAATGAAGACCAATGGTGAAAGATAATCCCCAAAATTTGATATTATCGGTACTTTCTCGACACTGTGGATCTCGGGATATTGAATTCTCTAACGATTTCCGAAATGGGATATCTCATGCGTCTAGTTCCAATTACCACTCCACGTTCAAAGTCAGATAATCCCCTTCGTGCGGCTAAAATCACGCCGTAAACCTTTTCACGTGAATCACCTGAGTACAAATTACAGCTCCGCCAATGCAGTTCCTTGTATACCTTGTGTACGTGATACCACTGCCATCTGTATATCTGCATTTCGCTATCCCGTGACATTTGTCACCTCAGTGTATAAAGCGATCGTTCGCTGTCATGCAGAAGTCATAGGAACAGCTAATCTAGTAGATTGGTACACTCTTGTATGATTGCCAAGATTTGAGAGTTACAGAAAGACAGGTGATGGCGACAATAAGCTTGTTGTACTTCAAAATCAGAAAGATGGAAGTTGCGGATGCATATGATGTATATCGAAGACAGTAGTTTTAATGGAGTATTTGTAAATGGTGAGAATATGGGGGAAAACTGCACTACGCAGCAATACTCTAAAATTGGACTGACATGGATAGCGTAGACGATCTGTTTTTGTACAGACTTACTGTCAAGAATATTATGAAACTCCTTACTGGACCTGCTTAAAGAAAATGTTTACCTTGTGTCTAAATCTGGATCATGTTATCTCATAAGTCTTCAGGAAAAAGCAGCATAAGCTGTTACCAAAGGTTTTAAGGGAATGATGCAATAAATAGGTCCCTACTGAAGAAATTACTTCTAGGTCTCCGCAATAGATTCATGAGATATACACTAATCTACACTAAATTCTGTTTCAAAGTCAATCCACTCTCGAATAATAAGTAGAAAAAATGACCAGTGCTCTAAATCTTCATGTATCTAGTTGTTCTGTGTGTAATTTTGTCAAGCAATACAGATCTTGAAGTATTAAGTCCACTTTCCGTTCCGTATATACTGAGGTCACAATAGATGGAGGCGGGTACAGGGTACAGATTTTAGTGTCACTATTTATACATGTCGATTAAGGGGGAACGACAGGGCAACGCTCGGAAAAACTCGATTTTTTTACCATGAAATTCGAACGTATATACATTCAAGAATTATTTCCCAAATATTATGGGTGAACTCCAAAAAGTAACGATTCTGTGAGCGTTTGAAGCGGAGAGTGCACGGCACGCCTCGCCGTTAGAGAACCGGTTCCCCGCTCACGCTTCCCATTTACACCGATTTGAGTGAACCTGATTTGCTGAAGCGTTGTTTGGCCGGTTTTACTCAAAATATGAACGAAAGTTTCAATAGCCTCACCAAAAGTAACATTAAGCCGAAGTGAATTTGTTAACATTGCTTCACATTTGCCGTATGCCTATTCAGTGCAGGCCATGTACGTGGCAAATGCCCTTCAAATCAAAATCGGCGATGAAATACGCCGATTCTTTGAAGATAGGAACGCCAGCGGCGATGCAGTGAGCGATGAAAAGGGCTTTGAGGACGAAAATGATGGCTTTTCAAGTCAAAGTTACAGAAAGCGGCTATGCAACAGCCGGAGTGATAGTTATTTTGTACCAGGCATCGGTGATATCCCTTAAGTTTCAAGCTTTGTCCTTTTTTTATATGATAAATACTTGTCAAGCTTTAAACGCCTTTTTCTCAAAACATATTTTTGGCATGGTTGTCGTCGCCCACGCTACCATTTTCAACCGATGTTAATCATTTTTGGTCTCCCTGAATTCTTCTCAGTTCATCGTAGCGGATTTTTTTATGTTGATATTTAGCATATTTTTCTGCCAAGAAAGAGGGGTTCAAAAAATGGCCATTTTTTCAAATATCATTAATTTCACGAAAAAAAATTTTTTTGCAAATCCCTTCGATGAACTAAAATTACATGTGTAAGAATCAGGGTGATACGTTAACTTCATATTTCACATAGTCACAACCGGAGGTATAGCGACAACTGTCGATCTTCCTCCTTTCAGAGCTGCCTCTGAAAAATCCCAATTACACAGTGAAGATATCAATATTTTTCAATGAAAAAGCACCAATAAAAACTTCAATGTATGCTTTATTCATTGCATCAAACCCCATTTGTCTACTACATTCCAGTACGGGAAAAAATCCTGAATTTTAGAAATATTTTCGCTCGTCACCCTGTCATTCCTCCTTAAACGAACATCGCACTAGACTGATTGTGGACCTGTATCTTCCACGTGATGTAAATGCTGGTGAATTCACACTTTTCTCCCTGTTCCTGTGTATGTAGAAATGTTATTGTTGCAGATTACGCCGTAATACACAGTGGTGTACTGCGTCATGTTCAGTGGTGTAATGCTAAGTAAAATGGAGTGTTATCGAACCCTAAGTTTTAACGAGTAAATATTTCGGTCATTCTCTGCTGTAGACGTCCTCTTCCGAATTCCCGTTACATATCTCAAAAATAACGACACATTTAGCTTATCACTCCAGCTGTTTACATAGCAGTATTAGGAAGCGCCTTACCATCTAATTGTCATGAAGAATATTGGATAGGTGGTAGCACGCAGCAGTACCCTGAAAGGCGACTGACATGCGTAGCGTAGACTCTCTCTTTGCCACTTCGATGCGATTCAAGCAGTATACATATCTCATGTTAACGTCAATTAGCCTGTATCTCGATACTTTTGATAAAATAATGTATGCGAATTGCAAGACCGTAGCAACTTCGATCAGACGCTCTGCTCCAATAAGTTTTGTAATCAAACCAAGTTTTCTTAAGTTTTATATATACATATATCGTTCCCTCTGAGTATTAGTGTCCATTTAAGAACTTTTGGGCTGATCCCTGCAGCTCCTGGTGTGGGTTCTGGAACAACGGATTAACTGTTGGCGCTGCCTTTTGTTTTCTTATGTGTTCCGGCGCGAGACCTCGGCTGGTCCCCCCAGCCCTCACCTCACTGTTAAAGTCACTCCATGCTTTATCTCCGAGACCGTGGCTGCATCACTCAGGTGCGAAACGACAGTAGAAGAAGCCGGGCACATGCGGTGCGGAAGCAGTAGCGGCAGTGGCTCTGACGAAGACAAATGTGGTTCCCAGTCAGTACCGGGCAGTGCGGCGCAATAGTCTAACATCACACTGTGGAGCATGAAGGATAGACTTCTCATTTTTTGCATATTTTAAATAAAGTAGATACCTCTCCTACTCCTATTCCAGTATAGTAAATTGTTTTGTTTACAGTATAGTTTAACGGCGTCCTGTGTGTGTGTGTGTGTGTGTGTGTGTGTGTGTGTGTGTGTGTGTGTGTGTGTGTTGTGCTTGTCTGCAGGCACGTCTTTACTTGAATTTCCTGCTGTTATTTACTATAATCTTATACCGTCAGATTCCTCTTAGGCGACCTGATAGTGATGCCATTGTTTTTAACACATTAAAAAAAATGGCTCTGAGCACTATGGGACTCAACTGCTGTGGTCCCCTAGAACTTAGAACTACTTAAACCTAACTAACCTAAAGACATCACACACATCCATACCCGAGGCAGGATTCGAACCTGCGACCGTAGCGGTCGCGCAGTTCCAGACTGCAGCCCCAGAACCGCTCGGCCACTTTTAACACATTAATATTGCAAGGATAAGTTCCTTACAGTTAAAAAGTACAAGCGTGTATTTGTTCCACCGTATTACTTGTTAAACACTAAACTACTGGAATATCAATGTATTTGTTTAAATAGCACACTGTTTTGGTATTTGTTAAACATTTAAAACCCTGTATTTACTGTTTCTTCTAGAAAAGTGGGTATTTGTAGTACACTTGGAGGAAATCGACGAAGTTGTGATGAACTGATCCATAACCGTAAATAGCAATGGTAGGTGGTCATACGTTGGAGTGCTTGCAGAAAATGCCCTTGGTGCAATACTCTGCTGCGAACTGCAAAAACGAAATTACAAATATCACACATAAGCTGCAGCGTCAAAAAGTCTGTCGTCGTTTTTGGGCTCTACATAATAATTCACCCTGATCTGACATTTATACATCACTTAATTGGCAAAGAGGAGTGGCGGAGGGGAGGTGGCCATTCTGGGTCATAAATAACGGTAATTAAGATTAGACTTGTATGGACATAAATGGTGACCATTATGATAATTAAGATGACAGTTTTGTTATTGCAGTACCTCATAAATTATTTTCATTACGGTTAGCCTAAAAGAATTTGATCCTTAATTTCATCCTAAATAAACATTACATTTCTTTACATTAGAATCATATATTACTTTTTTTGTTGATATAAGGACGCTAGGACAAGAGGTTGGTTCGTTACATAAGGAGAGCAACAGATCCTTAATAATGAAACCACGTCTGCCCCACTACTTGCTCTGGGTGGTTGTTTGACACTGAAGACATTGTTATACCACCGTCATGAAAGAGACGAGATCCACTCGTCAGTCTAGATGCTCAGTTAAATTGTGAAATTTTGTCGACGATTGCAAAAAGCTCCTCAGGCTCGCAAATCGAATTTACATATCATCGACGTTGATAAGCACTGTAGGTGGATAAGGGGAACTTTGGGTCAGCAGTTAAGAAGAGCAGAAACAGCTCATCTTAGAAAAATATGTGCAATGGGACGGCTGAACGTCCAAAAAAGATAGCTTAGTGCCATCTACGAAGACTCGCGCTCTGCTGTCACTACAGACAACGCAGGGGAGGAAACGACTATCGAACTGCCAATAGCAATTGGTCTGACTCAGGAAAATTTCGGCTAGTGTTAACCCTTTATGCGCCAATATTTGGATGCTTTTAAATGTGGAGTGGAGAAAAGACAGAGTAAGCAGCTCATCGTAAAACACCGTATCAATACTGGGAATCATTCACTTACTGGCCAGCACTCGTATGAAATGTCACCGTCGGCCGCTATGACCGAGCGGTTCTAGGCGCTTCAGTCCGGAACCGCGCTGCTGCTACGGTCGCAGGTTTGAATCCTGCCTCGGGCATGGATGTGTATGATGTCCTTAGTTTAGTTAATTTTAAGTAGTTCTAAGTCTAGGGGACTGATGACCTCAGATGTTAAGTCCCATAGTGCTTAGAGCCATTTGATATGTCACCGGCTGAACGACAGATAATCTCGGAGGAAATGGAGAAGATACTGCGAGATGACTTCACTGAACCTTCAGGGAGTCCTTTGTCCTCTTCTGCGGTACCTGTGAAGAAAGATGGTTCTGGCGTTTTTATATTATCTACCGACGACTAATCAAAATCACGAAAAAGATGTCTACCCATAGCCACTCATTGATGACACTCTGGACTCCCTGAAAGAAGCAACGTATTTCTCAAATACGGACATGCAATCTGGCTATTGTCAGATCAATGCTGACGAGTCTGAAGACGAACAGACTGCCTTCGTAACACCTGACAGCCTATGGCCAAGTTACGTCAACATTCTAGCCACCTTCGAACGTGTGATGGACAACGTGCGTCGGCACCTTAAATAGACGAAGAGTCTTTGGTATCTAGATGACATTGTCGTGTTTCCAAAGACATTTTAAGAACATCAAAGCCGCCTGAGAACAGTCCTGAAGTGTGTTCTGACTGCAGGCTTCAACCTGAATCCGAAAAAAGTGCCTCTTCGCTACCCAAGAAATAAAAGTCTTGGGGCACCTAGCGAATGGCGATAGGGTCCATGACGATTCACAGAAGATAAGAACAGCGACAGATTTTCCGACACCTCTGCACGTTCATGACGCTAGAACGTTTGTCGCTCGACTTACCAGCAGTTCATAAAGGACCTCTGTACCAAGGCAAGTCCCTTGCAAGAACGGCTACAGGGAAACGCCAAATTTTCCTGGAACTAGTTGCACGAAGGAACTTTTCTTGTCCTTAAGAAGATGCTAACATGTTCTCCAGTCCTATCATTGCATAGTGAAAATGCCAAGAAAGAACTCCGCATCGACACTAGCAGTTGAGCAGTTGATTTAAAAGAACTCTTCAAGTCTGAAATCAATTACTCTACCACCGAGGAAGAGTGCCTCGCAGTTAACTGGCCCGAAGTGCGGCAGTCAGTCCACCTTTCAGGCGATTTTTGTATTTCTGTCAAGTTCTGTATAGTGCCTTTCCTCTCTCTATGTTTTCTTATAAATTTTAACATCAACCGGGGGAAGATCACACCGGGACCCGAGTACAGACAGTTTTATTTTCATTTTAATTGTGTTTGATATTAATCACGTCATATATGATCTAGATCGTATGGAAGTGGGTGTAATTGCAGATGCATGCGTATGTGCGAATTCGCGTGGACTTTCCTGGTTCAGCTTTGTGGCAGAGGCCTGGGAACGGCAGCTGAGTTCCATTTTCGAAGCAGCTTTGAGGCACCAGTCCGACTCGATCTTTTCTGTTGGGCTTTCTTAATGTACAGCTTTGCGATTGGTTCCTTTACACGATGATTCAAATTTTAGATCTTGAATCGATGGACAATTTGAATCGAGGAAAACAATTGTCGTCCCTCCTGTCTTCTGATCGGAGGTGCGTGGTAGCACTGAATGATTCGTATTGTCCACTGGTCAGGTTTTCGGTCTCTGTGTCCGGAGATGAGGCATGTAAGATTTGGTACAGTGTTAGTGGCAGTCAGTACCTGTTCTGCGATCAGGTGAGTATATCATATCACTTCTGGGCACATTTGAACTGTGATTTTGGATGGGACATAGTATTTTCGAGTTCCGATTCCCTACGGTTTTTAAGGTCAGTCGTTAGGAGCAGTACGGGATTGTTGCGTGTGATAATATTGCTATCTGTTTAAACAGATTTATAGGGGCCAACTTTGCGCTGCAGCTGGCCACGATTCATCTCATGCATCGTGATCCTGGTTAAGTTTCGAATTTCTTTTCGCTGCGAATCACAAGCCAGCTTTGACCGCTCACTCGTTACTAGTAAATGATGAATTTTGCTCTCGGTTATGCTGCGAGTATTTGACTCTTTTTGTATGTGGGAAGTCAATCGTTCATGTGGCATTCCTAAGTCAGTCCAGTCCTTGGTGAATAATGATGATGACCAACAGCCTCCCATTGTGGAACCACAGCGTTAAGAATTTATACATGGTATGTGTTTCTGAAGTTGACGAGTACGCTCCTGTTTGTGAGTAAAACTCGATTTGTAATCAACTAGGTTTGTTAAACTTTTCCCCGATGTGTATACTAGCATCCCATTCCCTATCCCATGGTCATTAACGTCATGTATTATGTGAGAGAAAGAGACTAGGGAGCATTTAGTAAACTTCAAACCCTGAAGTCCGGTACTTAAATATTTGTTGCATGTTTCTTTCTATGATAGAATACAGGTCTGAATTCAGTTAATATCTATGTGACTTCAGATGGCTTGGTGCTCAGAGGAAGTTAGACAATGATAAGCCCTGTTTTGTTTGATAGGAAGCTTATGGCTACGGAAAGTCCATAGCGTTGGAATTTTGGCATCGAAAACTACAGCTTTGGCTTCTTGAAAATTTCATGTATTTTTGAAGGCACAGTAATTTTATCAGTGAATAGTATGTGTGTGTATGTAAAATAGCAGGTATCTCTAATCAATTGCCAAGGAATATAAGGCTGTTTTTTAATCAGTCTGAAATTTGTAGGTTGCTACTCTGGATGGTTTGTTATGCATAGATGTACGAGATCCCAAACTTCAAACATATTTCAAAAGGATCTCGAAATAAGTGTTAACAAGCCGAATAACAGCGACAAAAGCGAAGGCGGAGACTTTACGGAGGGCGAGGTTGTTACGTGAGTGGAAATCGAGCACTGAAGCAGTAGCGGTGTAGAAGCATTGTCTCCGAGCTTATCAGAGGTGCCAATTAGTCAGGTTACTCGGGATCACACAGGAAGAGAAGTTTTAACAAGGTTAACTATCTCCCGATGCCAGGTACACAGCTAGTGTCTGTGGCTGCTGAACCTATGCCATCACCAGACATAGATTCTGCATCCAGTTTCGGTGTTATTGCATTCCAATATCTTATCTTACAGCAATTTGACACGCAACACTATTAGTTACGAAATGAGATTCATGCACAGAGTATTAACAAGGGACTTCTCTCGGCTCGAGCAGGAATCTGTATTTAAACACTTGTACACAGACGCATCTCACACTCTACACAATAACCACGCCAGCGACGGCGTGTGATTGAGTTGGGCTTGGTTTGTACACACAGCACTAGCAGTCTTTGAGGAGCGGGAGAGGGTTAACACGCCAGCCAATCAGTTACCTCAGCAAGTAATTGACGTATTCAGTATACGTGTGTCAGTATTGTCATACATATGCAGTAAAAGTGAAAGAAAAGGTAACGTTCTGAACGTTTTAAATATTGTGGCATACAAGTTGAAATGTTCAAATGTGTCTGAATTTCTAAAGGATCAAACTGCTGAGGTCATCGGTCCCTAGACTTACACACTACTTAAACTAACTTATGCTAAGAACAACACACACACTCATGCCCGAGAGAGGACTCGAACATCCTACGAGAGGGGCCGCGCAGTCAGTGACATGGCGTCTCTAACCACGCGGCCACGCGGCGCGGCGGCATCCAAGTTAAGAAGGCGTTATCCAACGGACGATGATGTAGGACAAGATGATGACACTTTCGCAATCCTTTTGGTGGATCTAATTACTCAGAAACATTAGTATTAATTTGACTGCTCAACTGAAGTTACATTGTATAGGTTAGTGGATGAAGAGAACGGCTTTACGGACGATAAGGCAATTAATTGCGTTCAAGATTGTACCTCTAGTGACAGTGGCGGAAACAGTATTCGTCAAAGCATAGCTAACGGTTCTGATGACTATGAACCTTCACCAGAAAAGAAATCCAGTACTGTCAGTATTTGTACAAAATTTTTGGAAGAACATCTTGAACGTGTTTATGATGGTTATCATACACTTCCAAGTGAAGTTGAGTCCTACAGCTTGTTAATGAAGAGACATTCATCTCTCTCTCTCTCTCTCACACACACACACACACACACACACACACACACACACACACACATTTTTTTTATTTTTTATTTGTTTGTTGTGCTCGACTATCGGCGAGGCACGAAAACGTCCTTGAATGAGCTTCTTAGTTTTGAGTACACTTACGAAGGAAATATAAAAACAACTACGAGAGTTACTTATTTATGATGCTTATTTTGCAATCAGTTCTGAGTATTATTAGTAACTACGCTCTAGTCCGTAAACCTAGTTACAGAAATGCGAGTCAGACACATTACGTATTCCAGGCCGTAGCAGCCGCGTATTTAGACGTCAGCTATGGTCACTTTCCAGCCTGAAGTAGGATCACATTGGTTCGTCTTCTTCCTACTGGTACTGTAACTGAGATTTGGCAACAAGGCAAGGTATGTTTGGCAACTCTGTGGTCGACGAGTTACTTCCTGGTGTGCACAGAATTAAGCCTCAAAGTTCACATGATTTTTCCTGTCATTTCCATTGAATAATCTGAGTTATTATCGCTTGAGGTGTAACAAAAGATTGTAAATTTACGGTTTTCAGCCCAGGAAAGTCGTTGCCGGTGGAAATCGCAACTAATCTCGTCCTTTAAATAGCGGTTTACGAGTTCTAGCCACTGTTGGCCGCGTAATTGGAATGCTCTTTGTTAGCTCCGTGTGTAACGTGCTGACGTGTGAAAACGCGTCTGTTATGGTTCGCGGTTCCACTCTCGCTGACTGTAAAGTTTTTATCCCTTCTGTGAAAAAGCTACAAGGAGTCAGATCAAACATACATAAGGAAATCGCAAGAAAATACTTTTGGCTCATAGTGCAATGGTGAAAACTTACAATGCTGCACAACAGGTAACGAATCTTTCTGCTGCTGACAAGCAAATTTTGGGTTTCTGGCAATACATAACTTTATTTACGAAATGCCACATTTGCATACCTCTTGAGTATGACACAGCATACCAGTTAAACATAGACTCATTCGAAATCTAAGTGAGTAGTATTTTACTAATTCGTGCCTATAGAGGCACGCTTGTGTACTGATACTGTTTTATTAAAACAGACTTTCGTCGTAACTTTATCATGGGTAGTTTTATTTCATTTCTTATAACACAGTGCACAATTTTCGTAAGGTTTTTTTTAGTGTTGTTAAAACAACAGTAAACATGAGAGAGAAATTAATCATCAACGACATATGCGAATTCTCTGATGTTATCAATAACAGTCGGACAATGCACGTGCCGTTTATTGATTACATGCATGTAGATAACTTGTTCTGAGTTACAGCTGTCAAACAAAGTTTGAAGAAGAATAAAATGCCACTACCACACGACAGCTAACGTAGAAAATACTTTTCTGACGTATTTTGGCACGATGCGCTCTCCCGATACACAATAAAAAAGTTTCGAGACGCATCTGCTGCCTGGCTGTCTATTAAACCTGAAAAGAACAAAATGTCGCAGAAGTTAGCCCTATTTTGGGTTGAGAAGTGAAGGGAATTATGTTCAAAGTTCCATTAGATTGATAACTTCAACAGACAGCAGCATTGCGTTTTAAATAATGTAGCAGTGAATGTACTCGAACTCGCGAAGCCGTATCTACAGTTCATGACGCCTACCTTTACGCTGCTAGCCGACACATGGCTGGAGCTGCTCCAGAAGTCAACAACAATTCCTCCAGAACTACCGCATTCCACAATGCTGTGAGATAATGCATATGGCAGGATCTAGACTTCTGAGAGACAGACCCAATTACAGAATATATCACTGCAACGTTGCAAGCACCACTATATACCATTGTACCTAAGAAATTGAAGCAATTATCTGATATGAAGTTAACAGGACCCCTCCCAAATACTAGACGAGCATTTTTAAACACAATGGTGATAGTGGAATCGACCTCAAAATCTGTAACACTCACTCCACTGAATAAAGCTATGGCGTTAGAGGTATTGAGAGCACTGTGTAAGACAGTAGGGCAGGTAAAACATGTGGACAAGATAATCTCAGACAATGGTCTGCATTTCAGATCTGAAAGGTGGAAGGCCACACTGAGAAGGTGTGAAATCAGTTGTGTATACAGGGTGCCCCATTTATCTTGGCCACCCTAAATAACTGTTTGTCCAGATGAAAATTACAACATGTTTCAAGCAAATGTTCTTTAGCCGTCAGGGGGACATCAATCAGCACAACTGCCTTCGTTGTAGCTTTGTTTTTTACAAAGATATGATTAGCGGTATGACTTTTTTAAATAACGCCCTGTATTTTTTATTCGGTAATTCATTTCCTCTCCTAAAGACCTATTCAAAAATGTATCACAGTGTACCATTCACTGAAACACAACGTTTTAATTACATAACACAACAATGACTTTGAGCCTGGGATCACAAACTCGTCTACTTGCTGGAGTTGTCAGGAAACAAATGAAAACCAAGTAAAAACATAACACAAAATTGACTTTGACTCTCTAATGCCCAGTAGTAGAACATTCAAAGGTGCTCAGAGTGGTGACCCTGGACACCGACACACTGGTGCACTCGTTGAATTATTTACTGCTTCTAGTGTTACCTGCTGAAGAGAATTACAAGCAAGCATGATACGTTCCTCCATGTCCTCTGGAGTTGTTGGAATATCGCAATAGAGAACGTCTTTAATGCATCCCCAAAGAAAAAAGTCCAGAGGATTTAAATCAGGAGACCTAGCAGCATTCTGGTTCTTAGCGGCAATCCATCCGGAAGAAGAGGAAGAATCGATCTGAGGATGTTGGCATACGCTGTGCCATTTAGACTAGCATTGATGAAATAAGGGCCAATAATTGTAGTACCAAGCATCCCACACCAGATGTTAACTCTCCATTGACGCTGATGCTCCACCCGTCTAAGCCATCTTGGGTTGTCGCTGGACCAATAATGTGTATTCTTTGTATTTACTTGTCCTTTGTTTGAGAAGGAACATTCATCAGTAAATAGAACATTAGAGAAGAAGTTCGGATTGGCGAGGATTTGCTGCTGTGCCCGCTGACAGAACTGTACATGATTCTGGAAATCATTCCCGTTCAATTCTTGATGTATATGTACATGGTAAGGATGGAACCGGTGACGTGTAAGAATACGGTGTACACTGGTTTTAGGAATGCCAATCTCGGTTCAAGCTGTCGTGTGTTCACATGTGGATTCATAGCAACGGAAACGAGAACAATAACTTCGGCAGCTCCGTTTGTGCGAGTGCTACGACGATTGCGTAGTCGTGGGTTGAAACTGAAGCGTCGCAACAAGACGAGAAAACATCCGTCGGTAAGGTGGGTTCTTGTCAGGATATCGCTCTCTGTACAGTTCTGCTGCCTGCGTAGTATTTCGCCTACCTTCAACAACAACAACAACAACAACAATAAAAGAAACGTTATGTCGATGCAGTTTGTTGGAAGGACAGCCTTTACTGTATGCCTACTCCACACAACAGTATTTAAAAGGACTAAACTACTATACTAAATATACCCGTACATAAGAAAACAGTATTACAATTACTGTTGTGATAACTTAAATTCCCGATAGATGAGTAGCATTTCTACCTTCTCTTCGTACATTCTACTCACACAGCTCTTCAACTGACGATGGCTGACGGAATGACGGGTGTGATTTCTAATTATGTTTACATTTGTCCTCTGTCAACGTCAGCCCGTGGATGTGTTCCATTACCTGCACTAAGAGCTGGGAGCGTCAACGTCAGTGTTGTGTTATGTAATTATTAATAACGTCGTGTTTCAGTGAATGGTACACTGTGATACATTTCTGAATAGGTCTTTAGGAGAGGAAATGAATTACCGAATAAAAAATACAGGGTGCCATTTAAAAAAGTCATACCGCTCTTCATATATTTGTAAAAAACAAAGCTACGACGAAGGCAGTCAAGCTGATTGATGTCCCCCTGACGGCTAAAGAACATTTGCTTGAAAAATTTTGTAATTTGCACCTGGACAAACAGTTAATTAGGGTGGTCAAGATAAGTGTGTGTGTGTGTGTGTGTGTGTGTGTGTGTGTGTGTGTGTGTGTGTGTGTGTGTGCGCGCGTGCGCGCACCCACCTCAGACCCATCGGAACATGTGATGAAACACTTGGAGAATTTGTGTAGGGTCTACTGGCAAAACAGCAGACGGCATGGGATATTTTCCTATGCTACTTTCAGGAGGTGATGAACGAGGTACCTCATTGTGTTACAGTGCTAGGAAACTTTCAGCCAAAGGATCTCATTAAAGGTGCAGTGGACCTTCCACCAAAAGTACAGGAGAAGCATATAAGGATAGTGGAACAGGCCCTATACAGAATACATGAAGTCACAAGAAAATGAAAGGAGTGCTCTAACAGAGAGGTGCATGTGCAGGAATTCGATGTAGGCCAGAAAGTCTTCGTGAAGTCCTTCTGGCTGTGAAACAAACAAAAACAGATTTTCCACAAATTTTCAGTATACAGTGATCCAGTGTGCATCCGGCAGATTGCTCATTCTGAAGCAGTAGAACTGGAATCGAGGAAAACGAGAAAGTCAATGGGGGTTCATGTCATTTAAAACGATTTGTCGAGCAGAGAGAGTGACTGTAAATAATTATGTAAAATTATACCGTTTTGTGAACTTTTTCTCTTAGTAGGAATGTTATCTTAATGTCTTGTGTTCCTTAGCTTATAACGGGTGTCATACTGAGACTGAATTACATAATTATGTGCGGTACCATCTAGTTTACAGCAGTCTCAATGTGATGGATCATGTACAGATTTAATTGTTGATACGATCTCCCTGAAAGGGAAGGTGGAGGTTAGGAAACTTCTTATGGTCATTTCTGTCATCATAAAAATGAAAAATAAACTAAATGACCAAGTCACAGACAAGTGCGCTCCTCTAATTGCACTGTTCATGTTGCCTGTAAAAAATCGCCGGCCGGTGTGGCCTTGCTGTTCTAGCACTTCAGTTTGGAACCGCGTGACCGCTACGGTCGCAGGTTCGAATCCTGCATCGGGCATGGATGTGTGTGATGTCTTTAGGTTAGTTAGGCTTAATTAGTTCTAAGTTCTAGGTGACTGATGACCTCAGCAGTTAAGTCGCATAGTGCTCAGAGCCATTTGAACCATTTTGTAAAAAATCAGAACACTGGGTCATCTTACTCCAAGTTCAGAGACCGTGTGTGATTGTTTTTCCGAAAGACCTGGTTGTCTTTGTGCTTTAACACCGTTGACGTTCATTTCAGTACTTGTCACTTGCCAGCGCCAGTCTATATTCGCCCAGACTGCGTTTCGCTGCAGTCGATTTCATGAGTTTGGTCCCAATTAATGCCGTGCAGCGACCCTTTTTCTGCGTTTTAGTGAGAGCCAAACATCACAGTACATTAAGAGGCATGTGGTTTGTTGTGGTAGAGGATCTCTTATAACACGGACAGTGCAAGTGGTATTGAATGGCGTCTTTTTCTGTTAAGGCATCGATGACAATAGACGACCAAAACCATGGGGATGGTACAAGCACACCACATAGATCACATGAGGTGATACTGACATGGACATCATGTGTCAGGAGACATAAACACACAATTGTTATCCGTATTTTGGGAGTGTCAGGGGAGTATTACTAATATCGAGCCCTCAGTTTCAGAAAAACATGCAATGTAAGTGTTCTATTGACAGAAGAATCGGTCTGTCATTTCAGTGTAAAACCATCGAACAAGGAGTCTTGGGATCGGCAGTGAGTATCTGTCAGCAGTATAAGTCATTCTGAAAATACTCATGCATAAATCGTAAGTAGAAGGTACGTGATCAAAAATTTAATTATAATTTTTAACATATTATATTCTTTTTTCGGTGTTGTAACATTGATATGTGTCTTTGTAATGATGATATTCTTCACAGGTCGTGCAGTGACATTTAACCGCAGAAATTCGTTGTAGTTTTACTTTATATAAACACAGTCTACATCTTTGGTATCTGCATGTTCACGGAGAAAGGTTTAACCTAGTAACCTAATGGATGTTGGAACTAATAAAATAAAATAGTTTATATTTATATTTGACCACACAGCTGCATGCTGCCACATGGGACATACGGAGTTTAAGTACATAGCTCATGAATACCTACATCCGACACAGTACCAGAAAAAATTACACATCATTCATATGACAGACCAATGGACCCATGCTTCTTCATTATAAAGTACTTGATAAGTATTAGGTGTATGTATACACTTAGTACTAATTGTTACCAATTCCATTTTCATGATTTTATATTAATTGTTTATTATTATCTAATTTATGTAATATACAGGGTGATCAAAAAGTCAGCATAAATTTGAAAACTTAATAAACCACGGAATAATGTAGATAGAGAGGTAAAAATTGACACACATGCTTGGAATGACATGGGGTTTTATTAGAATAAAAAAAACAAAAAAAACAAAGTTCACAAAATGTCCGACAGATGACGCTGGACAGCAAAACTGCTACCGTGACGGGTGAGAGGTACGCCGATATGTTACAGAATGGCATCATCCCCAGGCTGGCTGATAAACACCTACTGGAAAGTACGATGTTTATGCAGAATGGTGCTCCACCCCATATTGCTAGACGCGTGAAAGATCTCTTGCGCGCGTCGTTTGGTGATGATCGTGTGCTCAGCCGCCACTTTCGTCATGCTTGGCCTCCCAGGTCCCCAGCCCTCAGTCCGTGCTATTATTGGCTTTGAGGTAACCTGAAGTCGCAAGTGTATCGTGATAGGCCGACATCTCTAGGGATGCTGAAAGACACCATCCGACGCCAATGCCTCACCATAACTCCGGACATGCTTTACAGTGCTGTTCACAACATTATTCCTCAACTACAACTATTGTTGAGGAATGATGGTGGACATATTGAGCATTTCCTGTAAAGAACGTCATCTTTGCTTTGTCTTACTGTGTTATGCTACTTGTTGCTATTCTGATCAGATGATGCCCCATCTGTCGGACATTTTTTGAACTTTTGAATTTTTTTTTTTTTTTTTTTTTTTTGTTCTAATAAAACCCCATGTCATTCCAAGCATGTGTGTCAATTTGTACCTCTCTATCTACATTATTCCGCGATTTATTCAGTTTTCAAATTTATACTGACTTTTTGCTCACCTGGTATATGAATCTGTTGTATGAGCAAATGCACACTTGTTCGTGGCGCAACGTTTATGGACTACAAGACACAGTCGCAGTCTGTTGTTGACAGAGAGTGTAAGGAGAAAGCCACAGCTCAGCTGGTGGCCGAACGTGACACACAGCCCGGACAGCTGATGGCAGCCTTGTGTGAAGCAGGGCCTAATCTCATCACGCGGGGCCAACTTCCTGGGCAGCTCTTCAGAGGGGCATCCTCCGTGACAGCAGTCGTTACAGGGGGCCGACCCAAGGTGCAGCAAATGGAGCAGACAGCATGGCGCCTGAGACAGCACAGACATAACAGCTCACCTCAGGGACTTCTCAAGAAGCAGAGACTTACTGGTGTACTTAACTTTTCTTGCAAAGTTAGCGTTTTTTTATTACAAGAGTAACCACAGCGTTTTACTCACTTTAGCCGCGCAGGATTAGCCGAGCGATCTAAGGCGCTGCAGTCGTGGACTGTGCGGCTGGTCCCGGCGGAGGTTCGAGTCCTCCCTCGGGCATGGATATGAGTGTTTGTCCTTAGGATAATTTAGGTTAAGTAGTGTGTAAGATTAGGGGCTGATGACCTTAGCAGTTAAGTCCCATAAGATTTCACACACATTTGAACATTTGAACATTACTCACTTTAGTGGAATGCATAACCTCTTAATTCCTTCTTGGCGCATGAGTCCAAGAGACTCGACTAGTGTAGCCACAACAAAAACAGTTCAGTGCCCAACCGTAAAGAGTATCTGTTTCTCTCCATCCTATCGTCCTAACGACCGTGAAAGCAGAATCGATCAGGACCATCCAACGATCTGTTTTCAGTTAGAAAGCAATAGCACTCCAATGTGCTTCTCTATCAACAGTTCTGCATACAATTTGCCCATTATGCAGTCAAAAACCAACAACACCCTAGTTGTGTTTCTGTATCATCAGTTCTACATACACTTTGCTCACCTCGAACTTAGAAAGCAACAACACACCACTTACTCTTCTCTATCGTAGTTTCTGCGTACGCTTTGCCAACCATAAAGCCACATAAATACCTGACTACGCATCCTGTGTGCTTGTCACATACCAGAAGACTGAGAGGAAGAATGCACGTTTCTGGGTGCACTGCAAGAGCGAGC
The DNA here is from genome assembly GCF_023864345.2 of Schistocerca serialis cubense. NCBI lineage: Eukaryota > Metazoa > Arthropoda > Insecta > Orthoptera > Acrididae > Schistocerca > Schistocerca serialis. Next base: position 480,595,763 of record NC_064640.1, read on the forward strand.
ACGTTGTCCCACTCACTCTGTCTGCCCATCCACTATAATTCCAATGCCATTATGCTGCGCTGACAGCATGACAATGAAAACGTCTTGTTCCAGTCCTTGCTGCCACTGCCTAGTAGGAAGGATGTTAGGAACCGCCCACAACTGTTCCACAACCATGGGTACTACTAGAAGGTGGTCCTCGCCACACTTCCACGCCTTGAACGATTCAACCATCCTGTATCTACAGCTCCACTTTGTACATTCAGTTCAGCGAGAGGGTGTCCTGAACTGAAGTGAGAAGGTATAGTTCATGAGATCATCTGACGTGTGATTCCTACTGCCACAGTTACTTGACCTTGAGGTTGCTCTTTTCCTTACAGAGTCCGTACATCATCGTACAAGCCATTTGTTTTTGTGACTGAAGACTTTTCTATTTGTATGCAACGTTGTTGTATCTTTGTGATATGGTGTGCTAGTGTTATATTTGCCTATGCTATTTCTAATACCTTTAATTGTAAAAAAACAGCACTTAAACACTTGAAATACCACAATATTTTCGGACAATCACTTCTTTATGTTATTACTCAATGAACTGCCATTATCAGAAATTCTATCCCCGTTAAAAAAGTTAATGTTTGGTGATATTAGATTATTTCACACTTATTATAATACTGATGTTTTGGCCATAAATAGTTCCAGTAGCAGTTGTGTCCAGTACCATATGTTGTAATACACTGAAGCGGCAAAGAAATTGGTATAGGAGTGCGTATTCAAATACAAAAATACGTAAACAGCCAGAATACGGCGCTGTGGACGGCAACGCCTATATAAGACAACGAGTGTCTGGCGCAGTTGTTAGATCGGTTACTGCGGCTACAATGGCAGGTTATCAAGATTTAAGTGAGTTTGAACGTGGTGTTATAGTCTCCACACGGGCGATGGGACACAACATCTCCGAGGTAGGGATGAAGTGGTGATTTTCTCGTACGACCATTTCACGGGTGTACCATGAATATCAGGAATCCGGTAAAACATCAAATCTCCAACATTGCTGCGACCGAAAAAAGATCCTGCAAGAACAGGGCCAACGACAATGAGCAGAATCGTTCTACGTGACAGAAGTGCAACCCTTCCACAAATTGCTGCAGATTTCAGTGCAGGGCCTTCAACAGGTGTCAGCGTGCGTACCATTCAACGAAACATCGTCGATATGGGCTTTCGGAGCCGAAGGCCCATTCGTGTACCCTACATGACTGCATGACACAAAGCTTTACGCCTCGCCTGGGCCCTTCAACACCGACATTGTACGGTTGATGGCTGGAAACATGTTGCCTGGTCGGACGAGTCTCGTTTCAAATTGTATCGAGTGGATGGACGTGTAGGGGTCTGGAGACAACCTTATGAATCCTGCAACCTTATGAATCCTGCATGTCAGCAGGGGACTGTTCAAGCTGGTGAAGGCTCTGTAATGGTGTGGGGCGTGTGCAGTTAGTGTGACAGGGGACCCCTGATAAGTCTAGATACGACTGTGACAGGTGACACGTACGTAAGCATCCTGCCTGATCGCCTGTATCGACTCATGTCCATTGTGCATTCCGACGAACTTGGGAAGTTCCTGCAGGACAGTGCGACACCCCACACGTTCAGAGATGCAACAGAGTGGCTCCAGGAGCACTCTTCTGAGTTTAAACACTTCCGCTGGCCACCATACTCCACAGACATGAACATTATTGAGCATATCTGGGATACCTTGCAAATTGCAGTTCGGAAGATATCTCCACCCCCTAGAGCTCTTGAGGATCTCTGGACAGCCCAGGATTCATGGTGTCAGATCCCTCTAGCGCTGGTTTAGACATTACTTGACTCCATGCCATGGCGTGTGGCGGCACTTCTGCGTGCTTGCGAGGCCCCTAGACGAAATTAGGCAGATACACCAGTTTCTTTGGCTCTTCAGTGTATTTTGCGGTTAAGTGCCACAATGATCAAATTTAAAATCTGCATACAGTGACGACAGTTACGCTTGTCACACATATTCCAGTTTAAATGCAGTGATTTATGTGCTGATTGAATTACATTAAATATGTTTGATCCACTTACAAGGTGACCTACATCCTCTACTACACATTTCTACTCCATACATAGACACACTTCAATTTTACCTCTTTATTGTATTTGTTCAGAATATGAGTGTCTGTCTGCGAGTAATTGTGCAATGCCTGGATCCTCAGTCGGTTCAAATCCTTAATAATCAGACAGGGAGACCACAGTTTTGACAGGGACCAGAATAGAATTAGTGTACTCTTTAATTTATATTTAAATCGTTTCCCACACTGTCCTCAGTAATGTGAGTTAGGTTTTTTTCTCTGTCGTACTGGATGTAATTTTTTACTCACGTTTCACTTGTTTAATTGTGTTGGCAGTGACTGAAGGGACCATCTGGTCCAAAATAACGATGTTTGTAACACCCAACATGGCCTTAAGCCTCGTACTCAGCATTAATTAAAGTTACAATACAAATATCTTTCGCCATTGTCGAGTATGTTTCTGTGTTCAGTGTGAAATATGTACATGTAGTGACTACATGCGATCATGCGCGTGGAATGCGCGATCAGCAAATCGCCACCGAATGTCAGGAAGTTCATGTACCTGCCGCTTGGTGCGCTGCATCACGCATATTCCTTGTCGCAGCACGGATGCTCTGTGAGTTCTGTGACTTCGCAATTAATTATTCTGTTACTATTGACTAGTAATTAGTTCTTCCACTACTGTTAAGGAAAATTAATGTTCATATTCTCTCTCCTATTCGAGTTTATTACACAATCAGCTGGAAGAAACGTATGTTAACTCAGAGCAGCGAATTGTTAAATGCAATAACTGCCGTCCGTAGTCCACTGTCCGAATTGCTGAATGCAATAATAGCCGTCCGTAGTCAACTGTCCGAGCCTTCAAATAAGCCATGGCCTCGTATCCCTGTGAGATTAACGACACCGGTGGCCCTGACATAATCGTGGCCAGAAATACGGATTGCAAGTGAAGATATTGTGTCGCACAACAGAAACATGATGAATTACGACGCACCTGTTACTTCAAGACTGGCAGTTCGACTTCCGCCGTTTAGGCCAAACAACCCTGCGCTCTGGTTTGTGCAGGTGGAGACAAGTTTTCGATGCTCCAGAAGAACGACAGATTCACCAAATTTGCACTAGTGCTTAGGCAGCTCGATCACAGATATGCAGCATAGGTACAGCGCCACCAGAGACAGATACGTATCTGAAAGCTGAAGTCACGTTGACTGACCGCCTCGCAGAAGAAAGGGTATGAAATGTGCTCATCCAAGAGGATATAGGTGACAAAAAGTCTTCACGATACCTCCGCCACCTACAAAACAAGGTCGACGTGCATGCTCACCTAGACACATTACTACACACGCCAGGGAGCAGAAGAAAATGCCTCTGAACGACGTCGCCAATCGCCATCGTACCTACCTCCTTCTCCAACCCGACGTTCATGTGCAATAGTACTTCGACAGACTGCGACAAGCTGAAGAAAAAAGTCGCAGCGCTAGCACACCAACTGAATGACCGCCTGTTGAACAAAGTTGACGCCCTAAGCAAAGAACTGAGTGAACTTCTTACTGACAGGCACGTTAAAGGTAGTTATCGACAGAGATGATGGAGCCATTCTGCATCCAATGCGCCGCATCATGACAACTCACAAGCAGCTAACGTATGTTGATACCATCAGTGGTTCAGTGTCCAAGCGCGTAAGTGCAATCTGCCTTACGAACACAACCTTGACACAACCCTAAGCGCCAGGCATAAGTCCACATATCTGATTGTTCCTCTGCCCACCTTGCGGGGTCAAAATTTTTGGCTGACACAGGACTGGATTTGAGTATTTTGCCGAGACACAAACTGCATAAGTGCGGTCGGCACTTCAGTCCGGAACCACGTGGCTGCTGCGGTCACAGATTCGAATCCTGCCTCCGGTATGGATGTGTGTGATGTCCTTAGGTTAGTTAGGTTTAAGTAATTCTAAGTCTAGGGGACTAATGACCTAAGTTGTCAAGTCTCATAGTGCATAAAGCCATTTGAACCATTTTTTGCATAAGTGCCGCCCAGACACAAACTTCAGACTATCGACAACAAACAACTCCGCCATCCAAATGTACAGCATGCAGCATGTAGAGCTACGTCTTGGGTTGCTGTATCCCTTAGCACGGAATTTCTTCGTCACAGACATGGCACAGTTGATAATTGGGGCGGATTTCTAAGTGTATTACTGCCTCCTCCCAGACCTCACCCACGTCAGTTAGCTGGACGCTATCACTGGGCTGTCTATGGCCGGTTTCCAACGCCACATGGCCAGCTGCGATGCCATCGTTATCCAGGTTGCAGAAAGAGAGTACACCAAACAACTCGACCAGCTTCAGTCAGGAACCGCGCTACCGCTACTTTCGCAGGTTCGAATCCTGCTTTGGGCATAGATGTATGTGATATCCTTAGGTTAGTTAGGTTTAAGTAGTTCTAAGTTCTAGGGGACCGATGACCTCAGATGTTAAGTCCCATAGTGCTCAGAGCCATTTTGAACTCAACCAGTACAAGGCCCCCCGGGGCCCCATAATAGGTATGCCATGATACTGTCCACTATATCAACTCAATGTAGGCCACCCGGTGTCATGTAGGCCGAGACAGCTGGCCCCAGACAAAAAAAAATGGTTCAAATGGTTCTAAGCACAATCAGACTTAACATCTGAGGTCATTAGTCCCCTAGACTTAGAACTACTTAAACCTAACTAACCTAAGGACATCACACACATCCATGCCCGAGGCAGGATTCGAACCTGCAAACGTAGCAGCAGCGCGGTTCCAGACTGAAGCGCCTAGAACCGCTCGGCAACAACGGCCGGCTCCAGCCAAATACACCACAGCAAAAGCGGGATTTGATACCATGCTGGCCCAAGGCATCACTCCCCAATCCAGCAGCACTTGGTCACAACCCCTCCACCTCGTACTCATGAAGAAGGATGCATGGCGGCCATGAGGTCCATAGGTTAAATGCAAGGACCGTCCTTGACCGTTACCCTGTGCCACATTTGAAATGCTGTAACCGCACCTTAAGCAGAAACACATGTTCAGTGTGCTAGATTCTGCTTACACCCTGATTTCTGTTGCCAAACAACACATTCCTAAAACGCTCAATATGACACCTTTTGCCCTATCTGAAAGTTTATTTATGACCTTTGGCCTGAGGAACGCGGCGCAAACGTAGCAACGATTTACAGACTCAGTGCTACGAGGTTTACCGAATATTATTGCGTACTTGGACAATATCCTCATCTTTTTGGAAACACCAGAGGAACACGAGCGTCATCTCATGCAAGTCTTTGAGCGCTTGGGTGCACTTGGTATTGTCCTGACTGTTTCTAAGTGTGCGTTTGGACAGCCTGAAATAAGTTTCTTGGGTCATTAAATTTCACCGGAGGGATTAAGAATCTTGCCAAAGAAGCTTCACATAATATTAAGTATTCCGCATCCTCAAATAACTTACGGGTTTGCTGTCGGGTGACGTCGTCGAACTCCGCCGATATTTCGACAGGAGCACACCCTGCCATTCTCAAGGCACAAATGCAAGGAAGAAAAAATGTGCAAGCAAATTTCATACCTCGGTTCACAGAGGAGAAACAAGGAAGACACCACACACAGAACAAGTGTCAACACAACCAAAGATAACCAACATCAGAAATATCGATAGTTACTATTAATCAACAGGTGGGGTAGCACTAATTCTGTCCCTCTGTTTTTTGATGAGAGACGGAGCCGGATTCGAAGCAGCATTTAAACAAAATCCAGCATCTCTGTTAATAAGGTTGCTTGATAGTCTGATTTCAACAGCTTCCTTAATAACACTATCCCAATAGCTGGACGTGCAAGCCAGAATCTCCGTGTTGTTGTATTCCATAGGATGACCGGTGTCAAGGCAATGTTCTGCAATAGCGGATTTGCTCGGTTGTTGTAAGCGTGTGTGACGCTTATGTTCAATACACCGGTCTTCCACAGTCCTGATTGTCTGACCAATATATGACATGCCACAACTGCAAGGAATACGATAGACCCCAGCCTTACGCAAACCAAGATCATCTTTTACGGACGCCAACAGGGCCTTAATCTTAGAAGGTGGTCGAAAAACACATTTCACTTCATATTTCCGCAAAATATGGTAGGCATACACCAACATATATGAAGACAGCGTGACCCAAGGTTGCCCTTCATGTCAATTAGGCATATGGAACGTTGAGTAGTTGCATTTTGGTGAAAAGGACCTGAAGAGGTGGATAAACAACCAAGGGAAGTGTGTAGTATGTAGAACAGGTGGCAGTTTAAACACAAGCGCTTATGGGAATCAGGTCGCTTAGCTGCCGTAATAACCTGAACACCACTTGTATGAAACTCGTATTTATTCTAACTGCATAATTACACACATAGGCCGCAGCTCGTGGTCGTGCGGTAGCGTTCTCGCTTCCCACGCCCGGGTTCCCGGGTTCGATTCCCGGCGGGGTCAGGGATTTTCTCTACCTCGTGATGCCTGGGTGTTGTGTGATGTCCTTAGGTTAGTTAGGTTTAAGTAGTTCTAAGTTCTAGGGGACTGATGACCATAGCTGTTAAGTCCCATAGTGCTCAGAGCCATTTTTTGAACCAATTACACACATACACACATAAACAAGCCTCGCGAGCGTCACTGGTTGAAACGTAAACACACACTGCACAAAGGCGCGCGCCGAGACCCGCGTTCTAAGAGCGTGTCAGTGCGCAGAGATACCACTCTGCTCTATTCCGGTGGTCAATAACCGCCACAGAGGCCCCCCACCCCCTTTCCAGTGCGGAGCATGGTGAGAGGAGGTGATGTAGGTTGGCGTGGTGATCGGTCCGTTGTGATGAAGTCACGGTGCCACGTCGGTGGGCGTAGCGGGCGGCCGAAATGGGAAACTGGGATCAAGCGGCCCGGCGATGCGGGGGCGTGGTGTGCCGTGAGTGGCACGCGAATGCAGAGGTGGCCGTCCTCGTCGATCGAAGCGGTGATTGCCGCCTCCTCTGCGTCTGTCGGTATCGCAAACGTGTGTAGCAGTGTAACCTGGGTGGCTGAATCGTCCAATGTGCAGGGGGGAACGTGCAGGATGAACAGTGTCCCATCTCATAGCTGGAGAGACAGGTCCTCGACTGGAAAAGGTGACACGTCGACGTGGAAAACGGCGACGCTGGCATCGTCGGTCTGCGTTGGCCGGTCGACAGAAACACTTAGGTGAGGGGAGGGAGGGGTGAAACCTTCACACGCGACCTTTCGTGCAGCCTCTGAGCTGGGGGGGGGGGGGGGGGAGAACACAAACCACTGGTGTCACACGCATCATCACATGCTTCGTCACACACGTCACGGGTACCAAAGGGGGGGTTCGGCGTGTTTGAGGTATTAGAGATGGAAGGTGGCACGAGAGTGTGGTCGGGGTGGAAGTTGTATTCTGAAGTTGCCTCGTCGTTGAGGCGCCAAGCTGGTTTAAGGCGCGAGACGGACACTGTATTCTACCATTGCACAGAATGTCAAAGGTCTGCGGCGAGCGGCTATCACTTTGTGTGGGCCCTAGTAAGGTGGGTGTAGTGCGGGTCGTACCGTATCATCGCGCAGCACCATGTAATCGCAAACGTGTAGGTCTTTGTGCACGAAGACACGAGGGACCGTGTGTGCTCGTGGGGGCGGGGGGCATACATTTGCGGCGAATTGTCGGACGCGTTTTATAAGCGTTGGAAGTTCTGACTGTGGGGGAGGATCGGAATCCTCGACGAATTGTGCTGGGAGGACGAGGGGTTCCCCGTACAACAATTCCGCTAGGGAGGCTTGCAAATCGTCTTTTTAAGCCGAACGGACACCTAGTAGTACCCAGCGAAGGGCTGTTGTGGCACATCAGCGCTGCTTTTAATGTTCGGTGCCAGCACTCGACCAACCCATTGCTTTGCAGGTGGTAGGCGGTTGTACGTAATTTGTTTGCACTGCATAGATCGCATAATTTGCCTAAGAGCACAACTTCAAATTGTCGTCCTCGGTCCATCGTGACCGAAGATGGGCAACCGAACCGCGCGATCCAGGAGGTGATGAAGGCCCGTGCGACAGAGTCGGCGGTAATGTCTGTTATTGGAATCGCCTCCACCCACCGACTAACACGTTGATGATAGATAAAATGTATCAGAAACCCTCGGAAGGAGGGAACAGTCCGACCAGGTCAAGATGGACGTGACGGAACCTTCCTTTCGGTACCTCAAATGAGCCCAATGGTGGGTATGCGTGACGGCTGACCTTAGCTTGTTGGCAAGGTATGCATGCCCGTGTACAGTTTTTGCAGTCTGCTCTAAGCCCAGTCCATACGAATCACTCTGTTATGAGGCCTGTGGTAGCCCGAATACTGGGATGTGCTAGGTCGTGGATAGCGGCAAATAAGGCAGCCGGTACTAGGGGGCGGGCAGTATCTGTGGAGACGTCACAGAGGACTGGTAAGGCCGAACCTGGAATTCAGCGGGGTCAATTTAGAGCGAGGTGGACTCGCTATTCAGTAACTGCTGAATGTCGTCATCCGCTTGTTGCTGGGCAGCTAGGTCGTCGAAGTCCCAAGAAAATGAGATCGTACCGACCCGGACATGTAGTCAACAACGATGTTGTCCGCACCCTTGATATAACAGATGTCTGTTGTGAATTGTCATATTAGGTCCATGTGTCTGAAACGGCGGGGGGGAAAGTCGGTTGTGGGATTATGCACAGCGTCCGCCAACGGTTTGTGGTCTGTATATACTGTCACTGACCTACCCTCAATGTCCTCTCAGAAATGCCGAACTGCCTTATAAGTAGCAAAGAGTTCTCGGTCGAAAGTGGACCACTTCCGCTGGGAGGCTGACAACTTCCGCGAGAAGAAACGTAGTGGTTGTGTGGAGCCTGCCACCTGCTGCAGGAGCACAGCGCCGATAGCAGCGTCGCTCGCGTCAGCTGTGATTGATATTGGGGCGTCAGATACCGGGTGCGCGAGAGTGACAGCGTTCGCTAGTGCCGTTTTAGTGCGTCGAACGCGCGTCGCATGTCGTCGCCCCACGGGACCTTGCGGAGCCCTGAAGTGTTCCTTCCGATGAGTGCGTCGGTCAACGGAACCTGTAGGGATGCGGCGTGTAGGATGTGCCACCGGAAAAAAAATTATCATCCATAAAAAACAACGTAGGTCGCGGTAAGTCTCAGGCAGGGGGAGGTCGCGTATAAAGGCGACTCCGTCTGACGTGGGGCGGGTCCCTTCCGCGGAAACAGTATACCCCAAAAATGTCACACTGGTGGACCGCAACTCAGATTTATCGTCATTGATTTGCACTCCATTCTCGGCGAGAATACTAAGAACTATTGACAGGTGCTGTTCATGTTCCTTGAGGGTAGTTGATGAAATGAGGATGTCGTCCAAATATGCGTAACAGTATGGGAGTGAGAAAAGGATGGAGTCGATAAACCATTTCCAAGTCTGTGCGGCGTTTTTGAGGTCGTACGGCATGTAACAGTATTCGTACAGTACGAAAGGGTTGATAACTGCTGTTTTAGGGATGTCGTACTGGTACATGGGGATCTGATGGTACGCTTTTCGGCGATCCAGTACACTGAAAACGCTTGCACCATGGAGTTGTTGGGCGAAATCTTATATGTTTGATATAGGGTAGTTGTCTAAAATCGTTCTGGCGTTCAACTGTCAACTGTCGGTAGTCGCCACAAACGAAATGAACCGTCCTTCTTGGGCACTAGATGGATAGGCGAGGACCAGTTGCTGTTGGATGGTCGGACAATACCTGAATCTAACAGCTCCTGTACAGCGGTTTTTGCATGCTGTAATTTGGTGGCATTAAGGTGTCGAGCCTTGTTGCATACTGGGGGGCCTTCTGTGGTGTTCAAACGGTGACAGGTACCGTTAGTAATCGCGCCTATCACCTGCGCGATACCCTGGGGAACCACACTGGGATTAGGTGGGGTAACACGCACTACATTAGATGTAGGAATGTCACTGACCTGCGGGAAAATGCATCGTTGCGGAGGTATCTGCGCCTCGGTGGAGTTCTCGTGGGTGTATCCCCGCGGTGCGGAAGCGTCCCCTGCTGCCTCCCGTGCGCGTGACAGTTCGGCTGACGTGGCGGTGATCAGCTGTTGCAGGCGCGCGTTTTCGGCGCGAAGGTCGTTGATCTCGAGCCGCTGGGTTGTCAGGCACGAACGGGCGGCGGAGAGCTCTGTCGTGAGATGGGCGCATTCGGCTGTCACGGTGGGCAAAGTATCACAGTGTGTGGCAGGGGGCGGAGGGAAGGTGGCGAAAATCCCTGGTCTCCTGTTGCCAGAAGCATGATGCAAGAGGCCTGCTGCCTCGAGGTCTGGCGAGAGCCCGAAGTTATGCAGGAAATCCATACCGATAACGGGGCAGTCGACATTCGCGACGCAAAATGTCCAGGTGCAGCGTAAATCAGGCAAGAGATTTACTTGTAGTTCGGCTGAACCGTGGACGCGAATTGCGGAATTGTTGACTGCTCGCAGTGGCATGGCGGGCGTCAATGTCGAAGATGGGGCGCTCGACTTAGGAATGACCACGAGGAAACAGAGTGTGCTCGTCCGGTCGTGGATGTACAGTCTGCCGGCATGGTGGGCAGCGGAGGTGGTCAGTCGATAATGTTTTTGGCGCACTAAACTGCCGGTGCGAGCCGTGGTGCCTATTCTGACTCGCGCTTCCCATTTGGGTAGTTGCAGGGTGCGCGACAAGAACGCACAGCGTCGCCGAACGTGATATGATACCAGCATAGTGGGTATGCTGGGTGTTGTGCCTGAGCCGGCGAGCCAGCAACGTCACGTGGCGTGTTCTGTTACGACCGCGTGGAGGTGGGCGGGGCAACCGGTCGAGGAACCGTAACAAGTACAGCTGTCTGGCCACCAGGGGGCTCCATCGGCTGTTGCTGCAAGCTGCGCGCCTGGCCTCTGCCGGCCGGTGAAACGTAGTAGACATGACGGCAGTGTCGCCAACATTCGGAGTGTCAGAAAAACAGGAGGACGCGACCTGGCGATGTTTGATGATGGAATATGTCTGGTCCGCCAGTCGTAGTTTTTCCTCCAGAGCGGCGTTTTGGTAAGCCAACAGGTGTAGTTGGAGGTCTGGCGGTAATTTCACAAGCCACAACGCCCAGAGTGCGAGGTCGGGGAGTTGCTCCTTGCCCACCTGGGCCCTTAAATGGCGCCAAAGTTGTGAAGGCATACGGTCCCCTATTGGCACGTCGTGAATTATGTAGTGGATGGCTTCTGCTGGAGGGTGCGATAAGCGCTTGATGATACGAGCTCTTGCGATGGCATATCTGTGCTGGCTTGGTGGCAAGAGCAATAGGTCACTGACCAGGTCCTGTTCGTCGTGGAGGTGAGTAATTAAACAAATGAAATGTGCATCGTCTCCCCACACTCCGTGAATGTCCAGAATATTGTCCACTAACACAAACCATGATATAGCGTTGTCCTTCTGTGGTTGTGGCAGCTTCGGAAACCGCCCTACAGGTGGCTGCTGTGGCATTGTGGGAAGATGGCGATGGGGGGACAGCGGAGGCCCGGAAATTGGTATAGGGTCGAGTGTCAGTACTGTAGCACAATTAGGCCTCTGACCACATGAGACACATGGCACGGGAGCAAGCGTGGTAGGTGCGAGCATCGCGGCTGCTGCAAATGCGGTCGCATGCTGTTGGTATGTCAGGAACATAGCGGTATGCGCTTCGGGTGAAAGTACCTGGTCGTGTGTCAGGCTGGTATGTATCATATTCATACGGGATGTTGCTGAACACTGTGGTGAGGGAAGTTCTTGTTTCACCTGCGGTATGAAGTCCAGAAACTGCCACACTTTTGGATGCACTGCAACATGTGTGGGCCATGGTGCGTTGACTGTACTAGTGGGGTTATGTTGTGCACATGGGTTTAACACTGTAGTTGGAGCTGTCAATGGCTGAATTACCGGCAATTCGTCCGTGTATGAAATTGTAGGCGAAATCATGATGAGCTCCGGGTGACAAATCATGTGGTGGTCATTCGGTGCATAATGGTGGCAGGAGGAAAGAGGAGGAACGCACGTAGTGTGGTCGTATCGAAAAAGTCCAGGGTCACCATAATGGGAGTCAGGTCGCTTAGCTGCTGTAATAACCTGAACACCACTTGTATGAAACTTGTATTTATTCTAGCTGCACAATCACACATATACACACATAAACAAGCCTCACGAGCGTCACCAGTCGAAACGTAAACACACACGGCACAAACGCCAAGACCCGCGTCCTAAGAGCATGTCAGTGCACGGAGATACCACTGTGCTCTATTCCGGTGGTTGATGATCGCCACATGCTTATTAATTACGTAAGTCTGAAGTTCTATATAAGTGTTCTCACAATGTAGATAACATCAGCCAAGCGGTTTGTCATATATGGAGGAGATTTATCCATGACAAGGTACGCCTAGACCTTCTTTGTTTATTTGTGTCCACAGCCAGACAATGTTGAGACTGCAAACAATAAAGAAGAGTAGGGAACCTCATGGGACGTAGTGTTCTTACTGCTGCTAAATCACCTGACTGCTCAAGGAGAAAAGGCTAAAGTACACTCCAAAGTTCCATTCTTCCCAATTATGATGCCACACCTAGCCACAAGATAAAATAATAACATATGAATAATACCGACAGCATATTGAGGAAATGTTTCTTAAGTACCTTTTGGAGTAGTGTTTCAGAAACTAGCGTCATAAAAAGAACAGTCAGCCCACGGCAGTTAATGGAAGACATCAGGTGATGCAGGAGAAGCAGTAACGGAAGATAAATGTTGATCTTCCCATACCTGAGGACACATCGTTTGCAGGAGAGAACGACAATCAATGATGCTTACAGCGTCACAAACAGTAGTATGCTAATTTATAGTTTTGCCTTTTCAGCATTTCAACATTGTACCTGTAATCCATCATGTAGACCATTTTTAATTAGGTGATTGTTTGTAAAGCATTGATGAACTGAATAATTAAGTGTACGTTTTGTGACTAACAAGTTTTTTCATCCCCATATACTCTATACTTGTTTTCAACATGTCTTCTAAGTTGATATCTGTAATTATTTTGTAGAGGTATTTGGTGCATGTTTTCTGTCTGAATTAAGAATTAAGTAGGAAGAGAGACAATCATTAAGTGGTTTTTTTTGTTTTTCTTTTTGTTTTTTTGTTTTTTATTTTTGTAAAGAATGAAATAGCATAGGGCCAAGGTACTGAAGAATGGAGCTACATATATATAAAAGGCTCATCTCGATAATGGACACAGGTGTTGGTGTATTTGTGCTGACAGCTGGGATACTAATGCATGTTTCTTACTAAGTTTACGGGTATAGACCTTAAAGAATGGATTTCAGTGCACACTTGGGGTCAAATAAATATTAAATTGTGTGCCAACACTCACAGGTTAATGACCAGTACTTATAACACATTACATTAAAATAACTCACTAACCCTGAGGAGGACTGACTGCCAATGTGTGGAAGTGTGAGTGCAGATGAATATGATTCTTCTTTTCAGGCTTTATTGTTGCTATTAACTAAGTATCCTTATTTACAAAGAATTTCCTTTCCATTGTACAGTTGTCTTGAAGGAAATGATATAATTTCACGTAATAACGTACCGGTACCTTAGCAAATTCCATTGATACATAAATGTAAAGTAACTCGTTCATTAGGTACTGAAAAGCAGCATCTGATTACTTGCTTGTAGCTTGATATTAGTCTGATTCATTTTGCACACACACACACACACACACACACACACACACACACACACACACACAAGTAGTTCGAATGAGTGTCAAAACAAACAACTTAATGGGAGAAGGACCAGCACGTCATCACCAGAGAAGGGTCTACCTATCCTATTCACACCACTGACTCCTGACAGTATGGGTGACATGTATCACATCTTAGCAGGCAATAACACATGTAGACAGTGGCCCATCTGTGTTAACGTGATAGTCATTACTGCATATGGTTGCATGTCCCCATAAAGAGAGGGTGAGTAAGGGAACCGACTTATAGAGCCAATGGCAGGTCATGTACCTAAGGCTGTTCACTGCTCCTGAGTCACAACAAAAGACACAGAAGTTGCAAGTTATACAAGTCAACTGCAGTAGACACAACACTACTAAGGCAACCGATTTCCCACGCAGTGTGAGCAGACTCGTGTAACTCACAATGCGTAGTGGTGAGGCATGGTTTGTAATTGGTATGGCTAGCTTTTCTGGTAAAAGAATGAACTATGTGATTACTGGTTTGCCACAGTATCCTGTACCTCACAATGCTATGTTTGTCTCCCAGTGATAACTGTGTTAGCAATTATGTGTTGTGACTCACATTCACATGCTTGATTATGTATAAACAGCCTACAACATGTATCCTCAGCTTCTGTCAAAATATATGAATGCCCCAGACCTCTTTGCTGCCACACATGCATGCCAGAGATGCCATGGCAATAAACCTGCCATAGTTCGAGAGGCATTTGGACACTTCCTTGATGTTATCACAAGATGCAGCCATCATGTCAATCCCAGTCACTCATGTTTCCCCAAAAACACTGTTCCTGAACATTCCACACATTGTCATCAATTGTGTAGCATACACATGTTGTATGAAATCATGTAAATTGCCATGTGCCTTCCTCACAAAACAAAGTATTGTAGATTGATAAAATGGAGTCCCTAAACTGAAGCATTCATATGGACTTCTATGTGAGGTAGTGTTTATTGTATTTGTTGTGTTTCTTTTTAAGTTTAACAGCTGGGCATTTTTCTAATGCATTTTAAAATTCTCTTTCAAAGTACTCACAATTGTATGGTCTTCTAATGTTTCAATTACTCTGGTATGTCTTTGTATATTTTCACTTCCTTATGATATTCATTGTTACATAATGTATTCTTGCCTGAGATTTATTTTCTGCTTGGTTTGTGGCACAGTTAACACTGACGTGCACATACATGTTACTCATTTCATAGTAATGTTGGTGTATATACTTTGATTTTCTTCACATTGTACAGAACGTCCCACATGTTTCGTACGGGGTGACAGTTATTGAACTATATGAAATAAAATCATCATAACTTCTGAATGGTTTGTGTTAGGATGTTAAAACTATATGGTTAGCCTCAGGACATGATGGGAATTAGTGTGCGCATTATGGTTTGGCTTAGCAATGAAGCCCACTTTAATTTGGATGGGTTTGTCAATAAGCAAAATTGGCATATTTAAAGGAATGAGAAGCTGCATTTTGCGATCAAGAAGTCTCTTCACCCTCAACAGTTGACTATGTGCTGTGCAGTTTCCAGTCATGGAATAATTGGTGTGATATTCCTTGATGGCATGGTTACTACCTAATGGTATGTAAAGGGTTTGGAAGATGATTTCATCCTCATCATCCAAGGTGACCCTGATTTCAACAAGATGTGGTTCATGCAAGACAGAACTCAATCCCATCAAAGTAGGAGAGTGTTTGATGTCCTGAAGGAGCACTTTGGGGACCTCATTCTGGCTCTGGGGTATCCAGAGGCCACTGGCATGGAATTCGATTGGCTGTCATATTCTCCGAATCTGAACACATTTGACTAGTTTTTTGGAGCAATATTAAACACAAAGTGTACAGCAATAACCCCAAAACCATTGCTGAGCTGATACAGCCATTCAGGAGGTCATTGACAGCATTGATGTTCTGACATTTCAGTGGGTCATGCAGAATTTCACTATTCGTTTGCACCACATCATCGCCAATAATGGCAGGCATATTGAACCTTTCATAGCCTAAATTGGAATTTCTGTAGTGACTCTTACATGTTGAATAAAATGTGTGTATACCGTAGTTTTTAACTAATTTACGTTTTTTCTTCATATAGTTCAATAATTGTCAGCCTGTATAATGATGTGTACAAAAATTTTGTTCATTTTGTGCTATGTACATCACATCATTTAGAGTGGTGTCATCTGCACATTTTCTTCTGCCATGTGATAATGCATCTCTACAGTGAACACAACCATCAAAAACAAATTGATATGAAACAGTTTATATATCCATGTTGCTACACAAATGATAGTAAATTGACTGCTACAGCATTTTAATACAGTCTCACTCTAAATAGTTCATAAGTTTTGCTTGTACATTTTCATGTGCAATTTATTATTTGCTCCCAATAATCCTAGTTTATTGTTTATCTGAATCAGCTTTGTTTTTGTAACTTAACTGCAGAACAAGATACAGGTAATGGTTAGGCAGAATGAATGTTGGCAATATCACTGAAGCAGTACTTTTGATATTTACAATTTCCACCACAACACCTTCAGTGAATGAGTGAATGTGGAAGTTGTAACTGAATGAATGAATAACTTTTGCATAGTCACAACAATTTCTCCATCTGTTTTCTTTCTTTTTTTGTATTTTCTTCTCATCTACATTGGCTGCCAGGTTGAGGAAAATTGTTTAGTGAAGGTTTCATCATATTTCTTGATGAAACCCCTCTTGGCAACAATTTTAAGAGGGATTACAGACTGATGTGAGGTGCTGGCTTGTTCCAGGCCGTCCTCTCACATTTTTATTCCTATTTAAGTAATGATTTGCATATGTCTTCCCTGTCAGCTTTATTCTCTCTTTCGATTCAGACAGTATTTGCTTTCCAGGATCAAATGGTTTTCGCACTTAACTACGTGAGTAGTTAGGGATAGCAATGCATTTTATTTCAACTCAGTTCTGTACTGTGGAAACCTTGAGTTTACAGCACCTTCTGTATCTTGCTGCTCTTGGCTCAAGGGAACCTCCAGCTGCAACAAGTAATCAGCCTTTCCCACAGGGTAGGTGCAATGATGGCAATTCAGAAACAACGTTTGCAGTTCTAGTGGGAGTAAACACAAGTACATGCTAGCCATCCTAATCCAGGGCTATGGAAGAACAGCAGGGTTCTGCTGAATTGTCAACATCAACATTGTGTTCACACAATACAGAATGGAAAGCTTTGGAATGTAGAGAGGCAGAAACCTCTTAAGCTCCTAACCTGCCACAGGGGGTCTGGATGACCAACTGCTGAAACTACTGTTTTGTCCTGTTGCTGGGCAGCATTCAAAAATTCTGATATATTGCCACAGATGCACCTGAGAAAATTTCCACTTCTGTTTTCCGTGCGAAGAACAGTCCACAAATACCTAAATTCATAGAAATGCCAGAATACTTGCCTTGCCATGAGAATATGGTTTGGGCCTATACCGGGTGCAAAATAATGTCTCTGATTGGTGTCCTGGCATTTAAGTTGTTTGCGAGAGACAGCAGGCTCGATTCCAGTCGCTTAATTCAAGGGACAGTTAGGCCTTTTTGGTGATTGGTGAAATAAAGTGTGCTGAGCAGTGACGTCAAGGTCTGAATGGAAGCAAGTGTTTCTCTGAGAGCAGAATATGGATACCTCACCCTGGGCACCACTCTCAGGACTTTCAACACTTTGATAAGCAGATTTGGACTTCAGCTTTGTGCCACATCACTGGAGTTTGATTTAACAGTCCATTGGACTTGAATAAATTTCTTGCGATCACATCTGAGAAGATGACTGTGTCCTGTGGCCACAGCCACAACAGCTTGCCCTATGCCAGCCAACACTAGCTCTCGCCGCTCTACAGTATATGGTGACACAATGCAGATTCATTGCATACATGGTATATCCACACTCAATGCCATCAACTGATGACAGTGGTTTCATCTGTTTGAGGAGGGTGAGTTTTATTCCTTTGATTTACTTCCACTGATATCTTCCTGTAACATGCACTTCACACAACTGTTTGCATCCTTCTTTTCTTCCTGTCATATTGAATTTGGGTGAAAGCTTTAATTAAGCATCACTCTTATATTGCCATTGGAATGACGAATAATTTCTTTCAGATCATTTTGATATGATTATTCTCTTCTTTTTATTTTCATGGTGATGTTATGCACTCAGTTCATGTTCTTGCCCTTCTTTATATTTTGAATGAAACAACAGTTGAATTAGTTTGCTGACTTTGACAGTAATTCAACATTAATTCAACCAGTATTGTCCAGCAATACACTTATGGTTACCCTAGTTTGTCTTTCTGAATAATCTGCTCTTTGGTTTGTGATATGTAGTCATTGTCTACAAAATATGTTTTCTATGTGTTATTCATGAATTAATAAATGTATGCCATTAGCATATCAAACCCTATGATCCCACCATCAAATTACATTGCTAACACACTCCAACTGTAAACATCTGAGTAAAGCCCCCTGATGAAATCAGGACTTAAATTAAATGGCTCAAATGGCTCTGAGCACTATGAGACTTAACTTCTGAGGTCATCAGTCGCCTAGAACATAGAACTAATTAAACCTGACTAACCTAAGGACATCACACACATCCATTCCCGAGGCAGGATTCGAACCATTGACTGTAGCGGTCACACGGTTCCAGACTGAAGGGCCTAGAACCGCACGGTTACACCGGCCGGCTACTTAAATTAACATTTCCTGCAAGGGTCAGATCTATATTGATAATCACTGCAGGCTGCCAAGTGTGAAGAATAGCCAGTGAATTTAGGAGTACAAGGAATCAGAAGTTAACTTGCACAATAAAGCCAGGAGCGAAATTAAGCGCAGTCACATCAGTAAGTCCAGAAATGATTTCTTTATTAGCTAACATAGACTTTTCCATCTTCCTGGCAGGATCAAATGATATTGCAAGCAACGAAAAGAAAGATCCTTTAATCTCGCTTAAAAGAAGACTATTTGAGCTGAGACAAAAAACATCATCATTTTCTCAGTGCCACATTGACACAACTTGGCAGAGTGGTTATGTGTCAACAAAGAAACTGAAAGTGTTCATTTTGAAAATGCAACATTTGTGGACATTAGCAATTTGAGGAAAAGATTCAGCACTACACATGGGTTTCACATAAATACTATGAAAAAATGTTATAATGAAGATCTTACAAATAGCAAATAAGATCTCTGCCGAAAGGCAAAGTTCCTGAGTTAGCGTCTTGGTCCGGCACACAGTTTGAATCTGCCAGGAAGTATCATGAAAATTTCATTCTGAAAATATGTTACCTGTGCCCCATATGTATAAAACTTCTCCTAAATATGGGAGTGAACGAAAAGATGAACTGATAAGTTCAAAGCCAGATGGAATTTGTTGCACAAGAGCATTGGGTGTATCATGAACATAACATAGCTTTTGACTCAGATAAGCAATATGAGGAACAAAATGAAAACTACAAGTACTAATGAAACTGATCTACATAAGCAACACCAATGTGGAACTACACCATTAAATGGAGGACAATTACACCCACAGAGATTGCAAAAGTAGTGGCAAATTTCTCAAACTCCACAAGCATTGACCACTCTTTGTTGTCCAGTTACAAAATTAGTAAAAACAGTGCATATAATTAGTGAGTTTGACGTATTTCCTATAGTACTAAAAATATCAAAAGCTATTCCACTGCACAAAAAAGGTGACAAAGATGACTGCAAAAACTACCAATCAGTTTCAGGAGTTCCTATTTCCTCAAATATATTTTAATCTCTTATTTATAAACAACTACTCTGAGTAGCATAATCTACTTTCTAATAGTCAATTGGGCTTCCAGAAGGGAAGAAATATTACCACTGCTGTTGTCTCAGTTGTGAACAAAGTAATAAAAGCCTTTGAGAATAAAAATAAAGCTTCCCTTCTTTTGTGTGATTTAGGTAAGGCACTTGACTGTATTTCTCATGATATCTTACTTGTCAAACTCAAATTATATGGTGTACAAGACTCTGTATTGGCAGTATTTATATCATACCTAAATAATATTGAACAGTTTGCCACTGTGAGAAACAGGCACTCACAGCAGCAAGAAGTTGAAACAGGACTCCCACAAGTGTCTGTCCTTGGCCCCTTCTTTTTTATAATCACAGTCAATGATTTATGCCACTATGTTCACAACTCTCTCATTTATTATGCCAATGACACAACTTTGCTAGCTCAGCATGAAAACATGCTAGTTCTATAAGACATGATGCAAGATGGCATGGAAGCAGCATTAAATTGGTTCTCATCAAATGCACTGTTTTGCAACTGTGATAAAAACCAGCAGACTATACTAAGATTGTCAAAAGAAATAGAGGGAAAGCAGTTAAAGTTCTGGGAATTCGAGTAGACTCTAAGTTAACTTGGGAAATACGTATCAACAATACCTGTACAAAATTATCTTGAGTTACATATTTAATGTTGAACCTGAGAGGCTAAGTGACAAAAGAATATTTAAGAGTTGTTTATTTTGGATTCTTTCAGTCATAAATAGAATATACAGTGTTGAAACAGGTGTGTTCTCCTCACTTCAGTGACATTCTAAAAATTCAAAAGATGGTGATACAAGCAATGAGAAATGCTGGTGGATTAAAGCACTTCCAGCCATTATTCATACAGCCTAAAACATTAACAGTCATTAATCTCAATATACATGTCTCAACACTGTATGTGAAAATCAATATAGCAGATTTTGAAATGAGGGAAAACATACAACACCATAACACTAGATGCAAAATATAATTAGATATACCCAGGTACAAGCTGGCAAGAACAGGGAATTCCCATCTAACAATTAGCTTAAGAATATTTAATAGGGACCGATGACCGTAGCAGTCTGGTCCCTTCAATCCCACAAACCAACCAATATTTAATAAACTTCCATTTTCTGCTCAGTTAACTCACATAACTAGCTTCAAAAGCAAGCTATTAATCCTTTTTCTGATATAACTGAATTTATTAATATAAAGTCATCTGATATTCATTTTTAAGGTTTTTATTATGTGACATCAGTGACTGTTTTTACTTATTATTTTATTGTTTATTCTATCATTTCTAGATTCTATTTGCAATACAAAATGCTCAATTAGTTTTAAGGTACTATTGAAGGAAAATGTAATATGCCATCTGAATGAGTACATGCTACTGCTTTCTGATTTGCAACAGTAGTACTGGCAAGTTGCTGGTTGTATTTCTGTACACGCTCAACTTCTGGCAGTATATACTTACGACATTCAAAAAATTTTAAATTATGCCACTGTAATTGTACTTTTGTCACTCACTAACCCACACAATAGCTCTCTTAGCTATTTCTGAAATTTTGTGTATACCATATAATGGTACATCAATAGAGCAACATAAAAAGCATGAAGGAAGCAAATGTGGCACCCCTAGAGCAGTTTTTTTATTCTTATTGACAAATTAAAAATTTTAGTTTATGTATTATAATTGTTTGATATGTATCATAATTTTATGGCCTCAAACATGTAATTACATCACTTCAAGCCATCAAAACTTATTGTACATAATAGTTTAAAGGAATAGGTAGGTTTAAGATATTCTGGGAAAATTTTCTGAAATAGTATGCTATGGGGGAATTTTGAAAACCTGAACTGGAAACACTGTCCTTCTTTAACTTCTCATGCTTTGTACTTCTGTCTTTTGCTTTGTTTATATTTCCAAAACTATCTTTTGTCAGTGTTACATCACCTCCGAACAGCTGATGCATTGTTGGCTGCCATTCAGAGTTAAGAGCCATGAATAAATATTTCTTTTTGTTGCTTATGCCTTTCTGAGAGATTAGAATATTAGGTGTTCAGCAACTTCTTTGCTTAACTTTAACTTTCTCATAGAGGCATCTCACAGCTGTGGAAACTTAAGCTGTATGAGTTTACTTACAGTCACAGAACTTGTTTCTTGGTGACACAAGGCCATGGTTAAAGTTTTCTGTAAAATTAAAGAACCAAAAAGAAAAGATCAATAAGCAAATAAATGCAGAGTAAAAGAAACGACTTTTTTCTAGTACTAGTGCCAGGGTCGGCATTGTGGGATTGACAGTGCTCTAACCCCATTCCCACCCCATACCCCTTCTCCCTCGCCACTCACAGCCTTGTGTCCAGCTTCCTATATGCACATGCATGCAACAGCCAAACACCATGCTGCTGTAACTGTGAATTGCACAGTTCTATACAAAGATTTATGTATCGTTTTCATAAACTTGGGCGGAGTTGCTGACATTAAGCTTAAGGACTATACATTGTTACTGATAGTATCAAATGGAAGTAGAGGATGCTACAGTTCCACAGTGCCTATACATGAACTGCCACTGATCTTTTTTATAAATGTTTCATAAATGTATTGTTGTTTCAGTTTTCAAACACTTGAGTACTCTTTAATTTCTTGTATTTCTTAAAATTGTTCATAGTCATCATCAGGTACAGCTGAGGTGCCAAATGTGCTATATGCTTATGTACTATGGAAGAACCCTTGTGTTTGTATTTGTATTTTCATTTCTTTACTCATCCTGTAAATCATGATTTATTACATAGTCTGTACAAACAATATAGGATAATTGAGGTTTGATGTAGTACATACCAGTTTTGTACACACTGTGATTTTGAAAACTCATTCAATATACATTTAATATTGGTAACATAGTTATAAAAACAATAAAATGATAGAAAGAATAGCATAGTTAAGATAATTTGACCAGTTGCACTATATTTTCTTAGTGCTCAAAAAATTCCAACACAGAATAGAAGGAGTGGTCAAGCAAATACTCTTTCAGTTTCACTTCAAACCTAAGTAAATTTTATATCTGTTTCAGAGACGATGGCATGTGGTTATACAACATAATGCTAGTATGATACACTCCTCTCCTCCAAACATTTGTATTTACTGTACTGACAGGCAGGTAATGCTTCAGCCTAGTATCATAAGAATGGAAACCACAATTATGTTTGAAGATTTTTCTTCTTTTAATCTGATTGCTTTTATGAAGATTAGTATGTCATAGACATATAAACAAGGAAGGGACAGAATATTAAGACTTTTAAATATTTGTTAACAGGAGTTTCTGTATTTAGCATGTGTTACTATTCTAACCATCATTTTTGTAGCCTAAATTTTTTCTGCTATGTATGGGGTTCCCCAGGAAGATAATCCCATACATCAGAAGTGAATAGATACTGCCATGGAACTGTGACCACTGATGCTTGGCTTGTATTTTATAAGAGGATTTATAGCACATGTAAGTGTATTTAACTTTTTATTTACATTATTCAGGTGTGTCTCCCATTTAAGGTTATTGTGGATATGTATATCTTAATAAAAAGACAATTTTGTCCATCAATGTTAAAAGTTAGTGTTGCCAGGTGGACTTTCTGGGAAGTGTGGACACTGACCTTTTTTTCAAACTTTATTATTAGCTTGTTTGTTCTGAACCATTGTGTTAAATTTTGCATTACATATGCAGCTATATTTGGTAGGTTGTCTTCATCATATGATTTAATCAGGATATTTAAGTCATCTGCAAAAACTACTATTGTCCCTTTAGTTAATTTTTCTGGTAGATCCTTAACACAAAGAAAGGAAAGAATGGGCCCAAGAACTGACACTTGAGAATTCCATATATGGTGTGACCTTTTTGTGAATTACTATAAAAATTGTATACATTTTTCTATCTTTGACAATAATGCAGGTGAGAGTGGGTTCACCTGTAAGGCAGGCATCGTGTTCCATAATTACTTAGCTTCTGCAACGAAATGTCCTGATCACTTACATTGAAAGCTTTACTAAAAATAGCTGACTGTGTTGATGTGTCAGTTTTGAATTCATGTGTCAATCACTTATTATCATTTCTTCAATTAAGAAGGCTGTTAGTCTTCTAAGAAACAGTTTCTCAAGAATTTTGCCGAAGCCTGACATCTCTGATACAGGCCTATAGTTTGCAACCTCACCTTTCTCTCCTTGCTTGTCCAGTAGTGTTATTTTTGCCAATTCCTCATTTGCTCATCAACAATGAGTTGAAAATATCTGTTAATGGTTCTATGATAAATACTACACTTGCTTTGATGATATTATCTAGTATTTCATAAGCACCTGCTGGATATTTGCTGGGTAATCTTTTTATAATCGTTAATAACACTTCAGATGTTCTTGGAGACAGAGTTCCTGTATAAATTTTTGAATCTGAATGCAGTGTATTGCTGTCTGGTTGTGCTGTTTGGCAATCAGCTGTTGTGCTATACCTGAAAAATAACTTAAATTTAATAGCCACTACTGTGGGGTCAGTTACTTTATTGTTATTTTCATAAAGTTCTTTGTTGTCATGGTCTAATGACATAGCACCTGTTTCTTTTTTGATGATATTCCAGGTTGCTTTCATCTTGTTCCTCAAACTTTTTATGTGTATGCTATTTCCCATCTTCTTTGCTTTTGTGATAACTTGACAAATTATTTGTTTATATTGTTTGAAATAATTTATTTTAATAAACAGGATTTGTGGTTTGCTTTGAGTATTCATATAGTTTCCTTTTATTCTGGCATTATATTTTTATTCCTACTGTGAACTATTTATCTGGACTGCGCACAGAATTCATTACTTAAGTTTGTTTAGGAAGAGCTATTTCAAAAACAATGTTCATACATGACCATAATTTTTTCAAACTTGTCACCTGTGCTGTCTGAACTGCAAACATCACTTCAGTTTGCTCTCTGCATTTTCCTCATTTAACTTTCTGACATTAGCTCTAGATTTTTTTGCGGTTTTATGTCTCCTGGAATGGAATAGCTATTGTTAGTGGGCACAGTGATCTCTAAAACCAGTGTTTGCAATTTATGTGCTGAAGGTATATTTATTTGTTTTTACAAAAACCTGATCAGTGGTTGTTGCTGAAGTACATTATATGAGCTGGGTTACTTGTAGTTGATTTTAAGTTACAGGAAATCAGTAGATCTTTGATTTCATCTTTAAATTTATTGGGTTTGGAGAAATCAACATTGAAGTTTCTGCATATGAAAATATTCTTCTTGAGATTGTTGAAATTCTCCACAGCTCTTCAATATGCTTATAAAAGGCTTTTTTATCACCATCTGGTGACCTATACACAGATGATTATTGTATTTTGATTTGGCAGTTGTACTATTGACAGTTCTATGTCTTTCTCTGGATAAGCTGTCAAATTTGGTTATGTTACTGAACTCTTATATTTTCCTCCAACAGATATGGAGCTACCACCATGCCTGGGAATTTTTCTACAAATATGTTTGCTAATTTGAACTGAGGTAGGTGTGTCAATTCTAATATGTCTATTCAGCCAATGCTCTGTACAACATAATACAGGCTGTGTAACAAGATTTCTATTTCATTCGGCTTGTCGGAAAGAGACTGAACATTCTGGTGGAGCAATTTAATGTTTGAACTAGGGATTATATTGTGTCTTGCTTGACTGCTTACCTCTGTTTTCAATCTAGCATTGTTAACTATAAGAAATCCTCCTCATTTTGATTTCTCACTAGCTGGTTCCTTGGAATCTGGATCCTGGCTTTCTTGTCCTGTGGGGCTTCTAACAATAATCCATGTGTTGAGAAGCATTTGTTTCGCTTTCGGTACTTGTGCCTCAGTGGCTTTCAAAGTGTATTTATTTTTATGAAACACTGATGTCTTCAGGCAGACTTGTTGGTTCAAAGATGAATGCACTTGTTTGGTACAATTGCTAATTTTAATTAATGAAGAAAGCCTATTGCATTCTTGCTCCTCCCCTTGTCTGTTCAAGCGAAAACAGTGATGTGTGAATTTATCATGTGACAGTTTTTAAATTTCAAAGTTTATGAATATTCTGCTTTCTTTTCATAGTACATCTTGTCCCATGCATTTGCTTCCAGTCACTCCTGATTGTCCATTATGCAGTATATTTTCCTTGGATGACTGGAAGATCTAACTCACTACTTCTCAACATTGAATTCACCATGGAGGGGGTTTATATCCTGTCATAGTGTTGCAATATGTGTCGGAAGTATTCATATAAAATGTGCACATTTCCCAGAGGACCCGGAAGTTAAAGCACACAAAGCCATTCATTACTGACTTATGCTATAACCATGTCTGCAAAGATCTGCAGGATACTTAAACATGGGGTGAAATATGATTCGGTCACAGTAACTAAAACAATGGGACAATTTGGCAGTACCATGAATAACAGGTTTATGGGACCCTTAAATTTATCACATATGTAACAACATGGCATCACCTGTATCAGACAACTAGGACTGGTGAGACACCATGTAAACAACATGAAAGGCAATGAAACCAGACAACAGAACAAAATCGAACAATGGAAAGTCAAGGATGGTATGTAATAACATTATGAAATGGATAGTTGCTACCCACCATGCAGTGGAGATGCTGAATCGCAGATAGGCACAACAAGAAGACTGTCACACAATAAGATTTCGGCCAACGAGGCCTTTGACAAAAATGGACAACACTCTCTCTCTCTCTCTCTCTCTCTCTCTCTCTCTCTCTCTCTCTCTCTCTCTCTCTCTCTCACACACACACACACACACACACACACACACACACACACACACACACGACTACAATCTCTGGTCATGTGCATGTGAGTTGCATTTGCATGAGTATGTGTCTGTTGTCTGTTGACTGAAAGCTTATTGCATGACAGTCTTTCTGTTGTGCCTGTCTGCAACTCAGCATCTCTGCTACATGGT
Organism: Schistocerca serialis cubense; assembly: GCF_023864345.2. Lineage (NCBI taxonomy): Eukaryota > Metazoa > Arthropoda > Insecta > Orthoptera > Acrididae > Schistocerca > Schistocerca serialis. The sequence continues at coordinate 480,622,391 of NC_064640.1, forward strand.
GAGTAGCAACTATCTTTTTCATAAAATTGTTACAGACAACAAAACACTATCTCCAAATTCCTGCCTTCTCAGCATGCACAGTGAGAGAAAGCTCCATGATCCTTGGGTAGCATAATAATAATGTTGATAGAAATCAGTCTGGCAGAAACCTCACCAGTAGGAAGGCTCAGTTGCAATCAAGCAAAACATTGGTTTCTGCACTGTTACCTACTACTGGGGCAGAGATTGTGTGCTGCAGGCTTAGTAACATGGGGCTAACTATAGAGCAAAATTACTCATCTTTCGCTAATACAGTAGTCCTTCAACTGGAAACCAAACTGAATGGAACTGTTCATCACAGTGACAATACTCAGGAGCTAACACTGAAAAGGGATCACTTGCAAACAGGACTAGACCACAAAAAGAATGCTCAACAATACTTGGTCTCCCAGTATGTGTAATGGTACCCAACCTCACACAAAACTTTCAAGAAGTTTGGCGGAGGACAAAAAGTGATCACCTGTGCCTTAGCCACTGGCTAAAGAAGAACAGACTACATTAAAAACACTCAGACTGACGAGAAGAAATGTAATATGAAATACAACAACTCCCTTATGTATATGTATCAGACTGGTTAGGACAGGCTGTTCCAGCACTCATGTCTGCTTGCAGGCAGCCAGGTGCCTGTGTGCAGAATTGGGCTAGGGTGGTCAAAGTACATGCACTTGGGTAGCTTGGTGACTATGGGCAGGGGTAGACAATTTGCCAGTGCACTGTCAGTTAACACTGTACAGCTAACAATATCACCTAATGAGGATACAATGACTGATTAAATATGACTGAAACAGTCTATATGTAACAGAAAAATCCAGCCTAAGTAAAAATACATTTCATTACTTTTGTAGAATCTAATATATCTTTTAATCCAAAAGTTATTAAGTATTTTTTGTCACGCATCACATTGCCACAAGATGCAGATCCTTTTCCTTGTTGAACCATGAAGCTAGGAGCTTTTTGCAATTATTATCCTCCTCTTGGCAGTAAAAAGGTGTTTACAACAAAACATTGACCCACAGACATGATGTTAGTGGTATTTCTGTATAGTTTGGGAAACTCTTCAACATCTAGATCATTATATCATCATTACATATTTGTGTAGCTGTGATACCTGAACTTTATCTGGGTGCAATTTTGTAAATTGTTCACTTCTGATTGCATTTTGAAAGGTAAAGTTATGGTGTAACTGAAAATGGAGTGCTAAATAATTTCAGTTCATTATTTACACTACACAAGTCTTGAGTCTGTCTCAAGACTGACAAACCAGCAATATGTTTTGTTAATCACATTCCTGATGGTAATCTTAGAGATGGAAAACATTTAGAAAAAACAAGTATGTTTGTGTGGCCATCCTCTGCAGCAATCATATAAATATTTGTTTTGTAAATAAAATTGCCTTTTCCTGCTGCTAGTTACTTTATTTATCCCATACGCGTTTCGCCATCTCCTGTTCTAAGGCATCATCAGTGGGATCTATAACGATACAGTTTTGTTAGTTATAGATTATCAAACAGTTCACTTTGCGATTTTTTTCTATAAAAAGTAATTACTTACGATTTGCTGATCTGTTTTTCCTCCAGACCAGATGTGAGGAAATGCAGATCAGCAAATCGTAAGTAATTACTTTTTTTTACAAAAAATCGCAAAGTGAACTGTTTGATAATCTATAACTAACAAAACTGTATCGTTATAGATCCCACTGATGATGCCTTAGAACAGGAGATGGCAAAACGCGTATGGGATAAATAAAATAACTGGCAGCAGGAAAAGGCAGTTTTATTTATGAAACAAATATTTAGAAAAAAGTTGAGTTTCCCATATCAAGTTGCCTTCTGAATAGAAGGCATTAATGAAGGCGTAATGGTATCATAATCCTGTAATTCACTTCAAGTATCACATTTAAGTCATTTAAATGACCTCTCATACCTGTGAGAAGACAGTTAAAGTGGCAGAATAAGGCTTGAATGGTCTGCAATAAGGCAACAGGTCAATATACAGGGTGAAATTTATTGAACTATATGGAACAAACAGAAATTAGTTACAAATTATGGTGCACACACACTTTATTTAATATGTAAATGGCACGACAGAAATTTGGATATAGGTTATGACATGTTCGATATGGTGATGATGTGGCGCAGACAAATAGCAAAATTTTGCATTACCCGCTCAAATGCCGGAACATTGATGCTGTCAATGACCTCCTGAATGGCTGTATTGGCTCAGCAGCAGTTTTGGGTTTATTGCTGTACACCTTGTGTTTAATACAGCCCCAAAAAAATAGTCCCAATATTCAGATCTGGAGAATATGGCGGCCAATCGAGGCCCATGTCAGTGGCCTCTGGGGATCCCTGAGCCAAAATGTGGTATCCAAAGTGCTCCTCCAGGACATCAAACAAACTCCCGCTTCGATGGGATCGAGCTCTGACTTGGATGAACCACATCTTGTTGGAATCAGGGTCACTTTGGATAATGGGGATGAAACCATCATCCAAAATCTTTATGTACCATTCGGCAGTGACTGTGCCATCAAGGAATATTGCATCAATTATTCTGTGGCTGGACATTGCATACCACACAGCCACCCCTTGAAGGTGAAGAGATTTCTTGATCACAAAATGCAAATTCTTAGTCCCCCGAAAGCACCAATTCTGCTTATTGACGAACCCATCCAAATGAAAGTGGGTTTCATTGCTGAATCAAACCATGGTGTACAAACTAATTCCCATCATGCCCTGGGGCCAACTGTGCAGTTTGAATGTTCTAATGCAAACTGTTCAGAACTGCTACATTATTTAATCTATCACATTTTAACTATGTTGAATGAAGGGGGGAGGCACTGTCAGGAGTGATAAAATCCCAGTGGTTATAGGGTTCAGAAGAGACCATTTTTTTAGGATAGGGAGGACAGAAAGAAACCAAATTTTAAGAGAGGTTAGGACTGAGACAAACCTTCAGTTTGAGAAAGACACCAAAAAACATAATTCTAGCTTATTACATCAGCATAAACAGCTATTGGTTAAGAATTTTCAACAGTCAGCAGATATTTCAACTCTACCCAATTTCAACTCAGTCAATGTGAAATGTCAGCTATCTTTATTGCATCAAAATATTCAAGGACTAAGAAACAAAATTAATGAATTAATTATCTGCACAGATGAATTACAGTCTTCAAACCCGGGTGACATAATCTGCCTCTCTGAACATCATACAATCACTGGTATAGAACTTTTAAGTGTTACAGGGTTTAGATTAGTATCTCACTTTTGTAGAGCAGAAATGGAGAAAGGAGGAGTTGCCACATTAATCAGGAACTGTCATAAATTTGAGAACATTGACATTCATAAGTTCTGCCAAGAACAAAATATGCAAGCACGTGCAACAGAAGTAGAATTTCGCAAAAAGTCCTTCATAATATTAAGTGCATATTGAGCACCTGCAGGTAACTAATCTGTTCATAAACCACCTTGAAGCTGTACTGGCCCATTTAACAACCAAAAATGAAGAAATAGTGGTTGCTGGTGATTTCAATGTAGATTTCCTTAAAGGCTCTCCCTTAACATAGACAAATGTAATGTATTGCGAATACATAGAAAGAAGGATCCTTTATTGTATGATTATATGATAGCGGAACAAACACTGGTAGCAGTTACTTCTGTAAAATATCTGGGAGTATGCGTACGGAACGATTTGAAGTGGAATGATCATATAAAATTAATTGTTGGTAAGGCGGGTACCAGGTTGAGATTCATTGGGAGAGTGCTTAGAAAATGTAGTCCATCAACAAAGGAGGTGGCTTACAAAACACTCGTTCGACCTATACTTGAGTATTGCTCATCAGTGTGGGATCCGTACCAGGTCGGGTTGACGGAGGAGATAGAGAAGATCCAAAGAAGAGCGGCGCGTTTCGTCACCGGGTTATTTGGTAACCGTGATAGCGTTACGGAGATGTTTAATAAACTCAAGTGGCAGACTCTGCAAGAGAGGCGCTCTGCATCGCGGTGTAGCTTGCTCGCCAGGTTTCGAGAGGGTGCGTTTCTGGATGAGGTATCGAATATATTGCTTCCCCCTACTTATACTTCCCGAGGAGATCACGAATGTAAAATTAGAGAGATTAGAGTGCGCACGGAGGCTTTCAGGCAGTCGTTCTTCCCGCGAACCATACGCGACTGGAACAGGAAAGGGAGGTAATGACAGTGGCACGTAAAGTGCCCTCCGCCACACACCGTTGGGTGGCTTGCGGAGTATCAATGTAGATGTAGATGTAGATAAGAACTTATTTGAGTTAGTAACACTATCATTCAACTTAATTCCCATTGTAAAGTTCCCCACTAGGGTAGTCAATAGCTCACAAACAGCCATTGATAATATCTTCATAGAAAAGTTCAATGAACAAAATTATATTACAAAACTGATAATAATGGCCTCTCAGACCATGACATGCAGTTCCTTCTGTTAAATGTTAATACTGAACAGGATATAAAATCTGTTAAATATGAGCTCAAGAGGGTAATCAATAAGCCAAAAATTGATTATTTTAGGACACTCCTCAGAGACATTTACTGGACTGATGTTTACAGTGCTCATGGCATGAATGAAAAATATAACACTTTTGCTAATAAAGTGCTTACCTTATTTGAACACCGTTTTCTCCCAAAACTAACCAACGTAGAGCGAAGTCTACGAAGAAGCCATGGATTACTCAAGGAATAGGGGAATCTTGTAAAACAAAAAGGAAACTGTATCTGCCAATCCAAAACAGTTCTAGTGTTGATGCTACAGCACAATACAAGAAATACTGCAAAATATTAAAGACTGTAATACGGACATACTCAGTTGCACAGTAACAATGTACGCAGATGTCAGCATCTTAGACAGGACATGTATTTAGGCTCAAAGAAGCTGACTGGAGTAATCGGTGAACATTCAACATTTGATTAAGTGTGATGTTACTATTTGATGATGCTGGCAGAAATGGGTGAATTATGGACGAACAAATCATCCAGAAGGAATTGGTAAACCTACAAAGACAACAGAAGGTGAGGAATGAGCAATCATTAGAGGCACTCAGTGCCCCGAATTCATCATCATCATCATCATTGATTTGACTTGCAACTTGTGCTTCAATGGCTGTAAGGACCATTAATATGTGGCTCACAGAAAGAAGACTGAGCTAACTGCACCCCCTGTACTGACCCCCATTGACCTCTGCACACCAAGCCCATTTGCAGTGGTATTTAGTACATTCAGCCTGAAATTTCATTTACTGGAATAGGAATGTCTTCAGTGATGAGTCCCGATGACCAGTGAAGACATCTCTGGAGACACCTCAGACAGCGACTGTTGCCCGCCATACAGCCCGACAGTCAGGAGTGACGATCTGGGGTGCCATTTCATTTTATTGCAACACCCTTACAGCACAGCAGTACATCGACAATATTGTATGACATTTTTTGTTGACATTTATGAAAAGCCATCTTGGAATTACATTTCAGCAAGATAATGCCCACCCACACACGGCTAGAGTTTCAACTGCTTGTATTTGGGCTTGCAGAACCCTACCTTGGCCAGAAAGGTTGCCAGATCTCTTCCCAATTGAGAACATTTTATTGGAAGAGCCCTCCAACCAATGTGGGATTTTAACAGTGTAACTAACTAGTTAGGCAGAATTTGGTAAAATGTCCCTCAGGAGAACATCCAACAACTCTGTCAGTGTTAACCGAATAAGGGCCACAGGTAGATCAATACATCATGGAGAAATATGCTACTAAAATTTCAAGACAGCAGTTCCCGGGAAGACTCAGACAATGTATTACTCCCTCCCACATACATCTAACATAATGACCATGACAAGAAATTGTGAGAAATTAGAGCTAATACAGAAGCTTACTGACAATCATTCTTTCCATGCACCATTTACGAGAGGAAGACGGTGGGGGGGGTTCGGTTGGTGGTACCAGAAATCCCCTCTGCCACATTCATTGCATGGTGCTGAGAGTATGATGTAGAACCAGACCGACTTGCTCATTTATGAATCTGTTTCTCTTGGATTAATCATCCAATTTTCTTAAGTTTTAATCATTTGTTTACCTGTACACATAGATCACATCTACCAGATTCTGTCCCATTCACGTAATTCCTTTTCCATGGATCTTTTTTTTAATCAATTTTTTTCTTACAGTGTATTTAATTGTTTTCCAAGAGATTCATCCACTGAAAACACTGAACACTGTCTTTCTTGTGTGTGCCTTAATAAAGTATTCATGACAGTACCAGTCTTGACATAACTGTGTGTGTTAGCTATGATGTAAAAAACATTACAGCAGATACAAATATTGATTCATTGGAGATTTATAGAGTTAATTAACTGGTAACATTTCATATTCATTTACGAATTACATAACAAAAGAGTACTAAACAGGTAAGTGACTTATGATTATATTGTTCTTACTGTATACTGAGCAATATTAAGATCAGGATCTTACAATAGATTTAACCACAAGACTTTAGTTCTCCTCTTGTTTTGTATCTTATCGTTTCTTGTCTAAAATGCAAATACGAATTTTAGCACCTTCAGTGTAAATACCATCCACATGTAATGAGTAAGTTGGAGAGTGCACTTAAGTGGGAAAAGGTTTCTCTGTCAAAGGCTATAAAAGAATATTCCATGACCCTTTGTCAAAGTTTAACACATGTTTCCCATGATCTTCCTTTCCATATGGTGTTTATACACCAGAAGCAGATGTAATATACAGTGCCCGTGATGCACAGATATGTTAAGCCATAACTATTTCTGCACAAGATGGTAATGGAAGCAAAATATTATTCGGCTTGCTCAAAATTAATTTACACTAGACATGACAACAATGCCATTATTTCAGAATAATTCTTTGAAATAGCTCCTCCTAATTTACACTGATGCACATAGGAAGAAACAAATAATGTGATTAATCGTACGTGCTAAGTTATGAATCTTCAGAACTTAATAATAATAATAATAATAATACAAAGAGCTTGACATAGAAACTGTTTTGGCTCTTGAGAAAAAAACTGTATGTTTGGTGTGGACACTGTCACTACGCCTACCAATGAAGAGTACCTGTTTGCAGAGCAATTTGTCCTCCATATTTTTTTTTTTTTATTACTACTAGTAATTGGTACAGAAGTGCATCAGCATCAGCAGAATGATTAATTTTAGTTTGTCTGGTAATTTCAAAACCACGCAAAACATTTAACTACAAAATTTTTGTAATGAGCCTCAGGTTAGAGAAGTTTTTAAGACTTCTAATTAATAAATCTGCATCATTGATTTTCTATGGGATCTAGACCGAGGTAATATTTATTTTTAAGCCCTACACAAAAGAACTGAAGACATATACTTTTTAACAGATAACAAATAGAGCATCATGTTAGTAAAATAGTAATCATCACTAGTAATTACTCTCTCAAATCTTTCAGTGGTTGAAAATATTATGTTATATTCAGTCAGATTTGAGACAAGTCTCCCTCACTTAGGTTTTCAATGGCTGCACTAAATCAATTCAGTTCAGTTTTGTGGAACAAACCTCAATACAGCTGGCATACAGGGTGATGGAGAAACTATTTTTCATTTACAAGGGCAGTGGAGCATTCTGTGATTTACATAGTGCCGTCTGTGTGTGTTTCTTGTGTTACTTATTTTAGGTACCAGTTTTCATGCTCTGTATATTGTTAACAAATTGGGTGCATTATAAGCACTTTCCAGGTTGTCTGTGCATTGTGTAGCCACCATTTCAAAAAGTGTGCTATGGGAGGGTTGGTGTACACTCACAGAACAGCTTAAAGGTACTCTTTATAACAAACTTGGATAGGCCGAGGAAGAACCTTCAGTTTACAGGTGCCCTGATGTTTCCTTAAATAATGCAACATAAGGCACCTTCCATATTTTTCAAAACTTCCTACTCTAGTACTTAGTGCTTCTCATCAATTGCCAATTTGTCCACTTCATTTCTAAGGTACCTGTGTACTGCAATTTTGCTTCATATTTCTATTACATATCACTCAAATAGTGATAAAAAATACCGCTGCAACAACATTATCATATGATACATAATTAGCAAAGAACAATAATTGGTGAATTCTGTAGACAGTACTAAAAAAGAAAACTTGAAGAAATATTTTAAAAATACAGTGTGTCTCGGCAGAAATGGTTAATATTTAGGGATATGACAGGAACTATTATTCGAAGTATGAAAGACTAATAAACATGGACTCTAAAATGCATACCTCAAAAACTACGAGCATTTTCTCAGTGGAAGAGATGTGCTTCACAGTAGTGAAGGTAAACAAATGATCATAACCCTTAAGGGCCAGCATTTTAGAGCCTATTTTTACTACACTTTGAATAATCATTCCTGTTATATCCCTGAGTATTGCCCATTTGTCCTGGGACACCCTGTATACAGACCCACAAATCATGTGGCACCCTGCATATAGACTATATGTTATTATGCATTACAAAAATATTTTATATATGACTATTTTTTGCAATAACTGAAGCTTTTCTGGGCATCTCTGTTGCCTATCAGTAACTATTTCCACACCTCTGCAGAAAATCTTTAACAAATAGGTTTTCGGAATGGGTAGGATGCATAAGAGATAGACACATCCAAAAGGTAAAAATTTCAGTTTCCATTGATCACTCTCTCTACTCTTCCTTACGGTGGAAATTCTTTAATGTGGCCAAGTACTCTCACTACCGACATTCTACTGTTTCCATGCAACTCTGTTCCACTGACTTGAATAATGTCAAATGAGTCTCCTGTTCCTGTCCATACATTTTTCGTATGTTTTACGTGTAAAATTATACAACTGATTTTAATGTTTAAGATACTCATGATTATATCAATGTTAGCCATGTTTGAGATATGACAATTGTTTTTAAAACCAAATAAAACTCGCAGTGCTCAACATATATTCAATCATCAAGTTATCAATGACAATTTTACATAGGTCTGTATACTGAAATACAAAATCAAAGAATGAAGAGGCAGACAATAATGAAGGATGTGGGATGGCAAAGGAAATAAAGTATAAGAATCTAATAACTCAAATGTGTTGCATTATATTTGATGGCCACAGGTACAGTGACAAGTGTGTGTGTAGAACTCAGAAACTGTTTCCCTGCCTGAATCTTATCTTTTAATAACAATATTAACAAAAGGGAAATGAAACAAACATATACAGTAGCAGCGACACCGATAATTTACATCATAATACATGCCTCTATTATTTACACATCGAAGATACTATAAAGTGTGAACAACATTAAATAAAACATAACGCAAAACAGATAAAAATGGAGTGTATCACGCAGTCATAATCAGAGGACTAAAAAAATATTTAACAAACACCAATGCTTCACAAAAAGTAATGGGCAAACTTGAGCAAAGGCTATTACATTTTGTGTTAGTTACAATGCAGGTCTGACGCAGTATGATATGATGTACAAATACTCAATGAATGTGGGGTCAGCACGCACGCACGCGCGCACACACACGCGCACGCACGCACACACACACACACACACACACACACACACACACACACACACACACACAAATGACAAATACTTATTGAATTTGGGTTTGCACACACTGTTTTCTTTACATCTGTTGTGATGGATGTTTTCACAAAGGGCACACCACATACATTATATTTATTTTTTATTTTTTTAGTATAACTAAACTGGCAAGACCACATGACTCATAATCTGGGGAACAAATACTACAATTCCACGCACTGTTCCTTTCATATACTGTACAAAGGTTGAATCTTTGAGAGTATATAAAGCAGCTCTAAGTACAATGGAAGTTAAGAACTGAATTTGTGAGCTGCTCCACTCACTATGTGAAGAAACAATCATTTATTTACAATAAAACAGACTGGTTAGTTCACATTCAGATGCTACAATTAAAAGGAAAAAAATACATTCATAAATATTTACATTGCACACATTTTTTAAAAACTATGTCCTCCTGGCAAGACAGAAATACCCTAACATAATTAAACAATTTAACACATACTTTATAAATACTGAACTGTCACGGCTATTTGGATATATGACAATTATTAACAATTTAATGAAGAATCATTTCCATCTTGCCTAATAGTAACCTTAATTTATTCAGTAACTTCTCCCTTTCTGACAGATTTTCCATTCTCTTGTAACAACCTTAATTTTTTTTTATTTGAGAGGAACCTATTGTTACAAAAATCTACATAAATACATGCGGATTACTGGAGCAATACATGTACTCTTCAGATGATGCCTGTGTTACTTGACATTTCTGCATGAACCCAACAGATTTTAGCCTAAACGAATTCCACATATAAATATTGCAAAAAACAATTACATGGTACTTAATTAGCAACTTCATCTTATATGACGTATTAAATTTTAGTGGAAAATCTTTACCGATAATGGCAACAGCAAACACATAGGCAGTACCACATCCACTATAAGGGAGACTAAAATAATTATGATATTTCACAATCTTATATTTTATTCTAAACTAACATTATCTGCAAAGGGCCTCAGTGATATAAAAGTGTCAGAGGGTTGAATCTTGCATAAAAATGTACATAGACAATTTTCACAAATTTACAACAGTACCATAAAAGGGTAGCTGAAACAAGATTAAATTTGATGGAGTGGTGTAGATGACTCACAACAGTAATGTGTTCCTTTAAGAGATAGTCTGTTATAGTACAAATAATATAAAATTTTAATTTCTTGTATAGAGCCCCATGTATGAAATTAAAATCTATTTATTTTTGACAATATAATGCAACTGGATCTATTTATTGGGCTTTACAGTTTATGAGTGAAATTAGTAGGATTTATGGCAAAGTTGAAAGGATATGGAATTAGATTCGTGGAGTGAATTACACTCGTGAAACGAATTAGACTCGTGGAGCGAATTTACAGTCATGGAGCAAATTAGACTCGCAGAGTGAATTCAGATTCATGGAGCGAATTAGACGCACAGAGTGAATTTAGAGTCATGGAGCGAATTAGACATATAGAGCTAATAGACGCATGGAGTGAGTAATACTTTACTACTGTTCTTATATCCAAGTAAGCTCCTCACTGTTCAACAGTACATAGCGTGAGTTTACCACTAAACACACAAAATATCACACACCCATCAATACTAGACACGAAAAACACACAGACGAAAAGTTATTTTAACACTTACTTTCGTTTCATCATTCACACTGCATGAAATAACCCACTCAATCAGATTGCCAGCCTTACTGCTAGCTTTAGGAACATGCTACAAGACTGATGTATAACTTTTTTTTCTTCACAACATAATTTCCATTTCAAAGAAGTTTAAGAGAAACCACAACATAAGCAAATTTTTCTGTCAATATAGAATTCAGCCAGCATGTACATTTTTGTGTCTGAATAAGGATTAAAGTTACAACATTATAGACTGCAATCTGATTTTACAACAAGCTGATCCTCTGTCTGACTGCAGGTCCTGGAACTGGAAAGGACTAGGATGCTTGCTTGATGTGGGATATGGTAAGGTACTAGGAGACTAACAGGAAAGGAAATTTGTTGGGACCACAAAAGGTTTGAGGAATGGGCCTGGGACGGGGTGTTATTGCATGAAATAATCCGGATGGTCGGAGTCTTTTTCAAACCTCTTGGCTTCTTCCTGCATGCTTTCCTTAATTTTCAGAATGGCGGCTGATTCAGTTTGGTCCTGGAAGGAAGAAAGTGTTCACTGCACAGTCCAAACTTCCAACATTTTTTATGATATCTACAGAAATCAAATTTTTACCGAATTTTTATTTTTGAATTTTAAAATTTCAGAATTGAAAATTAGCAAAGTAAAGTTGAGTTTTGAAAAGAAATTTGGTTCATGCAACACACCCTTCCGTCATCACGGCTTCGTGTGAGTTTGGCGGGCGGACATGTTAATTGTGTGACGAAGGCAGTAGGGAGGGGCAAGCGCATTAACATGAGGCATACTGAGAATTAAACACAAACTTTAATACTTTTTCAGTAATTATACACATTTTCATCACAATTACAAATTTAAGAGTGCATTCCATCTTGCAGCAGTATGGTGTGCTTTAACACCCCTATCAAATTATAATGAGAAAAAAAGAAGCAATTTTGCAAGTGGATCACACCAAAGCGTAGCTTCCTCCCTACTTCCCTACTTACACAATCTTCAATCTGACCAACAAAATTTATTTTAAGTGTCTATAAAAAATGCTTCAAATAAGTAAGCAGCACAGAAACTCAAATGGCTAATTTAATTCTGAAATATTTCCACAGCATATGAATTAAAGTGAAACATTATCTCACATTCCTGCAACAAATATTTCACATGCAAATACTAATTTATAACTCAAGTTTCAGTGTTTTCACACATACAGTCTAGCTGTGATTAGTTATGTCATGGCAAAATAATAGAAAGCAAAAACGTAAACAAAAAAAAACTGAAAATGATAGCACCAGACATTAAGGTGCACAATCATGATTACAACTAGGAATCAAACACGTCTAATGGTCAGAGTGTACATTCACGTATGTTGCCCACATCTAAGAAATACCTTACATTAAATTTAAAAATAGTTCAAAAATTTTATTTTATTTATCTAGCGATGTTGAGATAAGTCGAAAACTTGGCAAGCAAACTCTTGAACGTAGGACGGTTCCTTAGGCAAGACACCATGTCTCGGCGTGTTTGTATCTGGCACTACGTCTCGGAGAAATAGCCACCAGCACTCATACTCACATTTTCCCCAGGTCCCCCAAAGCCCCCCAAGTTGTAGTCTCCCATCCCACTTCCGCTGTCTTCTCGTGGTGTGCCAGGACCACCATTGGCTGGGGAGTTCTTCATTCCATCCAGGCCATCACCATTCATAACTGGCCCCATGGTATTAGGTCCCATTGGTCCCATTGGGCCACCCTCAGGACCAGTGGCCATGGGGAAATCCTGCAACAAAAGTAACATAAAACAACTAGCAAAGTAAAAGCAAATGAAGGAATTTAACAGTTTTGGCTTATTATCAGAAACAGATCATCTTCCTTAAGTTTTCTACTTACACCTGGTATATTTCCACCGGGGACAGACTTCATCATTGTATACATGTTCTCACCACCAGAATTTGAAGAATCTGTGAAACAATTAATTCATGTCAGATGAGTATAATTTTAATACAACTCATTCTTAAACTTACTTCATGTAACAATAAACCCAAAAATTTTGTCACAAATGCAACTGCCTGCTTCAACGGCCCACTTAAAAACAAGAATTATATAAAATTGAAAATGAAACATAAACTAGATGCATAGTAAAACATAGTACCCTTGAACTGTTAATGAAAGGAGCATCATTTAATATAAGCTGACACATAACTTTATAAATAACACAAATAAACTTTGATTTTACTACTAAAGATTACTGTTATATCAATTTTAATTAATTAGTTGTAAAAGCTATATCTTACATGAGATGCCCTAACATTAAGTTAAATTTATCATTACCTAATGGGGAAAATGTGTGGAATGGAGAAGATCTGAAATTAAAACAGGAAAGCAATCTCCAGATGAGACATGGCCTAATAAGATTTTGTACACATGATCACATTAGAAGCTGCTGTAATGATAGGTCGATTCAGCTTTGACTTTTCGTTCTTGCTTACTTTTGTTTTATATTTATATTACTTTATGGAATGTACCTGCTCTGCTCCCACTATTTTCCAAGAAATTATAAAAATGTTTCTTATTTTAATATGATACACGGCAACAACATAACCCAGATTTACATTTGTTATAAGCAAAGGAATATGTTACAGGAGTTAATACATTTAGAGAGGATCAATGCCATGCATAAAGTAAAGATAATCTGTACAGAGAGAGAGAGAGAGAGAGAGAGAGAGAGAGAGAGAGAGAGAGAGAGAGAGAGGATATATTCAAAGTCATAATTGAGTGAAGAATGTGTCAGTAACCTTAAATTAAATGTTATCCTAGAAAAGGATGCTGTCACTGCAGTTAACCTAACTTGTTAGACAGTGCAAAGTTCTCAGATTATTTTGTTAAACCATCAAACTATGACTTACATATTACAAAAGCTGATTTACATTTATGCCATGTTTTAACATTATAGAAAAAGTAGGAGCAAGACCTAGATGCAAAGCAACAGTTTATAATACAACAGGGAGGACAAAGTGACATTTCACTTCATGAAAATTTCATTCCACGAATACAATGCATTCTAATGCAATAGCTGTTTAGCACTATGGGGTCAGGAATATGCCAAGGATTTGATTAATAAGCTGGCATTTCAAAAGTTTTCCAGTGTTGGTTTAGAACAGGCTTCACTAAACTGGAAGGGGAGCTAATAATCTTTTGGTTAGTACTGTACTATGTCATCACACTATACAAGGCAGACTGTACAAATAAATAGTTTTCTTCCCCAATGGATTTTAGATCACACTATTTCAACATAAGTATCTATAGAAATAACACTATTTTATTAATGCATACTCAGTGCTACAATTCAGGTTGAAGTACAGTGTTATACTAAAAAAAAAAAAAAAAAAAAAAAAATTAAAAAAAATTGGGTGGAGAATATAACTACTAAGTTCCATTGATTCTGAAACCTCAGGAAAGTTGCTATGGATTTTTGGCTATCCCTGTGGCCAATAGATGTTCTCATTTGACAACTAACTGCTTCCTGCCTTTATGTATACATAATATATTGGAATAGATGGGTTAGGGCAAGTCATGTAAGCCTGACAGATATGCCTGTCTTGTATATTCAGTATTCACCTTGTCTCGTCACAGGACTGGGAGTGGGCATTCGGTGACTAGCAGGGGAATAGGGACCCACAGAACCTAGAAAGAAATACAATCAGTGCTTCTTACGTGACTCACAATTATTTTAACAAATGTGTTGGAATATCTATGAACTAAAGATGACAAAAGAGATTAAAAATGAGCACAACATGCACTACTAACAATAAGCCATGCTATTTTATGGATAATTTCAACACAAAAATGCCCTTGACATAAGTCAGCATACAAATTAAATTTTACTGTCACAGCCACAACTAGTTTAGGTACATTTACTGAGCTCATTTTTTGTAACCAGTGTATTTCAGTTTGAGTGCTCAACATGAAAAATTACAATAGCAGACATTTATTACTATCAGTTACAGAAACAGTTTCTGGAAATACAGGATAAGTAATGAGTCTTGTGTATTTAGTACATTCTTTTAGATTGATGCTAGCAATTCATATTATATACAATCAATTTACATGCAAAACTTTAGAAAGGAGGGAAAAGTTCTCAAAGCCATACTTCCCAGAACATGGCATTTTCAAAAAGATGACGTAGCTTCAAGGATTTTTACATAAATCTACATCATCACTGTCAATACCAACATTATTTGAAATATGGTTTTCAGTCAAAACTAGGCCCCTCTAACAGCCAGTTAAGTTCTAATGCACTTTCCTATTGCATGCGAAGTGCAAACATCACTGATACACTAGCTTTCTAAGTTTTAATAAATTACACTTAAGAAGTAGCTACCCCACTTTCCCATAGTTAGCTCAAAGTGTGCAAGGTAAGAAGGTTCTATATTCTGAATATTACATACTATAGAACTGAGAGGTTTAACAACAACATGTGTAGAACCAATTTTGTATTTGGTCACACTGAATTGTTCAGCTGGAAAAACAACTACTATTAAAGCAACTGCAATAGGTAAACAGCTTTCATAGGGTGCTCTTCAAATAAGTAAATACCAGTTACACAAGTTAAAATTAAGAGTAAATTGACAAAATCATTACTGCATAGGCACCAGAATCATAGAAACACCACAACTGCACAATAATTTTTACACCTGCTGATCAAGTTATGAAAGTAGTGTCTAATATGATATGGTAACACAATTTGTTTACTGGTCCCATCAATATTCATGTTACCACTATCCACAGAAAAAGTCTCCATACATTTTAGGTTTACCCTCACATACATTTCAAATTTCAGTGTAATCTTTAGAGATATAAGTGTGTTACTGGCTATGCCAATTATGACAATTCCTTATTAAAATTCTGAAACTGGTAACATTAAAATAACAAAGGTACCATCAAATAGAGTGAGTTTCGTCACTGTGGGAATTTCTGACTGTATGGTTTATTTGCTCTTTCCCACTGCATAGCAACTAACTGCTGCTAATTTTCACTTCTCATTATTTTAAGCATGAGATTGTATTTCCTGCATTCCACAACTTTTATTTTGGGCCACAACTTTTATTTTGGGTCTAATGTTTATCTAGCTAAATATCTGATGAACAGTCTCATTGTTGAAAGTTCACACACTACCATCAAGGGGAAACTTTCTATTGTTGCAACTGGTGGAAAGTATTATAACAGCAGCTGTCAACAAGATCAGTAGTCTACAGCATTGAGATAGCTGTTGTACAAGCTTGTCAAGTTTTTCATATAGAATTATAAAATAACAACAGGTTTCACAAAAGTGGGCACTGTGTGCAGTGATTTCGGACACTGCCTAGAAAGTGCACTGATGGCAAAGGAAGATCCCAACACCAAGGAGGAGTTGTGCAAGATAAATGAAAGTTAGTAGGCACATTTCTACATCTGAAAGATGACAATTATTCAGATTTCATGCCAGTTATGTGAGAGTGGCACTAGTTGCTCCACTATGAGGATGCAAATCAGATTTGCTTTAAATACATGCTGTAAAGGTCGTGAGCATTAGTTACCTTTGAGATTGGACACAGTGTGTTGATATTAGTCAGGAATGCCTCTATGACAATGAAGACACCATTATTGACAGCTCGCTGAATTGGTTTTGAGGTGTGTACTACAGCTACGAGAAGCTAAATGTCCCTTCCAAATTCTGCAGAAAGACTTGGCAGGAATATAGCCACTGTGCGTAACTGCTGGCAGCAGTGTTCAGGGGAAGGTATCATCACAAGAAGACCAGGCTCCAGACAGCCACATAGCACTACTGAGAGGGAAGACCATTGTATTTGGTGTACAGCTGTGATGTATCATGTTGCGTCTGCAGCAGCAATTCAAGCAGCAGTTGGCACCACAGTTACACAACACACTGTTATAAATCGGTTACTTCAAGGACAGTTCTGAGCCAGATGCCCTATAGCATGCATTGCCCTGATGCCAAATCACTGCCATTTGCAATTTCAATGGAGTCGAGTGAAAGCTCATTGGAGGGCAGACTGGAGGTCTTTTGTGTTTTCTGATGAAAGCTGGTTCTGCCTTGGTGCTAGTGATGGTCGTGTGTTGGTTAGAAGAAGACTAAGTGAGCACCTCAAATCAGCCTGTCTGTGGCCTATACACGCTGGACCTTTACCTGGAGTTAAGGTCTGGGGTGCGATTTCATGTGATGGAAGGAGCACTCTTGTGGTTATCATATGCACCCTGGCTGTAAATTTGTACATAAGACTGGCGATTCAACCTGTCATGCTGCCATTCATGAACAGCATTACAGAGTGTGTTTTCCAAAAGGATAATGCTCACCCCAAATACTCTACAGCGTGTTGACATGATGCCTTGGCCTACGTGATCCCCAGATCTATCTCTAACGAAGCACTTACGGGACATCAGTGGATGACAACTTCACTTCATTACTCTATATTAACCAATTCTTGGTGTTGAGATTTGTTCTCCTAATAGCACCCATCTCCTCTAACCACTGGATGTAATCCTCTTCAGAGCAATGAGAGGAGCAAAATTAACTGAATGGAAGAAGTACACTCATGGAACCATTTCCGAGGATGCTTTTCCATCTCTTCTGAAGCCGACACCGACTAAGATTTCAGCTAATCCTACTGAAAACAAAGAGGTTTTTTTTTTATTTTTATCATAGGCCTAATCTCATTTGATCCAGATCATGTCTTACAGAAATTGCCTGATACTGAGGAGGGCTTGCAAAGTAATGCAGAGGCATGAGAAATGTTCAAAGTAGTTCATTATCCTCCAAGTAAACCTGGTAGTTCGCACCATCACAAACTAAATGTTCCTCCTGGGAAATCAGTTATGGGCCATGACTTCTAGGAAGACAAAAATAGTGCACAAACAAGTGATATTGCTTCTAGCAGTAATAAAAGTGAAAATGACCCATCATCAACAGATGAAAGAAGAGGCTTTTCTTTTTGTGGACTACAAATACACATCTGGAAACAAGGAACATATGAGGTAGTACATTGGAGTGGCCACAAATGTTGGTGCAAGGGGAGTATGTGTGAAATTCTTGTACCCACACAACAACAGTAGCAACATATTTGTAGTTCTTAAATGTCCTTGATGAAGATACAACACAATACAAAAACAAGTTCCGCAATTACTTATACACCAGTTGAAATGAGATGGATGTTTATTTTTAAAGATATGCTTTAGATCTGTAGACTGTCTTAACTTTATTGTCAATGTCTGAAGTGTTTGCAACTTAATTTTGAATGATGAATAATAAATCTGATTTTGATCTTTTAGTAGAATTCCTTTATTTTGTTTCTGTTTTTAATATTTCAATTTAGAGCTTTAAAAATGTGCAATTTAATTTGTCAGAAAATAAGAATTGACCTTTAATATATTAGAATCATTATCTCAATCCTTATCAGACATTCATAATGATGGACATCCTTAAAATGTGTTAAAATCTCTGACATTAAATAAGAAGAATGTAGAATGTTTTTGAAACATCAACTTATGTCCAAAACTCCACCTGCACACTTTGTATATTCAGATAGAGATTTAAAAAACATGGTGTTATTTCCGACACTATATCTGTCTCAGGCAAATATAAGTACACACAGCCTTTGTGGTCTTGGTATGTTTTATTCATTATATATATACCTCACCACTTCTGTAACAAACAATGCAATCTAACAAAACCAATCAAAGTTACAGTGTAAATAACCTCAAAACCATCAGAAATCAACCAATTTGATGGTATATTTGGCAACATTGCTGTACACAGTTTGTAACTTTGTACACAGATTACTTTGTCATTGATGACGAATAAAGATCAGTAGCTATCAGTGGTTTCTTCCTAAGTAAAATCTCTAAACATGAGTATCAACTATTGAGATTGCTGTCCTTAACTATTCCTCACAGCTTACAGATTTTCAAAAACTATCTGTTGATTCACAGAAAAATTATTAAAATAGTTGCCCAAGAACTTAATACATACATCAAAAAAAGTTTTGCATCACCCTGGTTCCCAGAAATCGGAAAGACAGGCGATAATGTATCACAGACACAGTACCTTTGACTATTCAGAGGCATCACTTAGCCCACCCAAAGATGTAAACAACCATGCCTGAGCAGCACTTATTAGATGGAGGTGGTCTGACAACCCATCAGTTCCGGTCATTCCACCAGGAAGGAGGTACATGGCTTGTGTTGTCTGTAGTTCAACCATGCCAAGATGGCCAATACCATGGTTTGATTGTGTCTCCATTGTTACTTTGTGCCAGGAAGGGCTCTCAACAAGGGAAGTGTCCAGGCCTCTCTGAGTGAACCAAAGCGATGTTGTTCGGACATGCAGGAAATACAGAGAGACAGGAATTGTTGATGACATGCCTTGCTAAGTCTGCACAAGGGTTACCACTGCAGAGGATGACCACTACCTACAGATTATGGCTCAGAGGAATCCTGACAGCAATGCCACCATGTTGAATAACGCTTTTTGTGCAGACACAGGGCATCATGTTATGACTAAAACTGTGTGCTATAGGCTGCATGACGCAGAACTTCACTCGCGACATCCATAGCGAGGTCCATCTTTGCAACCATGATGCCATGCAACATGGAACACATCAGCACAACAACATGCCAAACGTACCGCTCAGGATTGGCATCACATTCTCTTTGCTGATGAGTGTCGCATATGCCTTCAACCAGACAATCATCGGAGATGTGTTTGTACAATACGTGAATGCCATCCTCCGACTAACAGTGCAACCATATTGGCAGTGTATGGGCGAGGCATTCATCTTCATGGGTGACAATTCGCACCCCCATCGTGCACATCTTGTGAATGACTTCCTTCAGGATAATGACATTGCTCGACTAGAGTGGCCAGTATGTTCTCCAAACATGAACCCAATCGAACATGCCTGGGATAGATTGAAAAGGGCTGTTTATGGACGACATGACCCACCAACCACTCTGAGGGATCTACGCCGAATCACCATTGAGGGGTGGGACAATCTGGACCAACAGCACCTTGATGAACTTGTATATAGTATGCCACGATGAATACAAGCATGCAACAATGCAAGAGTATGTGCTACTGGGTATTAGAGGTACTGGTGTGTACAGCAATCTGGACCACCACCTCTCAAGATTTTGGTGTTTGGTGGTACAATAAGCTATGTTTGGTTTTCATGAGCAATAAAAGGGCAGAAATGATGTTTATGTTGATCTCTATTCCAATTTTCTGTACAGGTTCCGGAACTCTCGCAACCGATGTGATGAAAAACTTTTTTTTTTTTTTTTTTTTATATGTGTATTTTTTTAAGTCTCTTAGTGTATCTATGAATCTAACAAGAAGTTCAAATTTTGGAAGCAATTAACACAAAATTAATAATAATTTGACCACTTTCAAACAAAATCCTAAAACTGCTAGGTCTTCCTGATTCACACCAAACAATATGTAAAGTTACATCCTGTCTCGAAAAATGTGGAATTAGGTATGTCTCAGTGAAATGTGAAGACAGTATGTTGAAATGCCATGATTCTACTATATTAATATATAAGTAGGATGTAGATTATGCATGTAATAACACCCAACACTGAAATGAAGACCAGATAATCAAATGAAAGGTTATAGGAATTTGCATCTATGAAGAAACAGCAGACACATCTATAGAACAACAGTAACTGCCACATAACTTCATTTTGAAAGGAACATTAGGGACATACATGGACACCAATTCCAAACATGTTAGGTTGTCTTCACAGAAAGATAGATTAGTTGTGCTGAAATTAGCTTTACCATAACCAGTCACTATCTTCTTATAGTCTTTACCATAACCAGTCACTATCTTCTTATACTTTGTATGATTTTTTTGTATTTGTTTTTATAAATGACGATTTATTGCAACATGTTTGGCTGAATGTCATCACAGTTGTAATGTGCATTATATGCTGTGGCTCTTATCATAGCAACATCATTACAGTCTTAAAACCAAGTACACATATGCAGAAAAAGTCATAAAAAGTTTAAGTAATTGAAGATAAAATAGCAGTGGTGTAAAAGCACCAGGTAAGTCTAACAACACATAGTGACTCATTATAAGAAGGCAATTATACTGTAATAGATATTATATAAGAATTATTTCTTGGGAAGAACAAACACAGCACAAGCATTTGTTTACTACTGTTCTATTGTCAAAATAATTAGTTACTGTTATTCACATTAATGAATTATACTCTAAACCAACTATCTACATAATTTTCATCCAAATTTATGTGAGCAGTATGTTATAATTATTATTAGACTTAGAAACCTATGAAGTTAAACTAGGTTCCTCTGTTTTAAATTCAATAAAAGTAGTATCACATCTACGTATGTTCTTCCCACCCTCCAAAGATACAGATGTGCAAACACACTTTGTGTGTGACAATATTGTCCTGTACATTCATTTGCACTGCTCCATCTTTGCAGCAGCAGCAAAAAGAAAAAAAAACCACTATTATTCTCCCGCTTTTGGCTATATGTCTGCTTTACACCCTTAGCACCAAAACTGACTGTGCCTCATCGATCACAAACATTGTGGAATGAGAAAAAGAGAAATATGTGCTTTCCTCAGGCAAAATTACCATTTCTGATCTATCAGTTTAGACAGCAACCTGCTTTGTTTCCAATTGTTTCTGAATAGCTGTAAAATGTAATTTAGACTCTTCATTTATCACTAACACAAGTTAGGTTCATTTTCACTTGACACGAAAATAGTATCAAACACACCACTTCATTACTTAAAACTGACAGTATTTTATGATAATATGAATAAACAAATGCACCGCATCTTTAATACCTACACCAAAAACTTACCTTGTGGGCTAGGCATTATAGGAGTTCCTGGTCCTGGGGGTCCTGCAGAACCAGGTGGTCCCTGTAACAGAGGAAGAAATCATACATTACTGTTACCATTGCATGCATATGACAAATTCAGTAATTTCATTACAAAAATCAGCTCCAATACCTGAAGTGGCCACATCAAGAAACTGGGGCTGTTTTCATTATGCCAAGATACTGAACTGTTGGTGTAGCCACACTGTCCTATAACAACCATGGATGGACAAACTTCGGGAATGCTCTATACATCGGATTCACCACTAGGTGTATTTTTCTACTGTTTTTCTACCTACTTTACAAAGTACCTAGCAAACCCACAACTAGTAACACTTTTGCAAATATTTAAAAACCTGTGTGACAAAGTTTTCAACAGTTCTTATAGCCATACAATCAAAAGCAGCCACCGTCAAACAAGCTAAACAGTCTTGCATTTGCGAGGACAATATTGTTCTACACTAGTGACACTGACATCAGAAAAGATGTTTACCATAGCTATTTTGAATCTATTGTAAGATATGGAATAATCTTTTGGGGGAATGCAAACAGTGTAAATATGATATTATTACTTCAAAAACAATTATTAGAAATATGTGTAATATTAAGTCTAGGGATTCATGCCAACTTTCATCCAGGGATCTAAATATTTTAACTATTTTGTGTATTTACATTTATAAACTATTTATCATCTATATGTGATCCAATCCAGAATTATTTACAGAAAACCATTTTCAACATATCTATGACACAAGAAACAATGATAATTTCACATGTTTATTATATTCTTATTATTATAAGAGTGAAAAACTTCTTCATCCAAATATGCCACTTCATGATGTATTTTGCATATTATGGAAAGAATGCCAAAATACTTTTCATTCAAATACAATGAGTGCAATCACAAAAATTCAACATGATGTTCACCAGCTTTGATGAATGTTAAAAATTGCATGGGGTGTATAATACACAGCTGTTCTGGTTTATTTTTTTTAAAGATGATCATTTTGTTCATGAAAATTGTCACATTGATGACCAATCGAACATATTTAGTAAAAGGTAATACAGCTCTTTATTATCCAGTGCCATTTTTAACTTAGATTACAAATCAATAGCTAAATCTTAAATATTATGATTTAATTCCCAAACACTTGTGCTTTGAAGAATGATTAGCAATTTTTAGTTACTTCAACTTCCTGACATAAACAAGCTGCTATAGAAACATGACACCAACCTCCCTTACCTATGAATTAACTCTTTGGACTTTAATATTTGTTTATGGAATAGTCTTCAATCAAAAGTTCATACCACAACCAGTCACAATGTCTATGAGGCACTGGTCCTCACCCTCAGGCACCAAGGAATACAAAACACTTTAATACTCTATGTTACTAAGGCTATTTTCTACATTATTCCTAGTTTTTCATCTAGCTGCAAGATTGTTCACAGTTTCAGATTGTATTTCTACCTATGTAGAAAGGGAAAATGTATGTAGTCTACTTCTTAGAAGATTTTGATGGCACAAAAATAATGGAATTATCTAACTTATTTGTTGTTTTAACTACAAGTAATCTCATAAAAACTCTTCTAGCATGATGTTTACTAAATCAACTGCAACATTCTACTGTCTCACATAAACTCATCTTTACTAAATGTATCATATCCAGTACATATTGTAGTCTTATACAGCACTTTATCAAAAATACAAAGACTGTGTATGAGAAAGTTATTTGCCACTGCTGACCAAATAAACTGTGCGATTCTCATAATGTAACGTACATATCTCAGCAACTTCAGCCACTTTAAAACCATTTGAACTTAGAATCTTATATACAACAATTTGTTTGATTTTCATTTACATACTGTAGCGTGTGTGGTGATGCTACAAGACAGACTCCACAAACGTTTTCAGCCTGATACTGAAAAGTTGTGAGAATTTTAAGAGCTGCAAATGATATACTGGGCCACATGTGGAAAGAATGCACCATAACAATACATGAGTGTTACAAGAAGGAAAACTAGTTACTACTTTGTGTGCAATTTACTGGTAAGGAAAACTAACTTCAACAGTTTACTAAATAATTGGATGGCATCGACATGGAAATCTGTCAGTTATATTCCACCATTGAAGATTTGGCAAAAGACTCATCTAAGATGTACATTCATTGGTAGTTAACATTGCTATGGTGAGCAGTTTTAAGAGGTTAACAAGGAAAACATACCACTTTGAAGTGCAAGTGTACATTAGCAGGTCTTTGATGACTGGATCATTTGAGAGACACTCATCACAAAAAATGAGGAGAGAAAGATGGAAGAAATGGGTAATTTCACTTCTCTCTGCAGCTGACTGGCACTATCCTGGCTCTATCCTGTTGAGATGTTACTTACAAATTTTAGAGCTCTTTCAAGAGAAATATATAAAATATAGAAAATTTTTGGAATCTGTTATTACAAGAGGATATAACCTATTTTTATTGTGATCCTCTTCTTGACAAGAGGTGCCATTAGTTACCCAAAGCAAGAGAAGCATTACTGGATGTGATGAACATCTCTCAGTCCCTTAAGAAGATCATAGAAACAATCTTCTAGGGACTGTAAGGCAAAGTAAAAGGATGCTACTTAAAATGTAATTGCTGTGCTTCACTACTACACTAAAACTAAGATGCCATTATAGGAAAAAGGGACAAGAGAAGATGAGTCATGGCATTCCCCTATAGTGCTGTTACTTCCAAGGATATGGAGAACACTTGTAGGTTCTAGGAACTGTGCTATCCATCACGCAGTCTAAATTTGAAGTGCAGTAACTTTTTCTTCTTCTTGAAACTGAATAAAGATTTCTGAGGCAGAAAAAATTGGATGACAACGAAAAAGAAGGTGCAGCTAGAAGGCATTTTGCCACATTAATCTTCCCAATATTTTTTTTAGAAATGTGAATTCAAAAGTGGCATAGTTGTTTTCTTTCCATCATCTATCAAAGTTGACCAGTCGTGGAACATTGTGAATTAACCCAGAATCTTGACATGTGGCTCTCAACAAAATAGCGTTCACATTTTCCACCTCCACACCAATCCAACGCCTTAAGCTCATACCAGCTGCAGGGGCAAAATTTAGTTCCTTGGTTGCAGGATGTATGTTGGTTGCACAAGCCCATTTTTTCCACCCAGAAACCCATCATATAATCATCTAATTATGCTACGTAAGGGAAGTTAACTCTTTATACAATGCAAAGCAAGCAATATAATTTCTGTTCACCTCCTCTTAGCAACTATATTAAATTGTATTTCAGTACAGATACATACCCCATAATTTCCAGGAGATGAAGAGGAATAATTCATTGGCTGTAAACAAAAAGAAATGTATTAGAACAATATGTCTATTTAGAAATTTTAAGAATAATAAAAATAAGAATTACTTACTAAAAACAATTTGTGTGTGTGTGTGTGTGTGTGTGTGTGTGTGTGTGTGTGTGTGTGAGAGAGAGAGAGAGAGAGAGAGAGAGAGAGAGAGAGTGAGAGAGAGAGAGAGAGAGAGAGAAAGAGAAAGAGAAAGAGAAAGAGAGAGAGAGAGAGAGAGCTGTGAGACAGTCTCACATAAAACAGGGAAACAACAAAATACTAAGTCACCAAAGAGCTCACATCAATAACACAAGAACAATAATTTATCCTGTTTTATCTGCCGCAAATGTCACAAATTTCTTATATATGGAGGTGATTTACCTAAGGTAGTTTCAGTGAAACAAAGGAAAGAAGCACAGACAGAACAAATATAAACAATATAAGTTAGTAATGGAGGGCTAGCATGACAGGACTAAATGACATAATATGAATAACCTTGTGCAAACAACTGATTTGTGGAGTTGGTTTTCAGCTTATCTCCAACACAATATTATTTTCTCTTCTTTCCTTTTGCTTAGTGATAACTTGGGACATCACCTGAGCCACCAACATGACTGCAGACAATAGGTTGGTGTGTGGATCTCTCTCTATGTTGGCTATTAATGATTTTCAAGGAGGATTAATTATTTGTGCATACTTTGTTTGTGCTCCCAGTACCAATCGAAAATTTAGAGAGGAAATACAAAACTAAAGCATGCCAAGTTTATGGTAAAATTTGACTTGCTAAAGCCAATAGAAAGAAAAGTAACTCACAGGGAGGCAGACATGATCAAAGAAGACAGTTCTGTAATAACAACAATTATACCATAAAAGTGATAGTTAAATCCTAGTACATGTCTAGACAAGACGGGAATGGTTGAACACTAGAGACAGTTGCTAATGAAAACCAGGTGGATGCAAAGAGAACCATTCACTGGTGGAAGGAGCACAAAACCTTGCATAACAACAAATGCAAACATGCAATTTTATTCAAGAAGTCCATGTTGTTTTATTCAACACCAGCATATCAGTATTTTTGCTGTTTTCATTATGCCTCTAACAGGAAAAATTTTATTTAGAGTATGTTATGTGCACAATTAGGAAATCAACATTAGTAAGAACAATATTATTTCCTAGTAACTACCTCACATCAGGAATTTGCAATTGCAATGTATGATGCACACTGGGTGCAAAAAATAAAAACTTGAAGGTAATTTCTAATTTAGACAGGAAATACCGATTCTAGCTAATTGTGTCAGAAAACCATTTTTGAGAAATATACCACTGTAACACTACTGACACAAAACAGCAGCCAGTCAGTGGCTGTGCATTAGAGGCCGTGAAGAGCTTGTTGCATTAATGACTGAGGCCGTGAACATTGTTCCCAACATGACAGGAAGTTTTTCTAGAGAGTTCCGAGAAAACAGATGCATTTCAATTTAATTTCAATTTCTTTTGTTGACTTTGTAGTTTACCATTGCTGATATACCTGTTACATTAACAGTTCATTATATGCCCTCTGTACAGTAGTGAAACTTGAATCAAGTGGCCTTCAGAATTCTGATAACATGAGGCACCTTACACAACCAAATGTCAAGTCACCTTACTGCTATGCTTTTTCTTGTACTGCAGTATTAAAAAAATAAAATGAATTATGGAATGTCTAGCATTGTTGATCTGATAGTCAAGCTCTACCCAACACACATCAAACAAAAATCATTTTTAATGAGCCAAAGGTGGATAGGAATTTAAAATCTGCTTAGATTAACTCTGCACCTTAGCATGTTATCTTGAGGTAATTCCACCAGTAACTGTGCTTTTTAGCATATCAGATGGGAAAAGTTAGATCGAGTGTACACAATTTCAAACGCCAGTCACCGATTGACTATTTTCTTAAGTAGCATCTTCATTTATTGTAACTCCGTACTTAGTCAGTTGCAGGCTAAGGCCTTTATTAGTCATGTTGTGTGTCAGAGTCACAAATTACTTAAATTATTTTATATTCACTTATTCAACACAAATTCAAAAACAAAGATCCCATTGTAAAATCTAATGTGTACACAAGGACTAAGACTTGCCATGCAAAACTAATTGAAGTGAACAAGCAATAATCATGTGTGCTTACTGTAGATGTATTGGGCTGCCACTGAGGTCGTCCTCCCGGTCCCGCCATTGACATAGGTGGCATACCAGGTCCTGCTGGGCCACCTGGTCCTGGACCACCGGGGCCTCCGGGGCCCAATGTACCAGTTGGAGGTGGTCCACGCATGCCTGGGCCATATGAACCAGGACCCATCGGGCCCATCGCAGGTCCCCTCGGTGGGTTCATTCGAGGATTCATAGGACTCATGCCTGGTGGACCTGAAAGAGGTACAGTGTACAGATATCTCAAAACTAAAGTCATGTTTTGTGTGTTCTTTCATTTTAAATTTACCTCATTAAAATATATCTACCCTTTTCTCCAAATGACAGTTGTTTATGGACAAATTTTGTCCTAAAAACTGAGGTAAAATCTGACATTTAAACACAGTACAACGTGGGAGGGAAACTTAGGTCAGTTTACAGAAGCATACAACAGCTCTCATCAAAGCTCAATCTCAGTTTACAGCTACAATAAATATGAATTATACTTGTTAAAGTTGCTGAATAATATTAATGAAGAGTTAATTACTGAACACATACTGTACTTCTTATAAAACATCATCATATTGATACTATCATTATGTTTCCTTCCACAAGGAAGTGAAAAAAGATAGCAATAAATAATATAAAGAGTAAACATAGCATAATCTGATATGTTCCTACAGAAGAAATCAACAAGGCAACAAAAGCAAACATGTTACTTTAGAAGAGTGCACATTAAAGTCACTGTTGGAGCTGTTGAGGTTTGTGCTCATTACCAACAATTATGTTAGATGTAGTTAGAATTGATGCAAAACTAATCAAAAAAGAAAATGTTACTTGTTATGTCTATTAAGAGAGATTATCCTTTCCTCTTGAAGCTCACTTATGTTCTAAAGTGCAAGGATGAAATACTGTGAATTTACTGTTTTTTTCTAAAATCAACTTCCTCTTAATATATCATCCCACATTCTTGAGTGTACACTCATTAATAATTTTATATTTTACATCAACTTACTTTGTTGATGACACATATGGCAGGCTTGTCACAAAAAGCCAGAGAAAATATATCAATAAAATTAAATTGCAGTTTCATTGTTATGGAACATAACTTGTCATTTCTAAAAATCAGTTATGAAAATTGTCCCAAACTTTGGCAAAAACTGCTAGTTATTATTGTTAGCAACATTAATGATACAGAAAATTTTTAAATTTTAGAATTTGCAGATATAAGGAAATAATTGACTATTAGCATATCTAAAGGCCACACTGGTGAAATTGGGTATATATTAACAAAACCAGGTATTTTACATGCAGTTGGCAGTTATTTATCACATACAGCGCATTACTTAATTACTTCACACCAGTAACACACATTTAGCACAAATAAGAAACAATTTAGGATATTTGAAACTAACAGACAATGTTTTCAACATGTGTTATCAGTATATGAAGATTTGCTTCATAATTTAACCCTGTAAACACTGAAGGCAAAGTATCTCACTGGCACCTTAAGTTTCACAAGATGAACTAAATATTTTGTTATACTGCAACTATTACTGAGAAGCAACTCAATTAGCTGAGCAACACAGACAATATGTACTGGAGTATTCTTATGCCAGAAGTAGAAAACACTCATACAACCCAGAGAGGAGTGATTGCCCCTCTCCCCCCCTCCCCACCCCATAACCCCTCTCACAGATCAGGAAGGTCTGAGAATTTTGATGAGGGTAGGGGGGGGGGGGGGGGGGTGAGAGGAGTGCATACTGTGAGAGTGAAGCAAGCTCAATTATCAGCATACAAATTCTACAAAGGGAAATACATTATGACTTTGCATACACTGAAGTTTTGGTACTGGGTACAGATGTAAGAGGAGTAGTGGTCAGCAAGTAAGAAAGGAAACAGATAGAAGTTAAGCATGAAAGAATATTACTGAACTAACAAAGTGCTGGTAGCAAGTTCTCATGTTGTTAGATGGTAGGAGTAACAAACAGGTTTAAGACGTATCGATACTGTACTACAGGGAAGGAAGATTCAGTTTAATGTCCTTTCAACATCGATGTCACTCAAGACAGAGTACAATTTTGGGTTGGGTAAGGATAGGGATGGAAATTGGCTGTGCCATTCCACAAGAACCATCCTGGCGTTTGACTTATTTAATTCAGATAAATCACAGAAAACATAAATTGGATGGTCAGATGGGGATTTGAGCTTTGGTGCTCCTTAATTACATTGTAACTAGAATTCTTGAGAACAGACACTTAATATCAACTCTAGCACCCACTGTATGATAGTATCAAAATTGTACATGCTGTGAAAACTTGAAGACCACTTACATCTCCACAGATCGTGTTGGAAGCAACATCCTGAATATAGGCAGTAAGTAACAACAGTTGAAATTGTGGGTAAGCATATTTCACCAATGTATGAAAATTTTCATGTATTATCATTCTTCTCAGTTATGTACAGTAATGATTTTCATAGGCCCATTTTTGATTATATAGGAATTATTTCTATAATAACTGCAGGGTATCTCAAACTTTCACAATAATAATTATTCTATATTGTAAGTATTAAAACAGCATTAAAAACTATGTCCAAGAAAAATTATAGAATTAATCAAGAATCAAGAATTCTGGAGCAAAACTTCAATGCTGACTGAACAAAATTTCACCAAGTGAGAAAAAATTCATGAAATGTGATCAGTGCAGCCATTAGAAAATGATGGCTTGGGCTGTGTTTCATGGTAAGGCTACAGCCTTGTTGTGTTGGAAATACAAAAATATTGAGCAGTGATACACCCATAAAAAGTTATAGAATTAAGTACAATGGGTAAACAGTCAAATGAAAAATCAGTCCACTTAACTGTGAGCAACATGCAACTCCAAAATTTTGATTTTGTTACAGCAGGTTCATGGTGAAGATTTCATTCCACTATCAAGTAGATTTTGGGTTCCTGGACAGTTTAATGGGAGTCACATTTAAAGTTCAAACAAAGTTGGATAACAGAATGCTATGGGATAACATTATCAAGGAAGAGAAAGCAGCAGCTGCAGCTGCTGCTGCAAGGGTAGGGCAATAAATAAAGGCAGATACATTAATAGGGATGTAAAACATTTCTCATAACACTGTTTTCATCATTTCACTCTCTCAGTTGCATAGACGTGCAGTTATACACAATGGGGACAGAATAATAGAACATGACCAAATGATGAGGAAACATTTGTAATAAGGTGTAACACTTTCAAATTCAGACAGGCCTTTACACACTGACAGTGTTTTTCATGTGTTTCACCAACATAAAATTGTTGGTGGAACTTCGTTTCTTTCCCTCTTATGAAGTCATAAGTGGCAAATATTTTCAGTCCTCAAATACTCTAGTGAAGTAGGTGGAGGGCAGTTCGAGAAGGTAGTTTCTGTTTGTTTTTCAGGACTGACTGACTGACTGACACACACACACACACACACACACACACACACACACACACACACACACACACACACACGTTTATTTTTAGGCAGATGGAACATTAACAGTGACTGCCTAAAATTAATACAGTGTGGGAATGAACAGCAGGTAGGCAATCAAACACACAAATACCATGAACAACAACAATTTTAAGGTAATATTAATGTATGTTCAGTTTCATATAAGTAACATTGTAGTTTGAAACACAGGAACAATACTTTTACCTGAAACCAGAATAAAAGTCCTCATGCAGGTAAGGTACTATATATTTAATAACATTTCTGATTTTTGACCAAGTACATTCACATGTACCCACTATCAGACAAATGAATTATACAAAATAATTGTCATTATAACCTTCTGGTAAGTGTCTGATGCATATTAGTAACTACTTTTCTTCCAATTTTTTAACTGTGTACTTCATATGATTCGCACCACTCTTGTTCGCTCCTTTGATGCATGTTGGCAACAAGAGATCTCTTTATTCCATATTACATTAAGTTTCTGTATTATTGTCAGAAATCCTCCTGCCAATTTTCTTGTCCCACGGATAAAATTATGAATTACCTCATCAAATAAAATCAAACAGTAGTCCGAAAGAACAGACATTACACATTCAGATACCTGATTCGCCTCAACTAGCAATGAATCCACCACCTTCAGTGTGAATGCACAATTACATTCGACCCCCTGCAGGAATCCCAAAGTAGCAGTCATGGAGAACACAGATGGGGACTGCAGATAGGAGGTGCTTGATGGGACTGTGGGTCGGCCAGAAGGCACACTGAGATAGTATCCACAGTTGCAACCAACACTGTGTCCAGATGACACAGCGGTTAACACAACTGCCTAGTAAGCAGGAGATTCCAGGTT
Organism: Schistocerca serialis cubense; assembly: GCF_023864345.2. Classification (NCBI taxonomy): domain Eukaryota; kingdom Metazoa; phylum Arthropoda; class Insecta; order Orthoptera; family Acrididae; genus Schistocerca; species Schistocerca serialis. The sequence continues at coordinate 480,654,397 of NC_064640.1, forward strand.
TGAGTACCAGTCTGGCACACATTTTCATTCATCACTGCTGATTCCACATAAAGTCTTGATGCAGCTGACATTTCTTCCCTTTCCTTTTACCCCTCCCCACCTTCAATTTACATAATTAGTATTTAAGCCACAAAAGCTAGAGACAGCAATAACAATAGATCTGCAGTTAGAATGTCGGTACATCTCTCTTTGTTCATTGAAGCAGTCAAAATCTGACTGATCACTAACCTTGATATGCGATATTCTCGAAATGACAATTTCTGAAAGTACCATATTTATGTGACTGAAATACAATGAGGAAGTGGACATCAACACAAAAAGCTCACCAGGAACACAGTGTAGCAAATTGTGTTGTCCCCTCTGTGAGCTGTTAACTAACTGTTGACAAAGGCATGCACCAATGGAAACAGCAAAGGAATATGATGAAATAAGTTAAGGTGGTTAAAAACAACTTTCTAGTCGCAACATTTCCACCTCTGATCAGAAAGATACGATGAAGCAGTATCGAGGTGTTCCATATATGGAATTGTCTTCTGATACAGAGTTACCTATTCTGGTGAGAGATTGCTCTTGTTTGTTGTGACCACCACATACACAAATTTCAGTTCACCAAATTTTAATACAGTGTATTTTATACTCTAATGAAAAGGCAGCAGCATAATTTTGTGGGGATCTTTTCTTTATTTTAGCTGACCAGGAGATTAAAGTAGCATACACTTTCAATGTTCATGGATTGTCTGAGCTCCAGCCTAATGTTCTGTAACTCATATTTTAATGTGTGATTCCATTATCATCAATTCAGAATCCTTTCTTTGCTGTGTGTCTTATGATCAATCATCAGTAACACAGAATATTTTTGTGTCCAGCATAAACTAAATGAAGTTAACAGAGCACTGAGAATGAATTCATTTATTCCTTGAATTACACCTTCATTACGGCCAATAGAAAGGCCTTGGGTGCCCTAAATCAATCAACACACACACACACACACACACACACACACACACACACACACACACACCTCTTCAAAAAAACAGAACCAATAACTTAATCCTGCCATGGCTAAACCATCTAAAAACGTCATTTCTATCCTCTCGTTTGCTTATGAACTTCAGTTCATACATTTAGTGAATCACAAGTGGTTTGGTGCAATGAAAAGAACCCAAAATCACTGCAGATCTGACAAAATTTTACACAGTGGTAATTAAGCACTTTTAGTAGACTAACGACTATCTACAGAACTGGCAGTGAGTAACTGGTGCATACAATATTAGAATTTCCTTCTCTGCTGAAAGAACAAGCAAGTTGTCATCTCCAGCTGCAACTAGAGGTATGTGAGGACAGAGTGAGCAACAAAATTAATCAAACAAATCTTTCAAAGACCCTTAACTGTACATTGAGTTTTTGCCTCCCTCGTGTATTTTGAATACAAGACAGAGCAAGATGTGGGAAAACTAAGCCTCATATAGTTGTATATCCACAGTCACTTCTTTGCCTCCTCACTGCATTCATGGAAAAACAGTGGAAGGGTGTGTGTACATAATATCCACAAATCACCACTATGCACTGTATAGTGGTTTGAATGATATATAATATGTAGATGTTGATGCTACATAATTTACAGCATTGGAAATACCTTTTTTCAGCAGCTAGCTTTCAGTGCGTGAGTAAAAACTGGATAGGAGAAAGAGAGACAGTAAGGAAAAGAGAACAAAAATACAGATAAAATTAGGAATGAAATGACCTACAAACCCTGAGGCATGAGCAACAAAGAGAGTGACAGAAATTTAAGGTCTCAGTGTATATCTAAATCCTAGATGAATAATAATATTTAATGTAGAACCACATTATCTGGGCCTCTGTGCATATTTCAACAGTATATACAGTTGCAGTATATGTCTGAGGTCATCCTCAGATCCATACATCAAATTACTCTGAAGTGCAGCTCTTCAACAGGCTGAAAATTCAGTTGAAACTCAACTGAATCTTCACCCTGCCTTTTGCAGTAATTAGATGTATAGATCTAAGGGTAACCTGTAACAAAGGCTGAATTTGATTATCCCAATGAAATATTACGTGACGCAGACAGTCTTCCGTCAATATTGAGAACAGCGACAAATTGGACTCTGCATCTTCCACATTATTACTCTGGCATTTAAACAGTGAGACACCATGCCACATTTATGCACAGAAGCATCTGACTGGATCACAGTAAATGTATAGTTACATAAACAATTAGTGTCTTCAGAAGCTGGGAAAAAAGCTGATTGTACAATTAAGATGATGAGAAAGGGAAAGAAACAAATGTTTCTATAACACTGCAGAAGAACTAGGTACTTGGTCTTAAGCAAGCTTTTTTTCTGTGAGAACATTATCAAAAATGTGAAACTTGAGCAATTAACTCAAGCATAGTACTCTAAGTATATACATCAACTAGCAGTCTATTCAGTGTATGAATGCAGTATCACTGATAATGTTCCCGTCAGCTCCTACAGATCTTTGGAAAATTGTAATTTATTCCTAAGCTAACACAACCTGCAAGACAATGATATTCTTCTAAACAGCACTACACTGTAACAACAGACGAAGTTACGAGATAAAGAACTGGTCATGTTAACCCCCATCAATTCACATTCTAAATCCTATACGTGATCCAAAATATTTTTGACAAGTACAAAAACATTTTTAGATTATAACATCTTCAGCAACTTGTTTAACCTTGAGAAGCAGTGAAAACTGATAAAAGAAAAACTACTCACAGTAAAATATTTATTTTCATGTTAGCAAGATTCTTTCTTGTACATTGTGCCTTCTGTGGGAACAACATTAATAGGAACATGAAAAACTAAATTCTGTAACACAGTAGAAGACGTACTTATGATTATCCCGCACTGGTCATGATCAGATCAATATGAGGTATTATAAAGTGTTTTAGAGTTACCAAAGAATTAAATTTAGGAATTATTCTACCCTCCAAATCACTGTGGTGCATTAAAGGAGATGTAATTCTTTTATAAATAAGGCAGACATGACTAAACATTCCCCACATCTCAGCACACATACAGATCTCAACTATGTTTCACAGAGCAAGTCATATATATTCAAGTGAAAAGATTTTTAAGGAAGCATGCCACTGTTCTAAACATTCCTTGTGATTTGGAACTTATTGAAAATGGCTATTTCACTCAAGCCAGAGAACCATGTCAGGCACTGATAACAGTGGAAAAATGTTCCTCAAACCCACATTTTGGCTAACATACATGAATCACCCTCATAGAGACACTCTTTGCAAGAGTCCCAGTAAAAATATTCACAAACCTTAGCATAAAATGTGGCACACACTAACTTTCATTTTAATTCACACTTTTCCTGAAGGTCTTTTTCAATTATAGGATAAAATTAATACAAAATTAAATTGTACTGAAAATAGAGCATATGTCTGGCTGATTTAGGCACTGAAAATTTTATTGTTAACTGAGAATGCTTGCCAAATGCTCATACAAACTGTGTCCTCCATTACGTAAGAACATCATAATAATTAAGTTGTTACATTATCCTGTATTTATATTTGCATCTAATACACAAGTCATATTTTGGAAAGAAAACAGAACAGGTGCCAACGGAACAATAAAACACTTCAGTTAATGCAAAAATTTGTTTCATTTCCATTTTTTATTACATTAAGGCTTTATTAGAACAGTGTTTGCCATTTCCCCATCTTTTGTTCATCCTCTGATGAGCCATGCTTCAAAATTTTAAGTTACATGGGGCTGCACACTGACAACAATGTTGTCAATGCGAAGTTGCAGTGCAATTTTAGTTAACAGCAAAGACACCTGCTAAGAACTGACACTTTGTGTAGAGATTAGCTTTTGGTCATAAACATAAACAAGTGTAAAACACTGGCATAAATAGATAGTAAGACCCATTATTGTTTGATTACGCAATTTGCAATGGAAATAGCCACAATTGCTAAACATCTAGAAGTACATATCTGGAGTTGTTTAAGTGGAATGATCACAGAAAACTAATTGAAGGAAAGGCAGATTCACTGGGAGAATCATCATGAAATTGAATTCACCAGAGGAGGAGGAGGTAGCTAACAGAACCCTTGTTTAACAAATTTTGGGTGTTACTCATCAGTATGGGACCATTACATAGAAGAGACAGAAGAGCCAAAGAAAAAAGGTACATTCTGTGATGCGAGCATTAAGCTGCCACAGAAATGCTCAATCAGTTTTAGTGACAGATGTTAAGAGAGGCATTGTGCATTGTGAAGCTGACTGTTACAAGTCTCAGAGTGTGCATTTCAAGAAGAGTCAAGTAACACACTACTTCCTTCTGCATGTATAATGTAAAAGGACAATTACGTTAAAATCATAATTTTGAGCTCATATAAAGGCTTACTGACAGTTGTTCCTTCCATACATGATTTGCAAACAGAATGTAAAATAAAAGAAATAATGTGGTATATCTTGCACAGTGTAAGGTGGATAGTGGAGTACACAGGTAGCTGCAAATGTAATGACACCTTTAAGTATATGCTATTTGAGAGTGAGGAAGGGCAGTGCATCATTCAGTGAGAAAAACTTGCTAAGTAAATTTGTTTTGGAATTCAATAAAGGGACAAAGAAAATCAAAGTAGCTCAAAATGCTGCAAAGACTATGGACAGAATACCAATGACAGGAACATGGTAAGAAAAGTTTTGTGTTAATTTGAAACACATCAAGCACCAATGAAGACACTCTGAACACTTTAACCCGTGATGACCCTCATTGGTCAAACTAGGAATACCATTTAATAAGCCATTACAAGTGAATCATTGCATAAAGTTTGCATTCTATGAGGCCCAAGAGCTTCAAGTTTTATGTGATAAGCATAAACAAAAACCAGTGGGTAATCATTTGGTCACAACTAAGTAATCCTTAAACAATGTGCAAATCATAATATTAGAATACTGTTAATTGGATTAAAAATGCTGAAGTTATCTCCAGTCAAGATAAGACAAGAATGTAATCTTTCATAAAAAAAACTTTATATCCATTCACATGGCTTCATACTATGAACTAGATGGGACAAGTTGGTCTTTTTGTTAATATCTATAACAAACATCTTATAGGAAGGGGGTGAAAAAATATTTCATTAAGCACTATGGCAGCAGAGTGAGGTTAAATTCCTACATTTCTACTGAGACAAAAACATCTTCACACAAACTTCTTTTATGGTGAGGATTACTGAAATCTGATTTGGCAGCTTTCTGAACTCTTAACCAGCAGATTACTTCAAGCATGGAATCAAGAAACTAACCAACCATAATAGGTAAACAGAGACAAATATAAAATCATTAATTCATTTCAATTAAATATCCTTCCTCACATTAAAAAAAGCCATGAAATTTTGTCTGAACCGAGTACGTTCATTTCCATTTTTTTCCATCCAGCCATTCCTGTGCTCTATACCCAAACAACGCCAGGTAAGGACTGGTTTGGTACTTCAACAACGCAGAGAAGCACACCTGTATATAGGTTATTATTTTGATGGAGTCACATCTCCTACAGGCATTTTAAAGCTCCTGTCAACCGACCCCTCTCCCCACCCCAAGGAGAAATTCGCATGCCCTTTGGCCTATATCTTGTGTATATCACTTGGTCAAATGTGACATCCTTTTTTACAGTGTTTGCCATCATGTAACTGAGGCAGAACGTTGGTACAAGCCTGATATTTACCTACATGGATGTGGAAAACTGCCTATAAAACACATCCAGGTTGGCCATCAACCAGCCCCCATGAGGCGGATTTGATCTGAGGCCAGCACACCTCCCACTGTCCCAAAGCAGGCACTTTAACACTCTCTTATACATGGAGAGAGGGGGTTTATTTCATTTTTTTATCCTTGACAATTACCAAAGATTATATGTGCAATGTACACATTATTGAGTAATACCAAAGCCCTGCACCTGAACATAGCCATTTTACAACTAATTACCCCCTACAATATCAACAAAGTAACACACTTCACATGTTTTTAATCACATCAACTAGTTTAGTATGGCTAAATACCTATTTTTAAAACACTGACCAGTACCAAATTTTCTAATTAACTTTAAACACTGGCTGCAATAAGAAAGGTATGTTTAAACGAGAATTACTAATCTGAAAGATGACACTTTCTCTGTTATAATGTGTTATGATTTCATTATCTGAAATGACTCATTATAAACTCATCAAACATAAACCTAAAATTCAAATATTATCTTACATATGTAACAGCTCAAAGAATATCCATATTCAGCAGCCACTGCACAAATCAAAGGCTGAAGAAGTTAAGCCAGGCAAGTTTTCACATATGGTATTAAAGCCAACAGGACCCTCTCCCTCATTTTGTCATGGTGAAGTGACAATGCTTTCATCTACTTCCTGCCCTTTATACATCCTCTCTCCTCTTTCTTTTTATTTTATGCTTATAACAACTGCATCTCCTTTTGAAAGAAACAAAGTGCACTTTTCTGAACATGCCTATTCAATTCATACTTCAGCTCTGCCTGCTCTGTTACTTTCACTATGTTTTATTACACATCATGGTATGTGGTCAGTTAAGGAATGGAGGACATCAATATCACAATTAGTTTCTTCTGTAGCTATACATACCATTTTGTAATACGTTAGCAGCAATACCAATGAAATTAAATACTTGTTAAAGAGAAAAATCAAATGGATTTTTTTTCACCTTTCACGAGATACTGTTCTCAGACTCAATCCAAATAAAATCACAGGAATAAACTGCATTCCCTTTAGTACAAATCCATGTTACTTTGATACCTCTTTTGCTGATTATACATTCATGAAGGTCACTACATGGAGTGACTAAAGTCATGGGATACCTCTTAATATAATGTCAGATCTCTTTTTGCTGGGCATAATGCAGCAACTTGATGTGGAATGGACTCAACAAGTCATTGGAAGTTCCCTGCAGAAATCCCGAGCCATGATGCCTCTACAGCCACCCACAACTGCAAAAATATTTCTGGTGCAAGATTTTGCGCACAAACTGACCTCCCAATTATGTCCCATAAATGTTCATCTTCGGCAATCAGGGTGGCCAAATCATTCACTCAAACTGCCCAGAATGTACTTCAAACCAATTGTGAACTATTGTGACCAGACAACATGGTACATTGTCATCCACAAAAATTCCATTGTTGTTTGGGAACATGAAGTTCACAAATAGCTGCAAATAGTATCCAAATAGCCAAACATAACCATTTCCAGTCAATGGTCAGTCCAGCTGGACCAGAGGAATGAGTCCATTCCATGTAAACACAGCCCACACCATTATGGAACCACCATCAACTCACACAGGGCCGCATTGACAACTTGGGTCCATGGCTTCATGGGGCATGTGCCACACACTAATGCTGCCATCAGCTCTTACCAGCTGACATCAGGAGCCATCTGACCCAGCCACATTTTCCAGTCCAGAGTCGAAGTGATATGGTACACTGTAGGTGATGATGTGCTTTTAGCAAAGGCACTCTTGTCAGTTGTCTGCTGCCATAGCCCCGTAACACCAAATTTTGCCACACTGTCCTAATGGATAAGTTCGTCATATGTCCCACATCGGTTTCTGCAGTTATTTCATGCAGTGTTGCCTGTCTGTTAACACTGCCAACTCTATGCAAATACCACTGCTCTCTGTCATTAGGTGAAGGCCATTGGCTACTGCCTTTTACCCATGGTAAGAGGTAATGCATGAAATTTGGTATTCTTGACACACTCTTGACACTGTGGATCTTGGAATATTAAATTCTCTAATGAATTCTGAAATGAAATGTCTCCTGAATCTAGCTCCAACTACCATTTTGTATTCTAATTCCCATTATGCAGCCATAATCACATCAGGAATCTCTTCATATGTATCACCTAGGTACAAATGACAGCTCTGCCAATGTACTGTCCTTTTAGACCTTGTGATTGTGATACTAGTGATATGTGTATATGTACATACCATGAACCTATGATTTTTGCCACCTCAGTGTATGTCAGGCTACCCTAAAAGCTACAAAATGTCATTTTACAGAATCATTCAAAATATGTGTACTTCAGGAATTTCAAATTGACAATTAGACCTAGAAAAAAAGTGAAAGCATGACACTCTTTACAAATACTGCACAGGTTGTCAAACTGTCATGTCATGAAATAAATATTGTACAATGGATGTGTCATAAATTTGTTTCAGACTGGAAATCCAACCTAGACTTGCTGCTTTTTGTGAGCAGTCACCTTAACCATTAGTCTATCTGAGCATCTGTATTTATTTCATCCCCATTATCTCTATTTATTTTATGTGACTGAATTCAGTTAAATTGGTATTGTGGCAGAGTAGGCTGTGAGTCCACATTATATCTGCGCCTCCTTTGGTCCTGTTACAGTATGGTGAAACATTTGTGTTTGTTCAGAAGGAATAGGAAGAAACAATAACAATGAAAGATCTAGTATGCCGGCACTTACACTCTGATAACTTTAAATTTTAAGGAAACTGATCCTGAAAAGTTAGATAGTCAGGTTCAATTCCCATGCTGACATAATTTTTTATTTCTCACAAAAAATGTATTCAGTACATCAAAGTTCAGTATTTCTGAGTGTTACTCCACTGGTATCATTTAATGTCATTGTATCTTAACTGATTTCATCTACATTACTTCCATCCATCCCCTATTGCTGAATTCAATTTAATTGGTAAATACTTTGTATGTTTTTCCATTTCCTTGCCAGCACCAATCTTGCATGACTTAGCTTTTACTTCAAACAATGGAGCTCGTTGCTGGCACCTATGTTGCTCTGTGTGAGAAAATCTGTTTCTATTATGACCACATGGAGATATATTAGGACTATGTTGCAAGCTTGAATCATCAGAATCTGTCAATGATCTTTAGTAAGATGAGCTAAGGAATCTGAGAGATGCAATGAACATTAACACAAGCACTTAACTTAAATTTTACTATACCAAGAACAGAACAGATGAAAAAATTGTTTTACAGTGAAGTGTTTCACTAAATGCTATGAACAAAAATCCCTTGATTGAGATACAAATTTATGGGTATTTTCTGCTAGTTTCAAAGTGTCAACATAGTTTACATACTGCATTGACCAGTAAACACAAATGACTGTAGGACAAGAAAACAAAAAACAAAAATGATATTCTCGTACCTACTGAAAACTGGAAAATTTTTAGTTAAATGTACAAATGTAGCAACCAGCTCCATACAAATTATAATGAAGATGACATTTAGAAACATCAGGCTGAATTATGATGGATACTCCAATGATGTTTGAGAATTGCTCTCAGGTTTTCAATAAAAATTGTCTGAATGTAACCATGTAGCTAATAAGCCAGAGGTATGTAAATTATTCATAGCAAATATTTTAAAGTAAGCATTTTATAAGCGTGTATGAAATTTATGATTTCTATCTAATAAGTTTTTGGTTAAATATGACTCAATTATCAGAAAATTGTCAGTATCCTCTTAATGCCAGGAACATAATTAAACTGACCATGAAGATATGAGCAAATAAAGCAAGTAATGTGGCCACATGCAAGCATGACATATGTGAGTTGTTAGTTACAGTCAAGCATTAATATTACAATTTCCCAGCCCAGTGCAAGAGATATGTGAGCTTGCCTACCTTGCCAACCTACAAATTCTCCGCCTTCACCTGGAGGAAGACAGAAAACATGAGGCAATCAGTTCAAAGAATTTATAAAATTATATAGGGGAGCATAATGCCCACTTTACTCAACGTTAAAATACATCACTATTATGTATTTTTTCCATCTTTCTTTTTTTCTCAAGCACACATATGAGTATGGTTTGTGTTGGGTGTTATGAAAAGTATAATCAATAACTGTGCACAGATTACTTTACATTAAAAGTCTGAGACAGATTTTTCATGAAGTACTCTGACACACATTCATTTCCAGGAGGGGAAAAAATTGAGAAGGGAAAAAGCTGATGATTATTAAATACCAATAGGATATACTCGCAGCAAAAGAACAGCATCTATAATAGCACATAAAAAATTTAAAATGTGACTGAGTAAATATGGGAAATAAGAATAAACCTGAAGATACTCTTGTTTCATGCCTGGATCAGTAATTCCTCTTATTACAGAGTACCTGTTATGAGCCTTATTTTCCCACAAATTAAACTGTGTTTCATTATACATGTAAAAAGCATAAACATTATATGAAATAAATTGTCAAAATGCAAAGAGAAATTATTCCTTTTACATGGAGATGGGTGGAATACGCAGAAAAAGTATAAGTCCATGAAGGAAACCTCATGTAAAAAAAAAAATCATGAGCAATTAATTTACATGCAATCTCAGACTTATTTCCTTGCTTCTTAATATGCAAATTTAAAATTTTTTTTGGTAAGTTTCGACCCCTCTTATTTCATTCAACCAGTTTCTTTCAGGTAATCAGCACAGTGACTTCATAACTCTCAATGACACCATTTCCTACTAGCAGTAAACCCATGTTACTAGCTGCAGCACATTGCTTGATGGCACTGAAAATCATTACAATACTGTGTGGAAATTGAGAATAGGAATCAATGTCTAGAAATCTTATCCAATAATGTTACAGAGAATCAAAAGTAGAGAGACCAGATCACTATATTCCAACTAACTAAATTGAATTATTTTCTCAGGTGCACTTTTCTGAATCCTGTTTATGAAACCCCAATGGAATCACAAGGACTTAATTAACATGCTACATTCAGCACTTGAAAATGTCCAGATTACAACAGGCATCTTTAAGAAAGTGTGTCAGTTGATGGTACACATGAGCCAGGCATGCTTCAATTCTGTATGCAGGTTCATTGATCTTTTTTTTCCATTTTAATTTAGTATTTGTTTGAATAGTAGCGCTCACATATTTAGAACATTTTTTGTGCATGTATTTGTGGACCACATCAACTCATTTCCTGTCATGCAATGTTTGTATTTATGTTTAATGTCCATGACACTAAAGAAAAAGATTTACTTTTCCAAGTCTGTACAAGTATCTGGACTACATGCTGAATTTTCCAGTGGCAAAAGACACTTTTCCTTAACTTTTCAATGTATGTTCAGCAGTGTAATTGGATCAAATTTCTTGAGATAGTTTCCTTTCCTCAACTTGTCTTCTATTCTCTACCTTTAAATTTTTAGTATAGCTCTGAAATAACCTATATAAAAGATGAAACTCATTAACTAATGAAGGCTTCAGTTTCTTTCCTCATATTTTAGTTCAGAACAAACTAAAAGTATGATTAACAAATACCAAGTTGCAACAGGGAAAAACAACAATAATCTATGTGTACAGTAAGTGACATTTTATCTGCCCTTATGTATTTAATCCAGTACTTATTACCACCAGAAAGTTAACAAAACCACTGATCGTGTTATGCATACTTTTGTTTTAAATAAATGCAATTATGATAGACCATTATTGCCATCACAATTTGAAGGACAAACAGTTGCAACAGAAATTGGCAACAGTGTGCTGAATTTTTATTTACTCATTATTCACGATAATACAGCAGCCGAGACCAGAAAAACTGGTGATTTAGTTTCATTCTTCCATTCTCTATCTCTCACCGAGTTTCTTTGTTCTCTCTCTTACAATCTTCATGTTCCTGCTTTCATTTCTAGCTAATGTAAACATCTTGTTCAAACTATTTCTTCTCTTCAGAAATAAATTGTGATGTTTTGTAACACTGGTAGTTTGTCAACAGCAGTATTGTTTGCCTGAACTTTAATAATCATCTTTTTCTTTCATTTTCTGGCTCCATTTTTTTATCTTTTCTAGGAGGGTGCCTCGAAATGTTTGAAATTAAGTTTGTGTAGATTACAAGAGATGACACTGTAGCTTTATACCTTAGCCTGTTTTCAAGCATAGTCCAAAATTTTCACTTAGCACTCAAGTGGATAAGATTTTCTGTTGACTGTATCTATGTTCACACTGAGCATTCCAAGAACTGAATTCAGATGTCAGATGAGTGTATTTCACAATACATAAAAAAACACAACACATCATATTCTTGAACATTTATGTGAAAAAAATTCTTATAAAATGTATTTTCAGTATCTCCCAGAACATTAACTATACAGAATATAGAGTAATTATATGCATTCTGACCATAATGACAGCTACAATAAAATGTAACAAATCTGTTTAAACAAGGAAACAATATTTTTAATAAATAACTTGTCATTTGAACTAACAGTTCCAGAGCAGATCAATTTTAGCTGAAGTTAATTTTCTTTCTCTTTATCACAAAATTTGCTCTGTTACTGCCACAACCAAATGCTTCCATCCATCACTAACATTTGTGTTATGAAGCTTCAGAGTAATATACTGAGTTTCTGGTAATTTATGTGCAAAAAATAAGATCCAAATAAAACAATAGGTTTTAATGCTTACGAAGACCAATCTTAGATGAAATACTATCAGTCATATAAAGTTAACTGTATATTAACTTGAAAGAACATTATTTATAATCATAAGGAATGAAGTTAGAAATTTTTTATTCATTCTAAATTTGGAACAATGTAAGCCAAAGCATTTTAAATATTACAAGTCATAACATATTTGTATACCTTGCCGTGATGGATCCATACTGTTTGGCAGCATGGGTTGTCCAGGAGGCTAGAAAATATCAAAAGGTTTATTCAAAAATCACATCATGAAACTAAGAAAAATTACTAGACTTAATTAAAGTAAAACCAAATTCCTTTTTTTCTTATTTACATCTTGGTATCCATGTTGTCAATGAAATTAATATGCTGAAGTAAATGACTGAGGATTCATCACATGGAGAAGGAATTCTTTACAACAGAATGTGGAAACATATTGAAGTAGTGAAACATGTACCAGATATCTGAGAAATGAGACAAATCAGAACTCTGCAATTCTGACATGAGGTTAAAAATTACTAAAGTAATAATTCTGTGCAGATCTATGGCCTGGTGCACATCTTTCCAATGGACACTACTTTGGCAACTTCCATGTCCCTAACCTACCCCAGTAATCTTATTAGGGAAAGGGAACCTACAGTTTCACATGGAATCCAAACCCTGTGTTAGTCATGAATAATCAATACATCATTCGGAAATAAAATGATTTGATCCCATATCATTTTACCTTCTAGGCACAGGCTTCACCAATGAACTACTACACCAAACCATTATTAATGTGATCTCATTACATATAAACTCCACAAAACACTGACAAGATCAGCTGAACTTTAGCATATCTCAAAAATATACAAATACTCTCCAAAATCATCTCTTAGGTGTTATAAAAATTGATCTGTGCTTTACTGGATGTGTTTACAGAGAATTTTCTCAAGTGAAAGTAATTTCATGTAGCAGAAATATCTTAGACATCTTCAGGCCTTCTACGCATCCTTTGAAATACGAAAAAGAGACTTTACCAACTTGAACTACCAAGTTCTGTTTTTACAAAAACTTATATCACTGTAAATATTTAATACTTATTTAAAAGAAAGGGTTTAATAGAAAGTACACTGTCTACTGGAATAACCTATTCAGTATGTTCTGTGTAGCATTTTGGTTAACGTTAGCACTTCGTGTACAGTGGCATACTCAAAAACATTCTGCTGTAAATTACATTAACATGAAATCCACAACCATGAAATCCACAACCAATGAATTACAGAATAAGAAGTCACCAATATTACATCAGGTACACTGAAGATGCTACAATAGTTTTAATTGTTTCATCACTAACATGGGTAAATTAAGTAAGCTGTTACAAAAGACCCAATGCTAGAATTATATATGATGCATGGTTGTCTTTCCTGAAGGGGCATGCATGAGCATGCATCAGTCATACCTCCCAATCCCTTAAGTGCCCAAATTCATCCAGGATTATGCACGTTACTTGAAACATAAGAACAGACATTCCATTAGTGTCAGCATTTTAATACAGGCATATCACATCTTTTTCCCATTAATCAAGTGACTCTTCTGCAGCATTTTAGAAGATCCTTTCATTTTTGTAATGAATAGGTGACTTCAGTTCAAGTAAAAACTGCTCATCAACTGTTTCATGCAATGCCCAAGTCAATATAAGATGCCATTTTGGTTCTCATTAAAATCCAATTTTGTTTGAAGTGTAATATTTTGTATCCCTCAGATAGAACTTTGGTGCAACTGTGCCTTGGAGAAAGAGAAGAAACTAAATCTGTTTAATGTTTTGAACATGGCTGTGATCAGCAACTGTAATTAAACACAATGTCACAAATTTCCAGCCAACCAGTTGCAAATACAATTTAAAATTCTTTAACTAGTTTTCAATGCCAACTAGGGGCACCTTCTTCAGAAGAAACTGTTACCTTACCAAACAATATCACAGGAAGGTACATTAATAGCAGGTACACATTAGAAAAAACAATTTTTACAAATTAAATTGCATAAAGTGTTTGTTCTAATGCCTACCTGCTATTAATGTACCTTCCTGTGATATTGTTAGGTAAGGTAACAGTTTCTCCTGAAGAAGGTGCCCCTAGTTGGCGTTGAAAACTAATTACGGAATTTTGAATTCTATCTGCAAGCAGGTGGATGAAAATTTGTGACATTGTAAATCTGTTTATTTTAAAAGTATTTTGGGATAACTACATGACAGGTTTCATGCTTCACAAACTTGCTGTGAAAACAGTGCATCATCTAGTCATTAGCATGCCAATGACTGATTTGTGTATGGAATGTGATGTTTCAAAACAAAGGTAAATTAAATGCAAATCATAATCCATTAAGAGAACTCCATAGCCACAACTAGATGAAAATAAAAAGAAGAGCAAACAACATTTTTCATATTCTAAACTGTAAATGCATGGAGATGTGAGACCCGACCTGAACCCAAATCAACAACTTTGCGATGAGTTAAAATGTTGACTTTGTTCCAGACACCGGCATCAAAGAATGTCCAACATCACCACTTTCTCTGTTTTCTGTTCTTGAGGAAGAATGGGCTGCCATTCCTCCACAAACATCCAGACATCTCATTGAAAGTGTCCCTGCAGGGTTGAAGTTGCTGTAAGGGGAGGGTGCATCCCACCTTAATGTCCATTAATACGTGTCCAGATACTTTTGACCAGATAGTGTATATGTGACATATGCTTTGACAGTGATGCGTTTCAGGAACAACTGGACAGCTTATGGTTTTACACAGTGATGACTGGATACAGCAGCAAGCAATATTACAGATACAA
The DNA here is from genome assembly GCF_023864345.2 of Schistocerca serialis cubense. Taxonomy (NCBI): domain Eukaryota; kingdom Metazoa; phylum Arthropoda; class Insecta; order Orthoptera; family Acrididae; genus Schistocerca; species Schistocerca serialis. The sequence goes on from NC_064640.1 coordinate 480,669,676, forward strand.
CTGCTACCCTGACCTTTTATTTTGCCTGAAATCTCTTCCACTGAACACATCTACAGTATAATAGGGTGGCAATTTCTCACTGTCCTATAGCAACCACTGTTGATGCTTTGTGGACTGTTATATAAACTGTATGAAGTGATATTCCTCAGGAACCATGCCACAATGTCTTGTGACTGTAATTGCAGTGTATTAATGCTTCACACCAATGTGGTTTCTTGAACTCTGTGCTTACGCACTGGCCTATAATCCTAAAATTTTTCACTATTGTATAACTTATGTAATTTACAGAGTTTGTCTCATTTAGTTGTATCCTTCTTGGTGTTGCAGTTTTCACAAATGTTCATCAGAATTTTGTATGCTGATTGTATAACTGCACCGAGGATGAAAACGAAAATATTGTTGACATTTTGAGACATACAAAGAGGTATGCATGTATACAGGCATTAACTGTTCTAGCCTCGTGCAGCCTTGAACTGGTGTAAACATCAACTTGCATACTCAGTTTGATTGGTACAGCAGTATACTAAAAACTTAACTTCTACAGTCCCATTCAGAATACTATTATAGAACTACGAACATAAGGAGACTAGCATCAGATGTGAACACACTATTTTTATGAGAAAGACGAAATAACAATAACAACTAAAAATGGAATAAGTTGAGCATTTATAATGAACTTTCAATCACATTGAATAAAAGTATGAAGAAAGAGAGGAGTGCCAAAACTCAAAACCGGAATTACTTTTGTGAGTACAGGAAATTTAATACCTAACCACATTTATGAACAGAGATAACAAAGTTCTTATACATGTCTGACTCTACACCTCCTCTATGTGGTGAATAGCAACCCATTGCAGACGTATAGTTCAGTGACATGCACGGGTGTGAACAACAGTAATGACAGTGCAAGCAGAAAACACTATGCTTGCCCGCAAAATTTTTAGGCTCAGCACACCACAAGCTCTTCAGCTTCATAAGAAACGAATTTTTGAGTGCATGGCATTATTTCAGGAAGAAAAAAAATAGAACACAGTTTACAAGTAAAAACCATTTTCACAGAAGTTACTGGATATTGTTATTTGGTTATGCACCGCAAAGGAAAAAAATTCAAGTATTTCATAACAAGAGCACAGCAATGTGTCGAAGAAGAACAGAGATAGTGACAAATTAAAAATAAATATGCTGGAAATTTTAAACATACCAATGTTTAAGGGAATTGAAAATTAAATGAGTGAAAAAATGAATCTTGTTATAAATGATGAAACAACTGTAAGTAATGGAATTCGTGGAATTCAGTCACAGTTAATAGCCAACTCCACCCTAAGAACATTTAAGGGCTGAAAAGTTGGTGGCTCCATGCACAAAAGAAAATGTATATGCAAGTTGAAGTTTTGAACCTGCACACTGACACACAGTCTTGTGATTAGAAATTACAGTTGTCACCTCTCTTTATCTTAAAGGCTGAATCAGAATGAAAATTCTTACTATAAATACCACGCAATGGTTATAAGCTCCGCAAGTCCCAATAAATATTGTGAAATTAACCACAGAGGAATAGGTAAACTGCTCTAGTTTCATGAGATTACTTTATACCTTACACCCACTCCTTCAGAATCAAAAGCCCTATTTAACAATTTTTGTCACATAAAGTGTTCATATAAAACATTATGTCATTAGAAAGCAGGGAGGAAGGAATATTGGTATTTAATCTTCTGTTGATAAAGTCATCAGGGACTGGTCACAAGCTTTCATATTCCTTTTAAATAAAGAATTCCTGCATATACCCCCCACCCCACCCCACCCCCCACCCATGCTCCCACCCACCTAATGTCCATATTCACTTCAGTGTTAGTAAAATTATTCCTTCCAAATAAATAAAAATACTTCTACTGCAGATTAACTCAAATGAATTAGTGCATTTAATAATGTTTTATGTAAGTGAATGTAAGTACTTGTTCCACAGTTTCCTCATTCTCACAGCCATGAAACAATCTCTATATTTCCATTCCATAGGAACTCAGGAGTCACATACTGCAAAGCCATCAGGGATTCTGAACAGAAAATTTAACATCCATGTGTCTGAAGTACATTCTCAAACACAGACATGCAAAAAGTATTAACTGTGTATTTTATTACAAATATTATCTGAGAGCAGAATAAAGTACTTTACTGCATCATGCAAGATGTCAGTACTGCACATACTTTACGTATAACTGTAACTGAAAGTTGGATCATATTTATCTAAATATAAGGAGCAAACTATACATTTCACTGTCGAATTCTAGTTCACTGTCATACTTCAGAGAGAACAAATAACTGCAGCACATAACTGACTAAAGATTAAGTTGTAGTGAGCTGACACAGAAGGCACAGAAATGGAAGCACTTTTGTGTGATCCTTTTGTGGTTTGAAAATGGGTATATGTGTAAGAGCTAAGTGCATTTGGTATCCTTCATGATCATGGTCATAGTCTTTTTAAATAGACAAAGGCATAGACGAATCTCTTTACGCAATGAATTATAGTATGGGAATCCTGCAAGTTATTATTTGTAAAGAACCTGTGTTCTGTGATTGGTGCATGAATATGGAGGTTACCTAGCATACACCACCACATTCAGGTTACTATCAAAACTGGATTCTTGCCAAATTCTATAATCTTATTATGAGCCTCTCCATGTAAGCTGGATTTGCCACATAAGACACTCATCCATCAAAAGCAAAAGCAATATCTATGCAAAATTTTAAATTTTGTAAAGTAATTCAGGTGAGTAGCCAACTGTAGGTATTTACAGGACCTTGTTGCCGTATAGCAATCAACCCTTTTCTGACTGGTGTTTGTAAGGAGTTACGAATGCAGGCACATGAGTCCATCTAATAGCCTACTTATGCCATTCCTTTCTCTTACCAGAAATGAAAGAAAGCAATCATAGTCCTAATGATGTATTCCTGAGCAACCTTCTCAAAAATACTAAAATAAATGCAAGGAGCAAATTGATATAACAGTCAACATGGAGGAAAATACATTTGAAGATGTGTTCATTCAAAAAAAACTGACAGATACATTATGAAGAAAAATATACACCAAATTTAAAGGCTTCTTCTGTTTTTAAGTAACATACGTGCCATCCCACCAGATGTATCAATAGATTATGCCATATCATCGATATGCCACTCTACACTTAGATAGTTCACGGGATCAATAATGCTCATGAACAAAGTGTCATTTATTTTGTTTCACTATATTCAGGAAGTGTCAATAAATAACTTTTGTGTTCCGAATTGAAGACCACAAAATTAGAGATGAGGAGGTTCCAGTTCAGTTCAATAGGATAGCTATCATGAATGTAAAAATCTTTGGACTTGTGGTAACAGCAGCTTAATCAACATCAGCAACTGACAACATTTGAACAGCTCAGCTCACTAGCAGCTGCAAGCCCTGTCAGCTATTTCAGCTTTCCAGCCATTTAACGAAGTGCACGAGGACTAGGACATTTACCAGAAGTTGTTAGCATTACATTCCCAGGCTACATTAGTTTTTCCTATACACCAGCCCCATTTCCATGATCTCATATAGCCCCCTGGCTGAACCTTAAGTTACCCCTTTTGGAGATTACTGCTTTGTTGACAGAACATTTTTCTACTGAAATACATGTGGCTGCAGCTGGATTAGAATTTTTGCAACATCACAAATACAACTGAACACTTTGTCACAGACATTTAAAGGTTGAGTAGAAAGTGCAAATTTGTGTTTCCTTGTGGTTGATCATATGCAGGAAGTTTAATTATCGGTGTCTAAATTCGTCTTGCCGCTGACAGAAGTGTATGCACATAAACGTTATGTCAGTCAGATCCATTGTTAGGAGAAGTGTTGCATATAGCACAAACTTTTGAAAATTTTCAAGTTACCCAGCAAATTCCTTCACTTAAAATTTTCAGATTGGCAGGCCACGGTCAGTACATAAAACTTTCCCCTAATGTTTATCCTCTGGCTGCAGACGAAATCCTCAGAGGCGAAGGATGTCTCCAGCAGCCGAAGACAAAACATTAGGGGAAGTTTTACATATCAACCATGGACAGTCAGCCCAGAAGTTTTAAGTCAAATGAATACTGGCTATGAAAGCCTACACAGTATTATTACTCAGCAAATGTTTTCCAATGACTTTGATATGCCTATGCTGTACCCAGCGAGGACCAACACACTGCAACAGTATTTGCCTTCCAGTTTTTAAATGATAATACATGTTTTGCTTGGTGGTGGCACACCTGCCCTGTTTTACTCCACCTCATTTGGTTCATAGGCATCAGACATGACATTTTTGGTTATTGTCTAGTTCCAACAGTTTCGCTATACAACCATGTCCTGCATGTGACCATTATGACACAACACGTCCACAGAGTTCCTGTAAAAGACACATAGTGGAACTATGTCAGAATCTGACATGTGCCCACTCCGTGATACTGTGCTGGCGTAAGCTGTAGCCAGCACACTGGCCGTCAAAATGATTGTGAGATGATCAATAGAGGCCAAAGACACATTTGCAAGAAACGTGTCGCCAATGCCTTCTTGGCTGCCAGTATTTAGATCGCCGCCGTGGACAGTAGGGCCCAGTCTGTCACACAAGCAGTCAGTCATCCAGTGAGTCAATGAGTCAAGTCCTCAATCACAGCCCAGTGGGAGTCACAGTTGCAGTTAGCTCAGAGTCAGTCAATACCTAGCGACCAGAGTAGTGTACACAGAACTGTTTTAATACATGTGTGCAGTTGTGTTATAGAAAGAGGATACCATCCATGAAACAACATCCTCTCCTTGCTTCCCATGGTACAAGCCTACAGTGACAACGAGACAACACAAATGTTACTATGATCCAGATCAAGAACTTAACAAGAAGTGACCACACAGTAGCACATGGAAATCAGGAATAAATCTACTACATTCTTATGTGATACGGCTATGTCTATGTCTATGTCTATGCTGGATCAGTCACATACTCTAATACTGACACTCAGCGTTTGGACAGAGTATTATAATTTGTGGGACTACAGACAACACGAAATTCTATTAGGTCATGTGAGGATTTCTCTGAAATAGAAACAAGTGACCAGAACATTTCGTTATCTTGTCATTACTGACCCACATTTTTAAACTTCATGCCTATTTGGCATTTGGTTTTTCTACTTAGCATACTGTTAACACTATTCAGGCTTCAGTGCCATACCACAAAACTGTCGTTTTATGTTCACAGTACGTGCTGTTATATTAGCCTGGTCTAGGTTCAGCCTTGACTTTTCAGGCACACATAGTTTTATAAATTTCCTCGGTACTTCTTCTTCTTCTTCTTCTTCTTCTTCTTCTTTTAAGCCCACCAGATTCCTTTGGCCTTACAGAATGAAGTGAAATTGTAATTACACATATGGAACAACAGTAAGTGGTTCCACTTTTCCCCTTTAGACAATGGGCCTCTCCCTTTGGAGCCATATGTAAGCCTGTGAAGCAGAAGTAATTTTCTACATTTTACCTTGACCCAACAGTTTTCAAATTAACGGGTTGCCAGTTCTTTTCAAAATTTATCAAGCTTCCATTGGCCAAGGAATAAAAGATTAAATACACCTGTTAATCTTTACCAATACAATAACTTTCAGTCTGGAGTTGCAAGTGCACCTGCTATTTTTCAACAGTTCTTATAACAGTTGATATCAGATATTCCTGAACACATGAACTATCTTCACAGCACCCTGGTTACTGGTATTACAACTGAGGAAGATCTATGATATTTTTGTCAAGTTCTCATGGCTCAGTCTGAAAAATGTGTTATATAGTTTTTCTAAACATCAATTTCTTCAGCATGCTTAGGCTAGAGAGGGCGGAGGTTACTGCCCACACAGGGATACATCAAAGTGATCAAAAATATGCCAGTTCCCAAATCTGTGATGGGCCTCTAACTGTTTCTCAGCAAGATCAATTGCACCACAAGGACATTCCTTTCCAGAGGCCTACGTCTCATCACCAGGCAACTTTCACAACTTGACTACCATCAGCCAACTTTTTTAACAATTTATTAGCCTCAGCTGCCACTGGGTTTGGCAACAGATGTCTCTCCTGATAGCACTGAGCTCATCCTATCCCTTAACGTTCCTGGGTGGTTCTAAAAAACCTATAGCATTTGTTTCCAAAATCTTAAGTCACGCACACAAACATTATTCATCAATACAGAATGAAACACAGCTAGTATTTCTGTAGTGCACAAACTCTGCATTTTCCTTTATGGAATTAAGTTTCATTTGGTTACTGACCACAAGGCTCTGTTCCCCCCCCCCCCCCCCACCCAAGACAGGACTGTCTGAATGAACAGCTTACAGTCTTCATCATTTGGCTTTTTACTTATCCAGTAACAAGTACCCCACAATTACCTCCTAACATTCTAATGGAGATGCCCTCTACTCCATATGAGACCAGATTTGGAATAGGACACACAGGAAACTGAATTTTCAAATTGATCCCCAAGCTGAGCAGTCTTTGAAGGAGTTCCTGGTAAATTCTAGGTATATCTCAGTGTAGCCCTGGAAGGATCCCCTAGTCCAGGATTTGTCCAGCATGCCTGAGCAGGATGGCAATTGCAAGTCTCTGACTGCTTGGCCTCCACTGTTTTTTTAAGACACCAGCAGCTCCAGATTTACCAAGGTGTCCAGCTGCTGATGCTAGGAGATGACATTTACCAGGTAGTGACCCCTGTGGTTCTGGAGCAACATGTGTTGCAGTTGCTCTATTGGTCTTACTGTGGTATCTCTCACAAGAAACATCTCACTTGCAGCTATGTTTACTGATTACGAATGGACATTGACATCACACAGATGGCGCACAGCTGTTTATCCTATCAGGCACACGTACCAGCACCTCCTGTCATGCTACCATTGGCTGGAATGCACACAATTGTGGGACCATCTGCATGTGGATTCCTTCATCCCATTTCTTCTATGTTGTCAAGTTGCAGCAGATGACCACCACCACCACCCTAGAGAAAAAAAAATTTCCCTCTAAGGTACCCCTCGCATCTTAGTCACAAAGAATGGACCATGGTTTACAGTGGCTGCCTTTTGGCTATCCTGAACACAAGATGGCATCAGACACACCAGACTCTTTCATTTCATCCTACCTCTAAATGCCTGACAGAACATTTTGTCCATACTTTTAAGACCCAGATGTCCAGAGCTATGAGGAAAGCCACAACCAAATTGGCTCTCAATTTTTTCCTATCTTCTTATGGAGAAATGCCCATCCAAGGCCACAGTTGGCACAACTGCTGCACGGCTGTCAGATCCTGCTCAACCCCATCTCTGGTCAAAGAGGACACAATACCTTTTTGGGTGAGCACTGTCATCTGGGAGTGCACCTTCTGACAGATCCCATGTTGGATTCTGGGGTCAATTTTGGCACAATAAGACCATCAAGTTTTTTTCTGGTGCTGACTGAGTGGGAGTTGTTCCACAGGCACAAGAATCAACCTTGGTTGTGATGTATCAGGCATACATCTCCACCACCCAAGGGGCTGCCACAACAGTAGCCACTTCTGTGCATTACCTCCAGTATCTCACCAGAGACATTAGGTGTTTGATCCTTCAATCTCCTTCAACTGTGTTTCCCTGCTGGTGGAGTCATTGGTGCCTCTGGCACCTCAATCTGAGCTGCTTCTTCACTTCTTCTTTTGCGCCAGAGTATTGACACCCCACAGATGCCAGCCATGACCTCATTTGCACCAGCCCACTACCTCCATGCCATCCCAGGTCAGCCAGATTGGTTTCAGCCCTATAATACCAATTCATGGGGAATGTGGGGTGGGGTGGGGGGGATCTTCTAGTAGCCCTAGACCTATCAATAGATGATGTTATACTACTCATGTGATTTAGGACATGGACAATGGGAAGAAAAGTGGTGCTTCAAGTTATGGCAGATTTTAAAAATGGCTTATTGACACATGTATCTTAACACTAGAAAGCAATGAGGACCATCAAGTGCCATCTATGTAAGAAATATAAATCACCATGGAGGAGGAGGAAGGACATCATAAGACTGAGGAATTTCTGACAAAAAGCAAGCAGAAAGTTTCACAGGGAAAGTCATGCAACAGACTGAAGTAGGAGCTTCATGCACCTTGAGAAAAGTAGGAAATAAGAAACTGAGCAGTTTTAGGTAGGATGTGCATGAGAAATATATTGTGCTGCCTACAGAAACAAAAGAAGATTTGCTAATACAGGACATGAATCTGCAACAAAACCACAAGACTCAGAGTCAGTTTGTACTGAAAACAAACACCTACCACAGAGCAGTTGGTAACAGAACACAAAGTGAAATCGATCTGTGACAGATTTATGAAAGTATAGAGAACATGACAACTCACTAGGCTGGAAGAACTGATGACACTACAGCATTAAGACATCTGGTAAGGACTACTTTTCCTCTACATGATTTTGCAGACAGAATGCATCTGAAAGTGAACAGTCTGCCAACAGAAGTGAGAAAACTGTAAAAGTTATTGAAAGTGGTTTCTGCCAGCAGAACTTACATTGTAAAAGCATTTTGCTACTATGCCTGGTCGTATCCCCAAATCAGCATCTAGATCTGTACTCCAGATAGTGTGTGGCAGAAGTGCATGGCAGGGGGTACGTCACATTGTACCTGTTATTAGGGTTTTTCCATTCCATTCATGTATGCAGCTTGCTATGAACGACTGTTTTAACTCCTCTGTGTGTGTTGTAATTAATCTAATCTTGTCCTGGAATTAAAGACGAGAATGGCCAGACTGTCTAATATACAACCATCATCTATAATCAAGATACAAATAGGACAGCTTAATCCCATGAGAAGTGCCAGCATATCACATGAGGCTGAAAGAGTCGCCGAAGAATTGAAGTTAGATGTATTGTGTCTCCAATAATCAGATACTAATGCAGGAAAGGTCCCCAGTGTGCTGATAACTGCCCAGATAGCCACCCAAGGGCAACAATAATAGTATTTAACAAGGCTCTAACAGTGACAAAAATGTCACAGTATTCTTCATAACACTTAATATGTATGGAAATGTTAACTGGAAAGGAGAGTTGCAGCCTGGTTTCCACGTATTTTCAATTTAGTGATGAGATCAATGAGTATCTGCTAAGAGTAAATGATATTAGTAACCTAGCACAAATTAAACCTCTTGTGTAATCCACAGATGCATATGTGAAGTCAGTATTGTGGCATATCCACCTCACTGCTGACTATGGAAGGCAACAAGAAGCAGCCATTACGGCACTCAATCCGCTGGTATTCAACACACATCACAATCCACCAATTTATGGAGGTAGGGTGGAATAACAGAGTTATTATATTATCATACACTACACCACCACTGGAGGTGAAATCCAAGACACAGTGGAGTTACAAAAAATGTTATGGGATGACCACAGAAGTAATAAACTTGTGTACTCCTTCGCATAAAAAGAAATTAGTCAAACAGTTTTAAGACTGAGAAATAAAAAATCTCCAGGACCACATGCAATGCCTGCCAAAATAATACAAGTCTTATTTGGCCAATTAGATATTTACTTGTGTGACATCATCAGTTTTGGGATGTAGCATTAGAGCCTATGCTACACAAGTTACATGACAGTGGTAATGTAAGCAGACTGGTATCATTTTTCAGATGACATGCTGTTCACTCTAAGTGGCAGCTCCAAAAGAATTATAGACGAAATTTTAAGCACCTCACAAAGCTATGTACCTCCTGCTCAAAGGAAACCTTGTAGGAAATCTTTTAAAAAATTAAACAACATAATGATTACAGTTGCAGTAACGACATATCTAGGAGTATTCCTGGATAAACGTAGTAACTTTGCACATCGTATAGAGGTGGCATGCAGACAAGGCACAAATGTGATTCGCAAATTAATAACCATTGCAAGAAGGCAATTTTGGCTTCCTTTGAAACAATCAGAGCAAATCATCAGTCTATATTGGTATCAGTTGCAGAATATGGTGTGGGTGTTTAGGATTATAGATTTCAGCTAGTGAAGCCAGCCTCATTAAAATGAGAAGAGTTCAACAAGGAGTACTACTAAGAGTAATGGGCACCTGCTGCACTACCCTGAATGATTCATAGTTGATAACAGTAGGAGTACACTCATTGGGATTGGAAATTAAAAAAATGGGAGCCCTTTATTGGTTAAAGAAAGGCAATCAAATGGAAGTACAAAGGATACTTTGAACTAAAGCTAGGCAACATACTCTGCAGATTGAGAGAAGCCAACTGATGTCGGGGACCACTGAATGAAATAGTTTCTCACGAATGTGCTTTGTGTTAATACAGATTATCACAAAAGTGTGGATCCTAAGATTTTATTGTGGAATTGTTTGTTATAGTGGAAATGCTGCTGACACGCTGCCCTACACCTAAGGAATCCAGCAGACAATGGCAGTTGACTGCAGTAATACTAGGGCAGATCCAGGAGCAGAAATAGCAATTTACAGTTTTAAATGTACCAAAATAAATTAACAAAAACAGAACAGATTCTGTTGCACTAATAGTAGTATTAGTAGTTGGTTTATTGCTTAAGGATTTAATTGTAGTTTTGTAGTAGAAGTAGTTGTTTAAGATCACTTGTAAACAACTTTTATTGTCAATTACCAGTTTCTTTAAGCATTGATACCATCTTCATATCTGTGAATGCATTCATACAATGTGAAATCATACAGTGATAAAATTAAGTATGACAACAAGTGCATTATAATAGCAAACCCATGTTACAACGTACCACAGTAAAAGGGTATTACATGTTTCGTATACCAGCTGTACATGTACTCTATCCAAAACACTGCCAGGTATGTGAGGGACAGAATGGACTATGCTTAGACAGGTGAAGGCTAAAACCACAGTATATGGAACAAGTTGCCAAATTCCCAAGTCCCATACCACACACTACTTACTTCAACCCAGCCAGGAGTCTGTTAGACTGGCACATGGTGATGGCCGGTAATTGCCGGAAAATTGGCAATTGGCACGAAGAGGTGTCATTAGTGTATTGATGTATTTCTTACTGAAAAGTATTTATGTATTTTAATTACACCACAATTCCTGTTGATAAGAGATTCCTGAACACCTTTTTTATAAAAATTATTGTAAAATAGTGATTAAAACTTAAGCTAAAAATTATTCTTATTATGTTCACTTGCACAAGTGCTCCCATGTACAAGCTGCTTTAGAACTTAGTGCAATCTATGCAGACTGATATACAGTAAGTATGACAATGTTTTGTAGTTTATAAAAATCTGCAGACATAACTGTAAAATTATGAAAATATGCAGAGGTGAGTTACAAGGTGGGCATCCACTGTGTCATTTGAAAAGCAATCTATGCTGTGGATGACAACTTAAGTAATTACTACATACACAAATAATGAAATAATCATAGTGATAGTAGAGCAATGACCTGTGGCTACATTGTGTTGGAGGAATCTACCACTAAAAAACACAGACTCATTGCGATGATGTTAATTGGCAAGTTAAAGCCAAAGGGTTGATGACATGCTAAATACGAAAAACATAAAAAATCTCTAGATAGTGAACAAATTAAATTCACGTTTAAGATGCGTGACATCCCCATGAAACGCTCATTTACTATGTTCTGTTAAGGTTATCTTCCCACTTTTTTCTGTGCCAACCAATGAGTATGGGAATTGTGGGCAATGAAGATAAATCCAGCCCATGGGAAGAAACCCTTAATAGAACACAGTAAATGAGCATTTTTTGGGGGTGTCATGTGTCTTACACATGAATTTAATTTGTTCACCACTGAGTGTTTTTATGAGTTTCATATTTAACATGTTGTTAACTCACTGACTTTTGCCTATCCAGTAACATCATTATGGTGAGTATATTTTTTAGTAGTAGACCCCTGGAATACAATTTAGCCTCAGTTCATGGCTCTGATATAGGCAGCCCCATCATCTAACTGTTACTACGTGAGTTAAATGTGCTATCCACTATCGCTGTGATTATTTTATTATTTGCATACAGAAGCCCACCTTGTAACTTGCTTCTGTATATTTTCATAATTTTACAATTATGTCAGCAGATTTTTATAAACTACAAAATATTGTCATACAGCAACTTATTGTTTATTGGTTTGTGGTAATTGCACCAAGTTATAAAGCAACTTTTACATCAGCACACTTGTGCAAGTGTACGCAATAAGAATGAGTTTTAGCTTCAGTTTAAATGATAATTTTATAATCATTAAAAAAAGTGTTTAGGAATCTTATTAACACATAACAGGATGTGTTGTATGAAATACATTAATACACTAGTGACACCTCTTAGTGCTGAATAAAATATTCTTGGTTTTCAAGCAGCGGCAACTGAAAATAAAATTCTCAAGCTTTTGATGGCTAGCTCTACCATCATCGTCAGCAGTAAAACTGCCCTGCTGCCAATATTTCCCACTTATATACCTATGATTATGGCTGCTGGCACCAATCAGAGAGGGCCAATACGATGCATGTGCAGAATGTGAGTTGGGCAGCTCACAGCAGCTCTGGCCTGCTGCAGGACCGAGTGACGTTTGGTTGCGTGAAGGGCTGGCACCATGTTTCAAACTGCCACTCCCACCTCCCTATAAGCATTATGCATCTGCTGTTGCTTCCTTCTGATGGAAGATGCTTAACGCTTGTAGGGATGTGGTAGCAGCAGTTTCAAATGTGGCACAAGCCCCTCACGCCACCTGACATCACCTGGTCCGGTGGCAGGCCGGAGTTGCTATGAGCTGCCCAACTCACCTTCCACGCACGCATTGTTTTGGCCCTCCCTCATTGGTGCCAGTGGCTTTAATCATAAGTATGGAAGCAGGAAATAGTGCCAGCCCTGGCGGTCAGTAGTTTAACTCCTGATGACGATGGTGGAGCTAGCCATCGAAAGCTCAAGAATTTTGTTGGAATTGTCACAGCTTGAAAACCAAGAAGATTTTATTCAGTCATACCACCGCAAAAGACACCTCTTAGTGCCAACTGTCAATTTTCCTGCAAGTACTGCCCACCACCTACCAGTCTAATGGTGCCCCAGCTGCAATGAAATACACAGTAGTGAGTAGTATGGGACACAAGAATTTGGTAAATTACTGTGTATATTGTGGTTTTAACCTTGACTTGCTGATGCATTGTGCATCTCATCCCTCACATACCCACAGTGTTTGAGAAAGAGTACTTGTACAGTTTGTACAGAAAGTATGTAATAACCTTTTATCAAGGTATATTTTAACACAGTTTTGCTATTATAATGCACTTGTTATTACACTTAAATTTATCATTGTACAATCTGACATTGTATGAATGCATTCGCAGATCTGAAGATGGTAACCATACTTACCAAAACCGGTAATTGACAATAAAGGTTATTTAGAAGCGATCTTGGCTAACAAGTTCACCTTCTCTCAAGTAATTAATACAGATTGCCCCTTACCACTCAAGATAAGTAAACTAATGAAGTAACTGTAGTATTAGCATTTCTGTAGTATTCGTTTTTTTTAAAATTAAACATTAGGAATAAATAAGTAATATATAAATTTATTATTATCCAAAGAAAATGTGATTTGTACGGTCTATTTTAGCTTCTCAGATAACTGGCTATAACTGTGAAGGATATATACATATATAAAACAAAGATGATGTAACTTACCAAACGAAAGCGTTGGTATGTTGATAGACACACAAACACACACACAAAATTCAAGCTTTCGCAACCCACGGTTGCTTCATCAGGAAAGAGGGAAGGAGAGGGAAAGACGAAAGGATGTGGGTTTTAAGGGAGAGGATAAGGAGTCATTCCAATCCCTGGAGCGGAAAGACTTACCTTGGGGGGAAAAAGGGACGGGTACAAACTCGTGCGCACACACACACACACACACACACACACACACACACACACACACACACCCATCTGCACATAACAGACACAAGCTGTGTCTGTTATGTGCAGATGGGTGTGTGTGTGTGTGTGTGTGTGTGTGTGTGTGTGTGTGTGTGTGTGTGTGTGTGTGTGTGTGTGTGTGTGTGCGCGCGCGCGCGCGCGCTAATGTATACCTGTCCCTTCCCCCCCCCCCCCCCCCCCCCCCCCCCCCCCCAAGGTAAGTCTTTCCGCTCCCAGGATTGGAATGCCTCCTTATCCTCTCCCGTAAAATCCACATCCTTTCGTCTTTCCCTCTCCTTCCCTCTTTCCTGATGAAGCAACCGTGGGTTGCGAAAGCTTGAATTTTGTGTGTCTATCAACATACCAACGCTTTCGTTTGGTAAGTTACATCATCTTTGTTTTTAGATATATTTTTCCCATGTGGAATGTTTCCCTCATATATAATCAATGAATACATAAATCTTGATGCACCTCAGTACACCTACATCTAGTGGAGTCACAGTGAGCTGTGAACAACACAGAAACTCTGAGAAACTCTGGTCAGAAGGGTGTAGGTGGAAAGGGGGGGGGGGGGGGTGTAGAGAGAGAGAGAAAGAGAGAGAGAGAGAGAGAGAGAGAGAGAGAGAGAGAGAGAGAGAGAGAGTTCATCACTACTTTTGTCAGATATCACTGCAGAATAAACTACCAGTGTAAAAACTTGTGTGCTATCATGCCAATCCATGTTTTCGTCTACCTTGCACTAAGTTTTTGACTATTGGTTTTACTTCGATTTGAAAACATTTCTGTCTACTTTAATAAGATCACTTACCCCATTAAATTCATTTCCAAGCTGAGGCATCCGGACACCAGGACGAGGTCCTGCAGGGTAGCGAGGGCCCATGAATGGCTGTAACAAATAAAGGAACTCTTGGCAACACAGTCTCCAAGCACAATAAATTTTGAATGGTTTTTGAAACAGCAATCTGCTTCAGTGCTTATCCCTGAAATCAACCATTATTTTTAACAAAAGTGTAATTTTTTGATGTAACAACATCCTAGAAACAAAATATAAAAACATATTTTGTCAGAATATGTTAAAATATCTGCAAGCATCACATAAATCAGTGCTATTATACTTTTATTTCTAACTTACTTATATATGCTTGGAAAGTACAAGAACACGTTCTTCAAATAGTGCTACTTCAGTTTATAATTCCAACTGACACAACAGCAAAACTGTTTCATTTTGGCTAAATAATATATTGTTCCCAAAAATAAATTTACACACTATATTTGAGTCTAAAATTTTTTAAGATAAATATATCTTTCAGACCACAATTTCAAGTCGCACAGTTTTATGGGAGAAAAAATCTGCATTGGGTGAGGAAGGTACCATAGCATTACTTTTACCAAACAGATCAGCTAAGATTTTTGTATTTTTGTTTTTTAGTTCACTAATTAACTTTTTAATTTGCTCATACCAGAAACTGTTTATACACCAGATTAATAAATTTGTACACAGCAACTGGTGGTTCAAATGGCTCTGAGCACTATGGGACTTAACATCTGAGGTCATCAGCCCCCTAGAACTACATAAACTTAACTAACCCAAGGACATCACACACATCCATGCCCGAGGCAGAATTCAAACCTGCGACTGTAGCGGTGACGCGGTTCCAGACTGAAGCGCCTAGAACCGCTCGGCCACAGCAACTGAGAGTACATATATCAGACATAAGAGCATAAATGAAAATGGAGTGTTTAAATGATGATAAGAACTGCTCAGTCTACACAAAAGGCAGAAAAAATTTTTGCGCCACACTCATGACTTACACTGTAAGAGTTTATCTCAAACTTTTTTCTTAATACTCTTTTCATCACAGGAAATCACTGAATATGGTAAACCATGGAATGAAAGTAAAAGTAAATATCTATTTTCATTGCAGATCAGTAGAGTGCACTGTGTCACTGTGGCCAGTGTACACAGTTCAACAAGCCTCCATGCTTAGATGATGTTCTCACTGTCACTTTATTGCAATAATAGGTTTCCAGCACAAGAAATTGCCAACCAAATTTGCAATGTCATTCAAAACTTCAACCATTATCTTGTGACACAAAACATTGAAGATCAACATCTCAATGGGTGCCCACATTCAACAACACCAGTTGCTGATTACTACCAATTACATCTTATAACCCCTAGCAGAAAGAAACAGAAATGTGCACAATCTTGTGTCAACCCAGACAGTCTCCAAATGATCAATATGGTCTCTAGGCATCCATTGTGAAGTACAGTACCAACTGCCTGTTCTTTGCTGCATTACCCTGCTCCCCAGCCTAAGTCATGTCTTGGGTCAGTACCAGTCTTTTATCTGACTGAGTGTAATTTGAGAGTCAAGCACTATTGAAACAGGATACTTGAACCTATTGTCCACCCCTACAGTCAACATTTCGGTGATGGATTAATCTCTTAAAACAAAGCAGGCACATACTACATACACCTTGTGGGAATCTTCCTCCAAAAGGCAGGAGTCAACTGAATGGAACGACCAATGGTAACACGGTACTTTATGTTACCCAGCAGCAGATCTTGACTTCATAGATGTGCAGGGCTATGCTCTTTGAACAGATTACCTTTACTTTGGTTATGATTTTGTTAACATATCACAGTGAAGTTGCTACACACACACACACACACACACACACACACACACACACACACACACACACACACAAAACTGTAACAATGCAATCCTCAAACTATGCCTATGGAAGCAGCCAAATGCATATATGTAAATAGTCAGAATGTTATTGTACACAAATTTGAATAATGTGTAACACACTACTGTGATAAAGACATTCCATGTCATAAAAGTAATCATGATTAAGATTTATGCAAGATTTACCTAATCCATTCTTACTAACTATGCCAACCTCAATGACAGTGCCCAGCTTCCTGCAAAGAAATTTACAAAATCTGTTACTAAACATTACATAAAACATTCTAATCATACTCCTTGCTCAGATTACAAGAAAAGGGAGAACTGGTAAACACGGTGAGTGGAGCGTGGAGAAACAAATCTTGTTTGGTGAAAAACTAACGGCCAATTCCACTTTACACAACCACTTCTTCTATTTCACCAATACGATATATTCCAATTTTATGAATGTACTTCACATCCTGCATAAAAACATACTGTTATATTATGTTTCTTCTTCATGACATGTACTGTAAATTCATAATTAATTAACCAGAATTCAACACTGATAGTCTCCTAATATGCCAACAAAAAAATTACAGATTGAAATACACAAATAATTTGATCATTTATTTACAGATGTGGAAAACTACACAGATGCACTCACGCAGTAATTTCCTTTAACACTTCAACACATACACAACATAAGAGTATGATTAAACCAGTTTTTATAAATTACAGAAACACCACAAAAGTAGTAACAACTGAAAAACTACTGTGTCTGCAGTATCCAAAGCCTCCGCCTCTGACCGTGGCTACCCCCATACACATATGGAGCAACAAGCTGGTTGTGCTCCTGCTCTGCAGGGGACACTCCCTCAGCAGATCCAGATATCAACAGTTCAGCAGGCACAGTGTATCAAGCACAACAAGGTGGATTAATTCCTAAACATGTGATTCTTTTTTGAAGTACAACTCCAGCTGGCACCAAAGAAATTTGCAGCACTAGCTTCACCATTCACCAGACGAGGCGCCAGCCACAAGACCAGTGGCGCACACATTCCTGACAACAGCACCACTAGATAGAGTATTACTTCATTTTTGCAAATGATGTGCTATGCAAGAATCAAGCAAATATCACTACAATGTGTGTGTATTTAGGAAGGCCACTCTCAACCAGTTCAGTTCACTAAGCCAGTGCAAACAGTTCCAATGCACAACAATCACCAGGATCTACTCCTGACAGTTCCAGCAGCTGTCCAATCTGGAAGGCACTCACTGTAGGCACTACAAGCAGCCAACTGTCTGCCAGGAAACTTCGTCTCCCCGAACATAGCCTTATTTGTGACCAGTGCTCCGAAACTGGTATTCTTGTGTGAAACTTAGACTCAACTGTGCTCACAAGGGAACCTCCCCATCGCACCCCCCTCAGATTTAGTTATAAGTTGGCCCAGGGATAGGCCTTGAAAAACTGAACACAGATCAATCGAGAAAACAGGAAGAAGTTGTGTGAAACTATGAAAAAAATAAGCAAAATATACAAACTGAGTAGTCCATGTGCAAGATGTGCAACATCAAGGAGAATCTGAGCTCAGGAGCGCCGTGGTTCCGTGGTTAGCGTGAACAGCTGTGGAACAAGAGGTCCTTGGTTCAAGCCTTCTCTCGAGTGAAAAGTTTAATTTTCTATTTTCAGACAGTTATCAAAGATCAGGCACTCAGACATAATCAACTTCGCTCTCCAAAATTCCAGGACATGTTCAGATTTGCTTGGACATATGCAGGATTTGACGGTCTACACACGGAAATATTTGAAAACGTAATAAACGTGTTTTGACAGAGCACAGGGAAAACTGTGCGACTGTGAAACTGTTGCATTTATTTGTTGCAGTTTATGTGACAAACTCTTATGTTTTCATCACTTTTTTGGAAGTGTTTATCACATCCACAAGAAAACCTATATCGGGCAAGGTAGAAGAATCTTTTTACACATTCGCCAAGTGTGCAAGTTAGGTGGGTCGACAACATATTCCTGTCATGTGACGCACATGCCGTCACCAGTGTCGTATAGAATATATCAGACGTGTTTTCCTGTGGAGGAATTGGTTGACCTATGACCTTGCGATCAAATGTTTTCGGTTCCCATTTATAACTAAATCTCAGGGGGGTGTGATGGGGAGGTTCCCTTGTCAGTAGTTGCCATCATTATACAAAGGAATGGATTTTGATTTTTCATCAGTAAGTGCCAGTGCTTCATCAACTTGGGCTTTATTATCCTGACTGTCAACAAGTTCAGTTACTCCAGTCATTGTGATTCCTTCTGTGGAATTTCTTCTGTTTCAAGCATTTGTACATGTACAGAGACTAAATATTACTGTTTATCAAGCATTAACGGTTCTTCCTGTTTTCTCGATTGATCTGTGTTCAGTTTTTCAAGCCTATCCACTGTGTCAATTTATAACTAAATCTGAGGGGGTGTGATGGGGAGGTTCCCTTGTCAGTAGTTGCCATCATTATACAAAGGAATGGATTTTGATTTTTCATCAGTAAGTGCCAGTGCTTAATCAACTTGGGCTTTATTATCCTGACTGTTTTGCAGTGCGGTGGCAAAACACAGACAGTAAACTTATTACAGTGAACAGAGACATCTATGAATGAACGGACAGACCGTAACTTTGCGAAAATAAAGAAAGTAAAATTTTCACTCGAGGGAGGACTCGAACCAAGGACCTCTGGCTCCACAGCTGCTCACTCTAATCACGGGACCACGGCGCCCCTCAGTTCAAGTTGTCCATAATGTTGCTTATGTTGCGCATGGACTACTCAGTTTGTATATTTTGCTTATTTTTTCATAGTTCCCCACAACTTCTTCCTGTTTTCTCGATTGATCTGTGTTCAGTTTTTCAAGCCTATCCACTGTGTCAATTTATAACTAAATCTGAGGGGGGTGTGATGGGGAGGTTCCCTTGTCAGTAGTTGCCATCATTATACAAAGGAATGGATTTTGATTTTTCATCAGTAAGTGCCAGTGCTTAATCAACTTGGGCTTTATTATCCTGACTGTCAACAAGTTCAGTTACTCCAGTCATTGTGATTCCTTCTGTGGAATTTCTTCTGTTTCAAGCATTTGTACATGTACAGAGACTAAATATTACTGTTTATCAAGCATTAAGTTGTGGTACAATCTGTTTGTTATTGTGTGACACTGGTAGTCAAGAGGTGTATCTTGCATTTTTGGATTGAAATAAAAATAAATGCTACCTGCACACTACCTCAGACAATCAGTTATTGAGTGTGTGCTATTAAGTAGGACAAATCTGTATCAATTTGATAGAACTCAGCCACAAGGTAGCATAAATGACATGGCATAAACATAACATGAGAAGAACTCAAGCAGTAAATGTCTGTCTAATTGTAGAAAATGTTTGGGGGTGGGGAAACAGAGTATAAATAGTCCATTAAATTTCAGGCATGCAGCCATGCACATAAAATTTCTTCCACTGATATTTTGGCCACATATCTTCCGACCACTCTCAGAGTGAGTTACAAGACTGACGACAAGGTGCCAAGTGCAGCCTTATATGCTCCACCACGGTGGTACAGCGCTTACGTGTCACAGACGCTGGTCGTCGGCAAAGAGATACGCTTACACATGCGCCGCCGGTGGTGAAGGCATACAAACATTCAATTTTCTTATCAATGTATGTTCAGTACTGGGCTTACATGTCACAGGTGCTGGTCGCTGGCAAAGAGATATGCTTACACATGCACCGCCGGTGGTGAAGGCATACAAACATTCGATTTTCTTATCAAAGTATGTTCGGTGGCAGTGACACCATGACGACTTCTCTGCAGTTTAATTACCCCACGATCCAGATTCCATGCTTTGTCCAAATTAAAACCATTATCTCTATTTACTAAATTATTAGCTAATCTAATCTCTATAGCTTCCTTGAAGAAAGAATCCCAAAAGGAAGAGGTGAATGTTACAGTCTATCCCTGTAATTCATGGAATGCCTTGTATCAATACAATGTTCAGTTACAGCTGACTTGTCTGGCTGTGATAAGTGTGTGTATCTTCGATGTTCCACACATCTCTAATGAACAATGCATGTTGTTTGACCTGCAGATAACTTCTCACATTTTTTGCAAGGAATCTGACACACACCCGCCTTACGAAGCAATAAATTGTCCTTTACAGAGCCGAATAAACCTGTTACCTTTGTGGAAGGCTGGAAGACCACCTTAACACAGTGTTTCTCGAGAATACGGCCTATCTTCGAGGAAAGAGCATCCACATGGGGCAAAAATGCACTTGATTTGAAGGAATTACTATCTTCTTCCCAATCACATACCTGCACTTTAGATTTTATATTGAATGCTTTACGAATTTCTTGCAGAGAAAATCCATTTAAAAATACTCTTGAATGTGAGCTCTTCTTGTAGATTATCTTTATCAGATATATAGTGTGCCCTATGCACTACGGTCTTAAGGACACCTATGGTCTGTCAAGGGTGATGGCAGCTACAGGCATGTAAATATAGATTTGTATGTGTTGCTTTATGATATACGACATGTCCTAAAGTGCCATCAACTTTACGGTGAACAACAACATCCAAAAAGGGGAGACAGCTGTCTTTTTCTATTTCCATAGCAAATTTGATACTAGCATGGATAGAATTCAGATGCTCAAGAAATCAACGTAATTCATCCGTCTCGTGTGACCATATTACACATGCTTATCACATCCAGACAAGTCATCTGTGGTTGAATTGATACAAGGCATTCCATGAACTACAGTGATGTGAAAATTTTAACATTTACCTCATCCTTTTGAGATTCTGTCTTCAAGGAAGCTTCAGAGATTAGGTTAGCTAATATTTTAATAAATAGAGATAATGGTTTTAATTTGGACAAAGCATGGAATCCGTACCTTGGGGTAATTAAACTGCAGAGAAGTCATCATGGTGTCATTGCCGCCGAACATACATCGATAAGCAAATCTGATGTTTGTACGCCTTCACCTCAGGCAGCATGTGTGTAAGCATATCTCTTTGCCACCAACCAGCGTCTGTGACCTGCATGCGCAGTTCTCCCCCGATGGAGCTTGTAAGGCTGCACTTGGCACCTTGTCGTCAGTCTTGGGACTCACTCTGAGGATGGCCAGACAACACACGGCCAAAATACCAGTGTGGCACCTTGTCGTCAGTCTTGGGACTCACTCTGAGGATGGCCAGACAACACACGGCCAAAATACCAGTGGAAGAAATTTTATCTGTGTGGCTGCATGCCCAAAATTTAATGGACTACATTACGCCTTGAGAAGTTGAAAATGCACAGGAGTATAAATGCTGTACAACCCATTTGCCTAGTGAGCAACGTATGAAGGGCAGGGCAGGGGAGTGTTAATGTGCCAAGAGTCATAGGCAAGAGACTGTATGTACCACATGCATGATAGGTCAAACTAGAATTCACTACAGAATACTATTAGTGGGACCAAAGTGAAACATTCTCAGTTCAGTACAAAGACTGTGTCAATATGATTACCACTTTTTCATTACATCGGTACATGTTTCATGTAAACTTAACTTCAGCTCTACATGCAAAACAGTTTTGTTTCTATTGATTTTTAACTGTAACTGTGTGGTTTCATTTGAAGTAGATTGACTGAAGTACAAAGCCATAATAAAATTCTTTGTTTCACATGATTTGCATATACGTAAATATTTCTTGGAAGGTTTTGGATTATGCACTCCTACTTTATGACCAAATAAAAATTGGGCAGCTGTGATCAAAATGTGACTATACTTTATTTGCACAAAGGACATTCAATTACAACAACAAATGAACACAAGAAAGCATACAATATGTCTGAAATATCTTTCTTCGGGACAATGAAAGGGTATCTCATAGCCAGAAAATCATGAAATCCTAAGAACAATTATTACATACAACTCACTAATTTGGTACCATCTGACTACTGTCTGTCACCACATTTAAAGAAATTTAGAGGCAGAAAATGTTCTGAATTCACTGAAGATGTTCTAGTAGCCAGAGATGGATATTTTGTACCCTTACATAATCACACTACTGATAATGAGTCTGCTCACTATAAAAACAATGAACAAAGTACATGGACCTTTGGACGTGGACATTTCTTGTTACCAACTGACATGAGAAAGACACTAGCATTTGCTCTATGAATATTTGAAAGAGAAACGTAATAGGCTATGCCTTCACCAAAGAGATGGAGAGGAAGATTACCTGCTAAAATATCTAGTGCTGATTTAGAAAGAGGTCGGTGCAATGTAAAAAAGTTGGCACATCTTTTATATAAGAATCACAATCTCCCAATGTCAGGCCATAAAAGTTTTATTTTACTTACTGCAAAATGTGTGGCCATACATACTGTTCATGTAAGTGTTTTATTGGCATTCAAAACACTGGTGCTTCCAACTTAGCAGCATATGGCATACACTCTTACTTGATCCTTTGTCAATTATACTAAAACTAATATACTTGCACCCCTCAACACAAGCAATTTTTGTTTCAATGAATACCAGAACACTCACCACCCTGCATTACATACTTGTCAAACGCATTATACATCACAAGCAGAATAATACCAAGAATGATAAGCCCAAGAATCATTACTGGAACATGTGATGCAATCATTTATCATCTATACAAGCCTCAATGGAAGTGAAATCCAGCACACACACATTTCTTTAGAGTACTGCAAACACATCTTATGGGATTCAGCTCAGTATATTGAGTTACCTTACGGGGCACTGAATCTTCTACTGTTTGAGATGTTCTACGTGACTGAGTGGTGGTGTGCTACATGAAGTCTTCATATATCTTTAAATGTACACACAAACCACCTCCTCATACACGGGCACTGCCTTTACCAAAGGTATCAATTTCACAGATGTTTGATAGCTATCAACCCACTTCTGTTACATCAAAAGATGACCAACTTCAATTACAAATGAATATGATATGTGATATAGTCTCAAGTATTTTAGGCATAGCAGAACAATGACAAAAGTTGTCCAAGGATGGCATATGTTGAGCAGATTGTACCTGTTCAGACAGCCAACAAATATATGGTTGGCAAACCCTTCTTTGTTGCACTCACACAACAGGGATGACGCTATGCCAGTATGATGTAGATGTTTCCTATAGCAGCAGTTGTTGCCTGAAAGTATGTTCTAGTGTTCTTGAATCTTTTGGAGCACTGTCATTTCTGACACCAGAACTTAGTCATCAGCACCAGTTTAATTATAGTGTAATATCTGTATTTGTATTTGAATCACTCTTGCCATTTTGTGTGCCACTTTTCTTGGAATACCAGTTCAAGGATGTTAAAGACCTCTGTGGTTGGTAGTCTTCTATGTTCCCTCTCTCTTTTGTAAGTAGCTGCAGTAGCTGGATTGTCTGCTGTTTCATTTCCCAGAATGCCACAGTGAGCTTTTTATGCAGCACGCTAACACTAGTTGTGAGCTCTGGTATCAAGTTTGCAATGTCATTTGCCACTAGATGATTGCTCCATCCACTGTAGAGGTATCTCTGTTATTCCAGTGATGACCTGGAATTGTAGGAAGTAACAATCTGATCATCTAGATACCTATCAGCATTCAGTGGCGGTCATTGTACAACCATAATTTCAGCTGTCAATCTTTATGTCCTTAGACAGCATGAATTTCTAATCCCTGTGACACTCAGTAGCCAATCATCTCTCCCTTCCAATGGCTTCACAAAGGGTGGACTGTAATTATACTGGAGTTGAGGTATTTTTTAATAGCAACAAATCCCCACCACCAGCAAATTTAGAGCCCTGATCTATTCTTTGCTAAATAATGCCAAATGACACATTTTCATTACAAATTATTTTCTAGTTCTACTAAAACTAAAAGGATTAACATTTAAACACCTGCCTCTCTTCATCTGAGGCTTGGTATGCATCCAATCTGTCAAGGGCTCTTCATCACAGTTCCTTCAGTAAATGACCTCTATATGCCAGGTGTCTTCTCCCACTCTCATGTCACTAACAGTCATCATACTTCCAAACATATGGTTGTCTGCTATGTAAGGATTGCAGTGCCACTGCTTTTGATGTGCACATTTTGTGCTCCACCACTCCACTAATAACACAGTAACGTAGACTGGAAATGGCAAGGAAAGCGTTTCTGAAGAAGAGAAATTTGTCAACATCGAGTATAGATTTAAATGTTAGGAAGTCGTTTCTGAAAGTATTTGTATGGAGTGTAGCCATATATGGAAGTGAAACATGGATCATAAATAGTTTGGACAAGAAGAGAATAGAAGCTTTCGAAATGTGGTGCCACAGAAGAATGCTGAAGATTAGAAGGGTAGATCACATAACTAATGAGGAGGTATTGAATAGAATTGGGGAGAAGAGGAGTTTGTGGCACAACTTGACTAGAAGAAGGGATCGGTTGGTAGGACATGTTCTGAGTCATCAAGGGATCACCAATTTAGTATTGGAGGGCAGCGTGGAGGGTAAAAATCTTAGAGGGAGACCAAGAGAGGAATACACTAAGCAGATTCAGAAGGATATAGGCTGCAGCAGGTACTGGGAGATGAAGAAGCTTGCACAGGATAGAGTAGCATGGAGAGCTGCATCAAACCAGTCTAAGGACTCAAGACCACAACAACAATGGAAACACATGAATTTTATATAATCACACTTCTTTAAGTAACAACTACTATCAACAGATTTCTCTCCCCCACCTCACTCACCTCTACTAATGGCAGAATTTAGAACTACCAATCCTCATAACCCAGAAAAAGGTCTGCCCAGGGAGTACACTGTTTTTATGCTCACTACTAGTGCAATGTCTTTCAGCTGAAGATATCATCAGAATTTTTTATGGAAGGAGGCCTTGAGAAACTAGTCAAATGTTTTCTCAAATGGTTGAGTATCAGACACATACATGCTGAGCCCTCACTAAGTGACCAAGGATGCATAAGTGGTTACTGGAATCCTATTGCCAAAAACAAAGGGAATGTATGTATCTAACAGATCTCTAACAGAAAAGTTAATGGTCAGCCTGTAAGGTTTCTACTATGCTTATCACCGCATGGAAACAGTACAGCAACGATTTTTTGTTTACAGTTATCATATACTGCCAGTGTTTACTCCAGAAATTGACTAATTTTTGAGAAAATAATATCTTTGGCATGAATGCGAATTTACACTAACTGTAGATGAGAAACTAACTGCTTGCTAAGTATATTTATCAATCTACCAATAGAGAATACACAACTTGATACACTATATACAAGATATCCAGCCATTTTTAAAGACTTTTATCATTACAATACATGAATTAGTTTAAGAATTTTCTTCTTTATCAAAAGTAATCTACATTTGAATCATTTCATATCTTTAGCTAACACAAAAGTGCTTGAAAAGAATCACTCTGATCCTTTTATGGAACTGCATCCAAAATTACAGAATACTTCTTTGTGTTTCCTGAGTAGCATCATAACTGCCTACTTTCAGATTGAACTTCATGGAATAACCAGAAATCCTCTGTCATCAAGACAGCTGAGTATGCAGAAAGATCAAAGATTGTGATTACTTTCCTGGCCAACACATCCCATGAATACATTTGCTCTGTGATCTTATGTATCGTCGTAGACTAAGCAGTAACCCTCCTCTGAACTTTTAACTCCAATTCAAAAGATTCCCACTTCAAATGATTGTGAACACAAAAATAATTATCAGAATTCAGTTTCTTTTTATTTTCATAGAAACTTCTTATGACCAATGTCTTTACAATTGAAGCAAGCATTTGGTAGCATTTTTCTTGCATCTTTTGCACACCCATTTTCTATGATTCCCTTTTTTTTTTTTTGGCTCATACACATTGCACTGCTGTTTTGTGGGTGACTCATAATGGAGAGACCATTTCTTGTCCCTCTTTACAATCAACTTTTAAGATTTTTCCACTTTGTCTTGAAATGGTCCATTCTTAAACATTTTTTATTACATTAGCAAAAAACTATACATAGGTATAAAAATTTTGTTGACACTACTTAGAGAATTACCAAAAGCTCCCCAATGATCTTACATAAATGTGTCCTGTCTAATGGAATAGATTTCATGCAATTTCTTCACTTTTTTTCTTCAGTGCGATTTCTTCAAAACTCTGGTGCTTGTGGATGGTCCTCACTATCCTCCTTTGCTATTACTGAAGAGAACCATAACAGCGAGTTACTTTCTTGGTCTTCTTATAACTTGAATGACGAATTGCTCTTAGTGAGTGTGAACATACTTGGGGTCAGGTTCATCACATAGTTAAAAACTTTCTCTGCAGCTAGAATCCAGTATTTCACAATGAGACAGGAACAACACACTAAACCATAGCTCTTCAGTCATGGTTTGAAAAACATGGTAAATAAATTCATCATTTACCCTAACCACTATAATCATCTGATGACAACAGTACTGCCGGCCGGCGTGGCCGAGCGGTTCTAGGCACTACAGTCTGGAACCACGCGACCACTACGGTTGCAGGTTCGAATCCTGCCTCGGGCATGGATGTGTGTGATGTCCTTAGGTTAGTTAGGTTTAAGTAGTTCTACGTTCTAGGGGACTGATGACCTTAGAAGTTAAGTCCCATAGTGCTCAGAGCCATTTTTTGAACAACAGTACTGAGGTATTACTGCAAGAAGCAGACCTACCTTGCTTCTTTGTCTTCTTGAAACCATAACTCTGACTTTGCAACACAAATTATAGAAGAATTAGCCCAAAACAAAATGTTTGTACACTTTAGTGGAGTATAAATTGTGAGATGAATAGAAGTGAAACACTAGATACCTACATAAGGATCTGTGTGAGCCTCAATTTCCGTTGTTGGCTTATCACTATTGCTTCCCGTGAATATCGCTAAGGATGATTTACAAACAGCTTTAATTATTAAAATAATTACTCACTTTTAAAAACACTGTTTAAATCTATAATGATGCTTTTGACTGAATGCAGGTTTGTGAAAAACCACACAAATGATATACAAAACTTTAACAGCTGGTTTATCACAACTTATAGCTGATAACAGATATTCTTTAATTACATTTTTTGTTGTTCTAGAGACTGGTAATTGTTTTGGCTATACTCCTTACTCAAAATCACAACACTATTTCTGCAACACCTTTTGTGCATATTATTGGTCACATATTTCTTCTGGTGTCTGTAATTTGATTTCACAACTCTATAAAACCTTTTATTTATTATACTACAAAAAAGTAAAATATAGGCAAGTTTCTTTAAGTAAATGATTCTGTTAAAACATGGGGGAAAAGCAGAATAGGAAGTGACAAGTGATGCAAGAGTTAAATATTTATCATCTGAAGTACAAACTTTTTTATCACCTGAAGTACAAACTTTTCAGTACTTGCTAAGTAAGTTGATATGTGGTAACACATGGCAATTAATAATACTGCTGGTAACTAACGCAGAAGGTACAATGAAACAACACAGCTTACAACAATAACTAACATCAGCATTGTGAAAGAAATAACAGTATTAGTTTTATTCAGTCACTGTCACTGAAAAACAATAAATAAGAAATAATTGTTCACATAACTTGCGGCAACGAACCTAGGTGACACCTTTGACAACCACCAATATTTTGAAAGGTGTGCACCCTGTTATTTTCAAAGCACAAACATAGGAATGAGGTGTTGTGCAAGGGAATTTAAAATCCTGGTTTGCAGAGCATATCCAGAAGACAAAATGAACATAAACACAGGCGCGCACCCCCCCTCCAACTACACACACACACACACACACACACACACACACACACTGTATACACTAGCACCCCACCACCCAACCAATGATGAAATGATGAGAGGGATAGCATTTGAATTACTGAGATTTCAGTAAGTTCTGATGTGGCCTCTCTTTACTTGCATTCGCACAGTTTGCTATGGTTAACAGAGGTCCCTATTAAGACATATGTTGACTTCCATTTACTTTTTATTCATTAAACAATACTATTAACAGATGGATGGAGTTGTGATAGCAATTTGTTTGCGGAAGACTTTGAGGAACATGCCCTGGAGCCAGTGGCATTGAAACTAGTGTGTTTTTTCAAATATATAGAAGATACTTTTGTTGTCTGACCTCATGGTTGTGATTTAAATGGCTTTTTAGAACATCTGAATTCAATCCGCCCAAACAGCTGTTTCACAATGGAGATGAAAAAGTATGGTATCCTTCCCTTTCTTGATGTGCTAGTGAGGAAGAAGTTAGATGGTACACTGGGATACAGTCTTTATAGGAAGCCAACTTACACAGACTGATATCCACAGGCTAACAGTCATCACCATCCAGATCAGCATGAAGCAGTACTTCGTACCTTGGTTCACACAGGGCCCACATCATGTGTGAGCTTTTCAGCTGTGTTAGCCCATCTAAACGTCATCTTTCGTCAGAATGGTTGTAGTGAAAGACAGATCATTGCGCTACTGACTAACTGTGCACCGAGGGAGAGATGATAACACCACGGTGGCACCAATGAATATGGCCATTTTGCATTACACAGGAATGATTTCCAAAAGGGCTGAAATATGATGTGAAATACATTTTCTGATCACCATCCATGATAGGGCCCTCTTAGGATCCATGAAGGATGATCTTTGTTTGTGTAAAGTGGGTGTCTATCATATTTTTTGCACCTGTAGAATGTCATTTATTGTCCATCAGGACCATGGAGGACAAGTATACTGAGCATGTGTATCACACATGCTTACAACAGCTGAGCAAATCTACTACTGCAGACCATTACCTTGTTACCAATCATACTATCGAATGTAACATGGAGATTCTTGCACGTCCTGCCAGCTACTGGGATGGTGTTATTAACTAAGCAGTTGAAATAAAACTAGCAAGTGACCTTATAAAGAAAGAGTGACATTTTTTATTAAATTGTGAATAGAATCTTGCTCTCTCCCATGACAAGAAACAGAGGAATGAAGTTAATGCTACCTTACCAGTTGGTTATTAATTTTCACTATCTGTAACTTCTGAGGTTAATCATCTTTAGTTATGTGGTGGTGCTAACATTTCCAATGTGTGTGTGTGTGTGTGTGTGTGTGTGTGTGTGTGGTGTGTGTGTGTGTGTGTGTGTGTGTGTGGCGCGCACGTGTGAGCACTTGTGTTTGTTGGTAAAGTGAGAGAGTGTAACTTGAGTAGCAGCAATCATTCATGCAGAACTGTCTCCATTAATGTGAATTTGATATGACACATACGTAAACACTCTTGCACTAGTAGTTCGGAATTGTAAATTTCACAAACAGTTTTACTGAAGTGAAAAAAATGTGCATTAAAATATTCTTTGTAAGGAAGATTGTATCAATAGGTCTAGGTCTCTGTTTCTTAACAAAGAAATTTGACCTACAACATATGACACTATTTAGTCTGTGGAAAAATAAGCAACCATAGTATCCTGACTCCCAAAGCTATGCAAAACACCAGTATAATTCTAACAACCTTTCCTCACTATGGTCCTGAGATGTCATCCGACAGTGTGTGTAGCGTGTGCAGTGACTGGAAGTGATACATGAATAAACAGGGTAGCACAAGCTTTTTACATTATTAAGTGACTTCTTTGCAAAACTATTGTACACTGGGTATAAACCAAATGAGGTAAACTGTTTTAAACAGACTGGCCTGGTATTCAGGAGGATGGAGGCTCCAGTCTCTATCCAGTCACACTGATTTTCTGTGGTTTCTCTAAATTACTTCCGTCAAATGCCAGAATGGTTCCTACAATAAGGCCACATCCAAGTGTATGTCCCACTGTAGTTAAACCACACCTGTAAGTATGTAAATGGTTGCAGTTATGTTATTTTAAAATATCATTTGTAAATACTATTGCCAAACAAACTGCAACTTGTTTCCTCCTCAATGGTGAACATCCTACACTAATGGAGCTACAATGAGTCCAATAAAATGGCTTCCCAAGAAGAAGAGTAACATGCAACACCATTTCTAACAGACTGAGTTGAAGGCAATTTAAGGTGTACATCTTACGGGTAAGTACTGACTAGTGTTTCTGTCTCTTTATGTGTAACATATTTTTTATTCAGGAACAAAACACCAGTTTACTGAATTACAAGACTATTCATTCGAGTTTTGCATATTACCTACCTATCCGAAACTTGAAATAAAAGCTTCAATTGCACAAATCAAACAATTTCCAAAATTTTGGTTGTGTGTTTTCAAGTTTACAGAAACAGATGGTGAATACTTAGAAAAAGAGCACATGCAGCACTGATATTCTGTGCCTCTGATGCATTGTTACCACAGGGAAATAGTTCATCTGCACAAACAAAGGCAGTGTCACCACCTAAAAATCAAAATTTTGGAACTGTATGAAAGTTTTTTAGTCCTGGAATATGGATAAAAAAACGCAACTAAACACAAATACAAAGAAATACACTAGGTCCTGTCAAAGGAGAATCTTTGGTTTAATTGGGCTGAATTGCTACATAAACAGTGTACTCTGTATGAAAATCAGGTGTGTTATAAAAGTATACAATATAGAATCTGGTATGCACAACATAAGAAGTAGGTTTATCAAGGGTATCCAAACTGTTAAGTCAGAATTTTTCATTTGAATATGCTTAGTGGACAGAAAGGGCACTCTATTGTTCTATAAATACAAATGGTACAGTTTGTGGGATGTCCATATGATATTTTTCATATTACAGTTCATCAAAATGTAAACTAAACACTATGCAGTCACCACCAGATGGTACCAATTTCTTAGAGTGTGAGCATTGCATCACGTAACATGAGAGCAAATAGCATGTGTCTACATTTTCTAAGAGATCTAACAAGGGAAATCAGAAGCAATGTTGACCGAGCTTTGGGCTCTTGTTACTTATTTCCTTGAGACTTTGTGACCATGAACAACATGGAAATATCATCTCCCACAGTAAATGAACAAATATTAAAAACATTAAAAAACCTGTCATTGACCATTAAATGGTGGCTAATGGCAAGCACAATAAGGAATGACATTTGTTTTATGTAGCTCCATACATTTCCTCTTTCTAAGACCTAGCGAAAATCAAAGTTGGAGAAATCAATTCAGTATAAGGTTACTGAATAAGAAACAACATGCTGCTTGTGAATTTGTCTAGCTCTGGTTTCTGTGGGCAAGAACATTCGATTTCTAACAGAGTAAACACATAATGAGAAACAGATTTTACAATCATTTTTCTCACTTTCAGTTCACTCATCAACATTAATCATCATGTGAAATGAACATTTCACCTGAGGAAGATAATGAAGATAATAATGTGCCAGCTTTATAATTAATTATTCGTCATTACGAACATGATATCATACGAGCTGAGAAGCAATGCACCGAACCACGCTATGGCGGGTTAAGTGTTTCATGTGAATGAAGATTTAGTGTTTCAGAACAGTGTGAAGTCCCATGTGACTAAAACAACAGTGTGAAATCACACAACTAGTGAAGGTAGGCATGGAGGACAGGCAACAGTTTACATTATCTGGCCCTATAAAAGGAAACAAAGCACTTTGATGGCGGTGGGGGAGAGGAGGGGTCCAAGCAATTGGTTGGAGCAACATCAAAGAATTGTTTAAGAGGCAACTGTTAGTCATAGTCACATATTTCAGCTTATATGAGTAAGTCAGAATAGCTTCAGCATTACACCACAGTAATTTTTAGCTGGTCAAGTTTGACTGCTGTGGAACTGTGTGTTTCCTACAAAATTTATTGCTTGAAATCCACTGTTAATATGACATACACTTTTTCTCATTGAAACATGCTATTCCTTCACACCTTTCTTCCCCCTCTCTCCCTCCACCATGTTACCAAGGTAAGGATTACCTGAGAAGCAAATGTGGAAATATGAGAATAATATGCTTCTCAGATACAGTCATCATGATACCTAAGAGAAAAATTCTCTCTTAATCTGTAAACATCCTTTTCTGTCCATGATAGTGTCACAATTACCATCATTTACTAGAATATTACATTACAATAAATATACTCTTGTGATTCATTTTGCAAGTATGAGCTCAGGAAATTTAATTTCATAGTGCTCCCCTCTCAAACATAATCAATGTACCAGCTTACCCTGCTACTAAAATCAGTTTTTCTGCTAGGCAAAATGGTCTGCGCACTTCCAAATAAGCCAAACTCACCTCTTACTTGAGGACAGGATATGCTTGTCAGAATCCAGTATTAAGAGGAAGTGACAGAAATAATACCAGTTTGAAAAATCAGTACCAATGTATCGATCAGGCCCAGTTGGAAGTAGCAACTAAGGGTCCCCTAACAAGGTTACAGTGAAGACTAACATATTGGGGCATATGGAAGCACACATCTCCAATATGACTCACAGGGGGAGGGGGGGGGGGGGGGGGGGGGGGAGCAGCAGCTCTATTTGTCAAGCTGGTGGAACTCAAGGATATTAGTATAGCAACTGTGATGCTACCTGTTGGCATGGTCAGTATAGCTTTAATGGCTTCAGTTCTGTCATGTGGATGGTAACAGAGAAGAATCACATCATTCTTCCCTAGTATACACAGCTCCCTGCTAAAATTGTTATGGTTGTCTCCTGGATGAAATATTCTGAAGATAAAATAGTTCCAAATTTGAATTTCTGGACAGAGATTGCTCAGGTGGAAGTATTAGACAAAAAGAGAATGTTAACTGCAGAGGGTCAAAGTATTGTTAAAATACTAACACAGTGTGGAAATTACAAAACGTGAAGGTAGAAATGGAAGAGAATGCATACTAATATTTCAGGTTTCAGTAAGATGTGATGGCAACAAAGTTTTTAAGGTAGCTGGGAAACCGAGTAAAGGGTTATATGCAGAAAACACAAATAACATTGACAGTGTAATTCAGTGGATATCAAATACATATTGAGTCATATTGCTATGTTTTGCCAACCTAGGCAAGAAGTGAAAAATGATGTCCCCACTTTTTTTACAACCATCGGTCTCCCTGATACCCCTCCTTCTCCTCCACCACCACCTACATCCAATGGCACAACAATGCAAATCTATTATATTTTAAATCATTAGACTAAGGTGACCAGACATCCTCATTTTCTGGGGACATTCCTCAGTTTTCATGCTTTGTTCTCAATTCCTTTGAAACTAACTGAGGACAACAAATGCCTTCAATTCCGTATTTTTTGTCCTTAATTTTTGAAATTCCCCAAAATAATTTAAATTGGAAGAATATGCTTAACATTTTAAATTAGTACTCAACTGCATATACCAGTGCAACCAAATTTGGCTTCAATGACTTAAATTACTTATTTTATTTAATTGCACAAAAACAGACTAATAAACGTGTGGAACTATTTTCTGGTGCGAATGAATTTTTTGCAGTGGCTCTTTCCCTTCACTGGAGTGAGTGGCCCTAAATTAGAGATGGGCAACTGCTTTTAGTCAATCAAATTGCTCATGATGATCGCTAAACTCTAATTTT
This sequence comes from Schistocerca serialis cubense, assembly GCF_023864345.2. Lineage (NCBI taxonomy): Eukaryota > Metazoa > Arthropoda > Insecta > Orthoptera > Acrididae > Schistocerca > Schistocerca serialis. Next base: position 480,703,801 of record NC_064640.1, read on the forward strand.
TTTAACATTTTGTTAACTAATTTTTTTTATTAAACTGTTTCTTCAAGAAAGTTACTGGACTTGAAACATTTCTTCTTCTGTAAAGTAAATTTTTAGCCTCAGATTTTTTCCTTGTCTAGTCTCAGACACTCAGAGACAGACTTACAGACAAACACCAACGCATTTTTATGTATGGGTAGATTAACTGCACTTACCTTTTACTCCTTTCAAATATGCCAAAAAAACTACAAAACCTAGCTTGTGAATACATGATTAATTATCCACAGGAAATAACAGTAGAACTAAAAACATCAACAGTATCACTGATACTTGAGAAATGATCTGCAGAGACCAAAACAAAACAAGGGACTGCAACCCAGAGCACATGCCCCATTCCAGCACATGACAGAGATGAATCAAGGTCATGTTTGTTTCTGCTTTTTACTCAGTAGCACCTCCTTTAGTTTTGAAACAGGTAGAGGCAATGCGTTCACTTTCATCAAAATAAGTCATGACTTATTAAGTAGCTGTTCCATATGCTTTTGAAAACAATTTGGTGTTTTAATTTTTCCTCTTTTTAATTTTCCCTCCTCATTTACCCAGTTTTTTTTTTGGTCTGAAATTAATTTTTTCTGCTCTTTGCACCCCAAAAATTTTTCTACCCTAGGTGGCAACCTGGTCTTGCCTAATGGTAAAAATGACACTGCACACACTGTAATCATGCAAGTATACACACCAAAGGATGCACCTGACAGTGAAACTGAAGAGGAAAGTGATAACATTGTTGACCTCATAAAATATATCAAGGAGCATGAGAATTTAATTACAATGGGGTACTTTAATGCAGTTTTAAGTGAATGTAAGGAACAGAAAATAATGTGAGACTTTGGTTTTAGCAACAAAACAAGAGAGGAGAAAGATTAATAGAGTTCTGTGCTGGGCATGAGTTAGTCCCTGCAACTACACTTTTCGGTAGAATTAAGTACACATGGAAGATATCGTGGCATCAGATGATATTAAAATGCCTATTTTTTTTTTAAACAAAAATTCAGTACTCGGGTTAAGAATTGGACGAGTTATACAGCGCTAGCACTGTTAGTAAGGTATTGGTGTGGTATAGGTTAAAGAGGCTGAAAAGTTTGATCTACAAAAGTTCAAGAAATTAGAAACTGCCTGCCCTGGAAGAGAATGTGGCAAAAGAAATAACGATACTTCAAAGTGCTACTGATGTGGAAAACTGATGGAAATACATCAAAAGTAGTGCAGTAAATGTATCAGATCAAATATGAAAAACCCTGAAAAAAAAGCATCCAAGGGAAACAGATGAGATAATGAATTAATAGAGAAATTATAAAAATATAAAAATGTAGAAAATGAACAACAACATTATGTAACTCAGAAAATGAAATTATGCAGAAATGTAGAAAAGCTAAAGAATTATAGACTGAGAGAAGATATCATGAGATAGATACACAAATGAAACAGAGTAATATGGATGCTGCACAATGACTAATTAAACAATTCCTTTAGGAAATACAGAACATGAAGTACAATGACTGGAAATGAAAAGGGTAATTGGAAGCACATGATGGTGGGAACATGTAAACAATACTTATAGAAATTTTACAATTGCCAATGAGAAATTATGCCACTTGAAAATGGGGACACAGTGCATGAACATGATAAGAAAGATTTAGTATCAGCTTTTGAATTTCAGAAACCTTTGCATAATCTCTGAAAGTATAAGTACCCAGCTATTGATGAAATATTAGTTGACTCTTATGGGTATCAGGCCAAAGACCGAAAGACCAAACAGTGTCTACAGGGAAAAAATTCATGTAATCACAAAATCTGTTTATCCTAAGTCGAATACTAAAAATACTGACCAGTGGGGTGCATTGTGGGATATGGAAAAATTGCAGATTATTAGGAACAGTGTTTTAGAGGTCCAATGTCAATGTATATTGTTAAATAACATGGGTTAAGAACAAATATTAAATGTCTGTACCACGTCCAAGTGCAGCAGAACTGTATTAACGGATAAACTGGAGAATAACAGGGTGGAATGGTGGCAGTGGAGTGTAGTAGCATGAAGGCAGGTATATTGCCAGATTGTGGTCACGCACTTCCCTCCTTCATAGTATTCACAATGAAGAGTGAGCAGGCCATTCCCCATTATCTCTACTGCACTAGAAGATATTCCGCAAAGACATACTGACCCTTCCACAGCTCACCCTTATGGTTCATTCGTGACGCAGTGTGCAAATATGTCCACAAGTGTTTATTTTCCATGAAGTGAATTAACACTGCACGATACACACACATGAATTACTAATAAAACTGACACAAGAAACACACATGGACAGAATCGACATAAATCTCTGCCCACTGTTGTACTCTTACATCGCTACAGGGGAATTTATTCTTAGTTATCCTGTATGGCAGTTGCTGTGCTCTTCTGGGAAAGGCAAATTCCCCCGCCATGAGTGTTGCTTGCTTTTCAGTTTAAAGACAGACGACATGTCCCTAGCATTTCCTGTCCAGTTCTCTCATGTGAGTAGATGAGAGAAGTTCACTGAGCTCATGTTTATATGGTGGATCTACATTGATAGCATTTTACACTTGCAGACAGGCTCTTCAATGTGGTAAACAGTTTACAGCACCGGCTGCTGAGTATTTTACGTTTCCCCAATGACTGTACAAAAATTTGTGATTTCTATTTTTCCCCCCTAATTTTCCTTTGTTGACTGATCTGAAAGAGCAAAGTAAGAATGATACAGGCTTATGACTGAAATTTATGTAAATGAGTAAGTAACGTGAGAGTTTGAAAAGAATGTAAAAAGTAACTTTAGCACTGCAGTTGGATTGACTCAGCAAAAATTTTAAAAAATACATACATTGCATTTGAACATTTAGAGAAAACATTGAAAAATACATGGATTATTCTCAGGCAATGTGGTTATCGCATACAGGGACAGAAGGGTAATGCAGCCTGTTTGCATGATGCAGAGTCAGCACTGACAGAATTATACAGGATGCCAAAATCAGGAAAGGTGTAAAGCTGGGTTACTCACTGTCACCACTGATATTTGATTTGTAAATCTGAGAGAATTACCTCAGAAAATAGAAGATAGTGACAAGGACTGCACTAGGCAAAATTACTTTCTGTAAAAAGGATGATCTGTTAACATCCAGGAGCATAAATCTAGAGACCAGAAAAGACTAATTGAAAGCTAAATTAATAGCATATGTGAGTAATGAGGATGATAGAAATGAAACGATCAGAGGTGTCTGAAATGTTGCACTACAGGAGACTGTTTAAGATCAGATGGTTTGATTAAGTAAGGACTGAAGACATCCTATATGAATCCATGAGGAAAAATACCTCACAAAGGACGTAATTAATCAAAGAGAGAGAGAATGATTTGACATATATTACAACCTAAGTAATTGCCAGAAATTGAAATGGACGGGATAGTAGAAGAGAAGGTCTGTTATCCCAATGGAGTATTGACAGATCAGTTCATGTAATTACACATGTCTAATGAGAACAGATGCCGATTTACAGACTGTCACAGATTGTCTTGGCCTCACTTGTCTCAGCACGCTGAAGTGTACCACACCCTCTCCAGTGGACTTATTTACCATGACCTATTGATATTTGGCTATATTCTGGATACTGATTTGTACTCTATTATTCTCGGCCATCAAACTTTGGCTTGCAGATTGTCAGGTCTATTTTCCTAATGCAGTGTGGTTTTCGTTCTCCATTCATCTGCATGTTGTGACTACCATGAGTACACAGACTGCGTGTCTGTGCACTAAGAGGGTGGTTTGTACTGGAATGCATCCCAGCCTGATGAGGTACTGTGTTCCCCAGCACAAATGTTTGGATTATTCAGTAAATCTCCATTGGTAAGAAATGTCCACCTCTACAAGTTTGTTTTTGCTTGCCTCAAGAAGAGTTAGGATCTAGTATTTTCTGTAATTTTTGTCTAATTGGTGTGCACTAAAACCTACATTATTGAAGGACACACACACAAGAGAAAGAATCACAGGCCTAGGTACGAGTATGTAAACACGTCGTCAAAAATATGGGATGGAGTAGTTATGCTGAAATGAAAACTATGGCTGGCAAGTGGGAGGAATGGTGAAATGCATCGTATCAGCTTTAGGGCTGACGACCAATACAATAAGAGCAACAAAAACAATTTAACTTTTGTCCTGAAACTGTTGAAGAATGTTTTAGGAGTTAATGATTTGATACTATAATGACATAACTCCCAACAAACATTCTGAGTTGCATAATGTGATGTGTTAGAAACAGAACTTGCTACAAGCAAAAGGGAATCAGAATGACTTTACTAAATGTTCTGTTCGATAGGCTGCAACAGCCTTTTCCACATTTCTTCCTGAGTAATTTGGTCTTAAGACAATGAATATTTTAATACCTAACATATATTCTCACATTTCTAATTATAGTCTCACTAGCTGAGTACCCAGTGTTGCCCAGGTATGTGTGTATTCCAATCTTCTGTTACTTCATCTCCTGCTTCTGCCCCCCCCCCCCCCCTCTCTGCCCACATTCTCTCTCTCTCTCTCTCTCTCTCTCTCTCTCTCTCTCTCTCTCTCTCTCTCTCTCTCTCTCTGTGTGTGTGTGTGTGTGTGTGTGTGTGTGTGTGTGTGTGTGTGTGTGTGTGTGTGTGTGTGTGTGTAGATCTCATCCTCATCCCACCCCCTCTCCCCGACAGACTTGTCCCACCCCCTTTCTCTGTCCATCTCATCCTCACACTTATACGTGTCCATCTTCTCCTTCCCCCTCTCTGTCTGTCCATTTCCTCTCCTTACCACCACCATTGCAACAGGAGACTGGTGATTCTGACTCCCACAGCATTTCTTTCCAGATCTCAACCAATATGTGTACCAATCAAATTTGATTTAAATCATTCCAGTGGTTTAATGAGATTTTTACCAGTGGCTTCACTCACATACATACATGTCAAATACATTTCACATGTATTTAAAATATTTTGTTCATTTTTGTATTCATATTTAATCTGAATCTCTAGCAAATTTCCCTCTGTAGTTTCATTTCCATGCTGCTCAATGCTTATGACATCTTATCTCCTGAATTATGTGTCATACTATGACAGAATTTTGCAGATACATCCAGTGGAGTATGAGCAAACTGTCTGTGAATAGAGTTAGCAGTGAATTAGTAATAAACTAGAATGTCTTGCTCCATGCAGCAGTTTTACTGCATGAACAGTAAAAATGTAGTAAGCTACAAATTTTTTCTTTTCATCATACTGTAGGGGTCATCAGGGAGAAAATGTTTTGGAGCTTATGGGAACTCAACAGTGAGGTTATCAGCACAAAATGTTTTTAAATGTTTGAAATTGTGTGTAAAGTTTGTTGCAACTTTGGAAGTGCTCTTTCTCAAATACTGGGTGACCGAAGTATGGTCATTCATGCGTCATGCGCTACACTGCTTTTCAATGCCAGCAGCAATTCTTTGAAGTCAGTAAGTGCTATGGGTACCTAGTTTAGTTGAAATTGGCCCAGTCAATTAGGAGATGTAAGATATACACCATAAACACATACATACATTTTTATAGTATGTATGGATTCATAGCCTATTCTCAAATTGGAAACAGTAATTCTCTGAATGTTTCTAGCCTCTTCAGCCACTCTGGCATCAGGGATCTGGGTACACAAAATAATGAGGTAAGTATTTCTACTCACCTGAGATAAGATTTAAACAAATAAATAGTCATGTGATGAGACTCCCTAACCCAATCGCAATATATTACAGTACCACAGTTTAAATCCTGGGACGATTATGAAAAAATGTTAAAAGAAGTACTACTCACTTTGGGTTGTCTCACAGCACGTAAATGGGAGACTGACGTACCTAATAAATTAAGTCACACAACACATTTGTATTACATTATTTAAAAAAAAAAAAAAACAATGGAAGTTCACTTGACTGGAAACAGAATCAAACCATAAACTCACATTGGTGTTAAATTAGTGTCTATTACGGATTGAGATTTTACCAAGATTTGTGTCTATGCAACTTATAATACCTAGTACACACTATTTTTACAGAGAGACTTCCAATTCTGACAACATTAAACAAACACTGATTCATGGTTCCTACTGCTGCATATTTGGATTACTTGTTACCAGAGTGTAATTGGTAGGCTATGTTGTGGGTCATTATGAAGTGTTTGTAGCTTCAGTACAACAAATGTGTTTCAAATACATGAACAATTTAGTCAATACACACACATATGCCTCGATGAGTACTTTGAGGTTACCATCCAGCACGAAGGGGAGTCCCACACCACCTATTTACCTAAACGCCTATGAACATAAATCATTGATAAAATCACTGAGAAATATCCAATCCATACAAGGTACAGTATGCCAGAGCTGGAACTGGCATAACTTTCCTGTTCATGCTATTAGATTCCACATCACAAAGTCAATCTTTGTTTGCTGTTGCATGCCTGTGAGAAAAATAAAGGGGTGCACAAAACATTGAATGTACAACTTATCCATCAATAATTTGAATAACATACAAATAAAGACAACATACACATAGCTTAAACTGTAAATGACTGTATCCAGTAGAAAAGTGTAAATGGCAGACTAGACATAGTACATCTGTATTATATTGTATATGATTATAAACACCCCGTAATCAAAGCCCTTAATTCATTTACACTATTTTGCATTGATCCTAATGGTTGCAACTTACATCTGCAATTCAGCTGTATTAATACTGAGCCAAACTCAAACTGAAAAACATAAAGCACTGTTAATGACAATAAATAACAAGTTCACAGTTGATACTGACATTTGCAGTGATCCCAGCAGTAGATAAAGACTGCCTTCACTATTACAACAAATAAATGAAACTAAGCGTACCAATGTCTAATTATACATATACCAAATGCGCTACTTCAGCAATGCACAACACTACTCTTCAACCATCATTAACCTCCACCACCAATACCAAACTACAGCTTCTAACACACAGTAGCAACAGAAAAACAAATGTCTCCTGAAAAACAATAGTCCATTGATGTATGGTTTACAGTTTAAAATCCAGGCACATTTTCCCAAACATAAAACACCCACTAAACTTAGTCATCACTGGTTGTGTATTCAGTAAGCAGCTGTTAGTAACGAAGAATGTACCTTTCTGAAATAAATGAAATATGAGGAAAGTTATAAACTACCTCCATAACAGGCTTATTCCATTTACTGGTTTCAAATGGTGGTCCATATCCTAAGATTATTCCTATAAATCAGGTATCAGCATTTTTCCGGTTTAAAGGTCACCATAACTACAGCCATGCTTTTAGCAACTATCACAAGCATGTGCAAAATTGTGTCTTTCATTTGAGTATTTTATCTTTTGTTTGTCATACAGATGGTAAATGTGGTTACTGCACATTCAGCAGGTTGCTCATGCTGAAAAATACACTAAAAAAGCAAACTCCTGATTTTTCCAATTTATTTAGAGGATATTTTTAATACCATAAAATTATTCAGAACATAGAGGGCATTAAAAGAAACACTTTTGCGAAGTTTGAGGGCAGATATATTTCACTAACCCAAGAAAAAAAGGAAATCATAAGCAGATACCCATATTTGTATCATTTTTCTCATTATTAATGAAAAATGTTTAAATAAAACTTCCAAGTCAGAAATGCTAAACTCTTCTCCGAAATATTGTTTCAACACACACATGCATTCCACAGTATTTGTGGGTAAACAAAAATCTCTGTATCTAGTATACAATACAGCACAAACCACCGGTATATTTTTTGATGCATGATGACATTTATAGACGATATCTGCATTGTTTTGGTTTTTATGTTGCAGTAGTAGGTGTTATTCATCCATTTTGTTTTCAATAAGCCATTTAGATCCCTGAGCCATGGCAATCATTTGATTTTGTTTTGTTTTGTGTATTGTATATGATTTTCACATACATTGGTTTTGTATACAATGGTGTGTAAAATTTGATCAGTGTCTATGTCTTCACTATAACTATATAGGTCTAATGGAGATCTGTTTCTTAGGTAAAGCTGTCAATCCAACAGCTGGTTTAAACAACGCAGTGCTTGACAAGACATGGAAGTAGTATTACTTTGCCTTCCTTCCACCTGTGAACTGACTCATCTAGGTACTTATAATGTGATTACAATTTAAGGAGGAGTCAAAACTGTGGTGAAACTCAAGATTTGTCAAAGTAACTAAAATTGTGAGAGGTGAAAGGTGTTATAAGTAACATGAAAATCCTTGGACTGTTCAGCAACCATTCCCCAGACCTCTGGGTCCATAGGCTATCATTTAGTTTCTCAATCCATTTTCAGAAATTTGAAAGTGTGCAAATAATTTCTAAATGTTTGTGAATCATTTAAGTGAGATGGGAGATCTCATCTATTGATTGTTTCTTGTGGCCTCAGGTCACAGATATGTCTCTGCTTACTAAGCTTGAAGCTTGTATCTTCAATGTGTTGATGAAAACATCTTCTACATGCAAACTGCAACTACACATCACCATCAGTTTTAAGATTTTTCTATGGACAGAGAATGTAGTTCACTACCCGGTAGATCCACATTTCCTCCAAGGACATTCTGAAGGTGTCTACAATGACTTTTCTCAGAACAGCCTCTCAGACTTACCATTGAATCTGCCGAAGAAAATACAAAACATCCTCTGGATTATGTATGACTGACTACAGCACATTTCAGTCACATTGTTCATGATGCACTGAATGACATCTACCATCATTTATTGATAGCCACACAGGGGAGGATCATGTTCATAGCCTGCCTGTTCTCTCAACCTCAATCCTATGAACAATTATTTTTGGGGTCACCTAATACAGTTGTTTAATCAGCAGACATCCCTAAGAAAAATTTCCATAACATTGTCACAGAAACCTGCAAAACAATTTAACATGCTCAGACACTTGTGTTTCACCTGGTGTGACAGTCCATGATCTGATGATTGCCTGCACAAGTACAAGCAAGCAGTGGACATTTTGAATATTTGCTATATGTTATTGACTTAACTTTGTACAATTTTCTTCATAAATATCTCAAAAATTAAGGTTTCTTGGACATAGGCTTATGTGGGTTTTTCTTTCTTTTAGTGCGAGTACTCCGTCCCCAAAGTTAGTCAAAGTATTTCTGATACAGCCTGTATGCCATGGACCCTCCAACTATTTCTACATATAGGTGGGTAGTTGTTCCTTTCCTATAGCTCAGCATGGGATCCCTGTTCTTCAACAAACTTCAATAAACTTCGAACTGGGAACAGTAACAAGAAGATGAGAATGTTTCTTGCCGGAAATACATGAAAGTGGGGTGTTGCCAGACTTCTGTTTTTTTCCTCTCTAAAGGCAAGAATGGTAAATGGAAATTATGAGGAACTCTCCTCTAAAATAGAGGACAACACAAAAAATATAGTACCACACCCATTTACAATTCACACTGATTTAGCAGAGGTAGGTAAGCTTAAGCTATAGCTTGATTCTCTTCAGCACATCATTCAGTGAAATATGTTTAATAGCCACATTAACTTCAATGGTGCCCCTGACAGTGCTTAAGTGAAACAATGAGCTAAACCCTTTCTTATGCAGGCTATACCTCAGTAGCTTATATGGAGAACCTCTAAAGTTTGGAAGATACAGAAAGATGAGAGACTAGTTAAGGCTTCAAGTTTGTCTGTCAGGTTTACTTGGATAACACTAATGGTAATCAGCTGCATGAAAAATTAGGTATCTGGGTTAGATGCCACATCTGGCAACCAGTATTAAGTGGTGACTAATGTTCATCACAGCATTTGCACCACTAAAAGCTAGAAACATTTCGGTTCTTCATCTTAAATACTGCCAATACATATGGCTCAGTTGTTCATAAATAAATTTTGAGAAGCATTCTTGAACACAATGGTCCCAAAACTCAAAAACCTGGGCCTAATAAATGAATGTTTATATTGTGGGCCTTTAATAATTGCATTCATTCCTGAAGTGTGAAGAATGATCATTATTTAGATTTGCAGTGTTCAATAATTAATTTTTAGGGAGAATGTTTAGTATTGTTCATTTACAGCTTGAAAAATACTCAGATTAAGCTTGTATTTTACATGATCTGTGTTTTGATAATACTTAACCAGTTCATATTTTGTAACATAAATCGACAAAACATTTAGCTCACAATTAGCACACTTTACATAGTAAAAAGTGTATCTGATAGTAATCTAATTGCGTATGTTCTAAGAAGCTGGTTTTGAAACACTGTCATAATGTAGTATGGACTCATAACATTTAAAAATTGATTCCTATTTATGAAAGGTGAGCATGTTACTACAAAGTATCAGTATCCTATTTGTCTGCTGTAGCAGTCCCTCCCACCCACGAGAAATTAGCTGCATTCATTTATTTGTTCTTTCAATCTTTAATACCTTTTCTGCACATTGATAATACTGCTATTTTAAAATGGTAAATACAATAATTACCATTCAATGTATTTTTTTAACCTGAAGAGTCAATAATTTTATTTACTTTTTAACTTGAATCAATTACGTAATTTTTCTTACATACTCGCACTGACAATGAAAACTTCCTAAATAAGATAATGGTAATTTTTTTCTTTAAACTTCAGATTATGCAAATGATGAACTAGTTTTTGTAATAAAGGATATATTAAATAATTTTCGTTTGTTGTGAACTAGTTCATAATCTCTGGATTTCCAAAGTCAGTGAATTGTAGTGTCCAATCCTTCAATTTCAAACCCGAGTTAATTACCTTATATATATATAACTTATAATATTTTTCATTTCAAATCATATAAGCACTTTATTGAAGAAATGCAAGTGTTTCTACCTTTCAACTTAGCAACAATAGGTGATATATGAGCAGTACTTGATACTTAGAACAATGTGCAAAATGTGAAAAATGCAGGTGCTGCAAAATTTTTTATTTTATTAATTAAAAAGCTATGAAGTAAGTCATACAGCTACAAGTAAGATTTTTTATTTCACTTCCTATCATCCACACTTTAAACACAAATAATCAATGGGCCATGGCCTACTTTAAAAATTTGCTTCCATTGTGCGACCATGAATTTGAAAATGCACAGTAAGGCTTTTCAGTAAATTACGCATCTTTCTAAGTAAACCAACTTCATTTATTGAACTACTGGTACAATGTTTTATTCCATGATTTCAATTAAAATCAATGACACAAAATTTCTCCATACAACTTTTTTAACAAATCAGAATACACCTTGATATTTTGGTATGCTATTGTGATAAAAGGACCAATGTGTTAGGTTCATCTCCAGTGGAGTCTAGAGCTACCTAGTTTATTCAAAACGTGTTATTGGAACTATCATCTCTAATAACAGCACCATTGATGGAACACTAATCTGTTAACTCATTAATTAAAAGTAGCTGCATTTCATTATCTAGCATCCAATTTGCTAGATACACAAATCAAATGTTTTCTCACAGCCCAAATACTATGTTTAAGTGGAAGACTGTTGCTAATACCCACCAAAACATGGTTTTCCAGCTCATCAGTTAATGACTGACATGTCAATAACCATTTAGGCAAAAACTGCATACATGGCCCACAGGTTGCAAGTGTTATCTCTAGTTTGTTTACCACACTGAACACATTTTGTTGAGTAATACAGAAACATTCCTCCTAGCCTCCTGAAGCCGGCTGAGGAGCTACTTTAATATATAGGGAGTTAAACTGTGGTGCAAGCAGACAAAGTAGCATGAATTCTGAAGGTTCACATCAGATCATAAGGACAGATAAGAGTGAGAAACTATTAGTTGCTTTCTTTATACAGATTACTGTCTTCCATTGTAGCTACAGATGGGCCACACTTATTTTGCCATACAAGTAATGGCAAATAAGTTATTTTTTGATGGACTAATAATTTATAGTTATCTGTACTGTGAAGACTGTTGAAAAACAGACCGAGAAGTGCCATATTTTATTTCATGGTTTCAAAGTTTGTGTGCCATATTTGGCGACTTTTGTGACCACATACATGCAACGAAAAAACATCTTCAGTCACATGAGGGAACTGTGCAGTAAAAGTGGATGGATTGCTTTCTACACTTGCTCCTGCAGCCACCACTCTCGTGCCAGCTAGTGTGGCCGACACATTAAAGATCCAATGAAAATGCATTATTATTTTGTACTAAGTCTACAAATATAATGACAGCAAACATGATGCTGATATATTAATGCTAACAAGCAGACCACTACTTGTATATACAATTTTAAGGTTAATTTATGCTGCAATAAGTAATGCAATAGATCATCATACTGCAGACGTGTTAAATCCTGGGTGAGGTAGAACACCAATGATTACAGGACTGGTTTGAGAACACTTTTACCACACCAGTGACTTAACATTTGGTGTTACCCCTCCCAATCTCTCTCTCTCTCGTACACTTTCACCCATATAAGTTTTCACTGCTGACTGTGATACACACAGTACACAAATCTTGCACTTGGGCACCCCTGGCATCCCTCTTAGCTTGGCGTCCCAAATGGTGACACGAATCATTCGTGAATGACACTTGCAGAATGATTGTTGGTAAGCCTCTGTATGAACTAATTTCTCAATTTTTCTTGTCATCCTCATGTAATCAGATACACGCGGGAGGACGTAACATGCTGTCCAACTCTTCCAGGAGAGGGCTCCTACAAAATGTCAATAACAGTGATGTACAATGACACTCTTGTAGCATCAGCCACTGGAGTTTGTTGAGTGTCTCTTGTCTCTGCCCCCGTTCTCGTGCCAACCAAACCATCCTGTGACTCTTCATTGGGTCTCTCTCTCTCTCTCTCTCTCTCTCTCTCTCTCTCTCTCTCTCTCTCTCTCTCTCTCTCTCCAGTCCTGCCTGGTAAGGGTAGAGATCAATCAACAATTCTCCAGTATCTGTGGAACAAGCACCCTGTAAGCCACTTCTTTTAAAGATGGGTTTCATTTCCTTAAAATTCTTCCTTTTGCTACTATTTTCCACTGAAGGTCACTCTGGATAGTTATTTCTAGATACTTTATGGTAGATACTGTTTCCAGCCATTTTCCATCAGTAGTGTAGTGGATTTCTTTTCCTCTGTATGTGCAATATGTTACATTTACTGATGTTCATGGTCAATGCCAGAGCCTACATCATTCATCAATCCTCTGCAGGTCATTATGTAAAGTGATACTGTCTTTTGTCATTGTTACTTTCTTATAGACAACCTCATAATCTGTTAAGAGCTTCTGACGCTTTCTGATCATTTATATAACATTGTAAAAGTTAATAGCCCTATCACACTCCCTTGGAGTACTCCGGAAATTATCTTTTACATCTGATGATTTTGTTCTGTAAAGAGCAATGTGTTGATTTCTATCTGCAAGGAATTCTTTCATCAGTAGCAAATCCGGTCTGTTACTCAGAAAGGTCGTATTTTTCTCACTAAACGGCAGTGTAGGATGGTTTCAAATGCCTTCCCAAAGTCTAGGAACACAGCATCAACGTGAATAACATTGTCTACAGTGCAATGGATCTCATGGTGGAAGACATCTCTGTGTTTGGAATCAATGTTGCCTTTCATAGAGGAGATTTTTGTCCTCCAAAAATGTCTTCATTCTTGAGCAGCAAAAAATGTTCCAAAATTCTGCAACAGACTGATGTCAATGACATACGCCTACAATCGTATGTATCTGTCCTATGACCCTTCTTGAAAAAGGAAATGACCTGCACTGTTTTCCGGTCGCTATGTACCCTTTGTTGCTCCAGTGAACTATGACAAACTGTTGATAGAAGGGGACAAATTCTTTCACAGAATATTTGTAGAATCTTATAGGTATCTCAGCTGGGCCTGATGCCTCTCCACCACAAAACGCCTGTAAATGCTTTTCTATTACATGACCGGTTATCTCAATATCTGCCATTTTGACATTCGTATGATGATTGAAAGGAGGGACTGTACTATAATACTATGATCTTCCACAATGAAACAGATTTATAAGACCAAATTCAGCGCTTTGACCTCTTACCTAGTCTTCTGTTTTGGCACCATTATGGTCACTAAGTAATGCAATAGATGATTTCGGACCATCTGTTGACAAAATTTTACTTTCAAAGTCCTTTAATGCTTCTCAAATTGCTCTCCTTACACTCAGTTTCTCTTCGTTCAGCTTTTGTTTGTCAGCTAGGTTTTGACTTCTCCTGAATCTGTGATGAAACTCTTTGTTTATGTAGCAGTTTTCTAATACAGCTACTAAGCCCTGCGAGTCTTTCTCGTTTCTTAAGACCTCGCTCACAACATTCTTTTATAACTCATGTTAAATGAAGCTTTTGAATTATTTTCCATTTGTGCTCAACTTTATCCTCAGCACTGAATATTTGATGCTTACTACTCGTACACTCTGCAGTTTGTATCCTGCCACTCTTGCTAAGCAACAATATCTTCTTAACATTCCTTGTCCAGCCTGTAGACATAGTTACTATCAAAGCCTTATGATCACTGATACCTTTTTCTCTGTGTTAACTGATTCAATAAGTTCAAGTCTATTTGTTGCTAGGTGGTCTAAGTCATTACCTTCAAGAGTTGGTTCTCCAATTCTCTGTTCCAAGTAATTTTCGGACAAGACATTCAGAATAATGTCACATGAATCCTGTCTCTGGTACCAGTTTTGGTAGTACGACTCTCAGTCTAAATCCGGCAAGTTGAAGTCACCGCCTACTACAATGGCATGATCATGAAAGTTATTAACTGTATTCTACAAGTTCTCTCTGAAGTGGTCTACCACTACAAGCTTTTGACTCAGCTTCTGACTAAGATTGTCTATAAAATCATTCGACAACGATTTTTGACTGACCTTCAATGCTTCACTTCATTCAGATTAATTCACATTCTGAATCCGCAATACCGACTCTAGATATTATTGAGTATTTTACTGCAATCGACATGCTGCCACCATTGGTGACTAACCTACACTGACGATAGGTATTCCAGTCTGAACTTAAAGAGTTTCATTGCTATTCACATCCAGCTTTGACCAACTTTCTGTTCTTAATTGTATTCGAGTACTACAACCTTCAATAAGCAATACTAATGATGGGACCTTTCCTTGGCTGCTGCTGCATTTTACTAGTATTGTAATAACCTTTCCTATACCTCATCTGTATGGACAAGCATTCTCTGATAACACTGTGCCTCAGGTATCTTCGAATCTGGCAGGCATTTCATATCTGCTCCCAAGGGGGTTCTAAAGAAAACATGTGCACACCACATGTACTCCACTACTCTAGCAGCCACTTCCCGCATGTTGTTCTTGCCCTACCTATTAAGGGGAATCTTACAATTCTGCACCCAATAGAGGAGGTAAAGAAATTTGCGTCCAATACCGTCACAGAATCATCTGAGTCTCTGGTTTAGAGCTTCTACACTGTTCCAAACCACATGACCCTGGGTATGATGCTACAAATAATGAGCATGTGATGCTAGTTGCTTCCACCATATCAGCCACCCACTGAAAGGAAACTAAGATTACCTTATAACACAAGTGGCAGACATCATTCACTGTGATATGTGCCATTATTTGCAGCTAGTTGCACCTAGTGTATTCGATAGCTGCCAGCAGAGACTCATCCATGTCTCAAATGAGACCCCTCCATCTGCCTCCCGGCAAACTTAACAGTTGCATACTGGCACTCTTCACTGCTGTGTTTCCCTCAGGGGTTCCATTACCCACTTAACAATGGAGCTCCCAGTGATTAGCATAGCCCTCTGCACTTGTCCGGACTTGACAGGGAAATCAGCAGCTGGCCCAACACAAGAGGCACCCTGTGCCAGCTCAGAAACATTACTAACACTGGGTATCACCGCATACCTGTTAGTTAGGAGTAAGGAGCTAACTGTGTGGCGTGTTCCCTCTTTCACCTTCAGTCCAGAGACACGTGAACCCCCCACTGTCAACCAAGCACTCTGGAGTGAAGACGATGTTGCATATCTGAAGACACGATGACAGCCATGTCACCAGGGGATTCCAATGGCAACTAAGTTGTCATAGGCCTTGTCACTGACACCCCAATCTCACCACAGTTTTGAGCGGTAGCCAGAATCCCGTCAACCATGGCCAATGCAGCTTCTGGCTGTTTACAGACAGCAGCCAATTCCCCTTGTGACCATTCACAACAAGCACAATCCCTATCCGCATAGTACTATGTAAAAAATTTAAAAAGATATAAAAAAACGCAAACAAAGCAGTCCAGAATAACTGGGAAAGTAGAAACAGACCCCCCCCCCACAAAACAGAAAATTACGGGACAGTGGCACCACTGAGGTTGCAATGAATTCAGAATATGAACAACGAGAATAAACCAACACCAAAATCTGCTCTGCAGAGTTCTCACTGTAGCCTAAGATAAATACTAGCTCACTCCACACAAGTGGACAGCACATAGGCAGACAACAAACAGACTACCAACTGGCTGCTGTAAAGTGTTCGAACCACTAGATCACTAGCTCACTTAAACTGGCCCCCAATGAATCCATACCAGCCCTCACCTCTCATAACTACCATCTGGTTTCTGCACAAGTTGTCAACAGTCTTTGACTCCCTGTATTTTACTCCTGCTACCTACAGAATTTCAAAAAGAGTATTCCAGTCAACATTGTCAAAAGTTTTCTAGAGAGTCAAAGTGTGAGTACTGCCTCGTGTATTCCTACGTTTCCGCAGAATCCAAACTGGTCTTCCCCGAGGTCAGCTTCTAGTAATTTTTCCATTTTTCTGTAAAGAATGTGTGTTAGCATTTTGCAACCATGACTTATTAAACTGACAGTTTGGTAATATCTGCCAGGACCAGCTTACTTTGGTAATAATATATTTGACATGTGCTTATGTGGGCAAAGTCACAGGTAGAAATCTCATCCTAAAGTCCTGGAATGATATCAACCAAATTTGGTACACACATTAATTATGATCTATAAAGAAACACTGTAGTGGTAAGAAACACTAGCCTCCCATTGTGGTGAGCCTGATAACATGGAGAGAGAGAAGGGGTCTGGAAGAGATACACAGCAACTGGGGGAGTTGGTAATGGACATGGAGAGGGGTGTATAGGAGACGGACAGAGAAAGGGGTGAGTAGGAGATGCACAGAGACAGGGGTGAGTAGGAGATGGACAGAGAGAGGAGGAAGGAGAAGATGGACAGAGAGAGGGGGGAGAAGATGGACAGAGAGAGGGGGGAGGAGATGGACAGAGAGAGAGGGGGGAGGAGATGGACAGAGAGAGAGGGGGGAGGAGATGGATAGAGAGAGGGGGGAGGAGATGGACAGAGAGAGGGGGGAGGAGGATAGACAGTGAGAGGGTGGTTGGAGGAGGTGGGCTGGGAGAGGGGGTGGAGGAGATGGACAGAGGGTGTGAAGTAGCCTGCCAAGACTTCGGTTTATCATCCCACAATATTGCTGCTCACGTTGGGCCAGATCATCCTGCTATCCTTCGTACATGGAATTCCTGGGTTCAGGAGGGCCAAAGTTAACACCATACAAGGCAGGTTTAAGGCCCAAGAGACACAAGCCGCAGCTTGAAACGCCAGCTGAGAGGGGTGCCAAAGGCAACCCAGCTGTAAGATTTCTATATGGTACTTATCACAATTAGTAGTGGCCCCTTGGGACACCAGGGCTGCCCAAGTGCAAGATTCATATACAGTCCCTATCACCATTCACAGGGAATAGTGACACGAATGAAACTGTAGGAGGAAACGAGGTTGGGGGGGGGGGGGGGGGGGCAAATGATAAGTCACTTGTGTGGAAAAATATTCTCGAACCAGCGCTTACACCACAAATGATCCAACTAACCAGAAATGAGGCCTACATCGTTCCTCTGCCCGTGCAGGGTAGTATAATCATGTCACATACCTTGAGTCAAGAAATAGGCTCTTATGCAGCAAAGAAACTGTCAACACATACAATGCGATGAGAACCAAGGACTGTCCATCACAGTGACCATTGTTGTGGCTTCCCTTGATGCAACAGACGAGTGTCACGCAGACAGTAGTGAGTCCAATGACGACATTCCACACACTAATTTCACCCCATTACCTTTTTAAACGAGTCCCAGTTCTGTATACAGCATCACGATGGATGCATCCATCTAGAAAGTCTCAGAGGAGAAAGAACATTGCCAATTGCAATCCTCATCGTCATACTGTCCCAGCAACTGCTGTGGGGGTCTGGGATGCCACTGGGTACACAACACTATCACCTCTCTGACGTGTGTTGGAGGTGCAGTTATCTTTTAACAAAGTGACATAAATCGCATCTGACCTAACTCAATAAAGAGGCTGTTCGAGTGCTGCCAGCGACGGCACATTCTCCGTATCTCTCACCCACTGAAAACATCTGGCCACGGATTGCAGAGAGACTGGCACGCCATCATTTCCAGCCACTGTGATTAACTCTAGCACAGAGCTGGAGCAGCGTGGAATGACGTACCCGAATGTGCCCAGCATATTCAGTTACACTATTCCGAACTTGGTTGGAGACGTCGTTACTGCCAGGAATGATAGCTCTGTGCACTGAATTTCTTATCCCGTATACCACCACATCTCTTACAACTTTATCATGTAGTCTCCTTATTGTACTGTATACGCACAGTAAGTAAAATTTCATTATATGCTATCCCTCCCAATACTGCCAAGCTGCTAAAGTGTTAATATACGTTCATGTTAAAACGACTCCGTGTCACATTGTTGATTGCTGAATCGTTACTGTCGTGCACTGACTAGTAACAGGTCTGGAGTTCTCCGCCAACGAAATGTTTCTAACGCAACAATCTGTTGCAGGTAAGAATGAGAATCTTGTATGGCAACCCAGCAAATTATAGTCTTCTTCTTACGTGCGTAACTTCAGTGCCAACTTCGCTAGCTCCCCCTCCCCCCCCCCCCCCCCCCCCAAACAACCACTTTCCTTCTAGAGTCATACTAAACAGTGCTCTCGGGGCCTAAACGATGTTGTTACTACTAATAAAGTTATTACACATTGGGAAGGAAACGAAAAAATGTTAGATACAGTGTGAATATTTAAGTAGTCATAATAACGTATTCTTGTCATCTTGTCTCGGCAGACAGTCTCTTGGATCCCATGTAAAACTTATTACATATTAGGAAAGCGGGGCATAATATTATTACGCAAAATTCAAAGGCCAACACTACAGAAGCTTCTGAAGGACACTGGTACGTTGTTAGTTACATACAGGAATACTATACCAGATAACTACAGCGTCTCTGATGTAGCCCAGTATTCTGCCACAAAAATCATTAGTAAACTGTTACTAATCATGAAAAACTGAGACCCCAGAGAAATATTTAAAAATAAAAGCAACAACGTAGCTGGTATAAATGGAGAAACTCGGTACTTTAGTCTCTCAAAGTTAACGGGAAATTCCAAGTTGATAAGAATTAACGACCCACGAATGAATGGCGCACAGTTGTCTCCATGTAAATGAACGTGATTCAGACAGACGAAGTGAAATTAGAATGCAGTCTTTTTAATGGTATGGCCGGCCGCGATGGCCGTGCGGTTCTAGACTCTTCAGTCCGGAACCGCGAGACTGCTACGGTCGCAGGTTCGAATCCTGTCTCGGGCATGGATGTGTGTGATGTCCTTAGGGTAGTTAGCTTTAAGTAGTTCTGGGACTGATGACCTCAGATGTTAAGTCCCATAGTGCTCAGAGCCATTTGAAATTTTTTAATGGTATGACAGTAATTGCAAGCAGGGTGAATCGAAGGCGCACAGTGTTGGCTGTCATTTCGGTTAACTGCCCAGTACTGGTAACCGGTTAATACGATAACAACGAATGCTCAATAATCCGTTATTTACTGCAACTATTTTTCGCCATCTCCAACAGTAGCACAGTCTATGCCGGTAAGTAGCACAGTCTGTGCCGGTAACTTTCAATAACAGAAGAAGAGGGAGTGACGAAATGGGATAACAACGCTAGCGACTTAGAACCTCTGTCTTTGGAGATATCAGAATTAAGATAAAGACAATATTAATACAGTCTCTCTCTCTATCTCCCCTCCCCCCCCCCCCCCCCTCTGTCACTGTATATGTGTATGTGATTATTTCCTCAAAAGTTGCTGCCAAATTTACGTTATTATAGCTCAATAAATTTTGAACTGATCATCACCGATTAAACTATAGCATTATTAGCTGCAACTCAAAACAACCTCTTCATGTTGTTAACAACAAAATGAAACAGAAGCTCCAACATACTACTTCGTTCGCATATAGCATACGTGAACTCATGTAATTGCTTGAAGCAAACTTTCTTATGTGCAGTACACACATAAACGTCTTTAAAAGGAAAAAAAAAACTTCTGAAGTCTTTATGATGTCGACGTGACTGCACTCCGTGGTATTAACAGTGCTGTGAAGATAAGAAAGAAAATCAAACAGAAAAAGAAACCAGTTAGTGCAGCGGTGCTGTCGTGCAGTCGAAGCGTCCACGCCGTCTGCCAATGTCGTCTTGAAATCCCGCCGCGCCGCCGCCCACCAACGCTGCCACCTAGCGGGCAACGCTCAAATTACTTCTCGGGATGAATCACTTGCTGCCATCTGCCGACGTCGTCGTAGTGTTAGGAGGGGCAGAGTGGGGTATAAATAGCACACAAATCATGCAGGCAACATTGAAGGCAGAAGGCAATACCCAGAACAAACCCAAGAGACCACACCAGCCAGCATGCGGCAGGCGGGAAAGGCATTAGGTGGGGTGCAGCATGCGAAGCGGGGACGTACACTCACCTGGCCGGACATCATTTGACTATGCGGGGGTGGGGGCTGGGGGTGAGGGGACGGCTGTGAAGACGGATGCGTCGGCGGTGATGGCCTCATGGTCGAGTTCTGGAACAAAGCGTCAACAGTCAACACAAACGCACACTCCACCGATAGGCGTAGGAAGGATCAAGCCTACAGGAGGAGCGAAATTAAGCTAGCCATACGCGCACAGTTTCGAGCTATCGCTGCTCCACAAATTTGGCCTTTCGCAGGTTAACGGACTGGGCAACATGTGCTCACGCACTGTTTCGGGCCATCAAGTGCTCCATACATTTGGCCTTTCGCAGTTACTATGAACTTCGTTAGTGTATGTTGGTATTCGTTTTCGAGCTACTGCTGCTGCTGCTGCTGTTGTTGCTCCTGCTCCACACAGCTGACGTTTCAAATGTTTTACGGACTCGTCCTCATTATGTTCTCGTTTCCATGTAGTGAAGTCACACCACACCGAACGCGGCAATGTTTTGCAGATCGAAGTTCAAGATCTTCAAGTGTTTTCGCGAATATTAAGCTTTGTTACAGTATTACAAATTTACCAAGCAATTTAACATGCCGTAGGACAAACATTTTTATGACACTCAGCTATCCACTCAGCACTGCCGTACTACGGAGCTGGCCCAGTTACACGTGAGGTTTTTCAAGCAACGTATCAATGGTCTTCTTCATTACAGGATGTTCAACATGTATGTTGGCTTACTTAAGTTAACAATTACATGCCTCAGTCATGCCGGATGTATGTTTCGACGCAGCAACATAGATCTTGCCGAACGTCAGTCTTGTCTCTGTAGTCCGACGCTTGCCGACTGCCATCTTTTACAACATTTACTCCATTATTGGTATTCCCACGAAACTGTTACAACGCCTTTGTAGACAACGTGTGTACCTATCATTACGGGGTCCATGACGCTCTTGTCAAAGTGATGACTAGTTTTCCATTTGATATCCTCCACGAAGCTTCATCTGTGTGATAATCGCTAAAAAAATACTAGTCTTCCAACTTCCTTTTGTTTTTATTTTACAGCTTATATTATTCAGCTTTCGCCACAATATCTTACTTCCGGAAGATAATCACATACCAGTTTTAGAGAGATCGTGCCAATGTTCGGCATCAGTCGATGTTTCTGCATCTTTCGATGTTTCTTATCCACTACCATTCAGACGCGATGTCGTTCTTCACCCGGCGCGCTTCCGTTCCAGTCTGATTAGACCAATGTATCACACAACGAACGCAGCCGTTAGGGTAACATCGACACGCGTGCACACACAGGCAGCACACACATGCAAGTCTGGAACATGTAAATAGTTACCTGTGAGAGTCCAAACCTGCAAGAGAGACGACAGCTGAAGGGTTGTGGGTAAGTATGGCTGGCTGTAGCGACAGACAGGGGTAGTGTGCAGATGCAGGAGTAGGTGGTGTGGACGGGCTGGTCACATCCAAACAAAGGGAGAACAATCGTGCAAGCATCACAGGCAACGACAAACAGCGACGGAGGCACGCTCGCCGAGTACTTACTGGGAAGAAGCCGGGCGGCATCGGCCCACCAGGCATCCCGTCGTTGGGAGGCATCTGCCCCAGCGGACTCGGCGCGGGGCCCGCGTTCTGCAACAAAACCAGTTATCTTTAACGAAACCACACAGGATAACAACTTAAAGTGCACACAAATTTATTGAAACACCTATTCATGGCAAGACGCTTGTTTCTTCTCTCTCTCTCTCTCTCTCTCTCTCTCTCTCCCTCCTGTGGTGTGTGTGTGTGTGTGTGTGTGTGTGTGTGTGTGTGTGTGTGTGTGTGTGTGTGTTTTAAATAAAATAATCATCTTTCTCACACTAATATTGTAATTCACTCAAGAATACATGTCCTACACTAACATTTACGGAAGAGTCAGCACCCAAGGGGTAGCCTGAATGGATTCAGAGCCGGGGGGTGTAGAACAATGTACCATCGGTGAGTGATTAACACTGGTTGCACATGACGTAAACGTAGTTCAAACAGCACTTTCTCTTGTCTGAAAAGGACCACCCAATGGGACCACAGCAAGTGATGGCCCTATAGTTCCGTATGAATTGTTAGCTCTGCGTCTGAGGGCAAACAGCTGTGCACTTGTCTGCATAGATGATGCAACAGCGTCTGCCATGGGCTAAGCTTCCCACTGTGCAGAAATTACAGTAATGCTTCAGTTATATAACAGGCACGTGTTGACCGCCACAGATGTGTTGAATGGAAAGATGTTTTACGGAAGATCCCCGCTTCAACCCCGACAACCATGACCGCATGTGATTTTATTTATTTAATTACTAATCTACTAGCTGTACCCAGCCACGCTTTGCTGTGACTCAGTTGGTTAAACGGAAAAGAAAGAAAAGAAAAAGCAAATGTTTCTAATAAGTATGGGAATTGAATATACGTCCTATTCTCCTCCCCCCTCCCCCCCCCCCCCGCTCTCTCTCACTCTCTCTTCTCCTTCTCCTCCTGCCTCTTCCCCCTCCTCTCACAGACGCTGAGCCTTGTTTATAGTTACTGCAAATTATGTAGTAGTAGTAGTAGTAGTAGTAGTAGTAGTAGTAGTTGTTGTTGTAGTAGTACTCTAATCATAAACCAGTAAGCCATAAATACAACTTTTCTGTTTGCTAACAACGTTTCGCTATCACATAATGTGTGTAGTGTGTGTGTGTGTGTGGGGGGGGGGGGGGGGGGTGTAAACGTTTTTTTTTACAGTAACGTATAAGAAATTTAAGTAAATCGGAAAGGCAAATTTTGAGATGTTTGGTATACATTAGAATGCACAGTTGTGTCAAAATTTAAAAGCAATCGGTCATTTCAAGGCAATCTGTCAAGAACTTTCTGAGATACACAATTCTGAACAAACGAATATTTAGATTTTTATTTATACAAATTTATTTGCGTTTTGTGTACACGCGCCATAAAAGCACACAGATCACAACTGATTATTGCAATAGACAACAAACACTATTCTCTTGGGTTATTAAAGAAGAAAGTTACAAATAGCAATAATTGGTTCTGAAGTAATATTGTGCTATTATCTTCCCATTACACACGCCATCCATAGGGTAAAACGTTAGAAAGTCCATGAAGATTTTTCAAAAAAATGGTTCAAATGGCTCTGAGCACTATGGGACTTAACATCTATGGTCATCAGTCCCCTAGAACTTAGAACTACTTAAACCTAACTAACCTAAGGACATCACACAACACCCAGCCATCACGAGGCAGAGAAAATCCCTGACCCCGCCGGGAATCGAACCCGGGAACCCGGGCGTGGGAAGCGAGAACGCTACCGCACGACCACGAGATGCGGGCTAAGATTTTTCAAGTTGTCGCATTTTCTGGTAGTGGTAATGCTAGATGGAGACTGATGTTTCCATTCGGTTTTTCTCTTTGCTGAAGTTACTTGCTTATCGTTGTAACACGTGAAAAGAACATGTGATTTTAATCAGTCAAAGCTGTGGAGTCTCGGACGCCGTCTTAAGGAATCTTCACAGGCATTGGATGAACTCCCGTTGGTGATTTTAAACTCTAAATGAACAAAACTATTGTGCAGTTTCAAGTTCACTCTTTTCTTTCATTACTGAACAACACACAGTTTCAAAAAAATTGAAGTTAACTCCACCTCTGCATCATGCCGAGTACCCTTCCGCTTCTCATTTTAATTACGGCAATATTTGGGTTCTATTTAGCCTTATTTTAGACTTCTCTATCGCGCGGTATGTTCACATTCATACAAATTATTGTAAGAGTATCATATAGACCAAGTAACGTGGGCCAGTAATTAGGATACTGGACACTCATTTGTGGACTCTTCCATATTTAGGTTTCCTGTAGTTTCCGTAAATCGCTTAAAGAGAATGCTAGGTGGATCTTTTCTATTAGACACGACCTGTTTCCTTCAACACTATTGTCTAATCTCACTTGCCCTTCGTCTGTTACGAGTTCTTCGTCGACGGGACGATAAATCCCTGTCTTCCTCCCTTTCATCTTCCCCTACACCATGAGTGAATTATGAAAGAGCGTTCTCGTAATTTATTGCACAGATATCTGATATCAATGATCGCGCATGTACGCACATACAACATAAAACTCCATAACAGCATAACTCCACGGCCGTATAGAGACAGTGGACAAGGCAGAATTATCTTCTCCCACCCCTGCAGTATTAGAATTAAGAGGCCTTGTTGCGCGTCTCCGTATGTGAAGATTACTTTCATGTAGTCGCATCGGCATTAACCAGCACTGTCGTCTCTTCAGTGTTCTGTAGCAGTGAGAAAATGACACTTGATAAACTGCACAGTCCTATCTCTCTACCTACCTTTGCAGCTCGCACTTAAGTGCCTGGCAGATGGTTCTTCGAATTAGTTTCAGACTATTTCTCTACTGTTTCACATTTATCGCGCGTGGGAAAAATCAACACTTTAATCGTTTTTTACGAGGTCTGATTTCTCTTATATTTTATTATGATGATCATTTCTCGCTATGTAGGTGGTAGACAATAAAATATTTTCACATTCCGGGGGACGTTGGTGACAGAAATTTCGTTCAACTATCTCGTCGCAACGAAAAACGCCTTTGTTTTAACGACTGCCAACCCAACTCGTTAATCATATCCATGACGTTCTCCCACGTACTTCGCAGTAATACAAAACGAGCGCCCTTCTTTGAACTTTTTCGATATCCTCCGTCAATCCTATCCGTAAAGGATACCACACAAAACAGCAATACTCGAGCAGAGGACTGAGTCTGTTTATTAGACCTGTTGCATCTTCTAAGCGTTCTGCCAATAAAACTTAGTCTTTGTTTTGCCTTCCCCCCAACATTATCTGTGAGATCGTTCCCATTTAAGCTATTTGTAATTGTAATTCCTAGGTATTTAGTCGAATTGACAGTCTTTAACTTTGTATGATTTATCGGGTAACTGAAATTTAACGGGTTTCTTTTCGTACACACGTAGATGACCTGACACTTTTCCTTATCGAGAGACAATTGCCACTTTTCGCACAATAAAGATAGCATGTCTTTTTGATCTGATGATTTTACTAGATGGTAAATGACAGATCATTTACAAACCATCTAAGACGGCTGCTCGGATCTCCTCAATCGTTTATGTACGAGGGTTGCCCAGTAAATAATGCCCCATATTTTTTTTCTCCGAAATAAAAAATATTAGAAATGTGACACTTTAGGTGCGAGTTATTTGAAGTTTCCCGCGTGTGTACGCAAAGTTTAAATTTCCTCCGACAGAGAGCGGTGGTGTAGGAATGTTCTAAAATGGCGTCTGCAAGTAACATCCGTCAGAAACAACGTGCAGTGATTGAATTTCTCGTAGCAGAGGAAGAAACCGTGGACAATATTCATAAACGCTTGTGCAACGTCTACGGAACATCTGCAGTCGTTAGGAGTACTGTTGGTCGCTGGGCACAGAGGGTGAAAGCATCAGAGGGCGGCGCTGCGGAGCTCCGAGATTTGCCGCGGTCGGGAAGGCCTCCCACGGCTGTCACGCCTGACATGTTGCAGCGGGCTGATGTTCTCATTCGACGGGATCGACGCATTACGACTCGACAATTGGCACTGGAGTTGTCAGTAAGCAAAGGAAGTGTGGATGTGATTATCAATCAGCTTGGATACTCAAAAGTGTGTGCAAGATGGGTTCCTCGGTGTCTTACTGTCGATCACAAATCCCAAAGAAAAGACATTTCTTTCGATTTGTTGCGACGCTTTCACGTTGACGGGGAGGCCTTTTTGTCACGGATTGTGACAGGTGATGAAACTTGGGTGCATCATTTTGAGCCCGAAACAAAAAGACAATCGATGGAATGGCGTCATGCTTATTCTCCACAGAAGAAAAATTTCAAAACAGTTCCTTCAGCCGGAAAAGTCATGATGACTGTGTTTTGGGATTGCGAGGGCGTAATTCTCATTGATGTGAAGCCAAAAGGCAGTACCATTAATTCAGAGGCTTATGTCAAAACATTAGACAAACTTAAGCAGCGCTTCCGGCGCCTTGGGCGTCATGTTAACCCACAGGATGTTTTGATTCAGCATGATAATGCTCGTCCTCACACAAGTTTGAGGACTTGTGAACACATCGCGAAACTGGGTTGGATAGTGTTACCCCATCCACCCTACAGCCCCGATTTGGCTCCTTCAGACTTTCACTTGTTTGGGCCAATGAAGAATTTCATTCGTGGAAGACGTTTTGCCGATGACGAAGAAGTGATTCACGAAGTGACAACCTGGCTCCGTAGGCAGAGTAAAGATTTTTACCGGCAGGGAATACACGCTCTTGTGTCTCGCTGGAAAAAGGCCGTCGAACTTGAAGGAGATTATGTGGAAAAATAAAGCAAGTAGACAAAACATCAGTCTTTCACATATGTAAATTTGATTGTTGTGGAATAAATACTTCTGGAGAAAAAAATATGGGGCATTATTTACTGGGCAACCCTCGTAACTTAGGAACAGCAGAAGGCCTATAACACTTCCGTTGGGAACGCCGAATATCAGTTCTGGAACTCGATTTTACGTCGATTACTACGTTCTGTGACCTTTCTATCAGGAAATCACGAATTTAGTCGCACAACTGAAGCGGTATTTCATAGGCACGCCATTTGATTAGAAGACTTTTGTAAGTAACGGCGTCAAAAGCCTCCTTGATATCTAAAAATAGGGAATCAATTTGACATCTCCTGTCGATAGCACTCGTTACTTCGTGCGAATGAAGAGTTAGTTGTGTTACGCAAGAACGATATTTTCTGATCCGTACCGACGATTTATCAAAAGACACATCAGTCTTTCTCATGTTGGGATAGGAATAATTATCCACTGAAGGGATTACAATGCCCTACGTTTAAACTTAAAGCCGAATGAGTGTTTACTAGGTCACACAACGCCGCGATAGGAACAAGGGATTGAGAAGTTGCGAAAATTGACACTCCCACCACTGCTGGCATACAAAAGAAAAGTTCCACTCACAGATAGATACGAGACTCCTTGAACCACCCCCCCCCCCCCCCCAAGACACAGCAGCATCCTCTGATCCACTACAAACATGGAGTTCTGCTACTGTCTACCAAACAACTACTAGCATACTTGCTGATTCCAAGCCGGTGAAACAATTTACGAGATTTTTCTGTACAAAACACGCAAAATTAATCCAAAATGATAAATCTGCATTGTGGTCGTATCAAAATTACTTAATTGCATAGTTCTACACTGAAACAAATCAAATTGTTCCGATACACTGTTATGACATCTGACAACGCAAACTTACGTTCAGAGCTGCATCGTTATGTTTACGTGGAAAGATATATACTGAAGAGCCAAAGAAACTGGTACACCTGCGTAATATCGTATAGGGCCCCCGCGAGTACGCAGAAGTGCCGCAACACGACGTGACATGGACTCGACTAGCGTCTGAAGTAGTGCTGGGGCGAAAAGACAACATTAATCCTGCAGAGCTGTCCATCATCCCAGATTCGCTCCATAATGCTCATGTCTGGGGAGTTTGGTGGCCAGCGGAAGTGGTTAAACTCAGAAGAGTTTTCCTGGAGCCACTCTGTAGCAATTCGGGACGTGCGGAGTGTCTCATTGTCCTGCTGGAATTGCCTAAGTCCGTCGGAATGCACAATGGACATGAATCGATGCTGGTGATCCGACAGGATGCTTATGTACGTGTCACCTGTCAGAGTCATATCTAGACGTATCAGGGGTCCCACAGCACTCCAACTGCACACGCCCCACACCATTACAGAGCCTACACCAACTTTAACAGTCCCCTGCTGGGTGCAGGGTCTATGGATTCATGAGGTTGTCTCCATACTCTTACACGTCCATCCGCTCGATACCATTTGAAACGAGACTCGTCCTACCAGGCAAAATGTTTCCAGCATCAAACGTCCAATGTCGGTGTTGATGGGCCCACGCGAGGCGTGCAATCATCAAGGGTACACGAAGTGGGCCTTCGGTTCCGAAAGCCCATATAGGCGATGTTTCGTTGAATGGTTCGCACGCTGACACTTTTTGATGGACCGGCATTGAAATTCGCAGCAACTTGCGGAAAGGTTGCACTCCTGTGACGTTTTACGATTCTCTTCATCGTCGTTGGTCTAGTTCTTGCAGGATATTTTTCCGTCCGCAGCAGTGTCGGAGATTTGATGTTTTATCGGATTGCTGATATTCACGGTACACTCGTGGAATGGTCATAAGGGAAAATCCCCACTTCATCGCAACTTCGGAGATGCGGTGTTCCATCTTTCGTGCGCCGACTGCAACACCACGTATAAACTCAAATCTTGATAACCTGCCATTGTAGCAGCAGTAACCGATCCAACAACTGTGTCAAGACACTTGTAGTCTTATGTAGGCGTTGCCGACGGCAGTGCAGCATTCTGCCTGTTTACATATATCTGTTTTGAAGTCGCATGCCTACAGTAGTTGCTTTTGCGCTTCAGTGTATAACAAATGAAAAAGCCCAACATTATCCATGTGGCAGGATTAATTTATTTAGTTTACCAGTTTGCGGCTTACAAAGTCGTCATGAGAATTTAAATGACTATCGTAGTCCAAGAATTTACGAGGGTGTGTCAAAAAGCACTGCCTAGCCTTCTTTTTTCTGCTCAGAATAACGGTTGTGGTACTAAAATCCATGCATATTACTCGGTTGACTTTCCCGCTTTTCTGATGCAAGTTGCAACCGTCTGCTGATAGACGTGTCCGAATTTTAGAATGTAACTAGGGGATGTGTCACGTAATTATGTCAGTGCGTTAGGAACAGAGTGCTGCAGTCTAGTTTCTAACCGCCGACAACGTGCCTCCAACTGAAATCCACAGAAGAATGAAACCAGTGTAAGGTGGGGTTTGGATCGACATCAGTAATATGCGACTCTGGGTTGTTCGTGCTCGTAATGAAGGAAACGGTGGGGCTAAAAACGTGTGTGACAGAGTTCGGAGCGGACGACCACGTAGGGCAATAGACGAGACTCATCGGAATCGGGTTGATGAACTCATCAGAGAAAATCTTCGGGAAACACAGACTCAGCTCTCAGATAAATGGGGTATATCACGAGAATTCATGACTGAAGGCGCCGCCTTAAACTCTGCACGGTACTGCGAGATCCTCAGAAAAAAAGCACGAATTCGAACAGTTCCTCCACACATGGAGCAGCCTCTCCTTCAGCATGACAATGTCAGACCACACACTAGCGTTCACTGTCATCGATCATCCTTCATAGAGTCCCAACTTGGCACCATCCGGTTTCCACCTGTTTCCAGAGCTTAAAGAACACCTTCGAGGACTTCACTCTTGCAGTGACGAAGATGTGCAAGCAGAGGTAAGGTTGTCGCTCCGTCAGCAAAGTCAAACCTTAAATAGTGATGGTGTTAATAAACTGGTCTCACGTTGGGAGGAATGTGTTCGCCGGCAGGGTAACAACATGAAGAATAAATACGTTGAATGTCAATAAGGTTATTTTATTTTAAAAGCTTTAAGAGTTTTCATATAATATATTCGATGGCATTACTTTTCAGCAGGCAGCAGCCACAATATTTCTACTCAACAACGGAAAAGATGTTACTGACCTAGACTGAGGCACGAACATACAGTGAATGTCACATTCCACAGCCTAGTCGTAATGCAAGTAAAAACGCAAAAAGTTGAACAGTATATAAATGTTACGTGATGAAACCAGGAAAAATTAACGTTAAACTCGA
The DNA here is from genome assembly GCF_023864345.2 of Schistocerca serialis cubense. Taxonomy (NCBI): domain Eukaryota; kingdom Metazoa; phylum Arthropoda; class Insecta; order Orthoptera; family Acrididae; genus Schistocerca; species Schistocerca serialis. The sequence goes on from NC_064640.1 coordinate 480,734,388, forward strand.
AAAAAGCGTCTACATAATTTTGGTAAACATTTTTGGAATACAGTGATCAATTAATTGTTATATTTAGATTAAAGTTCAGTCTTGATCACGTTATGTCTGTTTTAATGAGTAACCGGTTTCGGTTTTTTTCTATAAAACCATCATCAGACCCATTGGCTCCCTTGGGTTGGTAGGTGGAGCTCTCCTTGCTGCTGTGCAATCAATTGACTGCACAGCAGCAAGGAGAGCTCCACCTACCAACCTAAGGGAGCCAATGGGTCTGATGATGGTTTTATAGAAAAAACCGAAACCGGTTACTCATTAAAACAGACATAACGTGATCAAGACTGAACTTTAATCTAAATACAGTCTACATAATTATTTAAATTAACAGTCGTAATTAAATTAGTACTTGACAAGAGTGACGAAGTTAAACATCAAGAGGTATTACAGGTAGAAAGTGATACAGAAATACAGTAAAAGATAGAATTGACAATTTTAACATAATATAGATCACATAGACAATCATAACAAAATAAATAAACAGAGGCAAATGGAGGAATAGAAAGAAAAAGATTGCGTGCTGGGACCGTGGCTGCTAGCCGTGGCCCACACTCAGTACATGCTCAGCAAATGTGGAGTCATAATTCTGTAACCTCCAGCTGCGTTTATGTACAGACAACCTAGTTGCTAATAGCCCAATATAAAACTTATCACAATTAGGACTAGAAATTTTGAATACCCCACTGTTTACTAGAAAATGATGGTCAGGGCCGAACGCACCTCTGGAGAGTCGCACATGGTTAATGAGTACAGTATCACTATAACGTAGATCGTTAAGTGTACTGTGTTCAAATATTTGGATGTCATTACGCCCATGCAAAATTATCCCTCCCACAACCAAACACCTGGACCACCAAACCGATCACATTCGACAATGCTGGGCGTACCCTCATATGGCGAGAGCTGGGAACATGTAATACGCCCAGGAACGATTTGGTGCTCCAGTTGGTATGTTGTAGAGAGACGCCATACAGCATGGGCATACTGATATCCTAATCTTTGAACCCTGTACACTCACTGGTCAACGTTATTGTGACAGTGTACTCCTTCCTCACCTGCGTCTTTTCATGGGTGCTCGACCGCATCGAATTGCGCAGGTTGAGAAACTCCTAAAACACGAGGATATTCGGCGAATGGACTCGCCTTGCAGTTTCGTTTTTGAGATGTGTAACTGGAATCACAGCCGTACTGCTCATCACATCTTTCATGCGACGCCTCGTGTCGACGGGAAGTGTCCGTTTGTTTCTAGTTACGAACAAACTGCTTTTTTAACACGAAGTTTTCCGTTCTCGTTCTACAGAACACTCTAAAATTAGTTTCATGCAACATTTGTTCCATCGATATGCATTAACATCGGCAGTAAAACACGAAGTGCTCCTGCTGCATGGCGGTAGCTGTCAGAACGATACTCTCGCTGTTGGAGTACTTGTTACTCGTGTGTAACTCGAGATGTTAACGCACATCAAATGTTTCAAATGGCTCTGAGCACTATGGGACTTAACATCTGAGGTCATAAGTCCCCTAGACTTAGAACTACTTAAACCTAACTAACCTAAGGACATCACACACATTCATGTCCGAGGCGGGATTCGAACATGCGACCGTGGCAGCAGCGCGGTTCCCGACTGAAGCGCCTAGAACCTCTCGGCCACAACGGCCGGCTAACGCACATCTATTAAACAAATATCATAATAGACTAATTTGGGACCGCTCTATCAAATGGGCGTCGCATGAAAGATGTGATGAACAGTATTCGTTTGGGTTGACTTTAGCTGCTCAATGCAGAAACGAAACTGCCACTATCTGCCGAAAAACCAGAGAAAATGCGCCAGACTACTATTAGGAGGGACACAAACCTGTGTACTTAAAAGAGCATTCTCGTTTGACAGTAACTCTTGCACACTGGCACTTTGCACACATTTATTGACTGTTTAACGTTAGTGAAGCCACGCTTCATCATCTGAAACCAATCTGGAACTTCCTTATATCAAACTCTTCTACCAGATAGATATTTTTGATAACTCATTCAATAACCCTAAGGAGCACATTTAATAGCACAGCATTGTAAAGGAGCGAGTCAGACGGCGGAAATGATGGAAAATTAGAGAATCGAAGCATTTGAAACATTCTGTTGCGGAAGGATGCTGAAAATTAAGGAGTCTGATAACAAATGTGGAAAGAAATAAGTAGGAAACACTAATTGGAAGGACGCGTAGGAGATAGGACCAGTGTTACATCCCCTGATTAACTTCTGTAGTACTACAGGGAACGGTAAAGTGAAAAACTGTAGGGGACGACAGAGCTTAGAATACATAGGATATCCCAAGACGAATGGTCAATATTCAGGGATATGACAGTAACGATCGTTCGAAGCAAAAACAGTCTGGTATATATGGGCTCTGAAGTGCATACCTTAGGTGCTATGAGAACTTGTTCAGTAGAGGAGATGTGTTTCACTGTGGCGAAGATGAGCCAGTGCTTGTAGCTCTTAAAGTATGCACTTTAGAGCCCACGTTTTTGAGTACTGATCAATCCTGCTGGGGCACTCTGTATACAACAAATAACTGAAGACTTCGTGTTTTACTCTGACAAGGGAACCTCCCCATCGCACCCCCCTCAGATTTAGTTATAAGTTGGCACAGTGGATAGGCCTTGAAAAACTGAACACAGATCGATCGAGAAAACAGGAAGAAGTTGTGTGGAACTATGAAAAAATAAGCAAAATATACAAACTGGGTCGTCCATGTGCAATATATGCAATATTAAGGGCAATGTGAGACGAGGAGAGCCATGGTCCCGTGGTTAGCGCGAACAGCTGCGAAACTAGAGGTCTTTGGTTCAAATCTTCTCTCGACCGAAAATTTTAACTTTTTATTTTCAGTTTATGTGACAAACCCTTATGTTTTCATCACTTTTTTTGGAGTGATTATTACATCCACAAGAAAACCTAAATCGGGCAAGGTAGAAGAATCTTTTTACCCATTCGCCAAGTGTACTAGTTAGGTGGGTCGACAACATATTCCTGTGATGTGACGCACATGCTGTCACCAGTGTCGTATAGAATATATCAGACGTGTTTTCCTGTGGAGGAATCGGTTGACCTATGACCTTGCGATCAAATGTTTTCGGTTCCCATTGGAGAGACACGTCCTTTCGTCAACTAATCGCACGGTTTTGCGGTGCTGTCGCAAAACACAGACACTAAACTTATTACAGTGAACAGAGACGTCAATGAACGAACGGACAGATCATAACTTTGCGAAAATAAAGAAAGCAAAATTTTCAGCCGATGGCAGATTCGAACTAAAGACCTCTCGTTTCGCAGCTGTTCACGCTAACCACGGGACCACGGCGCTCCTCGGCTCACATCGCCCTTAATATTGCCTATCTTAGGCATGGACGACCCAGTTTGTATATTTTGCTTATTTTTTCATAGTTCCACACAACTTCTTCCTGTTTTCTCGATTGATCTGTGTTCAGTTTTTCAAGGCCTATCCACTGTGCCAACTTATAACTAAATCTGAGGGGGGTGCGATGGGGATGTTCCCTTGTGAGAAGTAATCGTTGAGGGCCACATGAAACAAATAAGTAGACTGATGACTAACATTTATGCTTATCGTCGATTCAACACGTATTGTGAGCACTTTTTTTCATCTTTTGAGAGAGTACTCTGATCTCCACAACCATCGGCATTGTGTCCGTCCTTCCGAAATTTGTACATCATCGACGTACTTTAAACATTTTATAAACGAGTTTCATCACCTTCTCTGGTACCACTGTCGTCTTTTTCAAGGTATCAGTTTCCATGCTGCACAGCAAGGTAAGAACCCGAAATTGTTTCAGCTGTAACCTGACGGTAGCTAGTCATGTGACGAAGTTAGTTGCTACTTACTTTATTCAGTAATAGATTTGTGATCAGCACCGCGTAGCCGGTTAAGTGCACCCCGTCCCGTAAGCCGGTTGCAGACCTCATCGCACGTCGTTGTTAGGAGTAGGTGCGCCATTCGTGAAGCGGTGAACGGCGTGAGGGCGGACTAACATCCTACAGCGGGGCACCTCTGCTCACAACAAATTGAACCACTAGACTCGAGCACGTATTCTGGTAGATCGTCAGCGAAGATTTCTGAGTGAGGAGTTACTAAACAAACGGCCGTCAGTCCAGATATGCACTCGTTTGTCCGGAAAGACTAGTTTCTGCATCAGTATCGGTATACGACCACCGTTGGTCGGCTAGGAGTCCGTTGGGTACTTTATATAATGACTGTACACTGGCGCGGTTGGTGTCAAAGAAGCAAGAAAATGGGAAAATGGCGGTAGCAGTACTGTTTGGGAGACAGTCCTATGACAGTCTGTAGTGCTTCTACGGATCGAAAGTACATCGACCGATCATTTTAAACAATATGCACACACACACACACACACACACACGCACACACGCACACACGCACACACGCACACACGCACACACGCACACACGCACACACGCGCACACGCACAATGTACAATTAGGCGAACGAAACTTTTCAGCCTCCTTGTTCCCCGGAATACACATCCGCCGCAACACGTCCCTCATCGACACACTTCTGCACAGCAGTAGACACAACTGGTGGCATGTCATGAAATATTGATAAAAACCTGATACCTGCACTTCATTTACTCGTAGCACATGGAAATTATTCTGGGTATAAATGCTTTCGTGGTCCATGTATGTTTATGCAATCAATAAATAAACCAGAGGGAAAAGAGTGGGCTTTGACGTTGCGTCAACGATTGTATCTGTAACTAGACGAATAGTCCGAAAGCCACTGTTAAATTCATGACTTAAGGTAATTTTTTATCAGTATTAGCCATTCCCTGTCCAACTCCCTTCGCATATGGAACGAGGAAAAGGACATTCTGGATACTCCGAATGCATCCTCACGTATCTTGACGACACCTACGCGAGGTGTCCCACGAAGACAGCGCAACTGTTGCTTAGTCTACCTCTGATACCTATTTTTAAAATCCACACTGTAAGATTTCGCGACAGCAACGTCGGCTTTCTTCCATCGTTCTTATTTAAGTTATCCGACAATGTGTTAGACGTTTGTGGAAGTTTTACCGACCTGGTAAGATCCCTCGAGAGCGCCTCTCATCTACTTTGGCGTCCGCTGTCAGTAGTAGTACATGAACCCCAAATGCTGCAAAAAAGGAGCACTAGCGAGTTGTGTGCGGTCTGTATCAGATACATAGTACTTCTCCAAATTCCGGGCAACAAAACCACGTCTTTTACGCGCCTTCTGCATTACAGATCTCGCGAGTTCGTTCCATTTTGTATCGCTTAGAAATATTGTTCCTATTAATTTTGCAACCGGATGCTATGAGGTTCTGAAGCGTCACTGCACACTGAGCAGAAGCTCTGACAGCAAAACGACGACCTTTTCAAAGGGGCCACCAGATATTTATTCCAAACGATTTAAGGAAAATCACGGTTAACACCACTCACCAATTATGGTTCAAATGGCTCTGAGCACTATGGGACTTAACATTTGAGGTCATCAGTCCCCTAGAACTACTTAAACCTAACTAACCTAAGGACATCACACACATCCTTGCCCGAGGCAGGATTCGAACCTGCGACCGCAGCAGTCGCGCGGTTCCAGACCGAAGCGCCTAGCCGGCCGCGGTGACCGTGCGGTTCTGGCGCTGCAGTCCGGAACCGCGGGACTGCTACGGTCGCAGGTTCGAATCCTGCCTCGGGCATGGGTGTGTGTGATGTCCTTAGGTTAGTTAGGCTTAAGTAGTTCTAAGTTCTAGGGGACTTATGACCTAAGATGTTGAGTCCCATAGTGCTCAGAGCCATCTGAACCATTTTTGAAGCGCCTAGAACCGCTCGGCCACCACGGCCGGCCACCGATTATGCATTAGGGCTATTTCGACTGGGCGACTGCTGCCTTCAAGGTGGAAGGAAGTAAGTTTAGGGTTTAACGTCCCGACGAGAACGAGGTCATTAGAGAGACGGAGCACAAGCTTCGACTGTGTCACGGATGAGGAACGAAATTGGCCGTGCTCTTTCAAAGGAACCATCCCGGCATTTGTCCGAAGCGATTTAGGAAAATCACGGATTCGAACCGTCGTCCTCTCGAATTCGAGTCCACTGAATTGAGGGCAATACGAGGAACAACTTATAATCGTGGAACATGTGATCAATATTTCGCCATCCCCTCCATCCGTTATTGCCAGTAGATGAATCCTGACCAGATGATGCTGCTGCTGCTCCCTCATTCAAGCAGTTCCTCATTTTGTCTCAGGAAGCTATGTTGACCCTCTTCCAGACCTCCCCATCTTAGAGAAAAACCTTAGGAAGTACGATGAATCGAACCCGGGTCCTTCCGCATTGAAGGCCGTAGATTTCAAAAAAACCAAACAAAATCCACATCTGGACGGCAGACTGGGATATGTGCTGCAAAAATGCGAATCTAGTACAGTAAACACGAGAATAATGTAGTGTATTACATTGAGAGCGCACTGCTCGTGTTAGAATGAACGCAGATACAAAAGCTGTATGTATTTCGTAATGGTAATGTAGCATAAGACTCACGTGGGAATGACATTGCCACTTTGTCGTAAAATTAAGACTGTTTAGAATACAGCGCCATCACTTGTTCCAGAAAGCCGTTAAAATAATAGCACCCTTGCGGTAGTAGTTTTACTAACAAAATAATAATGACTACCACGTCTAAAAGTGGATATTCAATGCCGGATAATTATTTAACAACGTAATTATACTGACGAAAAGTAAGTGTTGTATAAATTTTCCACAAGGAATTCCTTTTGGTCGTGTCGCTTGAAGAAAAGAAAATTTTTCTACCGTCACTGAAAACTAACTCTTCTACGTCGGTTCAGTACCCCCCTTTGTTCGATCACAGTGGCGTACTGAAAGGATTCCATCCTGCCTATGACCTGCAAGATTTACGTGGTGCAGTTAAGTGCCCGGAAACGTATTAACGCGGCTTCGATCCAAGGTCTGGTACAGAGATTTAACTTGCCACTTATGTTAACAGCAGCGTAAAATATCCTAATTGTCACATTAGGAACTGCTAACGAATTCGAGAATAGCTCCTGCAGGACTATAAATTCTAACTTTGTTGTGCTGTTTGTGCGTCATAGATAAAAAGCTAACGTAATGTCAGATATGGAAAGAGAGACGTAGAACATATTAAACACACAATGGTTTTGTCGAAATTTAATGATAAACAGTAGCTTGCAACACTTCTAGAGTAGCAAGCCTGTAAAGACGTACATTTGCCACATGTCAAGGACAATGGCCTAGTGAACGCGGTCGTCTTATACAGGTCAGAAGACTACAGCATAATTGCGTAAGCCTGCCCTGGTGAGGGATCTGTCATGACCTTTACCAAGAAATCACGCCATTCATCTGAAACTAAATTAGACTGACATTGAGGGAATTGAATGCCACTCACCACAAATTAAGAGGAGAGAGTCTTCGACTAATTCATGCCTCCCGCTGACAGTGACCGGCTCCTGTATCTTAACTCTACCAGAAATCGCTGATCCAGGGACCCAGCTGGGAATAATAAGAAAACATCACTCAAGTTCTTTTGAAACAAAATTTTACTACGAATTTTGTGTCGACCCATAAATCTCAGTAGAGAAAGGAACAAGAATTTGTAGACAGTTCCAAATTCACGTCACATCTGTATAGACGCGAAAATTTGGGCCATGGAAGAACATTAACATTGTTATTGTTATTACTATTATTATCATTATTATTGTTATCACTGTTTTCCAAGATGATAGATCCATGATGGAGTTAACAATAACTCTTAATGAGTTTTATTGTTTTTTTAACCAAATATGTTTCGCCTGATTGCTTTAGCCATTGCCAGGGGTCTGCAGCATGAATGATTTTTAATGATTTTCTTACTATTATTTTGTTTTCGGTTGTTTCTTCACATGCGGAGTGCTCAGCAGAACTACGTTTAATTACTTATTTACTATTTCTCTATGTCCGGTGATCTCGCCGTCGACGGAACGTTTATTAGGTTTCCCTTACAATTAAATTGGAAATTTGTGGTAAGGTCTTACGGGACCAAACTGGTGAAGTTATCGGTCCCTAAGCTTACACACTGCTTAATCTAACTTAAACAAACTTACGCTAAGGACAACACACATACCCATGCCCAAGGGAGGACTCGAACATCCAACGGGGGGAGCCGCACGAACCGTGACAAGGAGCCTTACAATTAAAACTCTACCCCTTGATGTAAACCGAAAATTCAATTATTGTTAGTGGACCAGCCTGAAACGTCAGTGTATCAAACACAGCACTGGCATGTTGGTGTCAAGGCAGCCAAGTTTATGCATTACACGTCGCTGTGTCCGGCGAGCACATGGATCTGGAGGGGCAGGACGGGCCTTGGAGTAGAGGTCTCGTCGCGCACTGTGATTTGACCACAAAAAAGTATTCTGTTAATGTTCTTTGAACGCCTATAACAGGGCTATGAAAAGAATTTCCGTTTTTTGTATAGTATCTTATCTGAGTAGAACAATAGCGTGCACAGCGAAACAATCGCGTTTGAAAAGCATGTAGGATTAAAGGTCTACCCCACATTCCGTACAAGGATTTAACAAATTTACGGTTTTTCTTAACAATCTGCTGTATTGTGTTATAAACTGAAGCATGCGAGGTATATACATAATAGATGGATAAACTCTTAGAACTCCTTCCCCTGCTTATTATTTGGCAAATGTGTCTTATGTCTACGTCTGACAAACGACTCTTAAGTCTGTTCCATAGTAAGTACTTTTCGACTCACCGTTTGTCACAAATTTCTAACAAAGCAACTACCCTTTCATTTTCCCACGAACTGGGATTTACAGAAATGATATTTGCCTTCTTTACCTTCACACTTAAGACTTTAATAGGAAAAATGGTCAGTGAATGTATTATGTTGGTCCCTTGGCATGATGTCCAGGGTTTAGCGCTAGAACCACGGCGTCTCCCCCTTCCCTATCTCCTTTTGCAAGTACTGTAGTTTCAGCACGAGACCTTGTCACAGAGGGTGAGGAAAAATGTAAGAGGAAAGTGCTCTGAGCGCATGCGCACAACGAGTAACCCAAATCCTAGTAACAAACATCAGCCGTCAGGTGTCTGAATCTTAGTGTGGTTAGTGGGTCAATATTGGCAGTTCAGGCTGGAACGTCGGCGCCGGCTGACATGCTTACAGGCTTCTGAGACTACCTCTGGCACGCGCGTGTAGTACTGGACTCTCAGCTGGGAAGGATGAAGGAGTACTGTCACACGGAGCTGCCACTAGTGGTGGGGGAACCCTCACACTCGGCTTGCGAACAAGGCCACCGAAAAAGGGCACTTTTTGTCCCAGCCTCAAACTAGAAAAAGCAGTACCGTCAAGTTGTGACGAATGCTGCCAAATCGTCACTCGTACGAACTGTACAAATGAAATTCAGCAGTAATAATTTTTATCATAATTATCATATGAAACATTTACACACAGGTGACAAGTCATAGGATAGCGATATGCACGTACACAGATGGCGGTAGTATTGCGTGCACGAGGTATAAACGGGCAGTGTTCTGGCGGTGTTGTCGTATTTACTCAAGTGATTCATGTGAAAAGGTTTCCAACGTGATTATGGCCGCACGATGTGAATTAAGTGACTTTGAACGCGGGATGGTAGCCGGAGCTAGACGCTCCAGACACTCCATTTCGCAAATCGTTGGAGAATTGAATGTACCGCGATCCACAGTATCAAGAATGTGGTGAGAATAACAAATTTCAAGCATTACATCTCACCATGGGTAACGAAGTGGCCGACGGCCTTCACTTAACGACCGAGAATAGCGGCGTTTGCGTTGACTTGTCAGAGCTAACAGACATGCAAGAATGCGTGAAATAACTGCAGGTATCAATGTGAGACTACGCCGAACGTGTCCGTTAGGATAGTGCGACGAAATTCTGCGTTAATGGGTTACGGCAGCAGGCGATCGACTTGGGTGCCCTTGCTAACAACACGACATCGCTTGCAGCGCCTCTCCTAGGCTCGTGGCCATATCAGTTGGACCCTAGACCACTGGAAAACCGTGGCCTGGCAGATGAGTCCCGATTTCGGGTGGTATGGGGTCGAGTGTGGCGCAGACTCTACGAAGCCATGGACCCAAGTTGTCAGCTACTTGGAGACCACTTGCAACCAAACAACGATGGAATTTTTATGGATTACAAAGCGCCATGTCACCACCCACCAGATTAGCCGAGAACGCTAATGCGCTGCTTCCTAGACTCGGGTAGGCGCGCCAGCCCCAGGTCGAATCCGGCCGGCGGGTTGACGACGAGGGCCCGTTTGCCGGCCAGCCTGGATGTGGTTTTTAGGCGGTTTTCCACATCCCACTAGGTGAACACCGGGCTGGTCCCCACGTCCCGCCTCAGTTACGCGACTCGCAGGCATTTGTAACACACTCGCACTATTTGATGATTTACACTAGACGCAGACAGCTGGGGTACACTGTTTCCACGGGGATACGGGTTGGCGGCAGAAAGGGCATCTCGCCACCCCTTCAATTAACCATGCCAAATCCGATCGTAAACATGCCGACTCTGCGAAAACTGCGGGAGAAAGGCACAAGCAAAAGCATAAAACAATGCGCCATGTCACCAGGCCACAATTGTTTGAGACTGGTTTGAAGAACATTCTGGGCAGTTCAAACGAATGATTTGGTCACTCAGATCGCCAGACATGAATCCCATCGAACATTTATGGGACATAAACTAGAGATCAGTTCGTGCCTAAAATCTTGCACCGGCAGCACTTCTGCAGTTATGGACGGCAATAGAGGTAGCATGGCTCAGTATTTTTGCAGGGAACTTCCAACGACTTGTTGAGTCCATGCCATGTCAAACTGGTGCAAGATGCCAGACAAAAGGTGGTCCGACACAACATTAGGAAGTATCCCATGACTTTTGTCACCTCAGTGTATTTTATAACGAAACATAGGAAGGATGGTGATATCTTTTCATTATCATTGTTTTCTCAAATCCTTTTACGATTATTGTTTTATATTAACACAAAAAAACTAATGGAATAATTGTATCGAAATTAGCTCAGAAAATCACCGTAGTTAGAATAAAATACGAAAATAAATAAAATACAAAAGTAGTACTAATTAACAATGAAGGCATAGAACCAGTTTATGACCTGTGTTTAGGCTAACTAAAGATGACAGGATGGATAGCAAAAGAAAAACCCATGGTTACAAATTACCTGGAACGCATTTGATAAGCTAAACTGCGTCCTCAAAATCAAGCTTCCGAACCGTCTTAAATGAAAACGGTGCAACTGGAGTGTGTTACTTGTTCGGAATTATCGCAGAAGACATGGACATTTAATGTAAATATTATTTAAAATAGGTTGCCCAGCGTGTAATGGAGTGCTGCACGTTAGGAATTACTAGGAATCTATCCGGCAGATAGATAAGAGAGCAGACTTGAGTAGAAGTCATATTTTATGACTCTAATGAACGTGGAATGGAAGTGGGCGTAACATGTGGCCAAGCGAATGGATGACTGATGGACCAACGAAGCTTTGTTGGATTTCGAGTAAGAAGGGAATATCTAGATGACGACTTAATGGGAGGTGGGCAGATGTCATCAGAAAACATGCAGGAGTAGCATGGATGCGTAATGATGGAAAAATCTGGCGGAAACTTCTGCCCAGCAGTAGAGGTCCAATTTCTGATGATGATTAATGCACATTTAGTGCACGTCCCTCGGGAAATGCTTATTTGTTTGACTGTCTGCTCCATTAGAGCTTTTATTTACTGACAACTGGCAGCAAAGTGTTCAAATTAAATCGAGTAAGTTCACTGAATAACTAGGGACAGACACTGTGTCACATCGCAAGTATTCAGGGTGTTCGGGCAGGAAAGGTCAATATTTTACACAGTGATAGTATAAGCAATTCTTTACAAAAAATGTTATATGAACATAGATCCGCAAATGCTTCGTTAGGGAGGTATGAGTATTGAAAGGAAATTTAATTCTGCAAAATTGATGAGCACAACGTGAATGTGTACGTAATACAACTGGACCGTAACGTGATTTTCTTGAAAACAATGTTACAGAGAAGTACGGTTACGTTGCACATTTGTACTTAGTGTTTATTTACTTTGCATTTAGTATATAATGCATTAAAACATGCATGTTACATGTATTCAGTTGAAAAACGACTTACCACGTCTTTTACAAACGGCTTTAACACTTATCGTACAGTTCAAAGAACAGGTTCGAATATCCCACCACGAACGTTAATGTACTTTTGCGCTCTAGCGATAACATTTTGTGTTGCTTGTTCAATTGCCTGTGATTAGTTCCTAATCAATTCAGCAGCGTTACGAAGCAGTTCATCTCGTGTATTTACCTTCACTTTGTGGGCCTCTGATTTCATCCAACCCCATAAACAGAAATCTAAAGCTGTAAGTTCATGTGTATTTGAGGCCAGTTAACATCACCGCCACTGCCAATCCAGCGATTATGGTAGGTGTGGTTGAGATGGTCCCTCACACGTAAGGTAACATGTGGAGGGGCACCGTCATATTGAAAGTACATTCCAGTTCGCTTGGCTAAAGGAACGTCTTCCAATAGTTCCACAAATGAATTTTCCAAAAAATGCAGGTACGTCTCTCCCGTCAATCGCTGATTGGTGATAAATGGACCTATCAAAAGGTTACCGATCATGCCGCACCAAACATTTATGGCAAAACGAACTTGTAAATTGCTATCCACTGAAGCGTGTGCATTTTCCCGTGACCATCGATGATTATTGCGTGTGTTGTTTATACCATGTGGTGAAAACTGGGCTTCGTCAGTGAATAGTATGTATGGAAGCAAATCACTATTCTCAATTACCCAGTGAGAGAATTGAAGTCGTTGGGCATTGTCGCCAACGTGGAGATTTTGGACACGCTGTATGTGAAATGGATACAGGTTTTCCGCATGTTATGTTTCCCATACACGTGTCTGTGGGACACACGCAAGGGACATTCTTCGTATGCTCGTACTGGGACTTCGCTCAACACTTGCGATAATTTCTTCCTGTTCTTGCAAAGTTTGTTGACGTGCACGCTCGGACGACAAATGTCTACTTGGAAGAGAGCCTATTGCACGCAAAGCGACAAACTCTTTGGTAAACAACCTGCGATCAGGTAATCGTAGAGTCGGAAAGCGCCTGTGGTATTCTTCTCTTGCAGCGGTATCACTACCGTCGCAGAAGCCATAAACATACACCATATCTGCGTATTCCTCATTACTGTACACCTGCGCATTGTTAGCAGCGCTTGTACGAACACAGTTAATACCATACACTACACAGCAAACCGATCCGTCACTGGCACTCTACACAATGCGGCTTACACGGCACAACTAAGCAAACAACGGGTGATTGTACTACGTACGTCACATAACCATAATACGTGGTAGGTTGCATAGCGTAAACATATGGCATGTACCTATGCATTGTTTGCAAGAAAATCACGTTACGGTCCAGTTGTACTGCGTATACGTTCACGTTGTGCACATCAGTTTTGCAGAATTGAAGTTCCTTTCAATACCCATACCTCTTTGTCCAGAATTACTTATACTATCACTGTTTAAAATACTGACCTTTCCTCCCCAAACACCCAGTACATTTAAGAAAAACTAGTGGTGCCAAGCGAACCATACGATGCTAGACTAGTCTTACAAAGAGTACAATTGAAAGCGAGTAACCGGGAAAAAATAAATAGAAGCCTCCAATGAAAACACAGCTATTTATCTAGATGGCACTGCAAAACTTACTGAACTTCCATTTCCCTAAACAAGTTTCACAGCAGACTTTTAAAAAATGGTTCAAATGGCTCTGAGCACTATGGGGCTTAACTTCTAAGGTTATCAGTCCCCTACAACTTAGAAATACTTAAACCTAACTAACCCAAGGACATCACACACATCCATGCCCGAGGCAGGATTCGAACCTGCGACCGTAGCGGTAGCGCGGTTCCAGACTGTAGCGCCTAGAACCGCTCGGTCACGCCGGCAGGCCAGCAGACGTCGTTTATCGTGTTTATCCGTTAAGAAGCGTACAGTTACACGGCATTTATTCACTATCTTTTGTGATTCACTGTCGATACATCTCTTACTTATGTTATGTACGAAATATTTCACCATTCCTGAAATACAGGGTGATTCAAAAAGAATACCACAACTTTAGGAATCTACAACTCTGCAACGACAAAAGGCAGAGCTAAGCACTATCTGTCGGCGAATTAAGGGAGCTATAAAGTTTTTATTTAGTTGTACATTTGTTCGCTTGAGGCGCTGTTGACTAGGCTGAAAACCAAACTACCCGAGGCAGCCCGTGACAGAGCACTTCATCACTGGCCTCCAAGAAGCCCTGATCTTACCCCCTGCGATTTTTTCTTATGCGGGTATGTTAAGGATATGGTGTTTCGGCCACCTCTCCCAGCCACCATTGATGATTTGAAACGAGAAATAACAGCAGCTATCCAAACTGTTACGCCTGATATGCTACAGAGATTGTGGAACGAGTTGGAGTATCGGGTTGATATTGCTCGTGTGTCTGGAGGGGGCCATATTGAACATCTCTGAACTTGTTTTTGAGTGAAAAAAAAACCTTTTTAAATACTCTTTGTAATGATGTATAACAGAAGGTTATATTATGTTTCTTTCATTAAATACACATTTTTAAAGTTGTGGTGTTCTTTTTGAATCAGCCTGTATAATTCAACAAGAGACAATCAACGATTTTAACAAGGACTTATGCCCAACTTGACAAAAGCAAAACAGATCATTACGTCGACAAACCTGGGACTGTTTGCTGTATTTTCGTCATTCTTGTAGCGTTGAAACAGTCACATATCCGTACAGCCACCATGAATAAAATATATTTGTTAAGTTTAACATTACTATGGACATCGTTAACTGCGGCAGTGATAGCAGCAGCTGCTGGCTATGTTGCCTGCCGTAACTTGGAAGTTTGTTGTGCTTCAGCAAAGTTGGAGAACACGTTGACGAAACATGTGTTATTATTCACCTCCTCTTTTGCTTACTGTTGTCGCTATGACAAATCGAAATGATTTTGTTTACTGACTTCAACATAGTGACACACACTACACGATGAATGCGGCACGTGCAATAAAGGATTCTTATCTGCCGAACAGCGACATCGATGAAAAAGGCGGGAAAAGTCGCGGGTTAAAGCACTGCACAGGGCTGCAGTTTCATTAGTATTTCCCAACGCCAACGGAAGATGGCAGAAGTTGGGATCACAACGAACGTATGACGACATGTGCCGCTCCTTGCGGAGAACTTGGGAACCGCCAGATCGGAATTTCTAATGCGGACACGAGTAGTCTTCGTTCTTAATTTTTTAAGTGTCTGCGATAACGAAGTAACTGTAAGTATATAGGAATACGTTCGATTCTAATTAGAAGCGAGATTAAGTGCTCAACAATGCGATTTACCGAATTAAAAGAATACGACGGAAGTGACTGTGCAATTTAATCAGCTGTTCTCCCAGTGCACAGCAATAGAACAAGACGTGACTGTTATGTAGGCGTCCCGAGTTTGTTGTATTAATAATGCTGTTGTCCTCTTTTAAACTAAATTTCTTCGAGACCTACAAATTTGAAGTGACGTGTAAGTGTCTTGACAGTATTGTCTAAGACTACTATAAAGAAAGTGATAACACTACTGTTAAGTGGCGATTTTAATCTTACGCACATGACACTGTATACTACTAATATGCAATCATTTTTTCTCGCGACAGTATGTGATGTGGAAACTGACACAGATAGCCAGAGGAAAATATTTCCATTTTGCCGCTTGCTGCAAAACAGTTACTACTGCTTTTCGTAAGCAAAGTTTTGCGAGAGTAATATGTCAAAAAACCTTAATCCTGGCTGGCCACAGTATGTAAGTCAATACTGTCATCCGAAATTAATTTCCTCCTTGTTCGTTCCGTTTATCAGTTTTGGATGTATTATAATTAAAACGTAACATGGTTTTTGTGATATGAAGAAAGACATACTACAACATAAACCGTTTGTAGTCTCATACGTATGGTTTACCTGTCACGTACATATATCTGTATCTACACAGTAAACTGCAAGATCTCGAAAGGTGTCAGAAGATCCTAAACTGGGCAGTGTAAAGAAGCGAATAAATAAATATCTAGCGCATCGCATCCCTAACAACGAGTTATTGTTAACAAGAGCAGGTATATCGGTAACTTGTTTTTGAATACAAGTGACATTTTACAGTTAAAAATCAGTCATTGCTGCAACATGAAGTTCAAAACATTTAGTTCCACATGCAAGCCAATCAATTTTAACTTAGCTATGTCCTTAATTTTATAAACTACACAGTCCAAGAAAAAAGATACTTTGAGTCACATAAAAATACAACATTACATTTTTACTCGTGGATTCTTTGCATTTCCAACTTAACAGCGACATTCTTATAAGGTAACACTGGTTCAGTAGGTAGGGTATTCAAAAGCATCGTGTAATACATTACATTTGAACTTATTTGCTTTACCGCCAAGTTGATAAATAATGTTTTCCCACTTTGTAGCTTGTGATTTGACGAGGACGTCCGTTTACAATTAAAAAATCCTAATTATGTTCTGACCGATGCTGGCGGTCATGTGTGCATGAGGCGTATGAATTGTGTGTGTTTCTCTTCTGGTGCTGAAGGCTGTGACCGAAAGCTTTGTATAAGTGACTTTTAATTGTGCCTGTCTACAACTTAACGTTTCTTCTTTACGGTACGTAGCAATCTATCTATTCTGACATTGTTAATTATGTTCTGTGTAACACACACTAAAGAATTGGGTTCTTTCAGCGAAATAAATCTAGTTACTGACACTGCGAAGGAGATTTGTCATTTGTATAAAATAAAGTTTCATATATGCTCAAAAGCTGCATAAGGTTCTAATGAATCTGTAAGAGCATCTAAGACTAGCTGCCACTAACAGATTAACGCTTTAGCGCAAACTCCCAAGATCATCTGTCAGTTTACACATTAAACAAGGAAGTGGCCCACTGGCTATACGACATAGTAGACTTTATCCCGATCTTGCTCCCCGATAAAGGCTGGCGCTCGGAAGCTTGTGTTTGGCAGAAAGAAGCCGCCTGAGCGATAACGAGACAGGCGAGTTGGAAATCTGGTATTGATTTTAGGGACGCCGGGTGCGCGCGCTGTTGCCATATCACACGGGAATAAATGCCTCCTGGGTAGTGGGAGGTTTGCCAGCTACCTTCGGTTGCGTACTGATTCCGCAGGCTGCGGAAGACTGGCAGACTTGCTACGCCCTACGGTTTTCTACACCTCTGCAGTGGAAACTAAGAAAGAAGACCTTTCCATTAATAAGCCTCTCCATTTTTACGTGTTAACATGCCCGCAACTATCACTAACAATGCTACAGAAAAAACGGTGAAAATGGCACAGTTACGCTAAGAAATATTTTTGTGCAGAAAGCGAGGATACGTTGAAGGCAACCCTGTTCGTCGGACTGACATTCGTGAGGTGAAAATTTTCACTAGCTTGGAAAGATGTTTAAAGAAAAACGACATAATGTTACTGCTGGTTGTATCTGTTTACTTTTCTTTAACTGAGTCTTCACTTTATTTTAACGGGAAACATTGGGGTCAACACAACTGATGCCGCTCTGTAGAAGAAGTAGGATGCGACTATCTCAGATAAATACACAGAGCCAACTAACGGCTGTACGCACACAATATTTTCTTCAGGATCAATATTATAAGCAGTAACTATAGAATTTTACACACAAACTTAATTAACAGACGAAACAACTTTTTTATGCTCGGTTTTGCTTCTTTCTTCCCTTCTATCTTTTATTGTTTGCTGCTGAAGGTTGCTGACCACCACCACAAACCAAGGTACACAACAGTTTTCGAAATACAATAAGGAATAAAAATATTTTACGAAACTGAACTATATAAAATCTGGGCTCTTTGCTACAATCAATCCGTGATATATTAAATCACTCTCTCATAAAGTAGGGGAATTCACTGTATGATGTTAGAAACCGTCGACAGCATTTGACGAACGAGTAAAGAAATGAAAGTGGACTGTCAGGCAGACGATTGATATAATAAATGATTCGAATGGCCGTCTGAATTGCGTTATCTATTGTAGTCACCGAGCTCCACTAAAAGGGAACTCAGGACCTGTGTGCCTACACTGAACACAAATTCGGCGAACTGTACGGAAAGTAATATCATTAATTCGCAAATTGTACTACACATCACTAATTTGAGACATACCCTGAAATTACTAATATGCAAGACTTTTTTGTTTCGATACCACGTTTAGTCCATTGTATGCCAAGTTAGACAGCGATTTCTTACACACCAATGCCATCAAATTGCCGTGAAGAAAGATAGTACACTTGCGTCGAACTGTTAAGTCAAGACTTGATTTTAGTAACCATAAAACTACTACTTTCATCAGAGTGTGTTATAGGAGGATACAACAGCAGTCTTCGTTAAGATGGCCTCTGTCGTGGGGCTGTACTAAGTGTTTCCCCACTAACAACGACACCATGATGTCCGAACATATTTGGATTGCTACATCGTAATATCACACGCCAAACAATACATTGTCTTGTCATCTGGTGAGCTGTGACACACGGTAGAGCTGAGCAAACGACCTACGCCAGACGAGAAAACCTCGCAGTATGGTTCAAATGGCTATGAGCACTATGGGACTTAACATCATCAGTCCCCTAGAATTTAGAACTACTTAAGTAACTAACCTAAGGACATCACACACATCCACGTCCGAGGCAGGATTCGAGCCTGCAACCGTAGCGGTCGCGCGGTTCCAGACTTAAGCGTCGGAAGGCAAGAATGGAACAGGAAACACAACTATACGCACAAATGTATATGGACCAGGTCCACCAACGGTATGTTCTCCGTGCCGGCCAGGGTGGCCGAGCGGTTCTAGGCGCTACAGTTGGGAACCTAGCTGATGCTACGGTCGCATGTTCGAATCCCGCCTTGGGCATGGATGTGTGTGATGTCCTTAGATTAGTTAGGTTTAAGTAGTTCTAAGTCTAGGGGACAGATGACCTCAGATGTTAAGTCCCATAGTGCTCAGAGCCATTTGAACCATTTTTATGTTCTCCGTACCTGTGCGTTTTTGAGATTATTCTATTTTTACGGAAGACAACGCTCGTCCGAATAAAACAAAATTGGTGGAGGTCTTACTACGACGTGACTATCGTTGTAACGCCGCACCAACCATGCATCCCAACGTCGTCGTACTGATCATGTGTGCGGTTCGCTTGGTAGACGTTCTGAAAGACTTTTCCGAAGAATGTTTCAGCGCCGGAGGTTAGCTGGTTTTCTTTGCACATCGCCAAATTTCCTTCCAGGAGATTCAACAATCTTCCCGAACTCATGCCACACGATGCGAAGCAGAGTTGGTCGTTTGCACTGACCACACACCCTATTAGAAAATTAATTATGTTTACTTAGTTTATGATATGTCACTGGTAGTGGTGGTGGAAGGTCTATATATCGATTGGCATGCGATCAAATGCAGAGAACTTGCACAGTAGTGGCTCAAATGGTGGATCTGAGTACTATTGCACAGTAGTATTCCAGTAAATCAGGAGTATATAGAGGGTGGTCAGAAACAGTATGAAAGCTTGTAAGGGTGTTGCAGGGTAGGCTGTGGTGTGAAGTAACAGTTAAAAAGAATAACTCGATCCTCTGTACAGCTTCCGAGTCAGTTAGCATTTAAGCACCAGAAAAGGTGTCGCCAAACGTGTTTTCGTCTGGTTTTCTAAAACCGAACAAAAGAGCGATATCACAACTGAACATGAGACTGTAGTAAGGATCGAATACGAGCCAAAGGCTAAGCACTCTCGTGAGATATCATCCACGCTATGAGAACAACTGACACTAATTGCATGTGGCGGGCCGCTTAATTTGCTCGCGCAACGGCCTGATTGGCTAACTTCAATGCTAATGAACTCGCAAAGGGTGCGACGTATCGATTTTTTTTCTTAACAATTCTTCCTCAGCACAAGTTACCCTGCAACACACTTACAAGGTATTCAGACTGTTTTCACCACCCCGTGTATATAAAATTTATGTGAAAGAATGCTGCCGGCCGGGGTGGCCGAGCGGTTCTAGGCGCTACAGTCGCAGTTTCGAATCCTGCCTCGGGCATGGATGTGTGTGATGTCCTTAGGTTAGTTAGGTTTAAGTAGTTCTAAGTTCTAGGGGACTGATGACGTCAGACGTTAAGTCTCATAGTATTCAGAGTCATTTGAACCATTTTGAAAGAATGCTCACAAGCAAGTGAATCAGAGACAGCTTTTGTGTCGCGGAGAAAGCTCTGTGGTCGTCAAGGCAATCTGTTGAGCGTATCAGCGACAGGGATGGCACAACGCATTTTACAGATCGTTAGCGTGACAGCCAAGAGCAGAATGGCAAGCCGCGCGACACCACCGCATATAATTGCCGCTAGATCACGGATGACGAACGTACGGGACTCAGCCTCCGAGGTCGCAAAGGAGTTGAGCTTTCCACGTGCATCTTGTGAAGGCTGACCATGAATATTTAGCTTACATGGAAGCACCCTCCACCCGTGTCAACTACGATGGGCAACGAAGTTTTCATGACACAGGTCACCGTGCACACTGGGAAATGTAATACCGGACAGACGGGAAAAATACAAAGAATCACTCGCCAATTCAGTGCTTCTGAACAATAGTTGAGCAGTCCCCTTACACAGAAGCAACTTGTTACGTGGGGTACAGAAGTCGTCGCCCCAAATGTATACCTCCGATCATCGCAATCTTAGGGCACAGGTATTACGAAGGCCGGAGACTCACAGCTAGAAGTAAGTTCGCCGGTACTGACGAGCAGCGGAATACGATGGTAGAAGGCCGATGTAGGATTTGAACACGACGAATACCTCAGGCGGCCATGCATCTCTTCTCCCAACATGGCAACGTTCAAACAGGTGGTGGAGGTATGCTCGTGTGGGCAATGTTTACAGGGGGTAGCAACCCGCAGGAAATATGTACTTTCAAGCAAGTTCCCATGGTTCGATAAAAAGGCCTCCGTGTACATTATGGTGATTGCAAGGACTGTAAGGCGGCCTGTGCTGAAACTTATTGAGGACATTGGGATCCCATCGAGCGAAGTGTTCGCGCATTGGATCCAGTTCTGAAAAATCTTCCCAATTTGTGGATCGCTTTCGTGAACGTGAAACGATGTATTCCATGCCACTAAGTTCATATGTGAAATCTAATGATTATGAAAGTATAACATCGAAGAGAATTGAAATCTTCTCCCTTTAATGTGTGGCCTCTCTTCTCACTTCCCCAAATAACAAAAAACATCTAATTGTCTCCCGATTGTTTTGATTCTTAATTTAAAATAAATCCCAGAATATGGGGATTGCGCAGAGAAAAAAAAGTTGTTATTCTTCACGCGCGGAATTGAAGCATAGGTCCATGTACAGGATCATTTAGTAATCGCGAAAGCGTTACGGAGATGATAGATAAACTCCAGTGGAAGACTCTGCAAGAGACGCTCAGTAGCTCGGTACGGGCTTTTGTTGAAGTTTCGAGAACATACCTTCACCGAGGAGTCAAGCAGTATATTGCTCCCTCCTACGCATATTTCGCGAAGAGACCATGAGGATAAAATCAGAGAGATTAGAGTCCACACAGAGGCACACCGACAATCTTTCTTTCCGCGAACAATACGAGACTGGAATAGAAGGGAGATCCGAAAGCGGTACTCAAGGTACCCTCCGCCACACACCGTCAGGTGGCTTGCGGAGTATGGATGTAGATGTAGATATGTGTTTACATCTTCTAAAACGAGTTCTCTTGAAGTCAGGCACCATTTACATGTTTTGGAGTTCTGTAAGGAAATAAATACACGGCCATCATTGGAGTTCAGCATATCCTTGCGATATAAGCATACTGAACCAAAAGTTAGTCACCCCATGGAGCCGTCAGCTAATACTGTGATAACATCGCCTTTAGCACTGATTAAGACCTCAATTCGGCGAGGAGAAAGTTCGCAGTTTCCTTAAAATATGCCATATCCAGCTAATGCCACACACTGATTATTTAAATTCAACAGAGCTACCAACTGCGTGGATGTTGATTGCTACGTTTCACCCTCAGTTCCAAACAGTAACAACCAAGTTCTGTGGGATTAAAACCGGGTGATTTAGCTGGCCAGTCGAGGAGCGATACTAGTTCATGTTCACGCTAACCTGAATGATTGGACGCAAGCCATGGTACGATAAACACTACGAAAATACAGTAACACCACCCGCCCTGAATGACACCCTCCACAAACAGCAGGTCGTACGCCTCACTGGGCTGTCAACCCTTTCATCATACGAAGAGGCAAAATCGCGATTCTTCTAAACACACTACATCGTCTCCACTCAGCTAATTTTTAGTTTGTGTTTGGCTAACTGCAAAAATGTTGTATGAAAAATGGCCTTTTGCAAGATACCTGAACTCCAAATGTTCATTGCATGCAGTTCTGTTTGCTATATTCACTCGGAAACTGAGATTGACCAACGAAGGGTGCCCAATAAGTAATGCAACTAATCTTTTTTCTCGGCCAGTTTCGGTTGAAAAAATGCGAAATTTGTTGTGGGACATCGTGGAATATTTCCGCTTCTGCACCTAACGTTTCATGAAGTTCCGATAGGCGGCTGCGCTGTACGTAGCCTTCAAAATGGCGTCTGCAACGGAGGTGCGTTCCAAGCAGAGAGCTGTCATTGGGTTTCTTTTGGCGGAAAACCAGAGCATCGCAGATATTCATACGCGCTTGCACAATGTCTACGGAGACGTGGCAGCGAACAAAAGCATGGCGACTCGTTGGGTCCTGTCCGGTCTCCACCACCCGGCCGCACACTGCTGAGATTCCTGCAATGTTGGAACTTGCGTGTTCGTCGCCACACAAATGCAAACAAATGTCCATTCCCCATGCCAACGCAAGACCGAGAGGAGCTCACGAAACTTCTTTGGCCTGTTCTTCCTCATCCACCCTACAGCCTCGATCTCGCACCTTCCGCCTTTCATTCGTTTGGCCCAACAAAGGAATGCACTCCGCGGGATGCAGTACGTGGATGATAGCAGGTTCTTGATGCAGCAGGACGTTGGCTGGGGTGTCGACCAGTAGAGTGGTACCATGCGGGCATACAGGCCCTCTTAGTAAGATGGCGTAAGACCAGCGGAGACTATGTTGAAAAATAGAATTTTGTACACAAAAGAGTGGGGAATAAAATGACGTACTGGAATCTCTAATAAAACCAACCCGTTTTCCGAAAAAAATGTGTTGCATTATTTATTGAACGACCCTCGTACATTCACTAACAGCTGAAATTCTATGGGGCCTGAAACCGAATGTCACTTACAGGGCGTGACACTCGTCTTGCGGCCTTGTCGGTTAGGATCTTTTTACGACCACTGTTCTTACGCCATATTACATGGCTGCGGGCGGTACAACATTCCTTGTAGACACGTACGGTCTGCATTGACAACTAATCGGACAACTTCATCCGTGGCCATGTTCCCATCCAAAAACAAGGGCTCATTTCTGTCATTCTGTCACGCCTCTACGTCGAACCATCTTACTGCGCCGGTCCCATAAAACCCACTGGCACATACACACGACTTCACTATCATAACATACGTCAGTGGTGGAGGCACATGACGTCTGGCACCAGTTCTACACTATCTACGGCGTTCCGAAGGGCTCAGCGTGCTATTTAAGGGTGTGACTAATCTTATTACTGTAAACAGCACACGGACCGTGTGGAACACAGTATTATCTTGGGCTGTGACATTTTATAAGCAATGCAAGTAATTTCAAGTTACTATAAATTAATGTAGAAAGATCTCTCATGATAAACTGCCAAAAATTCCAACGGAGAAACCAACATCATCGTAGGATGTTCAAAAACCAGTTATGTGTGGAAAATGCGTTCAGTAAAAACGGAAACCCTTGTCTCAAATCAAAGTTATGCGAGTACACAGCACAAATCTCTGAAATCTTCAATTACAGAATCACTGAAATACAACCCAGGGAAAAACCGACACACCACGAAAGAATTATCTGTGTGGGACGGTATTTGGTATATGTGACGAACGGACAAACAAGTGATTACGGATCTAGAAAAATTTGATTATTTATCAAGAGAAAGAGCTTTACAAACTAAGCAAGTCATCAACAGGTTGGTTCACCTCTGGCCCCTATGCAAGCAGTTATTCGGGTTGGCATTGATTGGTTGAGTTGTTGGATATCCTTCTGAGGGACATCGTGCCAAGTTCTGTCCAATTGGCGACCTTGCTGGCCAAGGCAGGATGTGATAAGCACGAAGACAAGCGCAGTAGACACTTTCGCCGTATGCAGGCGGGCATTATCTTGCTGAAATGAAAGCCTAGGGTGGTTTGTCATAAAGGGCAACCAAACGAGGCTCAGTCGGCGTACAACCGCGCTGTAAGGACGCCGCGGATGACTACCAAAGGGGTCCTGCTATGAAAAGAAATGGCAGCCCAGACCATCACACGTGATTATGGGCTCGTATGGCGGGCGAGTCAGATTGGTATCGCACCGCAGACCGGGGCGTCTTCAGACAAGTCTTCGGCCTGGAATCTCTCTGACCGGAGTAGAACTGTCTTCAGTGATGAGTCCTGTTTCGAAGTGAGTCCTAATGACAGGCGAAGATGTGTCTGGAGACGCTCCGGAGTTAAGAGAGTAGAATCACCACGAGAGGTCAGCGCTAGCGAAACGGGTTGTTCACGTGATATTCATTGGACTGCCTGTAGCCGGCAGCGGTGGCCGTGCGGTTCTAGGCGCTGCAGTCCGGAGCCGCGGGACTGCTGCGGTCGCAGGTTCGAATCCTGCCTCGGGCATGGATGTGTGTGATGTCCTTAGGTTAGTTAGGTTTAAGTAGCACTAAGTTCTAGGGGACTGATGACCTAAGATGTTAAGTCCCATAGTGCTCAGAGCCATTTGAACCATTTGAATTTGACTGCCTGTAAACACGTGTCATGTCAGTGCTATTGGAACAGAGCTGTGGCGCCGACGTGGATGTGTTGTTGTTCCTGCGTAGTGATTTGCGAAGATGGAAAAAAAAAAAAAATCAAGATTCGAGCTGTGATGAAGTACTTCGCAAAGAAAGGTATGAAAGCAAAGGACATTCATGCCGATTTCCAGAATACACTGGGGGACTCTGCTCCTTCATATTCAACTGTTGCCAACTGGACATATGAATTTAAATTTGGTCGGGAGAGCTTAGATGATGATCCGCGCAGTGGTCGGTCAAGATGTGTCACTACTCCAGAAATCATTACAAAAGCGCACAAAATGGTCATGGAGGATCGCCAATTGAAAGTGTGTGAAATTGCTCACGCTTGCCAGATGTCATCTGAAAGGGTATATCACAATTTAACTGAAGAATTAGAAATGAAAAAAATTATCTGCAAGGTGGGTGCCGCGACTCTTGACGCTGGATCAAAAATGCATGAGAATGGACATATTGGAACAATGTTTCGCCCGTTTTAGGAGAAACGAACAAGGTTTTTTGCGCCGGTTTGTGACCACAGATGAAACTTGGGTGCACTACTGTACACCAGAGACAAAAACAACAGTGAAAGCAGTGGAAACATGCTGAGTCTGTGCCACCAAAGAATGCAAAGACAAGTCCTTCGGCGGGAAAGGTCATGGTGTTCTGGGATGCGAAGGGGATTCTATTTGTAGATTATCTCCCAACTGGGCAAACAATTACTGGAGAATACTATGCTAACCTCCTGGACAAATTGCAACTAAAAATACGCGAAAAAGGCCATGTCTAGCAAGGAAGAAAGTCATCTTCCATCAAGACAATGCGCGCCCACACACAAGTATCGTCACCATGCCAAAATTACACGAACTAAGGTATGACTTGTTGCCACACCCGCCTTATTCACCTGATATGGCTCCGTCAGACTTCCATCTCTTCCCAAAACTAAAAATTTTTCTTGGTGGACGAAGATTCACTTCAAACGAAGAATTGATAGCCGGAGTTGA
Organism: Schistocerca serialis cubense; assembly: GCF_023864345.2. Lineage (NCBI taxonomy): Eukaryota > Metazoa > Arthropoda > Insecta > Orthoptera > Acrididae > Schistocerca > Schistocerca serialis. Next base: position 480,760,591 of record NC_064640.1, read on the forward strand.
TAACTACTTTGCAGGCCTGGAGGAAACTCATTTTCGAGATGGGATCAAGGCACTGGAACATTGTTGGACCAAGTACATTAATCTACAAGGAGACTATATTGAAAAGTAAAAAATGTTTCAGTGATTTAAGTACTTTTTCTATTCCGTTCCGAGAACTTTTCAAACCACCCTCGCAGTTTCTCCAAAGCCAAGTAGGCGTATCGTGTAGCAAATTTTCTCTGGCAAACTCCATCAGCTGCCAGATTTTCAGCCTCCTCCCAGTTCATGTCCATGCACTGAAGATCCTTTGCCAAAGTTCGTTTCCAGGTATTATCGGAGCTTCCTCTACTGCTTCATTCTTCTGTTGGCTTCCACAATATTGCTGATTTGGGGATTCTTCCATCTTCTAGGCATAGAAAATACCCCGCAAACCTCAGTCTTCTTCCAGCAACGATTTTGTGCAGGTTGTACGGACCATTTCTTCTCAGCACATCATCATGTGAAACGTGGTCGCAACATCCGATCATCAAAATTTGCATCAAGCATCGTTAGTGAAAAACACTGAGTTTGTGTGCTGATTTTACTAACATTTTCCAGGTCTCACATGCTGTTTGCATGGCCCATGGGTAGGATGATGGAGTTCAGCCGAAGCTTTGTGGACATACTTGTACAGTATGCCATACGGATCGCAATCTTTTCAAGACTGCAGAAGCTTCACAATTCTGCTGCTGATGTTTGCATCTGTGTCCCAGTTATTACAGATAAGGATGCCGGGATATATATAAATCTCTCAACACCTTGTAGTACGTACTGTTGGACTACAGTCTGAGTGAATACATTTCCACTTTTTATGCACATCGTGCCTGTCGCATCACTATTAGCCTACAGAACTGACCATTCCATCTAGCTTGGTAGTCATTAGTTATAAACTTTATGATGTTTCTGCCAGATGAACCACGTCGTCTGGAAAGCCCCAGATCCGCAAGCTTACAGTTCTTATTCCAAAATACGCCCATGTTAGAGTTGTCTATAGTTTTTCTCCATTATGAAAACTATGACTAATATGAAAATGAATGGTGCCAAAATCCATCCTTGCCTTGTCTTGTCTTGACGTCTGCAAGAATGCTAAAGCAACGGGAGGTACCTCCTCCCCTTATTATACAGCAGCTCGAATCTATTTATCGGTTTTTGAGAACATCAATGAGATCATCAGGAATTATACAGGCTTACAATATTCCACAACGATTGTCGGTGTATATTATCAGTACCTTTATAAGACTCTACTAAGTTGAGCTTCAGTAGACAGCCAAATTCTATGCACTGATCTATTATGTTTCATTGAACAACTATTTGTTCAGAGCAGCTACTTTATTACTTTTAAGTGCTGTGATTGCTGCGCACACCTCTGTTTCTGTGATATTACCTATTTTTACCAAAAGCTCTTGTAGTGTGACTTATTTTCGAAATTATAGGTATTAAATGGGTTGGGCTGGTTTAAGGTTTCTTTGAGGTACTCAGCTCATCGGGCAGCTCGTTCATCGTTTGTGAACCTAAAATTCGCCATTTTTATCCTTTGGAGGGCCGTTTGAAAATGTCAGTATTTTGTCACAGTGCCACCTCGCTCGATACATTTGTCTCGTGACGACGAGTAACACTCTTCAGATGACAGCAGTTCCCGAACTGAGGGTAGCGTAAGAGAGGAGAAGGGGGCATTCTCGGGGACTGCGGCGTTGTAGCGCGACGCTGGGCCGTACCTGCGCCCTCCTGCTGAACAGCGCCGCCGGCTGTGCTGCCTGCCAGGCACGCTCGGGTCAATGAAAACCGCCGCCCGTGTTCCGACGTTGCTACGTCGCACCCGCTCATCCGACCGGCTCATTGCAATGCTGCACCCTAACACAGACGCTGTCTTCGCTTTTGCCCGTATGTCATTTATTTCTCCAACATCACACGAATTCTTTTTTAACAGGCATCATCTAACACATTCCGGTCGCTGTCCAGTTATACTGAGTGTCGCAGAAACAGCACACCCGCCCGCACTCTCTCTCTCGAAAGCAGAGAATAAGAGTTTTTACGTGTAGAATGAGATTTATGCAACAAATCGAGAAAAGGAAGAGAGAACACACACACACACACACACACACACACACACACACACACACACACACACACAGACAGAACGAAATGTAGCAATTCTACCCTGGATTCGATCAAGGCTTTTGAAGAGTTTCCCTTGGCTATCACGCAAATACAGGACCTGGGAATCCTCTCCCAAATACACTGATGAGCCACAACAATATGACTGCTGTTCACTGAGATCCAGATTGAATGCCGCCTGGTGCCGTTGTAGGCACGTTATCCAGTAAGTAATGCATACAGGGTGTTCGGAAATTCCCGTTACAAACTTCTAGGGTTTGTAGTGGAGAGTGAATACATAATACTTTGAATAGAAACCCATGTCCGGAAACGGTAACGATTTCAATTCAGATATTTCGTTCATCCACTTCTGATTGAGGAATTGAATTAGGCGTGATGCAGTAAAATTATTAGGTTACAATTCGAAAGGAAACATAACGAAACCTCTATCACTTAAGCATATTTGTTTGTATTAATACTTAAACATTACGTGTTTACATTATTCCAAAACAAAAACAAAAAAACCAGCATACTATATGTACAGAACGCCGGCCGGGGTGGCCGAGCGGTTCTGGGCGCTACAGTCTGGAACCGCGCGACCGCTACGGTCGCAGGTTCGAATCCTGCCACGGGCATGGATATGTGTGATGTCCTTAGTTTAGTTAGGTTTAAGTAGTTCTAAGTTCTAGGGGACTGATGACCTTAGAAGTTAAGTCCCATAGTGCTCAGAGCCATTTGAACCATTTTTTGTATGTACAGAACAATGCTGATGCATTACAACAACGGCTCGATGTCGCGACCACAAGCATTGTTACAGACATTGTACCTACGACACAAGTTCTGGTACACAGTCTCCATCGTACCTGATGTGTCTTCCATTTCTAGTGCAGCGGCCAGAACTCGTACCAACAGGTCTTCCTCTGTCTCTAAAGGAGTCTCATAAATTAAACTTTGCATACGTTAAGTGACATCAGGTGACCGTCTGACGTGGTACACGTTATCCTGTACATCCTACTGCATACCAGGGCAAGCAACTCTTGAGACTTCCCTCTTTCCCTCGGGAGACGTTGACGCGTTTACACAACTGAACTGAAGCCGTCGCAGAACAGAAAAAGTACGTTTCCGAACATGGGTTCCTCTTCAGAATATTATGTACTCATTCCTCTCTCTACAAGTCATAGATGTTTGTAACTGGAATTTCCGAACATCCTGTAAAAGGGGAGCAGAGACGTATGGGTACTCATTCTAGCGACGATACAGGCCACAAATGAGGAACTCCAGTGACTTCAGTGACTCTGATAAAGGCAAATTGTTATGGCCCGGCGTCTGGAAACAAGCATTTGGAAAACTGCGAAGCTGGGCAACTGTTCGCTTGCTACTGTCGTGAACATTATGAAAACTGGTTGAAGGACGGCGACACCACAAGGCGGCCACGTATTGGACGTTCATGTCTAATCACATAACGTGGAGATCGGAGGCTCGCTAGCTCTGTAAAGCAAGATACGCGGCGATCTGTGGGATATTTGACAACGGACTACAATACTGGTACGGTCCCCCGTGTTTGAGAGTACACTGTTCGGCGCACATTGTTGAACATACGGCTCCGCAGCAGACGACCTCTACGTGTTCTCATGTTGACTCAACGATATCTTCAGTTGCGACTGCAGTGAGCATGGGATCACAGAGATCCTATCACGGATCAATGGAAATGTGTCCCTGCTCATATGAGTCACATTCCTTGTTACACAAGGCCGATGTTGGCGTCCAGACACTCAGTCATCCAGCAAGCACCGTGCCATGGACACAAGCTGGTGGGGGCAGAGCTATGCTATGAGGGACATACACTTTGACTTCCAAGGGGTTTGTGATAGTAATCTAAGGCACCATGATAACTGAAGTAAATTAGCGTTATGTGGGCCAAATGCATCCTTTCACACTTCCCGTCGTCCCAGACGACGATGACACCTTCCAGCAGCGAAACCGTCCGTGTCACACGGACAGGGTAGTGCCACAATGGTTTGAGGAGCGTAATATAAACTCACGTTGATGTCTTGCCCACCGAATTCGCGTGACCTGAAACCCTTTAACACATCTGGGATGCTATTAGGAGCCAGTTACGCGGCCCGAAACCACCTGCCCGTAATTCGCGAGAAGTGTGCATTGGCATTTGGTGGCACATACCTCCGGAAACCTACCAAGGGCGCGTAGAAACTACACCACGCAGAATCGCTGCTGTACTGAAATTTAGAGGTGGCCTAACACGCTCTTTAACATGTCGTAATAATGTTTTCGATCATCAGTGCGTATTTTTGTCGGAGTCCTCTGCTTCACTCCCATTCTTCTGGGATATTTGATGCAAACGAACCGCCATTGTACACTGGGTCGGATCTAAAACAGTCCGCTCTACCCCTTGAAGTAGAGAACAGAAAGTAATAAAACACACACACGAAGTAAACGTTGAATATCACTGTTTGCATTCTTTGGGAAACTACAGGAAACATTGTCAATTTCGCCACTCCAAACGTCAAAATGATAAAATATTAGTGTCTCTTAATAGAGCCCTCAAAATTGGATTTTTTTAATAGTTTGTGGATATGTTGTGTCAATACTGCATCAATACAATTTTCCTGGTTCTGACTGGTAGTAGCCGGCCGCGGTGGCCATGCGGTTCTAGGCGCTGCAGTCCGGAGCCGCGGGACTGCTACGGTCGCAGGTTCAAATCCTGCCTCGGGCATGGATGTGTGTGATGTCCTTAGGTTAGTTAGGTTTAAGTAGTTCTAAGTTCTAGGGGACTGATGACCTAAGATCTGAAGTCCCATAGTGCTCAGAGCCATTTGAACCATTTTTTTTTTACTGGTTGTTTCTATTGTTAATGGTTTTCCAGAGGTGTAAGTTTCGGATGTCCTAAACACATTTTTAATGTTGTCAGGAAGTAACTAGCCTCACTTTCTACGTCAAATGTTTAATCATTTCACTGTAACAGATAACCAAAATTCTTCTCCTTACTATGAATACCGTTGTACTCGTTCTTCGAGCCCTTTGTGAACCACGAAGTGTTTCTGGATTCAGCAGGCTTTCTGTCTGGAACTGTCTATCTTTCATTAAAGCACGCTACCAGAGGAGTGAAGTTAAGACGTGTTACGTCTTACCAGTCCTCTCCTAATTCTTCTTCTTCGTCCCGGCCTATATCATGTATCTTTGAGGCTGGTCGGATTCGCTTCCTGTCGATAACCTCGCCCCCAAGACGCAATTTGTTTACTACCATCTGTTTGCGCCGTAGAAGCGTGCGAACGTTTTCTTCATGTTTGCGAATCGTGTAAATGAGACAGGACGTGGATACGAGCCACATTTTCATAGTCGGATGTGGAAAAACCGCCCAAAAACCACATTCAGGCTGGCCGGCACACCTACCCTCGTCGTCAATCCGCCAGCTGGATTCGATCCGGGGCCGGCGAGCCTCCCCGAAGCCCAGAAGCAATGTGCTAACGCGCGCAGTTATCCGGGGAGGGTCCTTCCCCAGTCCATCGACCTTGAAACTTTTTGAAGTGTATCTGGATAGCAGATAGCAAGGGAATATGGCATATCGTGGCCACTACAATTTACGTGGGATAAGATGCAATTTCTCAAAGTACCTCATTAAACGAAAGTTTCTAAGTCTTTCATTACGCGTGGTTTAAGTCGTCAGCGGCTGGATGATATGTAATATGTAATGATCTCGAATCTGCGCAGTGTTGCGTTGTCAGATATAAGCCAACGATGAATCACCGCCTAGCAGACCAGACCGTAAAATAGCCCCCAGTTCCGGAGACTTCCATTCTCTCACAGTGGGGGTGAGGACGCGGGAGATAGAGGGGGGGGGGGGGGCAGAGATATATTAGAGGACTGTAAAAACGGAGAAGGAGAATTTTCAACATTGGGTAACCCTTTCAGAATAAAAGAGCAAATAATGATCATTTCTGAGTAATGGCAACACAAGAATAAAAAATCTTTTGCTTTTGGTTAAAACTTCCTAGTATTCAGGTAATTAACATTTAATCTATCTCATTAGAAACTACATACTTTTGTCGTTATGATAATCATATTTTTTCAGGAAAAATTAAGGTGAACAACGGAATTTTTGTATCAGTCAAGAGATACAATCCATTGATCAATGGGCACCGAAACTGACTTCCGATATGCAAATGAAGGCTGAAATTCAAATCGAAAATGAAAAGTTATGTCCGATTTCGGTCGGTCCTACGATTGCTTTCCAACGATTTATTAACGTTAAAAATTTCATCTTTCACCACGGTTCGAAGTCCACATTAAACAATAGGGTCCCCTGTAAGTCAGTTGGAAGTCTGAAGGAGGCAAGGGAATGCTATCTTCAATAGGACAATGCCTGGAAAATCACTGCGGTATTCGTCATGGACTGTGTGGCTGGTCCCGGCGGAGGTTCGAGTCCTCCCTCTGGCATGTGTGTGTGTGTGTGTGTGTGTGTGTGTGTGTGTGTGTGTGTGTGTGTCCTTAGGATAATTTAGGTTGAGTTGTGTGTAAGCTTAGGGACTGATGACCTTAGCAGTTAAGTCCCATAAGATTTCACACACCCCACTGCGGTATTCACTCAGTCTTCCAGTTGTGAGCAGCTTTACATATAAACCCACTACCCATTCTATATCACAAAATAATTTAACATGTCGAATCACCCTGACGTGTTTCTTTTTTGTCAGATGAAGGGTGGAATTGACCTCTTCGGATACTGAGAGCAGGCTGCATGTTACACTGAGACAAATGCTCGTCTCCTCACAACGGAACGGAGGTATGACAAAGGTTCGCAAAATTCATTGTGGAAGTGAACGCCTTTGACTACAGGAAGAGACTGCAGCGCTGTCGCGGCCCGGCTGTGCACTGCAGGGATTCCTTTCTCGGCAAGAAAGCTGCGAAGACCCCAAGGTCGCCACGTCCTCATGCCGCTCGCGGCCTGCTCCACCACACCACACCACACCACAGACGCTGCCAGCTTCGTGCTCATCGTGATCCTGCCTCTTTCCACTGGTTCCATTCTTTATTCACTCGCACTCTGTTTTTAAGCCCGTGTCACAGCGGACGATTACCAGAGGTACAAAAACAGTACTCCCCTATAACCGTGACATCTAGGGTGGTAAAACACTGTATTAAATAAGACTTTGTAGCTATTATGAGAAGTTAATATGCAGAACTGCCGACAACGAAATAAATACGATTCACCAGAAATTATGAAGACATTCAACTTATTTCAAGAGGAGAGGAAGCAGATACAGCCCTAAAACCCAACGCCAGCCAACAAGTTCTCTTGAGCTATGAATCGACAGCTTTTCGCAACTGCAGTGCGGGATGATTAACGGCTTATACACTGAGCTGACAAAAGTCATGGAATAGCGATATGCACATATATAGATTGCAGTAGTACCGCATACGCAAGGTATAAAACGGTATTGTACTGGCGGAGCTGTCATTTGTACTCAGGTGATTCATGCGAAAAGGTTTTCGACGTCATTATAGCTGCATGACACGAATTAACGGACTTAGTAGTTGGAAACCGTTAGTGAATTCAATATTTGAAAATCCGCAGTGGCCTTGGCTTAACGACCGAGAGCAGCGCCGTTTAGTTGAGTTGTCATTGCTAACAGTGAAGCAACACTGCGCGAAATAACCGCAGAAATCAATGTCGGACTTCCGCCGAGCGTATCCGTTACGACAGTGCGGAGAAATATGGCGTTAATGGGCTATGGCAGCAGGCGACCGACGCGAGTGCCTCTGCTAACAGCAACGACATCGCCTGCACGCCTCTACTGGGCTTGTGTCCGTATCGGTTGGATCCTAGACGATTTCAGTTTATAAGAGCTGACGGTAGGATTAGAGTGTAGCGGAGACCCCACGAAGCCACGGACCCAAGTTGTCAACAAGGTACTGTGGAAGCGGGTGGTGGCTCCAGAATGGTGTGGGGTGTGTTTACATGGAACGGGTGGAGTCCTCTGGTCCAACTAGACCGATCATTGCCCGTAAATAGTTGTATTCGGCTACTTTGAGACCATCTGCAGCCATTCATGGACTTCATGTGCCCATGACAATGCGCAATGTCACCGAGCCACAGTTGTTCAAGACTGGTTTGAAGAACATTCTGGACAATTCTAGCGAGTGATTTGTTCACTTAGATCAGTCGACATGAATACCATCGAAAATTTATGGGACATAATCGAGAGGTCAGTTCGTGCATAAATCCAACACCGCCAACACTTTCGCTATTATAGACGGCTATAGAGGCAACATGGCTCAGTATTTCTGCAGGGGATTTCCAACGACTTGTTGAGTCCATGCCACGTCGGGCTGCTCCACTACGCCGGGCTTTTGAAGGAGGTCCGGTGCGATATTAGGCATTACCCCACGACTTGTCAGTTCAGTGTACGTGACCACCGCGGCTACTTATAAGGGGAAGGTCTCGGACTCGGCCAACCGATTCAGCTCATATTTGGCACGTCCCTTGTGTACAAACTAAAATAAAAGACTACGATATTTCGGCTCAACAGCCCTCCATTTTCGAGAAAACCACCTCTAAAGTTCATGTTGCGCAATCGACTTAAAGTTGACGGGATCGATAGATAATTGACAAATGAGCATATTTTATCATTATATATTACTCTGCAAACGCATATTTTCCTAGGAATCGAGGTAAGAAACTTACGACCTCTCCTTACGTAGCCATTATGTACACGCTGGTGAACGAAAGCGCCGCGAGAGTAGCGCTCAAGCTGTTTAGCTAGGACGCAGAGAACTCGTGTTCGAGTCCCAAACGAATCCTGCCGATCTTTTTTTTCCTTTTTTCGTATATCGAAACTGATAGTAATATGACCGTTAATAAGGTAAGCAAAACAATAAGGAATATTAAGAAGGTAGGAAGATAAATTCCTAAAACGACTTTGATCAGTTAAGGATTAACATTTTGAGCCTCGTTGTACGAAAACAATTCCGAGTAGGATTGCTGCGAGTTTGTCACGGGGGATCACAAATACCCAACCGTGCGACGTCAGACTACAGTCAGGCGATGAACAACTTTTTTTTACAATTTTTCTGAGGCTTCAAACTGCAAGGTTTTTCTGGAAATCCAGCGAGAATTGCCACACTGCATGGATGCAATAACGATTCATAGCATAATTCATGATCAAACGTCAGTACCGATTCACCAGTCGATGATATATAACATGAGGTTCGCATCAAAACCCGAAGCACAAATATTTTAAATGTACAGCAAGTCTGTTTTTCACCGAATCTTCTGAAGCAACAATATAGTTGCACGAAGATCATGTTCATCACGTCTCCTTGATGCGCCAAGTATACTCGCTTCGAGCGTTTATATGTTAAAATACCATCAATGCAACAAGGTGAGTTAAAGTGCCCTGTAAGACGACCAGGATTAAAATTTTAAATTATTTACTAATGAAGTTGTTTGAGAATTTTGCCTACACTGAAGCGCCAAAGAAACTGGTATAGGCATACGTATTCAAATACAGATGCGTAAACAGGCAGAATACGGCACTGCGGTCGGCAACGCCTATAGAATACAAGCGTCTGGCGCAATTGTTAGATCGGTTACTACTGCTACAATGGTAGATTATCAAGATTTAAGTGAGTTTGAACGTGGCGTTATAGTCGGCGCACGAGCGATGGGACATAGCATCTCCGAAGTAACGAAGAAGTGGGGATTTTCCCGTACGACCATTCCAGTGTTCCGTGAATATCAGGAATCCGGTGAAACATCATTTCTCCGACATCGCTGAGGCTGAAAAAAGACGCAACAAGAATGGGACCAGCGACGACAGAAGAGAAGCGTTCAACGTGACAGAAGAGCAACCCTTTCGCAAATTGCTGCAGATTTCAATGGTGGGCCATCAAAAAGTGTCAGCGTGCGAACCATTCAACGAAACATTATCTATATGGCTTTCTGAGCCGAAGGCCCACTCGTGTAGCCTTGATGACTGTACGCCTCGAGTGGGCCCGTCAACACCTACACTTGACTATAGATGACTAGAAACATGTTGCCTGGTTGGACGAGTCTCCTTTCAAATTGTATTGAGCAGGTGGACGTGTACGGGTATGGAGACAACCTTATGAACCCATGAACCCTGCATGTAGTAGGGGACTGTTCAAGCTGGTAGAGGCGCTGTAATGGTGAGGGGCATGTGCAGTTGGAGTGATATGGGACCCCTGATACGTCTAGGTACGACTCCGACAGGTGATATGTACGTAAGCATCCTGTCTGATCACCTGCATCCATTCATGTCCATTGTGCATTCCGACGGACTAGGTCAATTACAGCGGGCCAATGCGACACCCCACACGTCCACAATTGCTACGAAGTCACTCCAGGACCACTCTCCCGAGTTTGAACATTTCCGCAGGCCACCAAACTCCTCAAACATGAACATTATTGAGCGTATCTGGGATGCCTTGCAACGTGCTGTTCAGAAGAGATCTGCACCCCCTCGTACTCTTACGGATATATGGACAGTCCTGCAGGATTCACGGTGTCAATTCCCTCCAATACTTCTTCAGACATTAGTCGAGTCCATGCCACATCATGTTGCGGCACTTATGCGTGCTCGCGGGGATCCTACACGATATTAGGCAGGTGTACCAGTTTTTTTGGCTCTTCAGTGTAGTTATTTTACTTACCTTATTAACCCTACTATTCCTACGAAAACTGATACGCGAAAAAAATACAATTAAAAAACCAGCAGAGTTCGTTCGGGAATCTACCACGGGTTCTCCGCTCCCCAGCCAAATGCCTTGGTCGCTACGCCAACAGCGCTTTAGTTCACCAACGTGTACGTTATGGATACGAAAGAGGCAGTCTTGACAGTTTCTTTCCTCGATTTCTAGGAAAATATGCGTTTGCGGATCCCACATATGAGGACGGCATAAGCTTACTTTTCAATCACCTGCGTCATGAACTTAAGAGGTGGTTTTCTCATAAGCGGGAAGGCGTTGAACCAAAATATTTTAGAAGTCTCGTTTCAGGATGCATACAAGCGATCTGCGAAATATGAGCCGAATCGGTTGGCCGTGTCTGATGCCTTCCCCACGAGCGCAATCCGTCTCTAATGCAACTGGCATCGTCCCAGAAACGAACATACGCCGATAAGTGAGGCTTGACCATATAACTCCACAGCAACAATCAGCTCAAAATGACGCGATGTCTGAAGGCAGCAGGAGATACAGCTTGTACCTTCTGTGAATAGTAGGAGTGTATCTGCTGTAGTTACTAAACTCAAAGTAACGTGCGCAACACGTGTTTCACGTACAAGTGACAAGAGGACGCTTATTCTACGCGAGCATGCATTGCTTCGTCAAAGTCAGGTGTCAGAATAATTCATTGTCCTCCTCCGTCGTTAGACTGTGGTACCACTTGCATCGTTTCATTAATCGTTCTGCCGGCCTATGGTGGCCGAGCGGTTCTAGGCGCTTCAGTCTGGAACCGCGCGACCGCTACGGTCGTAGGTTCGAATCCTGCCTCGGGCATGGATGTGTGTGATGTCCTTAGGTTAGTCAGGTTTAAGTAGTTCTGAGTTCTAGGGGACTGATGACCTGAGATGTTAATTCCCATAGTGCTCGAAGCCATTTGAACCATTAATCGTTCTAACAGTCATCTAAACATGATCACTTCAGATGTCTCCTCCGTAAATATTTAACGTGGTATGTTTTCCCAATTTTGCTAAGTTTATATGTGCTTGTCTGTCCACGAAAATCTCATCAGCCGAACTTGGACAGGGTACAACGCCATTTCACTTGAGTTTATCGACCGTATGGTTGAACTTGTAAACAAAGACTAAAGTCTTACAGAACTTGACGTCACACTTGACTGTCAGTATACATATCATGCCATCTGCAGCGCCTTACGGCAATTCCCAGTCCCATAGTCTTGTTCGTCTTTCCCACAATGTAAGTATGTACCCAATAAATCAATCTATTACATCATAAAAAACAACGATTCGTATTTTCTCCTATTTCATTGGCAGAGTGATCCCGCAAAACCTTTCTTCTCCTATTTCATTGGCAGAGTTATCCCGCAAAACCTTTCTCCTAACTTTATTTTCTAAAACAAATACTCTTCTCCACTATCCCTGTATGTTTCCTTTACCATAATCACAGTAGAAAATGTTAATTCCCTGGAAGTTCTATTCGACACAACACAGACATGGAATACACGCCGAGAACAGTTTTGTACTAAACCAGCAAGAGCCCCTTCCTGTTTCGTAGATTAAAACAATAAGCAGTAAGAAAGAACTCCTGTCTTTAAAATGGTTCAAATGGCTCTGAGCACTATGGGACTTAACTACTGTGGTCATCAGTCCCCTAGAACTTAGAACTACTTAAACCTAACTAACCTAAGGACATCTCACACATCCATGCCCGAGGCAGGATTCGAACCTGCGACCGTAGCAGTCGCGCGGTTCCGGACTGCGCGCCTAGAACCGCTAGACCACCGCGGCCGGCCTGTCTTTAAACTAGGTTAGCAAACTCTCAGTTACCACCGTTCGCACAAATCATTTTGATGTGGATTAAGAATAGTATAAGGACAACTACAGGCATTGAAAACACAGCATTATCTCTGCTACAGTTCAAAGGACTGAAGATACTGACAGTATTCCCTAAATATGTACATAAAAATGAATTATGCATCACCCTCCACACAGAAGTTTCGAAGAATTCTGCATAAAAGTGAAGATGTAATTCAAATGTAATGCACCTTCCAATTTATTGATATCCAAAACCCAACAAATAACGTCTATAATAACCTAGCAAACAGAAATCACGTTTCTTGATTAAGTCCATTGTTTAACAAACTCACTCAGTACCGAGTAACACGTCCACTTGAATGAACTGAAGACTGCACCCGACAAGGCAAGCCGTCCACGATTTCATTTAATCATTGTTTGCCCAATTTATCCCATTCTTCAGTGGCAGTTCTGCTTAACAACAGTAGACTTCGTGGTCGATCAGGAAGTCACACAGCCCCTTCCAATCGAAAACAAGCATATTCCATGGGATTTATATCGGAGGAAAATGTAAGTTCAGCACAGTGCCTTGGTTTACGGGCCGGGCCCTCTCCATTACCGTCTAGAACATCGAGTGGTGTTGTGGAATCATGAACATTACCTGTGTTTTTGAAATGATTCTAGGTGTCTATAGTATCACTTAGACTCACTGCTATTCGACTCGCTTCATTTCAACAAGGACTGTGAATAAGAGAAGTTGCAACAATCCGTGTGCGATCAAACGCTGATATTCGTCTTCATGGCAGCGCAGAACGTCCGTACGATGAGGAAATAGTTTGTGTCCGAACAATCAGCCTGATGCTGCTTTATCATCTACCATCACAAGAAAAGTCTTGTACAATTTTTATTTTATACCATTCAAATACCATGTAGGTTTTAATGTTTCAGAAATTAATCTGGAGGACACTGCATTTGTCGCGAATATTGCAAGCCAGCGGAACATATGAAGCCTGCATCGGACAACCAGCCACAATGGGGGCAATCGTAAGGGCAGAAATTAATCGAAAATGGCAATAAAAGTGTAACTGAGCAAATCTATCGTAAATCTCTTACTTACAACTATATGAACATTATGAATATACAACTTACTGATGAAAAAATAAAATTTCTCAAGGAAAGATATTTTACGAGCTAAAAAAAAAGCAGCGTCTACACATACTCAAATATGGTCATCTTGAACAGTAGCAACTCTGAACCACTTTCCTTGCTGTTAATACTAAAGTTCGTTCACACTCTTATTGTCAACATGGATTTTCTCCACATGAGCTGGCAACTTTCTACAATTGGAGGAAATGCATAGGTGGGGCAGTCAAGTGTCGACAAGCATCACATCCATTTTCAGACTAAGAATTGGCACCTCCGCATGTCACGTCACATGAGCTTTGTGAAGACTGCCTTATCGTTTTACAGAGTCATTTCTTCTCTTAGTTCTCGCCGCACGGAGTGGCCGTCCGGTTAGAGGCGTCATAAACGGATTGCGCCGGAGGTTCGAGTCCTCCCTGGGGCATATATATATATATATATATATATATATATATATATATATACAGGGTGTTTCAAAAATGACCGGTATATATATATATATGTGTGTGTGTGTGTGTGTGTGTGTGTGTGTGTGTGTTCTTGTCAGTTTAAGTAGTGTGTGAATCTAGGGACCGATTACCTCAGCAGTTTGGTCCCTTGGGAATTCACACTCATTTGAACACTTTCTTAGTTCCCGTGCGAATCGTTTCACATGAAAATCCAGACTACTTAGTTAGATGTCACCCACAATAAGTATGCTTGTGTCTCGACATAGGTCCATTTACGACATTCCGGAGGGACAGTTACGTTTTTACTTCTGTACACCAGTGCCTTGCGAAAAATCAGAATTGTCTTCGATGGGGACTGGTTCCCAATGATATTTGATAGATTAAAAAACTAAAAACCCACCTCAATTGCGAAAAAAGCACCTAGTGTTAAGTGTTAACCCAGGTTTCGGCGTAGGTAACTACACCTTCTTCAGAACAACAATAAAACCCACACGAGCCTAAGAAGACCTTTGTCAATGATTAAAAGAACACCATAGCTATACATTTATACTTGTTTTATTGTTGTTCTGAAGAAGATGTAGTTATCTACGGCGAAACCTGGGTTAACACTTAAAACTAGGTGCTTTTTTCGCAATCGAGGCGGGTTTTTAGTTTTTTAATATATTAACCAACGATAACTGACGCGTTGCGATGTTGAAGGTTCTTATATTTGATAGAATTCAAATGTGTCCTCGTCCGCTGTAAACACACACTTATTAGAAGTGTCCCTGGTCATCAATACAACAGTGAACGCTATGGGTATACCTATGCCAAAAGTAGACGTTACCTCCTGGTGTCCATTTCCTTCAAACACTCAAGATGAAACGGTCATCAGCATCTGAAGCCGTCAGTCGCTACCTTAAACTGCTGGAGTTGGCAATGTCTTTTAATGATTACTGGCTGCTAGGGGCGACTTTGCGCCACGGTAACTGATGTTCGATGCAAGTAGAGTCCAAGTTGGTTTCGATAACCCAATTTGTCATAAATGCTATGGACAGAGTTGTGATAATTGCTCTACTGGTGTATGGAACGACACATCTAGAAAATGGGATAATGGCGAAGATATATGTTGCAGTCATTCAACAACCAAAATTTAAAGCTGCCAAATACGATGGTAATCAGGTAAGTACCCTGCACTGGATTATCAAAGAAACGGTAACACATGTAACGACTTTTTACCATACTATGTTGTCCTGAACTATGTGTAAAGACGGTGTATAGAATAGTACTGGAAGCTACAACGCTTAGCTACGCTAAAGACGCCCTCGAGTGAAATGTGAATGCGAATGTAGAAGAGGAAATGGTGAAGTTTTAATACGTCACAGTGTGGAATTTCACCTCACAGACCATTTCCAAAACGAAAAGGTCTAGTCACACAAGTCAGATTTTTGGTACGTCGAGAGAAATCTGGCCAATGAATTGCAAGATTGTTTACTACGCTTAAAGCAGAACTTAGGCGACGCCATATTGGGTTGCAGCGTTTATAGATGAAACCGGTATTTCGTGGCTTTTATAACTTACGTGCTAAGACTATATGCTGTTTCAAAGCACCGGCACACCGAGGATTTCTCGAAGATGCTTCGTGTTTGATGCTATTTGCTATAGTAAAATGACGGAAAACGCCGTATTAGTAGTTAACGACTTAATATCTGATGTTTTTCGTATTACAATGTGGTATCTTGCCCCACTCTTAGCTAGGGTGCTTACGGGACGCAGCGTTCTCGGAATGCTATACAACAATTCAACCAAATGACGTTAGTAGTTTTATTTCCCGAAAGCAAGTTGACAATACTTGACTATAGCAAATGTCGCTAGCGAGAGGCGATATGAAAACAATACAGTCTGATAGCGAAGCACTAGAGACGTTGCAGACTCTGGCCGATCTCGGACTAGCACGAGTTGCATATATATTCATTGGCTGCAGGGGGCGCGCCTGATGCGGCGCGGTCCGATTCCGCGCACCATGGGCCGGCCTTTCTTCACCGCCTTCTCTGCTCTTGCGTTCCGCCTCTTCGTTAAGGCGTTTTTGGTTACGCCGGAACAAACAACTTGCGTGCTATGAAAGTATGCTGGTCATGTGCACTGTCATATTGAAGATTTATCGGAAGCACGTACTTCTTGGTACCAATTCTTATAACTTAACGACATTTTTAGCCTTTAGGACATCCTAAAACCTAAAATCAGAAAAAACGTCTGTAGTCTACTGGATAGAGGCATGGTTTATGATCTGAGAGGTTGTCTGCCTGTGTCTTGCTGTTAGAAAATTTTTATTCACCTTTGTATTAACTAAATGGTTCTAGGACTGACAAATTAATAGAAGTATGTTATGTATGAATAAGAGCGGTCTCCGTTCAGTAGTAAGTTCAATTTGTGAACGTGCCAGGGAAACCTGGACCAATGAACTGCAGAATTGCTGTTACGTCATAGGTTGATTCTTCGCAATTCAGTACAGTGTACAAGAATACTACATACAGAATACAGTTAACACACGAAAAGGGGACACTTGTGCGTTTCAATAGACGCAGTGAAAGAGAAGCAGTGCTTATGTATCCCGTTAAACGTAACAATTACCACAATAACACTGCCTAGCCGAAGCGTTTTCCCGTGTATCTGAAAAGGCAGTGTGCATTATGCCGGAGTTCATGAATCCATAGTAATGCCACAGCACTTTTTTTTTTTCAATATGCGACGATCGCTGACAGATCTAACGTAGCTATTTTATGCGTGCACATTTTCGCAAACAAACTTGAGTTTGCGCATCAGATATAGCCAAAAAATGCCACTGGGAAGCACTGCGGTCGCCGGATGCGTTACGGAGCATGTCCCGTGCTACTTACAGGATTGTCTGAGCGCACACCAAAGGCGTTGGAAACCACGTTTGGCGCGCTTCACAACGAGAAATATGTTCCGAGAACGGCTTTAAGGGTAATAACCAATCTCGAAAATCGATACCTCAAACTGTTTCACCTCACAACCTGTTTGAGGCGGAAAGCGGTTCTGCCAATAATCTCTCCTTTAACAGAAGCTGAAACGTGAGAGCAGGTCAGGAGTACTATCCCCGACAGTGAGAATGGAGATAGTAGTGTGCGATTCTGCGCGTTAGTGTCTATAGAGTGGGTGACAAAGTGGCAGGTCATTGCCCATGTGTGTTAGAATCGTCACACATATATGATGTCTTTGAAGGGAAAAAAATAAGCAATAGACAGTATCCACAGAATTTTATCTTTCATTTTATGTTTGTTTCCAGTGACGGTTGAGATCCTTACACGGGTTACTGTTTCACACATTTCATACGTGAACTTTACGGCAACAAAGTGTACATACTGTATTAAGTTTACAACCTTTACCTACGTCTCAACGCGACTTACTTCCCGTGGACCAACTTCTGCATACCTTTGCCGCAGAATTCTATCGCTAGCGACTTCAACCGAGATTCGATAGTGTCAGATATACCCTGAGCTATAAACGGGATCCATAAACGCATACTTTGTTATATGAGTACTTATTCACTCGAGTAGGTCAACTTGACGTTTGCACTTCGGCGTAAGGAATCACGAACTCTGAAGTTGACCTGGTCTTTGGTGGGCGTTCCGGCACGCATTGAAGACGTGTTCCTGCAGTATCTGCTCTTCACTGAATGGATTGGCGTATAAAAATTCATTCAAGCGTCCCCATAACCGTAAGTCTGGGAATTTAGATCTGGGGAACGGGGATGCCTACGTGTGACGGCATCTCAGACCAAACCAAGGGTTATAAAATATCAGCTGGAGGTGTTCACGCAGACGGCTGCAAAAATGCGATGGTGCGAGGCGAGGCCTTCCACTGCTCACTTTTTGGGGTCCCAGAGGACCTCTGCTTCTTAGACGCTGGGAAGTTGGCCTAATAGCTTGTCGTATGGTATACCATGACGTGACTAATATAGTGGGTACGTGTCCTCGGATTACGTCCATTGCTATGGTTCCAATGGCTCTGAGCACTATGGAACTTAACATCTGAGGTCATCAGTCCCCTAGAACTTAGAACTACTTAAACCTAACTAACCTAAGGACATCACACACATCCATGCCCGAGGCAGGATTCGAACCTCCAACCGTAGCGGTCGCGCGGTTCCAGCCTGAAGCGCCTAGAACCGTTCGGCTACAATTCATTGCATACAAGTGGTCGAAAAGAGAAAATGTGCTCATCTATCCTTACGCACAAACAGCACTATCAGTAACCACAAAAGTGAAGTCATTTTTGTAAGTGAGTATATTACCACGATGAACATCCAGCGCTGCGGCTAATTTATTACCCGATTAGATACATTAACACGACAAACTACAGTACAATATAATACTGAACACACAACGGACGGCAGACTACCTATTTCACTAACTAATGAATACCTAGAGAACTATGATGCAGAAAGATATCATCAAAATAATATGTTAGCACCAAGGGAACGACTATCGTGGTATCTGCAACCAAATGTATTGCAGCCCTCATATTCAGATCTCATAGTTTGCATTTACGGACACCATGGTTATCGGAGTTTTTTTCCTTTTTTTTTTGTTTGTTTCGACGAGTGCTACTATTTCTCAAAGTATTTGACACTTAAGCTACCAAAATAGTCCCTCCACAATATGACTTACATAATGGAACGTTGTCATAACGTAAGAGCTCGTGAGGGTCAGAGATTGGTGGGGGCGATGGGGCAGTTAGGAAAGAAAATTATAATCTTTCCAAACCAAGCGGAGTTATATGTAACTACAGAGTGTTTCTTTAGCTGTTTCGCCAATACGGGGCTCTTTCTTGTGAAAGGAGCAAAAACAACATTTTTTAAATATAAACCGACTCAGGTTCGTGTATTGGAATGTTGTATAATAATAAAATAATAATAATAATAATAACGCGTCACTTTCCAGTTTTAACCAGACATAACGTCTGAGAAAGGAATATAATAATAATAATAATAATAATAATAATAATAATAACAGTTTAATACCATTATCCATAGACATTCTTCAATCCATTCGTGACTCTGTGTATCTATTATCGTTGATAAGTTTGTCGAGTTGGCACTTAACATCTATTGCCGGACGTTATATTAAACATCGGCGAGGGTATATTGCCAGAATCTAGTGGGTTAGTGACTCTGCTGGAGAGCCTTTGTCTGACTGTCCCTTCGGTGGAAAAACTTATTCGTCTCGTTTATGGAGATGTGTCTCAAATAATACCTCACGAGAGCCGCGCGGGATTAGCCGAGCGGTCTTAGGCGCTCCAGTCGTGGACTGTTCGGCTGGTCCCGGCGGAGGTTCGAGTCCTCCCTCGGGCATGGGTGTGTGTGTGTGTGTGTGTGTGTGTGTGTGTGTGTGTGTGTGTGTGTGTGTGTGTGTTTGTCCTTAGGATAATTTAGGTTAAGTAGTGTGTACGCTTAGGAACTGATGACCTTAGCAGTTAAGTCCCATAAGATTTCACACACATTCACAATACCTCACGAGAATTCTTGGCTTTGTGAACGAGCAATACTGACGCCCATAATTATCAAGCGGCTGCTATAAACCAGAGCATTTTGGAAAAAATTTATGGGAACGAGGCGATTGATCGATTCATAAATAAATTCTGGACTGGACCAATGCTACCACTTTCTTAACTCTTTTTCTGCATCCGGATTTCCCGCGCATAACATCGCTCTGAAAGTGAGTATTCCGATTATTCTGCTTCGGCACTTAATCCCTCCGAAGTTGTGTAATGGAACTCATCTTAAAGTGGTGTCGTTTCGTAATGAACATGGACAGGCGCTTCGAGGTGCCTGTGTCGACCACAGAACGAACTGTTTCTCACATGAGCGACTCTACATAGCTTGCTCGCAAGTCACTATCGCAGATAAATTGTTTATAATGGCTCCTATGGGCAAAACATCAAATGTTTTACACAAATAAATTCTTTAATTTAAGTAATTTCTTTAAATACAACACTAGTTTTCTTCCCCTATCCAGATCTATAGGTATTTCATACTTCAAATATCTGTATCTGTGCTTACAATCAATTCTTTACCGCTGCGCCCTTTTGACAGCTACACCTCCAGTTTATTTTTAAATATCCTTCAAGATTTTTTCAAAATTCATGCGGGTTTGAGATCCTCGCGGGCAAAAGCTAGTTGTTTGTAACACACATTACCAGGACTCGCTTTAATTTTTCAGGCTACCGCGACCATGAGCCAGGACGTTTACTTCAACATTTTCGGTGAGAAAGTATTGTTTCCTCTACATCTTCATGCTGAGTTGCCGTGCACACTCTCGTCTTCCAAGATAACAAAAGCTGCCTTCACGGGGCTGCACGCATACGTTCCTGGTTTGATGAACATACTACACTATTGCACCCCGACTGGCCCGGTGAATAATCCATTCTCAAACCCATAACTAATGTCTAGGACTATTTGGAACAGTCAGCGAAACGTAGCAATCAACACCACTCCAATTCTGTAGCTCTACAAGATCTTGTCAATTTGTGGCTGCAACTGGTATAGCACACCTCAAGAAACTTCTGGATTCTAATCTTCGCCGATCCGGAAAAAAAAAAAAGGTTCAGAGTTTATCGTTCCATCGACAGCGGGATCATTAGAGATGAACCGACGATTTGAGGACACTTTCAGCTCTGAAGATGGTGTTACACAGTGTTATTTAAGTTACGTCTTACGGGGAAGACAACTTTTTTGCCTGGTGTACTTCATTGCAAGGCTATCGTAAACGCCACAGGTGGAGGCGTGCACAAATGCTGCGCAGTTAGCGCCATTCGACGGCCAACACCGCGGTTCCTGGTGTGTCCGCTGTGCCGTACGTGTGATCATTGCTTGTACAGCCCTATTTTTTACACATTCCGAAAGAGAAATAAGCATCAAAGATGGGCCCAGAATCGTAACCTGGACGGGACTAACTTTCGTCACTTAACCTCTCACGCTTTGACGTCATTCGATTCGCGCACTGCTGCACACTGAGGTGACAAACGTCATGGAATACCTCCTAATATCGAATCGGATCTCCTTTGCCAGGCGTAATGCAACAACTCGACGTGGCATAGACTCAAGAAATCGTTGCAAGTCTCTAGCAGAAATATTAAGCCCTACTGCCTCTTTAGACGCCCATAACGGCGAAAGTGTAGCCGGTGCAAGATTTTGTGCACGAATTGACCTCTCGATTATGTTCCATAAATTTTCGATGTTATTTATGTCACCCGAGCTAGGTGAAAAAATCATTCTCTAGAATTGTCCAGAATGTTCTTCAAACCAGTCATGAACAACTGTGGCCCGGTGACATGGCGCATTGTCATTCGCACATGAAGTCCATGAATGGCTACGAGTATCTCCAAATAGCCGAAAATAACCATTTCCAATCCATGATCGGTCCAACTGGACCAGAAGACCCAATCCATTCCAAGTAAACACAGCCCACACCATTTGGAGCCATCACCGGCTTCCACAGTGCCGTGTTGACAACTTGGGTCCATGGCTTCGTGGTGCTGCGTCACACTCCAATCCTGCCAACAGCTCTTACAAACTGAAATCGGGACTCATCTGACGAGGCCATGGTTTTCCAGTCGTCAAGGAGCCGCGTGGGGTAGCCGCGCGGTCTAGGGCGTCCTGTCACAGTTCGCGCGGCTCCTCCCGTAAGAGGTTCGAGACATCCCTCGGGCATGGGTGTGTGTGTTGTCCTCAGCGTAAGTTAGCTTAAGTTAGATTAAGCTGTGTGTAAGCTTCGGCACCTATGGTCTCAGCAGTTTGGTCCCATAAGATTTTACCACAAACTTCCAAATTCCCAGTCGTCAAGTCCCAACCGATAAGGACATGAGCCCTGGAGAGGCGCTGTAGGCGACGTCGTGCTATAAACAACGGTTTTCACGTCGGTCGTCTGCTATCATAGGTCATTACCGCCAAATTTCGCCGCACTATCCAAACGGATACGTTCATCGTACATCCCACATTAATTCCCACTGTATTTCACGCACTGGCGCTAGTCTCTTAGCACAGACAAATCTGTGCAAACGCTTCTACTCTCGGTCGTTAAGTGAAGGCTGTGGGCTACTGCGTTGTCCGTGGTAACAGATAATTCCTGAAATATGGTGTTCTCGCCAAATTTTTGAAACTGTGAATCTTGGAATACTGAATTACCCATTTCCCAAATGTAATGTCCCATGCATCTTGCTCC
The DNA here is from genome assembly GCF_023864345.2 of Schistocerca serialis cubense. Classification (NCBI taxonomy): domain Eukaryota; kingdom Metazoa; phylum Arthropoda; class Insecta; order Orthoptera; family Acrididae; genus Schistocerca; species Schistocerca serialis. The sequence continues at coordinate 480,783,028 of NC_064640.1, forward strand.
TACTGCCATTCCACGTTCAAAGTCTTAATTTCCGTGCGGCCAGAATAACGTTGGAAACTTTGACAGCTCCACTAATGCACTGCCCTTTCATACCTTGTGTACGCAATATTACCGCCACCTGTATATGTGCATGTCGCTAGCCCATGACTAGTCACCTCAGTGTGTAATTAATAAATCTGGTAAGACGGCAATCAGTCGTCGACATGCCTCGCCGACGTTTACATCGTATTTACAGATGACGTCCTACTGTCTATACTGAAAGTGCCAAAGAAACTGGTACAGGCGTGCGTATTCAAATACAGAGATACGGCACTGCGGTCGGCAACGCCTATAGAAGACAACAAGTGTCTGGCGCAATTGTTAGATCGGTTACTGCTGCTACAATGGTAGATTATCAGGATTTAAGTGAGTTTGAACGTGGCGTTATAGTCGACGCACGAGCGATGGGACATAGCATATCCGAGGTAACATTGAAGTGCGGATTTTCCCGTACGACCATTCCACGAGTGTACCGTGAAGATCAGGAATCCGGTGGAGCATCAAATGGCCGACATCGCTGAGGCCGGAAAAGGACCCAATAAGAACGGGACCAACGACGACAAGAGAAGCGTTCAACGTGACAGAAGTGCAACCCTTTCGTAAATTGCTGCAGATTTCAGTGCTGGGCCATCAAAATATGACAGTGTGCGAACCATTCAATGAAACATCATCTATATGGGCTTTCTGAGCCGAAGGCCCACTCGTGTACCCTTGATGACTGCACGACACATCTTTACGCCTCGCCTGGGCCCGTCAACACCGACGCTGGACTATTGATGACTGGACACATGTTGCCTGGTTGGACGAGTCTCCTTTCAAATTGTATTGAGCAGGTGGACGTGTACGGGTATGGAGACAACCTCATGAATCCATGAACCCTGCATGTCAGCAAGGTACTGTTCAAGCTGGTGCAAGCCCTGTAATTCATGTCCATTGTGCATTCCGACGTACTTGGGCAATTCCAACATGACAATGCGACACCCGACACGTCAAGAATTGCTACGGAGTAACTGCAGGAGCGCACTTCCGCGTTTAAACACTTCCGCTGGCCACCACACTCCCCAGACGTGAGCGTTATTGAGCGTATCAGGAATGCCTTGTAACGTGCTGCTCAGAAAATATCACCACCCACTAGTACTCATACGAATTTCTGGACAGCCCTGCAGGATTCATGGTGTTAATTCCCTCCAGTAATACTTCAGACATTAGTCGAGTCCATGCCACATCGTTCTGCGGCCTTTCTGCGTTCTCGCGGGGACCCTACACGATATTAGACAGGTGTGCCTCTATCTTTGGCTCTGCAGCGTAAAACATTGTGTTGGGTGTCGAGACGGATTATAATATGAATGTTGATCCAGCTAAGCCTGTTGTGTTGCATGCTCAAACTGTGTTTCGTGGTGGATATTTTCACTTTCCTTTGACTGGTGTTAAGTCCATCCTGGACAAGCATGGTTAACTGTGGTTACTGTTCCTGTTGATGCTGGTCTACGACCTAGTGCTACTGGTCTGGAGAGCTTGCCTTCACGCGATGATCTTGTTTAGAAGACTTGTGATTACTCAATCTGAAATTACGATCCGTAGTGACACAGCCGGTAATTTCTGTGTTGACAAAACACTGTGTGTGAGGACTCATCGATTGCGTAAATTTATAGATGACTAGGCTCAGGAGTTGTAGTGACAGATCGTTTCAGAGCAAAGCTGCAGAACATTTGGAGTAAATTCCCTTATCAGGCTTTATAGAATAGGGGAGGTCAGTTTGCCAGCTACGGAATGTAGTAGTACGCGACCTACTGGTACAGGGGACAAATACGCCTCAGACATGTGTATGCCAGATAATGTTTTGAGGGATGGGATACATGCGCCATGGTTCAAAAGCCATGTTGGAAAGCTGCTACGAAGCAACGGGAGTTTGATTGCAGATTAAGAGAAATTGATGCCGTGTTGAAAAATTATTAACAAAGCCAATATGAACTTAACGAAAGCAACCGGAGAAGCGTTTTCACTTAGCTCGAAAATAAAATTTGCTATCACATCTGACTGAATATCCTATAAAGTTTTGGTCTTACATAAGGTCAGTAAAGGGATTAACATAGTCTATTCAGTTGTTCAGTGCCCACACTGGCACCGAAACTAGGGGTTCCTCTTTTTCTTTGTCTCACGAACGCCAGTATGGTATACAGTGATTCAAGTAACTTAAATCGCTGAATTGTGGAACGATATCTAGATCAGATAAGATTCTAACATGATTGTAACACAGTTTACGAACTGTTTATTGGGAGTCGCTGGAGCAGCGAATGGTACCCAATGACTGGAAAAAAAAGTCAAGTCATTCTCGTTTTAAATACGACTCTTCTGACGAATATACGTAATTACAGACCTATATCGCTGACATCCATCTGTGGTAGGGTTTGGAACACATTTCACGCTGACGTACTATGACCTTTTTGGATTACTAAGATCAACTCTGAAGTAGTCAACATGGATTCCTGAAACAACGACAATGTGAAACCCAGCTAGCTCTGATCGTGTATAAGAGGAAGGCCGCAGAAGATGCTGGCGTCCAGGTTGATGTGTTCCCTGAGTTCCGGAAGGTATTCGCTACAGTTCCACTTTGTCGCTTAAGAACAACGCAAAAGCTTACCGATTATAGGACCAGATTTTGTTACTGGATTCCGGACTTCGTAGCGGATGAACGGCTAATAACAGTGCGAAACCATCCGATACAAAATTGTTCAATAGCCTTTACTGCTCACAACAAATATAAATGATTTTACGGGTAACGTCAGCATGTCCGTGAGGCTGTTCGCTTACGATGCTGGTGTCTGTAGGAAAATTGCCATAGCCAGAAAGATGAAGCGAAATGCACGAGGACCTGAAAAAAAAGAGGAGAGAGAGAGAGAGAGAGAGATATGAACAACATGAATATGATTAGTTGGATAACAAATCTTCCACGCGGACTTTTCACGTAATTTGTATTCTAACACAAATCTGTTGTGTAACCATATCATCACTTTTGGAACTGTCAAATGTGGTTTATCCTACGGCAACCGAACTGTGAACCAACCTACGATGTGTTTCGGCGATATCATGAAAGCCTTTTGATTATAATTTTATCATTTCAGGTTCTTTTTCAATAAACAAATTAAAAACCCATGTGCCTGGTTACTGCTGTACACCAACAATATGCATCCAATGATGATTTCGTTTCGTACTGGTGCCACACACTTGGGAAATATCGAAGACTGGTGTTTTGAAAGCAACCTTTTCTTTTGATGGACAGCTTGCATTTTCCTAGTAGCCTACCAATGAATCCACGTCTTCCATCTGCTTTATCTTCGACTGAACTCATGTGATAGTTACTCTACATATCCCTACAAACTACTGTAACCAAGTATTTGTATGATTCCAATTGCGACTCACTGCTACTGTGCTCAAAGAGTACTAACTTTTTTCGTTTTGTTAAGCTCACAAATTTACATATCTAAAACATTGCAAGCAAGTTATCAATCTCTGCATCCCTTTGAAATCTCATAAAGATCTGACTGAATATTTCAACGGTTCTTTTGGACAATACTTCATTATAGACAACTACATAATTTATGAAAAGTCTGAGTTAATTGTTATGTGCATCGTCATTAAGGCACAACAAGAACAGCAACGGTCCCAATACTCTTTCCTGGGGCATGCGTGAAGATGCTTCTACATCTGTCGATGACTCCAAGTAGGATTAATGGAAGAGATGGATAAAACCGCACGAAGAACAGCGCATTTCTTCCTGGTTCATTTAGTAAATCCGAGAAAGTTACCGAACAAAGACAGGTGATATCAAAAAGTCGTAGTGCTTCACTGTAAAAATTCTAAGAGCATAAGACCGACAAATATACAGGCAACATGCTACATCCTACCACATTAATGTCGCTAAATCACTACAATGAGAAAATACTGTTCCCATGCACAATCCGCGTATTGTACAGTCATCCATACACAAAGAATAACTGGCTAAAAGCTTAACACTAGACGTAGAAACTCCGTCTGCCTGTGACTACAGCACAAAATTCAATATTAACAAATTGTTCGTTGGTACTACATAACAATTAATTCCTTGATGTAACTTAGCACAGCGTCTCGCAAGTGTTGTGAGATTTGAGCGATCTCCTGATCTCAGGACGGAATGGAAGAAAATACTGAGAAAGAGAGTGCTTACACATTAGAATATAGGAAGAAGTGGCAACAGCGGGAAGTGTTTTATCACCAAGGCTGGAGTTTAAGCACGGCGGAGTGTTCTCGGCTACCTGCGGCGGCGGTGGCGGCAGAGCCCTCTACTCGCCCTTCCCCACCCCGCCACGGTTCATTGTGGAATTTTTGCCCCGGTCAGTCAATTCGTCGGCCCGCATTCACGGCGTTCCCGCCGCAACACTGCTGGGTCTAACCCGTCACAAACCTTACCGCGTATCATGTGTGGGAAGAAAAATCTAGTAACGTTCTGTTGATCTCCACTGGAATGTTGTTAACACTACGCTGCGTCTAAGAGCATCACGATTTCTCAATCTGTGTTTATCAACAATGGGCCACATTATTTGAAATTACCTTAGTCATGTAACGTATACTAATGATTACAATAATTGTCCCGGTGAACAAGTCCTGTTAAATATGGATACTATTCAGTCACACAGGCCGTGTAAGTTATTATCTGCGTTAAATATATTAATACAGATACCGGGAACACACTTTCCAACGTTCTGAAGTGGGTTATTAAAAAATGGTTCAAATGGCTCTGAGCACTATGGGACTTAACATCTGTGGTCATCAGTCCCCTAGAACTTAGAACTACTTAAACCTAACTAACCTAAGGACATCACACACATCCATGCCCGAGGCAGGATTCGAACCTGCGACCGTAGCAGTCTGGGTTATTAAAGCAGGTGAACTGCAAATGAATGTGCTTTATAGTATAGACCTATACCATTATGTAAGTAATGACGCTGCGCGAGACAAATCATTGTTGGTTGGCTTCAGTGTGATCTCCGGTAGAGTATGCATTCCCATACGCAAAATCCATTTTCACAGCGTCTAATCTCTGGATTCCTAACATATTTTAACAGTTAATTGTTTTCTACATCTAAATCGATAACCTGCAAATCACAGTTAAGTGCCTGGCAAAGGGTTCATCGAATCACCTTCACAATTCCCTATTATTCCAATCTCGTAGAGCGCGCGAAAAGAACGAACACCTATATCTTTCTATACGAGCTCTGATTTCCCTTATTTTATCATGGTGATCGTTTCTCCCATGTAGGTCGGTACCAACAAAATATTTTCGCATTCGAAGGAGGAAGTTGGTGATTGGAGTTTCGTGAAAAGATTCCGTCGCAACGAAAAACGCCTTTCTTTTAATTCTGTGCATCCCAAATCCTGTATCATTTCAGTGGCACTCTCTCCCATATTTCGCGATAATACAAAAAATGCTGCCCTACTTTGAACTTTTTCGATGTACTCCGGCGGACAAGCGTAGTGCAGGCAGTCTCATTAAATCTGTTCTTTGGTTCGCCTTCCCCACAACATTTTCTGTGTGTTCCTTCCAATTTAGGTTGTTCGTAATTGAAATTACTAGGTATTTAGTTCAATTTACGGCCTTTAGATTTGACTGATTTATCGTGTAACCGAACTTCAACGGATTCCTTTTAGCACTCACGTGGATTACCTCACATTTTTCGTTATTTAGGGTCAAATGCCAATTTTCGCACCATACATATATCTTTTCTAAACCGCTTTGCAATTTGTTATGATCTTCTGATGAGTTTAATAGTCGATAAACGACAGCATCATCTGTGAACAACCTAAGACGGCAGCACAGATTGCCTCCCAAGCGTTTATGCTGATAAGGAACAGCAAAGGACCTATAACACTGTCTTGGGGAACGCCAGAAAGCACTTTTGTTTTACTCGATGACTTTCCGTCAGTTACTACGAACTGTGATCTCTCTGACAGGAAATCACGAATCCAGTCACGTAACTGAGACGATATCCCACAGGCATGCAATTTCACTACAAGCCACTTGTGTGCTACTGTGTCCAAAACTTAACGAAAATCCAGAAACACGGAATCAATTTGAAATCCCTTGTCGACAGCACTCAGCACGTCGTGAGAGTAAAGAACTAGTTGTGTTTCACAAGAACGATATTTTCTAAATCCGTGTTGACTGTGTGTCATTAGACCGTTTCCTTCGAGGTAATTCATAATGTTTTCCTACTGAAAACAGTGGAGGTTATTTTCGTAAACATTAAACCCTAATCAAATTTAACCACCATGGTCATCCAGATGCTCTCTCTCTCTCTCTCTCTCTCTCTCTCTCTCTCTCTCTCTCTCTGCTGACGTGGAAGAACATGAGTTAGTTGGCGCAGGAAGTGCACGTTGTACCTCTATTTTTATCCACGAACACGTGCAAACAGGTACCGCTTCCCCCACTACCGCCCACGCCACTCAACAAGTGTTTCTTGCTATTTCCGGTCTTAACGATCTTCCTTGACACTACACAGGCTATGAGAATGAAAACTAATCAGTTTACCGTAAGTATGAGTAGCAAGACGTCGTGAAGACGTTCTCGTGCTATGCAAAAATGATTATGGAACCATCCCATTCCGTCTTTCGTGGACCAGACCGTAGTTGGAACTACAGATATTACACTTACAACGCCAAAAACACATTTTGCATTTAAACATACATTCACGCATGATTATTCTATTACTTTCCCACCACTTGACCACAACATTAACTTACTCACAAATGGTTTATTTTAATAAAATTAACCAGCACTGACAAATTATTTAAAGCTAAGAAACCACTAGGTGCCAATGAACTTACACTAAATTTGGCGATGTATTAGCAGCATCCAACAACAATGGAAAAACTTTTGCGCAGTAAAAGGACTCGTAACTGGAAATACCGCAGGTCACACATGCTTTTAGATGGTTACGAGAACGTACACACACAATCTCAGACAAATATCCTAAATGGCAGTCAGCTGCACGATCCTCGAGCACTTTCTAACTTTTAAAATCATTCAGCTAAGAAAACAAGATTCTGGTAGAGTATAAAGGATTCAGGAAATAAAACTTGTTTTCCACGTAGATAACTTTTATCACCAACGATGTGTTTGAAACTGCTGACGTTGGTTAACAAGCAGATCCCGTCTTCCTAGATTTCAGAAAGGCTTTCGGTATTTTAACACACTGTCGATTGTGCCAATGTTACCAGGAACGAAGGTAACATCGGGTATGCTGCACAGAAGCATAATGGGGCCGCTCATAAATTTAAGCGACGGCCGAGAATTGGTATGTAGCTGACCAATGAAAACTAAGCCACTTTCAATGACTACTTTACCATGTACACTAGGGAAGGAGCGATGTACGTCATAGAAAAAAAAAGAGAGAGTCGTGAACGCTCCTTCAATTATGCGGACAAACGCATCCCGCTATAATAACCTACAGAATTACACTGAACGAAGGATTACTCTTCGGGCTCTCCAATATAATGACACGACAGATATGAGCAGGCGTTCACCAAACGTGCCACTGAAAACTGTACTGTGAAATATCGCAATAACCTCAATGATGACATAGGCATTCCACCACCTCTGTAGCCTAGCATGAAGCTCGACTCATCGGATGAATATTTGTGTTGCAAAACGCTTCGCTGTTGCCTCTACTGATAAGGTAGTCGCAGGCAGAAGCTTCTTGGGTTCGGCGTCACGAATTTTGTGTATCGACCGTTTCAAATGACTTCGTCGACTGGAATTTATGTCTACATTCAAACTCCTTCTTCCCAATCCTGGGCGAATGAATGTGTGTACAAGAACAAGGTGCAAAGTTCTCAACTTGACAGGGAGAGGCTGATTTCAAAAACAAACTTTTCGATGTAATTCACTGATTTTTCAGTGTGTGTATGTATCTCCACTGAAGTGCATCTCAGCAAACTCTACGAAACACATCTACGACTGCTACAGCCCCTTCAATGGTTTCAATTAGTTTTGATCTGGAAATAAGTGGACTTTAAAAAGTGTCGGATCTGCTGGTTGTTTCAAATATTTGTACTTCAGATCCCTCACCCTTACAGTCCCTTTTCGCGTTACGTACATTGTCCTATGATAAGATTATTTTTCCTCTCTTCCAGTTGATAAAGTTTGGCGTAAAGTTTTCCAGTTATTATTTTAGTCTTTGTGAGGTAATCAGTACGAAGAATACATTTGTCTTGTTATTCAGTGGTTAAAGAGAATTGTTGGAAAGTAGATTGATAATCCTATTACAAAGTTTAAAAACATTTTACCACTTTTAAAAGTATGTATTTACATATCTGAAAGCGAAGTTCATTCTTTGGCCACAACGCTGACGATTCACATACACGTACAAATGAGTTAAGACAGGGTCGTCGACAGAACAAATGCAGAATGGGAACAGATCCATCTAGTGGTAATTGCTGAAGCTCTTGGGCGATGTTGAGGGAAGGTACATCAGGCCAATAAGTTAAACGACGCTTAACTTTCCCGATTGTCAAACTAAAGGGACTCGACAATTAGCCAGTTGAGTGTTTCCGCAGGCCAGTTGGCTGGCAGGAACAGTGCTGGAGACATCCATAATGAAGTTTCCGTTACATATGGAAACGCGATTTTAGGCGGTGCATGAAGAACGTGAGGGGGAATAAAGCAACTCAGTTTTGTCGAAGGAGTGGAGCAAATTAAGCAATTCGTAAATGAGAGCGACTGGAAGATGCACATCAATGTTTGCATAAATTCGTACGATCTCTGTATTATAGACTATCTCTTAAAACCCTACAAAACAGGAAATTTGGCTTCCTTTTTGAAGGAACAATCCCAGCACACGCCTGAAGTGATTTAGTAAAACAATGGAAAAGCTAAATCTGGTCGGCCATACGGGAACTTTAAATTAGCTTTTCTCACACTGGAGTCTGTGTGACAACTTGTTTACGTAAATAAATAACAAAAAAAGAAAAAAAGAAAGAAATAGTGCCGCCATGCTCATATTTGTGAGAGCTTTCGTACAGTATCTAGTGAGAAATGGATCTACACACAGGTATGCAAAGGAATCACTGAAATTGCATCAATGCAGTTCAAAGGTTTCCATTAACCGTGTAGTCAATTTTCAGCCCAGTGGTATGTGTTCGATCTATTGTACATAACTACAGCACATCCATGTAAAGGTATAATTTTCTTACTATCAATGAAAATGTCTATCGCACTCATCTTCTGTGGTGACCTATTAATTCAATATCTGTCGTGACGTCAACAAACTCCGCATGATGTATTTGATTAAATCTCAGAGCAGAGCTGAATCTATGAGCAGTCAGCTGCTGACCTCTGCGCATACCAGTCTTGTCAGCTTGGAAGAGGAATGCCTGGAGGAGGCGGGGAGGGTGGCGCAAGAAAAGAGGGGAGGGGGGGGGGGAGAGGATTAGCAGCTTCTAACATCGTCCTTCGTTCCGATCAAAACAGAATTAAGTAAGCTCACAGAAATACCTTGTATAATCTTCGATTAGGTATCAATCCAGTATCCGTTCGAAGCTCTTTCAGTAAACGCATGGAACTATTCTTCGGCGTTCGTAACTATGGTCTAACAGAAACAATTTTTGGAAGTTATTTTCTCAGAGAACAGCCTTTACAACCTATGGAATGTCATTTGTTGCAAAAATGGAGGGTGATGGCGATGGAAATTTGTCATTCAGCGACAGAACGTTACTGCTCGCAACATAGCAGTAATGTTATACTTCTCTGCTACTTCATGCGGTCGGAATAAGGATGTAGTCACTACTTCACAAATATTCTTGACATTTATGTAATTACTTCCGTAACGCGTATCCGATACATAATGAAATAGATCTGACAGAAGTTATCACACTTTTTCACTCTGCAAAATTTCGAATTCTGCCTAATTTCAAATGTTCCCCTAAAGCCAAAACTCTGGGAAACCCTGATATCAAATTTTCTAAAATTTCACGATATCTGCAAAAAAAGTTCAATAACGTGTTTGTTCATTTTCACTTTATGAACTCCGAGATTCGGACTGAGAACGTGAATTCAGTAACTAATGTGAAAGAATGTTACAAAGTAAACATACAATATACTTATCAAAAAGTAAACACATTTGACACTTACTTCGCGTAACACGTTCAGAAACGTACGCTTTACTTTGATTTTCATCTTTGATGCTCGTATGGCTGAAAGTGAAAACTGCCTATGCATCACGCAGGACAGGCTAGGCGGTCTGCTTTTGGAGCAAGTACACAAGCCGTCTGAAAGCTAAACTCAGGTGCTGCGTCACAGCGGCAACAGGGCAGTAACGGTGAGCTTAGCAGCGCACCTCGTTCCAGTCTTCTGCGGAGCACGACTCCAGCACACTTCCCCAGCATTTATTTCACCTTCCAGCGGCGACCGGTTGGTTACCTCAGCGGCGGCGGTGGCGGCGGCGGCAGCAGCAGCAGCAGTACGCGATGCGGGTTACTTCTGTTTTACCTACACTACAGTCAATTTTCTGGTCGACTATTCTTGGACATCTTCAAGATGCTACGAATACTTGTCATGCATATACGATCCAAACGTCATGTAAATTTTTGTGTTTTGCTGTCGCTGTTTAATCCTAATGTGGTTTATCCTTCCATCTCTCTGCTAGTTTTTAATATCCTTCGTGAAGTTACTTTATAAATAATTTTTCGATACAAGACAGGCATGATACAATGGTGCGCGTATACCCCGCACACAAACATACTGAAGGGAGGAACGATGGGACGAGACCGCAGAGCATATGCATTTACAACGTAAAACGTAATTTCTCAAAAAATGGTTCAAATGGCTCTGAGCCCCATGCGACTTAACTTCTGAGGTCATCAGTCCCCTAGAACTTAGAACTAATTAAACCTAACTAACCTAAGGACACCACACACATCCATTCCCGAGGCAGGCGTAATTCCTCCATAATATACATAACCACTATCACTAACCGTTAACTACTATGGACGTTGACAGGAACACAGTTACTATGGAGGGGTCTCTCAGACCGGCTTTCTATTTTTTATGTATAAAATAAGTATTTCGTTGAGTATGTATTTTTATGACTTTCTGTCGCTCATTACAGTCCTTAGAAGTAGAATTTGGGAAATTTTAATGTTTTTAAACAATGCAGGGCATTGAACATTTAATTTAAGACAAATAAAACAGCAGAACTTGCAGCACATATTTAATTTATGTGTTACGAAAATAACAGTAGACAGACAGCTCTCTATCCACTCACAGATTATTATCAGACACATAATATTATAGATTCACAAAATAACTAGTTGGGAAAGCACATTTCTTTTATGAAAAATTGGATGCAAAGTCAGTTTTGAGTTTACTGCTCGTCATTTCAAAGTAGAGTGGCTATTGCACTCCATAATTCAACAAAGGGAAAAACTCTGCCATGTTTTACTTATAAAAGAACAAGTGCAAGCTAATTATGTAGTCTTACGAACATCTTAATCATATTTCAATCACTTTCAACTGGTATGCATTTCACACAGACCTTCCTAGAACACTCCAAACAAATCAGAACACTACACTGTTGACACGGAAATCTTCTTTTCTTCTTCAGATGAAGAGGGAACAAGTAACGGGAGATATTTTTCGTTTTTCTAACTCTTCCTTCAGTGTCTACGGTTCATCTAGTATGTGAAGTATTCTTCTGGTGGTGTCAACTCTCGTGGCAAGTATCTTATAGAAACTCTATACTTAATATGGGGCTCAGCAGGATCTCTTGCTAGAGTCTTCATGAAGATCAATCTCGTCTTTACTTCTGCCTTTGGATAAACTTGACGCACTACGTAAGCATTCACACTACAAACAACATCCACTAACGCCAACAAAATGTCCATCTTCTCGTTCGGCAGCTTGATGAATAAGCTGTCCGCACCACCTTTTGCCGTGTTATAAAACATGATGATCTCAGGTTTTCCTGATACAGGATCATTGTTCACTGCATGGTCGATAGAAGAGATCAGTATTGCAGCTTTTGACATCTTGGTCATAAAGGAAACCAGTGTCATTGTCTCCTGTAAAACCATAAACAGTTGTCTTCACACCTCGTTTCTTATTAGGTAGAAACTGCTGTGGTATCTCCGTTTTATTTCTTTTCAGCGTGCCGACGTATGTGAGGCCTTTTTTCGAAAATGCGTTGACTGGGTCTACTGATGAGTACCAGTTGTCACATGTAATATTTCTCCGCGAATTTTCAATGTGCTCTAAGCTTAGATATTTTCAGATTTATCAATTGAATGATTTCATCTAGAATACCTTCGGTAAAGAACAGTTTCCATGCCTCCAAAATAGCAGCGTTTCCTCGAGACTTTTCGCCGTCTGAAGCAGTTCAGGAAGTTGCAAGACGATGTTGTGTTGCCTTGTTCTTATGTTATCTGGCGGCTGCTGCTTTCTCCAGCGAAAAGATTTGTTCTTACCGAAGAAGTAAGCTTCTACATCGTCATCAGCTGTCACATCTTCATCACTTTCTGTTTCCTGCTCTGAATTAGTGTCTTGATCACTAAAGATCTCGAAATCAGGGTCATTATCACTGTCGTCAAAGTCTTCCTCTGAGATTCACTGAGATGTCCTCGAACATTCACATCTATTTTATGTAAAACACGTTCCCTAGAAGGTCCAGCTTTCCCCACCATACAGGACCGATGGCGTTCAAAGGGACGATGACACGCAAACACTAGGGTACGTCTGTGAGACATGTCAAGGCTCATAAACAAGAAACAAAGGGCAGCAACAATGCAAGAGTTCTGGCACGTGTAGCTTGTCAACCAATAGGAAGGTACAAAGAAGAGTCCATTTCGCTTCGCACGGATGTATGAAATATCACGAGGCAAAAAAATCGTTTAACGCTCCACCCAGGGCGGGACCATTTGACACACTGCACAAACACTTAGCACAGAAGGATGGATCAGGAAATCGGCTGTGACAAATTCAAAATACTATTCCGGCATTTTCCTGAACTTATTTTGGAAAACTACAGATAATGTAATTTTGGATAGCCAGGCGGGTATTTGAACCCCGCTCCTCCTGAATGCGAGTGGATTACCTTAATGAATACGCCGCCTAGTTGTTTGGCACATCTAGTAACAAATACATATGCGAATGCTTTACACATTATTAGCAAACACAAGTTCGGAACACAACGGGCACAAGCTATGTAAATGTACAGCTGCGCATAATCCGAAGGTTGTCTGAACTTTTTCTCTCTCTTTTTGTATTTATTTCTTAATAATTGCAAGATATGAAAGCGGTAAGCTATACGAAAATCCTTAGGTCAACTTAACACCGACGCTTCGGATTTGCTTTCTGACACTTGCCCACCAGCCTGCTCATGGATAGCAGTTGAAAGTGATAAATGCTGCGTATACAGCAATAATATTGATTTTCAAACTGCTCACGGTATCTGCAGCAATCGGTTGCTGCCAAGCCTATTAGTACGAAGACACACTGTTATCCGAGCTAAAAGCAAGACGGGTCTTATTATACGGGTGTTTAAGTGATACGGATAAATCTCATCACATGGATTAAACGATGCGGTTGCGCTGATGATCCCATATGAAAAGCAGCTCGCGCGACGCTCTGCCACCATACCGGTAATTTAACATCGCATCCGGAACGCCTTGCCAGCCGCATCGCCCAGAGCGAGACGGAAATCCCGCGGCGCCATAGGCCGGGATAATTAATTGGACAGTTAACACGGGCGGAGCGGCAGGCTTGCCAAGAGTAGCGAAATGACAGCTGTCAAGGGTTGTCTTCTCCGTTCTGTCGAGAGTCAACAGCTGTCTTTCACAATATGTCCTCCAGATACTGAGAAAATCGAAACTGAATTGTTATAAAAAAATGGCTGAGCACTATGGGACTTAACGTCTGAGGTCATCAGTCCCCTAGAACTTAGAACTACTTAAACCTAACTAACCTAAGGACATCACACAACACCCAGCCATTACGAGGCAGAGAAAATCCCTGACCCCGCCGGGAATCGAACCCGGGAACCCGGGCGTGGGAAGCGAGAACGCTACCGCACGACCACGAGCTGCGGGCAACTGAGGTAGAGAAGAGGCCTTGTATTTGGCACATAACGACCGTTGAATACAAGGATAGAACCAAGAAACATACGGCATGGCATGACATGACAGGACATGTACTGTCAATTACTTCTCCATTTTGCGGAACATTTATGTATGGAGAGAAAATCTGTTGGTATATCTTTTAGTCTCTTCCTTATTATAATGCTATGGGTTACACGGGGGTAGATGGGGAGGGGGGGGGACGGGGGAGAGAGAGCAGGGTGGTGACAGCAAGGGCATTTGACCATCCTTTAAATTAACCGTGCAAATCCGTTCATGAACAAGTCGACCCATCGCCGATGGGGGACGAGAGAAAGAATTTCGTTCGAGCCTTTCCTCAAAGTTGATATTTTTAAAAATTGTGCCGTGTATTTTCCAAAGACTCCTATGTCAATAAAAACCTATTTATAATCTAAGTTAGACACCGCTAGAAGAACAATGGAAAAGAAGTCCCTGTAATTGGGAAACAGTGCCCCACTCGTATTTGCGTTCACCAACCGAATGCATTTACCATACATTGCCTTAAGCAGTTCGGGAAATTCGCATGGGTTTCGTATCCATTCGGAACATTCTTCCACTCCTCCTCTGTAGGTTGAGGCAGACACTTGTCAAGGAGGCAGACCCAAATCGTACAGCACACTGTTCTCATTATGTTAAGGCTGTTGACTTGTCGATACTGTACGTTTAGCGCAACTGAACTAAGTAGCCATATATCTAAAACCGAAATAATAAATTTATAAAATTTATGGTCAATATTTAGCCATCATTTAATTATGTTAAATACTTCAAAGGTATTGCTAAACCTTTGTTGCGTTTATTTTCTCTTGTAGCCCATAAGGCTCAACAAAACTGCCATAACTTTAGGGACTATTGTCGGAAATATACAAAGAAAGTGATGATATCTGATTAATGGTGTGCTTCCTAACACACAGACCAGCTGTTATTTTCATTTTATCCCTATTATTTCGACGACCAAGTTTTTTCCTTTTATGGTACTCGATGCCTGGACTCCACCCAGCTTCTAACTGTTGTGCTTGGGGTCCAGACGGCTAATACACGTTAACAGCAGAACCCGAAACACCTGAAGAAGATAGCTTGGTCAGTAGTCGAAATAATGTCCATAAAATCGAAACAGCAAGTCGTCAGTATGCTCTGAAGCACACTATTAATCGATCACGCCGAGAAAACCTGACGATATCTGGTTCAGAAACAGTTAAAAGATTGAAGTTCGTTAAGCTGTTCATCTGGGGCTCTTGACACATGTTTTAGAAAGAAGAGATACAGTATCAACTGAAGTCTACAAGAAGACGGAATACAACACAAACTTTGGAATAACTCCTCACAAAAGACAACACAGACTATCAGGTAACACCAGATGGTGTTTTAATACCTAAGCGATGTTGAGTAGGGTCGGATCTTTATAGCTGTGAATACGAGCATCAAGACGTGCGGCATGGAGTTTTGTAGGTCTCGAATGTAGTCCAGTAATATTCCATCCCATGCCGCTTGCATCTGAGCGCACACATTGTATCGATTGGTGGGTGGAAGTGGCGTCCTGATGACACGCTCCATGGAATCCCACACATTAGCAATCTGGGAGAGATTGGGCGATGCGTCTGGCCATGGCAGTGTATCCACAGCAGTAAGGCACGATCGGGAGGTCGCAGCAGTATGAGGACGACAGTTGTCCTGTTGAAATAGGGCATAGGCATGGGCGTTCACGAACAGCAGAGCTACTGATGTAGGACGGACCTCATGCATGTACAGTGCGGCTGTCACGGAGCCCGCAAGGAACTTCGACGATGAATGGGCACCGTCTAGGATAACGGCCCACACAACATCACATCATGGTGGTGGGACGTGTGACAGCAGACTACAAACTGCTCTTCGTGGTGCTCTCCACATTGATACCAGACAAGGACCCGGTGGTTGTGACCTCCAAGACAAAACCGGATGACCTGCTGTCAGTCTGCAGGGCCCCATGTCCGTCGTTGCCGAAACCATGCGAGCCGGTCGGGACGCTGTGGGGGTGTGAGTGGAAGATGTCATGGCGGTTGGAGTCCGGGAAGCCCTGCCTAATGCAGCCGCCTGCCAATAATACTAGCACTTGCAGCATGTTGCATAGAAGGAAGGACAGCGCACTGATCGGCCCCTATCGTTGCCGTAGGACCTGCTCCAGTGTGGCTGACCATCTTTCGGCCCTCCCTATGCGGCCCCTCTCGAACTCATAGCTGGGCAATCTACTGTCAAATGTGTCACCAGGGCACATCGCATGTTCAGGTGATTGGTTCTTCTGGATGCGGCTCTTTATGGCAAAGAGTGCACATCATTTATTCGGCACTGTATCTTTCTAGTGCTTAAAACGATTTCAATATGTTAGCTACATTTGGGGACTTTCACGCACACGTAGGCTACATGTCAGTTGTCGCAGACTACATAACCCGTAGGCTACGCAGTGACAATGGCTGTTAAGAAAGAACAGAATTTAAATACAAAACTCTGTAGACAAGGGGGACTAAAAGTGGTGGGGGAGGGAGAGTTGACGAGAGTGGGCTGCAGACAGGTATATGAGTATGTAAATGGAAGTTTATTCCAAGTCGGGTTCCTGAAACTACGTAAGGCGCTCAGATCTGATTCCGTAAAGAGAACCTCGCGGGATAGAAACGTGCCACGGTCATGTATATAGGTTTTACATGTAACGTAACTATATAATTACCCTCACTGGTTACTGAAACACTGACGAATGGCCATGTAACTGCTTATGTCGAATATATTATATTTCTTGAATTGAGTACATAGCTTGGTAGACGAAAACCTATTGAACAAATCAGCAAAGGCTGCTTGAATACATTTAGGTCCACCTTTCGCAGCTATAAGAGAAATTCTGTCACACGTTCACATTGTCTTCCTCTGGCCCATTCTCCAAATCTTTCTTAAAGCCCGAACGGCCAGCGATTGTAGACGGATGAGACATCGTCCTTCATCGCCCTAAAACACCTCGACAGTTATTCTGCACATGGCCGTTTTCGGGCACTTATGAACGACAGAATACCGGCTGCACTTCATAAAGCATTTTGGGTGCTGTCAGCACTATGAAAAAGTAAAAGGAATATTAGATTTTATCGTAGAATCAGCGTCTAAGTCAAAGATGGAGCAACAGGTTCGAATAGGAGGATGAAGTCGGTCGGCAGTGTCCTTCCTTAAAGTAAAGTAATCACGGCGGCATTTCAAGAATAAGAGGAACTATGAAAAACCTACACAGGGACGGTCAGACGGAGATCTGAGTACCGCTCCTCTCTAATTCAAATCCAGTGTCAATCATTGCACCGTGCTATGGGCAACAGTACCATTTAATTACGTAATAGCACCGGGCACACGAGTGGCTACAAATAGGCATAACAGTAGTGGTAAAATCCCTGCCCATGAACGTAGCATCTATGTGAGGTGTGCAGTGGCAAATGTTAGTACTTCTCTAGAAGGTTTGTTACGCATTTGTTTGAGCAATTTTCTAGATTTAATACAAGCCGAATGAGTCTCCTTACCCCCCCCCCCCCTCGACTTTTTTTGGGACGACATATTGTTTAAATGGGACTAGTCTGACCAACTATATCCTTAAACGCATCTGCATTATGTTTAGAGGGAATGTTTATAAAGGATGGTGAGGTTGTCCACGACTTAGGCGTAGACTAATAGCCGGCAAAATCAATTACTCAATGAAGGGGATTCTTATAAATTATGTAAGATGCTACTTAAGTGACTCCTAAGTTCGTTCATTATATCAAAAATCCGCTTCTAAAACAGTTATACTGCGAGCCACATCAGGTAGGCATAGATAACCGGCTGTCAATCAGCCTAGCCCGGATCTCCACCCAAAATGTATTGGCGCAACAAAAATTGCGTCTGAAGTGTACTGACAGATATGATTAGAATGTAATATGCTCCTATGAGTTATTATTAACAACAGGTTGTTTTTAATTTATGCGCTACGGTCGCAGGTTCGAATCCTGCCTCGGGCATGGATGTGTGTGATGTCCTTAGGTTAGTTTCGTTTAAGTAGTTCTAAGTTCTAGGGGACTGATGACCAAAGCAGTTAAGTCCCATAGTGCTCAGATCCATTTGAACCATTTTAATTTATGGCAGGGACCAAAATAAACTCACACAATTTACTTCTCCTTACTGGCAAACAAGTAATGAACTACGGGTCGCAGATTTGCCAAAATCAAGTACAACGGTAAAAATTATTTCTGAAACAAAACATACTTGAATTTCACGTAATTGTTGTATCTGTGGACTGTTGACAGAAGGAATACTGGATTCCTATGTGAACAACTGTCAAAATAGTATCCAGAATGGAGAGAGAGAATCCAATAGTATGTTACTACAAGATTAATAGTAAACTTGTGGAGCCTGCAATGACGTGTCAATATATGGGGATAATGTTGGAAATTGGAAATTTGTGGTAAGTTCCTATGGGACCAAACTGCTAACACACCCATGCCCGAGGCAGGACTCGAACCTCCGACGGGGACAGCCGCGTGAACCGTGGCAAGGCGTTTGAGCCCGCACGCCTACCCCGCGCGGCGGGGACAATGTTAAGAAGTGAAACTGAAAGGAACAAATAGACTATCTTATCAAAAATATCCGGACACCTAGAGGTGTACGTGAACATGTGGTGTTCCTCCAGGCCGGCCGGAGTGGCCGAGCGGTTCTAGGCGCTACAGTCTGAAGCCGCGCGACCGCTACGGTCGCAGGTTCGAATCGTGCCTCTGGCATTGACGTGTGTGGTGTCCTTAGGTTAGTTAGGTTTAAGTAGTTCTAGGAGACTGATGACCTCAGAAGTTAAGTCCCATAATGCTCAGAGCCATTTTGTTCCTCCAGATATTCAGACACCTCACTTGTGTCCCCCAGAAAAGAGTTAGCCGTCATAAACGTTCTCTGCACGTTAGCCAAACCCAAAGTCTTTCATCGGATAGTCACACGGTATAGCATGATTCACGACTCAAAATCACTCGTTTCCAGCCAATCACTGTCTTGTGACGAGCCTCTACACCAACTCAAGCGCCGCTTAGCATTGACTACGACGATGTACAGCTTATGAGGAGCTGCTCGACTGTATCTCCTTACCAAGGGTCACTATGCTATTTCGACTGCTGGGCACTGGAACCTACGAGTAATTCCGCCCGCCAAGTTCGAGCGATTTTGTACACTTCGCAGTGCTCCGTGGTATCTGTCCGTCAGTACACGAGGTCTGTCTCGAACGGTTTAGCTGTGGATTGCTCCTTCGCGTTTCTACTTCACAATCACATCAACAGTACGTTTGGGCGGTTTTAAAATGGTTGAAATGTCCCTAAATGGGTATGTTCCTGAGGCGACATCGAATGACCAGTCCAAGTTCGAAGCCACTGTGCACTCCTGGCCGACCAGTTCTGCTGTTACGGCTTCCTTTTATGCTGGAGAGTTCGCCTACCGCGACACTTAGTAGACAATTCCGCATTACATAGAGAGATACGGATACTTTTGGCCAGAAGATGTACGTGAAAGTGCAGAACCTCTCTTAAAGATAAAGCATACAAGACGTCTAGACTCTAGAGTAATGTCCTTATGAATTAGGTGTGAAGGTAGACGCCGAAGTAATCCATAAACGTGGTGATAGGTGAGTAATCAGACACCGGGACTTTCGCAGAATGCCTAAAAAAAGCGTTAAATTTATCTTCCATTTGAACGTGAATCTGTATAATTTACACCTTAATGACTGAAACGCAGCAGTTTTAGTTTATTATTTTCTTCCTTCTTTCACATTAATGCCTACCTGACGAAATAAACGCCGTATGTTGCGTCTTTATTATTATTTTTACCTTTATTATTAAAAGCAACACTGAGTGTCGCTGTAAAACAACGATGAATGGCGGTGCAAAACGTGGTTTTATTATTGTTCTAAATTTCTTCTTTTTGCAGTTTTCATTGTGATGTCGTCGTGCAAGGTAGGTAGGAACATATCGCAATTCAGTGTTCCTTCGCGCATTTAACTGCAGAGTTACATTAATACTTTCGGATACGACGTATTTTCTACTGGCGGTAAAGTACTTCTGTGCAAAATGTGTGAGCATTCGGTGAAGTATATAAAAAAATTCTTTCTAAACATATCAGTGCCATCGAACACAAAAATTCAACCTCCAAGGCTACTAAGAAGAAGCTTTCTTTGCTTCAAATGGCAACTGCACCATCGCGTCGAAAATCGCATTCTGTATTCGACTTACGTGAAGCTTTTGTTGATGCCGGAATCCTTCTGTAGGAACTACAGAATCCTACATTAAGAGAGTTTCTGGGAAATGTTTGCGGAAGAAATTTAGAGGTGGTGACAGGGAGGGAGGGAGAGCGTGGACGTATTAGAATACTGCGTCTGGAAGTAATTTATAATGAATTAGCTGCAAACAGTTGCATTTGTAGGCGTTCATGTCTACGTTTACATTTATTTACGTTATTGAACATTGCTTCTTCACTAACGGAGTTGCAGAATATGGCAGCTGAAGTTTTTAAGACAGCTGTTGTAAATCTTCGTAAGTAAAGAAACATTGTCACGAGCGTGGCATGTCGGGAAAGGGGTGCCATTCATATCGGTGCGTTACCGCAAAAACATTGTCACGGACGCCACAGATTTGACTTTATACGCTAGAAGCGCTGCTGTTGGGTCACGTGATGAGAATCAAAAGTCCACGAATCACCAAAGGTTGGCCATGCTTGCTGCATACAGATGAAACTATGTCCATTGAGCCAAGTTCACGAAAAGGTTATGATGAAGTAATGAATCGCTACAGATGACGTTGAAAATAAACATAAGGAATTCAATGGACGATCCAACTAATCCTTTGGGTTTTATATTGCTAATGTAATCGTTGGGCCATTAGATCCTTCAGACAGTGAAACAAAATCATTCCTGCTAACAACGGAGTGTCTGGAAAAACAATTCAACCACCGCTAAGTTCTTTACCAATTCATTAAGTTAATGTGGCCCGAAGAAATTCAATACGTGAATGTACTCCTCTTTATCTCAGGCGCTGCTCCATACATGAAAATGGCTGGGACTACTTTATAAATGCTATTTCCAAATATGCTTTGCGTGACATGCGTAGCACATAATTTCCACAGGGTGTCAGAAGAGATACAAAGTTTGTTTCCGGATGTAGACAACCTGAATTGCAGTATTAACACTTTGCCGTCCGCGCGTCTCGTACAAATTTATTCGCTTGGCGCCGGCAGCGCTAATTCGGATTACTTGGCTTGTCGCCGGCCGTTCTTGACATTATCGAGAGATTATAAATTGTTACGTTTTACTAATTTCATCTTTAGTCCTCAAAAGTTCTCAACCCTGTTTCCCTAATTTCATGAAATTTCGAAGATATACGTAAATAAATACAAAATTTGTTTGTTTCATATATTTGTTTATTTGCATTGTCTTTGGTACTTAGTATTTCTTCTTCATATGATGTGCAGCAAAACAGTCTCCAAGATGTAACGCAACTCCACAAGACTTGCACATTAAATTTGTTGTTCTTTTTTTGTTTTCGAAACATATATGGCAGTTTCTTCGTTTTCGTTTTATCGTTTCGGAAATACGAAGGCCCATTAGGTGGTATAGCTTTATGTGACCGGAACGTCCGTCAACCGGATCATGATGAGACGTATGCGATGTAGTGGCAACTTCCAAGTTATGCTCCGCGCATTCATCGTAATTAATCGTATCGTCTCTTTCGTCTGCCACGATGACAGGGCACAAGTACTTATAAAAACAAAAAAACTTGCTGACGTGTTTAACTTATTGTTACCTAAACAAAACACCAACAGAATGCAAAAAAATACTGAAATGCTGCCGCCGGCCACTGCGCGATACTATGCTCACGACACCACTCTGGTGTCGCAGGGCGGCAGAGTGTTTATAAGATACTTGGAAGGCACCGCCAAGCATTCAGAAGTTTAAAGACACTGCACCAGATGTACCTCTGCCCTGTCAGTCTCTCATAATGAGATGGGGGACATGGATTCCAGCAGCAGTTGACTATGCTTCACATTTCCCGAACATAACTCAGTGCTACTCGCTCTTGAGGATTAAGCGTCGCAGTTTTAGCAACAAACGAACTTCTCGAATCTTACATTGCGGCCGAGTTCGGTTTCCTGCCACAACAGACTTCAAGAAGTAGTACAGCCTTTGACGAAGTCGGTAAAACTTGTGGATGATGCAGTGCAAATATTGGAGTGTGTGCCAAGGAAATGGAGTTCATTAGTTACGGAAGAATATAAACTAAAGTTTCGCAAAATGCTGATCGTGACAGATTTAGAAATATTTTACAAATTCTACAAGATGAAACTTTTACTGCAGTAGAAATGAACCCTATAACAGTTTAGTGTTTTAGTGTTTAGAAGTCGTCTTCTCAGATGAAAAATTTATTATGTAACACAAGATACAACATGTCTCCTGAAAATTTAAAAAACATAAGCTGACAATGCATTTCAATGCATCGGTTTTCAAGGATCATTTTCATTTTTCTGTCAAGGAAAGTTAATATTATGTTTAAATCTTCAAACTTACTTTAAAAATGTAACATAACACTATGTTAACAGAAATACGCTGATTGTGTGATTGTTCGATTAATGGAATCTAGTAAATAAATAGACATAATTTAAGTTTCTTCTACATTGCCTTATATTGCCTACTTTCGCTATTTATAACGCCTTTTTGTCTGCCTGTTTTAATGATTTATAACACGTAACGTTCTAGTCTCTGGTTATAACAGTTCGGACAGCCAACCCAAAAATGTTACAGAGATATTTAAGGACTTACATGGGAACCTTTGGAAGAAATGTGATGATGAACTCTCGAAAAACTGATGTCAATTTACAGATTCTGTATTCAAGGTAGACTTGCGTATAGCCAGTGAGAACAATATGAGAGAAACTAAGGATATATAGACTTGCAGTAATTTTTCTGCCACTTCATACGGGAATGGGATACCATGGAACGTAGCTAATTTGTTGCTAAGTACTCTCCGTAACTTTACAATAACTTGTGAAATATGTTCGTAGATGTGAAGGTCATGTACTTAGGCATGGGTATCACTAGCCCCTTATTCTTTTTAATAGAAAGATGCATATACCGAGTTATTCCTCCATGTCCAATCATTTATTTCCATTGGCACTGGTTTTCGGGTACTTATTTTTGCGCTGTTATGGTCAAATGACTCTTCAGGATCTGTAGAACACCCTCTTTCTATCACGCCGAAGGCTTGTGAACTTAACTACTACGTCCACTGTCACTAACGTTCACTATCTAACAGTGCCAGATTACCCACGTAGCAAGAGTTAGAAAATGCCACGGGCCCGACGCATTAGGGGGCTTCGCGCCTGACTGTAAAAATCTGTCAAGTTAGATATGAATGCTATTGTACCTACCATGGAATGGAAAGACGGTGATGTCCAAATCTACAGTGAGTAATGTTCAGTACTTATAGAAAGTTAATGTTTTTAAAATCTTTAGCAAAATTACTGTGGTCTTCGTTTTGAATTTGGTTTTAAATATAATTAAATTTAATTTCTGATCTTCAATGCCTCATTTCAGTCATTGTATTAACATTATTATTGTGACAAATTTAATGAAGTGAATTTATATTTACAAATATGAATGCAATAACATATCGCTTATATATTCTCATGGTGCTAAAAGAATTAAGCCGGCCGTTGTGGCCGAGCGGTTCTAGGCACTTCAGTCTGGAACTGCGCGACCGCTACGGTCGCAGGTTCGAATCCTGCCTCGGTCATGGATGTGTGTGATGTCCTTAGGTTAGTCAGGTTTAAGTAGTTCTAAGTTCTAGGACTGATGACCTCAGATGTGAAGTCCCATAGTGCTCAGAGCCATTTGAACCATTTTGAAGAGAATTAATGTGTGAAATCTTTGTATGACGATAAGGATTAAAGGAAGTGAACATATCGTTTTGGGCTCACCCAACATAATGTCTGCAAAACGTTTTGAGAGCCTCACCGCCGTACTTCGAGAGGCGTGTCATTTCTCACTGCTGCCAGTCTTTGAGCAATTCAAGTGCACACGTGTTCAATTAATTTCATATTCATTACAACAAATAACTACCACAGATGAACGTGAGCATTTTTATAATGGGCTTTCACGGAACTTGGTAACTTTGTTTGACATTTAAAATATATGTCAAGAAACATACGTCATCAGCTCTGCTGCAACTGTTTCCACCCCGCTGCACCCATAACTTCACAGAAGTTTGTGTATTATTTATCCTCTCCCCACATACTCCTTTGGGCAAGGATTACTAAAACTTTTACGGACTGTAAATAGAATGTTTCTTCTGCTATGTTTAATCGATGGGCTTGTATTTTTTTTAAGTTTAAATGTTATGGCAGGTTAATAAAAATACCGTAATTATGTCATAAGAAAAGATTCAAACGAAGAAAGAATGAAAGGAAGAAGAATTGTTATCAAACGCCATACAACGATTAAAACGACGTGGGCTAAGATTCGAAATGAAGTACAATAATTATGTTTGAAATAAAATTACACGGATAAAAACAAAGATCACAGAGAATAAGATTATTAAGATAAATTACCACGCCGTTGGAACTGAATCCACGACCTACAGTCTACGATCCTACAGCTTTTGTCTCTTCTTGAAGTGAAAACTCTTCCAGTGTGTGTAAAATTTCAAAGTCGTGACTCTTTGCGACACATGTTACAAGCGAAGTGGGTCACATAACTATATACGAGGGGCGTTCAGAAAGTAAGCTCCGATCGGTCGCGAAATGGAAACGACTATGAAAATCCGATAAAGCTTTGCACAGATGTGTTGGGCAGTGTCTCTAGTATAACCCCAGTTAGCATCACGTCGCTCTTCCCATTTCTGAGCTCGCAGTGAGTGCGTAAAGACGTCTAGAAAATAGTGTCTGCCGCCAAGTACGAGGGCCTGGTGAGAAATTTCGCCTGAAGCTATGCAGCTAACATAACTGTCGTGCTGTTTCTTCTTCAAGACAATTCTCAGCCGCATTCTGCAGGGGCAATGAAGATGCTCCTGCATCGTTTTCAAATGGAAATGTGAGATTACCCACAATACAGTCCGCAATTGTCTCCCCCTGAGTTTCATCTCTGGTCACATGAACCGCTGTCTTTGAAGACAACATTTTGACACAGACAACGAGGTGTAGGCCAGCGTGGAGAATTGGAGGAAAGCACTGGCGGCTGCCTTCTATGATGAGGCTATTGAAAAGTTGGTACAACGCTATGACAAAAGTCTAAGTCAGAACGGCGACTACGTAGAGAAGTAGCTGAAAGGTGACGCTAATTGTGACAAGTAAAACATTTCTGATGTTCACTGTGGTTTCAATTTGGCAATCAATCGGAGCTTACTTTCTGAACAGGCCTCGTATATATATATATATAATGGTGATTGTGCGTGAACCGTACAAGATAAATACTTGCTGTCACGGACTGCTATGCACATATTTTTGAGATCTACATTCGGTATGTAATTTAGTAGATTGGAGAACGCAACGAATAAGCTGTGTCGATGTAAATGAATGAATTCGGAGAAAATTTTGCCGCCTGTGCAATATACTGGCTAAAGCCTAACAGATACATCAAATGGTTCAAATGGCTCCGAGCACTATGGGACTTAACATCTACGGTCATCAGTCCCCTAGACTTAGAACTATTTAAACGTAACTAACCTAAGGACATCACACACATCCATGCCCGAGGCAGGATTCGAACCAGCGACCGTAGTAGCAGCGCGGTTCCGGACTGAAGCGCCTAGAACCGCTCGGCTACAGCGGCCGGCAGCAGATACATCAAAATGATGTAGTACTATAATGTGTATCTCAAAAAATATGTACATAAAACACAGCAATAGCACGTTCTTATCTGATAACGGTTCATCCACAATCGCCAGCTTAGTGTTTTGTATTGGCTGTGCACGGCGACTTCCAACAAGGAAAATAGCGATTGCGTGTAAACTATAAAATCTAGAGAGACTATCACTGGAACATTCAAAAGAATGTGTTACTTTCATTTTTACATGTAAAAGAAAATAAATTAATTTTTGAAAGGTTTTCTTTTTGATTAAAAGAAACTGAAACATGCTCTCCTACTTTCAAGTGTTTTGTTCTCACATGACGAACTTTGATTATATTTGTACCTGTTAGTGGATGGGTGTATTTGCTTTCTTTGAAAAAAACGTTGTTCAACGAAGGCATTTTCCGGGTAGCTTCGCCGCTGTGCATTGTCGGCTCGGAATCAATGAGCGCAGTTGTCCACGCACGTGTCGCGGCGTCCACGTGAGGCTGGCTCTGGCCTTTGTCCTCTCCTGCTGGTGGAGCATTCATATTGTTCCCTAAAGTTACTGCCTGTGTACAGCGAGGCTACGGCACTACCCACCTATGCTCATGATGATATTTTCGAGGGTCTACTGTATCACAAGAAATTTTTCGTAGATGAGGACCCACCAGCGTGAACAGCTGAAAGCTGTGAAACATGGGACCCAATGTTATACAGCGGTGCAAGAGGTTTCGAAAATCGATTCCATCCCTTCGGTTCTGCCCTATGAGAACTTATTCGCTCTTAGATCTGACGCAGCGAACTGGTTCTGGCTTCAGTACAAAATGGGTGTAAATTGCAATACAGACATGTACCGGCATCCGATTAAATAGCAGGCTCCATTTTATTTTGTAATTTTTCCTTCTACGGAGATCGAGATGGCCAACACGAGCAGCAGGCCTAGAGATACGGGCCGACAGTACGCACCGTAAAGTGCAAAGCGTAAAGCAAAAGACGAAAAAGAAAAAAAGCTTTTATCAAAAACTCGTAAGTTGTCTGAGGTTTTTGATGTTCAGACTGATGCCGAATCTGAGGGAATTGAAGCAGGACATATTAAAGTTGCACCTCATTGTACAGATGGTGGCATTGGGACCACAACAAAATATTTATCAGGATATGCAAGTCTTTCCCATACAGCCACATTTTTCTACACGTGACACTGTAGTCGAAAGGACGGCAAGTCCTCCAAATCCAGCCAAACAAAAGATAGAAGCATTGCACGCCCTCTCGCCCCAGAGACTCCTTCACGCCAAAGACAGGTGAAATGATATTACACATTCTGCAAGCAAAAAACGAAACTAAAGTAAATTGTACTCCATAGGTATTGGTGAATGGCCGAGAAACTTTGATCCAGATTACTGGAAAGCGAATGGAAATAGTGAAGTAAAATATATGTAGAGCAATTTTCTGTCTTCGAAGATAAAATATTATAAAGGAATTAAACCACGATTCTGTTGAACACCATTTTCCACAGGTAGACATAGACTAAAGAATAAAACTCACATTTGAATTTGATTGTTTTATTAGAATCTAAAGGGAAAGTTTTATGTTTTGTTTGCTAATTTACTAATTCAGACAGCTCGTCATGGTTTACGACAGATGACTTTGATAACTGGAAGAACGATAATATTTTGCTGAAAAGACATGAAGAAAGTACGTTACACATAATTTCGTTGTTAGTTTGCAAAAACAAGAATGCGCGTATCGATTCTCAACTTGTGAGTCAAACAGGGACCAAACGAAAGAATTGGCGAACGCTCTTAGAACGAATTAGTGCAGTTTCAACTTTGTTAGAGAACGAGGACTGGCATTTCGAGGTAGTGGTGAAGTAGTTGGATCACCTTACAGTTGGAATAATTTAGGTTTATTAGAATGAATGGATAAATTTGACATTTTTTGTTCAACATACACATATTCATGCAAATAAAAGAAATGTATATGGATTATACATTTCAAGAACAACGTGCCAGGATACTATTTTGACAAAGACATGGTTGGAGAACGTGGCTGTTACATGAAATAAATTGTTGCTGGTATACAGCAACCAGCTACAAATTGGTTTTAGGTTACTTTAATTACTTTTGAATACATCGTGGGAGCAGACAGTGATCAATATTATTACTAATAGTTATTATTAAAATCAGTCTTAATCACGAATTTATTTCTTCTGGTAACCGGGTTCGACCACGACTGTGGTCATCTTCAGACCAAAATGCTTTATGAGCAGAAGCCTCCTTCTGGTGGTAAATCACTGCTCAGGCTCCTACTCATGCAGCATTTTGGTCTGAAGATGACCACAGGCGTGGTTGTAACCGATTACCAGAAGAAATAAATTCGTGATTAAGACTGATTTTAATAGTAACTATTAGGTTACTTTATTTAAAAAGCACCGTTACTGGTTTCAAATTTTTCACAATTCATCTTCAGATGGTTTTTTAATGCTTTCATCAAAACAAATTATACCAATTTTTTGGTTGGATGTTATACACCAACAATTTAACATACGAGGAATTTACCCATTTAGTTGCATCAAGCATACAAGATCATATTTGCGAAATTAGCAAATTCAATCTTCCTGTTTCATTGGATTCTGCTCCAGATACATCGCACGTAGGCCAAATGACTGATAGTGCATTATATTCTGCCATCTGGTCCAGTGGATAGATTGTTAAGATTCTTGCATATGGAAAGTCATATTTCTGAGCAACTAGACCAGATATTACTAACTTTTTTTTAATGATAATGACGTTGATATCAAAGACTGTCGCGGGCACAGTTATCACAATGCTATCAACATGAATGGGAAGTACAGCGGCTTCGATGAACGAATTAATAAGATAAATAAATACGCAGAATGACTTCAATATAAAAATATACTTTTTCTTCGACTTCGTTGAAAGCCTCTATATATTTTTCCCGCTTCTGCCTATTAATGGGCTGTTCTTTTGAATGCAATGAAAGTAACTAGTCAAAAATTCAGATTGTGAAAAGGTTGTCTAACAGTAGGTGGTCGGCCCGAGCAGTTCCTACGAAGGCCCTTACGCGGTTTGACCATTATCATGCAAGTTTTGGATGACATATCCAATAACATGGATCGCAAGGTAGAGTATCTTAATCGGGCTAGCTTCGAAGATAGGTTAAGTTAGAAACAGGAATACTGACTATCGCTTGAAACAAAATCCTAGAATGCTTGCAAGCGGCACACTTCGCTGCAGTCGTCTGACCAAGACTTTACCACGGGATACTCCTCTTTTAAAAACAGATACATGGGTACGTCCAAGCAATGTGGTCCACATTTTCAAATAATGAAGCAAAAGACAAAGTGCTGGCCGGATGTGAAGAATGTATGCAACAGAATTGAAGAAGACGCGAGCGAAATACAAAGTATGACAATTTCAGTGGCTCTACTACAGTCTATGACGTTGAAGAAAATCATACACCTTACCAACATTTCGAAAGTCAGGTGTTTATCGTCATAACTGATAACATGCTGTATGCGTCATCTAAACGCATGGAAGCGTTTCATTGAGTAATTTGTATATTTGGAATATTTCGGCAATTTAAGCCTAACACCAGAAAATGTCTTGAAAATAATTCCAATTATCTTCAGTGCTTACTCACCCAGACGATTTGGAAGAAAGCCTAGGTAAAAAACTGCGGCAGTTTGCTGAGCTGCGCAAAACAAATGTGACCCTTGCTAGTGACAGCAAAAATCGCGGCCCCTGGAACTGCAGTTTTACAAACTTTTAATGGAAAATTCATTTGAATCGTTTTTTCCAAATGTAGAAATACACTGACGGGAAAAAAAATCCCAAACCAAGGAGGAGTTGTGCGACATAAGCAAAAGTTGGTAGGCGTGTTTCCCCATATGAAGGATGATGTCTATTCAAATTTCACGCCAGTCACGAAAGAGTACTGCTGCTAACGCCACTATGAGGATGCAAATCAGGTTTGCTTTAAATACACGCTGTAACGGTCGGGAGCGTTAGTTCCCTTTGGGATTGGACGTGGTGAGTTGATGGTAGTCAAGAATGCCTTTAAGGCGACAAAAACGCCATTAACACCTCACTGAGTTTGAACGAGGTCGTGTAAAACGGATACGAGAAGCTGCATGTACCATCTGAGAGACTGCAGAAAGACTTGCCAAACATGTAGTCACTGTACATGATTGCTGGCAGTGCTGGTAACGACAATGTACGGTCGCATAAGACGGCTCCGGACAGCCATTTGGCAACACCGAGCGGGAATACCATCGTGTTCGGCGTGTGCCTCTGGCGCGTCGTAGTTCATCTGCAGCGGCCATTTCACCACAAGTTGGCAGAACACTGACACAACTGGTACAAATCGGTTACTTCAAAGACAGCTCCGAGCCAGAGATAGAGGCAGGCATTCCACTGACGCAAAACCACCGCCATTTGAGACTTCAGTGGCGTCAGGTGAGAGTTCACTGGAAATTTGTGGTAAGAACTATGGGACCAAACAGTTGAGGTCATCGGTCCTTAGACTTACGCACTACTTAATCTAACTTAAACTAACTTACGCTAAGGACAACACATACACCCATGCCCGAGGGAGGCCTCGAACCTCCAACGGGGGGAGCCGCGCGAACCGTGACAAGGTGCCCAAGACCTCACGGCTACCCAGCGCGGCTGAGAGTTCACTGGAGGGCGGGGTGGCGGTCTGTTGTGTTTTATGGGACTGCCTCAGTGCCAGTGATGGCCGTGAGCTGCTTAGGAGGAGGCCAGTTAAAAGCCTGCAACCAATCTCTCTTGAGTGCTAGAGACACTGTACCTACACTTTGAGCCGGCCAGAGCGGCCGAGCGGTTCTAGGCGCTACAGTCGCTACGGTCGCAGGTTCGAATCCTGCCTCGGGCATGGATATGTGTGATGTCCTTAGGTTAGTTAGGTTTAAGTAGTTCTAAGTTCTAGGGGACTGATGACCACAGAAGTTAAGTCCCATAGTGCTCAGAGCCATTTTTGAACCTACACTTTGAGTTATGGTGTGGGGATAGATTTCGTAGGACAGCAGGAGCACTCTAGTCGTCATCCCACGCACCCTGACTGCGTATACGCCAGTCCAGGATTAGATCAATTGTGCTGCCATTCATGAACAGCATTCCAGGGGGTGTTTTTCAACAGGATAACGCTTGCCCACATACCATTGTTGTTACTCAACATGCTGTACCATGAGTCTACATGTTGCCTTGGCCTGCTCGACGACCAGAGGTCTGAAATCGATCACATGTGGGACATAATCGATCGTCAACTTTAGTGTCATCCACAAACAGCATTAACCGTCCCTGTATTGACCGACTAAGGGCAGCAGTCATGGAACTCCACCCCACAAACTGACACCGGGCATCTGTACAACACAAAGCATGCACGTTTGCATGCTTGCATTCAACATTTTGGCGGTTACACCCATTATTAATGTACCAGCACTTCACATTTGCAATAGCTTATCTCGCACTTACACTAACCTGTGATCTCGCAATGTTAATCACTTAAATATGATGCCTAAACAAATGTATTCCCGAAATTTCATTACCCCACATCAATTATTTTTTGATATTGCGATTTTTCTCAGTCAGTGTAGTCTTAAGCATTTACTTGTTTTTTGATAATCGTCAACTGCAGAGGAGAACGTTCTTTTTCAACATTAAGGCGCAATGACTTACGGAACACCATGGGACAAGAATGTCTAAACGACCTCACCTTAAGGAACAAGAACTCTTATTTTCTTAGAGACACAGATTTGGGTAGTGTTAGCACTAAATTTCCCCTAATTAATTCGAGCAAAGCTTTTTAGTGAAGTGTTGTTTTATTTTATATCCTAAACTTTGAGGTCTAAAGCAAATCAACGGCCCCTTCTCAGGACTTGCCACAGGCTCGCGCTGGCTTAATCCGGCACTGATATCTCATCAAAACTATCCGGACACCACCATGTAATGCGGAATCGACGCCTAGATGTGACGAGAGGCGGACTCGCCAATATAAAAGGAGGTGTGTAGCACTGTGTGTCAGCAGAGAAGCAGCAACAGCACAATGGATCGGTCACGAGAGCTCAGAGACTTCGATAGTCAACTGGTTTTCGTATGCTACCTGCGTAACAAATCCACCAGGGACATTCAACCATTCTACAGACGTCCACGCCGACTGTTAGTGATGCGATTGTGAAGTGGAAACGGGAACAAACAGCCACAGCTAAACCAAGATCAGGAATATCTTCTCCGACGTCACGCCATCACCTTACAAACGGCTCTGGAAATATGGATGTATTATTACCTGGATCTGAATTATTCCCGTTTATTCCTCGGAACGATAATGGCATGAAAACTGCATTAAAATGGCGCTTCTTATCTAAAATTACATATTTATAAGTTCCAGTACGCAGAAATTATTATTTGCTAGTTCGATAACTTTCTTTTGTAGCTGTTTCCGCCACTCATATGCACTACGCACGCACGGAATTCTGAACACCGTAGCATTACCATCCAATGCCATAAGGTATCCTTTTACGAAGAGACTTGCTTGACCTTGCTTTTAAAATTTCCGGTATTTCCCAATGTGAAACAATTTTCCACAGCCAACTACTTAGCACGTTTGGCAAATGGGGGACCATCGAAATGTACTCGTGGCATGGCCCTAATGGACGTGTCTGGCGGCTACATGTCGTTATTCAGGTACGCTTGTCAATTGTGTAACCATACACCTTGTATAGCCGAGTTAAGAACGCTTGCGGTTGTAGCGGCCCAATTGTATCCGCTATACACCTTCAAGTAGTAATGCTAGGTTGATGCTGCGAAGATATTAACTGAATGATGGAATTACGATTGTAAGTGGGGAATAATCACTTTAATAATTTTTTGTGTATCTGAAACGGTGAGTAACAAGCCGCCACGCAGTATGTCATGTCAGGGAATGGAGTACATGAATGGAGGAGGCGTGAGCAGTGACAGCAACCCAACTATGGCTTTGGCAACCAACGTCTACAACTCCTGCCTCAAATATACAGCCAAGGTTAACATCCTAAACCTGACAAAAATCCTCTCTTTCCTCAGAATTGCAGACTTATCTTTCTCCCAAGCATTCTAGGCACAACTTTATAACGCCTAACCCTAATTCCACGGCAAGATTTCCTCACCGATAGGAACATCACACTCCCTGAACAGTTGGGTTTGGCGCCGGGCATGGCATCATATCCCTGGCCACCCGATTGGTTGAGTAGATCTTCAAGGCCAGGGCAGACAAGCACAGCAAGTTGGCGGTTTTTTTGGGCATTAAAAGACCTTCTATTGTGTCTGCAATGTCGACCTAATATACAAGTCCCACCAGTATGACTGCCCTCGGCATCTGCTGAAGGTCCTTCCACTCATTATTAAGTAATAGAAGTAAATACTGATAGACATAATAGTATTAAAACAATAGAGGCAGGAGTGCCCCACGGTTCTATCCTGGGGCCCATCCTATACAGTATGTACACAAAAGACATGTCATGGCGGGACAGTACCCATCTAACACTATTTGCAGATGTTACCGCCATTTATGCTAGCCCCCCGAACTCCAATTACATCGTGCTCAACATACAAAGGCACCTCGATCAGATTACACAATGGCGTAATTTATGAAAAATTAAAATAAACCCGACGAAATGCGATGACATGATCTTCACTACCAGGAGACTCCAAACGGTGGACACATTATAGACGGAAGGGATCTCCCCTGATGCGATATTACCAGATGTCTAGGACTAGCGCTTGATAGTAAATCGCTGTGGAAATCACACATACTCGACGCATGTAATTACGGTTCACCTAGACTTTCCAAGTTATACCTATTGTTCAAGGGCATTGGACTGACCATCGAAGCTAAAATACGTACCTGGAAGATGGTGATCCTTCCTGCAGTATTATATGGTTACGAGATCTGGGACATGGCCGCAGACACTCATGTAAGAGAAGTGCAAACAGTTCAAAACAAGGCCCTTAAAATAATCACGGATGATACACTGTTCGTCCCTAACACATTAATACATAGAGTCACAAACATGCCCACCATTACCACAATTACAGAACAACTAACTCAATCATTCTATTCAAATGCAGAACATTCTGCATAAAATCTTATTTCTTGCTTACGATCTGATCCCTTTCACGTCATTCATAAGCATTCTAAAAATAAACTAACCAGAAACTTCATCTACATGGCTACTCTGCCAATCACATTTAAGTGCCTGGCAGAGGGTTCGCGGTTCAAATGGTTCAAATGACTGAGCACTATGGGACTTAACAGCTGTGGTCATCAGTCCCCTAGAACTTAGAACTACTTAAACCTAACTAACCTAAGGACATCACACACATCCATGCCCGAGGCAGGATTCGAACCTGCGACCGTAGCAGTCGCGCGGAAACCCATGTTGACTGTGTGTCAATAGACAGTTTTCTTCGAGGTAATTCATAATGTTTGAACACAATATACGTTCCAAAATCCTGCTGCATATCTACGTTAACGATATGGGCCTGTAATTTAGTGGATTACTCCTACTACCTTTCTTAGATATTGGTGCGACCTATGCAACTTTCCAGTCTTTGGGTACGGATCTTTCGTCGAGCGAACGGTTGCATATGATTGTTAAGTATGGAGCTAATGCATCAGCATACTACGAAAGGAACTTAATTGGTATACAGTCTGGACCAGAAGACTTGCTTTTATTAAGTGATTTAAGTTGCGTCACTACTCCGAGGATATTTACTTCTACGTTATTCATGTTGGTAGCTATTCTCGATTCGAATTCTGGAATATTTACTTCGTCTTCTTTTGTGTAGGCATTTCGGAAGGCCGTGTTTAGTAACTCTTCTTTGGCAGCACTGTCTTCGATAGTATTTACATTGCTATTGCGCAGAGAAGGCACTGATTGTTTCTTGCCGCTAACATACTTCACATACGACCAGAATCTCTTTGGAGTTTCTGCCAGGGATCGAGACGAAGTTTCGTTGTGGAAACTGTTATAAGCATCTCGCATTTAAGTCCACGATAAATTTCGAGCTTCTGTAAAAGATCGCCAATCTTGAGGATTTTGCGTCTGTTTGAATTTGGCATGTTTGTTTCGTCGTTTCCGCAACAGTTTTCTATCCCTTTTTTTTTTTTTAATCAAGCCATATCTGGTCTACACTTATATTATTAATTTAGAATGAGTGGAGATTGTATCTCAGGAAGGCGTCAAGTGAATTTTTATCTGCTTTTTTGAATAGGTATATTTTTCGCCTATTTTTTGAGGATTTTGGGATTACAATATTCAATCTCGCTATGACAACCCTGTGTTCACTAATCCCTGTATCGGTTTTGGTGCTCGTTATTAACTCAGGTATTAATTACAGTAACAAATAAACAACACACAAAAAATACACAAGCAATTAAAAACCTCCATGCTTTAATAAACCCTAGCTGAAACATCATCAAGCATTAAGGCAACAGCCACTTGTCCTTGTGCAACGGCAGCACGAAACATACAGGTGCTGTCGTCGAGCTGAGAGAAGACTCTCAAAAAACTTTTTTTAACGCCAGTGTTTGCATTATATCCATTCCTGAATTAGAACTTTTACATGCTCCACGACAGCATTATCCACACTGATAAAATCTTAATTTCACTTCAAGAAATCTAATTAGATATTATGAGGCTCATTCAATGTAACTGAGGTTTCACAATATGTGTAGCTACTCTTGTATTCAGCAATTCATGGGTTTTCTTTTTGCTAATTTGGAGTGCAATGCCAGTTTTCTTTTTTAGTTAATGAATGCTAAGATTTATAGAGAGAGAATATTCTTTGCCTGTGGTGGATTACTCCTCGGAACTCCCCGAGTTAAGGAACTTCGATTGTTGTAGGACGTACGTGAGAATAGGCTGTCGTACGCAAATTTAGGGCCCCAGTACGATTTTATGAACTAGGTCTGTTGCTACGATCTTGGATTTTTACGTTAGGCCCCCTTTTATCGACGATTCACCCGAGCCGGATTAGCAAAAGTGATACATATGAAGTGAGTGCTCGGAAACTGGAAGTTGGACTTCTAATAGTTAAACCCAATCTTTCAGGCCATTCAGGAAGAGAACTGCCAAAAGATATCTTAAAATTCTTGTTGCCATTGGAGAAAGGTAGAAGGTATTTAACATACATTCAATGTTGAAGAGAAGAATGTAAATGACAACTGGCAAAGAAAAAAACTTAAGACAGATTAATGCGCTCTCGGCGCAAGCTCTGAGAACAAGGATGGTAAGGTTTCAGAAATGTCCTTTTCAAAATAACGATCCTGGTATTCGCTTTAATCAATTTAGAGAAAAAAAAAATGGCTCTGAGCACTATGGTACTTAACATCTACGGTCATCAGTCCCCTAGAACTTAGAACTACTTAAACCTAACTAACCGAAGGACATCACACAACACCCAGCCATCACGAGGCAGAGAAAATCCCTGACCCCAATCAATTTAGAGAAACCACGAAAAACAACAATCGAAATAACCGGACGGAGATTTGAACACCGTTCCTCTCAAACTCTAGTCAAGCGCCCTAACTACTGCCTCACTATACTCGGTAGTAAGCAAAGAACGAGGAACTTCAAGATGTTTAACTTCATCCTAATAACAAACCGCCACCTGCCGCAGTCACACAAATGTGTGTGCATTAAACACGGTGCGCCCGTAAAGTTTGGTCTCAGAAGATAATGGGAAGAAGATTTACAAACCAAATACTTTTAATGACATTCAAAGTAATTACCATTAGCTACAACACACTTCTGACATCTGTCGTAAAGCTGTTGGAAATTTTCAGCGAACGAATTTTGTGGAACCGCTCGAAGAACGGTGGTCACGCGTTGCTAGACATCACCATCATTACAGGAGATAAAATCTGGTGCTATCAGTACGATACGGAGACCGAGCGTCATTCGACGGCATGGTGTTCATCGTCTTCCCCGCACAGCTCAGGTAGAATTTCATGACGGATCAAGCCCTTGCTGTCAAAAAAAAGGAGATAACATCGTCTTAATCTTGGATTTTGTCAGCCAACTTTTTCTTGTGGGAGACAGGGAAGACTATGAACACCGTGCCACTGACTGTCGCTTGGTTCGGGGTCGTACTGGTCTCACCTCCTGTCATGATGCGGATATCCAACAAAGCGTGGCCACGGTGCTTCGAGAGATTCCACAAGACGCGTTTGCTGAAAGTTTCCAACAGATTTACAACCGATGTGTGTAGTAGTATCTAATAGCGATTACTTTGAAGGCCAGTAAAGGTTTTGTAACTTGTTTCCTCTATTTTCTGATGCTATTCGTGGACTTTCCAGACGCATTTTCTATGGCAAGCAGCGCGGGGTAGCCGTGCGGAGGTTCGAGTCCTCCCTCGGGCGTGTGTGTGTGTGTGTGTGTGTGTGTGTGTGTGTGTGTGTGTGTGTTGTCCTTAGCGTAAGTTATTTTAAGTTAGATTAAGTAGTGTTAAGCCTAGGGACCGATGACCTCAGCAGTTTGGTCCCATAAGAACTTACCACAAATAAAAAAAAAAATCTATGGCAGCTGAGTCCATTGTGCCCAAGAAATGAACTCGTTTAAGATTTGACAGCAGTAATATACACGATAATCTGTGTACTGTGAGGTGAAAATTGATATCAAAATCACAATTTAACACACGTCTCATTGCTATAGATACACATAATATATACCACTGACGTTGGGTTGTGCACCCGAATACTGGTTTGGCTATTAAAAATTTTGAATGCAGTTCAAGGTGTTTACAATAGTCCTTTAAAGAAGAAGCTATGGAAGTCTTGGATGGATAGTTTGCAACCCTTCCGGGACCATATTTCTGCGATGTAACCCACATGAAGCTATTTAAAAGCCATCCTGGCCATCTTAACATAACGATGAACTATCTGACCTATATCCCACAATTCATCGCTTTCCATAGTATTTGCAAGCAGTAGACATCACGTTAAGAAAAATTTGTGGTAAGGTCTCATGGGACCAAACTGTTGAGGTAATTGGTCCCTAAGCTTACACACTACAGAATCTAACTGAAATAACTAATGCTAAGGACGGCACACACACCCATGCCCGATGGAGGACTCGAACCTCCGACGGAGGGAGCCGTGTAGATCGTGACAAGATGCCCTAGACCGCGCGGCTCACGTTAAGGCGACTTCGATGACTGTACCCGATGGTATGAACTTGGGAATCTGAATCGGCAACAGCATAGGTCACGTAAGGCCACGGACTTTGTCAACCACGATCAATGATTATGTACATATGTTCTATACGCGTGAACTGCGTATACTGTCGTTGACTCGTAATCAAACCAATTGTGATCGATAGAAAGGTTACCTGCGCTCTACCTGCTGCCGATGAAGTACTAGTTTGCGTAAAAGCACAACAGGAAACGGTGCCAGAATGATGCACCCACTCTAATAGTGGGAACTACTAACAAGGGAACCTCCCCATCGCATACCCCTCAGATTTAGTTATAAATTGACACAGTGGATAGGCCTTGAAAAACTGAACACAGATCAATCGAGAAAACAGGAAGAAGTTGTGTGGAACTATGAAAAAATAAACAAAATATATAAACTGAGTAGTCCATATGCAAGATAGGCAACATAAAGGACAATGATAGCTGATGAGCGCCCTGGTCTCGTGGTTAGAGTGAGCAACTGCGGAACGAAAGGTCCTTGGTTCGACTCCTCCCTCGAGCCAAAATTTTACTTTCTTTATTTTCGCAGAGTTACGATCTGTCCGTTCATTCATTGACGTCTCTGTTCACTGTAATAAGTTTAGTGTCTGTGTTTTGCGACCGCACCGCAAAACCGTGCGATTAGTAGACGAAAGGACGTGCCTCTCCAATAGGAACCGAAAACATTTGATCGCAAGGTCATAGGTCAACCGATTCCTCCACAGGAAAACACGTCTGATATATTCTTTACGACACTGGTGACGGCATTTGCGTCACATGACAGGAACATGTTGTCGACCCACCTAACTTGCACACTTGGCGAATGGGTAAAAGGATTCTTCTACCTTGCCCGATTTAGGTTTTCTTGTGGATGTGATAATCACTCCAAAAAAGTGATGAAAACATAAGAGTTTGTCACATAAACTGCATCAAATGAATGCAACAGTTTCAGAATCGCACAGTTTTCCCTGTGCTCTGTCAAAACATATGTTTTTTTAAGTTTTCAAACGTTTCCGTGCGTAGAGCGTCAAATTCTGTATATGTCCAAGCAAATCTGAACATGTCCTGGAATTTTGGAGAGCGAAGTTGATTATGTGTGAGTGCCTGAACTTTGATAATTATCTGAAAATAAAAAATTAAAATTTTCACCCGAGAGAAGATTTTAACCAAGGACCTGTCGTTCCATAGCCGCTCATGCTAAACACGGGACCACGGCGCTCGTAAGCTACCACTCTCCTTGATGTTGCCTACCTTGCGCATGGACTACTCAGTTTGTATATTTTGCTTATTTTTTTCATAGTTCCACACAACTTCTTCCTGTTTTCTCGATTGATCCGTGTTCAGTTTTTCAAGGCCTATCCCTGTGCCAACTTATAACTAAATCTGAGGGGGGTGCGATGGGGAGGTTCCCTTGTAAGTGGGATATGCGAACAGTCCGGCCGCCATGTCATCCTGTGCCATATGGAGTCATTGTGATGCAGTAAGAAGGGGCATAGGGTCAGCAACCGCTCTCCTTGCCGTTGTCGGTTTTTCATACCTTGGAGCAGCTATTTCTCATTCAAGTCGCTCCTGAACCAGCATCACGAGGCTGAGGGCAGCCCGTTCCAATCCTCTCACCACGGAAAAAAATTTCTGGGCAGAACCGACAACTGAACCGGGGACCTGCCACATGGCAGTCATACGCGCTTACCACTCTAAATGAAGGCGGACAGATGAACATTTATAACTAATACATCAGCCATGTTACTTCCCTAGCGTCTGACACGCACCGAATCGAAAATTTGTGTATAAACATAAATATTCCGCTCACAGTAACCAGGTGACTGTGCACAACGACTGAAATTACATAGCACTTTAGCAAACCTTCCTATTTGTTCACTGTTTAATATCATGTGGAAGGGAGACGAAGAGGTAGATAATATTACCTACAATATAATATTAGGAATATGTTTTACGACAGTCATGCAATTTCTTGTCCCACAGTCGGCAACGTTTCACCAGAGTCAAAGTCACATCGAATTTTCCACTATATACGTACACTAGAAATTATGATTTTCGTTCAAATTCGACGTAATACTTTTAGATTTTTGTGACAATTGAAAAATTATTAAACTACAAGAAAACATTATTCCCATAACTTATCAGATGAGGCTGCAAAGAAATATTTCTAGGTGCATTAGTTCAACTTAAAATTATTACTGCAAATCTCACTAACAGTCAAAATGAAAAAAAATTGTTAGTTCCGTCAGAGAAATCCAAAATTTATCCGTTTTCGCGGATATCTATACATTTACCTCTGGAACGTGAGAAAAATATTTTTTACAGAGCAGTTATCTAATCATGCACATTCATATTAGTAGTGAAGCAGTATTACCATACTCACGTGTGCAATACCGTTGACACCATAACCGGAGTTTACGAAACCCTGTAACAAGAAGAAAACAATATTAGAACACTAACAAGATGAACCGCGTACAATAACAAACGGTGCTTGTTATGCCATGGTTTGCAGACACGATGAAACCTCTGCGGCGTTTTTACGAACTTCCATAGTGTGAAGAATTGTGTAATAAATTTGTTTCTGGATGGGGTCCGCCTTGAGCAAACAATTTTCTTTCCTCCTCTTTTACCCAGACATGTTTCGCTCAAGTTTATTTTCTTTCTAAAAGCAACAGGAAAATCGCTCTTAACTATATGCACATATACAAATTTGAGTTTTTAAGTCAATACAATTTTGAAAATAGGCATGATTTTTATAAACATCTTGGTACCACATGCTGTGCTTTTCTATATTTTGCGTTACTGTTTTTCTTTTCCAGTTTGTCAGCTGCGACGATTGAGAACTTAATACAGGAAATTCTTTACATCGAAGATTTACGAATGGGAATGTCAAAGTCAACATTTTATTGTATGTTGTGCTTGTATACGCAATATGTTACACTCTCTTTTTCTGATTTCCCTGTTAGCTTCATTGTGAAGAACTTTACTTTGTAAACTGCAGACTAACAAACAAATATTTTTTCAAGAATCTTGGATCATCCTATTCCTAGCTTCGTCAGCTCCTTGACAAGAGTACTTTTCACACGATTGACTGAATCGTTGATTCCCGTCAACTTATTGTCAAACCAATGTACAGTTTGCTCTCAGAACTAGAAAAGAAAACTGACAGTTTTCAATTTATTCGGTATGGTTTCTGTGAACATTGTGGATGAATACATCATCCAGGCAAAAATGTTATGCATGAGAATCAACAAGTAATTGCAATGTTCAGGCGGCTTTTCCAATCACTTTCCCAGAACGAGTGCCTCCTTTGTCAGGGCTGTCACCTTGTTTATTTATCTAACAGACAAACACCATCACGCAAGACATACAGAATATACCTTTGACGCCGGCCGAAGTGGCCGAGCGGTTCTAGGCGCTGCAGTCTGCAGGTTCGAATCCTGCCTCGGGCATGGATGTGTGTGAAGTCCTTAGGTTAGTTAGGTTTAAGTAGTTCTAAGTTCTAGGGGACTGATGACCTCAGAAGTTAGGTCCCATAGTGCTGAGAGCCATTTGAACCATATACCTTTGACACTACAGTCACTACAACGTGAATTGCAGGGTTCCGTCCAGTCTTGAATAATTACGCCTTTCATGATTTCCGTTCGTCGACTGAGACAAATAACTGGATGGTTCGATCTGAAATGGACACGATCGATGACTTCCTCTATCCTTGTGCACCGTCTCTAATGACCTTGTCCTTGACGGAACGTTATGACCTACTCTATCTCCCTTCTTGCGACCATTAACGAGCTTCAGTCTTGAGTACAGGCACAGTATAATCGTTTCACTTAGTTTGTATTACAGTTAATCAATATCAAGCTACTTGGTAACGATCCTACTCCAAAAATCGATTTAATTTCAATATGAAATTTATAGAAGACTCACAAATTCTTGCACGTTGGAGTCCACCTACAAAGTAACACCAGCTTGAGTAGAATGAGTGTGTACCGCGCAGTCAGACCTGGAACTGAAGGAGATCCACGCGACAGAAACCCTTATGCTCCGCTGAATGCTAGGTATTTCCCTACTTATATCATCTCTTCGACGACAATATCCGGTAGTTTTTTGTATTAACACTTGTTCCTGAGGCTTTGAATAACCTGCTCCCAGAAATTTCCTGGTGGATAGGGCTAGGCTCTCCGACTTCACTGAATGTCGCACATGTAAAACATGTTATCCTTGTTTGGCAAGTGGATAGTACCATAATTACACGAACTTGCCTGACCTCAGACCACCTACTTCATCATGGACAGCTATTTCGTATCTTGGAACGTCCTTTTCGCGAAGGTCTGTATCCTTGACGGAGACCAACGATTTCAATTCCGTTGTTAATATCGCCATTCCATCGTTGCATAGATCGTCCATATGTCATCAGTAAGTCGGTTCCTAGATACACGAAGCTTATGTCACAAACTAAAACGTCCACTTAAGGGTGTGATGGTACCTGCAGAGTCGGCCTTTCATCTTTTCCATTGTAATGTGATAAAAATGTCGGAGAGTTGTCAAGAAGGGAAATGCCAATTACCGAAGTGTGCATAAGTATGTCCACCTCATGATCTCTCAGTTCCCTGTCACACTGTCAAGTGTTCAGGGTCAAAATAACAGCAATGGCAAATTTAGATTACTGTTCAAAATGTTCAAATGTGTGTGAAATCTTATGGGACTTAACTGCTAAGGTCATCAGTCCCTAAGCTTGCACACTACTTAACCTAAATTATCCTAAGGACAAACACACACACCCGTGTCCGAGTGAGGACTCGAACCTCCGCCGGGACCAGCCGCACAGTCCATGACTGCAGCGCCTGAGACCGCTCGGCTAATCCCGCCCGGCTTAGATTACTGTATTTGGGCTATCCCCCGCAACAAAAATTAGCTTCATACCCACGGAAATTTGTTCTCTACGCGGTGCTGGTCTCGCAGCTCCTAAATCTCAGTACAAGGAACCTAATAATTTCATAAAGACAAAGGAAAACGGACTCTAGTGTAGGCGTTCCATATGGATGTCACTGTAGCTTTGTGGATTGTCACCGTAAAGTGAAATCCTTCGAGAAAATACACTATGTAAAAGATCTTTTGCAGTCGTTATTGAACACCATCCATTGAACATACAACCAGTGAACCTTCGCTGCTTGTCTTCCACGTTCTACAATTTCCTTGTCACAGCTGCACTTGAGGTGTTACTTTCCTTCACATTTCAATGATGTATCATGCTAAAAATTACACATCGGTACTGTAATCAAGAGAGATTTTATTTTTGCTTCTGCTGCTACGTCGTAGTTTGTTATTTTTTACTGTTATGGCCAGCTGCCGCATTTAATGGAACAACAAGTTGTCGCAGTAGCTCTATTGGTATTATTTTCCTGTAGATAGCTTAATCAGAAACTTCAGTGCGAATACAACGGCATGTCAGCGTACGCTATAGGACCATATCGATTTCTCCAAAGTTACAAGAGGAGTTGTATCTCGTCATGTAGTACGGAAGTCTTCATTTCTGCAGCTCTACACGTCCGTGTAGAATCACCGTCAAATGATGGATGATAACAAGAATTGTTTGTACTCCTAAGGGGACATCCATTAATTACGTGGGAAGTCTTCTTCAAAATTTGGACTCAACCTTCCCCCTTGGTGAGATTTGGTGGTACCGCTCCCCCCCTCATGTGAGGTTTACCGTGTAGTCGGATAAAACTATGTAAAATGAAATCTTTAATTTGTTTTAAACGGGGAATCTATGTGAGTGTACGAATAAGTGACTAGCCACATACCTTCTACACTCCAAAATTATTCCTTTCACTGACGTAACAGGTCATTTGTCCACATATCTGAAATATTGTGCCTCAGCTACAAATTATGTTTGTGGTTTCTTTCCTGCAATACCAACAGTAA
The DNA here is from genome assembly GCF_023864345.2 of Schistocerca serialis cubense. Lineage (NCBI taxonomy): Eukaryota > Metazoa > Arthropoda > Insecta > Orthoptera > Acrididae > Schistocerca > Schistocerca serialis. The sequence goes on from NC_064640.1 coordinate 480,827,227, forward strand.
AATTCTCTGAAAGTCCCGCTCCTAGCCGTCAGGCATCCGCCCCTGGTAGCTGAGAGGTCAGCGCGAGAGAATGTCAATATTAAAGGCCCGGGTTCGATTCCCCACAGGGTCGGAGATTTTCTCCGCTCGGGGACTGGGTGTTGTGTTGTCCTAATCATCGTCATTTCATCCCCATCGACGTGCAAGTCGCCGAAGTGGCGTTAAATCGAAAGACTTGCACCCGCGAGCGGTCTCCCCAACAGGAGGACCTAGTCACGCGACATTTACACTTTATCGTTCAGGCAAAACTTTCCGCAGAAGCCTTCATAGTCCCAGAAGTTCAATTACAGAAAAATAATCACAAACATGGATTAAAGATGAACATTCTAGGGAACTTCGGCTTTATCCTTTTACAATCCACTGCTTACGCCAAATTCCATTTGTTGTTGTTGTTGTTTTCAGTCGGAAGACTGGTCTGATGATGCAGCTGTCTATACTACTCCATCCTGCGCAGACCTGTTCATCTCCAACTACTGTAACCTACATCCTTTTGAAGCTGGTTATTGTATTCATCTCTTGGTCTATCTCTACAATTTTTACCCTCCCTCCCTCACACACACACACACACACACACACACACACACACACACACACACACACACACACACACACACACACTCTTCGTCCCATACTAAATTGGTGATCCTTTGGTGTTCCAAAACGTGTCCTTTCAACCGAGCCCTTCTTTTTGTCAAGTTTTGCTACAAGTTTCTTTTTTTCCTTTCCTATTCAGTACTTCCTCATTAGTTACCTGATGTACCCATCTAATCTTCAGCATTCTTCTGTAGCATTATATTTCAAAAGCTTCTACTCTCTTTTTGTTTGAACTGCTTATCGTTCTTTTTTCACTTCCATACATGGCTACAATACAGACAAATAACTTCGGAAAAGACTTCTTAATACTTAAATCAAAATGGTTCAAATGGCTTTAAGCACTATGTGACTTAACATCTGAGGTCATCAGTCCCCTGGACTTAGAACTACTTAAACCTAACTAACCTAAGGACATCACACACACCCATGCCCGAGGCAGGATTCGAACCTGCGACCGTAGCAGCAGCATGGTTCCAGACTGAAGCGTCTAGAATTGCTCGGCCACAGCGGCCGGCAGAGGTTTTGTAATAATCCATTTACACTGATCAATGATTACGTCACCAAGTGAGAATCTCCTCAGGCCTACGCTTCTGAAACTATGTCAAGTTAAGGGACGCAGACAGAAATAGATACGGAGGTTCGAAGTAGCTACCTCTTACATGAAAAAACGCCTACTCGCGATTTACACATTGGTATACATCTGGGGATAAACCCGCTCGACTTTGAAGCATAACGTAAAATTTGGTACTTCAACCTCGCTTTTAATTTACTTTGTTTTGTTACATTGATAAGAACACTGGACAGAAAAACCCCGCCTTTCTCCGAATTGTAATGAGAGTACTAAGATTACGTTTATAGTAGTTATTCTTAGAAAACATAATTAGTTCCACAATTTTTCTGGCAGAATTTTTCGGTCGCACATACGCAAACTCAGCAGAACTAAGCAGAACTACTATCAGTTCCTCCTCCAATTCACGCAACCCAGTAGAACAAAATTCTTTATTTTTTGGAAAGAGGAAAAAACTGGACAGGAGGCGGACGAATAAATCTTTCATGAGTCTACAATACGCCTGGAGAAGAGACAGAGGAGTTATTTTTCACATGTTATAAAATAAAGAAACACTCATTAGCCATTGCTCCTGGTTTAATATTTTTCGGGCATAATCAATTTTTAAGAACATTAGAGATCCAAATACATCACGTAGCGTAACTGAGAACAGAACTACGCATAACGAAGCATTGCAGAAACCCAATTATTACTCGTATTCATTCAAACTATACAGTGTGCTTATTTTTAATACAGGCTGGAGCACTTAAGAAGCTTAAGATTTCTATAACCAGGAGATGAATAACGCAGGCCTCAATGTTCGCGGGTGGGGTTTATTAGCTCACAATTCAGACACAAAAGAGAAACGACAAATTCCAAAAAGGTAGGGAGGGTTGATACTAAAACATAGTGCAAAACAAGATAGAGGATGAAGTCGAGTTTACGCAGATCATTTTAACACAAAAGCCGAGGGCACAGCTAACGGAATGACGATCTGTGTATAGTGAATAATGTGAGCTATATGAGGAACAACATTTCGTTATTCTCACTATGGAAGAAGTCATCAAAATGCAATGAAACGATTTGACGCTGTACCCAGCAACGGCACGGGACTTGTTGGTACACACGCGCAGCTGCAGACTCATCTCTATCACGTGACAGGGGCGCGATCAATACCTGCGTCCAGGTCTCGACGCCGTGCAGACCAACACGGCGCGCACTGAATTCCCTGCCAAGTGACACGAAAACTTCCCTCAGAACCTAGCAACTGACACACAACATTTTAACTACAGTGTTATTTGTGAACAATATTAATTTCACCAAGAAATAAAGCAGCGAAACTCATCTCCTATCCGGATAACGGAGCTTCCTTTTTTTCTTTTTTATACATATAAAACAAAGGTTAAGTTTGACGATGATTTCATTAGGGTGGACCTCAAAACCCCGACTGTACAAGGTTCAGGAGTGAAATCGGTTGCGCCATATTCCAAGGAACTATCCAACAATTGCCTTAAGCAGTTTAGGAAAATCACGGAAATCCTAAATGTGGCAGGACGAGTGAGAATTTGAACTCCGCTGTCCCAAGCGAAAGCCCAGTGTATTAGACACGAAGAACTAACATTACGTTGCCTTACTGCTTGTGTTTCGGTAAACAACGCTGTGTACTGAAATAATAACTTTCTTTTCCACTGGCTTTTACTGTAGGGCGCAAGTCTCTCATTCAAAGTGAAGCACTTACCACTTCTGCTTCCTTTTTCTCTGTGTTACAGACCGTCAGTTATAGACGGAAATCTTCATTTAAGTTTGAAAATATCGTTGGACTGATGACCATAGATGTTAAGTCCCATAGTGCTTAGAGCCATTTTTGAAAATATCGTTGTAAGTGCTTCCAATTACTTGTGAGATAGCTTTTAATTTTACACTCGTAGGTCTCTTTATCGTAACACAATAAACACTTCAGCTACCTAACCAATCGCTGGATCCTGTTCGTCAACCATCGTAAATTCACTTCTTGTAACCAGAGGCACACCCAGTGCAAGTGACGAATATAAAGTTCTCAGAACCTCCAAATTCAAAATACTCCGTTGATTGTTGCTTTCGTTTTGACGTAGAGACTAGCGGGAAGACTGATGACAGGCATCAAGGCACCAGTCGTAGACTGATTAACTCGCCATTTAACACCATCCATAAAACACGAGAAGCTATACTTAGGTCAACCGACAGCCTATTCCGTTTACTCCGAGCGAACTCTGAGTTGCTCGTCGCCTCCCATAGCAGAACCGCAGAAAGAGTGGTAGTCTGAACTCCGAATTACTTTACGGTTAACCGGTTCAATTCACCAGCTCCAGCGCACACGGAACGGAACAAAGTTTTTTTTTCCGCTGAAGAATCGGGATGTTTCAAGACGGACGACCAACGTGTCCACGTCTGGAGCTAGTATCTGACGTGATGGGGGAGAAAGAAAAATTCGCGAAACATCACGAAGTGGAACAGCGCACTGACGTGGAGAAAAAAACTGGAAAGACGAACGGACCAGTGTCGGTTACAATGTCAGTGAGAGAGCACCTCGAGTTCCTGCTGCTAATAACGCCAGTACACTGTTCGTTTCTTATATATTTTAATTCAAACAAGAGCGACTTCAGTAATATATAGGAATTGTGATGGTTGTGTAAGATGACTTGGTGACCCTTCGCTCTCAACTCCAGGTGGTGTTGGCTTCTGTCACACAGCTTGAGGCTGCTACTAAGGGACATCGCTGTGGAGGGTCGGACGCGGGGATGCGAGTAACGTCGACCACATCCCACGCGTCCCCCGATCGGTCCACTGCTGTGGCCGCCCCGTCTACTGCCTGCACCGAGGTTGGCCCCTCACCTGTGGTCGAGTGGAAGATCATTCCCAAGTCTGGGAGGCAGCGAAAGACTTTCCGAGGGGCCGATCGTAGGGTTTCCCCAGTACGTTTGACGAACCGTTTTCAGCCCGCCGCTGTGGCCGAGCGGTTCTGGGCGCTTCAGTCTGCAACCGCGCTGCTGCTACGGTCGCAGGTTAGAATCCTGGCTTGGGCATGGACGTGTGTGATGTCCTTACGTTAGTTAGGTTTAAGCAGTTCTACGGTCTAGGGGACTGATGACCTTAGATGTTAAGTCCCATAGTGCTTAGAGCCATTTGAATCATTTTGAACGAACAGTTTTCGGGCATTATCTGTGGCTGACGAAGTCTCTAAGCCGGATGCAGACGTCCATCCTGTTCCAGAGGAAGCTTCTCGGCTCGCAAGGTCTGGGTATTCACAGGGGGGTGGGTCTGCTGGTAGTTGGGAGCTCCAACTTCAGGCGCGTAATGGAATCCAGTGTGTACTCCGTGTGAATACCAGGAGGAGTCATTCCGGATGTGGAAAGGGTGCTTCCGGATGCCATGAAGAGTACACACTGCAGCCAACTGCAGGTGGTGGCTCATGTCGGTACCAATGACGTGACACTGGCCTCGCATTCGGGAGGACGACGGTTCAATCCCGTCTCCAGCCATCCTGATTTAAGTTTTCCGTGATTTCCCTAAATCGTTTCAGGCAAATGCCGGGATGGTTCCTTTGAAAGGGCACGGCCGATTTCCTTCCCAATCCTTCCCTAACCCGAGCTTGCGCTCCGTCTCTAATGACCTCGTTGTCGACGGGACGTTAAACACTAACCACCACCACCACCAATGACGTGTGTCGCTTTGGATCGGAGGAGGTTCTCTCCAGTTTCGGGCGGCTAGCGGGAATGGTAAAGACTGCCACTCCTGCTTCCGAGATTAAGGCGGAGCTCGCCATCTACACCATCGTCGATAGAACCGACTGCGGTCCTTTGGAAGAGAGCCGAGTGGAGGGTGTGAATTAGACGTTCAGGCGGTTCTATGACCGTGTAGGCTGCAGATTCCTTGCCTTGCACCATCGGGTGGTGGGTTTTCCGGTACCGCTTAATAGGTCAGGAGTTCACTACACACAGGAAGCGGATACACGGGTAGCGGGGGCTGTGTGGAAGGGACTGGGCGGTCTTTTAGGTTAGAGTGTCTCAGGAAACCACAGACAGGGCGTCCGTGTAAAAGGGTGCAGGTAAAATGCAGTAAAGTAGTTGTAGCAACAATCGGTATTGTTAATTGTCGTAGCTCTGTTGGGAAAGAACCAGCTCTATTAGAAAGCACTGAAGCTTAAATAGTTATAGGTACGGAAAAATCAAATGGCTCTGAGCACTATGGGACTTAACATCTGTGGTCATCAGTCCCCTAGAACTTAGAACTACTTAAACCTAACTAACCTAAAGACATCACACACATCCATGCCCGAGGCAGGATTCGAACCTGCGTCCGTAGCGGTCGCGCGATTCCAGACTGAAGCGACTAGAACCGTCAGATCACAGCGGCCGGCAGGCGTAAAACGTCATCCGAAATTGTACTGAATGCTTCCTCAGAAAAAGATTTTGAACAATTAGTTCATCTACATCTACGTGATTACTCAGCTGTTCACAATAAAGTGCCTGGCAGAGGGTTCAATGAAACCACCTTCAAGCTGTCTCTACCGTTCCACTCCCGAACGGCTCGCGGGAGAAATGAGCACTTACATTTTTCCGTGCGAGCCCTGATTTCTCTTATTTTATCGTGATGATCATTTCTCCCTATGCAGGTGGCTGCCAACAGAATTTTTTCGCAATCAGAGGAGATAACTGGTGATTGAAATTTCATGAGAAGATCCCGCCGCAACGAAAAACGCCCTTGTTTTAATTATTGCCACTACAATTCGCGTATTATGTCTGTGGTAAAATCTCCCCTACTTCGCGATAATACAAAACGAGCTGCACTTCTCTGTACTTTTTCGATGTCATCCGTCAGTCCCATCTGATGCGGATCCCACACCGCACAGCAATACTCCACAGTAGGGCGGACAAGCGTGGTGTAAGCAGTCTCTTTAGCAGACCTGTTGCACCTTCTAAGTGTTCTGCCAATGATTCGCAGTCTTTGTTTGGCTTTACCTACAACATTATCAATGTGATCTTTCCAATTTGGGGTATTTGTAATTGTAATCCCGAAGTATTTAGCTGAATTTACAACGTTCAGATTTGTGTGACTTATCGCATAATCGAAATTTAGTGGATTTCTTTTAGTACTCATGTGAACAACTGCACACTTTTCTTTATTCAGGGTCAATTGCAAATTGCCACTTTTCGCACCATACAGATATCTTATCTAAATCTTTTTGCAAGTAGTTTTGATCGTCTGATGACTTTACAAGATGGTAAATCCTCTGCAAATAATCTAAGAGGGGCTACTCAGATATTCTCCTATGTCGTTAATATAGATCAGGAACAATAGAGGGCCTGTAACACTTCCTTCGGGAACGCCGGATATTATTTCTGTTTTACTCGATGACTTTCCGTTTATTATTATGAACTGTGACCTTTCTGACAGGAAACCACGAATCCTGTCGCACAACTGAGGCGATATTTCATAGGCACGTAGTTTGGTTAGAAGACGCCTGTGAGGAATGGTGTCGAAAGCCTCCTGGAAATCTAAAAATATGGTATCAATTGAACATCTCCTGTCGATAGCACTCATTACTTATTAAGTAAAAAGACTAGTTGTGTTTCGCAAGAGCGATATTTTCTGAATCCGTACTGACTACGTGTGAATAAATCGTTTCTTCGAGGTACTTCATAATGTTCGAATACAGTTTATGTTCCAAAACACAACTGCAAATCGACGTTAATGATATGGGCCTGTAATTCAACAGATTACTCCTACTTCGCTTTTTGGGTATTGGTGTGACTTGAGCAACTTTCCAGTCTTTAGGCACGGATCTTTCTGTGAGCAAACGGTTATATATAATTGCTAAATATGGAGCTACTGTTATCAGCATACGCTGAGAGGAACCTGACTGGTATACAATCTCGAGCGGAAGCCTTGCTTTTATTAAGTGATTTAAGCTGCTTTACGACACCAAAGATATCTATTTCTATGTTTCTCATCTCAGCAGTTGTTCTTGTTTCGAATTCAGGAATATTTACTTCGTCTTCTTTGGTGAAGGAGTTTCGGAAAATCGTGTTTAATAACTCTGCTTTAGTGGCACTGTCATTAGTGACTTCATCGTTGTTATCGCGCAGTGAAGGTATTGATAGCGTCTTGCTACTGGTGTGCTTTGGGTATTCTGACAGATTCCGAGACAGAGTTCCGTCATGGAAATTATTGAAATCATCTTGCATTGAAGTACGCGCTATATTTCGAACTTCTGCAAAACTTTACAAGTCTTGGGGATTTTGCGTTCTTTTAAATTTGGCATGCTTTTTTCGCTGCTTCTGCAACAGCGATCTGACCCGTTTTGGGTACCATGGGGGATCAGTACCATCACTTATTAATTTATATGGTATATATCTCTCAATATACATAAAACGGATCAGGTCGTTGTTGCAGAAGCATCGAAAAAAAGTGTCAAATTTAAAAGAACGCAAAATCCCCAAGATTGGAAAAGTTTTGCAGAATTTCGAAATATAGCGCGTACTTCAGTGCGAGATGATTTCAATAATTTCCACAACGAAACGCTGTCTCGGAATCTGGCAGAAAACCCAAAGAGATTCTGGTCATACATAGAGCACACCAGTGGCCAGACGCAATCAATACCTTCACTGCGCAAAAACAACGGTGAAGTAACTGCTGACAGTGCCACTAAAGCAGAGTTATTAAACACGGTGTCCGAAACTCCTTCACCAAAGGAGACGAAGTAAATATTCCTCAATTCTAATCAAGAATAACTGCCAAGATAAGAAACATAGAATTAGTTATCCTCGGTGTACCAAAGCAGTTTAAATCACTTAATAAAGGCAAGGCCTCCGGTCCAGATTATACACCAGTCAGGTTCCTTTCAGAATATGCTGATACAATAGCTCCATATATACAACCGCCCGCTCACAGAAAGATCTGTACCTAAAGACTGGAAAATTGCTGAAGTCACACCAATACCCAAAAAGGGAAGAAGGAGTGCACCGCTGAATTGCATGTCTATTTCATTAACGTCGATTTGCAGTAGGGTTTTAGAACATATACTGAATTCGACCATTATGAAGTACCTCGAAGAAACTATTTATTGACACACAGTCAGCACGGATTCAGAAAATATCGCTCTTGTGAAACACAACTAGCTCTTTATACTCATGAGGTAATGTGTGCTATCGACAGAGGATGTCAAATTGATTCCGTGTCTTTAGATTTCCAGAACGCTTTCGACACCGTTCCTCACAAGCGTCTTCTAACCAAACTGCGTGCCTATGGAACATCGCCTCAGTTGTGCGACAGGATTCGTGGTTTCCTGTCAGAAAGGTCTCAGTTCGTAATAATAGACGGAAAGTCATCGAGTAAAATAGAAGTAATATCCGGCGTTCCCTAAGGAAGTGTTCTAGGCCTTCTATTGTTCCTGATCGATATTAACGACATAGGAGACAATCTGAGTAGCCCTCATAGATTATTTGCAGATGATGTTGGCATTTACCGTCTTGTAAAGTCATTAGATGACCAACACGAACTGCATAACGTTTTAGATAAGGTATCTGCATGGTGCGAAAATTGGCAATTGGCCCTTAATAAAGGAAAGTGTGACGTTACTCATATGAGTACTAAAATAAATCCGATAAATTTCAATTACGTGATAAGTCACACAAATCTGAAGGCTGTAAATTCAGCTAAATACTTAGGGATTACAATTACAAATAACCTAAATTGGAACTATCACATAGATAACATTGTGGGTAGAGCAAACCAACGACTGCGAATCATTGGCAGAACACTTAGAAGGCGGAACAGGTCTACTAAAGAGATTGCTTACACCACGCTTGTCCGCCCTATTCTGGAGTTTTGCTGTGCGGTGTGGGATCTGTAGACAATTTGACAAGCATATCTTAAAGACATGGTACGGGAAACGAGGGAGCAGCCAGGAGAGTTCCTACTTTGACACATCAGTGTACATTGGAAAAAGTCTCCGTTAGCTCCGGTTTGGAAAAGCCAACATTAACGACCAGGGGAGATACGTGCTAATCACTCCATACTTAAGTACAGCGACGCCACTGTTAAAGGTCACAGCGGTCAGTCAGAAACACGAGGTCCAGAAGCGCTGATGGAAGAGTTATCATAATCGGTTTTGATTTACCACTTTATCGGTACGCATGGGACAGCATGCGATACCTAATACGTATGTTCCGAAACACCGGCATAAAAATGGCATTTTTCCGGGGCTCATTTGTCGGGTTCTTATTGGCAATAGAAAGGTAGGGTTTAGTTTTATAGCCCTTCGGCTAGGAACCATTTATATACACAACAGAATGATCACTTACTATTACTATCCTAAAGTACAGGGTCAAAGTTTGAATATTACACACTTCCTCTAGCATATGCAAATGGAGCAAACCGGTTGGTTCTTTTTGCAATAGATGTTGTCTACGGTGCGCCTTAAGGGGCTTATGGAGGTATCATTTAGTTCATGGGCGTATCCTCATAAAATTCGAAAAACATGGTTTTTGGGTACTAAACCCGTGCCGCGGATTCCAAGACGACTACGCACAGGAAATGGCTGAAATTTTTACGATATATTTCTAAGATTCCGATCTCTAACGATCTTGAAAATTTTCTTGATATATTTATCCGTTTCCGAAGCACTGAGGTCAACAGTAGTCCTAATTGTACACGTAAAATACGCACATAAAATCCAGCCTGAATGGTAAACGTAGTTTATAAAGCGACGCACGCAGGGAGAAATAGGATGTTAAGTGTCTACGTTGTCATCAGCAGCGTTCTAGGAACCTTATGTTGTTTTAGTGGAGCACGCACCTTACACTGATTCCTTACAACCGACTGACCGACTTACCCACATCACTGCTATGATTTCACATAAGCCTGGATCGTCCCACGACTGCCTGGCACCAGCTGTACACCGTCAACAGCTCTGCAAAGCGACCAATGTGCTCTTTCAATGGGGTTACTAATACATAACCTGACAAGAAAGTGAAGCACCCTGAATACATAGCCCGAGATCAATGTAACTTCGTACACGTACACATCATGGGTGGGTATATAAATGGATTAGCATTGCAATTCTCCGAGACAGAATAGCCACCAGTATGCATTAGTGCTGTCCGTGTTTAGTGTTTTTACAGGCCTGGTAGGGTACGTAAGGTGTGTGAACATCGTCAGATGTTGATTGATCACTTGAAGACACTGAGACGCCGCGTTCTCATGAGAGAAAGAATTATCAGGACCTGGCACAGTTCGAAAGGGGGTCTCATGGTGGGTCGCCATTTTACCCGAATGGTCAAACCGTTCAATAGCCAGATATGTGGGGCATTAGGGTGTGACAGTGGCCTGACGTTGGACTGCATGGGGACCGGAGGCAGGAATACTCGTCATGGTTCCGATCGACCACGTCTGACCACTACGTGGGGGGATCGCCGTATTGCGCACCGAGCACATCGTAACCCTTTCGCATCTGCACCAAGGATGGCGGTTATCGCTGAAACAACGGGTTTTCGGTTGCACTGGTTCTTTCCTTCTCCAGTTTAATCTGTCTCAAAACCGTTCAAAAAGCCGGTTTCTAAAATAATTGACTCTGTTTTTTATTGATATTAACTCTAGTAACAAACGCGTACTTCGAACTACGGTGGAAATTCTAATGAAGATGAAGGATATATCACGATCGATATGAGGCTGCGGCAGAAGTTCTCATCGTCTCTAGCAAAGAATGCTAAGGTGAAGATCACGGATGTTGTGACAGCGAGAGCGAAACGTCAGGCTGGTTACATCCATAAATAGTCACATTTGAATGGTATCAATTTTTCCACTCTGAAGCAACCACAAAATTAAGGATTCAGTTATTATCCCAAGTTTATAGCATCTCAATAAAAGTATAGCTATGTCGATCAGATTTACAGTCTCTTCTAAGGAACATAGCGGATATTTTCTCTGTATATAATGTCGCTAATCTGTTGTGCCTACTCCCGTTTTTAATCTTTTAAAGCAAATGGAGCAATGTACTTCTTTGCTACTGCACTTCGTAAAACACTTCCACGAACTAGGGATGCTACCATTCTGCAATACAATTGATTTTCGAGGACGACAGCGAGAAACTACCTGCATGCAGCACATACAAGCGTACCATCTACCAGGACACGCCACTAGGGTTGCCTGGAGTCCGACTTTAGCCGGATATGTCCGGCTATTTACGGCCTTTTCCTGCCAGAGAAATATGGCTTTTGTTGGGCTTTTTAGCGATGAACTAGAGAACGTGAAGCTAAGGCCCGTAGCACGAGTAATAAGTATGAGGAGGAAGACGGAGATATACTGCAAGGACACATAAACACCAGTCAGTGCTATTCGTATGTGTGTGTGCGCTATGTTTTACTTAGGTGACGGAACGAGTCTAGCACACAATGTCACAACCATGCTAGGCGCTGAACGAGCGAGCCAGAGAAGAATGTGCGTTTCGGCCGATGACCACCCTCCCCACCACGCCACGCTCGCGCGTCGCTCTTACCAGTGTCCAGAAGCGCATAAGAAGGAATTTTATTCGGAATGATTGACATTGGCAGAATATTACATTGTAAATTCCAGACAATAATGCCAACGTCGAATGATTATTCTATTTCATTAACGCTCAATGAATAAAGGAACGCTATAAACTGAAAATCGACACAATCACAAAGATGTTGTTGTGTAATTTAAAATTATCCTGTCAAGGGTTCCACGAAATGATTTCTAAGAAAAACAATATTCAAATGAGAAATTTGGTACTTAACTACAAATTATTATTATTTATTATTATTCGTTTGTAAGTGCAACTGAAATAAAAGTCATGGAATTCTTTTCACTTTCTGTCCCAGAAGAACGTATAGTTATTTACTTTGCTTACTGAAGAGTTTTTAGTTTGTTTTATCTTAGGAAGAATGCAACAATAAAGCAGACTGAGCACTTAGTTGATATCATAATAGCCAAATTGTAAGGATGTTTACCGATTGTTTTTTAGTTTAAGCACGTTTATGGTTGGACTCGCAAAAAATTAACTAGTTTATTATTAGTAAACGACTGAAAATACCCACTGACAATTTCTAGTCAAAATTTGTAGTCTGGCCTTTATGGCAAAAATTCTGCCTAAATATAACGGCCGGCCGAAGTGGCCGTGTGGTTAAAGGCGCTGCAGTCTGGAACCGCAAGACCGCTACGGTCGCAGGTTCGAATCCTGCCTCGGGCATGGATGTTTGTAATGTCCTTAGGTTAGTTAGGTTTAACTAGTTCTAGGGGACTAATGACCTCAGCAGTTGAGTCCCATAGTGCTCAGAGCCATTTGAACCATTTTTTAAATATAACGCCGAATCTGTCTTTCCTGTTTCTGGACGTCACACGGCAACGGGTACATTATTGTCTTTGCAATGCTGTACTGATTCGTACGTCGTGCGTTTATTGTTAGTGCCCAACGGTAGGCGTCGTTATCAAAATACAGCCGGTCGTTTTTTCAAATTTCTATTAAACCCTATATTTCCAAGCAATGGAAATTTTATGAATAAACTTCACCCATTTTTTAAAGAAAAATTTCATTTAAAAACCAAAAATTTTAGCATTGCTGCTGTCGAAAATCGATGTGCCGGTTTTTTTACTAGGTTAGTAGTAAAAAACGAAGAACCGTTATAACCGAGACCAAACAAACAGCGGTTATCAAAAAATATAATACCGGTATCAATGTTAACTGGTCTTTTTTCCCCATCCCTAATCTGCGCCCGCCAGCCGAGAGAAAGAAATGGACTCCTTGTAACATTCTGTGTCGTATCGCACCACTCGTCAGAGACTGGCACCAGACGGACTATGGGATTACCGTCCCATAGATAGGTTGTCGTCAACACCACAACACAAACGACTGCGTTTGGAATGGTGCCGTGACCGAGAAACAAGAACTGCTGAGGAATGGCGTCGCACTGCGTTCAGCGATTAATCTCGGTTCTGCACTACCCTGGAAGACCAATCATCGGGGAGTACTGACGTGACATGAAGAGAGGTCCCACTCTTCCAATTGTTTTGGATAGGCACAGGGGTGTGATGACGTGGGGAGCCGTCAGGTATGTCTTCAGGTCACGGGTGGTAGTGACCGAGGGAGCTCTTGACGACACAACGGTACGTCACGAACATCCTACGTCCTCATGTGTTACTACTCTTGTCCTGTACTGCAATGACCTTTTTGCAGCCGAAAAATGCTCGTCCAAACACGGCGCGTGTGTCTATGAACTGTCTGCAAGTTGTTGAAGTACTCCTGTGGCCACTAAGATCCCAAGATCTGTCACCGATAGAGCATTGGACCAGTGGCAACTGCTGTGCCTGAGGAGAGGCGTCAACAGCTTTAAAATATTCTTCCAACCAAGTGAGAGCATGTATCCAGGACAGAGGGACTGCAGCGTCATACTGCTAAGTGGACTCCTACTGCCAAGTTCTTTGTAAATTTGGCTCTATTTTGTAATCGCGGAAATAACATCACATGTCCTCTCAACCCGCGAAGTTTCATTTCATTTAATTTCCTCAAACCTTCCAGGATGCTTCACTTTTGTCAGGCAACGTATTTTGTCCGGGTAGCTTATTACCGTGCTGGTTTGTAAGCACTATCAGTGCCTAGCTTCTGGGCTCTTTTCATAAACGGCTTTTTGAGTCTAGACTTTCTGATAAAGTGAGCTTCAGAGACAGCAACTAACTCTATCACAGAACTTCGTCTTTCCCATGTAAGGCTCTACCACATGATTCCTGGAAGCACAATTAACGGCTTTACTAACGTTCAAACTGGCCGTAATCTTCTTTTACAACTCAAACCCTACTAAACAAGCTCCTGGCATCGAGTATTTCTGCGAATATATAATGGCTTGTACACCTGTATCAGGTAGAGTAAAGTTTAAGTTTACCTTCACTCTTGTCAGGTAACTTCCAACTGATACGCGACCCTTGGCCATATTTAACTTCCTTAGTTCTCAATAGGTTACAGCAAAGGGAACACGACGGAAGGGAACCACACGCAGTCTGAATTTTACGTATGTATAGGATACGTCAAGTTCAGAATTGAAATATCACTCAGTAAACGAGGTTCGAAGTAACTTCCAAAAATTCTCGAGAAAATCGACTTTGAAGTTTTCTGACCGTCATTACTATGCTAAACCAAGGTCTGTTTGTCGATAGGCCGTGTGGTTGTGCGCTAGAGTGCCTGCGCCTCCCATGCGTGTGGCGCGGGTTCAATTTCCAAAAATGGTTCAAATGGCTCTGAGCACTATGGGACTTAACATCTACGGTCATCAGTCCCCTAGAACTTAGAACTACTTAAAACTAACTAACCTAAGGACAGCACACAACACCCAGCCATCACGAGGCAGAGAAAATCCCTGACCCCGCCGGGAATCGAACCCGGGAACCCGGGCGTGGGAAACGAGAACGCTACCGCACGACCACGAGATGCGGGCTTCAATTTCCAGCACTGGCAAAATTTGTTTACGTCACAGGCGACCGTACCACACAGCCTCGCGACCTGTCGAGAAAAATCGATCTTGCTTTAGCATACTGACGAAGATCAGGAAACTTAAAGTCGACTTTGTCGAGAACTTTTGAGAATTGCATGGAACTATTCTGGGAGATTAATATTTGCCTCCTGAACTTCACGTACCATAAATATAAAAAAAATTACAAAAAAACAGATTGCGATTTGGTCCCCTTGTTAGTAATTTGTTTTGGCTATTGTTCATTTCGTCCTAATTTTAACAAATTTCTGCTAGCTGTTATTCTTTACGTAAATAAGCTTAATCACTTGGTGTGTTTAAGTTAGTAGCAACTTCAGGCGCCTTTGTAAGGCGTCGGAGGGGGTAGGCGGTGCAATGACAGCTACAGAAAGGGTGGAGGAGCCTTCTTCCACTGGTCCCGGAGGTGGAGGCTCTCCCGCTTGGGCATTGTGAGTTCGAAGGGTTGTCAAGGTCAATGGGAGGCCGGCGTGAGGACAAGGTGGTAGCAGAAAGACAGACGGCGTCTAACTGAACACTCCATTACTCCAACAAGTTACAGCGGTTACAGGTGCGCACTCTCGTCCGGTAGCAGGTCGATGTTCAACGGTTGTGACCAGGCGTGTGTTCAAAAATGGTTCAAATGGCTGTAAGCACTATGGGACTTAACATGTGAGTTCATCAGTCCCCTAGACTTAGAACTACTTAAATCCAACTAACCTAAGGACATCACACACAGCCGGCCGGGGTGGCCGAGCGGTTCTAGGCGCTCCAGTCTGGAACCGCGCGACCGCTACGGTCGCAAGTTCGAATCCTGCCTCGGGCATGGATGTGTGTGATGTCCTTAGGTTAGTTAGGTTTAAGTAGTTCTAAGTTCTAGGGGACTGATGACCACAGTAGTTAAGTCCCATAGTGCTCAGAGCCATTTGAACCATTTTTGAAGCGGCTAGAACCGCTCGGCCACTTCGGCCGGCGAGGCGTGTGTCTCGCGGCCAACAGCGGGGCGACACTGCGCTATGGCGCGTTGCCTGACCGGTGCGTGGTGTCTGTGTTGTGCTGACGGACTAGGAGCTGAGTCGGCAACTGGCGGTCACGGCCCACGCAGCGGCGGAGGTCGCAAAACAGAGACAGGGCAGCGCGGCGACCCAGACACAGGATCTCGAAGGACAAGTGGCGGCCTGACTACGACGACGACGGCTGTCCAGCCCAAGTTGAAGGGTTCCGGCAGCACGCCGGCCACTGGCTCCAACTTCTGCCTGGTGCCTCCCTCCAACGGTGAGCATAAATACGGCACCGGTGACTGGCTGGCTGGCTGCCGGCGAAGGAATGCAGCAGCGTTAGTTGGAGTTGCTGCGCCGAAGGTTTGTTACGAGAGACTTTCCGCACACTGACGCAACGTGTAGCGCGTTCTGCATGTTGGCTGTGTCGTCAGCAGCGCGCTTTTCGGATGGTAACTGAAACACTGTATTCCGAATTTCCTTCACGTCGCGGCGGCTCCTCAACAGTGTGAACGAAAGTGGATCGAGGGCCAAGTGTTAAACAAACGTAGACTAGGTTACGGACCTTGTATAGCACAACGTTCACATCGTGTGACGTTGGGCGGAAGTTCGATGTCAGACAGTAATAAAAATGCGTCTTTCTGCCGTTGGACATAGCACATGTCCTACTGCAAGAGAAGTGTGGTTCATTGAAGGTGTATTACCACCGGGCACAGGTTCGAGCAGCGATTGTAACGGGATTACACGCAGTGGAAGACAACACTGGGCTACGAGAAATTTCAGTCAGGATTCGGGTCAAAAGACTGTCACGATGAACAGAGGCTATAGAAGTGTGCCTCTTGCCATGGTTCATGACAGAAACTCGATTCACTTCCCCGTAGGACATGACGGACAAAATGCACAAATTCGTACGTAATTCGTCAGCGGTCTGTATAAAAAGGTCGCTGTGCAAGATGATACCCTGAGACCGTTACGAGGGGTAATATTTACTGGAGGGTCACTCAATTTGTCACAGGCGAGCATCATTCTTGGATGGGCTGGGGATGCCGTTCTAATCACAACTGAACCACATTTCATTTTCGAAATCGCTGCTACTTCCCCAAACCCGTCCTCAATATGTTCAACCAAGAATTATGGCTTTGTGGATAGAAAGGAATCTCCATCGATCGTAGAACTAACTGTATATATATATATGGGGGGGAGTGAGTGAGGGGGGGGGGGGAGAGGGGGTATGTCTTTTCTTGTCTCTTAGGCTTAAGTTCCTACTACGGCGTAGCCACGAAAGGAAACTGCAGGGGCCGTGCGGTCACCAGCGGAAGGAAGTTTAATCGGCTTTTATGTTAGTCATCCGCCACGGACTAAAAAAAAAAAGGTTCAAATGGCTCTGAGCACTATGGGACTCAACTGCTGAGGTCATTAGTCCCCTAGAACTTAGAACCAGTTAAACCTAACTAACCTAAGGACATCACGAACATCCATGCCCGAGGCAGGATTCGAACCTGCGACCGTAGCGGTCTTGCGGTTCCAGACTGCAGCACCTTTAACCGCACGGCCACTTCGGCCGGCGCCACGGTCTCACCCACTCCGAATGGAGGCTCTCCCAACGAGCATCACGGCTACCTGGTCAGTAATTCGTTGCCAAGTGGACACACAACCACCCAAGAACACTCTTTGCTATGGATAGTTAACCATCTACGATTAATATAAGCACACAGACAAAGCAAATACCGGTGAATCCCTCCAGTACAGCAATAATAACCGGCAACTCCAGCTGAGTGTACCCAGCAGACCATTCCGCAACGCAGAGAAGCAGTATTGCACACTGAGCACAAACAAAGCGACAATGTTACCAAGCATTGCACGATACCCAAACACTAACCACACCCTTACCCTTGCATGCTGTGTCGCAAATATCAGGAAAGCCGCTACTGCTCTTACTGCCCGTCCTGACCGTAGCAGATGTTCTTTCCCCCTTGGTGCTTGCCTTGGCACCTTTTTCAAAATGGCTCTGAGCACTATGCGACTTAACTTGTGAGGCCATCAGTCGCCTAGAACTTAGAACTAATTAAACCTAACTAACCTAAGGACATCACACACATCCATGCCCGAGGCAGGATTCGAACCTGCGACCGTAGCGGTCGCTCGGCTCCAGACTGTAGCAACTAGAACCGCACGGCCACTCCGGTCGGCACCTTTTTCCCTTCTACCCTTCAACTCGCTACCCTTCGTTCGCTTTTCGACCACTTCTATGTCCTATATGGGCCTGTGTTAGTGGGTAACCCAACCCAGACGCACCCACATCACGGCCCACATCGTGACATCATCTCAACTGAAACTAACAACACGGAAGTGACGACAGAACTTTTGTAATGGTCACCACGTTGGTATGGGCGTGAAGGAGATCTACATAAAAAAGGAGGGGCACATAATCTTACTCCTTGCATACGTGAGGAGTTTCCAGCTCGGGGACCAGTAATGTGATTTGCGCGTGGTCAGGTGGCTACCACCGTGCAGGTACGTGACCACCACCACCACGGTATTGTGGTGTCGTCCGAAGAACGAGGTCCCGTGTCGAAGTTGGTACCTCTCGACCGACCACAAGTACGCATAGTCGCTGACAGACGCAAAGACGAATGAGAGACATCGGCGTGCGAGCGCCCACAATATTTCCACACGCCACTGCTGCCGCATGCTTGCTTACGTCGGAGCGGAGTGCAGCTGGGCCCCATTCTGCAGTCATCGCCGTGGATGACAGCATCGTCTCACAACCGAGCTAGCAGTGCGAGCGTTGTATTAGACAAAACCATGTAGGAAAGTTATATTCAATTGTACATTCAGAAAGGAGGCTTAGCTTGTACTATATTAAGTGATAGGTTGGTTTACGAAATATTAGTCACAATTGCGAGTAATTTTGACATCAGCTGCAATTGGTCTTGAAACAATACCCATTGGTCTGAAGGAACAAACACTGTAAAAATAAATATTACAGCACACACGGGCAAAAAAGATGATATTGCTAACGTTGAACACATTTGTCTCATTAAACCTGTTGCAGGAATCTCGGTAAAGCTGCGAGCACGAGGGGGTGTAGACACTGTGGCATACGGAGGTTTGGATCTGTCCTGGGAGCCCGTCGAAGCATGGATACATCATTTGACGTCTGTGTTTCTACTATGTATCTTACCACTACACTGCAAAGATGATAAAATATGTCTCTCCCCCACTGCGGAAATCACGAAATGTGCATGCGTAAGGGTTGTGGACTCAGTCCAGCTAGGCAATAGATCAATATAATACATTTAGACAACACTGTCCACAGGAGAACAGCGATCTTGTGCTATAATTTGGTTAAAATAACAGTCTATATCGCAATGATGTTTATCTATTATAACTGGTTTTGACTTTACCTTAAAGGTCATCTACAACATAAAAGCCCCCGATGGCTGGTGCAGGCGACTCCTCGGCTGATAAAGATTAAGCTACCACGAGAACAACAGCACCAGTCATAGGGGCTCACATCCTGAAGATGACTAACTTAAAATCAGAACCGGTCATAATAAATATCATTGCGATCTCGGCTTATTTTAACCGAAAGGATCAATATCACTATTCTATAAAAATATAACAATGGAGTTGCAAGAAGGTTGTTGTTGTTGTCTTCAGTAATGAGCCTGGTTTGATGCAGCTCTCCGTGCTACTATATCCTGTGCAAGCTTCTTCACCTCCCAGTGCCTACTGCAATCTACATGCTTCTGAATCTGCTTGGAGTATTCAAGAAGTGCAAGAAGGTAAGGAGGTAATTACTACAGAATATCAAAATATCGAAGAGTTGTTATAGTTTTATTTTCTTGTATCAGTACAGCGACTGCTGAGATACGTTTATTGTTTCTTGTTGGAAGGGTCATTGCTGCATTGCATTTACGAGATCAACAGACCAGGAGATCATTCATCCTACCAGTTTATTGTAAGTTTAAACACATTCCAGACTATGGCCCACTGAAACTCGGGTGCCTGCTGTAAAGGGTTAACATGACAAAACAAATCATTCACAAGAACAGAATCACCTCCACCGTTATCATCGGAATCAGTTTGAAACACTGCTACATTACACTTTTTTATAGGTCTAATGTCACTCTCACTGGAATCGTCCTCGGGACAATGAAACATTTATTCACACATTCTCAATCTTCATTCTCAGAACGAACACCTCAATAAGTTTCGTCAAAAACTTCAGGAAGTATTTCAGATTCGTTCACTTGCTTCTGGTTTCTGAATACGCGATCTCTAAGAGTAGGAGGAACTGCAAGACGAAACTAGTAATTATTTGAAATATCAAAATAAAATCAAAATGTGAAATAAGCAGGATGTAGATGATGATATTAAAGTCTTGATACGCTGAATTTTTGTGTTAACACCTAAATAGATGAAGTAGTCATAATGTATCACAGCAGATGGCGTCTACGGACAGCGTCTGGGAAACACCAGTTATCTCGAGATCCGTCCGTAACGGATGGCGCGCGAAACATGAGTCAACTCGGGATCCGTCAGCAATATGTTAACATGCTTCTACAGCACATAATAGGGCAGATTACAATTTATATGCCGAAGAAATTTAATATTTAACGTATTATGTCTTTTCAAAACTTCTGAAATGCTTTAATGATTTTAATGTGGAATTATCCATTTGAAACAGTGATTCGCTTACTTAAAAATCAAGCTTCTGTAGACAAAAATATAAGTAATTTTCAGTTTACTGTATTTTCTGGTTATCTACATCATGTGGATGACTCAAGAAATTATGTATTAGTGTAACATTTCTGACAAAAACTGTTTCTATAAAACTATTATTTTCTCAAGTTTTGTTACGTGTAGGATAGCTCCCTGTGGCACTAGGCCTATCAGTTATCGTCTTTAGTAGCAGCGGAGATTTTTGCTACTTACTCTTTCTCCTCTCCTACGTAACTATACCACCATTTAGTTTTCATGTTCCTGACGTCAATGTCAGAAAGGCTAAACCAAACACAATGCACGTGAACAATTAGTTCTTGGCTTCGGTGAGCAATTAACGTCTCATTTCATAATGGATTTTTTGTTTTACTACTGAAATACCGAACATTACTGTATTCGGTATGCGACATTCATGCTCGTCGACACAGAAAATGATGATTACCATACGGTAAAAGACGGGCGGAGAGCCATAGACTCGGCGAAGTCTAAGCCGGCCAACGGAGCGTAAGAGCGCATGTCTCGCGAATGTCATGGCGCTCGTTGCTGCCGACGCGGCAACCTCGCAAGGCTCCCCACCAGTCTCCAAGTCCGAGGATATCATGGTACCCCTCCGCTCACGGCCGCCGACCCGCCGAAACAACTCTTCCTTCTCCCCCTCCTCCCCCTCTTCCAACACTGGCACCTTCACTACCCAGCCTCCTCTCTCTCTCTTTCTTCCACACTATACCGTTCATTTCTTATTCATTTAGGCCCCCCACTTCTTTCAGAGTGGTTTATTCAACGACAGCCCCCGTTACGAGCATACACACTGCATTGGCTGTATCTATTCCAAAAGACTATGAAGTAGTTCATCACAATGGGTATAGTCCAACTGTCTTCCAGTCTCCCGTTCAGAATAGCAGAGACAATACCATCAATAGAAGAATAAGAAACCAGTGACGTATCTATAAAAACGAAAATAGTATGCAGCGCGGGATTAGCCGAAAGGCCTCGGGCGCTGCAGTCATGGACTATGCGGCTGGTCCCTGCGGAGGTTCGAGTCCTCCCTCGGGCATGGGTGTGTGTGTTTGTCCTTAGGGTAATTTAGGTTAAGTAGTGTGTAAGCTTAGGGACTGATGACCTTAGCAATTAAGTCCCATAAGATTTCACACGCATTTTTGAAAATAGTTTCCCATGTTTTGTGAACAAGTTAGCAATCAAATATCACGCTATGTTTAGCCGAGTTGTCAATGCTCCTGACAGCAACACTTGTTAGGAATATTACTTGCATATTAACTTTATCGGCCGTGAGAATAAAACAAAATTCTAAATAAACGGCGTTTGTGGAAATGATTGCGTCCCTTTATTTATTGAGGCTGTCGTGTTCGACTTAACAGTATCTTGATAAAGTTTCAAAGTGGTGCACAGAAAGTTAACTTCCTTTGAACGTTCAGATATAGAACAGCAGGACTTGGACAAATTATCCATTTAGTGTAATCAATGACAACAGTGTTTACACGTGGATAGATGTAAGATGATTCCCACTAGAAAGAGAAAGAAGCGTATATTTGATTACATCTTGACCACGTCATATCGTAGTATTTAGGGGTAGTACTAAGAAGCGATATGCAACTGAACTATCACGTAAAAACAGTATTACTGAAAGCGAATGGAAGACTTATATTTGTCGAAATTATTCTGGATAACTGTCAATATCTGTAAAGAAAATGACATACAAGACGCTAGTGCGACCAATTCTAGAATAATGCTTCAGTGTTTGTAGTCCTTATGAAGTGGCATGACAGCACACATAGAAGGAATTCAGAGACTTGCTGCTACGACCGTAACAGGACGGTATAGCCCATACCAAATTGTAACCGGTATGTTCGACGAGCTTAACTGGGAATCCTTGGAACAAAGACGAAATAGTTCTCGCGAAACCCTGTAGGGTATATTTAAAGAATTTATATTCGATGGAGACTGTGCTACCAATATGCTGCCACCAACGTGTATTTCGCGTGGGGATGACGAGAACAAGGTTAAAAGGGATTACGCGGCATACACATGCAGTACAGACACGTCATCCCCTCTCCACCATCACTCAGTATGAGAATGGAAGAGGGAATAAAGTCGATAATATCGTGCCACCGCCTCCGCCATTCACTGCACACTAGCTTGCAGGGTATGGATGTATGTGTAGGAGGCAAAACTGTGCACTCAACAAAACATAAGAACTTACTACTATACGCGAACATTACCAATCAGTTACAATTGGAGTCAGTCGACTGAAAAACTACGAATGTAACCATATACCACCTATAGGGATTTGGAAAGAAATGACGACATATGCTCGATAGCAGATAAAGTAGGTGACAATCTTCGGTCATTGGTGGGTTTACTGGGGAATTTTGGTTAGACCACAGACTTCTTACAGAAAATTCGTGAGACCTGTCCTGGAACATTTCTGAAACGTGTGGGATCCATAACAAATCAGACGAACGGGAAATATCTAACGTATACAAGAAAGGCGTAGTGCGAAAAATTACGAGATTGTTTGACTCATGGGAGAGCTCACGGAAATTTCGACAAATCTGACTAGGTTTCAAAAACAAGTATCATTTGAGGAATCTAGGAATACGCTACAGCTCCCAATGTATCGCTCCCTTGGTGAGCATGTAAATAAGATTAGACTAATTACAGCGCGTACAGAAGCTTTTACACAGACATGCTTTCCACGCTCCATACGTGAATGGAACGGGAAGAAACCCTAATACGTGGTACACTCGGAAGTACCCTCCGCCATGTCCTCCATGAAGGTTTACGTAGTATGGATGCACATGCAGAGTTTAGACGAAAAGCTTAGATGATGTTTGAGTCTTTCGTAGGAGAACAAAAATGACAGTAAAAAATGTTCAAATGTGTGTGAATTCCTAAGGGACCAAACTGCTGAGGCCATCGGTCCCTAGACTTACACACTTCTTACACTAACCTGAACTAACTTATGCTAAAAACTACACACACACACACACACACACACACGCCATGCCCGAGGGAGGACTCGAACCTCCGGCGGGAAGGGCCGCGCAATCCGCGACATGGCGCCTCAAACTAAACAACCACTCCGCAATGCAAAATGACAGATGACGAGCATAAGCGATGTGTGTCACGACCCAAGAATCTCTTCATGTGAAAATACATGCTTCAGTCGAAAAAAGCTCTCGTCCACGTAAAAGATTCGTCCTAAATGAACATTTAGGTTCCCAACACCGTATTAATAAACTAAACAGGACATACTGAAAACTCAGAATATCATTATTGACAAACAGTAAGAAAATTATCGACTGAAGCAGGGTATAATTTCGCCATAGGCTGTTCACTAATAATAAACATTTTTTTTTATCTGTATATCCGATTGGCTTCAGCCTTGCCGCTACTGTCGAGAGCACTCAAGACGTAACGAACTCTTACAGGACACAATTCAAAAAATTACATTTATAATATTAAACTGACTGTAACATCGTAACATAAAAACAATTAAGGATCATACGTAATCACATGGATTACAATATCGGTACATTGGGTGCGCGTCAAAACAGTCAAGACTCATTATACGGCGGTTTTCACGTCTCAGAACACAGCAGATGCAAGATATTCTACACTCGCTACATATTTATATGTTATATTGTGAGTCGTGCACATTGATGTACAATCGGTTTGCTTTTATTTTTACGCGCAGCTAGCGTAAGGAATCGTCATCTATATAACTATGTATGGTACTTCACAGCTTAAATGCTGCGACTCAACAATCAGCTTGCTATTTCATATTTTATAATTTTTTGAAACGTGTCCCATTTGAGTTCGTTGCTACGCGGGTACTTGAAAATGGCGAAAATGCCGAAACTGATCTTTAGAACAGAATAACAACAAAATTTATGTTTTCATAGAAATGAACAATGTTGTAGAAAGGAGAGGGAGAATGATACAAGTTGAAGACTCAACGACATCCAGGACACTAGAAATTGAAAATAAACTTTACATCTGAGCGATCTACCGGGCCTCTGTTAACGTCATACCAGCAGCAGCTTAAACTGAATCTGAGAAACGATACAATACCTACATCAGGATGTGACATAGATACTTAAAATCTGTTCCATCAGAATGTGAGTCAAGTCGCTCAATAAATGCTCCAACTCGGACTAGATGTTGATGGGATGCAGGTTGTGAAATTTGGATGGGATGGAGGTTATAATCTTAGCCACCATTCATCCCTTTAGAAACGCCCAACAATAGTTAACGAAGACAATACTTTTTGTCGAGAACGTTCTTCATACCTCACCAGCTGCGACCTTTTAATCTCCAAACTAAAGTTAATGACCTCAAATATGGGACACTGGAATTGTCTCTCAAGGCTGCTACGAGTTTCCTTGTAGTGATTTGCGAATTGTGTTACCCCTGCTACAATGTTACTTGAACCTTTCCAGTTGTCTTTTTCAGTGGCGTATTTTATTCACCACAATTGCAATTTCTTGAAGTATGTTATGTCTGCGCTGGCCATTGTGGCCGAGCGGTTCTAGGCGCTTCAGTCCGGAATCGCGCTGCTCCTTCGGTCGCTGGTTCGAATCCTGCCTCGGGCATGGGTGTGTGTGTTGTCCTTAGGTTAGTTAGGTTTAAGTAGTTCTAAGTCTAGGGGACTGATGACCTCAGATGTTAAGTCCCATAGTGCTTAGAGCCATTTTGTTATGTCTGCAAAGGACGGTCGTGAGGGTTCGTCACGATCACGATACGTTTCATCACACTACCGCAGCGCCGATCTCACAGTTTGACGACAGCTACCATAAATGACAACCATATCCACGTTTTTGACTGTCATATATAAATTGTGAAAGTCTGACTAGCCCTCACGAGTAAGTTAACTGAACGCCACAGCAGAGCGCAGATTGATGGGCTTCACGCGGGCAGGTAAACACACCAACCGTACAGTAGGGCAGACGTTTGTGACGAGTCCTGACGACTGAACAGTGGTTTCTGCCGATGTCTTCTTGTTTTTATTTGGGTAACTTCCACCCATGTTACGTCACTGAGATCCTTTCCGAAGGCTCTTCCCAATTCTACATGAAGTACATACTTCCATTAAAATTAAAACAAACTATATCTGTGTAATAATTAGGCAACTGTAATGGTTAAATAGTACTTGGCATACTTTAGAAAAATTCGCCATATTGCTCGCTTTAGCTTACCAAGAACCCCACATTGATGTATCTATACGTTCCGGCTGTGTTTGAGGTCTTACTGGCTTTCCCTTGTAGAGATGACTAAGACAGCGAACAAATTTACAACCGACCCAACGATGGAAATAAGTCCAATTAAAATATTTAAGAAGTTTGAAAGACTGTATGGTGGAACTTTAATTAAACTGACAATACAGCAAAATGAACAACAAAAACGGGCTAGCAAGACAAATTGATAACGGTGCAAACGTAACAGATATCCTGCTCCATCGCTTCTGTGTAAAATCAGTGCAGCTAGAGAAGACTTGTGGGTTCCAAAAATTTAAGGTTTTATGGATTAATTCCACGAAACAAACAGCAATTAACATAAAGTACACCGCCTAACAACAAAAGTGAGGGACCCAGAAGGGGAGGATGAAATTCCAAGGATTGAGAGGCTTTGTGATGTCATTTCAGTTATTACAATAGCAAGTCAAATTTACAAAGAATACGAGCCTATTTATCTGCATGACGTTGCATCCCCTTATGACCTGGATGCCTGCACGGATTCTGTTAGAAAGGGTATCACAGCCGCTGTATCCTCTCCTGCGGCAAGTCGCCCCAAGACTGTTTTAACTGGTCCTTGATATTCTGCATACTGGCAGGGACACATCTGCAGATCTTGCTAGCCACGAGAGAACCTTTCCATCACGCAAACAGTTCAGTTCATAGACACACGCGCCTTTTATTGACGAGCATTGTCCTGCTGAAAAATAGCACCACTATACTGTCGCATGTCAAAGCAGCATGTCCATGACATATCGTTTTCTCGTCAGAGTTCCCACAATCACAACCAGCCGTGACTTAAGTCATATCTGATGGCTCCGAACACCATGACGCCAGGAGCAACACGTTGGAAAAATGGGACCTCTCCCCAGGTGGCTGTCGCTCACGCCGACAATCATGCCGGGTAGTGAAGAACCGAGATTTACCGTCGAACACGCTGTTACACCATCTGCAGTCCATGCTTCCCACTCACGGCAGCACACCAGGCGCAAACGTTTGTGGTGTTATGTAGACAGCCTACGCGTGGGACGGTAATCCCATATTCCGGCTGCTCGTAGGTCTCCGACTAATGGTATGCGATGACAGTATTACAAAAAGTCCATTACGTTTCCTCGGATGGCAGATGCACATGTGAAGGCGTTACGATGTGCTTCGCGCACAGTACGGCGAACCGCTCCTGGTGGCCAGACGTAGTCAACCGTTACCTTAACGACAGATATACGCGTCCTCCCTTTGCCTTGCAGTCCAATATCAGTCCATGTCACATCCGAATGCCCTACAAATCTGCGTACTGCACGATTCAGCCAGCGGACCCAATGGAGACTAGCAATGATGCACCTTTCAGACTATGCCAGGTGCTGATAATGCTGTCTCACTAAAGTACAGTGACATCTCCGCGCACTTCACAGTGATCACTTAATACCCGACACTGTTCGCGCCCCTTATATAGACTACCAGGCCTGGTAACAGCATCAGACGAAAAAAAAAAAAAACGCGAAAGAACAAAACACCAAACACGAACAGAAAACACCAAACGCGAAGAAAATTAATGCACTCTGGTGGTCGTTCTACCTGTCACAGAAAATAACAACTGTTGAATCATTTACACACTCGCCCATGGTGTGTACATGTACGAAATGCCATTGACATCCGACCATGTTCTCTCGGTGCTTCACATTTTTTTGGTTAGGCAGTGCATGATCGATATTCTAGTTGTGGAAACAACTTTCACAAACGCTTCAAATAAGATGCGTAAAAATTTTTCTTTTGTTATCTTTGACCAGGGGCGCCCATGCTAATTAACCGAAATTGTGTCCAAACTTTGAATTCCAAGTCATTTCTTTGTTACATTGTGTATTTTAGAGAATCTGTGGTATAGACCAGTGTATTTCAGTCTTTAGTATTCGCGTCCCACTTTTCAGTCATAATTTTCATCTCATCCCCACACCTCTTTTTGGTTCAAATGGCTCTGAGCACTATGGGACTTAACATCTGAGGTCATCAGTCGCCTAGAGCTCAGAACCACTTAAACCTAACTAACCTAAGGACATCACACACATCCATGTCCGAAGCAGGATTCGAACCTGCGACCGTAGCGGTCGCGCGGTTCCAGACTGAATCGCCTAGAACCGCTCGGCCACATCGGCCGGCCCCACACCCCTTTTCCTCGTATGATAGCTATATACATACGACGCTGAATGTACAAAGTTACAAACCTTACAAATTACCAAAAATAAGTAAAATTTTTGCTGTTTCGCAACACCGATCGGCTACATTGACAAAACTAGAATCTGTGGCCATCTATCGCTACCTGTCTGACAGGTAGCGGGCAAAAATACTCCCGAAGGTCTCTCAACTGCGTAAGCAGTAGTCTATGAAGACATCACACCAAGTGGCGAAACCAAAAGACAGTTTAGTAATAAACTGCTCTTTGAATTCTGGGCAGGGGTGGATGAAGAGTTTCCTGTAGTAAAAACAAGAGCGTTTCGCATGCTATTACCATTTTCAACATCCTGTCTTTCGCAAAACCAAATTTTCTGCGTTGACTGCTTTGAAGACCAAATATAAATTTCAGCTAAACGTAGAAAAGAAGTCAGTGCGTCTATTTCTAATATTAAACCCTTCTTCGAAAAACTTTACTCTGGAAGCCAGGGCCAAGGAAGTTTTTATTAATTAAAAACTTGTTTTTAACTTGACACTGAATCGTAATAAACGCAGTTTGTAGTACTGCTACAGTCCCATTTATAAACGCATTATATCAGTGTAAACGTGAATTTTGGTTTTTGTTGTGTCAGAATATATTTTTTCTTTAGCTAGCGCACCCATTCATTGTTATCACGCCCCCACCCCACCCCTCCCCTAATCACCAAGGACCCTACCCTCCCCCACAGACAGAATCGCTGTTCTAGATTAGTAGCACTTACACGACGCCAACACATTTCGTTACATAGGACTTGCCTGTTGTGCGCAACTATAGGATATGATTGCGCAATCTGCAGTAAAGCAGGTCATTTCGTTATCACAGTCACAACGGAAAGATTAGTTACGCCGCGTGTTTTTGTAAGTCCGACGGCAAACATTTCGCAGCGAAGTACACAGTTCCTTGTCTCTCGCCGAACGAGGTTCATATCTCCGCGCTATCAGTATGATTCAGGTTTTCCTTGATTTTATGTATCTCTCTAGGCGAACGCCGAGACATTTCACCCGATATGGTCAAGGTGGATTCTTTCCAGCACTTTTCCCGCATATGAGTTAGTGCTGCAACTTATGTCCTTGGCGATGAAGACCAAGTTGAACGGTAATCGTCTGCCCGTCAGTTCGTCCACGTCTATAGGCCACTCGTTTTTCTAATTAATATTGGAAAAAAAAAACAGATCGAAGTGGGATACACAAGACAGCCAAGTCACTAGGAGAGGAAGCCGAAAGGCACGCGTTTAAGCTCACGCAGGCTGGCGTGAGGTCTGGAACAGGTAAGGGAATTTATAGTAGCAAAGAACGTAAGTAACTACTGGAATACTTAACTTTAATCCATAACTGGTGAACATCGGTCTGACGGTACATGCATCACAAGATAAATATCAATTGATAATGGCGCCTTGCTAGGTCGTAGCAAATGACGTAGCTGAAGGCTATGCTAACTATCGTCTCGGCAAATGAGAGCGTAATTTGTCAGTGAACCATCGCTAGCAAAGTCGGCTGTACAACTGGGGCGAGTGCTAGGAAGTCTCTCTAGACCTGCCGTGTGGCGGCGCTCGGTCTGCAATCACTGACAGTGGCGACACGCGGGTCCGACGTATACTAACGGACCGCGGCCGATTTTTAAAGGCTACCACCTAGCAAGTGTGGTGTCTGGTGGTGACACCACACACACACAATTACAAAGCCTCCATCAGCTTGAACAGTTCCCTGCTGACATGCAGGGTCCATGGATTCATGAGCTTCTCTCCATACCCGTACATGTCCATCCGCTCGATACCATTTGAAACAAGACTCGTCCGACCAGGCAACATGTTTCCAGTCGTCAACAGTCCAATGTCGGTGTTGACGGGCCCAGGCGAGTCTTAAAGTTGTGTCGTGAAGTCATCAATGGTACACGAGTGGGCCTTCGGGTCCGAAAGCCCATAACGATGATGTTTCGTTGAATGATTCGCTTGCTGACAGTTGCTGATGGCCCAGGATTGAAATCTGCAGCAATTTGCGAAAGGGTTGCACTTCTGTCACGTTGAACGATTCACTTTAGTCGTGTTGGTCCCGTTCTTGCAGGCTCTTTTTCCGGCCGCAGCGATGTCGGAGATTTGATGTTTTACCACATTCCTGATATTCACGTACTCTCTTGAACTGGTCATAAGGGAAAATAAGTCACTTTATCGCTCGCGCGCCGACTGTAACAGCACGTTCAAACTCACTTAAATCTTGATAACCTGCCATTGTAGCAGCAGTAACCGATCTAACAACTGCGCCAGACACTTGTCTTATGTAGGCGTTGCCGAACGCAGCGCTGAGTTCTGTCTGTTTCCGTATCTCTGTATTTGAATACGCATGCCCATACCAGTTTCTTTGGCGTTTCAGTGTAGATTATACTTACAAATCTGAGTGTGACCGCTCGTTGCCCTTTTCCCGGAAGTGGTCAAGGACCTGAGCTAAGTCAGAGTAGGGAAACATGATCTGGACAAATTTATCTCACACGCCTGTATTAGGGAGGTTAGGAACAGTTTTCAATGGGAAATGTCAAGAACTAAATGCAGAGAATACAAAAATACTCTGCCCTCCCCTCTATTACATCACTTGCAACAATCGCAAGGATAATACCCGGGAAGATGCGACATCTTTGAACTGGAGAGAAGCTCTTTCTATTCTTCCGGACGGACTCAATGAATAAAAATCAGCGGAAGACAACGACACGTTCTCCTGCCTCATACGTAACGATTGCATATATTGATTCAGTTCCAGGTCAGAAGGTACTGACGGACTGATTATCCTCAGATTATAAAAGTCCACTGAGTTGAATTTTTGGCTGGCCGCTCAAGCTCTGGTAGGATAAGGATGGTTTTGAGGAACCATGCCAGAATTTTCCTGAAATTATTTGAGAAAACCAGGGAAAATATAACCGGAGGGCATTTGAATCTAGCTTCTTTCGAATATGAGTAACGTGTCTTACATCACTGATCTTCGTCTTTCTGCTTAATCAGTTTCATTTCCGCCACTCAAACATTGGAGTCATTTACATTAAGTGTTTCGTTAAAAAAAGTCCATCACTAATAATATCCTTGTTGCACTGAATTTTAGATTAAAAAGCTAGGTTCATTTCTCTCTCATTCTTTGGAGCACCGAATACTCATCTAAGGTAGAATACGTACAAGTATCGCATTTTAATTCGACATCATGCTTATTTTTAAGAATCTGTGCTTTGGAGTATCAGAAATGTGGAATTCACGCGTTGTTAAGCATGATGTTATTGATGCTTCAAGTAAGTGTGCAATACGGAAACAGTCACTATATTTCAAATGCTATTAAGCCATGTCACTACTGTCATTACGTCGCAGCTACATCGTCAGAATATATAGTGGCGTAAACAGATTTAAACCCAACAAAGCACAGAACCCCTACGTTAAGCGATTTCATAAATAAGATCCGCTCATCTGATAACCTGAAAAGCATCTTCCACAACACGTTTAAGTTTCAAAGCTGAGGTACATCGCACTTAAGAATATCCCTGTGTATAAAAATTTATAGGAGAAGTATAAAGACTGATATAACTCGGCGGCAGTTTATATTCACTTTGAAGCCTACCGCATGTGGAGTGAGAGCAATTTTGTAATTACAATTCAAGTTATTTAACACATTCGGTCTCTCCCGAAAAACGTACCACGAGAGAAGCAACTACACTGGATTCCTTTGCATAATATTACGCATACAAGACGAAGGAACTTTCATGTTTACGTCATGTCTACATCTACATCTACATTGATACTCCGCAAGCCACCCAACGGTGTGTGGCGGAGGGCACTTTACGTGCCACTGTCATTACCTCCCTTTCCTGTTCCAGTCGCGTATGGTTCGCGGGAAGAACGACTGTCTGAAAGCCTCCGTGCGCGCTCTAATCTCTCTAATTTTACATTCGTGATCTCCTCGGGAAGTATAAGTAGGGGGAAGCAATATATTCGATACCTCATCCAGAAACGCACCCTCTCGAAACCTGGCGAGCAAGCTACACCGCGATGCAGAGCGCCTCTCTTGCAGAGTCTGCCACTTGAGTTTATTAAACATCTCCGTAACGCTATCACGGTTACCAAATAACCCGGTGACGAAACGCGCCGCTCTTCTTTGGATCTTCTCTATCTCCTCCGTCAACCCGACCTGGTACGGATCCCACACTGATGAGCAATACTCAAGTATAGGTCGAACGAGTGTTTTGTAAGCCACCTCCTTTGTTGATGGACTACATTTTCTAAGCACTCTCCCAAT
This sequence comes from Schistocerca serialis cubense, assembly GCF_023864345.2. NCBI lineage: Eukaryota > Metazoa > Arthropoda > Insecta > Orthoptera > Acrididae > Schistocerca > Schistocerca serialis. The sequence continues at coordinate 480,859,364 of NC_064640.1, forward strand.
GAATCTCAACCTGGTACCCGCCTTACCAACAATTAATTTTATATGATCATTCCACTTCAAATCGTTCCGTACGCATACTCCCAGATATTTTACAGAAGTAACCGCTACCAGTGTTTGTTCCGCTATCATATAATCATACAATAAAGGATGTAGACGAAGATGTCTTAGGTAGCGAGTACACATTTGATTAGGAGAAGGACGTTTGCTTTAAATGACTTCAGGGAAGAACGAAAAACCTAAATCTGACCAGCCGGACTGATATTTGAACAGCCGTTCTCAAGAATGCGAGACCAGCGTGCTAACGTCTGCGCCACCTCGTTGTACATGCGAGTGTGGTAACAAAATCCAGATTAGTACCGTGAAGAATAAACATTCGAAGAATAACATGGAACAAGTGATTAGGTGTGATTTTATTTCGGAAGACTGTAAAAATTATTCTAGTTTTGTGTAAAGAAAGTACGTGGTATCATTCACACGCTGACACGATATGTAAGACATTCAAAGACAATTAAAACCAAACATTTATTCTAACTGTTATTCTCTGCATTGCCACGAAGCATCTGTTCCGAAGAAGCAAGCTAAAAATTGAAGCTACAGATAGGAAATATTAGTTTCAGAATAATAAAATCTAAAAACCCGACCAGAAAGTCGTGTGTGTTAAAAGTGCTGCATCCGGGACGAATGTGGCAGGCGAATGAACGCTGAGGGTTGGTGTGCCAGCCAGCGTAGATGTTGTTGTTACGCGATTTCCCCCACATCCAACTAGGTGAATATCAGCTGGTACCCTAGTCCCGCCTCAGTTGCAGGATTCGTAAACGATTTACAAAACTAACTTTCACTTTCACATGAATGACGCTACAGGCTGACACTTGGAGTATACACATTCCGTCCCGGAGGTAACGGTGTGGCGACAGGAAGGGCATCCGGCCATTCTTTACATGAATCATGCCAAATTCGTTAATAACCATACCGACCCTGCACCACTGCGGGGCTACGGTACAAGAAAAAGAAGATAATTACATAGAAAGTAAAATGAATGAGCGGTACTGAACATGGAGCACTAGAAGAACCTACTGCCGCTTTGAGCAGCAACTTCTGAACATACATACTTATAGAAATGAATGCCAGTTATTCACATATTAGCCGAGCGGTCAATGGCGTCTTGCCACGATTCGCGCGGCTCCCCAAGTCGGAGGTTCGAGTACTCCCTCATGCATGTGTGTGTGTGTGTGTGTGTGTGTGTGTGTGTGTGTGTGTGTGTGTGTGTGTGTGTTTTGTCCTTAGCGCAACTTAGTTTAAGTTAGAATAAGTAGTGTGTAAGCCTTGGGACCGGTGAACTCAGCAGTTTGGTCCCATAGGAAATCACAAAAAAAAAATTCTTATATTTACTACAAAGGAATACTTACATAGTCATGGAACGCCTTCGCTTCGCTGGAATGCTCGCAAGTATCCCTCCGTTCTGGCGCCGCACAATACAGATCCCAAAATACACTGTAACAAATAGAAACATTTCAGAATCATCATTCCATCCATCAGTATGAGTAGACCGAATTACTCTAAAATTTAGTTTTTATTATGAGGGAAGATGTCTGTAATAATTCTGTTGAAGATACCAACAGACCTCATGTAAACGAAATGGAATACGAGAGACAATGAACCCGAGGGGAAATATGAAATATATTCGATTCCCACTCCTGCCTACCTGGTAAAATACTGGTGCGAATGAGTGTCGAGATGGCTTTTTTTTTTTTTTTTTTTAAGAAAAGTCACATGGAATTCATTCTCGTTCCTCTTTAGTCGGAGAAACTATCCAAATTTGCTTCGAGAGGCGTCGAACAGCAAAATCATGACCTACAAAACAGCAACAGATCTAAATTCCACTAGGTTTCTCGTAATATGCTTCCATCACACGAACGAGCGATGCATGACCAAGAACTCTTTAAAGTTCAAATTGACAAAGTCCAAAATTCTCTGTCAGGAAAATCGAACTTTAAAGGCCTTCACGGGAAACAGAAGAAAATAAGACAACATACTCGTGAGGGAAATTAGAGAAACATAGCATGCGATCTCAACATACTGTTAATTGCTGAAATTGATTGGACATCAGACACGAGATATATAAAATGAATGAAATCGTTCTTTGACTTCCACTATCTTAATAAGAAAACGTGTGGTCACAAAATACTGCTTCAGGCAAGCAGATATGAAGTTTATATTTAAATCAAACAACGGCACTAGAACAGTATATCGTAGATTTACTTCTTCGTTACTTTGTTTGTAAACAACTGGTATTCCCGTGGAACCTAGTAAGTACATCCAAGTGTGAAGGTGTCTTTCGTCCTAATTGTGAATTAAGAACAGCAAGAATGCGATAGATTAACTAATGAAGAACTGATTGTGAGTTTACAAATAAGTGAAGCACCAAAATCTGTCTGAAGCTACTTGTGTATGACATTTCCGGAGACCAAAAACCTGATAAGTTGGAATCAACATTGGTTCCTTAAACAACGATTATGTGAAATCCAGCTCTGTTCGTCCACGAGACCCAGAAATCAATGAACAGAGACGCCTAGGCAGCTGCCGTGTTCCTTGACTTCCGGAAGGCATTCGATACAGTCCCGTACTGCCGCCTAATAAACATAATACAGGCATGTGGAGTATCAGAACAACTGTGTTACTGGGCTGAAGAGTTTCTACCTGATAGAACACAGTTTGTTATTCTTAACGGCCACAAGTCTTCAGACGTAAAAATTACTTCCGGCGCGTCCCAGTACAGTGTTATACGGCCATTACTTTTCACAATACGCCTTATGAATAAGATCGATAATGCTCTGAAATTATACGTATAATACTCGAGACATACCGTCTGATATTTAATTGATATTGGGTACAGCAGGTGGTGCCTTGCTTCTGAAGTTCCTTAATTCTGATAACAGTGTATCTCAATGCGTTGCGTCACCCATCTCGTTGGCCAGCCTGGATAGTTTCCTTACAGTATTCCAACTGTCACCAAACCTCATCATGTCGTGTACCGCAGTTTTGAGTTAATATCGTGCAACAAAAGTAAACGCGAAATTTCTGACTACAATAGTTGAGAAGTATTTAGTAAAACTTAAGTATCAATTGTAGTCGAGCAGTATTCATTTCGAGAAATATGGAAAGCATTGCACCTGAAACTATCTAAGGACTGAGTTCCTGCCCTGAACTCCTTTAATGGAAAGGATTTTAACGTTTCTCAATGGCGCAGTCCTTGTCACCTTGTCAGATTCGTTATTTATGTGGCAGTAAGAATTATCTGGACGTGGCTAAGGAAGATCCTTTTTCATGGGTACTCGCTACTACAGAGGAGTATAGCCGTATTATAGGCATACGAATCATAAATGCCTTACTGTCTACACTACATGAACACACACTTTAAAATCTGCCTACTAATATACAACACCTGATTAATTCTCAGGGGCACCTAATTTTCCTAATGATGCTAGAACATCATTTTTTGCACACCTATCAACGTAACTAGCAAGCGACTTGGCGCAACTGTTATTATCTCTTATTTGGATGAAAATCCCCGTCCGCCAGTCCCGAGTTGCCCGTCCTACACAACTGCTCCGGAACCCTGAAGAGTTAATAGACGATTCACAAATTACAAAATTATGTAAGTGTATCTCTCCACTTTCGCACCAGTTCATGTAAGGCTTCTGAAGGCCACCGATTCCTTGCTGGATCCGCTCACGTTAATTCACCTGTCCCACAGAATCAGCACCACTGTCACTAAAAATTCTCTCTCCATAAACTGCGAAAATCCGAGGCTGAGTATATGCGAGTTCTATATTTCTCCCATAGTAAACGGATCACCAGGTGCATTTCACCGTGAGCAGATTCTGAGATTGCAGTCGTCAGTCCAAACATTCTGTAACACTAGGTACAACGACGTATCGACCGTCTATCTCGGGTTACAAGACGAGTACGGAAGCAAGCTGCGTCTTTGCGTACAAAGAAGATTAAAGCCTAATGTCGACTACATCATTGCAAACGCATCACAAACTCGGACTGAGCAAGGATTAGTAATGAAAGTGGCAATCCTTTTGAAAAATGAAACCATCCGGGCATTGATTCCTGAGGTTCAGAGAAATCATGGAAAACCTTACACTGCATGGCTAATTAGATATTTTAACCCAGGCCTTAACGAGCCCATTGTAACAAAACCCAACTCTCTGTGTATATTTACATACATCAGATGTTAAAAAAATGGTTCAAATGGCTCTGAGCATTATGGGACTTAATATCTGAGGTCATCAGTCCCCTAGAACTTAGAACTACTTAAACCTAACTAACCTAAGGGCATCACACACATCCATGCCCGAGGCAGGAGTCGAACCTGCGACCGCAGCGGTCGCGCGGTTCCAGACTGTAGCGCCTAGAACCGCTCGGCCACACCGGCCGGCATCAGATGTTACTACAATTCCTCTTTCCCATGTACTAAATAACTTAAGTTACTTTCCGAACTGCCCTTCGTGCTTCTCGTCGATGGTAGTTACACAAGAACACAAGACGTCTCTACAATTAGGTTTCTACGGTATGAGCATTTAACCACTCCTATACGTGTGTAAAACAGTTGGCCGAATTATTCGTCTATACTGTATCTAATATAATACGAGGATTGGAACATTAATAGTGGCAACTATTTATTTATTTACTGCTCGTACAAAATAGATAGGCGTTTCAAAGTTTTCCTAGCCTTCACCAGCATTGTGTATAACCCGTTGCCAGAGATGTGGAAGTCGTACGATACCCTTAGCAGTGCCAGTTGTGTTGACAGTTCGAGCGGCGCGACCTGTTGCCCGACGAATTTGTAGCAGTTCTGAAGCGAATATCGTGAAGTGTTTCCTTCAGTTTAGAAATCGAGTTGAGCTCGCGAAGGCTTAAGTCAGGGAGTGGCATGGATGTGTGTGATGTCCTTAGGTTAGTTAGGTTTAATTAGTTCTAAGTTCTAGGGGACTGATGACCTCAGAAGTTAAGTCGAATAGTGCTCAGAGCCATTAAGTCAGGGAGTGCAGTAGGTGGTATAGCACCTAGCAGCCCCATCAGTCAACCAAATCAGGAAGAGCTTGCACTGTACGTGCTTTGGCATTGTCCTTCAAAATGATAGTCAGGTCCTGCAGAAAGTGTCATCACTTCTGTCTCTAAGCTGGTCGTAGGTTGTGTTCCAAAAATGAACGGCATAGACAGATGTGATGACACTTTCTGTAGGACCCCATCATTTTGCAGACCAATGCTCAAGCACGTACAGTGCAAGCTGTCACTGATTTGTTTGACTGATGGGACTGCTAAGTGCTATACCACCTACTGCACTCCTCTGACGTAAGCCCTCATGAGTTCAACTCGATTTCTAAACTGAAGGCTTTGAGCACTATGGGACTTAACATCTACGGTGATCAGTCCCCTAGAACTTAGAACTACTTAAACCTAACTAACCTAAGGACATCACACACATCCATGCCCGAGGCAGGATTCGAACCTGCGACCGTAGCAGTCGCGCGGCTCCGGACTGAGCGCCTAGAACCGCTAGATCACCGCGACCGGCTAAACTGAAGGAAACACTTCACGGCATTCGCTTCAGAAGTGCTACAAATTCTTCAGGCAATAGACCGCGCCGCTCGAACTGTCAACACAACTGGCACTGCTAAGAGTATCGTACGACTTCCACATCTCTGCAACGGGTTATACACAATGCTGGTGACTACTTTGAAGGCCAGTAAAACTTTGAAACACGTATCTATTTTGTGCGAGCTGTAAGTAAATAGTTGCCACTATTAAAGTTCCAACCCTCGTATTGGTCAGTTGTCGTTCATCCCTGGAAATAGTAAATTCGTTGAATTATTTTCACTGCGCTACGGCGTCAGAGGAAAGCAGGTTAATACTGGTCGCACCAATGTGTTGGTAGAAGAAAATCATTATCAACTATAAAAAGATCATCTGCAGAGCGTTTCAATATCTCCTACTGGTCTCCGAACCTCAGGCCGCGCGGGGTAGCCGTGCGGTCTAGGGCGCCTTGTCAGGGTTTGCGCGGCTCCCACCGTCGGAGGTTCGAGTCCTCCCTCCCGCGGGCATGGGTGTGTGTCTTGTCCTTAGCGTAAGTTAGTTTAAGTTAGATTAAGTAGTGCGTAAGCCTGAGGATCGATGACCTCAGCTGTTTGGTCCCATAGGAATTTACCAGAAATTTCCAAGTTTTCAGAGTCATTTTAGCATCTACTCGAATTCACATGATCCTACACAGTCTCATGTTATGTAAAACAGTCAGGCGAAGAAGCACACCACACCAGCGACCACAGTCTTGGGCCTTAACGCTTTTCGACTACGCACTGTGACGTCTCTGTGTCACCTAGCTGTGTTAGGTTACAGCATCGAACTGATACTCTACGGAAAAGCTATGCTCATATGAAAGAAACTCCTGGCTTATGCTAACAGTAACTTCCGGCAAGTGCATGCAGTGTGAATCGACGTGGAGCGCGAGGAACTGACTGTCGAGTGTCTAGTAGAACTAGTCTTCAGATTGTTGGCGAAGGTGGTACAGTGCAGTGGCCGCATAGCAGTGCGCTCAAAGATGATATGATCGAGAGCCAAGACAAGAGGAGCTTGATATCGTGCGTACCATAGGTCTTCCTGTCTTTAAAAAGGCAGACTGTATTGTCACGTACCCTGACGTAAAATGATGTCGCGTTGTAGATGAAATTTAAGTGAAAAGAGGACAATGACTGAACGGTACAGCTGAGGTGAACCGAATCGTGGGTAAAAATAGCTACCTGACAACCTCGAAGACTAGGAAGGGTAACAATGTCTGGAAAAGGAAGTCGGCAACAACTAAAACCCGTAATTTCCCTTCGCGTCTCCCGTTCTGATTTGTTATTTAGGTTTACATACGTATGTTCCTTCTTCGTAAAATGCCACACATGCCGGAAAGACATCTATGAATAGGTAGATTAGGCAGTAACGTCATACTTTCAGACATACCAGAATTGTTACTTTCGCGCAGTCATCCCAGTCAACGCACATTATTGGTGGTTAATACGGAATACAAGCTGTGATACATCAAAAACAGAAAAACAGATGTAAGAAAATAATTTGTGATGATGGACGAATTTCCAAGTCCAGGAGCTTCGACAGACTTAGAATTATGCTAGGGCGGTTTCCACCTGCCATTTAACAGGAAATCATTGATCAGAGTACACGCATAGTCCGCATGTTAGTTGGACGTTGTACACAAGCTAGATATGGTCACATTCACGGATCCATCTTACAGATACAATGATACTGGTCACTCACTTATGACCACTTATTTAGACTGTAAACTGGGTGGGCCATGTGATCTCTGTTTGCAACGAAATGTCGCCCTCAACACTAGCTCATACCAGTGAGAATTGCTATGTAGCAGGTAGCCGGCATTCGAACGCGATGTCTAAACGAAAGTATTTATCAGGAGTATTCTGAGTCGATATTGCAAATATCTATCCTGTATCCAGAGCTCCTGTAGTTACATGTCGGTATCCAGGCGAGGTGCCGCGCGGAATGGCCGCGCGGTTTGAGGCGCCATGTCACGGATTGCGCGGCCCCTACCGCCGGAGGTTCGAGTCCTCCCTAGGGCATTGGTGGGTGTGGGTGTGTGTGTGTGTGTGTGTGTGTGTGTGTGTGTGTGTGTGTGTGTGTTGTTCTTAGTATAAGTAAGTTTAAGTAGTGCCTAAGTCTAGGGACCGATGATCTCCGTAATTTGGTCCCTAAGGATTTCATACACATTTGAAAATTTGAACATCAAGACGAGGAAACGACAAACCGTCGGCTGTGAGAAATTTCACATTTTAGATTTCATTTTAATAGCTCCGGCCGTGAAACCAACTTCTTTTTTCATTGATTACTTAAAGAAACTGATGTATCTTCTTTCTTGCGCTGCAGGTAATTGCAGAGCCAGATATTAGTCGTTTCCCATGACCTGTGCACATTCCTCAACTAACACTTGAGTGACATACTCTGTACTGCTGGTAATACAGTCCAGCATAAACAATGCCACTGGCGTCCTGACGACCTTTGACTTCTGGTCTCAATCCCATAGCATTAATGAAATTACGGATTATTGAAGGACTCCTGGAATTTTCACTCGGTGTCATTCCCTTCATCACATGAACCAACAATACCACTCCATTCTCGGTAACAAAGCTAAGTGTTCGCATGCAAATACCTATTAGGTAAAGAGGTTTTATGTGCCATATTGTAAAACACATAGTCTTTATTATATCTGTATGCAGGACGCCTGTGTACTGAGAAAAGGAACAAAAACAACAGATATCCTCACAGCTTAAGATCTTTAGCGATGATAATAAAAAGATGAATGAAAATTAATTTTTAACATTCTAATCCGACGAGGCGATTGGAAGACGGAGGTCAAGCTCGGAGAAGAAGATGAGGTACGGCATCTGCCGTATCCTTTCGAAAGGAACCATCCCCGCATTCGCCTTAATCGAGTTTGGACAGTCAACGAACTCTTTTTTTTTTCCAACATAACTGCCTATAGGTCGTCGAACAGTACAAATATTTAGCGCAAAGTTTAATATCCAGATAAAAGAGCTATGCAATAACTTTAATGATGTCTGCGACTGTCACAGTCAGAAATGTTCAGGAACAGCAATATACTCACAACTCTAGGTACACTAGTTAACGATTATTACCAATGGCTACCTTACAAGGTATTACAATTACTTCTTGACAGAAACCTGAAACCAGCAAGAGCGTACCCATTATCTGAGATAGGTGGCTGGAAGCAGCTCCCAGTGTGTGACGAAATAGTTCTGAGATTTCTCCGACAGCTGCCTCAGGGGACATTTGTTCGAGAAAGTAGTGTTATATGGTTCAATTAATTTAAATCCGTAAGATGTACGATTCACCTGAAGACCGGAGTAGAAACTGAAACCAGCAATAGAAAAACTTTAATTCAAAACTTCGGAACGTGGCATTCCTAAAAAATATTTATTGCATCAACGAAGCTTTTTGAAAGGACTGGACCAGTGTAACATCTCCGATTAGTCAGTTTCTCCTTTAGACACACCTGGCTAGTTATTTGTGCAATACATTTTGAACAGTGAAAGTATATTTAACAGTTACCGGTAATCGGACAAAGTTGTTAACACTAAGGTAAATAAAAAGCAGAGGCACAGTATAGAGCAAGGGGGGCTATCAAAAAGTTTCCTTTAGAAGGCTGTCTAGAGTCGTTATGCCAATCAAATAAAATTGCCGTAAACATTCAGGCAATCATCCCACCGACGCACCAGGTTGGTAAAACACGGTGCCCTGCTGCGTGTAGTAGTCCGTAACTGCCTGCTACACATCCTCGTCCGACAGGAATCGTCGACCCTTCAAGGCATTTTTTAAGAGACCGTAGGCTTGTTAACCGCATCGGGAGAGACATCAGGACTATAGAGCGGGTGCTGGAGTGTCTCCCACTTGAGTTGACGTAACTTTTGCCTTGCGACATTTGCCATATGGGGACGTCCGTTATCATGAAGCACAAGCACCCCTTGCTGCATCATTCCACAGCGGTGGTTTTCGACATATATGCTGCCCCACACACATTCTTCGTTCCCCGACGAATGTCTACCTGTGGTTCTCCTTCTGCAACCAAGAAATGAATAACAGCACATTAGTCCTGTCTACACTCATTCTGTAATAATGTCGCCGTAGTTCACGTTTCAAATGTGTATGAATTCCGAAGGGACCCAACTGCGGAGGTCATCGATCCCTAGACTTACACAATACTTACACTAACTTAAACTAAGTTAGGCTAAGAACAACAATACACACGCATGCCCGAGGGAGGACTTGAACCTCCGGTGGGAGGGGTCGTGCAATCCGTGACATGGCGCCTCAAACCACGCCGCCACTCCGCGCAGCTTCACGTTTCCGTGCTTACCACATGCACAACGGAAAGACACGACTGCTACACTAATCCCTTGCCTACATGTAGGTCCTTATATACCCACACTAGAGTCGCGCTACGTTGCATATTCGCTGCAGCATCGCTCTCAAACGGAAAATGTTTGAACGTTCCTTACAAATCGACTCTCATCCCCATTTTCTGGAAACGATTCACTTGAGTTTCGAATTCGCGCGTGAATCTGTCCTCGCCGCATTCGATGACTGTGCACTCGAGCCATGAACAACAGTCGTGATGCCTTGTTTATAATTCAGTGCGAACACGCGACCGCAAGAAACTAATCTGGAAGAAAAAAAAATCGCAACACACAGGAGGAGTTGTACTACAAACTGAAGTTGGTAGGCATGTTTCTACATATGAAAGACGTCTATTCAAACTTCGCGCCAGTCGCTTAAGAGTGGCGTCAGTAGCGCCAATTTGAGGATGCTAATCAGGTTTGCTTTAAATACACGTAACGGTCGGGAGGGATAGTTACCGTCGAAATTGGACGTGGTGAGTAAGAACACCTTTAAGGCGACAAAGACGTCATTATCAACACCTCCTTGGCAGGAATGTAGCCGCTCCATGACTGCTGGCAGCAGGAGAATGTACGGTCTCAAGAAGACGACCACGTGGCACTACCAGGAGGGATGACCGTCGTGTTCACCGTGGGGCTCTGGCGAATCGTACTGCATCTGCAGCAGCAATCTAAGCAACAATTGGTACCACAGCGACAACGAACTGTTACAAATCTTTTAGTTCGAGGACAGGTCCTGGCCAGACGCCCTGTGGAGTGCATTCCACTGATTCCAAACCACCGCCAATTTGCGACATCAGTGGTGTCAAGTGAGAGCTCCTTGAGGGCAGGGTGGAGGTCTGTTGAGTTTTCTGATGGAAGCTGGTTCTGCCCCAATGCCAGTGATGGCCGTGTGTTGGTTAGGAATTTGGGGGCCTGCAACCAACTTGTCTGCGCGCTAGACACACTATACCTACACATGGAGTTATGGTCTGGGGTGCGATTTCGTATGACAGTAGGAACACTCTCGTGGTTATCCCACGCACCCTGGCTGCAAACTTGTACGTCAATCTGGTGATCCCACCTCTTGTGCTGCCATCTATGAACAGCATTCCGGGGAGGAGGGTTTCCAACAGGATAACGCTCGTCGACATACCGCTGTTGTAACATAACATGCTCTACAGTGTGTCGACATGTTGCCTTGGCCTGCTCGATCACCGAATCTCTCTCCAATCGAGCACATATGGGACATCATCGGACAGCTCCAGCTTCATCCACAACTAGCATTAACGGTGCTTCTAGTGACTGACGAAGTGCAGCAGGCATGGAACTTGATCCCACAAACTGATATCTGCCACCTGTACAACATAATGCATGTACTTTTGCATGCTTGCATTCAATCGTCCAGTGGTTACACCAGTTATTAATGTAACAGCATTTCACATTTGCAATGGTTTATCTTCAGTTTACGTTAACCTTTGATCTTACAATGTCAATGACGTAAATAAGTTACCTAGATAAATGTAGTCCCGAAATTTCATTAGTCTACATTAATGATTATTTGATATTGCAATTTTTTCCGTCAGTGTATTTCACCATTTAATGCCCTATCAAGTGTTTATTAGCAGAAACTGAATTTCACCTGCACGTTCATGAATTTACAAGGACGCACTAATGCCATTACATTCTGCAGATGACAATTTCAGCGTCTGTTCGAAGTTTTCTTTTCTCCTGTTCCCTACTGTTTATTATGTCCTGTACAGGGTTCGCTTTTCAGGATTTAGCAAATCTTATTCATAATTTATCTTTGTGACCGAATGCTCTCCCTGACGCCACAGCTGTCAAGGGACATCTTGTCTGAATAGCATGAATTATGTTCTGTGTGGTATCGTATTTTAACTATTTGTGTACAATGTTATCAGAGGCGGAAACTGGGGCACAGCCCAACATTTGCCTACACGGGCGTAGGAAACCGCCTAAAAATCAGACTTAAGCTGGCCTGTGTACCAGCCCACGGTAACTTACCCGCCACGCGTTTTCGATACGGGTCTGGTTCACCTCCCTGTCTCGAAAACTGGAGCGCTACGCGTTACCTTGTACGAACAGATCAGTTTCTGCGCAACGCATATGAAACAAAAGAAGTAATCGTGCAAGCTTTGAGTAAGAATGAAAATGTGCATTACGAAGTCAGATCATTAAGATTGCGCTATTTTCTTTAACACTGATTGCCGTTCCCGTAACCCTTGCCGTTTCCGTTGCAACATAATGACCGATCGAGCCCTCAATATAAGTGATTTAGCATTTAAAGGCAGGAGAAAATGTTACACCTTCAAATCACGGGATCGGCTGTCTACCGAAATTTTCGCGCCCCGTCAGTTGATGGGACTGGCAATTAAGGCGTTAAATGTGTCGACATCTATACCTCGTAAGGACTGTAAATTTCTACATGGCCAAAAAAATTTTTGTCGCGCACCCAAACTATATGATTTCATTTCTATGAATGACGATATACTTATTTACTGCTATGCATACTACTACGTTGTAGATACATTTGCAAGTAAGTATTGATCTCTGATGTCAGATTCAGTTTTGATCAACAAAACAGGAAATGAAGAAGCACGAAACTGCGGTAACTTTAGGAAGGATTCCTACTGTTACGGCATTCCATTACTGACTTCTGTTGTTTTTACGACTTATGAAGCTGACTGTTTCATAGACCTCTAGGTTTTAACTTTTGACCCCTCTCAATGGACTGTGTATTATTTTTATGCTCTTACATCTAAATATTTTAGCGTTCATACGCCGTTTGAATTCTACAGCCTTTAAATGCAGACTTTGACCGTGTATCTTCTGCCAACTCTTACCAACCCAACGAAAATAAGAACCCATTTGTGTCCTTACGGAAACCGGATTTTTTAGAATATCAATCCAATGAATACGTATGTTCAGTAGATATATCCTTAAGTTCCGCACAGAAATATAAACAGATTGCCGGCCGGTGTGGCCGTGCGGTTCTAGGCGCTGCAGTCTGGAGCCGAGCGACCGCTACGGTCGCAGGTTCGAATCCTGCCTCGGGCATGGATGTGTGTGATGTCCTTAGGTTAGTTAGGTTTAATTAGTTCTAAGTTCTAGGCGACTGATGACCTCAGAAGTTAAGTCGCATAGTGCTCAGAGCCATTTGAACCTATAAACAGATTTTCACTGCTATCTGCAATACGATACCATAACAGATACGAAGTGCAAGATAGGTAAGAGTCATTTCATGTACCACTTACTGCTAGAAACTTAAAGAATGAAAGAACTTTAATTCCACAGCAGAGTTTAAAATGATACGAAACATACTGACACGTCAAAGCTATTTGGCTGTACTAGTGCTCTAACACTTGCTTGTAACAGACAAAGCTCTGAAGATACCTAGATACTCACCAAGACACACTTTTAAAAATACCGCAGGGCAGCGACTATGTGCCCTCGAAGAAAGGATACGACGAAGAATGGCTGCTGGTCCAAAAGGGCATGCAAGAGAACGTCGCGAAACGTAGATGGAGAACTCAGTCGGTAAGAATGCTGGCCGTGAGAGGCTAGGGTCCACGTTCTGGTCCCCGCCCTGCAAACATTTTTAGTCTGTCAGGGAATTTCGCAGCTCTTTTTCCCGCAAGTTATTTTTCTCTTGAAACTGAAGCTATTTAATGCGCTATTAAGCATTGTCCCAGAGAAGTAGTCATTTATCAAAAATGTACCCACTATAGACAGATAATAATGCAAAGTTGCATACTGTCAATAAATTCAGTAATGAAAATTTATGTGAACATTCTTCCCAAGGAATCTTTACTCTTTTCACTTTGGTACATCTCTATTCCCTCTTGATCCGAAGCCATATACTAATTACGCCCAAGCACAAGACTTACAGCTGAATTCTGCACCAATTCTACGTCATATGAAATGCCATTTCAGGCAAACGAGAGACACGTACACCCAATAGTTTCGCCACTGAGAAGTATGTTTTTACTTATTCGAGATTAACTTGGCTTGAACGCGGAGCAAAGACACGACAGCCCGAGAGACTATTTGAGGCAACTCAATTCGCACAAGTTACATCATACCGGTGTCTCAGTTTGCGCACGTCGAAGGTATCTTCTGTTTCGCCTCTGTTGTCGGCGGCCATACAAGCAGGATTTATATTATACACCTTAATTATTGCTTAGAGTGCACGACCTTATGGCACATTACACTTGAGTAAGCAAATAAGCAGACTAGTCACACATATACAGTCTTTAGCGTGATGATAAATATTACCAACGAAGAGTTAGTTTAGGTTTTGTAAATATAGGCTGCCCACAGTTTTGACAACAAAAAAATCACTTATGGCTACATTATTCGTTTAAGTCTTTCACTGCGCATTTAGCCCGAGCAGCCGCCTGTCCTATGCGCGTAATTTCAGTGTGGTGCGTATACGGATGACTGTAGCAGCGTATCATTGTTGAGAAAAAATTAAAACGCAAAATGCATTATTATAGTGTTAAACCGATTCTTTTTTTAATCTTTATAGATACACTTTTTCAAAAGAGTATTTTATTAGGAGAAAAAAATACTTAGGTTATTACATTAGTAAAACTTCGAAGGGTGCTATTTTTCCGAGACAAAACTTCAAACATAAAGGCGCATTACATTTTATATAAATGTAACTAAGGTCACTTCACTTGTCATATTTTGCACATACGATACGCGTTCTCTCAGCAGTCTTCTTCATTGATGTTTCTGGGATTAACGAGGTAAAGTGCCGCATCCTTCCACGATGACCCTCTGTTTGCGGTCAGTGGTGAATCTCTAGGATCTTCTTTGAGAGTTTCTGATGAGAATTAGGTGCCGAAATATTTCTTCCCGTTTGAGTTTCTTATAACGCAGTCGCGTTCAGCAGAGTCACATCCATCAAATGAAAAATACTTTTTTATACCATATTGAAGTTTCTCGCACACATTCTACTGAACTTAGCATCATATCTCTCCTGTCGACGGCCCCCTATTTTCATTGTAGCTTAAGATGCAAGCTTGTTTCAATTTGACTTCATTTGTGCTTCTGTCAGTTTTGTCAGTCGTTATAGTTTCACGAGTTCTAAGCACATCACTTCCCGCTTTTACCATTTGTTACCATAGCTACGTCGTTCGCCGTCATGAGTGGACAGACTGTGTCAGTGCTACAGCTTGTCCTGCAACCTGAGAAGAGCAGGACGTGTATTTGTTGACAAACTTGATCTCACCTGTTATAAGCTTTTTTAAAAAGCAGGCATACCTTTACGGTTTCTCCTTACAGTTCCACACGCATTAGCCACTCTGTCATGCAGATAAGCAAATAATACTAATTATCAAAATACAGTATATGATATTTACCAAGATACCGTTCTACTATAACAAGAACAATGCTTCTAGGTATTCCAACATTTCCACAAAAAATAGTTATTTTTTACGTCCGCTGCTGCACCCACAGAAATAATACAGTCAAGAATATACCCAGTTTCACAATCACACAATACAAAAAGTTTTACGCAAAATCTATGGCGTTTGGATGGAATCAACTGTTTGAAGATGACTCGATCTTTGTACATAACTAAACTTTCATCAATGCACAAAGTTTTAAAAGGATGGAAAAAAATCTCTAAATACTTTTCTTAAATGATCCACAATGCGCCTAATTTTCCAGATTTTATCATCTCCAGGGCCCTCATTGTTACCAAGAAAGTGTAACATCATTAGTAACAGAAGGTACTACTATTGGATTAAACACTAACGGATAGTTCGTCCAATACATGTTTTACCTAATTTTTCCCACTTGAGCCATGAGAAAATTTACGACAAGGAAACAAATTTCATTACACTGCGAATTTCCATCGTCACAGTTTTTACTTATCACTATCGTCGTCGTCGTAAAGGCAATTGTAATTCAGATTAAATTGCTCAGCTACATAGTTTACACTTTCTTTGCTAAAAATGACTTGGCAGCAGTCATACACAGTAGATGAATAATCTAAACTTGCGATTTTGCAAACGGAATGACTGTTACCGAAATTATACACTTTGGTGTCTAAATCATAGAGCCTTTCCCTCTAATATCGTCTGTTTTGAGTCTTAACAGGCTCTTCTTCGGAATCTGCCGAAAAAGCGATGGTATATCAAAAATCTGTATCTGTATTTACCGGTTCAGCGTTAGCTGGTTCACCAACATTCTGAATATTTGTTGTGACGGAGTCACCTACATGCTCTTCGGCATAACTCTCTGTCCAACCATTGTCACCTGGATTGGGAATATTGTAGACGTCATCACTTGGATGAAGAAAACTGAGGAGCTCATCTTTTGAAAACGGACAGTAGCGCCGTATCACTTATTCGATAACAAGGAAAGTGCAGCACATAAACTAGAAAATGATACGATACCAATGACCTCTAAAGAGATTTCAGCGTTCAGTAAGTCGTTCGGGTAAGTATATACGCATTTTAGCTGTATTCACGCATCTAACTATTTTCATTAGTAAATACCCTTTGTTCCGAATTCCTGACTCAGGAACTCCGTCTGCATTTTTGTTGCCTACTTGGTTCAAATGGTTCAAATGGCTCTGAGCACTATGTGACTTAACTTCTGAGGTCATCAGTCGCCTAGAACTTAGAACTACTTAAACCTAACTAACCTAAGGACATCACACACATCCATGTCCGAGGCAGGATTCGAACCTGCGACCGTAGCGATCGCTCGTTTCCAGACTGTAGCGCCTAGAACCGCACGGCCACTCCGGCCGGTTTTTACCTACTCCTTAGTCGCCAAACTCAGTTTTTTTACTCTCCATCACGTATAAATTTAGTCCGTGAGAGGTACCTATATTTTAGCTATATGAGTTTCATTTTATTATTGAGCGATCTTCAGAGAAATACGCAGAATATTTTCCCTTGCATAGAGACCAACGAACCTCGTTTTTGAAACAACTCCGTTCGTAAGGTACTTTTCAAAATAAGACCCCATATCTACCTGATTCAACGAGGTCAGTTTGCACTATTATTATGAAACGTTATAGAGTTGCCGTTATTTTAGCTCCTATCATTTCTCATTGATATCATCGAACAGTCTAGACATCTACTCTGGACCTATAAATACTCCCTCTTCGAATGTAGTCCAAACATGTTAGCTTTTTATACGTTTTGCCGGCAGACGTATTTCTCTTCTACCCATCTGCATTCTTTCCTTGACGAGAACGCTGAAAAACAGATTGCCGTTATCTTCCGTCTACACGATTTTTCGTACGCAGCCTCCTAGTAATACCCAGAGGTAGTGATGGGACAGCAGACTTGTTTTAAAAACCGACTGGGCTGTCTACTGTATTGTCGTTCAGTCGTTTTTTTTTTCAGTCTGCCGGCCAGAGTGGCCGAGCGGTTCTGGGCGCTACAGTCTGGAACCGCGCGACCGCTACTGTCGCGGGTTCGAATCCTGCCTCGGGCATGGGTGTGTGTGATGTCCTTAGGTTAGTTAGGTTTAAGTAGTTCTAAGTTCTAGGGGACTGATGACCTCAGAAGTTAAGTCCCATAGTGCTCAGAGCCATTTGAACCATTTTTTTCAGTCTAAAGAAAAAAAACGAATGATACTAATCTCTTCGGCCGTATCAGCTATATGGGTGTATTCACGCACTCTCCGGGTTTGAGTGATCTCTTTTACATACTTTTTCAACCTTTCCAGTTGTACACGGTCCGGGAGAAAAAAAATCGATCTCCCGCATTTGGAGAGGCCGCTGTGTGAGCTGTGGTGCAGATACTAATATGGAGGGGGTGCCGATCGATAGCCGTATACCTGCCATTTTTCAACAGGCGCAATGGCTTGGCAGGTAAGCATCGTGATTTTGTTGTGGAGGAGTATATTCACAATGGTGGTTCTGTGATTACTGCTCACCGAGCATTTCGCATTAGGTTCGAACTTGACCGACATGATTCTCTTCCTGATAGAAAAACTATTCGAATTTGGGTATCAGACTTAAAACGCTGGAGACGATCCCTGAGGTGACAGGCGCGAGTAAGGTTCATTGATTATGTTTGTAAAATGCACATCTTCCATGCTGGAGGCCAATTTATAAATACAAACAGAAACCAGTACATTATAATAGTAGTAAAGGCGTAGAAATTATAAAGTAGTCAAATTGTGTATCCACCGCGAAACTGAAGTAATTACTGATGTTCTGAAAAATAGGACAGCTTACTTTTAAAGAAGCGGAGGAGGAGGAGGATATTGGTGTTTAACGTCCCGTCGACAACGAGGTCATTAGAGACGGAGCACAAGCTCGGATTAGGGAAGGATGGGGAAGGAAGTCGGCCGTGCCCTTTCAAAGGAACCATCCCGGCATTTGCCTGGAGTAATCTAGGGAAATCACAGGAAACCTAAATCAGGATGGGCGGACGCGGGATTGAACCGTCGTCCTCCCGAATGCGAGTCCAGTGTCCTACCGCTGCGCCACCTCGCTCGGTTTTAAAGAAGCGCTCTATGGTAAATAGATTTCTGCTAAAACCCGGTAACTAAGTACTGTTCTGTTAATTGTATACAATTCAATCTACCATTACGTGACAGTCCGTCCGAATTTCCAAATAACTGATACGTTTGACATTATCGTATTATGGAAGATGCAAAAAAGAAATTGTGCAGATGAAGTAGATGGCCAAGAATATTTACTCGTACATCAACGTTAATAGAGGATGCGGGTAAATCGTAAAATAGCATGTAAGCCCAATTTCTGAAACGTTTCAGATTTTATTTGTACATGATACCAAATCTGCGTTGATTATTCCTACAAATCTAGAATCTATTTTGCAGTCCGCGGTGCTTTTATGATAAAGTTTTTCTGTACTTTAAGCCTAGGGACCGATGACCTCATCAATTTGATCCCGTAGGAACTTACCATCGCCACTCCTCTTTCCCCTGGTGCATTTCCTCATAATATGTTACGCTTCTCAAACCATTCTAATTTAACATCTGTGTTACCGCTGCTAATATGTTAGTTATATTTCTCTCATCAGTTGCTGATCTTTTTCGATGGTGTATTTTATTCTTCACACTACCAGTTTCTTAATTTTTTTTTAAGAATGTTTGAAAAGATATATCGTAAGGAAATACATATGAATCGTAACGGTTTGGCACGATCAAGATGTTTTTCAGCATACAACTGCACCGCTGCTGGAACAGTTTGGCGACAGTCGCCATAAATGACAACAATATCCACATTTTCTACTGTCCAGTACATTGTGCACGCCTGAAGAGCCTCACGACAAAGTTGTCTGGACGCTACGACAGCAGAACAGGCTGATGGACTTAGAAGTGTATGGATAAACACACCTGCCATACCTTAGTTGCGCGTTTGCTTCCGTTGGGTAAAATATGGCACTTGTTTGTGGGATCCGTTCTCCTAACAACTGGAGAGTGGTTTGTGGCAGTGTTATCTTCTTAATATTCAAGTTCTACACATTAACGTCGCTGTAGTCTTCTTCGAAGGCTTTTTCCAATGCCACGTAAATATGTAATTTCATTTTAACACTTAAAAAGCGAAGCCCGTGTCAGTGTGGCAGCCATGAAAATTGAGTTAAAAATGGAGTATATCAGAAAATTCCTCACACTGACAGCCATAATTTAGCTAAAACTGCAGTTATATACGGTGGTCAGGAAACAGTCCGAAAAACTTGTAAGGGTGTTGCAGCGTAGGATGTGCTGCGAAATAATTGTTATGAAGACTTCGATACGTTGCGCCGTTTCCGAGTTAATTAGCATTGAAGTCAGGTCGTTGCGTGCGAGAATTCAAACCACCCGCCAGAGACGGTGTCGGCAAACGCCTTCCTCGTTTATTTTCCTACAACCGAACAACAAAGCGATATACAAAAACTGAACATGGGATGGTAGAATTTGCGCTCGCAACAGCCTGATTGTCTAATTAGCTCTGAAGCGGCGCAACGTATGGAATTTTTTCTTAATTATTTCTCAGCACAACCTACACTCCAACACCGTTACAAGACTGTTTCTGACCACCCTGTATAAATGTAAATGTCCAAATTTGACAGCCAGTCCAGAGTACTTTAAGTAAGTTGGTGTAGAGTCATCGGATCACCGGCAAACACTCGAAGCTTGCACTCGAAAATGTGTTATGTTGTTTGCTTCTCCGCTCCGCAATCGCTGTCAGCGGACGAACGGAAACCCCATTTCTTCTATGTGTAACCACACCTCCCTTGAACCGTCCGGATGCGGTTGCAGCCTCGATCAGGTTTGGCACGGTAGCTGGCATCCCTCACCCCTCTTTGTTCAATAGGGAGTCATATGAGCTCTGTTGGGCGGACGGCCGTTACAGCGTTGTTGACATATGAAGGTCACGTCGAAAGAACTGATACTTTCTAAATCAGCCCGTGCGGTCTGATTTCAGAGGAGCTGTTGGTGACTCTTTTAGTGCACCGTACAAAGGAGAGTCCTTATGAGGAGTGATCTTGAGAATTTCTACCTTAGCTGCTTTCCCCAAGGAAGAAGCCACCCCAAGAGATCGTAGTTATTTGCAAACGGGCGGTTCATGGGCAACGGTTTAATACCGGCTACTTCCTCCACGAAGGTCCCGCTACACAGCAGCACGTATGCAAGGGAAATATGATTAGTTATTTTTAGGAGCAAACAAGCATGGAACACTCATCAGCCGGCCGAAGTGGCCGTGCGGTTAAAGGCGCTGCAGTCTGGAACCGCAAGACCGCTACGGTCGCAGGTTCGAATCCTGCCTCGGGCATGGATGTTTGTAATGTCCTTAGGTTAGTTAGGTTTAACTAGTTCTAAGTTCTAGGGGACTAATAACCTCAGCAGTTGAGTCCCATAGTGCTCAGAGCCATTTGAACCAACACTCATCAATCCGCATGAGGGCGATTTCAAACCGCCGTCTCCACGTCTTACTCGATACAACCAGAACGTAAGGGACCTACTTCTTCGACATCTTGGCCAAATACAGAGCTTCTTTTCCGAAATCGAAATATTTGTAACTTTTGGGAAACGAAAGCAATACCGACGATTATATCAGTATGTAATTAGTTCTGCCAAGTATAAATATAGATTCCTCTGTCTGTACGGTAGCTTCCTTTCACGGTTACTGATTGCGATAGAAACAGTCCATCGGCATGGGAGCAACAAGAAAGGAACGATGAAACGAGAATGTGAATGTACGCTAATAATTTCTTTTTGATCACTACATTTGTGCCTACCTTGATCACTACAACTGCATACCCAAAAGACAATAGGGAAGGAATAAATGGGTTTGTGAATGTTTGAAAAGAAGAACGACATACTCCATATTAATTTACTCTCTAAAAACATTAGTTAATAAAGTGTAGCGGGACAGCCGGCCGCTGTGGCCGAGCGGTTCTAGGCGCTCCAGTCCGGAACCGCGCTGCTGCTACGGTCGCAGGTTCGAATCCTGCCTCGGGCATGGATGTTTCTGATGTCCTTAGGTTAGTTAGGTTTAAATAGTTCTAAGCTCTGGGGGACTGATGACCTAAGATGTTAAGTCCCATAGTGCTCAGAGCCATTTGAACCATTTTGTAGCGGGACAATGTTCAAAACATAACTGAGCACACATTCACTAAACAGAGATAAGGACATCTATGATTGACATGCCATCTTAAGTCGACTTACAATTTTAAAATGTTAGAAATAAGGAAATGAAGTAATACAGAATGCTACGCTTGTAACGTACGTTGTTGTTCCACATTGTTTAACTCTGGTATTTACAGGGTCACAGAGAAAGCATCTTAGGTTCTGGAGGGAAAAGCCGTAATTGTAATTACCTGCACTACAACAGAAACAAGGACAACTTAAGGAAAAATAATGTAAGCTCACAATCGACTTTGAAGCAGATAGTTCCTGTGACTTAGTATGGGCAGAGGATATATTCGACAACCGGAATAAATTTATAACTGGCTCCTTTTACCGACCCCCTGTCTCAGATGAAACAGTTTCTGAACAGTTCAAAGAAAACTTGAGTCTCATCACCCTACTCATACAATTATAGTTGGCGGTTACTTCAATCTACCTTCCACATGTTGACAAAAATACAATTTCATACCCTATTGTAAATAGAAAACAACTTCCGTAATTGTTCTAAATGCTTTTTTTAAATTATTTTTAACAATTAGTTGACAAGGCCATTCAAATTGTAAATGGTTACGAAAACACACTTGATCTCTTAGCCACAAATAATCCTGAGCATCACGACGGATACAGGGATTAGTGAACACGCATTCGTAGCGAGGCTCACTTCCGTAACAAAGAAATTCACCAAAACTAAACGCAAAATATATCTATCTATAAAAGCAGCTAAAAATTCGGGTGACCCCTTTCTAAGAGATAGCCTCCAATCCTTCCAAACTATGTAAATGAAGACCATATGTGGCTTAAGTTCAAAGAAATAGTATCAACTGCACTCGAGATATTCATACCAAATAAATTAATAAGAGACGGAACTGATCCCCCATAGTACACAAAACACGACAGAAAGCTGTTGCAGGAGCACCGCAAAAGGCACGTATAATTTAGACGAATGCAAAATCTCCAAGATTGGTGAAGTTTCACTGAGGCTCGAAATTTGGTGCGGATTTCAATGCGAGATGCATTTAATAGTTTCCACATCGAAACTCGCTCTAGAAATGTGGCGGAAAATCCAGAGAGATACTGGCCCCATGTTAAGTAAACCAGCGGAAAGGCTCAGTAAGTACCTTTATTGCGCGACAGCGACGGTAATTTTACTGATGACAGTGCCACTTAAGTGGAGTTAGTAAATGCATTTTCCGAAATTCCTTGACCAAAGAAGACGAAGTAAATATTCCAGAATTCGAAATGAGAACAGCTGCAAACATAATTTAGAAGTAGATATCCCTGGTGTTGCAAAGCAACTGAAATTACACTGTCAGTGACAGAGGAAATGATCATATATCTTTTCAAAAAGTCTCTAATGTATAAGAAAAGTAGGTCGACTACATTTGTTTCTGATGTTTTTTAGTAACAATTAATTTTCAGTAGTAAGCTCCTTGCTTTTACTGACCTGTTTAAAGATAATCAACAATTTAGTAAGAAATTTTAATTTTTAAAGGACTATATCTAAATGTACTTAAGTAGATTTACATCTAGTATAAATGTTTGCAGCTAAACTTAAATAAAAAATACTTGAGGTGCCAAAATTGTCAACCTTAGGATCAGATCAGTTTTGGGATGTCAATTTTAGGTGCAATTCAAAGGTTCAGTTCCCATTTTCTTTTACAAAAGCGTATTCTATCAGTTTAACAAACCATGATATTTTAGATGATAGTTGCGATTCTGAAACTTCAGAAAATTATTTTAGAACTCACAATTATTTAATAGTATGGCCATAATATTGGAAGGTAGAAAAAAGTTATCTTAACGTGACAATAATAGGGACACTTTTGTGAGGCTTGAAACACTTTTTAATTTTTATATTTAAGGGTGATTTGCATCACACTTTGCACAGGCTTTGGACCTTGAAAATGATAAATGACCATCTACCATTCTGGCGTGTGTAAAATCAGCCTAAACACGCTGAACTAATGTACACTCTATTAACAATTACAACTTAATATTAGCTCCTATAATGCTGCTTCAATGTTTTAATATTTTATCTCAGTAATCTGCGAGGACTCAGTGGCCTTCATAGTTTTTTAATACATTATTTTCAACGTATTTTAGTCCAGTTTCTGAATATGGGCAACGGCTTTCAAGCAAGGCCTAATGTTGCCAGTCTCTTCATAATTCTTTACGATTCTCTCTATCCTGTCGTCCAGCTTCAAGTACTTGTTCTTCCTTTTCTTACCTTCAAGATTCATTTCCAATTTCATGTACATGCAGGTTGTGAGCTCTGCTTCCTTTTTCAAGCACTCCACCAAATAGTTGATTATTGGGTGAGGGGTTCCAATAATACTATTTATTTTGTTGTGACAACCGTCAACAGCATTCGTCGTTCGGTGGCTTTTCCGTAACAGTCCCACATTTCTGTTGCGATATCCTCATTCTCTAGCCAGTTATCCACAAAGTAGTCAAAACATTGAGAGAACCTTCCGTTATCAGGAGCTTCTGCATGAATCTCTGTTATACTGCTAGAGAAGGCCGAAATGCACGCTATAAGCTCACGCAGGATGGCGTGAGGTCTGAAACAGGATACGTAATGAATGCTATAAAGAAAAGTACGTAGCTTCTGGAATACTTAACTTTAATCCATCATTTGTATACATCGTTCTTGATGAGACATGCTTCATACGATAACTATCAATTGCTATGTCGCCTTGCTAGGTCGTAGCCATTGACTTAGCTGAAGGCTATTCTAACTATCTTCTCTGCAAATAAACGAGGCTTCGTCAGTGTTGCATCGGTAGCTAAGTCGTCCGTACAACTGGGGCGAGTGCTAGTAAGTCTCTCGAGACCTGCCGTGTGGTGGCGCTCGGTCTGCTATCACTGACAGTGGCGACACGCGGGTCCGACATGTACTAATGGACCGCGGCCGATTTAAAGCTACCACCTAGCAAGTATGGTGTCTGACGGTGACACCACAATCTCAATCCATCCATTGCTTACGTCCTCCGGTTTTACAACTGCCAGCGCTGCACACATGCTGACGTGAAGTCTCAAATCCTCGTTCTAGCGGCACTCGTCAGTTAGACCGAGAACTCGAATTCTTCTCCATAAACTCTTCTTCATATGGAAATGGAATCCATTTATTTCAGTTGTGGGAAAAACTTGACGAATGGCCAGTATCGCAGCTGCCTCAAAGTCCACCTTTACTTGTTTAGGACACCACTCAGAGACTGCCTGTTTTGTCAGACGAAACGGGAGAACATATGTGTCTTTCTTCTTATTAGGGAGCAGTGCAAATACAGTAAGAAGAATGTTTGTTTCTTTAATATGGCCTCTTAAGTCTACGTGTATCGTGTAGATCTTTGCAAAGTGCTTGCTGCATCTCTTAAATGTTCCATCCATAAAAAAATAGGAACAAGTTTTTGAACTTTCTTTTCCTTTGCTCCCACTAAAAATCATTATTCTCACCGCTAATCTATCGTCTTCCAGAAGTAAACTACTGCAATCTCCCATTTGTAATAGATCTTCATGAAGATCAATTTCATAAGAGTTCTTAGGCTCTTGTTGGTTCCCCCGCTTTTGACTCCATCGACGACACATGGTTCTCTTCATGTATTCTGAATTAGGCATGACTGTAAAAAAGTCATCAACTTTATTATGTAGATTACCCTTTCCATCCGCGTATATCTCCGATAACTGTGTAGTTTCTTCTCGAGACCTTCTCTTCGCCCTTTCCACTTGATTTCTCACTTTCAGAGCCGCATCGTCAGGTGGTCCACAGAGATGTTCTAATACGTTCAACACTTCTCCGTTCCTCGAAAGCAGCTTTCCCTTGCAATGATCCTCTTTTCGGCGTAAGCACATCCATGTAACAACACCTTCTTTAGACTCCCTCTGTTTAAGATACGCGTAACCTTTGTAATGAGCAGGAGGCCTGCCCTTGTACGTTGTAATAACTTCCATACTGATGGTCACGTTAGGAACTTCAAAAGCAAACTGGGCGGGCGGGTGAGGAGGAGGAGGGCGGGGGGGGGGGGGGGGGGGGGGAGAGACAAGGGACCCAACCCTTAGGAGCAGGTAAAATCGTGGCAAATGTCCGGCGTGGCAAATGTCCGGACACCGTCTATTCCATCCCCAAATCCCAGCTCTTGCTCTGTCTCTAATGAGCTTCTAGCGGACAGGACATTAAACTCTTATCTTCCTTCATTCCTTCCTTCCTTGCTTGCTTGCTTACTTCATACGACGGGTGGAAGTTATCAAGTTCGCCGAGAAACACCAAAACATACTCACTGAAAGCATTGCTGGGAGAATGTAAGTTATACTCAGTCGAATGTTTTTTATTTTTTTTATTTTTTTTAATTCTCTATGATGATTAACCGACGTCTACGACACTGTGTCTTACACATATTGGTTGCATACCCCGCTCCGATGATTCTGTTCGCCTTGACATTATCACAGTCCTTAAATAAAGCTGCGAAATTTCAGCGAAGATAAAGCATCTTGCCTTAAGGTTTTAAGTGCTCGCCAAATTGCTGGATACGCTCGATGACATTTCCCTTTGAAGCTTACTACACATGTGCAGGGCCAACTCAGTCCGAGTGTTCGCTGTGGCAAGAACTGCTGACAGCATGGCCCAGATACCCCGGAAGAGCTATCAGCAGCACCTGATTAACTTTTTTCCACTTTGTCTGGTTGCAGTGTGAGCACTGCAACTGGCAGTTGCTCTCTATACTCATACATGGTGACAATATTGTAACTCGACAATGCACACCTACCGTGAAGACATTAACTACATTCCATTTATGACCTCTCCGACACTGGCACATGAATGATTCTTTGAAAGCTAAAGTGGGCAGCCAACTGGAAACGAGACGGAGGGGGGAAAAGCAACTAAACTGTTTACTGTTATTTCAGAAGTGACCGTCAATGGTTAATACTCGTACATTTATCTCATTGTGAGATAAGACGGTTAATGTCTTCATGCAAAAATGTTTGCGGTTGCCTGTGGAACCATGGTTGTACCAGGGCGTGCACCCCTTCGTGCGAAGCAGATTGACGGCCACGAATGCCTGTCTTCAAGGTTCTAAAAATATGGAAATCGCATAGGGAAAGATCGGGACTGTATGAAGGATATGTAAGGGTTTCGCAGAGGAACGTCTACAGAGTAGTAGGAACAACCTTGGTAACATGTGAGCGGGAATTATCATGCAACAGGATGTCGTCTGTCAACATTCCTAGATGGACTGGACTTTTTGGCGTGCTTCAGTTTTTGCTGAGTGTCGATATAAGGCAGTGCGTTAGTTGTGGCGCCATGGTAAACTAAATCACTGAGCAACGGGCCTCTGTAGTAAAAAAAGTAAGAACATAATGACTTTCGTGGAGATGGCGTGCCTGTTTTGATAACGCTGCATAAGTTACGCTGGGAAGTTCTTACACATCCCCATGCAGCCCCGATCTCTCCCTATGCGACTTTCCTATTTTTTGGTGTCCTGAAAAAGGACAGTCGTTGCCGTCGATTTGCTTCGTTTGAAGAGATGCAGGCCTGGGTACAACCTTGATTCCATAGCTAACCACAAACATTTTTCCATGAAGACACTGACCGCCTTGCTTCACAGTGGGATAAATGTACTAACAGCTATGGGAATTACTTTTGATATAATAAGCAGCTTACTTACATTTTCCCGTATGTCTCGTTTTCATTGGACTGCCCCTTATATATCCGTAAAGTCAACTCAATGTGTGGTATAATGGTAAGAACTAAACCGTGATCTCCGTTGTACTTTACTGCAGACGGATGAAGACAGAATGGCGACAAATATATACTCACTGAAAGTGAGCCCATCATCAGAAAGGGCGTTCTGATCCTATCGCTCTGACAAAAAAATCAATAAATTAAAAAAAAAGAGAGTGTAAAAAATACATATTAACGAACAACGTATACTGGAATAGCTGTTGCAATTTTACTTTGGCAGCAAGCGTTTGTACATTCGTGCGCAGTTTCAATCCGCGTGTAGGAATCGCTACGTGATAACGGATGCGAAGAGGACTGGTCCATATACAGGAATAAAAGATCTAGTAGCACTTGTTCATTTTCGCTACAGTGAAACACATCTCCTACTGAAGTGAGAAGATTAGTGTTTAACGTCCCGTCGACATCGATGTCATTAGAAACGAAGCACAAGTTCGGATTAGGGGAAGGAAGTCGGTCGTGCCCCTTCAGATGGACCATCCCGGCATTTGCCTGGAGCGATTTAAGGAAATCACAGAAAACCTAAATCAGGATGGCCGGCCACGGGTTTGAACCGTCGTCCTCCCGAACACGAATCCAGAGTGCTAACCACTGCGCCACCTCGCTCGGTCCCTACTGAAGTGCTCATACTTATGTTTATTAGACTTTATTGTTTGGAATAATAGTCTGTCGTATCCCTGAATGTTGAACATTCCTCCTGAGACACCATGTATAACTGTAAATGAGCCACTGCTTCTGGCCGGGCGGAGCGGCCGCGCGATTAGAGGCGCCATATCATATCATATACACGGATTGCGCGGCCCCTCCCGCCGGAGGTTCGAGTCCTCCCTCGGGCATGGATGTACACTCCTGGAAATGGAAAAAAGAACACATTGACACCGGTGTGTCAGACCCACCATACTTGCTCCGGACACTGCGAGAGGGCTGTACAAGCAATGATCACACGCACGGCACAGCGGACACACCAGGAACCGTGGTGTTGGCCGTCGAATGGCGCTAGCTGCGCAGCATTTGTGGACCGCCGTCGTCAGTGTCAGCCAGTTTGTCGTGGCATACGGAGCTCCATCGCAGTCTTCAACACTGGTAGCATGCCGCGACAGCGTGGACGTGAACCGTATGTGCAGTTGACGGACTTTGAGCGAGGGCGTATAGTGGGCATGCGGGAGGCCGGGTGGACGTACCGCCGAATTGCTCAACACGTGGGGCGTGAGGTCTCCACAGTACATCGATGTTGTCGCCAGTGGTCGGCGGAAGGTGCACGTGCCCGTCGACCTGGGACCGGACCGCAGCGACGCACGGATGCACGCCAAGACCGTAGGATCCTACGCAGTGCCGTAGGGGACCGCACCGCCACTTCCCAGCAAATTAGGGACACTGTTGCTCCTGGGGTATCGGCGAGGACCATTCGCAACCGTCTTCATGAAGCTGGGCTACGGTCCCGCACACCGTTAGGCCGTCTTCCGCTCACGCCCCAACATCGTGCAGCCCGCCTCCAGTGGTGTCGCGACAGGCGTGAATGGAGGGACGAATGGAGACGTGTCGTCTTCAGCCATGAGAGTCGCTTCTGCCTTGGTGCCAATGATGGTCGTATGCGTGTTTGGCGCCGTGCAGGTGAGCGCCACAATCAGGACTGCATACGACCGAGGCACACAGGGCCAACACCCGGCATCATGGTGTGGGAAGCGATCTCCTACACTGGCCGTACACCACTGGTGATCGTCGAGGGGACACTGAATAGTGCACGGTACATCCAAACCGTCATCGAACCCATCGTTCTACCATTCCTAGACCGGCAAGGGAACTTGCTGTTCCAACAGGACAATGCACGTCCGCATGTATCCCGTGCCACCCAACGTGCTCTAGAAGGTGTAAGTCAACTACCCTGGTCAGCAAGATCTCCGGATCTGTCCCCCATTGAGCATGTTTGGGACTGGATGAAGCGTCGTCTCACGCGGTCTGCACGTCAAGCACGAACGCTGGTCCAACTGAGGCGCCAGGTGGAAATGGCATGGCAAGCCGTTCCACAGGACTACATCCAGCTTCTCTACGATCGTCTCCATGGGAGAATAGCAGCCTGCATTGCTGCGAAAGGTGGATATACACTGTAATAGTGCCGACATTGTGCATGCTCTGTTGCCTGTGTCTATGTGCCTGTGGTTCTGTCAGTGTGATCATGTGATGTATCTGACCCCAGGAATGTGTCAATAAAGTTTCCCCTTCCTGGGACAATGAATTCACGGTGTTCTTATTTCAATTTACAGGAGTGTATGTGTTGTTCTTAGCGTTAAGTTAGTTTAAGTACTGTGTAAGTCTAGGGACCGATAACCTCAGTAGTTTGGTCCCTTAGGAGTTCACACACGCAACACACACTGTTTCTGAAGCCAGTTTGTTTCTTTGACTGATTTTATGTCTCTGAGCACTATGGAACTTAACTTTTGAGGTCATCAGTTCCCTAGAACTTAGAACTACTTAAACCTAACTAACCTAAGGACATCACACACATCCATGCCCGAGGCAGGATTCGAACCTGCGACCGTAGCGGTCGCGCGGTTCCAGACTGTAGCGCCTAGAATCGTTCGGCCACATCGGCCGGCGACTGATTTTAATCCAGTATTGTTTCTATGCATTTAGTGGTATTGTAGTTAATATCTTGCACATTATGGAGTGCAGCTACCGAGCGGGGTGGCGCAGTGGTTAGCACACTCGACTCGCATTCGGGAGGACGACGGTTCAATCCCGTCTCCGGCCATCCTGATTTCGGTTTTCCGTGATTTCCCTAAATCGCTTCAGGCAAATGCCGGGATGGTTCATTTGAAAGGGCACGGCCGATTTCCTTCCCCATCCTTCCCTCGCCCGAGCTTGCGCTCCGTCTCTAATGACCTCGTTGTCGACGGGACGTTAAACACTAATCTCCTCCATGGAGTGCAGCTGCCGCTCCGGTCGCAGGTTCGAATCCTGCCTCGGGCATGGATTTGTATGATGTCCTTAGGTTAGTTAGGTTTAATTAGTTCTAAGTTCTAGGCGACTGATGACGTCAGAAGTTAAGTACCATAGTGCTCAGAGCCATTTTTAGTGGCAGCTGATACTGTTTTTCAAAACTTTGAGTTTCCTTTTTTTTTTTTTTGCAATGTGGAAAATTATACTCTTTTTCCGTCGACAGCTGCACATAATTTTGACAGTTCCTTTTGTTTTCCTATTACTACTGAAACATCTACCGGCACCTTTCTTGTCTTCATACCTCAAATGGCTTGATACACGCAGTCTCTGACTACAAACTTAAACGTCCGGGGTTTCTTTTCCTCTCACTTATCACTACTTTTATTTCTGTCAATTATTTGTTAAAGTGAGAAATGCTAAATAGGTCGAGGTTCGGAATTTGCGTTAAACTATAGGTCCGCGTATATCTGGCTGAGGAAGTCCATGCCTAGGTCAGAGAAAGCCAAGGGCATACCACCTCCACTGTGTAGTAAAGCTCTGCGGTGTCAAAACCAGTTTTCGGGTTGAAGACAGCTCCAGTATTTTTTTTAGCAAAATACCAGAACGTCTTAGGATTCTTCCATCAAACTAGGATGACAAATTTGCTTACGAATTCATGTAACGCTTTCTTTACGCCCATTTTTGTTCCGTTCGACTTTCGTTTGTTAATTAGGCTGACTTCGCCTAAATCTATGACGAAACTATCTTTGTTTTCATAACAACTTTACATAATAGCTATTTAACCACGACGGGTTCTTGCCACTCCTCACTACTTTGTTCAGCATACAGCTGTCTAAAGCTCATTGTAAATATTTTCGTCCCCAGAAGTGAATGTATGCAGCAGACTGCGGAGGAAATCTTTATGTCCTGTTATACTAAGCAAAAATATTTTCATACCTTTAACATTCCTTTCATCTGTAGCCACTCATGCTCTAACAGACATCGCTAGGTAGTTCCTGACTGTTCTACATAGTTTTAAGGAAAAACCTTATTAAAATTACTTACAATATATGTTTATACCCAAATGTAAGATTTCGCAGATATCCGCTTCTGAAATTAGCCATCTTTTTGTTCTTGGAACAGTGTGAGCATCATTACCGTCAAAAAGTGACGTTATTTCTAGGCTCTCACTAAAGCTCCTAGTGTAATTAACCTTGTCGATCTTTTCATCTCTTCGAAAACCCAACAATATATCAACGGCCCTACAGAGATGTTCCTCTAACCTAGTAGTAGGTTGTGTTTCAATAATGAACAGCATAGAGACAGAAGTGATAACACTTTCTGCAGGACCCCATCATTTTGCAGGGCAATGTTCAAGCACGTACA
Source organism: Schistocerca serialis cubense (assembly GCF_023864345.2). NCBI lineage: Eukaryota > Metazoa > Arthropoda > Insecta > Orthoptera > Acrididae > Schistocerca > Schistocerca serialis. Next base: position 480,891,008 of record NC_064640.1, read on the forward strand.
GTGCAAGCTGTTAATGATTTGTTTGACTGATGGGGCTGCTAAGTGCTATACCACCTACTGCACTTCCCTGACTTAAGCCCTCGTGAGTTCAACTCGATTTCTAAACTGAAGGAAACACTTCACGGCATTCGCTTCAGAACTGCTACAAATTCGTCGGGCAATAGACCGCGCCGCTCGAACTGTCAAAACAACTGGCGCTGCTAAGAGTATCCTACGACTTCCACATCTCTGCAACGGGTTATACACAATGCTGGTGACAACTTTGAAGGCCAGTGAAACTTTGAAACACGTATCTATTTTGTACGAGCTGTAAATAAATAGTTGCCACTATTAAAGTTCCAACTCGCGTATGTAATTAAGAACGTAAAACTATATTAGAAACATCGAGAATGGGAAACATTATTTACAATAAACGTGACATTCATATGAAGTGATCACAAGGGTTATGATAGAATTAAATCATGAACCTGTGACAAACATCGATTGTGGATCCTCATGGTTACGAATCCTGCCGTCAATCAGTACGGAAGATGACACTTGGGGAAGGAGAAAGCAGAACCACGGTAACTGCTGACTAGTGAACAAGTTTTTCACTGTGTGGGCGGTGTTGTCGCTTACAGACCGAACTGGCAACAGCGTGTGCAAGCGAAAGTACGTCAGTCGACAACGTAAGCTCTTGTTTTCCGGCCGGTGCCGACGACCCCCATCTTAGGGCAGGTGCGAACAGCGCCACAAAGCTGCAGACATCCTACCCCGCTCTATAACTTTAATAGCTACGGATACAGCTCTCCGATATGCGCACACTGCCATGCTACTCAATGCATCTCAAGGAATGACCTAAACTTTAACGGGTCCATGTTTTGTCATAAAGAATTTGTGGTGTCACCGCCAGACACCACACTTCCTAGGTGGTAGCCTTTAAATAAGCTGCGGTCCGTTAGTATACGTCGGACCCGCGTGTCGCCACTGTCAGTGATTGCAGACGGAGCGCCGCCACACGGCAGGTCTAGAGAGACTTCCTAGCACTCGCCCAGTTGTACAGCCGACTTTGCTAGCGATGGTTCACTGACAAATTACGTTCTCATTTGCCGAGACGATAGTTAGCATAGCCTTCAGCTACGTCATTTGCTACGACCTAGCAAGGCGCCATTATCAATTGCTATTTATCTTGTGATGCATGTACCGTCAGACCGATGTTCACCAATTATGGATTAAAGTTAAGTATTCCAGCAGCTACGTACTTTATTTGCTAGTCTCAATTACTTTACCTGTTCCAGACCTCACGCCAGCCTGCGTGAGCTTAAACGCGTGCCTTTCGGCTTCCTCTCATAGTGACTTGGCTGTCTTGCCAAGTCACAACAGAATTTTACTTCAGGATGCATAAGTTGTGACTGTCGCTTGATTTGAATCAGGTGCTGCTTAGAGCAGAGAGATTTACCAATCTCTGAGAAAACTATTATATATTTTTTTTTACATTTGTAGCGCCCAAGAGTTTAAATAAAAGTATTTTTTTATATCTTTCGCAGTTGTTTCACTTTTATTTGTGGAATATTCTGATTTTCCTGAAATAAATTGTACGTCATTAACAGTGGTGGGACAACGTAATTTTGAACGTGTTTCTAGACCAGACTTTTTGGTGCTATTTTTGAAAGTTACAAAGAATTTATGATGCACCTGGAAATTGGAGCTTTAAGATTCAATGATTCGTTTGCGGAAATGGAACGGGAGTTATGTAACATCAAATCTAAAATAGTAAGATTATCGGAAGTGCGGAGTAATAACGAGTGCCAAATAGAATGTTTTATTACAAAGTAACAGCAGGGAGGAAATCAACATGCAGGTTTTATTGTCCAAAATAAATAGAAAATAATGTTACACGAACTGAATGCATCCCAGACAGAACAGAAATGGCAGCAAATCCCACTAAAGACGAAAATGGGGCCTTTTAAAAGCAAAGAACTTTAGAAACTGAAGAATGATTCTTCAGTACGTAACGTTGGCCATGATACCAATTATTACATAGGTCATACAGGAGTAGAAAATCCGCCAACAGATATAAATATTTATCCGTAACACAGTTTCCCAGAAGAAATCAAATTTTTAAAAAATCGATTTGGCAGGAACAAACTGGCACTATAAACAGGACTATATTTAATCACGCATAAAAAAATTTACAGGTTGTGAATGACACCAATTTACTTTTGAATTGCAAATGATCAGATACAGAGTATACACAGATACTCAGTCACACAAAAATAAAATCACTGAGGAAATTATAAATGTATGCTATCGGGATTTATTTATGAATAAGAAGGTGTACGAGATAACATTAAGCAACAATTTCAGCCTCTTAGGTGATCATACATACATAGAAGAATGACCATTTAACAAAGTTACTTAGCTAAAGAGTAAATTATTTAACAGGTATGAAGGTAACTGGAACAGGATAGAGTATGATGAATTAAGTAAATTTAGTTCCTAATGTCTTTGGTTCAAATGGCTCTGAGCACTATGGGACTCAACTGCTGAGGTCATTAGTCCCCTAGAACTTAGAACTAGTTAAACCTAACTAACCTAAGGACATCACAAACATCCATGCCCGAGGCAGGATTCGAACCTGCGACCGTAGCGGTCTTGCGGTTCCAGACTGCAGCGCCTTTAACCGCACGGCCACTTCGGCCGGCGCTAATGTCTTTGGGAGGCTACAAGAAGATACGTTGCTGTATTTTCTTCTGCACTAAATTTTCCATGATTCATCGATAGTTCTACAGAACAGTCACTTGCAGGCAAATATAAAAAACAGAGGCAGCCAGATAATCTCAAAGCTCTTTTGGCTAAAATGATTTTGTCGAAAGACATTGACACTCACGATTCTTCTCTGGACCCTTCAGCCATAAATTTTGGACCTGTTATCAAGATCTGTCAAATCAGTATTGAAGGCATGAGTAAATCAAGGTCTTACAGAAGATTTCATCAAAAATCTACCATCAACATTGCTGCTTTTCAGGAAAACCACATTGAAAATGATGACCAAATGAATCCGAGAGGAAAAATACCTTGCTTTGATTTCCTAGGAACAATGTACCATCGTACTTATGGAGTGGCAACATACGCACGATCGTCAATCAAGAATACACATTATGCTCTGTATCTGATCTCAGTGACATCCGCGAAGTTACAACAAAAATTGGAGAACTAATAGTAATTAATATATACGAAACTCCAGTTATCTCTTGGCCTTCATAGGTCACACCAGCATCAACACCCCGCCACATATCTCTGAGACTTTAAGTCACCACAATCCATGGAAGTATACGGAAAATGTTGAAAATGGTCAAGCTGTTGTAATGCAAAGAATAAAGGAACACCTGTACCAGCAGCTTCGAGACAGGAGTATAATCCCGATTTATGGTTTGTAAAAGACAATGAGAATTAGCTCTCCCTAGTTCCCAGTTCGTATTACACGACTTCCCACACACCCAATCTTGATTGAAATTGGGACAAGTATCTCACTCGTATCATCCTTTCCACAACATACATGGATATTTAGAGAAGCGAAATAGGGTGGGTGCATTTGCTAAAAATCTTGACGAAGTCTTGGTTGGATTCGCCCAAAAGCAAGAAATTGTGAGGCCTGTTTGTAGCTATTGTAAGTGCATCAAAGAAGACAATCCCTAGGGGCTACCGGAAGCAATATATCCCAAGTTGGTATGGAACTAACTGGGAGCACTGTGCTGAATTTCTAAAAGGCGATGATCCGAAAACTGCGGATAACCCACTTCAAAACTTCGATAGAGCGGAGACATACTAGCTATAGAGGAATTATTAAGTCACTAAAGTTTCAAACATCAAGTAAAGAAGCATGGTCATTACTAAGGAAGTTGGGTGAAAACAAAAAGTAAGAACAACACTCATATTAGATAATACGTTTGCGCCACATTTACTGTTCACATCCTCAGTACCAAGCAATAAATCTCATAAGAGGTACATCAGACGCAAACTTACATTGCTCAAAAAGAACACTAATGCGGGTTTCTGATATCTTTCTCTGAATCTGAAATTTCTGTTGCTCTTAAAACCAAAACCTGGATAGGCACCGGGAAATAACGGACTCCATCTCTAATTTCTTCTGCATAGTGGATACCACGCAAAAAAGGGCTGGCGGATTTCTCGGTGACATTATAATATCTGGTTCCATCCCATAAAAAATGAAGCAATCAAAAATCATAGCAATACTCAAGCCCGGCAAGGCATCAGACCAGTCGAAGATCTATCGCTCAGTCGCACAATTTGTAAGATCTTTGAAACAATTTTATACAGTCTGAGTATTCCAGTGATCTCCTATCGAGCAATCTGCATTCCACTAGGACCAGGACGGAACTGCACTGATAAACTATCATTAACAACACTTATTGAAGCAGGATACCAATTGAAGCAGCGAACATCAGTTGCGTTCTTTGATGTAAGTGCAGAGTATGACACGTTTTGGAGGCATGGGCTGCTTCACGAAGTATTACAACTTGTCCCATGCAGACGGACAACAAAACTAGTTGACAACGTGATGGCTAGAAGGACATTTCCAGTATCTACAAGAAAAGACACTAGTTGGACAAAAGTATTGAATTATGGCTTACCACAGGGATCCGTCCTTGCTTCTCCATCTTTTATTTTAGAATACAGTGGTGTCCAAAATTAAAGCACCAAACTGAAATTTTGCAAGGTTGTGTTAATTTTGCCACAAAACAGTATAAACAGCTGATAGTAAAGCAGAAGCAATGTAAAGAATACACAACGTAAACAATTGCAGTATGCAAAACAGTAGAAAAGAAAGTTCTTTGTCTTTTCCAATTTGGCGGCTTTGCATACACGTGCCAACTGGCTGATGTGCTCAATATGGGGTGTGACGACTTCTGGCGGCAATACAGGCCTGACAACGACGGGGCATGCTGTGAATGGTATCATCAACTTCACGTTGAGGCAATAACGCCCATTCTTCCTGGAGAATAGTTCGAGAGTCTTGGAGAGTGGTCGGTGGATGCTGAAGTGATGCAACCAGTCTACCTAGTGCACCCCAGACATGCTGTGTTGGATTCAAATCGGCAGAGCGAGTAGGCCACGCTATGCGTGCAATATCAACCACTCTTGCTCTATTATGTCGACCATTATCGTCCATCAACACGAAGCCTGGATCCGCACCACCTCGCAACAACCGCACATGAGGTCCCAAGATCTCTTCTCGTCACGATACCTGACACCAGTTACACCTTACCGATTCACCCACACAATTTCATGACGAGGTGTTCATGCGGTCAACATAATTCCTGCACACAACATTAGGGATCCTCCTCTATATCGGTCTCTTTACATAATGTTTGGGTCCCGAAATCGTGTTCCATGTTCCCTCCAGATGCGAATGCATCCACAATCACTCTCCAGATCAAATCGGGAGAACATAGACCCACTGTTCGACCGCCCCGGTGGCATGTTGACGACTCCAGTCTAGACGCTCCTCTCTGAGAGGACGCATCAGAGGTACATATACAGGACGTCTCTAACAATAAACGCCACTCTGCCGAAGCCTTATGGACAACGTTTGTCTCGATACAACACGCCCAGTGTATGCTGCGAGGTCAGATGCCAGTTGCCATGCAGTGCTAAGGCGGTACCATCGTGCCCTTACATCCAAATAGCGGCCTTTCCTTTCTGATATCACACGTGGTCGGCACTGCCATGGTCTTTAGGGTACTCTTTCTGTCTCTATAAATTGTTGCCTCATCCGAGAAACACCAGAGCGATTAACATTAAGCCATCTGACCTCATCAGTTTGCGACTGTCCTGCTTGCATTCTTCTTATGGCCCTCTACCGCAGAGAGACTGGTAGGCGTCTTCTTTGTGCCATACTGCACCGTCGGTGACTTAATACACAGCGATAGTGGGTGTAGGACTCCCCGGATAGTGGGTGTAGGACTCGCCGGCAAACACTACCCCTTTTGATAGGTGCTCTGACGTCATTGTGGATGTAATTGTCCGTTGACCGGAATGCTATTTTCCGTGCAGAAGACGATTGTGCTGACATCTGTTGACAGCTTGTATGATTATACAGTGAATTAGACACAAGACGGTGAAATACGGGTTGTTGCTTTAATTTTGGACACCAGTTTATATCTAATATTCCTCCAACAAAGTCTAGAAAGTTTGGCTGTGCGGAGGACTGGGCAATAGTTACCCAACGCAAAATCTTTGCAACAACTGAAGACATCTTAAATTCTGATCTAGACATCTTACGCCAATATTTCCGTAAATGAAAGTTACAACCAAACTTAGAGAAATCAGCAGCTACATATTTTCATCTGCCCAATAAATTGGCACGCAGAGCCTTTGATGTCTATTTTGAGGGTGACAACCTTCATAACAGGCCTTCAAAATATCTTGGGATCATGTCAGATAGGACGCTTTCTTTTGAAAAGCACTTAACACAATCATCTGCTAAGCTCAAAAGCAGAATCAACACTCTCCATAAATTCTGTGGCGCTGGTTGGGAATCGTCAGCACTCTTCACATATCGACACACTGATCGGTATACTCAATAGCAAAGTACTATGAGCGTCTCTGACTTAATAACCACACGTAAAAAAATTAAGACATAGAATTTAACGAAGCCATGCGCACTGTCAGTAGCTCAACACGATCTACTCCCAAGAACTCTTTAGCCATATTCGACCGCCTGATATCTGAGAGAAGAGCGCGATACTACGTGAAGACTGCCGATAACCTCGACCTTCCAAAATTGAACGAAATATTCCCGCCCGCATCTCGTGGTCGTGCGGTAGCGTTCTCGCTTCCCACGCCCGGGTTCCCGGGTTCGATTCCCGGCGGGGTCAGGGATTTTCTGTGTCTCGTGACGGCTGGGTGTTGTGTGCTGTCCTTAGTTTAGTTAGGTTTAAGTAGTTCTAAGTTCTAGGGGACTGATGACCATAGATGTTAAGTCCCATAGTGCTCAGAGCCATTTGAACCATTTTTGAAGTATTCCCTGCGGAGCGAAAATGATTAAGATCGAGACATCTCACGCTTATCACACTCATGGCTCTTAAGGAAACTGAGTTCAATGCCACCGATGAATGGAAACGCTGCTGGCAATAAAACTATCCTCCGCAATGCCTGAAACTGCTCTGCATCCAGAAGAAAACCCCTGGATATGTCCAGCCTCGGGAAATCTGGACTACCCTGAACCACATCCGAACGCATCATGTAAGATGTGCAGACACTCTGCAAGTGGGCTAAATGTTTGTCACCGTATTTTGACTGTGGTACGGAACTACAGACAGTTGCTCATGTTGTATCATCGTACCCCGCGCCTGTCTATAAGGGTCCTTTCGAAGATTTCCTGGCAGTGACAAGTGGGGTGATAAAATATATGGAAGATCTTCGTACTGGTATATAGCTGTTGTCATTTGTGTTATTTTGTGCTGGAGACCTGTTTTATTGATGTTGACATGCAGTAATTTAGTAATCTTGGATATGTGTTGCCGCATAATAATAAATCATACGAGTATTTCATCAGTTAATATGGCAGATGGCGCAGTAAAAAGAAGATGACGTTTTACACATATTCCAACAGTTTGTACACGTTTGGGTAGTTTCAGAGATGGATCAGGAAAACAAATAGCTAGCAATGTATATGTTATTCTGGAAGAAATGTCAGTTTAAATGTATAAGGCCATTTCGACTAAGAAAAAAGAAAGGGCGCCGAAAGAGTGTGGTTTGAAGCGAATAGCTGAAGCTGGAGGAAAAGTTACACGCACTCCGAAATGCGCAACATAATTCATTAAAATTGTAACCAAAAGCGCAGGAAAATTTTAATCAAGCAAAGGAACCTTCTGGTGGATATAGCATAATATAGTATTTGCAGATCGTGAACGAAATTATAGAACGGAGCTGGAAATTCCACGAAGTATGATCAGAAAGGGCTTACGCACAAATATCACATACATGTAACGATTTTCTTCCACAAATTTTACATAACGGGGTAACGGCATTCCTATTCCCTCTGTAAAGAGAAATCCTCCGCACGCTGGTCGTCACGGTCATTGCAGATCCTCATTTCAGGTGGAACTTCGTTCTCCCAACCATTTCTTCACCTCCGGAGAAAGGTGGGAGGCACTTGATGCCAGATCTGTACTGTAGAGACAGTAATTCACCAGCTCCTGTTTCAGATTTTGTAATGTTGCTTGATGCAGTGCAACACCTAATCCCAGTATGCCTCTAAGTTGGTTTTGACCGTTCTATGAAACCTTCGCGATTTCTCACAATATGTAGCTGCCTCGACTGTTGTCCCCAGCCCCGAAAGTCCTGTGCTTCCCCAGAACAGCAACTGCAGTTATCTGCTACCACATGGTCCCAACAAAAGACGAAAAATTTTACTGTGGGGAGAGAGAAGCTAGTGAACGTTATGACACTTACCTCGATTGTTATGCTGATTATGTCGAAAATTACTATATAGTTTGCGAATATAAAGCCTTTCGGGTATGTTCTAATTTTCGGTGCTATCGGATTTTCTTAAGTACTCTTGGTCAATTGCTTGATTTTAATTACTCACTTCAGAAAGGGCCTCCGAAATATGCGACTTCAAATTTTAGAAATACAGGGCACTTCAAAAATCGTCCAACACGATCGCCGAACACTATCAAGTTCAGATTTCTTACGATAGCACAATGTGAAGAATCTAGAAAGGAGGATTGATAATTGCTTCACTTGGTGGCAGTTGAAAAAAAAAAGTTGTATTTTAAAGCGAGCTCCTGTGAAATTCTTCTAGCAAGGCAAGTTCTGAGAATCCCTGTACAACAATTAACATAATATATAACACTGTCTTCATGAAACCGCCCCTCCATCCACGTAAATGCACTACTCTGTTTCACTGAACGAAATACGTGTGTAAACTGAGTTGAGTCCTCAGTGTGGGCTGTTTCAGTGGCATCATTCTGCAGCTGCATATAGCTGTAGTTGTTCCTCATTTTATGAAATAGAAAGCTACAGTAATAGTGCAACGAGCGGTTTAAGTACTGTAATTCCTTTAATGCACATAGAATTATATTTATCACACCGAAAATCTGAATGTAAACGCTCCGTATTTGAGATCCTGTGTATACTTCTTCAAATTCGCCTATATGAATTTGTTTTTTTGAAGGTAGAGTGAAAGATTTGTTTCTTTTGGTAGGGCCTATCACTGAAACTTATTGAGTTTGGAATCTATCGAGGTTAGAACTACATCTGCACAAACAATCTCAAACAAAACATTAGCCGCCAGTGCAGCTGTGGTATGTTACATTCTTCCTATAACGTTGGCATAATTTCTGTAAATACCAACGCTGGGAAGTATGGTGCCTTCTAAAAACTAGACGACAGTAGGTCTCACAATATTCTCTTAAAGATTTCTATGGTTAATATCGTCATATTTCCACTCTTTAATAAAATTACATGACAATTACATTAACATGAATTTTTAATAAAAACAAATGAAACTGATGCAATATGTAACAAAAGTACAAGTAGGAGACAAGGTACTGGCAGAAGTGCAGCTGTGAGGACGGGTCGTGAATCGTGCTTGGGTAGCTCAGATGGTAGAGCACTTGCCTGCGAAAGGCAAAGGTCCCGAGTTTGAGTCTCGGTCCAGCACACAGTTTTAATCTGCCAGGAAGTTTCAGTACAAGTATACTTTTAAAGGTTTTATGTACACTTTACTAGCATCTGCTAGTCATATGATGTAATTCGTGAAGAGACCACGTTCGGTAGTAATATGCTGCAACTAATTTATAGATGCCAATAAGCATCGAAAGCGTCCCTGGACTAATACCTGTCTTACTCCTGTGATACAACAATAGTGTTTACTAAAACTATATGACAGCTGTACGGGAACGGACAGGTCACAGAAGAACAGAAATCTTCGACAGTGATAACAGAGATTACAAAGTCCTTTCGGTGAGTGTCCTCAAGTTTGCGATTGATAGCTGAGTGGTGACGAACCCATGAAGAAAAAGGTTTTGTTGAAGGTTACTACTTCCTTGAGTTATGTCAAGTGGTAGGTCAAACAACATTCGAGATCGTCTTCACGCGATTCGTCTAGTGCAGGCAGGGGTTCAAAATGGTTCAAATGGCTCTGAGCACTATGGGACTTAACATCTGAGGTCATCAGTCCCCTAGAACTTAGAACTACTTAAACCTAACTAACCTAAGGACAACACACGCATTCATGCCCGAGGCAGGATTCGAACCTGCGACCGCAGCGGTCGCGCGGTTCCAGACTGAAGTGCCTAGAAGCTCTCGGCCACCAGCGGCCGGCCCAGGCAAGGGTGCTCAACCTTTTTTTAGATTTGAGATCTAGTACATGCAATTTAATCCATTTAGAGAACTACTGACTTAAAAATGCATAAAACGTTTAAGTAAAAAACAATAATTCGCCAGAGTCAATCTCACACAATCTGAAAGATAAGGATTAATCAGTTTATTTTGACACTTACATTTCACTATGTTCATCGTTGAAAACGCTGCCCTACATGAAAAAGTTGATCCAGAAAAAGATAAAACATGCGATGCCACTTTTACAATGTTACGGTAGGTTTCTACACTCATTAATTTCCGGGAGTTTATCTACATTGTTTTGTGACTTTAAGGAGATGTCTTTTGTACTCATACTACTTCCTCTTCAAGTTCAAGCTCACAACGAGAGAAGAGAATACTCATTCTAATTGAAACACCTTCCACATTCACTTTGTTCAAAGGTTGAGCTATGAGAATCAGAACAGGTTCCAATCCCTTCAAATCTGAAAATCGGTTTTCAAACTCTGTCTTCAGTGCTGTCAGGTTGGCCATACACTTCTTTGCAGCTTCTTGATCCAACGATATTTGCTGATCCGACAGTTCTGACTATTTGAGGAAAGTTTTTCACATGTAATTTCTGCATGTGCTATCCAAAGGTCCATTTTTTAATGAAACACTTCATGGCAGGCATAAAAGTTATGACAGTTTCGTGTTTTCCTTGAACTTCCTTGTTTAACTCATTTAGTTTAAGTGTCACATCAGTTACAAATGCCACGTGCAACAACCAGCTGAAATCGTGCAGTTGTGAGTAATCTTATTATCTTATGAATATGAACAGCACTCCCAGTTTCGATAACACAAAGTATTTTAGTGATCATTACCTCCGTCTTTCACATTGTTGTTTTGTGGAAGCGGGAAAAAAGAGGTTTATGTTGCCTACTCTGGAGGCGGAGCTCGTTCCCCGTGCTCCCCGCTCGGCGTGACACCCGCTCATAACGCCGTGAAGTTAAAAATTCGCCAGCATTAAGATCATCATGCTGGAGGGAAGACTGGTTGGTTGGCATAAGCGTTACAGGCGGTGAGATGCAGGTGGAGACGAGAGGCGGTGACATGTCAACAAAACGGTGTTTTACAAAAACAGTTCTTTTAAACAGATTTCGGACACAGGTTTTGAAAGATCTGCTCATAAAGCCATGTCGATCGACATGTCGATCGCGATCGACAGATTGAGCACCCCTGGCCTACAGTAACGTTCTAAAATGCATGCTTCACCATTGGTTGCTGTTTGCGTACATTTGTCACCGTACTGCTCTGCTTGAAAGACTTGAAAATTTATCGGCTTCTACATGCCATTTGTTAGAAGAGCAGGCCAACTTCTACTATTATTCTATTGTAATTTTATGCTTATTTTGATGTACAATATATTAAGTCTTATGTGTATTTCGCTCTTCAATGTGTCCTAACTTATATGTATGACGATGATGGCGGCGTAAGCCCTGCTCAGATGCGAAAATAAGAATACTTGCTGGTTGCCTGAAACCAACGCGTTTGAAAACACGTATTATCTACTAAGCATTGCTCCTCCAACTATTTACCGTAATATAGTCACATACGCTCAAATACGAAGTGGTCAACGAAATGAAATATTCTGTCTGCATAGGTAAAAACCATGACAGGTATATTGCAATGAACTTACTACTTCCTGCTGTGAATAAGGCATATCCACAGAAACAGTATAACCTGTAGGAACTTTTGGTAGGGAGAAGTAATTTAAATTGATTTGCCGCGCGAGGTAGCTGCGCAGTCTTGAGGCGACCTGTCATGTCCGTGCGGCTGCCCCCGTCGGAGGTTCGAATCCTTCCTCGGGCATGGGTGTGTGTTTTGTCCATAGCGTAAATTAGTTTAAGTGAGATTAAGAAGTGTGTTGGCTTAGGGATCGATGAGGTAAGTAGTTTGGTCCCATAAGACCTTACCACAAAATTTTCCAAATTAATTGATTTAGGACTAATTCCCTGGACGCACTAAGGCGTGGACAAAAGAAAAGAGTATCTAAGTTGCAATACTCCCAACAATCGTCTTACTGTGTCTGTGAGGGCGAAGACCATGGAACTGTTCCACAGAGTCTCGCAGTTAATAAGAACATTTCAGTTTGGAGAGAAGACAATTCTCACAGTGTGTCTATCACGTCTGAAAGTTAAACACGAATCTGTGTGAGGACGTTATGCTGTGAACAAAAAAGCGATCTCGTGGGTTGGGTACGTCAGCTAAGCGTGAGATTACCAGAAATTCGAGAAGAAATGTTAATCCCATGGCGGGCAAGCCTATACTGCATATGGTGTCTTAGCTGTCATGCTTGAAGACGGTACCATGCCTGCCCTCTTTTCAGTAATTAAACTTTTGTCGTTTCTGGACATCCCAGATAGTTTTCCTTGGAAATTTTTAATCATCAGTGCGCGTGAATTCAGTAACTTAAACCACGGGATCTACGCGACATGAAGCATTAACACTGGCCACTAATGATGCGATTTAGTAACGGCGGTAGGACGAATACTTTCTTACGTTAAAACAACTATTAGGACCATAGACACTCGCAGGTGTTTGAGACAGTTTAAGGCCGGTTGGAGTGGCCGTGCGGTTCTAGGCGCTACAGTCTGGAACCGCGCGACCGCAACGGTCGCAGGTTCGAATCCTGTCTCGGGCATGGATGTGTGTGACGTCCTTACGTTAGTTAGGTTTAATTAGTTCTAAGTTCTAGGCGACTGATTACCTCAGAAGTTAAGTCGCATAGTGCTCAGAGCCATTTGAACCATTTTTGAACAGTTTAGGGTAAACGCATCTGCGCCACGAATGCTTCGCGCTATTCACTGATTCATACACTGGTGTGACGAAAGTCATGGGTTAGCGATATGCCCTTATACAAATGGCGATAACATCGCGAACACGAGGTGTAACTGGGCAGTGCTTTGGCGGAGCTGTCATCTATACTCAGGTGATTTATGTGAAAAGGTTTCCGACGTAATTATGGCCGCACGACGGAAATTAACTGACTCCGAACGCGAAATGGTAGTTGGAGGTACAGGCATCGGACACTCCATATCGTAAATGCCTTGGAAATTCAATATTCCGAAATCCCCAGTGTCACGAGTATACCGGATTTTAGGCGTTACCCCACACCACGGATAACGCCGTGACCGAAGGCCCTCACTTAACAACAGAGAAAACTGGCGTTTGCGTAGAGTTGTCAGTGCTAACAGACAAGCAGCACTGCCTGAAATAACCGCAGAAATCAATATGGGACGTACGACGAACGTACCCGTTAGCACAGTGTGGCGAAATCTGGCTTTAATGGGCTATGACTGCAGACGACCGAAGCGAGTGTCTTTGCTAACAGTACGATGTCGCCCGCAGCGCCTTTCTTGGGCTCGTGTCCATATCGGTTGGGCCGTAGACGACCGGCCGTGCCCTAGTCAGATGAGTCCCGATAAGTTGGTACGAGCTGATGGCAGGGTTCGAGTGTGGCGCAGACTCCACGAAGCCATGGACCCAGGTTGCCAACAAGGCACTGCGCAAGCTGGTGGTGGCTCCATAATGGTGTTGACTGTATTTACATGAAATTGACTGGGGTCTGGTTATGTTAGGCTACTTGGAGACCATTTGCGGCCATTTATGGACTTAACGTTCCCTAACAACGATGGAATTTTTAGGATGACGATGCGCCATGTCACCGGACCACAATTGTTGGCGAATAGTTTGAAGAACATTCTGGTCAATTCGAGCAAATGGCTTGGCCACCAAGATCGTCCGACGTAAATCCCATCGAACATTTATGGGACATAATCGAGAGGTCAGCTCGTGCACAAAATCCTGCACCGGCAACACCTTCGCAATTATGTACGGCTTTTGAGGCAGCATCGCTCAGCTTTTCTGCAAGGGACTTCCAACGACTTGCTGAGTCCATGCCACGTCGAGTTGCTGCACTACGCCGGACAAATTGAGGTCCGACATGATATCAGGAGATACCCCATGACTTATCACCTCAATTTATGTATAGCCACGGAAAAATACATCGCGAACTTAACAGCAGTGCAATGAATAACGGCTGCATACGTCATTATCCTTAATCGTTTTCTCATCTCTCAGCTCGACATACTGGTTTTCAATGCCACTGTTCTTTTGAGTTATATGCTTCCCCACGCACATATCACGTGGAGGTAGGACCTAGGAGAGAGGCAACGTCGCACAGTCTCCGTTCGACCAACTAGGAATGTTCCCCATCATTTTAATATATTGTACATCAATATAAGCATAAAATTACTACAGAATAATAGTAGAAGCTGGCCTGCTCTTCTAACAAAAGGCATGAAGAAGGCGCTAAATTGTCAAGTCTTTCAAGCAGAGCAGTACAGTGAAAAATGTCCGCGAACAGCAACCAATGGTGAAGCTTGCATTTTAGAACGTTACTGTAGACCAGGGGTGCTCAACTCGTCGATCGCGATCGACCTGTCGATCGCGATCGACCTGTCGATCGACATGGCTTTATGAGTAGATCTTTCAAAACCTGTGTCCGAAATCTGTTTAAAAGAACTGTTTTTGTAAGACAGCGTTGTTGACAAGGAATGTTTCGCAAGGAATTTGTAGGCGGTACAGTAAATCTGACAACACTGTCACCGCCTCTCGTCTCCACCTGCATCTCACCGCCTGTAACGCTTATGCCAACCAACCAGTCTTCCCTCCAGCATGATGATCTTAATACTGGCGAATTTTTAACTAGACGGCGCGTTATGAGCGAGTGTTACGCCGAGCGGGGAGCACAAACCTCTGTTTTCCGGCTTCCACAAAACAACAATGTGAAAGACGGAGGTAATGATCACTAAAATACTTTGTGTTATCGAAACTGGGGGTGCTGTTCGTATTCACAAGATGATAAGATTACTCACAACTGCACGATTTCAGCTGGTCGTTGCACGTGGCACTTGTAACTGATGTGACCCTTAAACTAAATGAGTTAAACAAGGAAATTCAAGGAAAAAACGAAACACTCATAACTTTTATGCCTGCTATGAAGTGTTTCATGAAAAAATGGACCTTTGGCTAGCACATGCAGAAATTACACGTGAAAAGTTTCCTCAAATACAGTCAGAACAGTGAAATAAACCTCCTTAATGCTGTTTTAAATCTAAGCGACTACACACACCATTTACCTCATCTGACTTTTTGTGCCAAATGAGTAACTGATGAGCTCTACCCATTCAAGGCATGTATTCTTTCTTGAGCTTTCTAATTTTCTACCTACCACATTTGCTTTGTAAGTTCACTTAAATTATATTCTTTTCCAACAATAGTGTTTTAATACAGTAATTTAAACATAATTGTGGAACGCCTGCTCTCACAACACTCGTAGTAAAGCGTAAATTCGAGTTATGTATGCGTACATGCATACTGTGGTAACCCTAATATACAAGTGGAAGAAACCAATGGCGAAGCAATTTTTCCAACTGAATGAAGTCTCATTTACACGTTTTTACAGGATGTACGCTGCATATGAGGACAATCATTGTCTTATGTCGATGACTATACTGTCTTGTTTAACAATTTCATTATCTTTAACAGGGTCACCCGAACTCCAGACAACACACGTTATTCGATATATTTTCTGAGCATTTTGTTATAAGGAAACCGTAGTCATTGTTGATTCGTTTTATTTCTTTTGACTTATTACCTGTATTCATCTTTGCACTTGTACTGGACTGAAAATATCAGCTCAACTGTGCAAGTTCGACAGTATGCGCTGTGTATATTGTTTGGAAACATTTTCTATCTATTCACGGTACTTGGCCGCAGACAACAGTACTACCCGCTTTACTCTATGACACCAATCTTGCATTCAGCACTGCTCGGTTCTGTATCGGGTTTGTTTATCTGGCAATAGTAGTTTTATATTAAGACTGATATACAGCAGAATGGATAGATTTACTGATGAATAGCTGCCTGGTACGCACCTCGTGTATGAGTTCACTAAATGCAGTGAAGGAGCGGGACGACGACACCATACCGAGCTGTTCACCCAGCGACGGCAAACATCACATTACTTTGCATCAGCGGGTTGTTGCTTTACTCATTGTTTCCAATGGGTCGTTTTCGTGTTTGAATATTACAGTCTTCTTCACAGTTGTCAAGACATTTACACAGAAACAAAGGTAAATGGCGTAACAAACCGACTGAGTCAGAATTACACTACCACCATCGGAGACAACGGGTCCCTTATGCGACACAACTTCCGAAATTTTGACGACAGAGTTTGGGTTAACCTCGTATAGTATCTTCCAGCAACGACTTAGTCCTACAAGCAGGCAGTATCCCTTCAGAGATTACACCAAACTACCGAAAAACCTGTCTTGATGGCAGGGCGCGAAATTGAACACCGGTCTCCCCAAACAAAAGGCCAGTCTTACCAACACACCACCTAGCTGGGAGCAATCGGTTGCAGATACACCTGATATCATTTTGGAAGATACTATTCCACACTATGAGTATTTACACTGTTGCGGCAAAAAAAATGTGAGCAAAAATACAGTCAATAATACAGAACAGCCCACCCGCCGTCCTTAATGGTCTACACATGTGCTATGAGGGACAGGTCTGATAATAATGCTCACCAGGAAGTTGAACATCTTCGAGAGCGTTTCTAGTAACGGGAGAAGTGTGTGGTGACCAGATGCAACAGCCTACCTCTTGACGCTGTGCAGGCAGCAAAAGAAGAGACTGTGTTAGGTTCGGAGTCTATGTCGCGGCGTCTAGTGCTTCCTCAACAGACACCAGAGGTCAAGTTAGAATATGGCTCCCTACAACACGATCAGAACTGGTCATTTGCGTCGTTGCCTACCACAATCCAACAGCTGCCGCCCTTGCCGACGCACTTGCACTAAGTGGCGATCACTGACGACTAGGCATGGTCTGCAGTTCTTAGCCTTCGGCCCTGCATCCCTCCAGTTTCGTCTTTTACTACACCACTGGAACCTGCCTGTACCGCAACGAGGTGCAAAAGAAACCGTGGCAAGGGGAGCACATGCTCGCAGCACAGGCTCCAGCAAATGGTCCCAGGTGGCCGTAGCAGCCACTTGCGTCAAACTTTATTCCTTGTCGTATTACGGTCGTCGCGCCATGTGCAATGGTTGCTCGTCTGAGGCGGCTGGTGCGGTATCTGTGTGTCGCTGCTGTCCGAGGCAAAGACAACGAGAATGTGCACGTCCTTTGATCACTATCGACACTGCTACTCTCTGACACTTATCGTCGAATGTTTTGGAAATTTCTTTGGGGGGGGGGGGGGGGGGTGGCTGCCATGCCTTTCGCTGACTCACAATAAAAATATTTAACATTCACATAACTACACGAATTGTGTTCGTCTATGATGTAGTGGCAAGCCTGCAACGTGTAGTATTGCAATCCGATGCTCGAAACATCAGAGAACTCCTTCAGAAAGCCATACATAGTTATTTTCTCAGTACTTACACACGCAGCATTTAATTCAGATTCCCGTGCGGTTCTAGGCGCTTCAGTCTGGAACCGCGTGACCGCTACGGTCGCAGGTTCGAATCCTGCCTCGGGCATGGATGTGTGTGATGTCCTTAGGTTGGTTAGGTTTCAGTAGTTCTAAGTTCTAGGGGACTGATGACCACAGATGTTAAGTCCCATAGTGCTCAGAGCCAATTCAGATTCCGTCCACAAAAAGATTGTTTGAATCATTGTATTTAACGACAGCTTTCAGTAAGTTGTCAAAATTTGATATTTTATGTGGAACCTGTCTGGTGTTTAGTTTCCAATTGCACATATGTATACAGGGTGGTCAGAAACAGGCTGAAAAGCTTGTAAGGGAGTTGCAGGGTAGGTTGTGCTGAGAAATAACTGTTATAAATTCGATACGTAGCGCCGTTCTCTAGTTAATTAGCATAGCCAACCAATTGGCTGCGCGCAAATTCAGGAACCTCACCAGTGAAGGTGATGCTAAACGTGTTATTCATTTGGTTTCATAAAACCAAAAGAGAGAGCGATATACAAAAACTGAACATGGGACGGTAGCTAGGATTGAACTCGAGGCAGATCCTGAGCAGTTTCGTGCGCTATCATCTACCCTACGAGAACAACTTACACCCACTGTATCTGGCGGGCTACTCGAATTTGCGCGCGCAACGGCCTGGCTGGCCAATTCAAGTGCTAATTAACTCTGAAACAGCGCAAAGTATCGAATTGTCTCCCAAACAATTCTTTCTCAGCACTACCTATCCTACAACACCGTTAGAAGCCAATTATTTTCTTGTAGAATGGGTCCATAGCTTCTACAATTTTTTTAAAACACTTCGTTTCGCCTTCAAGCCCTTAGAATTTCATTTTCCAAAATAAAATTCTAATAGCTGAAAGCAATATGAACTCCTTTAAAAAAACTTCAGAAGCTTTTCAGAGTATTTCTCACCACCCCGTATAACTGATCCCTAAGGATAATGTAGGCTGAAGTAACGGTATTCCCATGAACCTTGTCACGCCACATTTTGTAATAGATAACCTTTAACCGATCTCTTTGGATTCTTGTCATAATAATGAAACTTAACAGAAATAAATTTTATTTTTAATTTGCAAGCAACAGCGGGTGTACCAGCGAAGACGCGCTGTTTTAACGTGTTAATGCGCGTGCGGCTTCACAGCTATTAGCTATGATATATGTATGTGGCAATCAGCGTCACTATTAGTGCCGATCTGTAGATGTGTCTCCAGTACTCGCCGCACAGAGGCCACATATTAGAAGCTGAAGCGTTTTCTCTCTTCGATTTTTGTCACAGCCGCACATCGAGCAAAAACCCGCTACGATAACAACACAGCCTTGGCATCTGCTCAGGGCTTCCAACAAACGTCAATGGATTTATGACGAACCATCTCTCACCAGCTTGAACTCTTACAAGCAAGTTCCAGAAAACCAGCTATTTCAAGTCCAGCAACAAGTACACTGATCAGCCAGAGTGTCATGACCACCTACCTAATAGCTGGTACGTCCACCTTTGACACGGATAACAGCGGCGACGCGTCGTGGCATGGAAGCAATGAGGTCTTGGTAGGTCGCTGGAGGAAGTTGGTACCACATCTGCTCACACAAGTCACCCAATTCCCGTAAATTCCGGGGAGGGGGCGATGAGCTCTGACACCACGTTCAATTACATCTCATGCGAGTGCGACAGGGTTCAGATGGGCCAGCAAAGCAACTGAAGCTCTCCACTGTGTACCTCGACTCACTCCTTCACACTCCTGACCTTGTGACATGGCGCATTATCTTGCTAAAAATACCATTGCCGTGGGGAAACATGATCGTCATGAAGGGGTGTACGTGGTTTGCAACCAGTGCACGATACTCCCTGGCCGTTATGGTACCTTGGGCGAGCTCCACTGGAACCATGGAGGCCCAGATTCATGTTTCCCAGAGCATAACGGAGCCGCCGCCAGCTTGTCTCCGACCCGCAGTACGTCAAGGAGCTGTTCCCCTGGAAGACGACGGATTCGCGCTCTCCTATCGGCATGATGAAGGTATCGGGATTTATCAGACCATGCAACGCCCTGCCAGCCACTGCGCCAACTTCCAGTGCCGCTGGTCAGGTGCTCATTCCAGTCGTAGTTGCCGATGTCGTGGTGTCAACATTATGGGTCGTCGGCTGCGGAGGCCCAGCGTTAGGGGTGTTCGGTGCACCATGTGTTCAGACACAGTTGTACTCTGCCCAGCATTAAAGTCTGATGTTAGTTCACCACAGTCTACCGCCTGTCCTGTTTTACCAGTCTGTCCAACCTACGATGTCCAACATCTGCAACGAGGGATGGCCGCCCAACCCTACGATGTCTGGACGTGGTTTTACCTTGGTTTCACCACATGGTGAAGACACTCGCCACAGCACGCCTCGAACACCCGACAAGTCGTGCAGTTTCCGAAATGCTCGTGCTGAGCCTCCGGGCCATCACAATCTGCCCTCTGTCAAACTCAAATAGATCACGCGCCTCCCCATTCTACACACGGAAAGACGCTCACTGATACTACATGCACCGTGCGTGTGTCTGACCAGCAGTAATTCCTCGCCAGGTGATGCTGCTATCACCTGGACGGGTTTATATCGATAGTAGGTTAGTGGTCATGATGTTCTGGCTGATCAGTGTAATTCTTTCGTGGCCACAAAATTTCAACTTCCCAAAACAACGACACGTATATGAGAATGGAGGCACTACGCATTGTGTTTTACTATGACAAAATATTGAAAGAGCAATGAAAAAAAGTTGGGTGATTCGGCATTCAAAATATTTGAGTCACTATGCACTTCATGAAATTTACTTAAGCTACTGTAAATGGACACACGATCAAATGCATCTCCTGTGTGTTCATTTTCTTTGCTTCGGGATAAAAATCTACTTTGATCTAATACTGAACAGAAACATTTTAATGACCGACTGAATACAGCCAAACAGACTCAAGATGAACATATTACACATTTCAAGTGATTCAGCATTGGGCCGGCAGCGGTGGCCGAGCGGTTCTAGGCGCTTCAGTCCGGAACCACGCGGCTGTTGAGGTCGCAGATTCGAATCCTGCCTCGGGCATCGATGTGTATGATGTCCTTAGGTTAGTTAGGTTTTTAAGTAGTCCTAAGTCTAGGGGATTGATGACCTCAGATGTTAAGTCCCATAGAGCCATTTGAACCATTTTGTTCAGCATTGTGGCGTAAAAGCTTAAGTTTTTCTATAGTAACAATAGCCTTCCTTACGCATACTACGTCGTCAATGAATGATCATCTTGTGGACTTGCAAACACAGCAATGTGGCCATGCGACAAGAAAGAAAGGAGGCTGGTCTACTACTTCGTCGACGTCGAGCTCTTTATAAACAGAGCACTAGCTCAGATGGGGAATAAAGCGGCCGTTTTCTGTTCATGGAACCACTCCCGTATACTTTTTAAGTGATTTGGAGAAACCACGTAAATTTACATCAGCATGGCTGCACCAGGATTCGAACCCCGCTTTTATCGAAGGCCAGTCTTACTTCTTACCCGACGCTGGTCCTCGCTCAGTCGTATGCTACGATTGGTCACGCACCCAGTGAGTCAACAGAGAAAGGATTATCAGATTAGACAAATGGAGCCTCCATCTCTCGAAATGCTGAACATTTAGGATGGTCGAGAGCTGCCGCAGTGGAGCGTATGGATGTTAGTACGAATGGTGTGAAATCTACCTTCGGCAAAGCTCTAGGGGCAGATATACGCTTGGTTGTCAATGTGACAGTAGACTGGGCGCTGCCAAAACGCTACCTATTCTATGTAACACTCAACATTCGTCATCTGTAAGTAGCCGTCAAATGAAAAGAGACAGGTGAAAACAAGCAACTGAACTCGCTTTTATATTAAAAGTAATCTCCATAAGTGTTAATACATTTATCCCACTGTGAGACAAGACGGTTACCTACGAAATCACTTTGTACCCATGCGTGCACCTCTTCGAAGCAAATCGACGGCCACCAATGATTTCTTGCAGGGCTCCAAAAAATATAGAAAACAAGTGAGGAGAGATGAGGACTGTATAGAGGATGTGGAAGGGCTTCGCAGCCAGACTTCAACCGCGTAGTCGAGACTACCTTGGCAACACGTGGGCAGGCTTTATCTTGCAACAAAATAATGCCGTCCGTCAACATTTCTGGGCATTTGGACTTGATGGCGCTCTTCAATTTTTGCTAAGTGTCCATATACCGCTGTGCGTGATTTGTGGCGTCGTGGTCCACAAAAATCAATAAGCAGCGGACCTTTGTAGTCAAAGAATAAGTTCATCGTGACTTTCGCGGAGTTGACGTGCCTGTTTCAGCTACACTGTAGAAGTCGCAGTTTGTGAAGACCCATAGCAACTGGTTTAATTTTTAGAAGACCACACGTATGATACATTAAAAGACACCTAGCGCACAGTATGACAGGAATCTTAAAATACGAATACGAATTTCGGAAGCATATGATGTCAAGTACCTTACTAAACAATTTCTAACACTAACCTATCTGCTTTATAAACTCTATGCGAGGTTCCGACTTAACCTCTCGTCTGACAATAGTATGTGCATGTAGGAAAGTCTATGTTCAATCCAACATTACTGTTTATGAATATTTTAAGTACCCTGTTGCTGATCGCGATGAGAAATTTGCACCATAATTGATGATGATGATGATGGTGGTAGTGGTGGTTTGTGGGCGCTCAACTGCACACCGTAACTACCTCTACATTGGAATAGTTCCCTTCAAAAATGACAAGTGAAAGCAGCAGGCAAAAAGCAGTGTCACTACCTATTTTTGAAATGCAGGGGGGTTATAACCATACGGCGTCGATATATATTTGGAGATATTAGGGGAGGAAACAGGAAGAATATTTGCAACAGTCATCTAGCGTAATATCGGATACTATCGCACCGAACACCTGGGGATAAATCTTAATTTAAGCTGTTGGAATCATTAGCTCCCTCTCTAATACGGTCGAGCAATCAATTATAAAACTACTTAAATTGTAATTCTTCATAACGCTCGGGAATGCAAAAATCCTATCGTCTAAGGATTATCACGAATCCTCGCATTAACGACCGTCAATCTGCACATACTTACGGTACCAGTAAGCCCCACAATATTTTGAAATATCGAATTCACATGCATAAAACACCTTCAAACATCTGATTCCTTTACAAATGAATTAAATCACTGTGTTACATATTTTACGTTAAGCATGTAAGCGAGAAAAAAACTAGGAAAGATTTAAAATTGTGCTCAAACTTTTTTGTTGGAAGTTTTTAAGTGTTGTTATTCCCAAATCCTGGATGAATGAAACCGGGTATTTGCCCCCCGAAAGACAATTTCAAACCATAATACGTGTTTTATTATGTTACACTTTTAACACAGAAACATACCTCTTAAGGAGCAGATTATAACATTAATTTTTACATTCGGTCTATAAACTACGTGAAATATTGAAAATCTAATTTTTATTGTCCCTGGAAACCTTAAGATACGGACCTGAAGCTGTTCTGGATTACAGAATAGTCGCTAAGTTATATAGAGGATGACTCGGCGGTGAAGCTACAGACTTTAAGGGATGATGGAGAAAGGTAAATGTATGAATATGAGGTACGTGAATCTGGCTCGGAAACGACCGAGTCTGAAGTTATACGCGAAAATCGTTCTGATACTTCTGACATTAGAATACATGTACCGGTACTGTTGTAGCTAAGATTGTAGGGTACGCAACTTACAGAGATGGTAGTATGGGACGAAACAAGAGAAAATGGCTAGTAAACATGGGCTCTAGACTGCGTACCTTAACAGCTATGAGCAACTTTTTATCTTCGCTATGTGAAACATCTACTCTACCCCGTAAGTGCCAATAGCTCTTAAGGTATCCATTTTGGAGCCCATATTTAGTGGACATTTTGTTTCGGTCTATACCACCTCGCCCAAAAACAAGTAAACCGAAGAGTTTGCAGTACAGGAGCACCCTCTGTTGAGTTTGGTGACTGCCTGGGGAACGTGAGTGGTCTAAGCAGTGAAGTACAGAAGAAGTGGTGTTACAGTTGGGGATTTTTTTCGTGGTTAGGATGTGGTTCCCTCACTGTGCTTCAGAAAACGCGAAATGTGGAAAGATATGAACGCATTTTACAGCGTTGTGTTCTGCATACAGTAGATGGACTGTTGGGAGAGTGACTGATTGTATCAGCATGACAATGCGCCCTGTCAAAGCAGCATCTCTGAGACAAAGGTTTGTGGGCAATAACATTCCTGAAATGAAGGAAGACAGACCTGAACCCAATGGAACACCTTTGGGATGAGTCGACTTCGCTCCAGATCCCAGCGTCCAATATCATTACCTTCCCCGTTTCGGCTCTTTATGAATAATGAGCAGCCATTCCTCCAGAAACATCCAGATGCCTGATTGAAAGTGTCCCCTGCAGATTTCTAACCGTCACAGAGGCAAATGGTCGACACATCCTAAATTAATGTACGGATACTTCTGGGCAGATAGCGTATTTGATTTGAAAGTACCAACATTTTGTTTGTGATTATAATCCTGCCAATTATTAACAGTACTGTCAAATAGAAGAGATATAAGCATTGTGAAATTTTAAGTTAAATAAGATAATATTTAAAAGCGCAGGGTATGCATGATAAAGAAACAACATTTTTTTTCTAAAGAGACAATACATAATATGATTTTCGATGTTAGGAAAGAGTATGCATGATGACAGAAAGAAAAGCAGGATTTAAACATTTGATCAACTATAACTAGTGCAATACGCGTATACAAAAAGGTATAGTGTAGAACGTTATGTCGTCCACTGGTGGCGCTATTCTTCCGGCAGCAGAATGTTTACGTTGTTAGTCATTCGCATGGACTCGTCAGCGCGGTGTGGACGGGTAATACAACACCTCGTTGCCGGTAAACTGAACGTTTGCTGTGAACGGCGAGGACTCTACGGGTGCAGATAGGCCTTTAGTTAATGAGCAATTAAGTCTCCAGGAAGACAGGGCGCAGATTCCGTATACCTGTTTTGCAACGATATGCGAAGAATTGCCCATTCATACAGCACACGTACCTATCGCCACTCATAGAGGGCACGCATCTCTCTCAACGAATCCAGGACAACTGCCTCGAGATACCTGTGCAACCCTTTCTCTTTCCTTGGAAATGTCATTTCTTCCAGTCGCCAACTACATTCCAACATTTACCTACAGCAAGGCTTAGAGGCCGTAATGTCACAGGATTTGACAGCTCCGACTCCAGCCCGCATCCAGATTTCTACGATACCTTTTTTCCTTGTGTAGAGCTTTTGGTAAAGCGTATCATTACCCTTAGCTGTCAATTTTGTCGCTCAACAGTACATCTCCAGACTATCGCAAAAGCGTTTCCGGATTTGGCGGTCTCTCTGCCGCGCGAGCAATGCACGTCATCAAAGATTACAGAGGCGCCCGCGATGCCCACTACTATAGCATTTGTGTATTTCCCAACGGGACTGCCCATCGCGCGCATAGATTTATTAATAGCATTATCATTTGATTTCCTCTTTCTCAATCCAAACGGATTGCCAGCTCCATGTGTGCCTGCAGACGGGTATATAGGTCTTCGCATATGACGCCTCTTTATCGCGAACAATAAAGTTCAATTGCTTCACGAATAGGTAAGGGTAGAAAACTGTATTTGGTTAGCAAGCGTAGCGATGCTTCAGTTTCCATGGCATCCACTTTGAGCTTAGCATCAAAGGAAACAGTCCTTGCGCAACCATGTTCAGTGTTAACAGTCGACCATAAATGGACTGTGTAAATTTCCGCGCTTGCTGTGATATGAAAAAATACAATTGTCGTGAGAGAAAAAACAGAATCGTTGTTGGCACAGAGATGTAATGTCGGAAGATCAAGGGCCTGATACCTTCATTAAGCTTTGATAACACTCCCCCTGCAACACACTCCTACAACCAGAAACTGTCGGTAGGCACTAGAATGTTACAGGAAGCTACTGCTGACCTTTATCACGATGCACAACCAGAAAAATAATTTTCACTTAAAAATGGCATGTTCGAAGGATCATTCATGTTTGGATATTTTTTATTACTATCTCGCTTCGGAATAGTAACACAACTCTACGAGACGCTTGCAACCACTGTAGTACAGGAAAGCGCAGTCCGGCACCTGAAAAATTTCCACGGACACAGAATTTTTATCTGAAATAAGATAAAGTTGACGGCACCAACCGATAAGAAGGCTACGAAAAAGCGCGAGCATGTTCCAGCATAGCTTATAAAACAAGCGCTGAGATAACGCTTTCTTGCGTGGGCTATCTATCCATACTAATGACGGGCTTGCATGAAAAACAGCGCAAGTGGTTCAGAAAATTTAAAGACTTCAGGTAGCGTTTTTCCATCTTTGTTGTTTTCTTAATGCGTAGCCTCAATGTGCGTTGCATTAGTCAACATTCGGGCGAGAATATCTTAGTATTTTCGAAAAAAACTGCCAGTACTTTCCTCTGTTTCTCGCACTCAAACTAAACTATTCTAAACTCACGTAAAATATTTCTAATCCTGAAAGTTTCAGTTAAGTTTTTAGAATAATCCTTTGCTTTTGATGGGAATCTTATTTTTTCATCTCTATTAATGCATACGCTTTACTCAAGGGCCAAATCTCATTCCTCTGGACACGCTGAGTGCAGCAGTCGCTAACTTACAATCTCTAGGGGGTCTCCAGCTTATAATCCCCCTATTCTGATTGTTCCAGTATCCTGAGTGTCAACTCAAGGCTCATGAGTCACTTCTACAAGAACTAACGAGCGTATGGTCTGTACAACATTTTCAGAAGTTGTGATATTGCCTTGGACTCCGCAAAGTTAGGGTAAGTTTTCAGTAAGTTACTACCTGCCTACCAGGAATGACTTAGTATTCCACGTGAAGGATTGTTCACAACCGAAAACTGCCAACTCTGCTTTTGTTTCCACATTATATATAATGTGGAAAGTGCCATTATTAAATAAGAAGCAGTAATGCTACCTACTTAATATAAGACGAACTATGATTTAAAGGCGCGAATAATTGCTACGGTTTTCGGAAGACAGCATTGCCCCTCGACGACGTAAACTACTTGCCAACGTTGCACGGTATATCTAACAAATATTTTGTGAACGTACAAATTTCGGAACCCATGTTCAACTCCGAGCTTCGTTCGATAGTTATAGAGGCAAAGAAATGGATACGGCTTTCAACAGGACCACGTCTCATACAGCACAAAGACTCTTCAAAACCAACTTTGGTTTCATGCCGTATTTAACACTTCAGAGTCAGATTCACGGAAACTGTATGCCCTCTATGTCTAGAGTTGCCATACTTGTGTCTTGCCGCAAAGTCATTTTTTTTAGCAGAATAAAAGTAGTGGGCGAAATGAATCCGTCAGTACCCCATTCATAGAGTTCACTATTAATAGGGGCTTCCATTGTTTGATATTATCTAGACATCTTCAGAAAATGCTGTATCTTTATTGTTGGTTCGTTCTGAATCATTTTTCCTCCTTTCAGATTTTAAGAAAGCCTGTAACACATTAACACTTTGTTAAACGACACGGAAACGCGACAAATCTAATAAAAATGCGACTACGTATACTTCGTTTCTTTCTAGTTATGTGAGCTATTTATTACTGTATAGGATTGACTTCTAAAACTCAAGATCTCATTCCTATATAACGTCCCCAAAATTTATCGACCATGTTTTAGGATCCAGTTAATACCCGAATCGCTTCTGTGAAACTTTTAGTGAAACAGCGGAAGTAAATACAATTGACATGATGACGCACTTGCTTCATTATTACAGTTCTTTGTAAAACTGCACTACAGCGAAAACAACTATGATCCATAGTCGAGTATGTTTCGTACTCTTTAGTTTGGGATGGACCCTTCCAGTCTTAGAGGACGCAGACCATACACAGAAGCATTTACTTATATAAATTATTTATATATTTATATTCTAAATACCATCAGCATGTTGCTTCGCATGCATATCAAACCCCATGTTTCCAGAAGCGTGGTCTCTTTGGTTTCCAGATTAGATAGGAATTGGCTACACATCTAATGCTTATTCACTCATTGTTAACTGCAGTGCCAGTGGAGCACTAAGTATGCAGCCGATTGTTTCAGAATACGGTACTCGTTGACAAGAGCTCACCCTATAGGAAACATGACATTTAATTGCCGCGAAGTTCTTAACCATGCTCCCACTTTTCAAATGCCGTAAACCTTACCGCTAATGAAGAAATATGTACTCACCACCACCACGAATGCAGAAACCCAGGAGGTTCGCCTAGCGTTATGTTTTTCTCCCATCGGATCTGGAAAACAAGAAGAGAGCGTTAGCAGGGGCCGCCAACCCACGCTCAAAACCTGTATTGATTTTTGCGGACGCGCAGTCCCTCGCCAGCTGGCTGTCTGTAGGGGTGCTGCCCCAGGCTCAGCTGCGCCAGTCACAACTGCGCTCGTACAAATACATCACTTACCACTGCCACTGGAAAGGTGTTGTCTGAACTGAGTGTTTATCAATTCTGTATTACGTATCCTCCTACAAATTTTGAAAATGCTACAATAATTCAGAAGGTCATTAATTCTTTATCATGGCTTGACGAAGGCATATTTAAATACCTAGGAAAAATTTCGCTATTAAAAATTACTTGAAAGTCAAGCTCAGTTAAACAACATTGTATAATGTGAATGAAAAACACGAAGGCGAATCGCAGTTTTACATTTTATATAGACTGACGGAAAAAAAATCGCAACACATGCGACATAAACGAAAGTTGGTAGATGGGTTTCTACCCATCAGGTTTGCTTTAAATACACGCGGAATCATCCATGCATTCAGTTGCTGTTTTTCATGCTCACTTTGATTGGATTGAACATCGACCTGCTTCTCCGCAGTTTCGTGATACCACGGGGGTAGCTTCCTATTGCTCCTGGTCTTCAGCGCCCCATTAACACTATAGTATTAACGTTCCCTTTAAATGTTTACGAAATTTTACTTTTTATGGTAGACAGCGGGAAACATTCCCGATGTTTCTGCAATTCTTTATGGGAAATCCTGTGTACGATTCATATTAACAGGGTGCCTTTGCTGGGTGAAAACCTTAAATGTAACCTAAATGACAGAATATCCTGTCACATAATTTCAAATTAACTGTCGTTAAATTCCTCTATTATTGCTCCAAGACGCTATTTGTAAATTCCCTTTAATACGGAGTTACTACCATGTGCTTTAGAGTGTCTTCTCCGTTTAAAAGCTGTGAACTCACTGTCAAATATATTATGGATTATGGAGTGAATCTATGATCATACTGCTGCATCGTAACCCAGCATGAGCAATTTTTAGAACAAAAACGTGATTGGAAATTACGTTTTTCCTCATGTCCTTGACGAGCCGAAGAAACCGTTAACTTTGGAGCAATCCGATTTTCTCTACGAGTCATGTTTGACTCCTGATTGCCATGGAAGGCATTTATTTCAAGGACGACGTGAGAACACTCAGTTCATCTGGGAAACGCGAAAACGTTGTTCTTAATGTTTGAAGGCGATATGAACTGCGGTCTGCCGGCCGAAGTGGCCGCGCGGTTCTGGCGCTGCAGTCTGGAACCGCGAGACCGCTACGGTCGCAGGTTCGAATCCTGCCTCGGGCATGGATGTGTGTGGTGTCCTTAGGTTAGTTAGGTTTAACTAGTTCTAAGTTCTAGGGGACTAATGACCTCAGCAGTTGAGTCCCATAGTGCTCAGAGCTATTTGAACCATTTGAACTGCGATCTGGTAAGTACAATCCAAGAAAGTTTATAAACGATGGCAAGCAAACATTCGCCCTGGTTTACTGGTGACATTCGTAGAATATTCCGAAATCAAAGATTACTACACTATCGCTAGGAGGGGGACTGCAGGGATGCTAACAAAAAAAGTTAATCTTAAGAAGGGCTATGCGTGAAGCATAGAATAGTTTTAAGTCAAATCCTGGGGAAAGATTTACCAGAAAATACTAGGAAATTCTGGTCATTCGTAAAGTCAATGAACAAATCCAAACCTTCCATTCAATATCTCGCGGATCCGTCCAGTGTCGAAACTGAGGACAGCACAAAGAAAAAAGGAATTTTCAATTCCTTATTAAAAAATGTATTTACTAAAAGTATAGGCATACTAACCTACCAATGCTACACCGCCGCACACTTACAAATTGGCTACGGCGGCATCAGCATCCCTGGCAATGATAATTGAACTATTAGGGCAAGTCAACTGCAGACGACACAGATGGCAAAGAAGTATGTGAACTGTTTATTATTTCAAAGTAATCGCCATAACTTACTGCATTTGTCCCGCTGTGAGGCAAGACGGTCAATGCCTTCACGGAAAAATGTTTGCGGTTGTCTGCAGAACCATGATTTTACTAATGCGCGCACCTCTTAGTCCCATGTAAATCACACCACAAATGTCTTTCTTCAGGCCTCCAGAAATATGGAAAACACATGGGTAGAGATTGGGACTGCATGGGGGATGTGTATGGGCTTCCCAACAAAACTTTTTAGTCAAAATAACAGGCACACCAGCTCGAAGAAAGTCATTATGACTTTTTTCTTAGACTGCAGGGTCCTGCTACTCGTTGACTTTGTGAAACACTTAGAAAAAACAGAAGCGCGTCATTAAATCCAAACCGCCCACGAATGTTGACGGACGGCATTCTGTTGCGGGATAATGCCCGCGTATATGTTGTCAAGGCTGTCTCGAATACGCTGCAGAAGTTACACATCCTCCATGCAGTCCCGATCTCTCCTATTGCGTTTAACATATTGTTGGAGCCCTGAAGAAAGACATGGGTGGCCGTCAGTTTGCTTCGGACGAAGAGGTGCATGCCTGGGTACAATCATGGTTCCGTGGGCAACTGCAAACATTTTTCTACGAAGGCATTGACCGTCTTGCCTCACTGTGGGATAAATGTAATAGCAGTTATGGCAATTACTTTTGAAATAAGTTTCCTTCTTTTTTCCGTATGTCTCGTTTTCATTTGATAGCCCCTAACTGATAAAGGGAACAAGTCACTTGGACTTGAAGGAATTCCAATTTGATTTTACATACAATACTCCATGGAACCAGCTCCTTTGCTAGCCCATAGTTACAATCACGTGAGCAGCGAGCACTCCAGTGTGACTGGAGACTCTTCTCCAGGTCATTCTTGTACACAAAAAGGGCAATAGATAGGATGCACAAAATTTTAAATCAACACTGGTAACGTCCTTCTGTTGCTGGATTATAGAGCAGACACACTATCAGATCAATGGTATCCGGACACCCAAATGTAATGCTGAACTGACCATTCAGTATCACGAAAGGGGAACCCACCAGTATGAAAGGAGACAGGGAGAAATGTGTGTTAACAGTAGAGAAGCAATAACAGCAGAATGGTCTGTCAGGAGAGCTCAGTGAATTCGAACGTAGACAAGACATTGAATGTCACTTATGTAAGAAATCCGTCAGGGACATGTCAACCCTTCTAAAGCTGCCCATGTCAACTGTTAGTGACGTGATTGTGAGGTGGAAACGCTGAGGAATGACCACAGTTTAACCAGGACCACGAAGATGTCATGTACTGATGGACAGGGGCCATCTAGTATTGCAGAATGTGTTGTAAAAAATCAAAAGAAATTAGTGGAAGGAATCACGCTTGAGTTCCAAAGTGCTACCAGCAGTCCAGCTAGCACAATGAATGCGTAGGGAGTTAACGCTACATGCAGAAGGATATGAACACATTTTACAAAAGAGTGTACTGTGTACTGCAGAGTAACAGTTCAGAGATGATGACTGACTGTATCAGCCTGACGCTGCACCCTGTCGAAACAGGGTCTGTGTGGCAGTTATTTGTGGACAGTAATATTCCTGAAACAGACTGGCTTGCCGAGAGTCCCAACCTGAGCCCAATGGAACACCTTTGGGATGAGTCAGAATGTTAACTTGAATCCTGGTCCTAGCGTCCAATATCACTACCTTCTCTGGTTTTGGCTCTTGAAGGATGGAAGGATAGACATCCCTCCAGTGATATTTAGACACCTCACTGCCTGTGTCCCCAGCAGACTTCCAGCCGTCAAAGGTGAAGGGTAGGCACACACCATATTAATGTCCACTAATTGGGTGACCAGGCACTGTTAATCACATAGGGCAAGCACAAAAATTATTATGATGCTCAAAGAAAACAAGTACATCTCAGAGAATTGGCACAAATTTAGAAAAACAGTTGTGTGCAACACAGCTTGTTCCATTCATGGAGGTCACCTTGAAAACAACAGACACAGGGGAAAAAAATAGGTTTCTTCTCTTCAGATTTTAGTACCACACCGTAAAAAATCTTCAGCTAGTAACCAGGATATGATTGCATGAAGTATCTTCACAAAAATATGATTGGCTGGAGGAATATTTCACTAAACAAGTCCAGTACATTGTACTGATCAGTGAATGTTCCACAGAGAATAAAGTACAATTGAGTGTCCCCAAAGAAAGAATATTGTTAGTTCTAATATTTTCAATATCTGTAAATCATTTAACCAGCAGCACTAAGTTTGTTTGCCAATGATGCAGTAGTGGATAGCAAGCACTATCACTGGAAGATCCTATGGAACTGCAGGAAGACCCTGACAAGAATTCCACTTCGTGTAATGTCTGGCAGCTGACCTCAACTGTGGGTAAATTTTACATAATGTCTATAATAAAGTGAAAGAGCAGTGTAATATCTAATTACACGGTTAGTGGTGAACACCTTTATCCCTTCACATTATGAAGTATTAATGGTAATATTAAGAAACAATATGAAGAGGGACAATCACGTGAAAACTATTAGGGAGGCCAAATGAAAGACATAGATTCGTCGGAAGGATTTAGGTGAAGTATGGCACATCAAATAGAAATTGCTTTAGTGCAGACAATTCTTGAGTAGTGTTGCTGTGTTTGGTGTCCATCTGAAGCAAGTATGTCAGCACATACCAAAAAAATTCAGAGGCACACTTATATAATCCTAACAGCTCAGTATGGCTCATATTATAGTGTAACAATAATGCTTGGAGAGCTTAATTGGGCAGCTTTGGAATAAAGATGAAACAGTTCTCACAAAACCCTTTTGGGTAAATTTAGAGAACTTGTATGTGAAGATAACTGTTCAACCATTATGCTGGCACCAACATATATCTCTTAGGGATCACGAGGAAGAGGTGAGAGAGATTACAGCCTGAACAGAGGCATTTACACAGACATTTTCACCTCACTCAATACAGGAATGGAATAGGAAGGTGTGGAAGATCACAGTGCCCTAACGATGTCTGTAACTCTCATCGATACCACAGAAGATAGTGATGTCTCACTGCATACTGCAATAATGAATGGGAGTTGCTGGTGAAGCCACAACCTGTCTCCCAGCTCCACAGTGCCACCACAGAGGCCGATATACAGCTAAGCAGAGAAAGGCTAAGCCCAGTTTGTAATGTCTGATCAAGAAGACTACATCTATTTAGGACACAAGTTACTCATGTCTTGGATTGAACTGTCACTGTAAACTTTGCACTTCCAGAGAAGAGTTAAGTAAATGTGCATATCAAGTGCTGCTTTAATATCCAAAGACAGTTACAAATATTCAGCACATGCCTTTGGAAATGGATTTTATTAAGTTAAGTAAATAAAGTGAACTAATATTTCATATGTTGTAGTTACACACCACAGTCTCCCATACCAATCAAAGAAACCACAGTTATACCGGACGATTGCAGTTTCAACAGGACATAACAGAAAGAAAATTTATAGTTCTGGTATGATGTAGCCTTCACTTTGCACTGTACAGTGGCTTGCAGAGTATTCATTTAGATTTAGATGTATTAGGAAGTTTAATATACGTGCATGAAAAATTAAAGGAATAGTAGTGAATTTTTCCCAAGATTTGTGTGCGGCGTTTAAGATATCAGTAACTATTGTAAGGAAGTTATTTCTACCACTATTTCTATAGATCAATGAATATAACAGAAATACACACAGGCCTAACACATGTTATCAGAATAACAAAAGCAGCCACTTTGTATCTGCAGTGACAAAGTATCTATTGTTGCCTGTGGTATTTCGGGTATAATTCATTGTGACAAATTAATTTGTTACACCCCTACAGAGATAAATGACAGGAATGATGACACTTAATATAGAGGCCTCAGCCTAAACTTTACTATAGATACAACAAGGTGCAGAACTAGAGATTATTGAAGACTGACAGCTTTAAAAGGAAATCTGCGTTGTTTACATTTAACAACAGTGGTGAGGCATATCAACTTGTTTGCATCAAAAAACTTACTGAGAAACAATATGACCTAGATTAATTGCATTTTCTCTGATAAAAAAATCAGCCTCAAGCAAAAGTAATAAAAACACAAAACCCTATACTGCACCCATCATCATAGAGCCACGGCGATACAGTTGGCAGACACACATTTAATACTCTCCTTGTTAACCAGCAACAATGCGCTCTGCATAAGCCAGGGACAATCTGTAAAAAAAAGTAACTAGCAAAAAAAACTCTTCTTCATACAGTGTTCAGTACTAACACCTTCACAAGTCTATTAGACACTTGTCCCACAGTAGCTAGGCAGTTTGACCAGGCTGCATTGATTCCATTTCTGATGTTTTGTGCATCATTTCAGATATTTTCAGCTGAGTTGAAGTCCTGTGAGTTTGCAGGCCAGGCCAGGTCTGCGACTGCTCCTCAATGTTCTTCATGCAAATGCTTTCAGTACAGAGAATGAAGGAGTTGTAATTTTTGGCTACAGAGCAGGTAATGCTTTGATCCCCATTAAGATGACAGACAAATGCAAACATTTGATATTCTAGCTACCAGTAACACCACTCCAAGAACTCATTGATAAAGTTGTCAACAGCTTCTTCTCAACCTGGTGGATCCAGGGTTGTTTGTGTAGCAGTGTTAATCTTTGGGCTTTGCCTACAGCTGTGTTTTTATATGTCTTTACATGTATATGGATTGGACTTCTCTTTGTGGTACTGTTATCTGTGTGCAGTTTCTCTGTTTTGGATTTGCTCCTTCCTTCCAAAGTGCCTCATCTCTTAACTGATGATGGGTCTGATGCTTGCGTGGTGGATGTGGGGGCCACAACTGATCAACAGTGTTGACTTCTGGTTGATGAGCAAAAATAATGCTCTAATGTGTTACATTGTTTTCTTATGGATGTCAAAGTGATTCTTTCATGTGAGCTTCCAGTAAAGGATGACTCCCCCTAGGTCTTTTGTTGATAGTACATAGGATGTGCTTGTTGAAGATGTCAGTGGTGTTGACATCTGTTTGGTGTCTTCTGATAAAGATCACCCCTCTTTGCTCTTCGTAGCATTGAAAGCTATTCACCATTCTGCAGCCTACTGCTGTTATGTCCTGGTAAGCTTTCTGTAGTCTTGTGTGTACAACAGTTAGCCAAAAACTTGTGGTGATGAGCACCGTATCAGCAGCATACACTGTTTTGCTGATCCTCTGAGATGTGGGGTTTCTATTGTATGAAATGTACAGAATGGGAGCAAGGACACTTCCCTGTGATAACTCAGCATGGAGATATATATATATATATATAGTGTGTGTGTGTGTGTGTGTGTGTGTGTGTGTGTGTGTGTGTGTGTGTGTGTGTGTGGGCGCACGCACGCTTATGCGTTGACACTCCATCCCCTACACGGGCAATGAAAGTATGATGACATAAATAGCTGGAGGCGAGCAAGACTTACAATTAGTAGGGTGAGAGCTCCGACTGAACACCTTGAAAGCATGCCACGGTGCCAAACACTGTCAAATGCTTTTGATACATCCCACTGAAGTATTCCATGTTGGCAAAAGCAAGTATCACATTCTGTCCTGGGAGCGATGTCTTCTTCTAGGTTCTTGTTTGCAAGGATGACTGATACACTGTCTTTGATCAGACGGAGATGTCGCTGATTGGTAGTTGCTGAGTTGTTGAGTGAGTGTGGTGAAGGCTCATGGGGCAGAATCATTACATGCTGTAGCTGCCTGGTCAGTGAAAACAAGAAAGAATATCTTCTCAGATACTTTACTCAGTGTTACAGTGTAAAGCCAGTGTTAGCACACCTGTTGGTAATGATAGAGAAGAGATGGCTGTGATGAGAGGTCAACCAATCTCACACTGGCAGACCTGCCTCCAGGACGACAACGTGACAGCAGTGGCCCCTAGTTGAAGAGGACATAAGTGCCCCACTCAACTGGTGGAGCCCACTTTGATAGCAACTTCAATGTTAGCCACTTCGTTAGCACATGCATCATAACCTCTATCAATATTACTCTCTACATAGCACAGACTCATATTTATTCTGAAGAAGACTGATTGTTTTGTACGTCGCCCTCTGCTTGTGACACATCTATCAAAGGTAAGTAATTGTATCTTGTCTCATTGTAATAAAACTCATTAATACGAGTTGATTGTTTGTCTAGTGAACAGAGCATGCAGGATTCCTAGACAAAACACTCAGCGTGGGTAGCAGGTTTACTTATTGGTACTCACAGTTAGCTGGTTCTGACTGTTCTTTGCTTGTGTTAGGTACAAACATGCTTCGATGCGTCTATGTACTGCTTCTGCAAGACAATAATGTTGAAGTGTCTGGTAAGGCAAGCTACAGTTCCTTCAGGGAGTTACTTGAGATTTCGGCCATTAATTTTGTCGCATCCTGCTGCCTTGGTTGTCGTTAGAAGACAGAAGTGGGAAGTCATCTCACATTCTGTCATGGGAGCAATGTCTTCTTCTATTTCTTGTCTGCAAGGAAGTCTGATACACTGTCTTTGATCAAACAGAGATGTTGCTAGTTGACAGGCCAATTGAGGGGTTGAACATTGCTCTCAAAGGCTTCTGCCAAAGTATTTGCCTTGTTTGCTTGTGTGTCTGCTGGTCACCAGGGTGTGGTAAATGGTGGAAGTCTGTCTGGTGAACGCTCTATGATCCAAGATGGACTGTCAGGTTCCAGGATGCAAACTTTTCTTCCCATCTTCTAGCAAGAGCGGTTTGTGCTACAGAAGATTTATGTGCCACTTGGTGGCTGGGTGAAGAGTCTTGTGCTACTCCCTGCATAGATGATTTCGTTTCCTGATGAGAAGGATTACCATAGGACATAGAGCTGGAGTAGTAGTACTGGGAATGTAGTTCAGCAGAGTGGTGAGTTGGAGACAGTTGATTACCATATTGTTATTGTTGACTGCATCTTCCAAATTAGTGTCATCAATTAGCACCGCAGCAATACTTCTGGAGACATGTTCTCAGAAGTGATTTCAGTTTGTCTTCCTGGTGTTAAGATGTG
This sequence comes from Schistocerca serialis cubense, assembly GCF_023864345.2. NCBI lineage: Eukaryota > Metazoa > Arthropoda > Insecta > Orthoptera > Acrididae > Schistocerca > Schistocerca serialis. The sequence continues at coordinate 480,928,234 of NC_064640.1, forward strand.
GGTGTCGAGGTAGGCTCCATCATCGAACTGGAGGCCACCGAAAGATGGCCTGACGGGAATTTGTGGACAATGTTGGTGTCTAGAAGTCAGTTGATGCTCTTGAGGATGGTTATGTCAAGGATATCCAGATGACTATCAGAGATGGTACATTCATCTGGCCTGAACACTTGAGCATGACGTCACTTTGTAGCTCACTGTAGTCTTCGTACACCAAAGTTAGTGATGTGGGAATTTCGTTCCTGGTTCCTGGCACTGAAGTCTCCAGCAATAAAGACCTTGCCCCGAAGTTGCAGAAGGGCACTTGCACCGTTGACTGTCACTTGTCCCTTTGGCACTCTACACACTGCGACAAAGGTAACTACCATTGGGTGGTTTCTATTATGACAGAACTGACCTTTATAATATCAGTTGTGGTGAAGTAACATGGTGATTAAGTATGAATTCTTTCACACAGATCGCCATTCCTCCACCATGCGTCAGTCTGTTATTCCTGTAATGTGCATAGTTGACAATATTTACTGTTAGCTCAGGCTTCAGATTGGTTTTGATGACTAAACAGACAGATTTGAATCTGATGGTGGGGCAGGAAACTGAAGTGCAGGACGGGAGGGAAGAGATTGTTTCCATCCCACATCACTGTGTGTAGATTCTGCAGTCTTCTAAAGTCGGCCATGTTTGAGGTGCGTCTCCTTTTATATCGGTGCAGTGCTGCATCTGATGGCAGCTTGGTTGTTGGCCAAAATGACGTTTGGCACATTGTCCACGATCGTAGCTACAGCTTATAGCATTTCGTTCATCGTTCAGATGTCCTGAGGAGGGCGGCGAGTTCTGTTGCTGGCTGGTAAGCAGTGGGTTGGCATGCTTCAAGCCAGTTTACAGATGGTGGTGCAAGCTCTTCTGGTTTTACAGGAGCTGCTGCAGGCGTGCTTGTGGTGATGGTGGCTGATGCACAAGCTGTTCCTGTATATCAGTGAAGTGAAGATCGTCCCTCATGGTGAGGTCGTGTTGCTGCGCTGGCTGACGCACAGATGTGGTAGGTGTGGCAGACGCAGTTTGGTCCATTCTGGACTGGTTTCTTCTAAAAGTCCTCGCCTGGTGCATCTTCTGCGTTAGTGGTTTGAGTTCTCACTGGCCACAGCGTGTGTTTCTGTGAATCTAGCATCCTCTGCAGCTTGTGGGACAGATTTGTTGAAGTGCATATTTCACTGGTTTGTCTCTATGTGCACTGTCTATTGTGTTCTGTTGTCACTGAGGAGGAAAGCCAGGAGTGGAATCTTCCGTTCGAGCCACGCATCATCATTCTCTGCACTTTGGTAGTGACAAATCCGATGTCTTCAAGTACTGCCTTGACCGTGTCTTCTGTCGTCTTTATCTGGGTTTCTCGAAGATCAACTCTTCACATCTTGGGTTTTAACTATGGGAACATTAAACACCATATATTCATCGTCCCAACCATGTTGATAACATCAATACAGTCTGTCCCAGTGATAAGCCTAAGCTTCAAGCTGTCCCCTCCAGTGTTTTGCTGTTAAGTCCGACTTACAGATGGCTTACCCTGTTGTACAAGATTCTGTATTCTTCTGGAAACTCAGTACAACTGGTGGCAGGTTCTGTCTAGCACTGGGTGGTTTTTCTTCTTCTTCTTCTTCTTCTTCTTCTTGTTTACAACTTGCTTCTTTTCCTGGTGCTTCACAGTCATCTACAGCTACCAAAGTGTTTGTTGTCTCCACTGGATGGGCGAGTTTTTTTTCCGTGGTGGCCTTACGAAAGCTCCGTCGCTAGCCGTCGAAGAACGTTGTACTCCAGTTGTTGTGGTTACTGCTGGTAGTTTTCTTCCACTAGCTGGAGCAGAAGCTTCTATTTCCATGACTTCATTGGAAGAATCCAAGTTTAAAACCATATTGTCGTCCGTGTGCAAATGCCGGAATGTCACCAAATCGTGATCCTCCTTACTTTTCCCGGTCGTCGTCGTAGCAAGCCCCGCCAGACGGCGACCGGCAGACTACGACGGGACAACAGCCTTGTTCGCCCTTACGTCTGCGACATCGGGCGCTCGAACTAGAACCGGTCATCATTTAAGTAAAACATGGCAGAGTATATTCCGGCGTGCACCAATCTTTGCACACCATCCTCCCGGAAGACTTCCGGAACACGGCGTCGTGTACTTGGAGAGAAATTTTATTCTTTTGACCACACGACGAAAGCTGTCCTGCATGAACCACTACTTTTGTGTTTACAGACTGCAACTGGACAGGAGTGTGCGGGTCTCTTGTGTGCAATTCACTCCGAAGTTTGTTTTGAGTTGAGCGGAAAGACTAGCGTTAATGTCCTATAGTGATCTCTTACTTATTGTGAAATAGTTTGTTCATTTTTGCCACGTTATTGGCAAAGGGCACCAGTGAACTGTAGAGTTCATTTCAATCCATGGCTATATCTGTTCGGACTGTCTATAGCCTATAAAACTTCTTTGCCGATAGCTGCATCAAAGCATGCTAGGAGTCAAGAACAGGTCTTTAAATGGTTGAATTCCGTCCCAACTCTGGGCACTGTCTAGTTCGCCATGTCCATGAGCCTCAAGTTACTGTACGTGCCTTAACGTGCCCCATGAATAAACGTCTGTTCAGGAGTGGTTGTTGCTGTTTGTTTTCGTCGCCGCCGCCGCCATCGCTTCTGTCTTCCCTCTTCCGGAGACTGGTTTGATCTAGCTCCCCCCGCTGTGTGAGCCTCAGTACTACTGTAACCACCATCTATTTGAGCCTGCTTTCTATAGTCAAGCCATTGATTTCCTCTATAAATGCTAGGGACTTCACTATTTGGACAATTCATTGCGACATTTACATACATAACTCCACAAACTACCCGCACTGCTATTTGATTCTAGAGGTGATCTATAAGATAATGAAAGAGTAGAACGCCAACTACAATTTTCCATACAAACTGACAAAATGTTTGGATTTGTGTCCCAACATTCTGATGATTGCGACGATAGGTGGAAGTATGAGACGAACCAGGTACTATATGCAATAATATTCTGATACGATACAATTTGATTATATTCCATTTGGCCATAAGAGATTGTTACGAATAGCTGTTACAGTCAGAACTTCACTGAGAGAAACCTTGAAAATGTCTTACCTCTGACAGAAACGTTTGAGCCGCCTTCTGCGCACCAACATGAAGCAGATACTCGTACACGTAAAGAGCTAACCTGCAAAACAAAAGGAAAACATTACTACAGCGGAACAACAGAACAATGACATGCTGCAGTTCTAACGAATTACTGGCGGGCATATCTTCCAAAATTGCACAACATGATGTGATAAAACGAAAATTACCATCTGCGTATCCTAACGCAACACTGCTTTCTACCCTATAACTCAAAGTGAGAGCTTAAGACTAAATAATTATTTTGTACAGCCTTCACAAACTTTCTAGTTGCACATCGAGCATTACAGTTTTTAAAGACCGGTAACGTTTCCTCAGTTTTGGTAATGGAAAAGGCGGAGAGGTCAAGGTACCTGAAATATGTCTAATACATTGGTTCTAGCTCCTTGTACTCCCTAATGTTTTATGGTTGCTTTGAGAACATGTAATATCTTTCATGCAAAAGAAGTCCAACGGGGTATTAAGTCCTGATAATTTTGTCCTGAAGGAAGAAGGGGGAAGGAAATAACTTTTAGTAAACATCAAGGAACCTACTTCTCCGTTCCCCTGCATCTCTATTTCCAAGTCTTCGTGGAGAGTGCAGAATCGCTAGTTTAAATTTCACAGGAATATGCACCACCAAAAAAACCATAACCTTCACATTAAAGCAACAAGAACCCGATATAAGATGTTATGTTGCCGATTTCTATATAACAGACAAACATTATGTATAATAAATACTTCAAACATAACGCACTCAATATCAAGGGCCTCGACTGATTAAAATAAAAATAACTGAAGAAGAAAATAGTTTATTTGTGTTTGTGTTACGTCGGGAAATACCACAAAATCTAGCAGAAATTTTCCTAGGAAACGAATGACTCGGAAATAAGATGATAAATGATCAGAAATATCTACATACATATCTACTACCGATGACGTGTCTCAGCTGCAGAATTTAGTTCGTGGATGGAATGGATTATGAATTTCTGTAATGTGAGAAAATCAATCGCCTTTTCCTTAACCAAAATATGAAACGATTCTGTAAGTACAAACATTAATCTTGAGGACAATATGAAAATAGCGAAACATAAACTAGAATGGTTGAAAAATGATTTGAAGCCTTTTCCTATAGAACGAGTTCAGTGCCTTGACCACGACAGCAATTCATACAATAGTCTTTCAACTTAGTCTCAAATCTAATAATTTCGTGCAGAAAATCTACTCAGACTTATCACTAGGTGGATATGGAAAGGTTCACTTCGACAAGATGTAAGACAATCGTCCAGGAGAAAGCATGTGAACCTTTGCTAGGGAAATAAATGTTTCCGTTGCCAGTTAGTTTTGCTTGTGATACTAAGACGGTGCCATCCCTGTGGCCACTTATTTTTGTGTTGTGATGACATGTCGCACAGCAATACACCAGGGCATTTACGTCACCAAGCAAATACCGATTTTCACAAGTGCGAATCTGACCAGGGAGTAAGTATTTCCAGTAGTCCGTCCATAAAACCAGATGGATCTCTGACGGGATTTATATAATCTATAAAACGCAAACATCAGTAATATCCGAAGATACTTCGCAAAAGACAATACTTATTGGAAAACATCCATTGACAAATACTATGTAATCTAGAGAAACAGAACCACCACAAAACATTTTGTCAGAGTGCAGAGGGAAACATAGAACAAAAAATCGGCATATCCATTAAGCTATACAAGAAAATCACGTACACGAGATAAACGTTGACAGCAGTAGAATCGTTCTGCCATCAGCTGCAAATGCTGGTTCTTTGAAATTCCTCAATAGCATTTGGCGAAAAGATCACCTTATCCGAAGAATTTCCGTTACATTTTCGCAAGGATCGGACGGACTGGTGACCAATTTAGCAGCACGTCACTAAACTGCTACACTCTGATCAAAAGTATACGGATACCTGGCTGAAAATGACTTACAAGATCGTAGCGCCCTCCATCGGTAATGCCAGAATTCAGTATGGTGTTAGCCCACCCTTAGCCTTGATGACAGCTTCCACTCTCGCAGGCATACGTTCAATCAGGTCATGGAAGGTTTCTTGGAGAACGGTAGCCCATTCATCACGGAGTGATGTATGGATGTCGGTCGGTGATGCCTCGCACGAAGTCGGAATTCCAAAACATCCAAAGGTGTTCTATAGGACTCAGGTCAAGACTCTGTGCAGGCCAGTCAATTACAGGGATGTTATTGTCGTGTAACCACTTCGGCACAGCCTGTGCATCATGAACAAGTGCTCGATCGTGTTGAAAGATTCAACCGCCATCCCCGAATTGCTCTACAACAGTGGGAAGCAAGAATGTGCTTAAAACATCAATGTAGGTTTGTGCTGTGATAGTGCCACGCAAAACAACATGGGGTGCAAACCTCCTCCATGAAAAACACGACCACACCATAACACCACTGCCTCCGAATTTTAATTTTGGCACTACAAACGCTGGCAGATGACGTTCACCGGGCATTCGCCATACCCACAACCTGCTATCGGATCGCAACATATGTACCATGATTCGTCACTCCACACAACGTTTTTCCACTGTTCAGTCGACCAATATTCACGCTCCTTATACCAAGCTAGGGGTCGTTTGGCATTTACCGGCGTCATGTGTGGCTTATGAGCAGCCGCTCGACCATGAAATCCAAGTTCTCACCTCCCGCCTAGATGTCATAGTACTTGCAGTGGATACTGATGCTGTTTGGAATTTCTATGTGATGGTCTGGACAGATGTCTGCCAATTACATATTACGACCCTCTTCAACTGTCGGCGGTCTCTGTCAGTCAACAGACGAGATCGGCCTGTACGCTTTTGTGCTGTACGTTCCCCTTTATTGTCACTTCACTATCACAACGGAAACAGTGGATTTAGGATGTTTAGGGGTGTGGAAATCTCGCGTACATACGTATGGCACAAGTGACACCCAATCACCTGACCACGTTCGAAGTCCGTCTAATACGAAAAACTTATGTTTTTGGGGGTGCCCGGATGTTTTTTATCACATAGTGTATGTCTACCAGTAATCCGACCAGGTGGTAATCCCAAACACTTCAGAGCAAGTCGCACAAGCATTCTGTACGCGGTATCCTTTATACCCCACACTTTCTCCAAAACTCCGAATAAACTGCTATCTGCCATTCGCCATTCTTACAAATGACCAATGTGCTCGCTCCATTTCACCTATTTTCGCAGCGTTACGCCACGTAATTTACTCGAAGTGTCTCTTTCAATGCACATACCAGTAATATTATATTTGAAAACTGTACCAGTTTTTTTCCCCTCCTACCTGTTCGTATTAACTTATCTTGAGCCACATTCAACGTATGTTCTCATTCATTGTACCAAATAGCAACTCGGTCCAACTCATTTTGTATTCCACTATATTCACTCGACAATATTTCTGCACAAAACAGCACCATCATGAAACCAAAGACTGCTGTCCACTTTATCCAACGGATAGTTTACGTTGACTAGAAATAGTAGTCCTATCGTACTACACTGGGCCACTATGGACACTGGCTATGTCTAACACTTTGCTGGTCAACATAGCGTGGTCTAGCAAAGTCTTCACAAGCAAGCCACATCTTTGTTAGGGTACACAGTAATATAATGACAAGATATTTCCAGAAATTTAGGAATAGGGAATATAGATGTCGGTCTGCATCCTTGGTTCGCATGTGAAAACTGCGAATTGTTTGGAAAGTGATTCTTTCTAAAGTCATTCTCGTTTATGGACAAAAGGTTTTCTGTATCTAGGAAACTTATCAAACTGCAAATCAGAACAGTCGAGGATGTTTCAGCAGGCAGATGTGAACTTTATTCGTCTACAATATTGCGAATCTGCTCTTTTCTGCAGGAGAAACCTGCACTTTTCTCCAGACGTGCACGAGATTCACGATGAATGAGAATTAAGAAGGGCCAATGCAACAGAGTACACGCTACGAAAGCTAGTTGGAAAGTCATCTGTGTTGTGCAACTTACTTGTTTTCAACTGATTTGGTTACTTTTAAGCAGCAGCGATTTTCATTTCTATTTGATGAGGTTGATAGGTTTGTCCGCGGACGACGACGACGATGATGATTATTTGGATTGAGGGCGATCGACATCATGGTCACCAGCGCCCTGACAAAAAATCACACGCTAACCTCATGAGTGGGGACGAAAGCTGTCCCCCCCCCCCCATGCGGAGTAGTTTATAATGTATTAAAGTCTGCCGCCCTTCCCCACCAGTTTAGGAATGCGACCTGACAGTTAACAAAATTTCACCACCCTTGTAACACTTGGATTGGTATCTGCGAGGATCGGGGGAAGATCTCCAACGAGACTGAGGGCTGCCCTAATATCAGTATATAGGACACACGTAGCCACAATACGCTGAACTGAAAGCGGCACGCTACAAACTTCACAAAGTGGTGGATCCTCCAGCCGGAGGACGAAGTCATGTCTCAAAGGGCTATGCCCGATGCGCAGTCTGGTAAACAGAACCTCCTTCCAGCGGCGAGGCTGACATGAAGTCCGCCAAGCCTCTGTGGTAGATTTGAGCGACCGCAGTTTGTTGTCTGCCACCTGCAACCATTTACTCTCCCACTGACGCATAATGCATCTGTCAGAGAATGAGATGATGGTGTGTAACGGGATGGTACATTGATGGACAGCACCATCCCAACATGCTTCCTTGTCGGCTTTGTCGGCCACGTCGTTGCTCAGTATCCCAATGTGGCGGCGGTCGAACGATGGTAACTTACTATAATCTTCGAGTGTTACCGATTTTTTTAACCGTGAGATTAATGACCTCGGCTTTTCTTCTGCTGTCTGTTTTCGCGCCAGACTGGTTGACGAGTGACAACAGAAGTTTTCGATCCGCTCAGCGTGTTTACGTAGGACCAGTATTTTCTAGTGTTTTCAGGGAGGTTTCTCGCTAACTTGGGAAGGTAGAAGTTGTTACATGCGTCACCTATACCTTTCCATTACGGCCTGCCTGCAGTTTGCTGTCTGACGTTGCTGCTTTGAGTTTGTGTTGGGTAGCATGTGAAAATTTGTTGTGTTTTACAGCCAAACGCTGTAGGGAAGCACATGAAACTACAAACCAACAGCGCTTCTTACAACAGCAGTTTTATTGTTAACCGGAGACACCTGTTGTCGGGAACTTCCTATGTTAAGTATTACAAGAATGAACAGACGACATACATCCGGAAACAGATTGGTCGTAAACGCATGAGCCATTATCTGTAACAGTTAGCACGATGGTACATTTCAGTTGGCAACTACGTAGGGACTTCAGGAAGTTACGCATGCCGTGCACGTTAAGACCATTGCTCCGTTTCCTCGTTTTTTACGTGTGGCCGATATTCCTGGCCCGGCGTAACTCCGTCTGCGGTTTTCTTATTATTTTTTAGTATTGGCACACATAATCTTATGATTATGCGTCTTTATTCTGCATTAGTTTTATTCTGTGACATGGCCAATGTTTGACCCTCAATATAATTTAAACTAAAAAAAAAATTGCCTTGCAACCGAAAGCTGAATTTCATATTGTCTGACCCTCTGAATTAACTTTTAAACGATTTATGCGATTTCAACAAACGATACCTCAGATCGTAGCATTAAACGATAGCTATCGTCCCTGAAAGCTACTCATCAGTATATTTTATTGATCGACTTATGACGTCTTTTATATCTTTTTTACTACGCAAAATTTTGTCAGAACATCGTATTCTCCACAATTACACAACAAATCAACACAGCATGAATACCTCATTTTGTCATTCTCACGTATTTATTTAATGAACAACTTACTTCTTCGCCAGTAACTTTATTTAAATATTTACTACAACTGATAATGCACAATCATGGTAATTTAAGAAGTGGTCAATCCTTTGTGTTAGCTGACATCGCTACTAAAAATAGTATCCAAAAGACGCTTCTGCCTGGCAGGCACAAATAATTGTTTAAACAATATTTACCAACAATTTGCTTCGTCTATCGTGTGCGCACTTGCGGAAGAATGCTGGCTTATTTATTAAAGAAAAACCTTTATTTATAATTATGGTGAATGATCTCAGTGTGACCGAATGTTTGGAACATTTTTTTATTTAAATATTGCTGTAATACATTTATTTTGTGCGGGAAGTAGTCAAGTTGTATCAAGTCATGTCTGTAGATCTCAAGAACAATAAATTTTTGGTGACGATGGCCTTCATCCAATGAGAGCAATGAGATGTGTACAGTGGTGAAACACTGCTGGAGTCCAGTGGAGATGGTCACTTTTTCGAATGAGCAGCTCAAAGAAGCGATTCTGGACACTAAGTCGAGTGCTGGAAGAACCCAGACCTGCCTGTGCTAAAGTGCGTGATTCAGTCGTGTAAGTGATTGATTCCGGGCGGTGAACGGCAGCGACAATACTCTGACTTTTGAAGGGACCAACTCACGAAAGGTCTGAATGTGTTCCAGCGGAAGACTTAACACTTTCCGCTTGTATTACAAAACTGAGGATAGACAGAGTACGAGTTACTATTCTTTGAATCGCTTGTGTTAATTTGCGAATCATCGTGTTGAGCTCTGAACCGTTTTGAGCTAGTGAATATAACATGTATTGTGATCACGAAAGGGACTTAGAGTGGCCGCGCGGTTCTGGCGCTGCAATCTGGAACCGCGAGACCGCTACGGTCGCAGGTTCGAATCCTGCCTCGGGCATGGATGTGTGTGATGTCCTTAGATTAGTTAGGTTTAACTAGTTCTAAGTTCTAGGGGACTAATGACCTAAGCAGTTGAGTCCCATAGTGCTCAGAGCCATTTGAAAGGGACTTAGTTTTCGCGCATCTATGACGACTATCTAGTTTGGCGATTTTGCTACCATTCTCGTAACGCTTTCAACTTAATTTTACTGGATTTTACAAGATTATTTCTGTCTGTATTACACTTACTTATCATAGGACCACTTTCCATTTATTCGAGATGTCCTATTTGCAACGAGCTGGCTGCAAGGCATGAAAGCAGACCTGTGCGGCTCGACCTTCTGACTACATCGAGCTACTCTTTTTTAAGAAGAGCCGCGCATAGTCCAACTACCAACGATGTGAGCAACATCAAGTAAAGACTCAACTGGCTTGCCCGTACGGACTGCTGGTTGGAAGAACTATTACTATTCAGCAGAAAACAGTTAGGTACCGTCCAGACTTCCTTTGATTGACATGTTCTTAACCTATTGTTCTGCTAAAAGGTCCATCCTTTTGATTAACAGACACTTTCACGTACAAACGGGGTGCTTCCAAAATACTCTTATTGCTGACACTTGAAAGTTGTTCGTCAGTCTGGAAATCTTATCGAGTAGAACTAACGTAAAATATAAAGAAGACTCAAAGAATATCATCGTGATATGGCACCGGGATGTGTAGTCAATTTGAGAGCGTTATAGAATTGCTCAAATTACTTTCATTGTGAATTTTACTGATAATACCTCGGTATTGCAGGAAGGCTTACCTTGCAGTACCGAGAGTCAATTTTCTAAGCAACTGTAGAACATTACTTTCACATACGGCTCGCGTAATGATAATGACTAAGAAACTACTGAACTCCAGGTTTAAACGTACGTGTTCCGATAGTTGCTTCCGAGAATTATCTGCGAGTTTAAGAGCTAACGTAAGAAATATTATTATACTGTTATGAACCTTCAGCACACTGTTCCCGATTTATGAAGTAAATGTAGAATAAAGAAAATCGTTTGTAGAATAAAGAAAATTGTTCAATAGATTCTAGGTTCACATAATAAGTGTATGTAATATTCCACATAATATTTAAAAAAGTAGTAGAACTTTTCCCTGTAACACTTTTTTATCACCAACTGAAGTAGAGGAATAAAAACGGAGTGAGGTGTGAGAAGCGGTGGGCAGGGACAGGCCAGCAGGGTAATTTTTGTTAAGGAAAGATTGTATTTGGTTTGATAGGTTTAGAAGACCAAATCTCCCTACCCTGGGAGTATCAAACAAACAATATTATCCTAAAAAGCATGATTAGGGCTTATCCCGTAAATGACGAGGTTATATGAGACTGACAACAAGCTAGGATTTGGGAAGGCAATCAGCGAAGGGGTAAAGTCACCACAGTGTGTGGGTAGACGTTCTAACGAGGTGTCTGGACACTTGCGAACGCCGACACGTGCGACTCCGGAAGTTTGTGGTTTTACCTGCTCCACAGGGTTGAGTACCCTTGTCACCTCCTCCTCCCCGCCACCTGGCCGTTGGAATTCCCCTGGACGGTGTCCAGACACTTGCGTTTTAACCTGTTCCTAAGCGATAACATCACGCTGGTCGAAACTCAAGTCCTTATTCTCACTTTGCTTCTGAAGTTCCTAGTACTACCTCCGGTGTGTAAATTATTACAACGACCAAGGGCAGGCCTTCTGCTCATTGCAATAGTTACGTGCATCGTAACGTTAAGGAATTTAAAGAAGGCCTTCTTACATGGGTGTGTTAACGCCGGAAATCGAATCATTGCAAGGGAAGAATGCATTCGAAAAACCGAGAAGTGTTTAACGTATCAGAACATCTCTGGACCACCTGATGACACAGCTCTGAAAGTGCAGAAGCAAGTGGAGAGGGCGAATAGGAGGGTTCGAGAGAGAAACTCGGATGGAATGGGAAGTCTTCATAATAAAGGTTATGACTGTTACAGTTAGGGCAAACGCAGAGTCTCTGAAGAAAACCTTGCGTCGTCGGTAGTCATTCACGGGCGGGACCAACAAGAGCCCAAAAACTCGTATGAAATTGATCATGAACATCTCCTAAAAATACGATATGGCAGTAGTTTTCTTATAGAAGATGAGAGATAGAGGAGGGCATAATCATTTTTAATGGAAACAAAGGAAAAGACAGTTCTAAAACGTCTTCCAATTTTTTAAAGGATGGAAAATTTTACGAGCTGCAGCAAACAGTTCGCACAAATCTATACCATACATGTAGACCTGTCTGAGTGACGAAACAGTCTTCCTGCTGTATTTGAACTGCACCCTAATAAGAATAGACACACATCCGTTCGCCTGTTTCGTCTGATTAAACAAGCAGTTCTTCAGTGGTGTCTTAGAGAAGTGAACGCAGATTTTGAGACAGCTGCGATATCGACCCTTCATCAGGTTTTCCCCAGAAGTGAAATAAATGGATGTTATTTCCATATGAAGAAGAGTTTATGAGAAGATTTCCACACCTCGGTCTAACTGATGACTACCGCTAGAACGAAGACTTCACGTCAGCATGTGTGCGCTAGCATTTGTAAAAACAGAGACAAGTAACGGATGGGTTGAGATTCATGCACAAGCTCCTTATAACGAAAAGCTCTTTCAATTTTTTGACTACTTTGTCAAAAGCTGAGGATATCCCCATAGGAATTGCTACGGAAAAAGGCACCAATCAACCAATGCTTTTGAAGGGTGGCATAACCAAATAAATAATGTTACTGGAAACCCTCATCCTAGAATCACCTAGTTGGCGGAGCGCTTGAAACAAGAAAGCAGACTTCACTAACTGCATCTACATGAAGTTGGTGATGAATCATGAAGGGAAGAAGAGGAAAAAGAAATACTTTACGCTGGACGACAGGATAGAGAGGAGCGTAAAAAATTATGAAGAGACTGGTTCAAAAAAATGTTCAAATGTGTGTGAAATCTTATGGGACATAACTGCTAAGGTCATCACACTCGAACCTCCGCCGGGACCAGTTGCGAAGAGACTGGTAATATTAGGTACTGCTTTAAAAGCCATTGCCAATAATCAGAACTGGGGTAAGGTACGTTAAAAGTTGTGTATTAAAGAGCTATGAAAATCACCTAGTCCTCGCTGATTATTTAGTAAAAATTATTAAGTACTGTGTATAGAAGCAGCATTATCAGCGCTAAGCGTGAAAACGCTGTGGCAAATATGTTAGAGATGGCCATGCGGTTGGGGGCGGGGGGCTGTTATGTGTGCTCGGTTCCTATTTGAGCTAGGAACATAGCGTAAAAAGTTTTTGCAATTTTGTCGAAGAAAGACATGGTTAGAGACCGCGGCTGTTACATGAAATAAATTGCTGATGGTGTACAGCAACCACCCACAAATTGGTTTTAGGTTACTTTTTAAATGAAGTACTGTTACCTAGTATTATCCTAGGGCAACTCACGGGAAATCAATGTGTAATTTGTTTTGATGAAAACATGAAAAAACCGTCTGATGAAGAATTGTGAAAAATTTGAAACGGGTAACAGTACTTTTTTTTAACCGGAGAAACCTAAAACTCATTTGCGAATGGTTGCTGTACACTTCAACAAAAACTTTTTGGTTTATCCCGGTTTAGCATCCATTTGTATTGCCGTTCGAACATCTTTCTTACTGTAACTATGTTACAATATATTAAACAAAGTTTGAAAGCCGGCCGAGCGGTTTTAGGCGCTCAGTCCGGAACCGAACGACTGCTACGGTCGCAGGTTCGAATCCTGCCTCGGGCATGGATGTGTGTGATGTCCTTAGGTTAGTTAGGTTTAAGTAGTTCTAAGCTCTAGGGGACTGATGACCACAGATGTTAAGTCTCATAGTGCTCAGAACCATTTGAACCATTTTGAAAAGTTTGAAAGACAAACCGGTGCTGGTGTCCAGGCAAATTGTGCGAATCCATTACTTCCTTTTGCAGATGTTAACTGGACTGAAATTAATGCTCAGCTAATGGCATCATTTTGATTTTACAGGTAAAAAAGACGTTTATCTGGGAGGTCTTTAAAGCGCGCCGTTTCTGTACTTTAAACTTGTACGATTCGGTTCAAATTTTGCACTAGGAAAGGTAAATGGCTAAACTGAAAACGGAATTTTTTTAATCCAATAATCGCCGGCCGGAGTGGCCGAGCGGTTAAAGGCGCTACAGTCTGGAACCGCACGACCGCTACGGTCGCAGGTTCGAATCCTGCCTCGGGCATGGATGTGTGTGATGTCCTTAGGTTAGTTAGGTTTAAGTAGTTCTAAGTTCTAGGGGACTTACGACCACAGCAGTTGAGTCCCATAGTGCTCAGAGCCATTTGAACCATTTTTATTCCAATAATCTTTATCCGATGTCGGGATATGATGGTTTGAATGTAGCTCGTGAAATTCATTCTTACGTGAATTGAATGCGTGATAACGGTTTAAAGTGATCCAAACAAAAGCTGCATTCTTACGATAAAATCTGACCACCTAGTTCACTACTTAATCAAAACAATATTGACGCTTCCACTTTTCTAAAACGACACTGCTTCTGGATAGCTCAATCATACTTGTTAAAATAGTGATAACAACCGAATAATGTTTAACAATAGCAAGATAAATGTGCTGACGTCGATCCTCGCAAAGCGCTGCAAATCTCATGCTGTGACTTTGGTTTAGAACAAATTAATTTCGGTTTACTAGGTGTTGATTGTCATTTGTCTGACTATACGCCGTTGCTGTTGCCACTAATACGGACTATCTCGTTGACAGACATTACAACCGGCTGCTGAGGCGAGAGAACTGGTTTGAATGAGGCAGTGAGAACAGTTCCAGTATTCCGCTGACAGGCTTATTACTCATTCATCTTTAAGATGCTGGCGATCCTTTCCGTTGATTTGTGTCAACCTTAAACTTCATAGAGTGCGTTTCTATTACTCCTGAGATAGCTTGTGACTTAATGACGTTTCATCTACCGACATAAGAAATATCTATAAGAGCGCGGCCCGGAAAAGGTGAACCGGCGGCTGAAACTGCCCATTATGGTGCGATATGGAGATTACACAATGTATGTTTCAAAACATAAGATTTACTCAAGAAGAAAGTGACAGAGTTGCAACTTCGAAACTGCATATTAATATTTCATTCATTTAGTGCAAACTTCGATCATTTTTATTGTGCGGTCAAGAGCTGTTTGTTGTTTTGTCTTTACTTACAATGAGAGTAGCAGTCTACAGGTTGACACACTGGACTCGCATCCACAGTGGTAGGAGTACAGATCCCATTCAGCCATTCTTATGTGGAGGTTTATGCTCTGTCTAGTTGGAGAATAAGTACACGGAAGCAACATACGTCATTCTACAGGTCACAGAAAGGAGAATTGTGATCACTGAGAAACTGAGCTATCAGAATAAATTAACAACCAGTGAATAAATACAAGAGTTGAAATGATTTTCCAGAGGGGAACTGAGCTGTGGGCGAGAGAGGAAGGGGTTATGCAACAAAACCAAAACGAATGTCTAATAACACATTTCAATTGCTACAACATTTAATTACTAGATCACAGATCCTTGCAGAATGCAAACTACAGGACGCCATAAGAAAAGCCCATTCTTGGGCACTCATCCATGGCTCACAATTCACTACACCCAAAACATATGTAACGCGTTTTTCCGACGCCAAACAATCCATCCACACCCGTTTATAATGAGTTCGTTAAGGTAGTACAGATATACAGAATTATACGACGAATTTCAGACGCTAACGCTACGTGTCTACTTATTACATGCCAGATTAAACAGAAGTGCCAGAAAAAAAAAAAAAAAAAAAAAAAAAAAAAAAAAAAAAAAAAACTCTACGCTGCCTTAGTACCTCCTGGACGCATCGATCATTCTTCGTTTGTAACTTTATAAAACCCTTATACTGGTCCGCTTGGACTACGGGTCGGCATCCCGTGGTACACCTTTTAGACGTAGTTCATCACAGAGGGCCACACCTCCACCCAGGACGTTTCGCCCGAGCGCCGTAGTTAGATTACTGGCAGGGGCAGGGATACATTCCTTGCAAGTTTTGACGACTCAAACTACTACTAAACGGGAGGACAGGTACTCAGCACTTCAGGAGAGGTAGAGGAAGGGCTCACTAATCCCGCTACTCAAACTCAGCAACGGCCCTTCAGGTCAGGTACAAGAGCATATACATATGTTTGGACAAAGGAGTCCTCTGCACAATGGAGACCGACAGATGAATACCACCCATTGCGTTCTCTTTTTAACTCTTGTTTGCATCGGCTCCCCCATACATTTACATTTTTGTAATCTGTACAGTATACAGACTCTCTTCCATTCGGCTAAAAGGTGTCAGCTCTGGTTCCATATCAAAAACTAACAAGAAAAGCAAAGAAAGGTAAGTGTTCATCTAGAACACAATGGGCAGATTGCTCTTTTTGAAGTAAGTGTCGTACAGAGCTTAAATGTTATTGTCAGCTTATACATATATTGCAAACAAAAACACATGCCACTGATCATAGTAATTATGTTATCTTCTTTTTTAAATACTTAATCATGCTCATGTTAGGGTACTTAAGACAACTTTTTTTAATTATAATACAAAAGTGATAGTCTTTAGAATGACATTGGTGCGCTCTTGCAATATGGCCCACAGAGCTGTTGCGAAGAGTCATCAAGAGAAAAATCACAGATACTATTAGTTGCGGATTTCAGGTATTAGCGGCAAGGGCAGTTTTGGACAAGTTGCGGAGTTAAGGTGCTGAGCAGGTAGAGTTGCGGATTTCATTTGTGCCTTACTAAACTACAGGTTGCGGCGCTTTAATCCGGACAAATTTCAATTTGAATTTCCCGCCATATGGTAGTTTCACCGAATGTCGCGACTAGGGTTCTTGAAAACCACAGGAATCTAATAAATAGTCAGAATCTCAAAATAGCCGGCCGAAGTGGCCGTGCGGTTAAAGGCGCTGCAGTCTGGAACCGCAAGACCGCTACGGTCGCAGGTTCGAATCCTGCCTCGGGCATGGATGTTTGTGATGTCCTTAGGTTCGTTAGGTTTAACTAGTTCTAAGTTCTAGGGGACTAATGACCTCAGCAGTTGAGTCCCATAGTGCTCAGAACCATTTGAACCAATCTCAAAATGGCCGAGGTGGTACGGACTAGTGCGGAGTACAACCGAGGCGCCGCGATTCTTCGGGTACCCGAGATCAACTGTTTACAATAGTGTGGCCACGTATAATGCTTCGGGGAAGTCTGAGGAAGGCTCTGCTACCCGGCGAGGAAACCTCATTCGACGAAACTCGTGTCGCGAACTGCGTAAGTCATCGAAAAGGCTCAGGTGGTGATTTCGGAGAACCCTGGGCAATCGCTGAGGAAATTCGCGTCACTATTGATGTCAGCGAGCGAACAATGCGTCGGATGGCCCAAGAGGACCTCATACGAGCCATATAGTCCAAAACTGACTCTCTGATAACGTTGACATGTTCTGGTCGAAGGAGTTCTGACCCCCGAATAGCCCGGATTTGAAGCCCCTCGACTATCAGCGCAGTCTTAAGAGTTGCCCTAGTGTCGCATCTCTACGCACCACTATCGAAGCATCATTCGCGAATATGGACAGCGCTGTTTTAAGGAGTGCTTGCGATCGTTTCAGGACAAGATTGGAGTGGGTCACTGCGGCTTAAGGGGGTTACATCGAGTAATGTTACACTTGAAAGATACCACTACTTACATGTCAAAGAATTTCCATTTGTATTTTGTTTTAAAAGGTTTACTTTCAAAAAAGTTTCATTTGTCCGGATTTAAGCGCCGCATACTGTACACTGCCTACATTATCTTCTCGGATAAAAGGATACGATACCCACAAAAACGCCCTCGGTCTGATGTCCAAATATTAGCCCGTACGTTGCCCAGAACTTCAAGATCTGTCCCTGATTCCACAAGATATGAGAAATCCATCTACTCGACGACCAGTACTTCATCTTGTAGTGAACGAACTCCACAGCTCGGAAATTATCAACACTGAATTATGCGTTGATGGCCGAATGGGCTACGCCTTCACACATATATAAAAGCGCCACTCCAAATGAAAGGAATGTAGTGTACCGCAGAACTGACAGCCATTATGCTATTGATACGGCAGCACCTGCTTACAGGAGACGTTTCTGGAAAGCAGTCCCACGTTAAGCAGTTTGCAAGAAATTGTTCACTGCTGTCTCCAGCACTCACTTGTATTGCCCTTCAAGACCTACTTTTCCAGCATAACGTCGGAAGGTCGATCGTATTTCTCTAACCCCCCATTCACGGCAGAATCCTAGGAAACGAGCTATTAGATCATTTGATCAAGGAAGTAACCAACAAATAACTCATTGGTATTAAGGACAGTGTTCTGACTTACGACCGCATCCCGGCTTCTAGCGACATGGAATAGGGAGTAGGATGGCGTAGTTAATCCTAACGGGCCAGGTACCATAAAATATTCCCGAAAGGCATTTGTTTCTTCATGAAGAGCATCCAACCGTGAATCTAAAATTCTTGATCGACTCCGCATTAACCACACTAGAATAACCAATGAATATATTGGCTAAACAAGCTGCTCCACCTTTCTGTAGTTGGTGCTGTCCCTTTATTGGTGGCGCACGTTTTACTGAAGTACCCCACATTTACCGCGAGAAGGCGAATTCGTGAAACTACCCTACTCATTACCTACAGTTTTTGATGATTATGTCCAAGCAGCGAACCTGGCTTTAAATTTTATCCAACAGTGCGCCTAGTACAGTCTTGAGAGTCAGACGGTATTATGGTGTCGCTGGCTTCCGGGGATGGCTGTATCAGGAGTCACACCCCCAGGACTTCGACTGTTTCCAGCTGGCGTATTTCCCATCGTTTGAGCAGTTACCAGACAGCGCCAGACAACAGGCTGTACTGCGCATGCGCAGCTACGATGACGTAGGCAGCCCGTGCTTGGTGCTTGCTTTGCTCATACGCATTTCTGTGTGGAATTTCGTGCGTGGTGGGGCATCACGTGTCCATATGCAGCCCTGCGGCATGTTGGTGAGAGGACATACAGAGTTGTACCTAGAGCAATTTTTTTGTCATATCCCACCCAGATGAAGGATGCAAATAAGGAAGCAGTTCTTGGCATATTTCAAAATTAGATTCCACAGCTCAAAGTACCATAACATTTTGCTATGGGGTGACTGACAGTTTTTTTTTTAATTTGTACTCTGCAATATTACTGTGTAGCATACCAATTAGGTTTACATCTACACAGCACTGCAAAAAGCTAGTAGGATGGAATACAATTTTCTTGTAAAAAAAAAATGTTTCTTATGTAGCTTACGCCAGTATAAAGGACAATAAATTTCATGACTACTTCAAAATGTGTAAAAAATTAACAAGGTTGTCTGAGAGGCAAAGAAACTGTACAACTGACAGTTTATATTCTACTCTAGGAATAAATGTAAATCCTTGTGGGGAGTTAAAACGATAAAACACGGCATGCTGCTAGTCTACAATTTAGCATAGAATGGCATTCTATAAATTTAAGATGTAAACACAAATTAAGAAATAACTTCAGGCCTAGAGGAAGTATTAGACAAGTGCCTTGTGACCGAAAAACACTGTTTCACAGAAGGCAGATTTGTAAAATTCTGCTACAGCTGTCAATATATTTGAAACAAAATATTTAGTTCAAAAACTACTGACCAAATTTGCCTACTTAGTCAGCTTCAAATCAATGTTTACGTATGTTCGTACGTATATAGCATTAAGAGATCTTACATTGACATAAAAGGAACAGGACATCAGAGACTACTCCAGCAGCATCGGAGTTTCATAAACCATACTAAAATGCTTCATTCTGCTCTAATTGCACATTTATATGTCCAGATGCACTCTGAAGTGCCTGATATTCAGCTTTTCTATGTGGTTTTCGTGATACCAATTTTCTTGGAGATCCAGTACTGTATTCTCATGTTTGATTCTTTATTATGGTATAATGTCATTCCTCCCAGAAAATGAAAATTTTCACTTGAAATTGAACGAATTGAAAGTAACCAATAGTGCGGAACGAAACACTTCGTTTCAAATAAACTAACTCCCTCAGCGGAAAAAATTAATAGAAGCAAATTTCTCTACAAAATAGTCAGAAATAGCTTCATTAAGAGATTAATGGTTGATTGCTAATAAAGTGGAAATAATACAAAATCAGAAAATTGGAACTACTAACTTATTTTTGTGTTTCATGATTATGAGAATTTATATTAATTCACTTGATGGCTCCCGGCCATAGAAATCTGTTTTGTTTTCATTTGACATGGGAGCCGTAAACGAAGAGAGCAGCAATACCACGAAACATATTCACGGGTCACGTGAAGAAGGACCCCCATCCCCACTATAACACAGCTTGCTCTGCACATGCGCGAATCTGGCAGCTTGGGCGCGCCGGAAAAATTTTTCCGGGTAGCATCTGGCTACTCGCTACTACTTAGCTCATACGGCAAACAGCCACGCTTCAAGTAGCCAGAAGCGGGAGGAAGGCACTGCTCATACGCGAATTCAGTTCTGCGCATGCGCACGAGCCCGTTGGCAACTGCTCAACCGAGCCTCCAGAGAATGCCGGAAGTTGCCATCGCGGACATTTGTGGTCGCCAGGGTTTGCCGGACATTTATGGTCACACCCTGCGTCAGGTAGTTTGAACGGCGATCCCTGTGGCGAGGGAGGCCCTTCCTCGTACTCGTATTCGCTTTCAAAGCGCCGTTTCCGTATCTTACCCCACACAGCCAGTACGTAAAGCGCCTCCTTCTTCGACATCTTGGTTTCTTGAAATTATGTTGCAGTAGCATCTAATACCAACATATTTCCAACTACCGTTCCATTTGTACCAAAATATAGAGCTTCTTTTCAATATCCGTAAATCTGAATGTTTACAACTTTCGGCGGACGAAAGCAGTATCATCGACTGTATTAGTATGTAATTTGTTCTTCTAAGCATAAAAATCCTCTCTCCGTCTGTACGGTAGCTTCTTTGCATGCTTATTGACTGCGATAGAAACAGCGCATCACCATGGGAGGGCAGGAAAGGAACGATGTAAAAAAAGGGACTTCGAATGTTCGCTAATCAGTCTGAATGCTGCGTTTGTGGCTATTTCAGTTGCAATGGCTGCCAGTCCAAAGGACAATAAGGGAAGGAGAAACAGGTATTTGAATGGTTGGTAGGAAGAACGCGACGTACTCCACGATAATTTACTCACTAAAATCCGATACCCCTTGCGGCCAAAAATTCATTAATAATGTGTCGTGCGATAGTGTTTAAAACAGAGAAAGAAAACGGTCATTAAATAGGAAATTACAGCTGAAAAAAGTTAAGTGTGCCTGTAATTTCTTGCGACAGGAGGGTCATTTGAGTGATGTTTAATGTTAGCTTCGTTTAGCCAAATCCCACTGCTTATTGATTAAAATCTAGTGAACCGAGTGCGACCAGCTAGTTTCATCATGAAGCTAATTAGGGATGCTCCTGTGAGGCCTAAAACACTAACTTTTACAATTAATAAAGGCGGATCCCATCACACTTCGTACAGGCTGTGGATTCTCTAAATGATAAATGATCGTTTACCATTCTGTCGTGTTTAAAGTCAGCCTAAACACGTTTCATTTTTATGCAATAGCTACAGTAAACTTTGTAACTTAATACCAGAATGAAAAAGGCTAATATGTCCTGAGCAGAGTCAGGAATGTAAAAAAGGGAACTAGTTTTTCGACTTATTTGGCAGCTTACACGACATTTAAATAAAAAGTGTTAGTATTAGTACTCATGCCATGCAACTATAATGCATCGTGTCACGTTAGTAACATCGTACATGTCACCCCCTGCCCCCCCCCTCCCCGCTTCCACGAATAAATCCCACCCTCAGAAATTTTGTCCCCCAGGAAAACTTAAGCTATTACATGTATACTCCTCAGCCATATATTACATACTGTTTACTATGGCTGGCGAATCTTCTGGATCTTGGGCACAGGAGCTGAGACTTCAGCCTACAAATTGTAAGATGCAGTTGTACGGTTAACTAGTAAAAAAAAAAAGTAAGTATGTCAAAATATTTTTATCTGAAAGCATTTCAATCTACCTAGGTCAGTCGAAAAGCTAATTCCCTTGTACTATAATAGGAACATATTTTATCTCTGTTCCCAACTTTTACTCTACCGTAATTTTGACATTAGACCGCCGTAGCTTGGCAACCGATGTTGACTCTGACGACGACTGATCCGTTATAGGTTTTTTGTCTTTCGAACCATATTGCTTATATCGTGGCAACGGATAAAGCTTTCACAAAACAGGATGACCATTAATTACATGCATTTGCCTACCTTCTTCCACATTTGAACCAATTCGCACAAGTTCGAAACATAGAAAAGGCGCGCGAAAAAAACCCACAAATAGTGCTCACGTAAATTGCGAATGAAGCTTGATTTTTGGTATTTGTTTCCCAAAGAAGGAAAAAACTGTATTATTGTTAGATTCTTGGGTCTGTCAGTGTGAAAGAACCTTACAGAGCATCGTACTTGATAACAAGGAACTTGTTCATTTGCTGATCCCAAAGGGCTCGACGGCACAGTTACAGTCGTGAGAAGTATAAATGTTTCGATGTTGGAAGAACTTTGTGAGAAGATTTTCAGATCTAGTTCTGTTGAATGTTTTTGATGTCAATCTCCATTTGAGAGACAATGTAATGAAGCTGAAGTCACAAGAACATAATTCTTACCAATGTACTGAAATACAGGCCGGCCGCTGTGGTCTCGCGGTTCTAGGCGCGCAGTCCGGAACCGCGCGACTGCTACGGTCGCAGGTTCGAATCCTGCCTAGGGCATGGATGTGTGTGATGTCCTTAGGTTAGTTAGGTTTAAGTAGTTCTGAGTTCTAGGCGACTGATGACTTCAGAAGTTAAGTCGCATAGTGCTCAGAGCCATTTGAACCATTCTTTAACCAAAAATTGTATTTTTGAAAACAGCTTTATTACACCTGGATTTGTGTAGCTTAAAAGCTGCTTTAATTTGCTGCAACAAAAGTTTTTTCGAAATTAATAAATGATGGTGGGGTTTTCGCAAAATTTAAAATTATAAAATTAGATAATACCGTTTTCGATAACGTTAATTACATATAAGCTATCATATGAGAAACATTTTTTACATACCATCGTTTCAAAGAGATTCCCTCCATACCTAATAACCCAAATTACAGTTCAGGTTGTGTTTTATCCCTTAAAAGTGAACCTGGACACAAAGAAAAAATATATATTGCGTTATTTTGAACCTTATACACATCCACCAAGTTTCATAAAGATTGTTTATTGGCACTTGGGAATGTTCGCTTTTGGACGACCTAAAGTTGTGGCACTGCAACTGGCTGCCGAAGTGCTGTTCTGTTGTCTGTACGAGCCGATGATTACTTACATTTAACATGTTCACGCCGGTGCTGACAAATGCTTTTCTCGCCATGGCGCGGCGCGCGTATCCATACTTTTACTTCATCTGGCGGCGCTGCTTTTCGTGTTTCTCGTTCTATTCAAACGCCCGAAGCTACTATTTTAATAACTGTCGTTGGCGAAAGAAAGGACAAAAGTATACGGTATTTGGTTTGTTCAGAAAACTCTCTCGCTGAAGGTTCACAAAAATAATCATATTCACAGCCGTTCGTTGCGCCTGGCTGATAGGTAAATACATTATACGTTATTGTTTTACTGGCTGCGTAATTGGGAGCAATTAAGGCTGAGCGACCTGCCACTCAATCTCATTTGCCGTTGGTGGAGAATCATGTTAGCGGCGGCTAAAAATTGACTTTCATACCCCTTTCAAAGTGAAGGGTCCAATACAAGTTTGTGCTTTAATTGCTTGAGTGTGTTGGTATTCAAAACTTGAAATGCGACAAGTTGCCGGAGATAATGAACGGACATTTTGACTGAACGTCAAAACCAAGTGTCTTTACTGTGCTTGCTGTTGCTTGTTGAATTATACTCATACCATTTGCACTTGCAAATGTTAAATATGCTTCACCGGTAAACTTAAGTATAAAAATATAATTAAAACTGTGTCTTGTGACGCTTTTTTTTGTTTTCTCGTCCATATTTGTACCAATTCAAACGTAAACAATCCATATTGCATCTTCTAAATGCCGAATCTTTGACTATTATGTGAGACAGTATTCTCATTACAGTGCGATAACAATCACTACAAGTGACGCAGTGCGTTGCCACCTGCGCATCGACAGCAGAAACAGAGCACATGACGGGCAGATGCCAAAAATGGAGAGTTCATGCGCTACACTGGAAGATATGATTGGCCCTGTCAGATACAGGCAACACGCACTCTTAACTGTCGAGTGCAATATAATATTAATTGCACTGTAGTTTCAGTTAACATCTGCAACTGGTTGGGTAAACCTCTCAGTCCGTGCTAAGCCATTAACGCGGGCGTAAAAACATCGAAACAAATTTAAATGAAACGACGACCTCACATGTCTCTGTAATCTGAAGAGCGCTCGGAAATTGCGCTCATATAATTATTGGTCACTTTTGTTATTGACAGTATTGTTGTACAGTAGACACGCGAGAAGTTGGCCAGCGCCCCCAGAGTACTACTGCTACATGACGGTACCCTTCGGAACTGTTCGTGTTGATTGTGGTCTATTTCAGATTGCTGTCAACCTGAGCTATCTAGCACAAGTTACACTACAGTTGCGTGGTGAAGTGTTATTGCTTTCACCAGGTGTGCGAATGACTTGATTAATAATGGTATTTGTCCTTATAAAGTCTATACATGAAATACCAGTTTTCTTCTACTCACTTCATTGTACTACAACTTTAATATTACATTCTACAAATAATTACTGTATTTGCGGGTGGTCTTCTCTTTAATGCACATTCACGAATCAGTGCTCGTCCATGTCAAAATTGATACAACAGTAGCTGTTCGGTACGAGCCGCGCACTCCCGTGATTTGTAAGTAATGGAAGACAAACAATACAACATTTATCCTGTAGCGTCGCTGCCGCTATACCAGTTACCCCTCCTCCCTGAGGCAGGTGGCTAATTTTACTTAGTTCACGGCCGAATTCAGAAGGATCAAGTAAAATTAAACACACCCTGAAATATTACTGTCTCTGTAAGTATTACTATTTGTTACTGAGCAGGGAAACTACAGTCTTACGAAGCCCTTAACGTCAGCTGACTTTTTTGGATTCCGCTGTTAGCTGCTAAATGTATATTGTTATAAAATATGCCTGAGAACCGCAGGCCGCACGAATACTTAATTCGCGTCCCGATTTCACGACCACTGTTTTAGATGAAAACTGGTACCAACAGTCGTCGCTGCTGTGAACTTTTTTGATACCTAAGCTCCATTTACTTTAGTAGGCGTGGAAGTTGTAGTGCTACGCGTATTTAGGTGAGCGATTTGGCCGCCTGGAGTTGGTATAATGGGTGACGAATTTGCTTGTGAAAACACAACACCACCAACTCACCTCGACGAAATAATAATGGATTAACCGCACACTCACACCAACGCAAGAAACCACCAAACAGTCTAAACAACACCAAACACCTGACAATACTGGACACACACATCTCAAGGATCAATTAAAATTCCCATTAAAATTGAAAATACGTACGGAAAAAAGACGCAACACCACCTACAAATGAACGCTACTGCAATCAAAACATATTGTAAAGCAACTACGCTCGGAATCTGATATCTTTTACAGATTGTCAAAACATATGTACAACGATTAAGAAAATCAACCATATCAATACTACCAAATTACTTACAAATTGCACCCCATTTATACATCTTCTATTTATTTATACATGTCTTCACTTATACTGCTCATTATTATTATCATCCATATGTCTTGATTTTCATTGAAACCTATCTTATAATATTCTTTACTTAAAAAAGAATATATTGCAATAAAATTGTAAGCCATATACGACGAATGCACTTGCAAGAAAAATCAAGTGTAATAAAAGTAATATGGAAAACCCTATGGCTGAAAAGGGACGTCAGCATGCCCTAAAACAGCCCGCCCTCCTCCCTCAGAGGTTGGAATGAAAAGTGGGGAAAAAAAACTTATGCGGCTGAGGACTACCTGTGCGGCTCCAGGGCTGAGGACGCGTCACGGTCAGTCCGGCTAGGCGAGCAGGTAGAGAGACAAGCAGCGTGGCCGGATGTGGGCAAATACCGATACGGGGAATTTTGACGGCGTACGTTCGCTTTAGAGGACAGTCAATGCTCCAAGAAATGGCGGAGTGTCAGACACTCTTAAAGATGGCGAACTCACAGCTCTTAGAGAATCAATAATAGTTTACAGTCAAGTATTAAAGCAAATACGAATACACTGGCGACCTCAGGTAAATGAGGAGCATCCAATAACAACATTATTTCAATATATTTAAAACAACAGAAGTTATTTCACAGTGAATAAACATTTACACAATGAGCCTCTGAATTAACAGCTTTTAATCTTTTCATGTGATTTCAACAAACGATATCTCAGATGACAGCATTTAACTATAACTGAAAGCAACTCATCTGTATGTGTTATATTTATTGACTTATGACGTCTTTTATATCTTTTTTAATCGTGCAAATGTTTGTCAGAACATTGTATTCTCCCCAAGAACAGAGCGAAAGCCGGCCAAGGTGGCCGAGCGGTTCTAGGCGCTTCTGTCTGGAACCGCGCGACCGCTACGGTCGCAGGTTCGAATCCTGCCTCGGGCATGGATGTGTGTGATGTCCTTAGGTTAGTTAGGTTTAAGTAGTTCTAAGTTCTAGGGGACTGATGACCTCAGAAGTTAAGTCCCATTAATACTCAGAACCATTTGAACACAACGAATGACTACAACATGAATACCTCACATAGTGTCACGCTCTTGTATTTATTTAATGACTGTTACTAATTTTGCCTGATATTTAACTACTGTTTGCAAATGCCAATACAAAATCATGGTGACTTAAGAAGTGGTCAATTGCATGTGTTAGCTAACACCACTATTGTAAAGAGCACCAAAATACACTTTTGACAAGCACGCCCTAATAATCATTTACAAAATATTTAACGACAATCGATTGTCATTTTTTGTGAATGCACTTGCAAGAGTGCTCGCCTATTTATTTATGAACAAGCCTTTATTTACATTCATTGTGCATGGTCTGAGTATGACTGAATATATACAACAATGTTTTTATTTAAATATTGCTGTATTATATTATTTCAGTGGGGGAAGTGGTTATATTGAGTCAAATCATGTCTGTAGAATGTAGGAACCATGTATTTTTTATGGTGCCAGCCTTCAACCATTGGAGAAGCAGACAGCAGAAGAATACTACAGGAGTTACGTATGTAGAGACAAGGACTTCTCGAGGAAGAGCTCAAGAGAGCTGTACTGGAAACTTTACGTTGAGATTTCGTAGAAGGCAGACCTGCCTGTGGTAACATACGATAATCCGTCATGTCGGTGACAGACTCTGGGCGGTGAACGGCCGCATCAACATGTAAACTTCTGAAGGGACTTTATATTTCGAGAGGCCTGAATGTGCTCCAAGTATAGGACCAACTTTTTCTGCTTACACTGCGGATCTTAGAATAGACGGAGTATGCGTTACTATTCTTTGTATTGTGTGTGGTAATTTGTGAATCATCATGTTGACCTTTGAACTATTTTAAGCTGGTTAATATTTCGTGTAATGTGATCACGAAATGGACTTATGTAAATGGAAGGGGGAGGGGGGAGAAAGGAAAAGAAAGGGAAGGAACTACTGATGTCAGCTGCATCAGGACTTAATGTGGTATCAGTGTCGACGAGTTAAAATTTGTCAAATGGCTCTGAGCACTATGCGACTTTACTTCTGAGGTCATCAGTCCCCTAGAACTTAGAACTAATTAAACCTAACTAACCTAGGGACATCACACACATCCATGCCCGAGGCAGGATTCGAACCTGCGACCGTAGCGGTCGATCGGTTCCAGACTGCAGCGGCTAGAACCGCACGGTCACTCCGGCCAGCCAGTTAAAATTTGTCCTGGATCGAGATTCAAGCCAGGGATATCCTGCCTACTAGACAGTTGCGTTAAACACTGCGCCATCCGGACACAGTGCTTAACGTAAATGCTTGGACTATCTCGGTACGCAGGGCATGAAAGCAGACATGTGAGGCTCGAGATTACGACGACATCGAGCTGTTCTTTTTTAACAGAGTTGTGCACAGCTCAACCACCTAACGTGCCAGCAACACAAGGTTAGGTCGCCACTGGTTTTTTCGTATAGGATGCTCTTAAGAAGAGGAACTACTAAGCAGAAAACAGTTAGGTAGCGTCGGAAAGTCCAATGGCAACCCCAGTTTGCGAAAGCAATTTTATTAGGCTTAGTTCATACGACAGTTACTGTTCCGCCGCAGATACATACTGTAGAGCTAGTAGTTTGCAAAAACAGTTGTTTGATAAGTAACGGCCTAGGCGAGGTCTCAAAAATTATAAATAAACGGTATTTTTCCCCGGACTATTAAGAGTTCGTGTGAGACTGATTCTATTAGTTTTTATCTCTTATCCCGAGACCTTAATTCTATGAGAGCTCGAAGAACATGTCCTGAAGGTTAAGAGGAGGCTATTCACGATGCGTTGTGTAGTCGAGTGATACACCGGACTACTACGGGGCTCGTTAATGGCATAGGAGTAGAGAATACTTTTCCCCTTCAAACCGAGCCATGCAGCACTTATTAAAACCATTTCATGAAATATGTAAGCGCAGGAAGTTCATTTGAATGATTATGTAACTACATCAAGAATGAAATCCTGTTCGCCGCGCGTCGTCTGGGCAGCACAGAAGAGTGCAGTCTACGTTTCTCTAGCGACTTAGCGACATGAAGACAAGGAGCTTTTCAAGCTGACATTTTTGTATCAGGAAACATTGAATTTATCAATACGGGTTATCTGCTTGCACTCGTCCAAATTATATTAGGATTTCCTTAAAATTTCAATTTCCTAATTTCCTCTAAACTATCTATGTAAAATTTTAACATAGTATTTTTTACTCTTTAAATTCATATGTACCCGTTTTAAATCGCTAAATAAACTTTTACCATGAGCCTTATGCTTAGACAGTTCTTAATCTGTGTGGACAGTTACGGTTAGTGCTAGTCACTGAGTCGGCAGTTTCACGTCATTTCACTCACACAGACTTTCCTCAGTTACAAAGGAAGCGCGGGGAATTCAAATAGTGGACCCAGCCGAATGTCTTCTGGTTTATTCAAAAGCTTGCAATCCCTTTGGATACAAAAATTATTCATAAATGGTATCTGTGTGTACTTCACAGGGGTTAGAAATGCAGTAAGAAGAAAACTTTCAAAATTCATAATAATGTATTATGGTTAGAACTACCTTTAGGTGTACCAAAACAGACAGTGTGGAAGTCCATCCGCTCTTCTTCGTTAAATTTACGCGAGAATTTTAACGTTATTTGCTGATATACCTTCAGAATGCACTATTCAGTGACTCTGAACCAGTTAGTCAAATGAACGTGTGCTCCGTTCGCTCGGACCGACCTCTTTACACGTTTGTCACCTGTTACAGCAGTGACAGTAGTGAGCTCCCTTCTTTTACTTCAAACTCTTAGATGCTGCCCAGTTAACCAGATCCGCTAATCAGCTGCAGTGGTGAAACTTTCTGGGTGATTAAAACCGTGTGTCGGACTGGGACTCGAACTTGCGGCCTTCGTCTTTCGCGGGAAAATGGTTTACTGACCAAGCTATCCAAGCAAGATCCACGTTCCGCCCCCACAGCTTTATTTCCACCAGTACCAGTACTCTTACGTACCAAACTTGACATAAGTTCTGCGTACTAGGACTGTTGATATTCTTATAAATACCGGGAATTCGATACATCGATATTAAAAATAAAATATCTTTATCGGCCCTACATATACAGAAAAAATTTATCGATATTGCGAAGGAGAAAATATCGACGTAGCAGCCTATAAAAATATCAGCTGAACATTGTAAATATACTGACGGTTTTAGAGCTGTATATTTAATTATTGATTCTGTTCATCAACAAACCAGTATATACCCCTTAGAGCAAGAATTTAAAGGGAAACGATCCTCGTTCATGCTTGGCGATAACCACTTTGCTAACAATGGTAACTGCATGTAAGTGGCGCAATAAAAGGTGTCCGATCCGATGGGTCTGTTGCTCGGTTTCACCATATTTTTTATTTGTCTGATACACTTCATGTCGACTTCCTTGTTTTTTCTTTCCTGCAAACGCCAGCGAACTAGCAGTCGTAGTGTCAAAATTGCGTGGTGAAATTAAACATTGCAGTCTGTTGTAGCGCCGAGCGCCGATTACGTCAGCATTTCTCCCCACATGTCTCCGCTCACCGTGAAGACTAATCTTGTCATTTAGATTTTTGCACACCTGTTTCAGCAACTCTTTTTTAAGGAAGCCGACGTGAAGAAATAGCACTGGTGTACTATTTCTTCACATCGGATATCTTTTTATTCCTTTCACACCACCACCAGCGAGTGCAATCGGACTTCTTTGTGCCATCTACACTTACTTCACACAGTCAAAAAGGAAGACTGGATGTCATGAAAGCTCAAAAAGTAGTAAGACTCTTTCACACAGTGAAATTAAAATTATGTTCTACTACAATTTCAAAAGAAAAATTTCAAATACGTACCGAAAATTGCGAAAAAATATAAAATAAAAATATTGGCACTCGATATTGCCTTATCGATATCGATATATCTGCAAAATTATATCTCCGATATAAATCGATATTTTGTGGGAACACATGGGTATATCGATATATTTTCGGCAGACCTACTGCATACTTTGCGGGACTGCCACTTCTGGAAGAAAGGGTATGGCAGACACATGGCTTACCCACAGCCTGGGAGGGGTAGGTGGGGAGGAGAGGGGAGGGGGGGGGGTTGGTTTCCAGTGTCTGCAGCGAAGTAGCCGGCCGCGGTGGTCTCCCGGTTCTAGGCGCTCAGTCCGGAACCGCGCGACTGCTACGGTCGCAGGTTCGAATCCTGCCTCGGGCATGGATGTGTGTGATGTCCTTAGGTTAGTTAGGTTTAAGTAGTTCTAAGTTCTAGGGGACTGATGACCTAAGATGTTAAGTCCCATAGTGCTCAGAGCCATTTCAACCATTTTGCAGCGATGTGTGCCCTGATATCAATCTACCTTTGAGATTAAAAATGTGTGCCAGACAGGGACTCGAAACTGAGACCTCCGCTGCATAGGTCCATGTTAATGTCCTTCTCCGACATATAGTTTTATTCCGCCAGAAAAGTTTCAGTTATCAGCACTCACTTTGCTGCCGAGTGAAAATTCATTCTGAGCTCTAGTGACGGCTAAAGTGTCCACTCGAACTTTCATTTACAGGTGAAAACGAGAAAAAACTTGTACAGCAGATACAGATTCTGATCCAGGCGACACTTTGGAGAGCTTCCACGCATTTATGAGTGATAACTACTGGAATAGTACACATTTGAATAGCTATCGTGGCATGTTATCACCAGGTGCGCGTAAGCGTTTGTGTGTGTGCGTATGATGGGAGAGTGGAGGGAGAAGGGCTATTATTAACACTACAGACAAGCTGTGGCGTCTGTGCTTACTACGTTTTTATTTATGTTTACGTTTATTCCCGCTATATATTTAGAAGTCGTTAACGAGCTGCAGACGGCGAACCGCACTGACGATGTCGCTCACCGGCATGGTACCTCTGATACGCATTGTACTCACTTTACAACTCTACAAAGTATCAGTCACTGCGATAGAAGCCCGTTAGGCCATTTTATAGCACAGTACAAAGTACTTTAGCTATAACGGAGCAGGCTTTGTGCTTAGAACTCTTCCACATTTCTTTAAACGCCGCGGGAGTTTTAAAGTACACACCAAATTAACGTTCAGTCATATCATCTGTATTTGTAATTCACTCTCGTCATATTTTCTTTCGTCTTATACTAAAACGGAAGCTGATGTAAATTTCTAAAATAAAATTTCAGTCCATTAAATAAAGCATGTTTCACAATGAGGACCAGACTACTGTGGCTGCACACTGCTCTCAGGTTGCAAAATGTTAAAGCTGTATACTGCACTCAGGCTGAAATAGATAATATCGAAATATATATGCGACTGTTAGTGGAAATAAGAATTAATTTAAGTAATTAACTTTCTCACGAGACAGGGTACAGTCACATTCCACTTCAAAGTAAGGAGTACTGTTATCTCCCTATGCAAGCATAAAAATGACTGCGGAAAATGTGTTCGTGTACAGGCGCGACGGTTTAGTATTAATTCCATTAATTAATGACAAGGCCTTTGGTCTTACCGTAGTGGTAACAGATTCCCGTCAGATCACCAAAGTTAAGCGTTGTCGGGATTGGCTAGCAGTTTGATGGGTGACCGTCAGGGTCTGCTGAGTGCAGTTGGCAAGCGGGGTGCACTCAGCCCTTGTGAAGTCAATTGATGAGCTACTGGACTGAGAAGTAGCGGCACCGGTCACGAAAACTGACAATGGTGTTCTGACCACATGCCTCTCTGTATCCGCATTCAGTGATGCCTAAGGGCTGAGGATGACACGACGGCCGGTCGGTCCCCTTGGGCCTTCACGGGCTGTTCGAACGATGTTTGTTTCGTTTTTAGTTACTGAGCAGGGGAGAAAAGTGACTGTGGGAAAGGAGAAGACGAAGGAACATGGTTGCAAAATGTTAAAGATGTATACGGAAGTGGTGGGCAAATTACGGAAGGAAAGGCGACGCTGAAAGGAATGAGGACAGTAATTGGACACACAGACCTATTCGTTCCACGTGGCACTGTGAATGCATTGATCTGTTACACCGTCTAATCCAAAGTACCCAGACACCCTCATGTAAAGTGGAATAGGCCATCAGATGTCACGGGAGGCGAACCCGCCACTATACGCCGGCCGAAGTGGCCGTGCGGTTAAAGGCGCTGCAGTCTGGAACCGCAAGATCGCTACGGTCGCAGGTTCGAATCCTGCCTCGGGCATGGATGTTTGTGATGTCCTTAGGTTAGTTAGGTTTAGCTAGTTCTAAGTTCTAGGGGACTAATGACCTCAGCAGTTGAGTCCCATAGTGCTCAGAGCCATTTTTGAACCCGCCACTATACCACTCACGATTTTTCTTTCCTCTCGGCTGAGAAAGACTGGCAATAGCCAGTCGTTTAACCCCAGTTTTAAACATAGATAATAAAATGGAATATTCATGTAGTTAACACACTTAAATATTAAGTAGCTATTTTAAAATTTGTGGTTTATAAAACTCTAAATTTCAGTTCTAGGCTAAAAACCTAATTCCTGAGATTTTCCAGATTTTTTCTGGTAAAATATAATTCCCTGAAAATTCCGTTTTCCATAAGACTCGCCCCCTTGTTGAACTTAATAGAGATGACATGTGTGACACTGTTGTATCTGTGCAGTAGGTGGTGATATGATCCTACAAGGCTCGTCTCATGGAGGAGTATCTTCAACAGGAAACAATTCGTAAAACGGAGTGGCAAGCATAATGCGGGCGATGACACGTACGGTTTTAAATAGCGCGACTGACAAGTCGTAATCTATTTCATCCAAATTTATGGTATACAGCATGCGGCGCTTAAATTCGGACAAATTTTCATTTGAATTTCCCGCCATACCATAACTCCGCCGGAGGTCACGATTGGCGTTCTTCAAAGCCATAGGAATCAGAACCTCAAAATGGCCGAGATGCTACGAACAAGTGCGGAGTACAACCGAAGAGCCGCGACAATCTAAAGTGTTCGCTCTGGGCGTTCGCCCACTGAAATAGTTCGATTCTTCGGGTATCCGAGATCAACTGTTTACAATATTGTGGTCAAGTATAATGCGTCGGAGAAGTCTGGGAAAGGGTCTGCTAACCCGGCGAGAAAACCTCATTCGAGGAAACGCGTGTCGCGAACTGTGGCAGTTATCGAAAAAGCTCGGGCGCTGATTTCGGAGGACCCGGGGCAATCGCTGTGGAAAATGGCGTCAGAATTAACGCCAGTGAGCGACCAATGCGTTGGATGGCACAGGAGGACCTCATACGAAACATTTAGTCCAAAACTGGCTCTCTGATAACGTTGACATGTTCTGGTCAAAGGAGTTCTGACCTCCAAATAGCCCTGATTTGAACTCCCTCGAGTATTATGTTTGGAGCGTAGCCGAAAGAATTACCATACCAATAAGACGAAGCACCCTAATTTCGCATCTCTACGCATCGCTATCGAAGCAGCATTCGCTAATATGGATAGCGCTGTTTTAAAGAGTGCGTGCGATCGCTTCACGACAAGATTGGAGGCGATCGTTGCAGCTGAAAGGGTTTACATCGAGTAATGTTACTCTTGAAAGATACCACTACGCATATGTACAAAGATTTTCATTCTAATTTGTTTTTTGTTTTAATAAATTTGCTTTTAAAAAAGTTTCATTTGTCCGGATTTAAGCGCCGCACCCTGTATGTAGGGCTTGGTCAGAAACGAAAATCACAAGTGAGTGCTCCAGATGACCAAGCATTCGGAAGAAAATAAAGTTTTTGGCGCGGGTCGGGCAAGAAGTGAGTTACTTGTGTTAGCTCGCTTTCCAGGCAGCGGTTGGCGCAGCGAAAGTAGTGCAAAACGAGGGCCGTGGGGTCGAGTCGCTATGCAGAAACTTACTTTCAATCTTTGCGTTCCTTCCACTGAAAATAAATCGAAATAATGCTCAATATATCTTATTTATTAATATCTTCATAAAAGGCATAGGAAGGAAAGGCAAAGAAAATTTGGAATTACAAAACAACATTTCCAAGAAAGGATTCTACTTATAGCGTCCATGAGGACTCTAAAAATAAGTTTCCAATAAGTTATTGTAGTTAAACTGCACAAGATTTCGTCTTCCGTCAGTTTCATTCTGGTCTTCGATCATCCCTTGCCAGCTGCAAGCGAGCAATAGGTTGCCAGTGCAAGATGCAGAAAAAATTTCTGCTTCCGCTGTGTCTACAACGAATCTCACATAACACATGTAAATAATCACATGTAAAATAAAAAAAAAACGTGATTTTATGTACTAAATTCTCGTGTATGCCTTACATGCCTTTCTGGAAAAATTATTTGTAATTCCAAATGTTCAAAAAAATGCGTGTGAAATCTTATGGGACTTAACTGCTAAGGTCATCAATCCCTAAGCTTACACACTACTTAACCTAAATTATCCTAAGGACAAACACACACACCCATGCCCGAGGGAGGACTCGAACCTCCGCCGAGACCAGCCGCACAGTCCATGACTGCAGCGCCTGAGACCGCTCGGCTAATCCCGCGCGGCTCCAAATGTTCCTTTGCCTTTCCTTTCATGCCTTTTACGGAAATATTAATAAATACAATATACTGAGCATTATTTCAGTTTATTTGCAATGTAAGTAAGGTAAAAATGGAAGACAGTTTCGATAAAGGGCCTCGACCCCTTACTCTTCTATCGTTCTGTACTCTAGCCGCCGAACCAAACATTGGCAGAAAACTACGCTAACATAAATGGCTCATTCCTTCCATAAACTACTTTTTCTAAAGGTTTGGCCCTATTGAGCTCCCATTCCTCCCACTTTCACTTCTGGTCAAGCCCTGCGTGTACCATAAATGCGGACGAAATCTGTTATGACGAGTAGGCGCGGTTCCCTCATGAGTGGAGCGGATCTGCACATCGCTTGTAGAACTGCAGCGCTAGGGTTCGTGGAGCAAACTTTAGGGACACATTCTTAATCGCACCGAAGTCGGCGTTCAGGATTGCCACGTAGAAGAGTGTGCGGAATTTCGTCAGTTCTAAAAAATGGTTCAAATGGCTCTGAGCACTATGGGACTTAACTTCTAAGGTCATCAGTCCTCTAGAACTTAGAACTACTTAAACCTAACTAATCTAAAGACATCACACACATCCATGCCCGAGGCAGGATTCGAACCTGCGACCGTAGCGGTCGCGCGGTTCCAGACTGTAGCTCCTAGAACCGTTCGGTCACTTCGGCCGGCTCTGTTCTAAAACCTGCTAGGCATGTGCACTGCGAGTTGCAGCAATGTTCCATGCGAAAACGAATCTAACACAATATTACCGCTACTTCAGCAGTACTTATTGCAGCTATGAATATGAACATGCAGTTGAACCGAAAACGTGGTACTTCGGTTAAGAAGTACGGGCACCACCATCACAATCATACTTATTTGATTAAAGAGCAACTACCGAGATGACTACCGAAAACATTTAAGAACGGAGAGTGAAACATTTGATATAGCTGGAAATCGTGAAGGACAAAATCAACCAGACCAGACAGTGATTAGAAGCATTTCTGCAGAGGAACGCCTTAGAGCTGCTCTCAGATTTTAGCAAGGCTGGTTGGTTGGTTTAAAAGAGGGGGGAAGGGACCAGACTACGAGTTCATCGGTCCCTTGTTCCGAAGGAAAAAATGCCACAAGGGTGAGAATGCGACATAGACTTACAACACAGAATGAAAGGAAAAACCACAACAACGACTGAAGGGCAACAAACACTTAAATGGACAAAATGGGACATGAAAACCACAAAGACACAGGAACACGTAGAAGAGATTAAAACAAGACAGCAGGTTACCATGGCTGGCTGACTATGAAGATAAAAAGAAAAAGCCAGCCACTCTGCAACACATTAAAATCTCCATCCTGAAAGCACTAGGGTTGACGACATACAGGGACAAAGGACATGAGCTAAAACTTAGAGCAAATGATAAAACTCACCCTCTCGAATAAAACGTAAAACTAAAGCTGTTGTTGAGGCATTGTAGCCCAACACCGAAGGTATGGTGCTGGGAAAGTTAAAAGTTCGCCGCTGCGGCTAAAAGTGGGCAGTCCAGCAAGAGATGGACGACCGTCATTCGTGAGCCACAGCGACACCGAGGTGGGTCCTCGCGACGGAGGAGGTAACCATGCGTCAGCCACGTATGGCCAATGCGGAGCAGACAGAGAACCATAGAGTCCCTGCGAGAGGCGCGCACGGAGGTCTTCCACACATTCATAGTTTCCTTAATGGCACGCAGCTTGTTGTGCGTATTGAGGTTATGCCATTCCGTCTCCCAAATTCGCAAAACCTTGCCGCATAATACTGAACGCAGGTCAGTTTCAGAGAAGCCGACCTCCGTAAGCGGTTTCCGCGTAGCCTGTTTGGCTAGCCTGTCGGCTGACTCCTGGATGGTCGCTTCCAAAGGATGACGAGGATACAACTGGTCGATAGCTTGTGGGCTGCTCATGGAGTCAGTACACAGAAGAAATGACCCGCCTGGGCATGAGCGGATGTGCTTAAGAGCACGAGATATGGCCGCCAGCTCTGCAGTGAAAACACTGCAGCCATCTGATAAGGAGTGCTGTTCTATATGTCCTCCATGGGCATAGGCAAAGCCAACGTGACCATCAGCCATCGAGCCATCGGCGTATATCACTTCATGGCCCCAGTACATGTCGAGAATCAAGAGGAAGCGACAGCGGAGAGTCGCAGCGTTAACTGAGTACTTACGGCCACGCGAAAGGTCCAGGCTAAGCCGCGGCCTAGGTGTACACCATTGTGTTCGTGAATGAACCTCACATATTTGGTAAAGGCAAGGACTCCAGTTCGGAGAGAAGGGATCGCACACGAACTGCAATTGTAAGCCCTGACCTGGGCCGCCGATGAGGGATATGAACCGCCGGGGGCGGGAAAAGGAGACGGTAATTCGGATGCGTAGGAGAACTAAGAATGTGTGCAACGTAACTGGAGAGCAATTGCCCACGCCTAACCTGCAATGGTGGGACTCCTGTCTCCACCAGGACGATGGTCACCGGACTCGTCCTAAAAGCTCCCGTCGCTAGGCGAACGCCACAGTGGTGCACTGGGTCGAGTAAACGCAACTCTGAGGGTGCCGCCGAACCATAAACCACACTCCCATAGTTAAGGCGGGATTGAACAAGGGCTCTGTAGAGCTGCAGCAGCGTAGAGCGATCTGCACCCCAGATGGTGTTGCTCAGGCAGCGGAGGGCATTGAGGTGCTTCCAGCACTTCCACTTCAGCTGACGAAGGTGAGGAAGTCAATTGGGCGTCGAAAACAAGCCCTAAGAATCGATATGTCTCTACTACAGTGAGTGGATCGTCATTAACGTAAAGTTCTGGTTCCGGATGAACGGTACGACGCCGACAGAAGTGCATCACACACGATTTTGCGGCTGAAAACTGGAAACCGTGGGCTAGAGCCCATGACTGCGCCTTGTGGATGGCTCCCTGTAGGCACTGCTTAGCAACACCAGTACTTGTGGAGCAATACGAAATGCAGAAGTCGTCTGCATACAGAGAAGGACCATATTTAAGCTCTTACGTGGCGTGATGGCAACAAAAACATCCCCTAACTTCTTACAAACGAATAAAGTCTGTGACTGGACAGAGGATGCTGTTTTTATCAAGACTGACACAGATCGCATTTTGGATAAGCCCTCCACCTCCCAAACTTGTCCACTAAATGTTCTACAAGAAACTGTGGCTTCATTGAAACAAAGGAATCTCCATCAGTTCTCGTACATACGAGGTACCGGGGTGAATAAGGTTCGCTGCCATCCTTACCCTGGCATTCCTCCCATGGTGTGGCCATGGAGGGGAATGATTGAAGGCCATACTTTCTTGCATTGTACTGAGACCTGGAACGCTTAGAGACTGCTGGTGTTTGACCACCAGCAAGTGATGACGTGGTACCCTTCATCGCGCGTCATCCGCCCTGATGCCACCCACTCCGACCAGGGGCTCTCCCCTATGGGCGCCACCTAGCCGCAGTAAAGGCCACCTGGCAGGATGGTCATTGCTGGGAGTCCCGATGCCTCAGTATGACGGGCATCTACTCCTTGGCATACGTGGGGAGTTAACGGCGCAGGCATCAGTAGAGCGATCCCTGTGTTGTCAGTGGGCTACAACCAACAGGGTACATGGTAGCCCCACCACAACGGACTGGCTACTGTGCTGGATACGAGGTGCAAAGAAGTCCATGATCATCGTCGGCGCAAAAAGCGACATTGCATAGTGCATGGTGGAAAACGTAGCCAGGAAGGCGTCCTCGCCCAAGGGGTGGAGAATGAGCTGGACTGCAGTTCGACAACGAGAAAGTGGGCTAAAGATCTCAAGGCACGATGGACACGACGCACCATGTAAGGCGCCCTTCCCCAGTTGGCTCGCTCTTTGGGAAAATTTTGAAAGATGGAGGTCAAACCCAACAGCGGACTATCACATAAAGGCAGAAACGTGTGAGACGCCTTTTAGTCGCCTCTTAACGACAGACAGTAATACCTCGGGCCTATTCTAATCCCCGGACCCGCATGGGAGTTTTAGCAAGGTCACTTCCCGGAAGATATAAATTTGCCACAGGAATTTCCGCATCGTCGGTCTGTAATATAATTCTAGACACATGCAAAACACTTCATGGTGCACTACGCCTAGAGGCCGTGAGGGTAAAAAATTGTAAGTATTAGTTATTTCATTAGTAATTATTATTTACAGAAATTGCTGAAAATAACATGGAATAAAATCTCACACAGAAAGCAAAGTTTTTTTTTTAGCTACGTCAGCGTTTAAAAAACGAGAAAAAAGACTTACCACTTACTAGTCTGTGGTCATATAATTACCATACTCGTCGTAAAATGTTATAAGGAAAGTAGTGCCTTCATTTGAAACAGTGTGACACCACGCAGATACGGAGAGAGACCAAGAAGAATAAGGTGTTGAAGCATGGGATGGTGCTGGAAACAGCCTGACTTCACACATATTGTCACAAATACCAGCCTGTGCAGCACAAGTTTCAGCAAACCTCGCTTCAGCACTGAATTAATCAAAGATTCAGCCTCTACTCCTTGTGTAACGTCCATTCGATGCAATTTCTTAGCCGCCTTACTTCCCGCAGTTTCATGTTCGTTCGGATCATCTGTTGTGATCTGCTGCAGAGCAATGGTACACCTTTTCATCATATTAAAGCTAGATAATATATTACATTTCTGTTTCTTCATTTTTTCTTTTTTTTTGCAATTATGAACAAGACATACGAATAGGTTGTTTCTTGTTCCCTCGTGTAGGGAGGAGTATTACATTACTTTTGTCTATTTAGGACCGGGCGTGAGTCGTGCTTCGGTAGCTCAGATGGTACAGCACTTGCCCGCGAAAGGCAAAGGTCCCGAGTTCGAGTCTCGGTCGGGCACACAGTTTTAATCTGCCAGGAAGTTTCAGTTCATATTTGTTGATGTAGATGAAAATGAAAGACTGTCCGGCGGTGGAGTTCTTGAGTACACGGACTTCTTTCGTGCATTCAAGAAGGGCTAATTAAATTTGCCACGTAACGACGAAACATTAAAGAATTTAAATTTTGTTTTTCGGGTGATTAAGTTTTTTATTGGAAGGAAACTTTAAAGACCTTGTTATAAATGAAAATTAGAGCACGACAGCAGAATTTTAAGCTGCAGATAATCTTTTTCTTTCTTCTGCTGCATATCCACTAATGGACGTTTGCGATCACATTGGCCCAGTCTTCTCTCTCTCTTTCAGCATGAATCAAGTCGCCGGCGTTTCTTATTCCTGTCCACCGTCTGATGTTGCGGAGCCATGACAGTTTTCTGCTGCCAATTCCTCTTTTGCCTTCGATCTTCCCCTCAATTATTAGTTTAAGAAGATGGAATTTTAAGTATTCGATGTAACAATATATGATGTATTCTATATTTGTGGCATTGTGATCGTGTAAGCGTATTGAGTGCTTCTAGGTCTGTGTTACTCCATTTCACTACTCCAAATGAATAGGTCAATATTGGTATAGCTTAAGTATTTATAGCTTTTGTCTTCTTTCTTGCTGTCAATTCTGTTTTCAGTATTTTTGTTAGTCTTTGTCTATATTTTTCTTTTAGTTCTTCTTTAATATTTGTATTATCTCTTCCTATTTTTTGTCTGTATCCTGATTATTTATAGGCATCTGTTTTTTCCATCGCTTCTATGCAGTCGCTGTGGTTATCCAATATGTAATCTTCTTGTTTAGTGTGTTTTCCATTGACTATGCTATTTTTCTTACATTTGTCTGTTCCAAAAGCCATATTTATATCATTGCTGAATACTTCTGTTATCTTTAGTAATTGGTTGAGTTGTTGATTTGTTGCTGCCAGTAGTTTTAGATCATCCATGTATAGCAAATGTGTGATTTTGTGTGGGTATGTTCCAGTACTATTGTATCCATAATTTGTATTATTTAGCATGTTCGAAAGTGGGTTTAGAGCAAGGCAGAACCAGAAAGGACTTAATGAGTCTCCTTGGTATATTCCACGCTTAATCTGTATTGGCTGTGATGTGATATTATTTGAATTTGTTTGGATATTAAGTGTGGTTTTCCAATTTTTCATTAATATGTTTAGGAACTGTATCAATTTAGGATCTACTTTGTGTATTTCCAATATTTGTAGTAACCATGAGTGGGGTACACTATCAAAAGCTTTTTGGTAATCAATGTATGCGTAGTGTAGCGACCTTTGTTTAGTTTTAGCTTGATATGTCACCTCTGCACATATTATCAGTTGCTCTTTACATCCTCGTGCTCCTTTGCAACAGCCTTTTTGTTCTTCATTTATAATTTTGTTCTGTGTTGTATGTATCA
This sequence comes from Schistocerca serialis cubense, assembly GCF_023864345.2. Lineage (NCBI taxonomy): Eukaryota > Metazoa > Arthropoda > Insecta > Orthoptera > Acrididae > Schistocerca > Schistocerca serialis. Next base: position 480,969,813 of record NC_064640.1, read on the forward strand.
TTAATTTCTGTGTAATGACTGAAGTTAATATTTCGTATATTGTTGGTAGGCATGTTATGGGGCAATATTTAGCTGGGTTTGCTGTGTCTGCTTGATCTTTAGGTTTCAGATAAGTTATTCCATGTGTAAGTGTATCAGGGAATGCGTATGGGTCTGCAATGTAACTTAAATAATTGAGTTAGATGTGAATGTGTTGAGGTGAACTTCTTTAGCCAGAAATTTGCTGTTTTATCTTTTCCAGGGGCTTTCCAATTGTGAGTACAATTAATTGCTTGGGTGACTTCATGTTGCAAAATTATCACTACAGGCATTTGTGGTATCATCTTGTATGTGTCTGTTTCTGCTTGCATCCACCGTGCATGCCTGTTATGTTGTACCGGGTTTGACCATATGTTGCTCCAGAAGTGTTCCATGTCTGTTATGTTTGGTGGATTGTCTATTTTAATGCGTGTGTTATCTATTGTCTGGTAAAATTTCTTTTGGTTTGTGTTTAATGTTTGGTTTTGTTTCCTTCTATTTTCACTTTTTTTTGTGTCTTCTAAGTCGTTTGGCCAATGCTTGTAATTTCTGCTTCTTTTCATCTAATTGCTCTATCGCTTCTTGTTGTGAGATTTTACCTAACCTTTTTCGTTTTTTTCTGACATTTCATTTCTTATAAATTGTGTTAGCTGTCCGATGTCTTTTCTCAGTTTTTCTATTCTGATCTGTAGCCTGTGTTGCCATGCTGGTTTTGTGGGTTTCTTCTGTGTGTTAGTTGGTTCTGATCTCTGCCTAGTGTGTATATTTAGTGTAGTGAGTGCTTCTATATAAACCAGTAGTTGTAACTCTTCCATAGTTGTGTTTTCATTTATTTTGTTGTGTATGATTGTGTTGACAGTTTTTATTGTTGTTTCGACTTGTGGGTTATTTGGCGGTCTATGCAAGAATGGTCTAATGTCTGTATTTGTGTCTTTGTATTCTATATATGTCAGCTGAAATTTTTCTTCTATATCTAATATGTGTGTCACTTCGTGTTCTATTTGTGCTTGTTCTGGTGGCTGTCTTAAGATTTCGTTTTCCTCTGATTGTTTAATTGATGCGAGTTGTTCTTTGTTTGTTTGCTCTGGGATGTTTGAGTCCATTACTGTATTTTCTTCTTCTTCTGATTGCACATTATTTTGTTCCAGTATTTGTTGTACTTGTTGTTTGATGTTTTCTAATTCTGACTGGGGTATCCTGTTATTTTTGATTATTACACGGATCTGATCAGCTAGTCGTTGTTCTGTTAAAAATTTTAATTCTGGGTATCTCGTAATAAATGTTGTGTATACTTGCGATCTGTATCCAGTTGTGTTGGTTCCTAGGTTTGTTGCTTGGTAATAACAGAACATGAGGTGTCGGTTAACTTCATCTGACCATCTCATCCTCTGTCTTTGTTTTCCTTCTAGGGTGGTTGCAGGAAGCATATCCTGCAAAACACCTCTATTTGGATTTAAATCATTTTCCAGTTGGCTAGCAGTGTCATTACCATTGTGGGCGGGCATAGGGTTCAAGCATCGTCCCCGACCATGACGGCGCTTGTCCGAGGCTTCTTTAGTTCTGTCCTGAACTAACTAATCACACTAAAAGGGGGTTAGCCCTATTAGTGGTTTGTTCTTTTCGTCGCCTTTTACGACTGGCAGAACATACCGGAGGCCTATTCTTTTCCCGGGCCCCCACGGGGTTTATTATTATTATTATTATTGCTTACTAGCTTTTTATACCAGTAGGGTGGTGACTATTATATGAGGTTCTGCAAATGTATGTGGTGTAGAACTGTGTGTTTGCATCTTTCAGTGCTTCAGGTCCTCAGAGTATATTTTTCTAAAACTTATGTTCGTCTTTCACACGTGTGCTGAATGACAGTCATTGAATCTCAATTATAAGTCTATTTTGCTGAATTTATTTTAAGTTGTGCAGGGAGTCTGTAATCTTGCTTTTCAATGTCACCACGAATCATCTGAAGTACGTAGTAGAACGTTTCTCTCATTCGTAAAACTCATAGTTCTTCCAATAACTAAGCGAAGACTGTTCCGAATTCGCCACTTTCTTTTCGAAACAGATTTAGCTCATTCATATGAATTCAGCATCACAGCAAAATTCGCAGTGCAGCACTCTCCCCAAAGTGCAGAGTTATCGTTGCATCCACACCGCCCAAGGAAGTTAAAATAAATTCTAACCTTCTTGATATAATAGATTCCAACTCAGCCTAACCATCCCGTTCCTGCCAAAAACTGACGAAAGATGAGAGGCATTGAGACCAATCTGTCGGCCGATGTTATCGGGCGACCTCTCGCGAAGGCGTAAGGCGACCATTGTCGGTGCTTCTATGAACGCAGCCTGACAGACTGCGTTAACACGGATGTTCTTGCTCGGTGATCTGCGTGGCTCGTCCTAAATCACGCTGTTTGGGAGTATCTGATTGATGTGGGAGACATATCCTCCACCGGTCCTCCATTTGCAAACCCATGTCGCGCGTGAGCAGATTCGCAAAGAAATGGTATTAGCTTCTTACAGAGCAACACACACCATTGTTTTCAACTCTTGTGTTCTACTTCAGAATTGTGTACGCGAAGTGCAACTGCCCGTAAGACACGTCACCACAGGCCGTTTGACAACTACTGCGTGATAAAGGCGTAATATAAACGATTCGATGCATTACGAACTACAACAATGCAATCTATTCTGCTTCTGCGAGATTTTTGAAGTCATATACCCACCACACATTAGGTTATCACTCTTTTCATCTCTCGGTCCAAATCAGTTCCCCTGCCCACACCTCCGGCGTATCCATTTCATTTACATTGGAGATACAACGCTTTCCACACAACTGTCTTCTTGTAACTACCGTGCATCTGCACTGCTCCCTGAGCGAACCTGTGTTTAGAATGGCATTCGCATGACAAGTCCATGTGTCGCTGTCTTAAGCTAATGGTGCGATTCTGAACTTTCTTTTTGAGAACTATCGGACGTTTGGAAGACAAATTTTCTTCCCACAAGCACTACAATCTATTTTTAATTTTTTATATTTTTTCGTATAATTCAATATCTGCCTTGAGCTGCAGTGAATACAAAACCTCAGGTTATTTAAATGTTTAACTGACTTTATGCCTTACTTCGAAAACTGTTCATTTGAGTTCTTTCAGATGGTTCAAATGGCTCTAAGCACTATGGGACTTAACATCTGAGGTCATCAGTCCCCTAGAACTTAGAACTACTTAAACCTAACTAACCTAAGGACATCACACACATCCATGCCCGAGGCAGGATTCGAACCTCCGACCTATCAGCCGCGCGGTTCCGGACTGAAGCGCCTAGAACCGCTCGGGCACAACGGCCGGCTAAGTTCTTTCATTTCCTTTATATTCTTACATATGAACGTTATTTGGAATCTGACTTACATTCTTCTCGAGGTCAGAGGGTATTTGTTGTTTTATTGACTGCTACACAAGGGAAATGAACTTCACTACAATATTACAGAAAGGGAAGAGGAAATAAATGAAGATGAGATAGGATACCGCGAGGAGAGTTTGACGGAGAGCCTCTCTCTCATCTCACTCTCATTTACTTCCTCTTCCCTTTCTATAATATTGTCTTTAAGTTCATTTCCCTTGTATAGCCGTCATTGAAACAAAAACTAGAAAGTTGCACAGGTCACACCAATATTTCGGAAAGGTAATAAGAGTAATCCACTATATTACAGGTCCAAGTCATTAATGTCGATATGCAGCAGGATTATGGAACAAATATTATGTTCCAGCATTATGAATTACCTCGAAGAGAACACTGTTACCACACAATCAACACGGATTTAGAAAACATCGTTCTTGTGAAGCAAAACAAGCTCTTTACTCACACGAAGTGTAGCGTGCTATCAAGAAGAGATTTCAAATTGATTCCTTATTTCTAGATTTCCTAAAGGCTTGCAACACCGGATCTCACAAGTAGCTTGTAATCAAATTGCGTGCTTACGGACTATCGTCTCAGTTGTGCGAGCGGATTCGTCATTTCCTGTCAGAGGTCACAGTTCGCAGTTACTGACGAAAGTGATTTCTGGCGTTTCCGAAGGTAGTGGTATAGGCCCTCTGCTGTTCCTGATCTACATAAACTGTTTAGGAGACAATCTGAGCAGCAGTTTTAGAACGTTTGCCGATGACGCACTAGTTTAGTGCATTGTAAAGTCATCAGAGGATCAAAAATGCAAAACGATTTGGAAGAGAGATCTGTGTGGTGCGAAAATTAGCAATGGTCCCTAGATAATGAATAGTGTGGTGTCATCCACATGAGTGCTAAAAGGAATCCGTTAAACTTCGGTTACATGATAAATCAATCAAACCTAAAGGCCGTAAATTCAAATAAAAACCTAGGAGTTACAATTAAGAACAACTTAAATTGGAAAAAACACACAGAAAATGTTATGCGGAGGGCGAACCAAAGACTGCGTTTTGTTGGTAGAAGACTTAGGAGATGCAACAGATCTACTTAAGAGCCTGCCTACACTACGCTTGTCCGTCCTCTTTTGGAATACTGCTGCGCGGTGTTCGAGGGTGGAATAATAAGAAAATTATTGTGAAGGTGGTTAGATGAACTCTCTGCCAGGCACGTAAGTGTGATCTGCGGTGTATCCATGTAGATGTAGAAACGCACCCAACTTCTGAACACTTGTGAAGCGATGGAACTACTCATTTCGACGCCTCTGCGATGATGGTCAGAACAGCGACGGTCAGCGTTGAAATCATGCTGTTTTCTTAACGGTGGCAGTAGAAAACATTCAGACACACCGCCGCCCAGAACGGACACTAAGAGGCCTCAAAGGATGGCACACATAGCGCCAACGAACTCATCTCTTATAATGGGGCGTTGATTTTCACGACAGTCTGCAGTGCAATGGGCAGCGGGACGGCGTTCTTGACAACCACTGATACTGCCGAACGATTCAACCGTCCTCTAAGGTCATCCTGCGCCTGAACATAATCGCACCACGTTTAAAGTGTAGCGCGATCGCAGTTTTTGCTCTGGTACTATGTGGAACCACTAGTGACCGTTCAAAACCATTCAACTCAACTTGAACGTGATCCGAAGCAGCAAGGTTCAAATGGCTCTGAGCACTATGGGACTTAACATCTATGGTCATCAGTCCCCTAGAACTTAGAACTACTTAAACCTAACTAACCTAAGGACAGCACACAACACCCAGCCATCACGAGGCAGAGAAAATCCCTGACCCCGCCGGGAATCGAACCCGGGAACCCGGGCGTGGGAAGCGAGAACGCTACCGCACGACCACGAGATGCGGCCCAAGCAGCAAGGTGTTACGCTTTTTCTGCGTCCTCCTGTCGCGTGATCACGGGGGAGGGGGGGGGGGGCAGGGAGGGAGAGGAGAGCGACATTGACACGTACATGAATAAAATGGCAAAGGGTCGCTCTGAGACCCTGCATTTCGGCAACACACTGTGCCACCCGCTCATTTTTGTTGGGCACTTTAACAATGTCCATGTACACAGACAACCAGTCTGATTTCAATGTGCCAGCGCAACAGACATCCTTTCGACTCACCTTAGATTTCGCATGTGGCCAGCAGGCGCTAGTTCAGTGACGTAGCGCCACTCAGCACTGCGGTGTCGAAATGGTTGTTGGTCACACCGGAGCCTAGGAACCAACGACTGGTGTCTGTGTACAGGAACATTTTTGAAGTGCCCAACAAAGATGCGCGAGTGGCACCGGCAATGTTGTGCCGTGCTGGAGGAAGGGGGGCAGGGTGGGGGTGGGGGAAAGTAAGGGGTCCCTTTGCCATTTTATTCACGTACATGTCAATGTAGCACCTCCCCCTCCCCCACATCCGTAATCATCACGCAAGAGGAGAGCTGAAATAGAAGACACTCTTTGCTGCTCCGGATCACCTCCAAATTTCGTTGAATGGTTTTTAACGGTCCCTAGTGACTTCATCCTGTACAACAGGGCAAAAATTGCGATCGCTGTACACTCCAAAGTGGCCAGATTACTTTCAATGGGGTTGCAGGCCCACGGTGTGCTTAGAGAAGGTTCGAATCGTTCGGACAGTGTCAGCAGTGTCAAAGGTTGTCAAGAACGTCGTCCTCCTGCTCATCGCATTGTAAACTATCGTTTCCTACCGCGAAATGTGTGGGAATCAATACCCCGCAGGGAAGTAATTGTTTCGTTGACGCCCTATATGCTACCTCCTTGGGCGTTTTCGTGCAGGTACCGAATCGCGGTATGTCTGAAACATTTTCCTCGACCACCAACAAGAAAATAGGCTGATATCAACACAGATGCCTCGAAAAAATGGGTGAAATGTAGGTAAGAAGGAATATGATGGACCCATCGTGTGACACGTCCTCTGTGGCGTTATGCAGAATTGTGGTGACACTTGGCGCCAGTGTGACGCCATTTACCTACCTCACATCTCACGTGTAATTCTGAGCTCCGGCCATCTTTTTCGCATGTATCGACACCTTGCTGTTTGAAGCGTCGCCGAGCCGACAGTTGACATCGCAGAGCGCCACGCGTTTGCACCACTACAGAGGAAGGTTCTAGGCACCTTTGAGCCGGTTTTCAAACTTCTACGCCACAATGGGAGACAATTACGAAGCATCGTAAAAATGACCCTTTAATTGTGTTACGCAGTGTACTTGCGTATTATTCGTCCACAGCAATGATGCGAGACCGTGCCACTGATGTGATGGCGGCCCGTCCCCATAGTTCGTTCTTGTATTTTTCTTTTCTTTTTCATTCATGTTTTAGTCAGTCCCGGAAAGGAAAGGGCGGTTCCTTGTAGAACTTTTTTCTTTTGAACCACGCCAGTGTAGCTGTTTACTGAGGTAGGGGGATAAGCTTTGTTGCAAGGTTGACTGTCCCCACTTGGAGATGGTTCAAATGGCTCTGAGCACTATGGGACTTAACATCTTAGGTCATCAGTCCCCTAGAACTTAGAACTACTTAAACCTAACTAACCTAAGGACATCACACACATCCATGCCCGAGGCAGGATTCGAACCTGCGACCGTAGCGGTCGCGCGGTTCTAGACTGTAGCGCCTAGAGCCGCTCGGCCACTCCGGCCAGCGGAGAAGGCTTAAAATTGAATGTAGAATGGATAGAACAGGACGAAGAGGGAAGCGCAAATCACAGGACGAGATGCGCCAGTCTGAGGACAGACGGACGGAATTGTTTTTGTGTAATAGCCGAATAATACAATTTGCCTTATTTGCGAAACTGTTGTACCCGTGTGGAAGGAATACGACTTAAGGAGGCACTATGAATGCCGGCATTCTGCATTTTCTGAATTGCCAGAAGACCTACATAAACAGAAGATCTCTCTTTGAACGAGAACTGGCATGTCAGCAAGCGTTTTCAGAATTCCTGCTGAAGGTTCAGAAACTGCAACAGAAATAAGTTTAGAAATAACTCGCGCTATAGCAAAAATTATCCCCTCATTTATGTACGGAGATTTTATCAATAATTGTACCGTGATAGCTGCAAAAAAGATTTGCCCGGAATTAGTTAAACATTTTGCGGAATTTCAGTCGAATCTGTTGACTGCGCAAAGGAGAATTACTGCAATGTCGGCAAGTACAAATCGCAAGTTAAAACTTGCTCAAAGAGATTTGCTTACTTCTTATTGGCTGTTGATTAGTCAACTTATCTCACCTCTACACCCAATTGTATTTTCACGTGGGATAACGCACGAGTTTGCAGTATGCAAAGAGGTGATTGGAATGAGTTCGTTGTCAGGGAGAACAAAGGGTAGTGGTATGTTCACAGGACTCTAGAAAGAGTATTCGACATTGATTTATAGCTAAGTTAGCAGATATTACGACTGACTGAGCGACTTCCGTAGTGAGAATTAATTCTTGACTCTTAACATTACTGAAACAGCAATAATGAGCGCACAGCGATGATTTGGTAGAACAGCACTGTGTAATCCACCAGGAGACTTGGTGCCCAAAGGAAATAAGTTTTCAATATGTCACGAAAATTGTGGTTTCAACGATTAATTTCGTAACATCTCACAGTCTCCAACACGAAACTTTTCTTGAAGATACTGACAGCGAATAGAGTGGCCTGATTTTTTACATTACGGTAAGATGGGGAAGTCGCGGTAAATCGCTTGCGCTGTTACTGAATTTAATTGAAATAAAGATTTTCACGACTGAAAAGGACAGAAATACCGCTGAATCAATAAATACGGATCTGTTATGTGACTGCATTTTTGACTGACATCATTAGTAGTCATTTAAAAACGCTGACTACTCGGCTTCAGGACAAAAATCAGCCGATTACTCAACTTTATGGTCATCTTACACCTTTTCAGTTTAACTTAAATCTGTTCCAAACCCAGCTGACATCGGGCAAGTATGTCCATTTTCCTAATAACAAGAGTGTGTCAATAGTTGAAAGCAAACATTAAGAGAGTATACGATGAAAAAGATGGTAACCTGATATCAGCCTTCAAGGCTCCTATCACTGATTTTCACAAGATGAGGCCGTTGCTACAATCATTTAGCAACCCTTTTGCCATTTTGTCTGAAAATTCACCAGAACTGGTGCAGTTTGACATCGACAGGCGAAACGATGGAACACTGAGAATTAAATTCGATGATACTAATCTGTTGAATATCTATCGTTGTGCTGGCAGAAACAATTTTATGTTAACAGTAGATAAAGCATTAAAATGCGCTGTCCTCTTTGGGTCAGTTTATATAACACGTGAACGAACTTTTTAATAATGAAAATTAATAAGTCAATAACACGTGAACGAACTTTTTAATAATGAAAATTAATAAGTCAAAAATAGGACAAATGGAGTCAATTTTCTACTGAGGGTTGCAGCCCGCGGCACTATAAAGTCTGTATGCCCCTGGTCTAAAGGAACTGGCACAGCACCTATTATCAAGTTATGAAGATCATCTCAGATGAACAGCAAATATTGGACGACGAGGTAGGAGCACGGAAATATTGGAGGAAAAGGTGCTTACATACATGTGTCGCCGGCCGAAGTGGCCGTGCGGTTCTAGGCGCTGCAGTCTGGAACCGCGAGACCGCTACGGTCGCAGGTTCGAATCCTGCCTCGGGCATGGATGTGTGTGATGTCCTTAGGTTAGTTAGGTTTAACTAGTTCTAAGTTCTAGGGGACTAATGACCTCAGAAGTTGAGTCCCATAGTGCTCAGAGCCATACATGTGTCTCCTGTCTGTCAACAGGAATGGAGTTAACAGCTGGCTTAAGTGGAATGTACTGTTACGCAGTATGTTGGAATAAAATGTGCCCACTGAGATATCTGAGTCCTGCTGTCATTTTTAATAGTGTTTCTCGCATTTCAGCACAACTTGGCACACCCAAAATGTTACTACAGAGTGCACACACAGGCAACGTAAGGAAGGTATTAACAAAGCTCCTTAGAAATGTCGTACGCTCTTTCCTAACAGCAGAGCATAGAATTGAAGCGTTTACCCTTCACCAGGTTTCTGACTATCTTGACCAACAGGAATGTGTTTAGTGGACATTGCACTAAATTTCTTAGTGTCTTTTTCATCTTTTTATTCATAGGCAGATATAATCACTTTAAGCGGGGAATTAAACCAGACCCAATCTTTCCGAAATCACGCACAAAAAATGTATTGCACTGGCAACTGATATCCCACAGAAACTTCGAGATGCTAGGTCACTGATCGAACGATATGTAATGTTTCTTACTGCTAGGAATAATTTTTAAATTCATTACAATTAGACAAGATGAGTAGCTAGGTAAGCAGTGCAGCGAGTAAGATACTTTATTCCTACAGGGCGGTTGAATCAGGAGCTGTGCTAGGCCACCTTGATTCCCCCACACCTTTCTAAAATGGGTTCATCCAAATACCAAAGAGATTCTCTGATGAATAGATAATTACTCCCACCGTTTTCCTCCTGGCGCACTGGTCAGCGTATAATCACAATATAATGACACATCCATCACCTCAGTCTAATGAGGAGAAGTAGTACGAGTAAGTTAATGATGATTCTGACACAATGAACATCTTCTGTCGCATAGCGAATTATAATCGCCCTCCCCATCTCCCCTTCCTTCAATAGAACAGCCGTGAACTACAAAAAGGAAGCAGCTACCCAAATAGTAAATTATATGTGACATTAACACTTTCTCTTTTGGTGGAAACACCTCGAAGCGTCCAAGCTGTATTACCTGCTGAAATGGCTTATCAGAGGTTACAGTCCCCACTTAGTATTCGGAGCAGAAAGCTGACTAACTGGAAGCCTTAACACAGATCCGAATATACATCGCAAGAAGAGACTAGTCGCCAATAGCAGCAGCATTTTTACTGCTATAAAAAGTCGATGAGATTAGTAATGTTATTACAGATTCCGAAAGGGAAAATCTAAATGAATTTACACATGACAGTTAGCTCGAATAAGGTAATCGCATGCTTTTATACACCCGCTGCCTCCAAGGTCTAGCGGCAGAGCTACTTGAGAATATGGTGGGTGAATTTCCAGATAATATTGTCACAGAGGAAAGACTCCAATTTGCCAGCTGAGAACGGGACGGCGGCTCCCAGCTATTGAAACTTCTGACAGAGAGAGGGATTCGTGTGAGATTGTTCCGAATGTCTTTTCTTGCAGTTACGTCGAACCGTATGAGAATCGAATTCTGAGGACAGCGTCTTAGACCAGCAAGCAACTAATAGAGCCGAACTTTTCGAATCACTTAACGTAAAGAAGGACGTCAGTAATCGTAAGGCTGTTATAGCATCAATGATTACGCGTTTTAGGAAGAATGTAGGGAAGAGAGTTTTGCTTAGGAAGTGTGACAGGAAACTAACTGCTGAGTATCTGAACAGTCAACAAAAAATAGTCAGCTCTGGAGACGAAGATGTGGATTACAAATGGATAAAATTAAAAGAACACTGCACAAAATACCTGAGGCCAGTAAGATTATACGAGTTTCCGGGGCGCCGTAGAAAAAGGTGGTCAGATCGATGTAATGTATTAATTGAGGAAGGCATGTGACATTTCTCCACTGAAATTTAGTGAACAAATCACAAGCTTACCTAGTATGGAATTTGTGTCTGCTTCTGTTCTTCCTATCAGACAGTACTTAACACGCCTTTCTTAACGTCTCGGCTGTGTTACGTATAGGGCGCTCGTCAGCACGGTCATCGGCGTCCTTGCTGAACTAACTGGCGACGAGTATGGTTAATTTTTTTCAAAATTACGCACCAAAAGGTGCAATATAAAATATTATTCTGCAACACCCCACTACACTCTCTCACTCGCACTCACACTTTCCCATCCGAAGTACGTGTGCATTAAATAATTTTAGCGTTTAAAATATACAGACCATAACTACGTAATAGCTAAAATAGTCTAACAGGGAACCATTCCTGGTTGATCAATGAGAAAATAATAGATGCACTGTCACCCCGAAAATCTTCCAATCACGAGACTACGTAATCGACATCGCATAGAATCATAGAACACTTAACCACATTCAGCTCATCGTCTTCTAAAATAGAAGGCGGGTTTGCTGTAAGTCTGATATAAAACGCCTTCTGCCACCCTAAACACTACATACTGGTGAATCTTCTTGCGGGAGGAGGAATCCATGCGTCAGAGGATAGTGTCCTATTCGGAAGCGAGTTAAGAGTATTTTCTCCCGTCGCAGCGACCGGAAGGAGGAACGCCACGGCCGTGTCCGTTTCACCAACGGCAGCTTCTTGTTTCTCAACCCTAAGCACCTCCCAACCCTCAAACGCATAATGTTGTGACTCAACAGCGATGTAAAAATGCATGTACAGGGGCAGCACATTGGGGAAATGTGTTTTTCAAGCGAGCATCCTTAGGTGCTTCATTACCCCGAATTCCCATGTGACCTGGAACCCGGAAGTATGACACTTCCTTGCCTTGCCCCTTTAAGTGGAAAAGGGTGTCATGGATCATTTCAATATATGTGATTGATAGCCTTGAAGGGCACCTGGGGATTCGGTACATAAGAGGAATCTGGATGTATGGTTATACCACATCTGCTGGTGTGCCCCAGATCGCATTCTGCGTCTGGTGGTTAGTCTGTACGGATCGGTCTTTAAGTAACATGGTGGGGAGCTGATAGTGTGGTTACGAGCTTTTATATATGACATATGTTGGGCGGCAAGCGCCCTCGCAAATACTCTCACATATTCGTTCGTATTTTGAAAAATTCCAAGCCGAGCGGGGGCAAACTCAGAGCTGGCTGGCTCGAAATAACATATCGCAAGCATTTATTGATGTACAGCATTGAACTTTAACTTATTTCGGTTGCATTTTTGGAACTAACACTAGATAGAGTGCGGAAATCTACTCATGGCTTTGCGAGGTTTAATATAATGGTCTGTAATACTTATGGACCGACGATACCTGCGCATCATGTGTCACTGCCAAGTTACATTACTCCATGAAACTTTGACCATACATAGAACTGCTACAGGACAGGACAGTACAGTACAATACAGCACAGAAAATAACCAAAAGAAATACGCAATGGGAATAACAGACATGACATTTCTATTCATAGACAATAATTACGCTGAAGTCACTGCGATTTATGATGGTCCCCTAGAAAATTACAAAAGGTGAAACATGGTTCTTACTATGAGGTTGCCACAATGCATAGTAATGCAACGTGCTCCCATGTTGGCCACACATTTCGTAAGCAGTTGTTGCTGTCGGGCGTTCCATTCCTCCACCAGCACTGTTGACAACAGCGGAGTGGACGTGCTGCAATACGTATCCCCAATGCACGTTGTCGATGGAATTTAAGTTGGGAATGGGCAGGATAGCTGATTCGCCGAATATCCTTTCGTTCCAAGACCTCCCCCACCTGCGCTCTTTGATGCGATCGTACACCGTCATCCATAAAAATTAATTCAGGGCCGAATGCACCGTTGAAAAGAGGGCTTTGGGGAGAAGTGTAGTGTCACAATAATGTTGAGAACTAAATGTACTGTGTTCAAGTATTTGGAGGTCAGTGCACTCATGCAACATTATGCCTCCCCGCACACTAACATCCAAACCTCCAAAACGACCGTGTTCAACTATGTTTCTGGGTGTACTGTGTGTTCCTATCTCTCGCCATATGAGCGTAGGGCAAGAGTCACTGCTCAGAGTGAATCTGCTCTCATCTGGGAATATCACACGACCCCAGCCCTCATTGATCCAGACCCTATGCGCTTGGTACCATCATAAACAGTGCAGCAGATGTGCAGGCGTTAACGGGACAAAACGCACTGGTCGCAGGGCAAAGAGATCATCCCCATTCAGTTGCCGTGTCACAGGAACGTGACACTGCTTGCCTTGCAGTCCTGTTAAATGCGGTAGCAATCGCAACTGCTGTTTGATGTGGGTCCCTCCTTGCCTGATGCACAATGTAGCGGTCATCCGCTGCTGTAGTTCGCAACGCTCCTTATGCACGTTAAACAGCGTGAGCAATACCCAACACCTGGGCTACACTCGCCACACTTCGTTCTTCCAATTTCCTGATGGGTCTTCCCCACGTGTAATCATTTCAATGAGTAATACCACTACAGCGCACCGTAACTTCTCGCTGATTTGACACACACTTTTTCCGTTTCTGTAACTGTTTCGTGTTGTGGGACCATCTCCATCTGGCGCTTCAGTTATCCTAACCACACGCCATATGACTTCCAGCTTTCTGTACTCGACTGGAAATCCTCTCCCAATATGCTCCAGCACTTTAATTTTCGCAGAGTTTTTAGCATTTTATGTTACTTTATCCACCTCGTCCTTAAGTTTTGAGTAGCCGTATAACTCAGCATCATACACTACGAATGCATTAGGTAAGCGAATCTTGAAAACATATTCTCGAAAACATGCAGCGCAGCCCATGGAATTTCCCTGCTTAGACCCACAAGGGTGAACTACAACACAGTTCCAGTGTTCGGATAAAATTCTCTAACACCAACATTTAAAAACATAGTCGTGGGGATAATTCAATTGTGCACTTATAGGAGTAAATCTCCAAATTCTAGGCCTCATTAACTAGGGTGGCGAACGACTCCAACCTCTACAAAGCACAGAAATTTGGTCCCGCATGAAGAGCCACTATGTCCTGCTTCGAGCAAATCACAAATGCTCTTAATGCTGGCAGACTATTGCTAAGCAGTCACTCCACTGGAGGGCGAGCTATAGTGAGGAATACTGGTGACTGTGGGATCGAAAGTATGCTACACACATGTTGCATCATGAGGATCTGCCACTGGCTAACGAACGGTGGCTCACCAGCCTCAGCACAAGGGCTGAGGATGTAACTGCTCCTATATTCTCCTGTCACCAATGTAATTACCTCATGGTGAACAGCATCGACGGATTTTAGATAAGATGGCCTAGCTGAGCTGTGAATCGTGGACCCACATTCAAAGAGGGATCGCACAGACGCCTTGTAAGATTGGTGCAGACATTTTAAAATATTTAGTCCCTTTGGCCCTTTATGCTTTTATATTCTTGAGGTGCGGTAACCATGTCTGCCTTTCATCAAATGTGACAACCATAAACCTCACTGAGATTTTAATATTAATAACAGTGTCCCTCATTTTAAAAATGGGCAGATTAAACAGATGACAGGAATTATTAAATTAAAAAAAAAATCAAGAAAATTTAAAATCTGTGATATCTACCCATTGCTCCAATCGTCTTATCGTTAGCTGGAGCTGACTGACGTGACGAACACGACAGATTTAACTAATTCTGGTGGTATTCCAACACAGTGTTTTAGGGCTGCTACTGTTCTAGAATACATATAAGCGATGTAGTGGGTAACGTCAGAAGTTCCGTACGGGTGACTGCGGATGATGCTGTTTATACTAAGGTTACAACGCCAGAACGTAAATATGGCTTGCGGACTGAACGTAAATATGGCTTGCGGACTGAACGTAAACATGGCTTGCGGAGTGACCACGTAAATGCAGAGCAAAGATCTCACCTCACAGCGTTGTGAAGAGGCATCCTTGATTCAAATTCCTAATAGTGTGGGAGGCTTAATGAACGATTCCCCCCGCAAACACACTGAAGATTAACCAGTCAATGACGGAAAAGGTGGGTTCATCCTTTCATACTCCGAATATTTTTTGACGATTCGGAGGCTTCGCAGGACAAGGATCTTTGTTCATACTACGTAGAGACTTTGGGATGGGTGAAGTTTTGTGGAAACGTACAGTTATGCTGAGTGAGACACCTAGAGCTCACGGTGGTGCTACAGGGCATTCACGCGAGTATGCTGGTTTCTTCCACTGACCATTACGGCACCGAACTCTTGTTTACGAAGAAGCAATGTTCGCCAGAGAACATAGAGCGTTAGCCGGCCGGAGTTGCCGTGCGGTTCTAGGCGCTACAGTCTGGATCCGAGCGACCGCTACGGTCGCAGGTTCGAATCCTGCCTCGGGCATGGATATGTGTGATGTCCTTAGGTTAGTTAGGTTTAATTGGTTCTAAGTCCTAGGCGACTGATGACCTCAGAAGTTAAGTCGCATATTGCTCAGAGCCATTTCAACCATTTCATAGAGCGTTATCATTCCTGCTTCAGTTTGTAGCGTTCCATGCCGCAATGATTACGTGCCACATGACGCTGTGGAGACAAGGGTAAACAGCCCGGACAACATTCGTTAAGGTTAGTATCCCATGATCGACGGCGCACGGGTGTTGTGGAGGTTATAACGTCTGTTGTACGCCCCGCTGGCAGCAGCAACGCACTGGATTAAGGCATAACTGTTCACAAGGTACAGTCGAAGCTACGGATATTCTGATCTTCCATCTTTAGCTTGTATGTGGTGTGGGTGTACGTGTCATTAGGAAGAGGAATACGGACGCCCATACCTGATCAGTTATGTCCATTATTCCGGTATCGCTGTATAAATTATTTTTTATTAGAAATGATTGCGCAGACTACTTGTAGCAGAGGACGTCATATATACACTGTCCGATCAAAAGTATCCGCACACGCCTATCTAACGCGGAATTGACCACTAGATGTTACAGGATACGGACCCTACAGTATAAAAGGAGACGTGGAATATCGCATTTTGAGTAAAGAAGTAACAGCAGAATGGGGCTGTCAGAAGAACGCCTTCGAACATCAACTAGTCATTGGATGTAAGCTGGCTAAGAAGTCCATCAGCGACATTTCAACCCATCGAAATCTGACAAATTCGATTGTTGGTGATGTTGTGAAGTGGAAACGTGAAGGAACATCCACAGCTAAGCGAAGACCACGCAGACGTCATGTACTGACGGACAGGAACGGTAAAATATTGCGGACGGTGGATGCAAAAATGGCATGAAATCAGTGGAAACAAACACCCGCGAAAAAGAAGGAAGGAAGGAATACAAGTTTAACAGCGCGGTTATTAGAGAGGGAATGGAGCTCTGGTTACGGAAAGATGGAGGAGTAAATCGGACGTGCCCTTTGCAAAGGAAGCACCCCAAGCAATCGCCTGGAATCATTTAGGGAAATAACACGAAAGCTAAATCTGGATGGCCGGAGAGGAATTTGAACCTTTGTCCTCCCGAATGCGAACCCGTGAATTAACCACTGTGCCACCTCGTTTGGTATCCCGCGAGCGTACAAGATGTAGCCAGCAAACCAGCTAGCACAATGAGTGTGCGTACGGATTGTAAGTGTGGGGTAAGAAGGTCGAAGAGCTGCTCATAAGCCACACATTTTTCTAGTCAGTGTCAAGCTGCGACTGAGGTGACGTAAAGCGCGACGCCTCTAGACAGTGTACCGAGCGAGGTGGCGCAGTGGTTAGCACACTGGACTCGCATTCTGGAGGACGACGGTTCAATTCCGTCTCCGGCCATCCTGATTTAGGTTTCCCGTGATTTCCCTAAATCGCTTCAGGCAAATGCCCGGATGGTTCCTTTGAAAGGGCACGGCCGATTTCCTTCCCCATCCTTCCTTCACCCGAGCTTGCGCTCCGTCTCTAATGACCTCGTTGTCGACGGGATGTTAAACACTAATCTCCTCCTCCTCTTCCTCCTCCTAGACAGTGTGCGCCTACAGACGAGTGATTTGGAGTGATGAACCACGCTAAATGCTATGGCAATTCGATGGAAAGGTTTGGGAATTTATTGGCGATTTCCTGGAGAACGTTACCTGCCAACACACGTAGTGCCAACAATGAAGCACAGAGATGGTGTTCCAGTACGAAGAAGGTTTTCGTGGTTAGGGTGTGGTCCTCCTATTTCGCTTCAGAAAACGGTAAATGTGGAAGGAAATGAACACTTTTGTGGCACTGCTTACAGTAGAGGAACAGTTCGGAGACGATGATTGTTCAGCATGACACTGAATACTCTGATACAAAAGACCTGAACCCAATCGAACATCTTCGGGATGACTGTGTGTGTGTGTGTGTGTGTGTGTGTGTGTGTGTGTGTGTGTGTGTGTGTGTGTGTGTGTAGAACGATACTCAACCCCCCCCCCCTCTCTCTCTCTCTCTCTCTCTCTCTCTCTCTCTCTCTCTCTCTCTCTCTCTATCTCCTGCATTCATGTTTTCCATTCGCAGATCGCACGAAGGAAAAAAGACTTGCAGTAGCTCTTTATTCCCAAATTTATCTAACATTACCCTTCTTTTGATTAGGTGTGACGTTCGCCGAGAGAAGAAACTTGGGCCCCAAAATTTGGGAACTGAATATATTCCGTGATGTACACCGTCTTCCTTGTTGCATAGTGATGTGTCGACAGAAGTGCCGACACAGTGTGATTTGAGGGGACCGCAATGCACGCTATAAACACACGAAGGATGGCGTGAGGTCTGAAACAGGATACGCAATGAATGCTATAAAGAAAAATACGTAGCTTTTGGAATACTTATCTTTAATCCATCCTTGTTGTATAATGTACTTGATGAGACATGCTTTATACGATAAGTATCAATTGCTATGTAAGGCTAATGGCGCCTTGCTAGGTCGTAGCCATGGACTTAGCTGAAGGCTATTCTAACTATCTGCTCGGCAAAGGAGCGAGTCTTCGTCAGTGTAGTCGCTAGCAAAGTCGTCCGTACAACTGGGGCGAGTGCTAGTCCGTATCTCGAGACCTGCCTTGTGGTGGCGCTCGGTCTGCGATCACTGACAGTGGCGACACGCGGGTCCGACATGTACTAATGGACCGCGGCCGATTTAAAACTACCACCTAGCAAGTGTGGTGTCTGGCGGTGACACCACACATAGTATCGTGCAGTTTGTCACTGACAGTCACGCGGTGAAACAAGAGGCACGAGACGAATCGTGTACTTTTTTCTTGAATCCTTTCTACCTGCTATATTATTAGAACTTAATAAGGGCCCTATATCGACGAGCAGTATTCAAGAATTGATCGAAAGAGGATTCTGTAAGTGACCTCTTTCGTTTGTGAATTGCACTTTTCATTGTTCACAGACAAACTTGAGCCAGCCAGCTACCACTTTAAGTCGGCCGAACAGGTAATTCCTACATACTTGAGGCTCGTGACACATTACAGTTTTTGACTGCATTCATGTAAATCGTGCAGTCAATTACATTACAAATAAGTATGTGCAGTGTCTTCATAGACAGTCTTCGTACCGAGCGCTGACTGTCTTCAGTTCTCAATCTTTAATAGCGTGACCTCCTGTGCAGAACTGCGTCATCCATGTCAACGAAACTTACTTAGACGTTCCTCAGCCAAACTCTATGCCAGATATTTAACGATTCTACGCCACTGTCCAACATATTCACGTGTGACTATCCTTTTTGTAATAGGTGAAACATTTGCAACCGTGTATCGGCAGATCCCTAACATTCCACGAGAATATTTAATTATCGACTCGCTAGAGTCCGACGAGTTACTGAGAGCACACTGAGCGCATTGGTTAAGCGTACTGGACTCGCCTTGTGGAGGACGATTGATCGAATCCTTATCCGGTCATCCAGATATAGGTTTTCCGCGGTTTTCTTGAACAGCTTAACGCAAATGCCTGGATGGTTCCTTTGAAAGGCAGATTTTCTTCTTCGATCCGAGCTTGTGCTCCATTCTGAAGGCCTGGTCAAGCCCTAATATTTCTTGTTTCCTTTTACTAACTATGGTAGTATCCCAGCTCGAACAACGAGAAATGAACAAAATTTATTTTAAAATACAGAGATGTGCCTCTGCCAACGCCCAACAATATCATTTATCTACAAAACTCTGCATCAATGTAAAATCAGTGTTTAAAGGTTTACGAATCTGAAGATTGCATAAGACCAAATTTCTGCATAAACAGTACCATGTAAGAGACACTTAACTTCAACAGCTTCACGTGTGTTCATTCTGAAAAACGTTAGACATTTGCTTCAAACAATATACAATGAGGTGACAGTCATGGGATAGCCATATGAACATATACAGATGGGGGTAATATCGCGCACACACGGTATAGAACGGCAGCCCAATGGCGGAGCTGTCATTTGTACTCACGTGATTCATGTGAAAAGGTTTCTGAAGTGATTATGTCCGCACGACGGGAATTAACAGAATTTGAACGCAGACTGGCAGTTGGGGCTAGACACATGGGGTATTCCATTTCGGAAATCGTTAGGGAATTCAGTATTCCGAGATCCACAGTGTCAAAAGTGTGCTGAGAATACCAAATTTCAGGCATACCTATCGCCAAGGACAACTCTGTGGCCGACGGCCTCCGCTTAACGATCGAGAGCAGCGGCTTTTGCGTAGAGTTGTCAGTGCTAACAGACAAGCAACACTGCGTGACATAACCGCAGATATTAATGTTGGACGTACGACGAACGTATCCGTTTGGGCATTGCGGCGAAATTTGACGTTCATGGGCTATGGCGTCAGACCACCGGCGCGAGAGCCTTTGCTAACAGCTCGACATCGCCTGAAGTGCCTCCCCTGGGCTAGTGACCATATCATTTAGACTCTAGATGACTGGAAAACCATGACTCAACCAAATGAGTCCTGATTTCAGTTGGTAAGAGCTGATAGAGGGGTTCGAGTGTTGCGTAGGTCCCACGAAGCCATGGACCCATGCTGTCAACAAATCACTGTGCATGTTGGTGGTGGTTCCACAATGGTGTGGGCTGTGTTTACATAGAATGGACAGGGTCCTCTGGTCCACTGACTGAGAAGGATTATGTTCGGCTACTTGGAGACATATTGCAGCCACTGAAGGACTTAATTTTTTAGATGGCAATGCGCCATGTCACCGTACCGCAATTGTTCGCGGTTGGTTTGAAGAACATTTTGAACATTTAGAGCTAATGATTTAGCCAGCTACATTGCCCTTACATGGCGAGCGAATGTTTTAGCAACCCAGATCGCCCGACATTGATTCCACCGAACATTAATGGGAAATAATCGATAGGTCAATTCGGGCACAAAATCCTGCACCGACAACACTTTCGCAATTATGACAACTATAGAGACATCATAGCTCACTAGTTCTACAGGGGACTTCCAACGACTTGTCGAGTCTATGCTGCGTCGAGATGCTGCACTGCGCCGGGCAGGAGGTGGTCTGACACGATATTAGGAGGTATCCTATGACTTGTCACCTCAGTGTATAATGTGTTTCACGCTCTAGCATACGCTACGGGCCCTCCTTCTGAATTGGCTAGTGATGTATCGGTTTTAACCAAACAAAGCAGGCTGGTAACAGCTTTGGAAAGAAGTCCGAGAAAATCATTGCTCCTTGTAGTACTTCCGACTGGTGTGTCAACAGCATTTGCTCACAGAGCCGTACAAAAACTCAAACAACTGAAATCTTACAAAATCACGACAGTGTATCGTCTAACCAATTCCAATGCTAGTGCTCGACGCAAGTACAACTGGGTACTGCAGTATGTACCGGTGGACTGAGTAACTATTGCTATACCAACACGTCACTTTCAAATTTGTTTAATACCAGCATTATGACTATCTTCTTCTTCTGTAGTGGTCAATCCAAGGATTGGTTTGCAACAGCTACAATGGCAGCTTGTCTCCATTCTGTGCGTCTTTCAGCTTTTCTCTTCATTTCTTTATAGGTGTTACATCCCACATCTTTCACGATTTGATCCATGTACCTCAGTCGTGGTCTTCCTCTTGGTCTTTTTCCCTCGACATGTCCCTCTATGATTGTGTTCAGGAGTACTTTATGTCTTAATAGATGGCCTGTAAATTGCACTCTTCTTTTAACAATGAAACTCCAGAAGCTTCTCTTCTCACCTGCTCTTTCCAGAACCACTTCGTTTGTGACCTTGTCGATACATTTTATTTTGAGCATGCGTCTATAGCACCACATTTCAAAGGAACTTAGCTTCTGGTCTTCCTCTGTCCCGAGAGTCCATGTTTCACACCCATTGCATGCCACACTCCACACATATGATTTCAAAAATCTTTTCCTGATTTCAAGGCTGACGCTCTTAATGTTAATATGTTTTTCTTCTTGTTAAAAGCAGCCTTTGCTTGACAATCTATGTATCATATATTCCTGTTTTTAGGAATGTCCTGCTCATAAATACCACCACTCTCCAACGCGAGAGCAAAGCATATTCAAATTTCTCTAACAATTCGTGTTTGACTCTGAGTAAGTGCAATGGTGAAGCAGTAGGTGTGCTAAACAAGGTCGATTGGTTGGTTGGTGTGTGTTACGGACTAAACAGAGGTTCAAAATGGTTCAAATGGCTCTGAGCACTATGGGACTTAACATCTTAGGTCATCAGTACCCTGGAACTTAGAACTACTTAAACCTAACTAACCTAAGGACATCACACATATCCATGCCCGAGGCAGGATTCGAACCTGCGACCGTAGCGGTCGCGCGGTTCTAGACTGAAGCGCCTAGAACCGCTCGGCCACACAGGCCGGCAAACAGCGAGGTCATCAGTCTCTCAGTCAAGGGTTAGTTTATCCAAAGGTTATCCACCAGGGATGTGGTTGGATGAGGAAGGTACGTAACAGTGGTAAAACTGAGGCACTGAAAGCAATACTGATGCCAGAGCTGAAAAAAATTCAGGGAGAAGTGAAAACATGTGTACTGGATCGGCACATAAGTTAGACCACTCAAGTAGTTTCCCCCACAGCTCAGTCGTGCTGAGACAAACACCTCAGACATTAGACTCCAACCCAACCCGATTAAGGGTGAAGACAGCTACAGATTGAAGAACGCCTTCTAGTTTTCGAGATTCAGAACAGTGAAAGGGAAAAGGCTAAAAATGTAATGGACATCAGCTGGACCATCAATAACAAAACAAGTTGAAACAGCCTCACATGGGCGTCCAGTAGACTCTGAATGCGAAGTGGGCAGGCAGTCCTACAGCCATCTCTCCCCTGATCCATCACAAAGTGCTGAAGACCAGAAGAGCACCCACCAGTCAGCAGAGTGCTACTCCTAAAACAGGGTGTGGTAGAAAAAGTGGCAAACCACCTGAAAGCAATTGATACCCAGGAAAGGAAGGTTGTTAAGGAAGCAGGCAAAGGAGGCAGGGTCAAGTGTCCCCCCCCCCCCCGACTCAGTAAATGGCAGGAGGCATCTCCAACACCAACTACCAGCCCCCACCCTGAAAGTAGTTTAAAACGTTATGTCTGAGAATTAAAAACCAGTTACTGAGAAGAGTACGACTTCCACGACTCGCGCGCCAACACAAGAAGCAAAGAATTCTGAAGACCATGCTCAGAATGGAGAGCCATGAGGAGGTGGCATTCCGCCAGAATGTGAGCAGGGCTCCGTAACCACAATGCAGGGGTGGCTCGTTAGGTAAAATAAAACCATGGGTCAGTCTGGTAGAATCGATGCACAGGCGACATACAACAGTGGATTTAGTTCAGGAGGTACGAAAGGAGGAATTCCACACAGCAGTAGTCTCCTCGATAGTGCGGAGTTTATGGAGGGTGCAGTAGCCCACCATATCTTCCATCTCCGAGAAAACACGGAGGCCTTAGTTGCACCCACAAATCCGCACCTGGGATCACTTAAGCAAATGACTTGGGATCCATACAACCGAACAGGCAGTATGACTGAGTTCAAAGAGGTGGTACAAACAGCAGATATTTCAGGGTGACGAGCTTAACATCGGCGAATGTCTGCAGGCTGCTCACTGAGCCACTAAATATTAGAACGCAGTGAATGGAGGCCCGTTTAATAAAACGGAGGGTTCTGTTAATGGCCGTCAGCTCCGCCGTAAAAACACTACATGTTCCAGGTAATAAATGGTGTCCTCTACCGGCGAGATATGATCCTATCCACGGAATTAGAGCTGTCAGTGTAAAAGAGGGTGGCACCCTAACACGTCTGAAGAAGTGAAAGGAACGGACGCCAAAAGGTCCTGGGGGCGACTGAGACTTTTGGTCCTTCAAATTGGTCCTAATTCGTGGCCTGGCTACCAACCGGAAGAGAGGGGTGGTGGCGGCGAGGAAACACGGAGTACACTAAAGAGGATAGGCGAAGGACATGGCAGAGAGCTGCGAGGCGCATATTAGCTGGCAATCCCACCTGAGGGCGGGCGTCACGGGGCCGGTGCTCCTTGTATGCAAAAAGAATAGGATATGTTGGGTGGTCAGGAAATTGTGGAATGGCTGTTGTGTAGGTGAGAAAGAGCGGGTACCGTCGCAACTGAAGAGGTAAGTCTAATTCCACGAAGATGGACTGGGTCCATTAATATCGAAGCCAAAGGTACTGTGGACCCTTAAACCTGTCAACCACAGTGCAAGTAGGATTGGTCCAGAGCGCATTAGACACAAAGGAGAGGAGTGCGATCTGCAGCCAAAAATTGGGACTGTGCAACAACGACTTACATAGGGAGAAACGATCACCACGATAAAATAAGGGAAATTAGAGCTTGTACAGAAAGATATAGGTGTTCGTTCTTTCCGCGCGCTATACGAGATTGGAATAATAGAGAATTATGAAGGTGGTTCGATGAACACTCTGCCAGGCACTTAAATGTGTTTTGCAGAGTATCCATGTAGATGTAGAACGTCTAAGTGCTGGGTACGCAAGTACAGTTTTGGGTCAGGATGGACCATAGTACGATGACAAAAATGCAGAATCTGTGTTTTCGCAGGCGATAAACAGAAACCATGGGAAATGGTCCATGCAGAGACCTGGTGGATGGCGCCTTGGCGCTGGAGTTCAGGCACGGACTCCAACTCAAAACTGACGAATAAAAATTAGTGGGGAGCCGTGAAAGCCCCTTTTCAGAAACCACATTCTACATCTACATTGATACTCCGCAAGCCACCCAACGGTGTGTGGCGGAGGGCACTTTACGTGCCACTGTCATTACCTTCCTTTCCTGTTCCAGTCGCGTATGGTTCGCGGGAAGAACGACTGTCTGAAAGCCTCCGTGCGCGCTCTAATCTCTCTAATTTTACATTCGTGATCTCCTCGGGAGGTATAAGTAGGGGGAAGCAATATATTCGATACCTCATCCAGAAACGCACCCTCTCGAAACCTGGCGAGCAAGCTACACCGCGATGCAGAGCGCCTCTCTTGCAGAGTCTGCCACTTGAGTTTATTAAACATCTCCGTAACGCTATCACGGTTACCAAATAACCCTGTGACGAAACGCGCCGCTCTTCTTTGGATCTTCTCTATCTCCTCCGTCAGACCGATCTGGTACGGATCCCACACTGATGAGCAATACTCAAGTATAGGTCGAACGAGTGTTTTGTAAGCCACCTCCTTTGTTGATGGACTACATTTTCTAAGCACTCTCCCAATGAATCTCAACCTGGTACCCGCCTTACCAACAATTAATTTTATATGATCATTCCACTTCAAATCGTTCCGCACGCATACTCCCAGATATTTTACAGAAGTAACTGCTACCAGTGTTTGTTCCGCTATCACATAATCATACAATAAAGGATCCTTCTTTCTATGTATTCGCAATACATTACATTTGTCTATGTTAAGGGTCAGTTGCCACTCCCTGCACCAAGTGCCTATCCGCTGCAGATCTTCCTGCATTTCGCTACAATTTTCTAATGCTGCAACTTCTCTGTATACTACAGCATCATCCGCGAAAAGCCGCATGGAACTTCCGACACTATCTACTAGGTCATTTATATATATTGTGAAAAGCAATGGTCCCATATCACTCCCCTGTGGCACGCCAGAGGTTACTTTAACGTCTGTAGACGTCTCTCCATTGATAACAACATGTTGTGTTCTGTTTGCTAAAAACTCTTCAATCCAGCCACACAGCTGGTCTGATATTCCGTAGGCTCTTACTTTGTTTATCAGGCGACAGTGCGGAACTGTATCGAACGCCTTCCGGAAGTCAAGGGGAGACAAAAGGCCCCGAGATTCGAGAACCCAGCATAATCGGCAGGCAACCATCTTTTCAAGCAGTTTGTAGTGCATACTGCTGTGTCTAATCGGCCGGTAACAGTCGATGGATGCTGGGTTTTTATCCTGTTTAAGAATTGGAACGGTGATTCGAGCATTAGCACAAAGTAGCTTAATAAAAGTGATAAGGTTGGTCTGAGAAGGATGTCGCTTGAATCACTACAAGGCTCTTCGGCGAACTTGAACAGTCGTTGCTATGTACACTCCTGGAAATGGAAAAAAGAACACATTGACACCGGTGTGTCAGACCCACCATACTTGCTCTGGACACTGCGAGAGCGCTGTACAAGCAATGATCACACGCACGGCACAGCGGATACACCAGGAACCGCGGTGTTGGCCGTCGAATGGCGCTAGCTGCGCAGCATTTGTGCACCGCCGCCGTCAGTGTCAGCCAGTTTGCCGTGGCATACGGAGCTCCATCGCAGTCTTTAACACTGGTAGCATGCCGCGACAGCGTGGACGTGAACCGTATGTGCAGTTGACGGACTTTGAGCGAGGGCGTATAGTGGGCATATGGGAGGCCGGGTGGACGTACCGCCGAATTGCTCAACACGTGGGGCGTGAGGTCTCCACAGTACATCGATGTTGTCGCCAGTGGTCGGCGGAAGGTGCACGTGCCCGTCGACCTGGGACCGGACCGCAGCGACGCACGGATGCACGCCAAGACCGTAGGATCCTACACAGTGCCGTAGGGGACCGCACCGCCACTTCCCAGCAAATTAGGGACACTGTTGCTCCTGGGGTATCGGCGAGGACCATTCGCAACCGTCTCCATGAAGCTGGGCAACGGTCCCGCACACCGTTAGGCCGTCTTCCGCTCACGCCCCAACATCGTGCAGCCCGCCTCCAGTGGTGTCGCGACAGGCGTGAATGGAGGGACGTGTCGTCTTCAGCGATGAGAGTCGCTTCTGCCTTGGTGCCAATGATGGTCGTATGCGTGTTTGGCGCCGTGCAGGTGAGCGCCACAATCAGGACTGCATACGACCGAGGCACACAGGGCCAACACCCGGCATCATGGTGTGGGGAGCGATCTCCTACACTGGCCGTACACCACTGGTGATCGTCGAGGGGACACTGAATAGTGCACGGTACATCCAAACCGTCATCGAACCCATCGTTCTACCATTCCTAGACCGGCAAGGGAACTTGCTGTTCCAACAGGACAATGCACGTCCGCATGTATCCCGTGCCACCCAACGTGCTCTAGAAGGTGTAAGTCAACTACCCTGGCCAGCAAGATCTCCGGATCTGTCCCCCATTGAGCATGTTTGGGACTGGATGAAGCGTCGTCTCACGCGGTCTGCACGTCCAGCACGAACGCTGGTCCAACTGAGGCGCCAGGTGGAAATGGCATGGCAAGCCGTTCCACAGGACTACATCCAGCATCTCTACGATCGTCTCCATGGGATAATAGCAGCCTGCATTGCTGCGAAAGGTGGATACACACTGTACTAGTGCCGACATTGTGCATGCTCTGTTGCCTGTGTCTATGTGCCTGTGGTTCTGTCAGTGTGATCATGTGATGTATCTGACCCCAGGAATGTGTCAATAAAGTTTCCCCTTCCTGGGACAATGAATTCACGGTGTTCTTATTTCAATTTCCAGGAGTGTATTTAGTCCACTAGGGCACTGGCCGGTGTTGGAGGGTACCTGTAGAAAGGGGAACGGCAGTTAAACAGTGGTGTGGGTGATCGTGTCGGAGACGTCTTGCCCAACATCGACAGGTACATCACACAGAGAGTGTAAAGGTAACAGCAGAAGTGGACAGCTGCCAGTTGGCTCATCAAGGCACCCAATGTGGTAGTTGGTCCATCAGGCAGTGGCAAGTAAGTAACAGGATTACCAGGAAGTGGTCATTGTCACAAAGATCTTCATCTACCGACCAACGTAGCGAAACCACAAGACTTGGGGAAGAGATCGTTAGACTGATAGCTGAAGAGGTGCCACAGGTGGCACTGAAGTGGATGGAAGTACCATCGTTGAGGAGAGACAGATCATAGTCGACAAAAAGCTGGTCAAGTAGGAGGCACCTACCAGACGAAGTGGTACTCCCACCACAAAGGGTGGTGCATACGACAGTCACGAAGTAGGAGAAAAGGGGATAGAAGTAATTGGATTAATGTGGTCAACTCAATGTAAACAAGTTGCCTGCCTGGAGGTGTGTAAACGTTGCAAATGCAAATAATGATCTCTAAGGTCGTATGCATCTCCACTGCTATTGCTTCCAAAGTGGTACAAATGGGAACCAACACGTTGAAGGAATCCGAAACAATGTACAGACCCCTCAATTTTCCCTCTTGGGGCCCGCCTGGTTCCGACACAATGAACGATAACCACACAGCATTGGGCGATGGTCATCAGTGTTGTGCGTTTATTGTAGAGCAACACAAATTGCACACGAGGAGGGAACAAGTTTGTGTAGTTCTGGCAGGTGACAGCCGTTCACTTACAGGTGTCCAGGTTAGACATGAAGACGCCAGAACAAATTGTCATGCCTCAGGATCACTGAGTGTCACTGATGGTGTTGGAACCAGATCAATGAGCATTCGTTCAGAGTCCGATAGCGTGGGGAGAGGGTGGCGGGTTGGCGCCTAAGGGGTCACCAGAGTAGCTTTGTCACGATTCTTTTTCTTCCTCTTCTCCTTCGCAGCCTTTGGTGGCCGGGATTCTTCCATCGAGTGTGGGGACTATGAGGAACGAGAAGCCCTTGTACTCATAGGCCGCGATCCTTCAGCCTTTGGCTGGTGTTGGGCCTCTTATTTGTGGGCATCCTGCGAGAGGGGCCCCAAGAGAGAGTCTTGTCGCCAGTACACACCAAGTGAGGAAGCTACTCATTCAGCTGGGTGCGTGGATGCGAGAAGTGCTTCCCAAAGACGTTGCTGCCAGAACCACAAGAGAGGAGGGTGGTGGAAAAACTGGTTTGGAAAAAAAAAGTTATGGCTTTGACTTCCATATATTGGTCGTCGAATCAACAGGATGTAAACGCTGTTTTGTATGTGTATGTGTATGTGTATGTGTGTGTGTGTGTGTGTGTGTGTGTGTGTGTGTGTGTGTGAGAGAGAGAGAGAGAGAGAGAGAGAGAGAGAGAGAGAGAGAGAGAGAGTGAGTGTATACGGCAAACTCAACAGGTTTAGATTCCCTCCATTTTCTTTCTTGAAAACTGGGCACGCCAGTGAATGTGTTTTGTGCAGCTGACACACGAAAATCGTCGTTCACAAGGACTACCTTCATGTCGTGATCGTCCACAGTTATCGCATTTTGGGTCCACCATGCAGTAGGATGACATATGACCAAAGCTTGAGCATCTGAAGCACCTCACGGGTGGTGAGACCGAAGGTTTCACGTCACACCTGTCCACCATGGTAACTTTTCCTGGAGGAAATTTCCTTCAAATTCTACGATGAACACGCCTGTATCTGTTAAATTACTTACTTGTAAGAACGAGAGCTATGTGCCGACCACTTCATGATAGGGGTTATTTTGCGAGGCGACAAGTCACGCCAACGTCGCTCACCGATCATCATACAAGATGAAATATGTGCAGCTGGCACGCTGTAAAATGATGCACCGTTTTGCACACTTATGGTTGAAGACATGGGTTTCCCATTGATCTGCAATACAGACGTACTTTTAACTGGGCCAAAGCCGCAATATGTCATCAACCAATATCGGTGAAAGGGGTTACTTCGTAACATGCGTTGAGTCCGTGTGGAATGTGGTGTTTCCTTGTGGACGCACTTATTTCTCATATCTGTTGGAACTAGAAATAGCGTTCTTCTGTATACATCAAATCCTTAAAACGTATACAGGGTTAACACGAACTCCGATGAAATTTCTCTGGTTGTTGAGACAGGTTATCTTGGTATTTTGGTATCAGAGGTCCGTCCCCGTCGTCTCCTGTGGCTCGTTACAGACTAATAGCATTGCATTTGATTTCTTACCCCCATTTATCTTAGTGCCTCTATTGCACTGAAAATATATGCACAATAGTGTAAACATCAACAAACGTGATTTGTATCTTGCTTGGAAACAATCTTATTCACTCACAGTTGTTGTTGCTGCTGAAAACAGTGATGCCCACTTCACTCTTTGTCCTCAAGCACCCTTTCACCGCTGTTCGCTTCTGTATTGACTTTTTTATGGCATTGTTTGTTGTGCGTTAATAATTATACACAAGAGTATGGATAGATTCACTGATCGAGAGCTGACCGACATGCAGCTCGTATTTGGGTTCACTGAATGGAGTCTAAAGGCGGCACTATGAAGCAATGCTGAGGTGTTCCGTCAGCGACGGCAACCTCATCATAGTACTTCATCATGTAAACATTTCCCTTTGTACGGCAGCCGACTATACGGCACCGCTTTCACATCTACGCGACACAGGCCTGTTGCCGTCCAAACGGCACACTGCAACCGTGGAACTGCCGTACACTCCAACAGCTGTGGACAGCTGCCATGCTGTTAAAACGGTGACGTTTGGGGTTAGTGGAGGCTTTGTCAAAAATTAGTGCGTTCACATCTGTCATCTTTCAGGCGAGGCAGTCTTAGAGGCAACAACAGCGTATGAATCAGTTAATTCGTTCGAAGGTTATGTGCCTCACTTTTTGATTCAATAACTACTTCTACGCCTTTAGACGGCTTTGGAAAAAGGCATTCAGCAATCACTTTTAGTGGAAAATTGACCACTTTTGTGGGGCGAAACCAGAAATACTCTGAGGGCAGGATTCATACAAAAATGCGTGGGTCGATGTATTCAGGAAATTGAGTTTTTGTTGTACCGTTTTCAAATACTGTAGTTACACTGAATGGAGTAATACCAATCTTCCCAAAGAAATTATTTTTTAAAATATTGCCAGACTACAGAAGCACTTGAAGTCGAAAGTTATCCATTATGTTCCTGACATTATTTATGAAAGTCAACCATATACCGGCACTCAAAGTCCAATTATAGATAATATATATTCCGTTTCAAATTCTCGATTATCGATAATATATATTCAGTTTCAAAGCCACCTCTGTCACGCACAAAGTTATGCGCAACGACACAGGCTTTTACAGTATTTACAAAAGAAAAGAAAAAGAAAAAAAAAGAAAAAACTGCGTTCATGTTCAAAGATATTTATTCATTTGTAGCTCCATGTCAATTGCATACAAATAAATGACCAAATTGCTTCTGAAACTTCTGATTAGTATATTTAGTTATTCCTCTGTGTTTGCAGTAGTTAGTTGCCCAATGAAATATGATGCGCCGAATATAAATTATGAAGACTTTGCCATATACTGAAATAGTACTTCTTTCCATTTACCTGATGGTAGCAGCCAATATTTGTATAGGCTGAATAGATTTGTCTTGTGCTGTAACGTAGCCTTTAGCTACGCAAGTAGTTACTGAATGTTGATACCATCATTCAAATGTACTGAAAGAACTTCTCAGGTCCGCTACGAAGTTCTTGAAATATTGGACTGAACGCCTGAATGCATTCCTTTTTAAATTAAATTGATAGCTTCACTCTGTTCTGTTGCTCCTTCCTTTTAAACGACGGTAATGTAACGTCTCTGTTAGCATTTGTTCAAGTTGCATTGCGCAGTGACTCCGCTCAGAGACTAGGAAGCAAAAAATGACGATAACTACCATGCCGTGGACAACAGCAACAAGATAATGTGAGACCACCGCGGCGACATGCTGTGTACGCGGTCCCGTTTAGACAGCTGCCGGCAAGCGTCAAATGGGCCAGTACAGTATGGTGAGTCGCTCTACGCACTGCCATAATCATGGCGGTAGACATTCTGGATCATACACATAGGCAACAGTTCGAACACACAGTGATGGAAGCGTAAGTTTTTCGCTGTTTCGCCTGAGTGTTGTAGCATTACTGTGCGTTTTCTGTTTGTTTTGGTGACGACATGTACCAAGCTTTTTCGATGTTGTGAAGGTATATTTTACAGAAACCCCAAAGTAACTGAGATAACAAATGGCATAATCACAGTCGGCATTTTAGCCGCGGCTTTGCCCGGGCATGTGCTTGTCACATTTTCATGCATCTCCTCTTCCCCACTCCGTCCGTCCGTCTCCTCTATCAGTCTTATTCCCCTTCCTCTCTGTGTCCATCTCGTTGTCCACCTCTGCTCAGCCATGCCCATTCACACATTTAACTACTGGAACACACACCAACCGACCAGCATAACACACCTGTCATGCAGGACAGCCTAGATGTCAGGGAATATCAATCCTTTTCAACCCTACCCGTACTGGAAAGAGGTATTTCTCACCCCCACAGTACTTATTTTCAGACAGTAGGATGTGTGTATATCAAATTTGGTTGAAATTGAGCCAGTGGTTTAGGAGGAGAGATGCAACTCACTCACTCTGTCTGGAGACAACGTCTCTTATAACAAACTATTCAGAAAATATCCCTGAAAAACCTCCGAAACTTTGTTGGCAGAGAGTGTCTTCAACTTGCATACATCCTACAATACAGTGTACCACAAAGGACTCTTTTATTGAAGAGTTCCTGTGATAGCAGTACTCCAGTGCACAGACACCACCTTGATCCAATTTGAATCACATAGACCTTCATCTCAAATACTACCAGGCAATGGCCGGGCAGTGTTGCCCATAGTTGAGTGCAGTCCTGGTGCACTAAGAGAATCTTATAAGGAAGATGTTTACTTCCTATGGAGCTCATACTAGCACTATCATTACTTTGCTTCTTCTGGTGTCACTTCTGCTTATTGAGTGTATTTACTAATGGATGTTTATGGACATACTTTTCAACAGCATTTCTTTTCTACAGTATTTATCACTCACACTCTTTCTTTGAATTCATCAACTGCCTCTATGTATCTGCTGAAAGAATCTTTATTTTTCGTTTGACAAGATACTTCCTAAATACAGTCTCTCTCTTCTTAATTATATGGGATAGTTTGCAGTCTCTGCTGATACAGTTATGGACTACTTCATCTTGTCATTCTCGCCATCCACAGTATCTCTGTAGTCCGTGCCATATCCATTATCTACAGACATTTTGTTGATGGTGTCTTTTTAAAGCCCAACCTTATGCAATGTAAAGAAATATCGACCAAATGCAATTTCAGCACATATCAAAACACAAACATATTGAGCTTGTTCAATGCAGCATTTTATTTTATTGTTAGATAATGTTAGTTCTTCAGATAGCTCTATGTGTAGATGTTCTAACTTCATTAATTTCTCCTTTTCAAGTATTTGAAATACTATGTTAACAGTTCAGGTGATGATGAGTTTTATACTTTTATTGTCAATATTACTTCCCACTGTTGTTCTAGGAAGTTAACATGAAACTGATCACTTATATTATCAGCAATTACAACCATGTTGTCAGCATGGAGGATAATACACATCCACTCTAAGCTTATGTTAACTCTTCTCTCCAGCACTTCCAAAGACTCTTGGAAAACTGCTCCTGAATAAAGGTTTTGTAAAAGTGGAGATATTACACATCCCCTTCTTCCAACTATTAAGTTGGACAAATCATTACCAGCACAATGTAATTCAAACAACTGTTTGATACATTGCATATACTTTTGGTCTGTATGGAGCTGCATTAGATTATGATGTGACACATGACTAAAATTATTAAAAGTTTTTCTTCACCTATACAGCAGTGCATTCAGTTTTCCTTGATCACAATTCTAAACAAGTACTTGCATTGCTAATGTGTCCAATAACCACATAACCCATTGTTTGTACTGTAAAAAATTGATATTAACTTTCTACATTTCAAATGTGTCCTAAGTTCTAAAAGATATGTCATTACAACTGGGCACTTATGTTTTATTTTTGATGTGTGGCGTGTTCTACACTGTCTTGCACAATTATTGAACTTCTAAAAGTAATTTATATCCACTAGTGTAATATCTGAGGTCATTGTTGTATGGCAGATGATGTCACTAGGACCAATGTCTTCAAGAATGATAACCTTTATTACTGAAGTATCAAAGATACTCATGGATCAAAAAGAAATGTCAGAAGGCGGTCAGATATGCATTTTATGGCGTTCTCCTTAAATCATGGTGTGGAGTATGGAACAGAGGAAGTATTGCTCTGTTTTCCCCTTCCACCATTCTAACTTTTTTAGTATACTGAACAATCATTTCACTGTGAATTTACCTCAGCTAATGATAAATTTAGCAGGAGCAGACTTGCCATTTATGCTGTGCAATGAGTTGCTGTCTTATCACCTGTGGATTTTCTGTTTTTCCTTGTGATTTCTTTATTTGATGGTCAAAACTCTGAGAGATTTGTTCCTTCCACTATTCCTTTGTGATAATTCTATACAACACATAGAAGGCTGGACATTACGACAAGGAATTGAAGTAAATGGTTGGGGTATATACAGCCTCTGCAATACAAAAAACTTCCTACTCTGCAACAGTAATCCTCTTCCTTTCTAAGACTCCAATATGCGGCAGACAGCAAAATTACTGCAGAATCACCACCAGTTCAGTTCTGAACAGGAAGTAAGGAGTACATGAGGGGGGTGGGGATGAAGGGCAGAAAGATTAGGCTGTAGATGCCCGGAGGAAACCATCCTCGCCAAGACTGATTTGATAAAACACAGAAAACCTGAACGTAGATGGATGTATGGAAGAAATGGAGCATGCAGATGGTGGTTAGTTGTCTACTCCAGCTACTTCTACTTCATCTTACTTATTATCTATCAAGTCAACTACTGCCAACAAGCAAGTTTTATTCTTCTCATGCTCAAAGGACTTTGATGAAAAAAGTTAATGAAATTATCGAAACTAAATTTTGACCACTGTCATATAACCCCCCCCCCCACAGACGTCTTTTTAAACTATTTCTGCAGACATTAAGAAATAAGGACGAAGAACGAATAACTGAAGAAGAAAACAGATTTTTCTGCATACCATCTTGTCCCATCAGTATACCGAAAATGTTGACATCATAGCCAGGTTAAAATAACAGCCAGGGCTGGTTATATTACATAGGTGAACTAGTGACCTACAACTTGGATGTGTCATGAGTAAATTTTATGATGAAATGGTATTAATGATTTTCTCTTGTTTACTCAATGTCACAACACAGTATTAGAATATTTGGACATGTCCAAAAGAACAGACCCCATTTTGATCCTCCAGCCAGTATAAATCAGGAACAGAGAAATTAAAGACATCAGCTTTCAGTGGGCATTGATTTATAACAAAGGGGAAAGTTGCAGATATGTGCTGGTCTGGGATTTGAGCCCAGGTCTCCTGCTTACTAGGCAGACACACTGACCACTACCCCATATGCGCACAATGGTCACCCTAACCACATTAACTACCTTAGCACGCCTCCCATAAAACCCAAATCCCCAGCCTATCCACACAGTACTTATTAGTCTTATTACTTGTGGCATCTTGCCCATTCCCATAACAGTTTGAGCTTCATGTGCATCTGCACTGAAGGGATCATTGGCCATCATTGTCATAATTATATATGTGGTCTTTGTTCTTCCAGACATGCCTGAAAGAACAGACACCACATATATAATTAAGTGACAACAGCCAACGATCCCTTCAGTGCAGATGGTCACTAAGCTTGAACTCCTACAGTAATCAACGAGATGCCACGAGTAGTGAGGTTAATGAGAAAGGGCACTACATCAGTAGTGTGTGCACTGGACTCGCATTCGGGAGGACGACTGTTCAATCCTGGGTCCAGCCATCCTGATTTAGGTTTTCCGTGATATCCCTAAATCGCTCCAGGCAAATGCTGGGATGGTTCCTTTCAAAGAGCACGGCCCACTTCGTTCCCCGTCCATCCCTAATCCGATGAGACCAATGACCTCTCTGTCTGGTCTCCTCCCCCAAACAACCCAACCCCTCAGTAGCGTGTGGCATAAGGTGAAGATTGGGGTTTGATGGGAGATGTGCTAGGGTAGTAAACATGAAGTGATCAGTGCATCTGCCTAGTACGCAGGACAGTTGGGTTCGAATACCGGGCCTGCACAAATTTTCAACTTGCCCCATTGATATAAATCAATGCCCACTGGCAGCTAATGTCTTAAATTCCTTTGTTAAAATGTTAGTAGTTTTCAGTAGCTTATTCACGTAAAGTAGAATATATTCTGGGACTTTTTTAGGAGGGTTATGGCAAGGTGAGTCACCCTTTGAAACACACTAAGAAAAAAAAGATGCACTACAAAGGAATTATTCAAATGGGTGGAAATCTGTAGATGTGATGTACGTGTGCAGGCAGACAGATTATTACTATTTCAGAAAAATTGTGTCATTTATTCAAGAGACAGCTTTATAAATTGAGTAAGTAACACAATCGTCCGCCTCTGGGCCTTATGCAAACAGTTACTCAATTTGGCATTTTTTTATATGCCCATTGGATGTCCTGAGAGATATTGTGCCAAATTATGTCCAATTGTCACATTAGATCATCAGAATCCCGAGTTGATTGTACAACCCTGCTCATAATGCTCCAGACATTCTCAATTGGGATAAGATCGAGACACCTTGCAGGCCAACCTGTACCTCGGCAATCCTGAAGAAAACAGTAGCAACTCTAGCCATGTACAAAAGGATGTTATCTTCCTGAAATGTAAACCCAGGATGGCTTACCATGAAGGAAAACAAAACTGGGTGTAGAATATTGTTGACAGACCACTGTGTTTCAAGGGTGCTGCAGATGACAACCAAAGGCGACCTGCTATGAAATCAAATGGTACCTCAGACTATCACTCCTGGCTGCCATGTCATAAGGCAGGTGATAGTCAGGTCGGTATCCCCCACTGTCAAAAGCTTCTCCAGACACATCTTCGGCCTGGAATCTCATTGACTGCAGTAGAAATGTCTTCAGTGACAAGGCCCATTATAAACTGAGCCCTGATGACCAGCTAAGACTATTCTGGAGACACTCTGGACAATGGTGGGATACCAATCTGACTGTCCCCCACCATATGGCCTGACATCCCCTTCGGTTGTCATCCATGACGACTCAGCACAGAGGTCACGTCGACAATATTCTAGGTCCGTTTTGCTGCCCTTCACGGCAAGCCATCCTGGGCTCACATTTCGGCATGTTAATGCCCATCTGCCCAAGGCTGTAGTTTCTATTGCTTGTCTTCGTGCTTGCCAAACCTTACCTTGACCAGATAGGTCGCCAGATTTCCCATATTGAGAACTTTTGGAGCATTATGGGCGGGGCCCTCCAACCAATTCGATATTTTGATGAAATAACGTGCCAACTGGGTAGAATTTTCCACAGTGTCCCTCCACAGGGTATCCAACAACTATCAATGCCAACAGCTTGTACCAACACGTTATTGACTTGCTGCATTTGTGTAGCCCTTTCTCTTGATTAAATGATCCAATTTTTCAGATACTGAAATCATTTTGTTTGTCTGTACGTGTACATCAAGTCATTCGGTAATTCCTTAGTGGTGCAGCTTTTTTTCCTCTCTCCTTAAGAATATATTTGGATTAGAATGTTGGTTATTTGCGGATTCAACCAACACGCTTGAGTTATAGGGGAGGTGGCCAGTGCTCCCTAACTATGTGAAAGAGCCACAGTGCCCATGAGATGTAAAATTTACTGATATTGAGGTTAGACATCTCACACAATAAATTAAACATTAATGATATGTTTCTATTAATTTTTTTGTGTAAAGGCATGGTAAAATAAGTCAAAGAATATTTTCAGGAATTCAGAAATGATTGAAAAATTGTCATGACTATTATAAATAACAGCATGCTACCTTCTAACAGATACATATTAACATAAATTTGATATGTGTGACTTTACAAGTAGACTAGAAACATGGACTTGTAAAAAATCGTGTTGAAATGCATGAAAGCAAGCAGAGGTTCATTTATTGTTATCACATTTGGTAAGCTGTCTTTGTTTCATTGAACCTCTCCTGTAAACTTTAATATTTTAACTTCTCGTATCATAATGTACAGTTTCTTGTGGTTGGGGGTGTGGTTGTCAGTTACATGGCTATTACCAGAATTAGAGAGGGGAGGGGGATGTCTAATATATTACTCGTCCAGGGCGCCACAATATCTAGCTCCGTGGATTGTATGCCACATTTTGACACAGACGTCTGTATCAGATATCACCCTCAACAAGGTTAAGGAACCAGATAAACTGGACTGCTAAAAAAATTTAAAACCTGTTCTTAAAATTTAGAAAGATAAAACATTTCATTCAATTTCGAATACATAAAATTCAGGTACTATTTTGATCCCCCATTAAATGGCAAAATAATATGGCAGTGATAGTTGTTAACAGAAGTAACTGCTTATGACAAGAGGTGACTACAACCACTGAATGAACAGCAAAATAAACTGCGTACTGACCTGGAGTGCTTTGTGTTTACCAGTTTTCAAAACTAAGCTTTCAGTGTGTCCGAAACTAAACTTTAAAAATCTGTGTGCAATATCGGTTTTCCCTTGTGGCAGTGATACATAGGCTTTACATGCGGAAAACAAAGACTTCAGGTTTCTTCAGCGAGCAATTGAGAGATGTAAGATGGTAATTATTAAGAGCGGCCAGAAAACAGACGGATCAGGGAACAGAAGGCGATTAGAGCCACAATGGAAGAAAACGGTACTTAGGGCTAGGGGGACGGGCAATACCATTCACAGTCAAGCAAATGGATAATAAATGAACCAAGGAAAGTTCTCTGCTGGATTCCAAGAGATAAAGAACAGACGACGAATATATCCCAGCAATCCTGTCTTCCGCAAAGTTACAACTGAACAATCCACAGAGGCGTCCGAATTCGGCGCGCGCTCCAAAACACACACACACACACACACACACACACACACACACACACATATATATACACAAAATAAACATAAACCTCCTATAGCTCTTATTCTATCACTATTTTCCATCCAGTCTTTCGGTCTAGCATATAACTGTCACAATTATTCTTACAATAAATATAAAAATTGCTTACAGCATCAAAACCGACTTACCAAGAAAAGCAATCGCTACTTATTTTCTTTTACAGCTGTGGGAGTTGCTCGTGCAGATAAAATATTTGCTGTAAGTGGTAAAATAATTCATTTCCATTACCACATGGTATATGACAATTTAAACTGTCTCCCAGCAATCTCCTGTAACTACCAGGTTATTTACCTCTTCCATGTAATGGTAATTGTAATCTTTATCACGCCTTGTCATTTAGCAATTAAATTGACAGCATAACTGAATGGACAGAACACCAAAGACTACACATCACAGTAAAACAAGCGTTTTGTTTTATTTAAAACTTCTGATGAGCAAATTTACTCCTCTCAGAAGTTAACCTAACAGATAGCAGCTGTTTTTCTGTCGTTTGTTAACCTGACAGTGATCCGTAAACTTCCTTAAGAGAATTCTTCTGTCAAAAAGTATCGCAGCTTAAAATACTCTTGGGACAAAAATCTAATACATTTTAACCGAACACTCAGAAGTCTTGGTTTTTTATAAAATTTATTTTCGTAACTTGAACTCTAGTAAAAGCCGAGGATCAAATCCTACAATAATTATCAATAACTGATGAATACGTAAACAAAACACTTTTTTTACCCCAAACAAAGTGATTATTTGTAATGTCAGAAATTTTCAGTTTTTTTTTTTTTTCAGACCGAATAGACCTCATTAATTTGTTTGACATTAACGAGGATGCAAACCTTAGATGTTACTTTTTTTTTACATAACATTATTCACAACATGATATACATACGGCACTGTTTACAAATACGACACATAATGTAGACACCAATACTGGACCTAAAAACACTGCCAGTCACATTTTCGTATATAAAATATTAAATTTTGCGTTCATTCCTAACAACAATCTAATGTATCATTTTAAACACTTGTTAAATTACATGACGCCGATGTAAACAACACGACTTAAGAAACTGTTCGTATAATTCCTGTAATATGCATTCACCTCTACTTCTACACTCAAATACAATTTTACATACCGCTTGCTACGAATGTCTAGCTTGTAATAGTTAAATAAAAATAAACTAGTCAAGTTAGTAAACAGTCGAAAGACATAACAGTACTTACTTTTCACGAGCCTGTGCGTCTGACGGTACTGTCGAGCCCTTCCCTTTCGCGTACATATTGCAGACTTCAACTGTCACGCACCTGTCAGACTACGAGGGCCTGCAGTGACCCGGTGACCATGGCAACGTCAAAAGACCTGTCAACTCTGAACCCCTGATTGGCTCTGCTGCACATTTGGCAGGAGGAGCTTCGCCACTACGCTTTGCGTAAGAAGAGGGAGACAGAGAATGCGTTCCTATTGGTCCGAGCTGTGCCCTCCCCCTCGGCTGTTAGGACTGCAGAGCCTACCCCCCAGTAACCTTCTGCGCGCATTCTGAGAACTATTGTTTTTCAGTATGTACGCTGCTATTACCTATTTTTCAGATGTTTATATACATAAATGTATATAACAAAGATTTTATGACTTTTGTAGTCTTGCGCATTTCTCCGTTATGTGTCTCAAGATCATGTATATCGTAATAGGTGGGGGGGAACACTGCTCAACAGCGGAACACCAGCGCGAGCGGCAGCCTACTACGGTTTCCGCCAAAGACTTGTCAATATCGCAGGGACGCTGCAACCGACAAAAAATTTTCGTTTTTGAGTATTTTCAGTGCCGTTTCAGTGTTGCATATGTACTTTCGGTAATTGAAAATTATATTTATTGGCTTATTTATCTCATCAGAACGCTATTATGCAGTTTTACGTCAAGTTGGCGTTTAATTCATATTCAGCACCCACTGCCCGATGAATGCCGCATCTTTGCGACCTGGCGCATAGTATCTTTGGAGTAGCAACCTATGGTTGATCATTATTCAAACTGATGGCGGTGTGTTCGCATTGACCGTATATATTTCGACCATTTTTCTTTTCATACCTACTTAATAATATGTACTATAATTTACAAAAGTTACCCTATCTTTATTTCATTTTATCATACACACCTATCTCCTCCCAATATTAGTAGTGTTCCGAAAAGAGTTCTTAACAAAACTATGATGTAATACAAGTAAAAGTACTAATAACACCATTCGATCTATTCCAATAAATAGTTATGTTACAGTTTTTTGGAGTCAAATATTTAACAATTATTTGATAAACTTTCATGGTCACAAATTGTTCTTACCGTCGTCCAGTGTTCAAAGTTCTTCGTAGTTGAACTAGCAATTGTACTGCCGGGATGATTGCGGCTGTTTGTGATTGAACGATATTTGTCGGTGCTAGATTTGTGTGTCGTATCCGATTAATTCTCTAAGTTATATAGAAGTTAATTGATTCATTACTGCTCCCGGCATTGTAGAGCTCGCAGCGGACCAGTGAACAAAAATTTAATCAACTACCAGGAGACGTATTACATACATTTCACGGTACAGTAATTTTATTGAAAAATTGTAGCTGTGCTATTATAAAACTTGATTGCTAAACATGTTTAGACGTGTATCAAGTATTCGAGTTTTCAGAAAGACCTTATTTTTATAAAGAGGGAAGTAAAAGTAAGACAGTTTGGTTTCTTCCTCAGTATTCGGTAACTAGTGCAGGGAATTTCTAAATTTTAGTGGAAATGTCCGACATTAGTGCGTATTCGTCTGCGAGGTCGTTGACATCTTGCGCCTGCGCATCCTAGGTCAAAACTGCCTGAAGCATCGATGAGATTGTTGGGTTGCCTACGCGCAAGCGCAGCAAGCTATCTGCGGGCCAAGAGCAAATCGCGTAACTTCGTTATCTGTCCCTTTAACTTGGTTTTACTGGTTTATAGAGTACATTTTAGAATCTTTGTCCGTGGATTTTGGTCCAAGTTTATAGAAAAAGTTAGTAAACGAACAACACAGTTATTAAATACATTTTGTTTCATTTACACGTACATAAATCTTCATACGGTGTACTACTGCTTGCGGAACAAGTATACTTGGCGTCAGTGTGATTTCCCACCTCCAAATGTAGTCACGAATGTTACGCAGGCAAATTTCTTCCAGCTAGTTTCCGTACTTGTCACTCCTCCATAAATTTCATTACTACGTTCTTGCACTGTAATTGTATTACAGGGAAGGATCGAACATTTTTCTGTAAATACTAGCTATTGTATTTTAAAAGTGGCATTGCGCAGAGTCCGGGGCGTCCCTTGCAATTTCCTCCAATTATATTTTATTGGTCTGTAGTACACTAGTACCTGTCAGCTAAAGGCCGTGCGGTTAAAGGCGCTGCAGTCTGGAACCGCAAGACCGCTACGGTCGCAGGTTCGAATCCTGCCTCGGGCATGGATGTTTGTGATGTCCTTAGGTTCGTTAGGTTTAACTAGTTCTAAGTTCTAGGGGACTAATGACCTCAGCAGTTGAGTCCCATAGTGCTCAGAGCCATTTGAACCATTTGAACCTGTCAGCTAAACTCATCACGAATTACGCACCTCATCTCCGAATATTTTCAATTTCTTCAGTTAGTCTAACTTCACACTAACCTGAAAAAAACCACAGTCTTAAAGGGTAAACACAAGTGTCTTTCAAACCACTTCATTCTCGGTCAATTTACATACGCCAGAATTTTCACAGGCTCTGCGTCAATGATAATAGGTTATAAAATCTACCACAATAAATTATACACACACACACACACACACACACACGCACGCAAACAAACAATCAGCTTAATTATCAAAACGCTCTCATCCATGATGGAACATTAATGTTGTTCTAAATTCACAGCCATCGAAGCAATAGATTTACCATAAGAAATAGTAACGGATTATGACAGACGTGAAACCATTTAATGTATATGGAAAACGTTAAACTATATGCCTCAACAGAAACAAAGATGATAATCGCCTCTTATAAATAGTAGAATTATTTTATAAAAACATAAGCACGTCATCTGAC
Source organism: Schistocerca serialis cubense (assembly GCF_023864345.2). NCBI lineage: Eukaryota > Metazoa > Arthropoda > Insecta > Orthoptera > Acrididae > Schistocerca > Schistocerca serialis. The sequence continues at coordinate 481,012,091 of NC_064640.1, forward strand.
CTAGGCAAATGCAGGAGAACGAATACAAGGAAGGACAAATTTTTATATATGGATTTGAGATGAATAATTAAGAAATAACTGAGCCTATAGGTGATTGCGTCTCCTACAAGTATTTTTTGCCCTTCAAGAAAGACGGCTGTTGCCTACAACCATAAAACAACGTGTCAGAATACAGACACCAGCAAACTTTCTTCAGTTTTGAAACGGAAACGACATAACAAAGAAACGGGTTCGGCATCGCGCACGTTTAATTTTAGAAGGGTTAATAATTTTCGCCTAAAAATTCGGAGGCATTACTATTCAGCACGTGCTCGTACAATGGTAAGTGACGTGGTCGGCAAAACACACCTGCCATGTTTCTGTTTCAGTCAGTCGGCTTGCATAGCCACCGTAGGGTCTTTCTGTTCCCTTACTGAGGAATACTGTAGTGGCTGCTGTGATATAAAAAGGATGATAGCGGACGTTCTTGGTTCTGTACCCAATGTACTGATGACCATTGTTTGCACATTCTTCGACTATCCAGTAGCTGATTTCCTCTTGTACGATCAGCTGGAGGAAGCTTCGTAAGAATGTTTGCAGATCTTGTAGACTGTTCTCTCTAATTTCTGTCCCAAGAAACAAGAAAATTTCTCAGAAAATAGAGTGAGAAGCTAATAAGATTTATGAATCTAAGTGCCATTCTGAACTGTAAAGTCGTTCGTCTGTAAATGCGATTCTTGACAAGGATGTGATTTATGTCGCTTTCTAATGACACAACACTTCTTTTGTTTCGAATCCGTAAAATATATTTTTTATCGGATTCTGCAATTTAACTAGCCACCCGATACTTACAGTGGGCTCCGTCTAAAACTTAAAAAGCAGCGAGTTCCACATGTTTCTACCAAAGAGTCTATTCATGTGCAAGTAGTCTTAATGCTCGAAATTTTTTGACTTAAACACTTGTCTTTAGGCTCTATGCTACGTTATTAATTACTGTGACCAACAAGATTCAACTATGGAGAGCTGATCGTCTCAAGTACCATTCCGAAGAGCTTTGCGCATCGCTGCATTCATTTCCGATTGTCATACTAATACAACAATTGGGGAAGTTCATGAAGGAGTCAGCAATCAATGTAGTTCGGAATTCGTTCACTATGTAGCCAATATACGGTCCAAAATTAAAATTAGTATCGGCAACTGACTCACATTCAGCCGCAAATGAAGCACTATTTATAATTATACCCGATGATTTCCCCACAAATATTTTAATAGTTTCATACTAACAACGCTTTTCAAGCTATTATGAAAAAACTGCATCATTTACGGGACGCTGCGTAGAAACAACCCCCACCTCTTCCACCTCTAGGTCAGAACACATCCCAATTGTACGCGTTATTGTCTTAGTTGATTTTTATCTCAAGTGTGTTGCAAATTGAAAAACTCATTCACGAAGTTCTTTTCGCTTCTGTTGCTGAAACATCTTCAGTGACCATGATGTAAAAGTTACGAATAATTATTACCATACATTGTTTAATCATTATAAAGTTAAAAAAAATTTGACATAAGCATTGTCTGTGACACTACCCTAAAAACACAAGGAAACTCTAAATGGAAAACAACAATGTCCGCCGGCCGAAGTGGCCGTGCGGTTAAAGGCGCTGCAGTCTGGAACCGCAAGAACGCTACGGTCGCAGGTTCGAATCCTGCCTCGGGCATGGATGTTTGTGCTGTCCTTAGGTTAGTTAGGTTTAACTAGTTCTAAGTTCTAGGGGACTAATGACCTCAGCAGTTGAGTCCCATAGTGCTCAGAGCCATTTGAACCAGCCAACAATGTCCACATAATGTCCACAAAAAAATTTCCTGAGTTATCAATAAAATTTCAAGTCTATAATGTGAACTGTGCAAGGAAATCATATGCAGTAACCGTGAAAAGCGGTCTTCAAAAAACCTACGAAGAAATTAAGAAATTACGCCAATGAATGAGTCTAGTCAACCAGTGCTGATGACAAAGGGAGAGACAATTGTCAACAGAACGTGTAAAAAGGAACAGTAAACACTGAAAGTAATTTATTAAATACTAGCTGAGTACCCGACATTACTGGGGTATGTATTTAATCCAATCTTCCAGCAGTCCATCTCTTTCTTCCATCTCTCTCTGTCTACTACCCCCCTCCCTCTGACCAACTCCACCACCCCCTCTCTCAGTCCATCACCTCCTCCCCCCTCTCTCGGTCCATCTCCTCCTTCCCCTCTCTCTATCAATCTGCTCCTCCCCCACTGTCCATCCCCTCCTTCTATTTCTAATTCCCTCAGATCCTCCCCCTCTCTTAGTCAATCTCCTCTTCCCCATCTCTTCGTCGATATCCTCTTCCTGTCTCTCTGTCCATCTCCTCCTCCACGTTTCTCTGTCAATCTTCTCCTCCTCCCCCTCCTCCTCCTCCTCCTCCTCCTCCCCCTCTCCTCCACGTTTCTCTATCAATCTCCTCCCCCTCCTCCTCCTCTTCCTCCTCTTTTTGTCCATTTCCTCCTCCCCTATTTCTGTCAATCTCTTCTTACTGCTATCTGTGTCAATTTCCTATTTCCCCCTCGATGTCTGTCCATCTCCTCGTCCTCCCTTCTCTCCCCACGTTTTCACACTCGTCTCAATGGGGTGCTGGTGGTTATTAGCCCTACAGTATTTTTTCCCTATTGTACCTAACATGTGTGCCAAATTTCATTGGAGTCGTTTCAGGGGATTAGGATGAGTGTTTTACCCGTGACTTTGCCCACATGTTCTGTCAGAAACATTTCATACAAATTTAACATAGTCCACGAGTACCTGTACACATATTTTATCTACATCTCTAGCGCATTTCAGCCTGCAGTTTCATTTTCACGCAGCTCAACGTTTATGACGTTGGATCTCCTGAAGTATGTCCTGTGCAATGATATAATTTACAGGTACATACAGTTGTAAATGTGCCTACTTTCTGAGAAACGTGTTGTGAATATAGTTACTAGTAAAAAAGTAATAAACTGAAACGTCATGCATGAGGCAGTTTCCTACAAATCTCAATGTTTACGTCGTTATATCTTCTGAGCTAAGTGTTATACAATATTGAAATTTTTTCTGGTACATTCAGTGGTGTATGTGAATACCGTCTGCAAAATGTGTCACGAATACCGTTCGTAGTAAAAAAGCAATAAATTAAAATGCCATGATTCATGTGCTAGTTTTACTGAACGAACAGCGAAAAGGTCGTAAGCTGTAAACGTTTTTCCTTTCAGTATGTGTATTCTCACGTCGTGGATTACACTGCTTTTTCACCCCCATCCCTTACCCCTTTGATTAGATGTAGATGATGATTAGAGTTGCAATTATCTGTGACAGGTAGGACGGCCATCAGAGTGTGTTAGTGTAATTCGTGTTTAGTGCTGTTACCAGGACTGGTAGGGTATGCAAAGGACGTGAACAGCTTCAGATGATAAGTGATCACTTAGAATGACGCGGAGATGCCACGCAGTAGCGTGAGACAGCGTTACACACAGAGTTTGAGTTGAGCCTTATTGTGGGTCTCCATTTGGCCAGCTGGTCGAATCGTGCAGTATTCATACTTAAAGGGCATTCGGATGTGTCAGTGGCCTCATGCTGGACTGCATGGGAACATGAGGACAGGCATGCTCGTCCTCAAGATTCCGGTCGACCACGTCTGGCCACTATAAGAGAGGATAGCCCTGTTTGTGCTCCAAGCACATCGTAATCCCTTCACATTTGCATCTGCCATACGAGGACAAGTAATGGACACGGTGCAACATTCTGTGCCATCTGCACTATTTGTCGGTGTGGTGTGCGTACTGTAAGACCTTCGGTACACACACCATCAGATTATTTGACTTGTCGCTCTAGCGAAGTAGGCGAGTGTCAGCAATATGTCTCGTGGTCTTATCGTGGTTTATCTTCTGCCGTTAGGTCAGACGATAGAAATGCCACTTGCACGCTTAGAGTAGCAGATTGATGGTGGCCGACTTTAAACAGAACTTGATTAATTTTCACACACATTTATTAAAATAATAACAAGCATAAAAATAACTTGGTTCTGGATGCTATTTACAATTGACAATCTGAAGTTCCTTTGATCTTGTTACGTTAATCTTATTCTCACATATCTCTGATACTTGACAAAGTGTCTATACATTTCTCTTCATGGCTATGTACAGGAATATGATAATCTTATTAGGCGCAGACTGAAACTTGACTATAGACTGATGCAGACTAATGAAGACTAATGCAGACTGACTAATCGGAGGTCTGTACACTCGTTATAATACCTCGTGCGTTCATGCATCACTGCGCGAGTGTGATCCGCGAGGAGAAAAGGTTCTACGTTAGCAGCAATCTCATTGGCTGCGTTACATATTAATACGCGGATCGGCGGAAGCAGAATTTGGTCCGTCTCTAAGACAGCGCCATCTCGTAGTGCGGAGACGGACGAGCGCCGCGCCTGCGCTGTTGTGCTTAGCGGGGCGCGCTCTAGTGGGAAAGTTGTGTACGCGCTGACTACGCGGAACTATGTACACAACAGTCGGAGACCTGGAGCAGTCGGACTGGGGAATTACCGTCCTGCGTGTAGTTTGCTGCCAACACTACAACACAAACAGCTTCGCCCGGAGTGTTACTGTGGCCGGAAAGCATGGATTGTTGAATGGTGTCGCACTGTCTTCAACAATGAATCGCAGTTCTGCGCTACCCCGGATGAGCATCGGTGGTGATTGTGGCGGCTTTCTGGTAGAGGTTCCATTCTTCCATTGTTTAAGTGAAGCACAGCTGTGTCACTCCTGGCGTCATGGTGTGGGCATCGGGTATGACTTCAGATCACAGCTGGCTGTGATTGAGGGAACTCTGGCGGCAACGGTGCGCCATAGACACCGTGCGTCCTCATGTGTTATCTTTCATTTGACTGCATCGTGGTGCCATTTCTCAACAGGACAGTGCTCGTGAAGGCCTGGCACGTGTTTCTGCGAACTGGCTTGACGCTGAGGTACTCTAGTGACCAATCAGGTTTCCTGGTGTGTCCCCAATAGAACGTGTATGGAACCAGCTCGGACGTCAGCCCCGTCATAGTGCCAGTATCCAGGATATCAAAGATCAGTTAAAACGGTTGTGGGGATCTCAACTCAGGAGAGGATACAACGGCTTTCTGGCACGCTTCCCAACTGAATCATTGCATGTATCGAGACCAGAGGGGGTACAACGTCATACTGATAAGTTCGTTCGTACTTCGAAGTTCTCTGTAAACTTGACTCGATTTCGTACTCACTGCAACAACATCACATACTCTCGCTACACGTGAAACTTCATTTAGTTTATTCAAACCACTCTGGGCACTTGGCTTTTATTTTTTTATTTATTTATTTATTTTTTTTTTTTAGGCAGTGTGATTATCAGTGGTGTATTCGTTTAGCTTTTGCGTACTTTTTCTGCGATCAGTTTTATTTTCCCATTTTAAGCGTACCGCAAATTGAAATGCTGATTCTGCAGCCTTTATTCGCCCTTAATGGCAGATGACGTATTTAAAAAATTACTTTCAGTGTTTAGTGTTCCTTCTTTCATGTCTTGATGACAGGCGTCGCTTCCTTTGTCATCACCAGTGCCTGAGTCTACATTTATTCACGGGTTTAATTTTTCGTGGGATTTTGAACGCCCCTTTTCTCGGTCATTGCACCTGATTTCTTGGCACAATTCATATCATAGATTTGAAACTTTATCCGTAACTCAGTTAATTTGTCAGTGGACATTCTTGTTTCCCCTTTAGTGTTTTCCTGTGTTTTTAGGGTAGTGCCACAGGTATTGTTTATAACAAATTTATTTTCAAAACATAAACTGTAATAATTGGTTCAAATGGCTCTGAGCACTATGGGACTCAACTACTGAGGTCATTAGTCCCCTAGAACTTAGAACTAGTTAAACCTAACTAACCTAAGGTCATCACAAACATCCATGCCCGAGGCAGGATTCGAACCTGCGACCGTAGCGGTCTTGCGGTTCCAGACTGCAGCGCCTTTAACCTCACGGCCACTTCGACCGGCACTGTAATAATTATTCGAAATGTTTACATCATGGTCACTGAGGTTACTACGGCAATAGAAGCGGGAAGCCTCTGGTGAAAGAGGTTTTCAATTTGCAGCACAATTGAGGTAAAAATCAACTAAATAATAATGAGTAAAATTCATACATATGGGTGGAAGGGGTGCGGGAGGTTTCTACGCAGCCTCTCGCAAGTGGTGTAGTTTGTTCCTAATAGCGTGAAATTAGTTTTTGATCCTGCATCCACTAAGAAAAGACACAATTGAATTAAAGACATTAGCTGCGAGTGGGCATTGATTTTTCATCAATGGGGCAAGTTGAATATTGTGCTGGATTGGGATTCAAACCCATGTCTTTTGCTTATGAGGCAGATGCGCTGACCACTGCGCCATCCGGACACAGCGGCCACCACACCCGCACGGACTATCGGACCATCTTACCACGCATACCGTTAGTCCCAAATTCTCAACTTATACCACACGTCAGCCTCACTACTCGCGACATCCCGCCGATTCCCGTAAGAGTTAGAGCTTGGTGAGCACTGAAGGGATCATTGGCCGTCATAGCCTTAATTATATGTACACTACTGGTCATTAAAATTGCTACATCAAGAAGAAATGTAGATGATAAACGGGTATTCATTAGACAAATATATTATACTAGAACTGACATGTGATTACATTTTCACGCAATTTGGGTTCATAGATCCTGAGATCTATGGAGGTGGAAGGTGGAAGGAGTATATAGAGGCTTTATACAAGGGTGATGTACTTGAGGACAATATTATGGAAGTGGAAGAGGATGTAGATGAAGACGAAATGGGAGATAAGATACTGCGTGAAGAGTTTGACAGAGCACTGAAAGACCTGAGTCGAAACAAGGCCCCGGGAGTAGACAACATTCCATTAGAACTACTGATGGCCTCGGGAGAGCCAGTCATGACAAAACTCTACCATCTGGTGAGCACGATGTATGAGACAGGCGAAATACCCTCAGACTTCAAGAAGAATATAATAATTCCAATCCCAAAGAAAGCAGGTGTTGACAGATGTGAAAATTACCGAACTATCAGTTTAATAAGTCACAGCTGCAAAATACTAACGCGAATTCTTTACAAACGAATGGAAAAACTGGTAGAAGCCGACCTCGGGGAAGATCAGTTTGGATTCCGTAGAAATGTTGGAACACGTGAGGCAATACTGACCTTACGACTTATCTTGGAAGAAAGATTAAGAAAAGGCAAACCTACGTTTCTAGCATTTGTAGACTTAGAGAAAGCTTTTGACAATGTTGACTGGAATACTCTCTTTCAAATTCTGAAGGTGGCAGGGGTAAAATACAGGGAGCGAAAGGCTATTTACAATTTGTACAGAAACCAGATGGCAGTTATAAGAGTCGAGGGGCATGAAAGGGAAGCAGTGGTTGGGAAAGGAGTGAGACAGGGTTGTAGCCTCTCCCCGATGTTATTCAATCTGTATATTGAGCAAGCAGTAAAGGAAACAAAAGAAAAATTCGGAGTAGGTATTAAAATTCATGGAGAAGAAGTAAAAACTTTGAGGTTCGCTGATGACATTGTAATTCTGTCAGAGACAGCAAAGGACTTGGAAGAGCAGTTGAACGGAATGGACAGTGTCTTGAAAGGAGGATATAAGATGAACATCAACAAAAGCAAAACAAGGATAATGGAATTTAATCTAATTAAGTCGGGTGATGCTGAGGGAATTAGATTAGGAAATGAGACACTTAAAGTAGTAAAGGAGTTTTGCTATTTAGGGAGTAAAATAACCGATGATGGTCGAAGCAGAGAGGATATAAAATGTAGACTGGCAATGGCAAGGAAAGCGTTTCTGAAGAAGAGAAATTTGTTAACATCGAGTATAGATTTAAGTGTCAGGAAGTCGTTTCTGAAAGTATTTGTATGGAGTGTAGCCATGTATGGAAGTGAGACATGGACGATAACTAGTTTGGATAAGAAGAGAATAGAAGCTTTCGAAATGTGGTGCTACGGAAGAATGCTGAAGACAAGGTGGGTAGATCACGTAACTAATGAGGAGGTATTGAATAGGATTGGGGAGAAGAGAAGTTTGTGGCACAACTTGGCTAGAAGAAGGGATCGGTTGGTAGGACATGTTTTGAGGCATCAAGGGATCACAAATTTAGAATTGGAGGGCAGCGTGGAGGGTAAAAATCGTAGAGGGAGACCAAGAGATGAATACACTAAGCAGATTCAGAAGGATGTAGGTTGCAGTAGGTACTGGGAGATGAAGAAGCTTGCACAGGATAGAGTAGCATGGAGAGCTGCATCAAACCAGTCTCAGGACTGAAGACCACAACAACAACAGATCCTGAGAAATCAGTACCCAGAACAAACACCTCTGGCCATAATAACGGCCTTGATACGCCTGGGCATTGAGTCAAACAGAGCTTGGATGGCGTGTACAGGTACAGCTGCTCATGCAGCTTCAACACGATACCACAGTTCATCAAGAGTAGTGACTGGCGTATTGTGATGAGCCAGTTGCTCGGTCACCATTGACCAGATGTTTTCAGTTGGTGAGAGATTTGGAGAATGTGCTGGCCAGGGCAGCACTCGAACATTCTTCTGTATTAAGAAAGTCCCGTACAGGACCTGCAACACGCGGTCGTGCATTATCCTGCTGAAATGTAGGGTTTCGCAGGGATCGAATGAAGGTAGAGCCACGGGTCGTAACACATCTGAAATGTAACGTCCACTGTTCAAAGTACCATCAATGCGAACAAGAGGTGACCGAGAGGTGTAACGAATGGCACCCCATACCATCACAACGGGTGATACGTCAGTATAGCGATGACGAATACACGCTTCCAATGTGCGTTCACCGCGATGTCGTCAAACACGGATGCGACCATCATGATACTGTAAACAGAACCTGGATTCATCATAAAAAATGACGTTTTGCCATTCGTGCACCCAGGTTCGTCGTTAAGTACACCATCGCAGGCGCTCCTGTCTGTGATACAGCGTCAACGGTAACCGCAGCCATGGTCTCCGAGCTTATAGTCCATGGTGCTGCAAATGTCGTCGAACTGTTCGTGCAGATGGTTGTTGTCTTGAAAACGTCGCCATTTGTTGTCTCAGGGATCGAGACGTGGCTGCACGATCCGTTACAGCCATGCGGAAAGATGACTGTCATCTCGACTGCTAGTGATAAGTGGCCGTTGGCGTCCAGCACGGCGTTCCGCATTACCCTCCTGAACCCACCGATTCCATATTCTGCTAACAGTCACTGGATCTCGACCAACGCGAGCAGCAATGTCGCTATACGATAAACCGCAATCGCGATAGGCTACAATGCGACCTTTATCAAAGTCGGAAACGTGATGGTACGCATTTCTCCTCCTTTCACGAGGCATCACAACAACGTTTCACCAGGCAACGCCGGTCAACTGCTGTTTGTGTATGAGAAATCGGTTGGAAACTTTCCTCATGTCAGCACGTTGTAGGTGTCGCCAACTTGTGTAAATGCACTGAAAAGCTAATCATTTGCATATCACAGCATCTTCTTCCTGTCGGTTAAATTTCGCGTCTGTAGCGCGTCATCTTCGTGGTGTAGCAATTTTAATGGCCAGTTGTGTATATTTGGTGTCTGTTTTCTCGCATATGATACCGCGACTAATTAGGTTAATGAGCAGGGGCACTACATCAGTAGTGTGTGCTCTAAGTTCAGAATTATGGCGTGGCGGGAGGTGTGCTAGGGTAATCCATGCGGCTATGTTGTCCACTTGTCAGGATTGCGTAGCAGTCAGTGCATGTGCCCACAAAGTAGAAGACCCAGGTTTGAATCCTGGTCCGGCACATGTTTTAGATTTGTCTCTTTGATATAAACTGATGCCTACTGGTAGTTAATGTCTTTAATTCCTCTGTGTCTTGATTCTCACTTACGATGTGACACTGGGTAGTTATATTTAATGTTTTCAGTATAGGATGATTGTTCCGCCTAGAAGCCTCAACTACTCTCGTCACCTGCGTTTAAAACTACCTAGACTAATGATCAAATTTGACACTGAGAAAATATTTAATAAAGCAACAACTCGATACGTTAGTAAGCACATGGTTGTCTTACGAAGAAGTGGCAGCTTTAATAGTCAGTTCAAATCTAGCTGGAGATCAGTAGACTTTGTCAAACGATGTAATCCATCTATAACAGTGCCGAAAAAGAAATTCAGTAAAGAAATCTTAAGTAAACGTTCTGTCTTCTCGCAAATTCGATTAAGTGCCACGTACGAGAGGTCATACATGGTTCTGGAATATGGAATAACAGACTGAACTGGGGTGTAAAATGAATGAAGTTGCAGACACGTACACTTCTTCGTATCTGCATTTTTATTCCTGTATCAACTTCCGTATTTTCAGTTTATTATAATGGTCATTTTGATTGATTACTGTGTGACATTGTATAATTTCTCAGTAGGAAAGCCGGCCGCTGTGGCCGAGCGGTTCTAGGCGCTTCAGTCTAGGAGCACGCTGCTGCTGCGGTCGCAGGTTCGAATCCTGCCGCTGGCATGGATGTGTGTGATGTCCTTAGGTTAGTTAGGTTTAAGTAGTTCTAAGTCTAGGGGACTGATGACCTCAGATATTAAGTCCCATAGTGCTTAGAGCCATTTGAACCATTTTCTCAGTAAGATTTCCTTATGCATATGCTCGCACCACTATATTGTCACATCTGCCTGCTAGCCTTGACACGTTTGTTGTATATTGTAAAAAGCCGTAGGTAGAGACAGTCTTATTCATCGCCAAAAAGTTCCTCTTAATCTTAGTGCTTCTTAACACTTCGAGAGTTCTTACTGCAGTTATTTTTTCTCTCATTAAAATACATTGTCGTCACAAACTAGTCGGGATAAGTAGATAATTAATTTGTAAATGCAGGTTACTTTGAATTGCAGTGATAGATTATTACAGTATTCAAACGATCTTCAGCACATGCGATGCATGAGAAATTGGCGGATAGCGAACTTAGCCATCTCTGTGTCGAAATTTTCTGATAGTGCTGTCAGCAGCAACAAAAGTTTTCTGACAGGGAGCTTCACAACTAGACAGTTTTGGATAAAGTCTGGCTGAATACTTGTTGTATCACTTTTGATCAGCTTGTGTCCTACGAGACTGCGTTAATAGAACAGCTGGTCAGCGGATCCTGTTAATGGGCGAGTAACTCAAAAAAATGTTCAAATGTGTGTGAAATCTTATGGGACTTAACTGCTAAGTTTATCAGTCCCTAAGCTGACACACTACTTAACCGAAATTATCCTAAGGACAAACACACACACCCATGCCCGAGGGAGGACTCGAACCTCCGCCGGGACCAGCCGCACAGCCCATGACTACAGCGCCAGACACCGCTCGGTTAATCCCGCGCGGCGAGTAACTCAATATTCTGCGTAGTGTGGTGCTGCCTCTCGTATTTCTGGTGTTATCGTTGGAACCGACGAGCAGTAGAAGCTCTGTCGTGGCAAACGGGAGGAGCGGGGAAGGAGGGCAATTATTTGAGCGGAGTATAGCTAGTTAACGGCTCGGATTAATTGCCAAGTAAATCCGAGCTTCCGATTACAGCAGTTCCTCTGGTTATCTACAGCGCTGACATCGGAGACGGTGAGGAAACGAAAGAAACGGTAATTGGTACTCTCTGTTCTAACAGAGCTTCATACACAGTAGATGACAAGTTTATATAGATTCGCTGCCTCTTCTTGCAAAAATGCTTCATTTGAGAATATTATTACGTTTGTAATCAGAAAATAAATATGTTTTAAGTACATCTAAACGGAGACTGGCTGACGGGCAGTTTTTTGAAGAGTGGAGAACCAAAAGCGAGCTACACTGAAGAGCCAAAAAACCTGGTACACCTGCCTAATATCGTGTAGGGCCCCCGCGAGCACGCAGAAGTTCCGCAATAAGACGTGGCATGGACTCGACTAATGTTTGAAGTAGTGCTGCAGAACTGTACATAAATCCGTAAGAGTACGAGGGGGTGGAGACCTCTTCTGAACAGCACCTTCAAGGCATCGCAGATTTGCTCCATAACGTTCATGTCTGGGGAGTTTGGTGGCCTGCGGACGTGTTTAAACTCAGAAGAGTTTTCCTGAAGGTACACTGTAGCAATTCGGGACGTGTGGGGTGTAGCATCGTCCTGCTGGAATTGCCCAAGTTCGTCGGAATGCACAATGGACATGAATCGATGCATGTGATCAGACAGGATGCTTATGTACGTGCCGCCTGACAGCTTCGCATCTAGACTATCAGGGGTCCCACAGCACTCCAACTGCACACGCCCCACACCATTACAGAGCCTCCACCAACTTGAAGAGTCCCCTGCTGACATGCAGCGTCCATGGATTCGTGAGGTTGTCTCTATACCCGTACACGTCCATCCGCTCGATACCATTTGAAACGAGACTCGTCCGACCAGGCAACATGTTTCCAGTCATCAACCGTCCAGTGTCGGTGTTGGCGGTCCCAAGCGAGGCGTAAAGCTTTGTGTCGTGCAGTCATCAAGGGTACACGATTGGGCTTTCGACCCCAAAAGCCCACATCGACGATGTTTCGTTGAATAGTTCGCACGCTGACACTTGTTTTCGGTCCAGCATTGAAATCTGTAGCAATTTGCGGAAGGGTTGCACTTCTGTTACATGAAACGATTCTCACACGAGTGGGCTTTCGACCCCAAAAGCCCACATCGATGATGTTTCGTTGAATAGTTCGCACGCTGACACATTGAAATCTGTAGCAATTTGCGGAAGGGTTGCACTTCTGTTACATGAAACGATTCTCTTCAGTTGACGTTGATCCCGTTCTTGCAAGTTATTTTTTTCCGGCCGCAGCGATGTCGGAGAGTTGATGTTTTACCGGATTCCTGATATCCATGGTACACTCGTGAAATGGTCGTACGGGAAAATCCGAACTTCACCGCTACCTCGAAGATGCTGTGTCCCACCGCTCGTGCGCCGACTGTAACACCACGTTCAAACTCACTTAAATCTTAATAACCTGCGATTGTAGCAGCAGTGACAGGCTTATTGACCTATATAGGCGTTGCCGACCGCAGCGCCGTATTCCGCCTGTTTACATATCTCTGTACTTGAATAAAAAATGGTTCAAATGGTTCAAAAAATGGTTCAAATGGCTCTGAGCCCTACGGGACTTAACTTCTGAGGTCATCAGTCCCCTAGACTTAGAACTACTTAAACCTAACTAACCTAAGGACATCACACACATCCATGCCCGAGGCAGGATTCGAACCTGCGACCGTAGCGGTCCCGCGGTTCCAGACTGTAGCGCCTAGAGCCGGCCGATGTGGCCGTGCGGTTCTAAGCGCGTCAGTTTGGAACCGCGTGACCGCTACGGTCGCAGGTTCGAATCCTGCCTCGGGCATGGATGTGTGTGATGTCCTTAGGTTGGTTAGGTTTAAGTAGTTCTAAGTTCTAGGGGACTGATGACCTCAGTAGTTAAGTCCCATAGTGCTCAGAGCCATTTGAACCATTTTTTTTGTAGCGCCTAGAACCGCTCGGTCCCTCCGGCTAGCTGTATTTAAATACGCATGCCTATAGCAGTTTCTTTGGCGCTTCAGTGTATATGTAAATTGTGTACGGAGTCCTATGCCACAGACGGAGTAACAGTCATCTGAAACTAGATCACAAATTTTATTATAATGGCAAGCGGACAAAATATTACGGAGTTTTAAGTACGAAAGGCAACGCCTGAACGGGAAAATTTATGAAGATAATTGTATGTCTATATGTATGTGTTTATCAGACGTATAATAATTTGTAGTGAAAACTAACTCGGGTGTAAGTATACGATAACAGAAACGAAAAAGTTCCACTAAAAATACGGGATCCATAAACATGGCGTTTTAGGGAGAGTTACCAATGTGTGGCTTAGAATCAACAATAACGGCTATATGGTGTATAGCCCTAGTTAGCACGAATATATCTGAAAGGCAAACATTTCGATTAAGTCTACATCTAAAGCTGTTTTCGGACTCAATGTTAATGAAACATTTTTGTTCTATTATCGTATACTTTCACCCGTGTCTGGTTTTGCTATCAGTTACGAGAGTGAGCTGAAAAGTAATGCCTCCTAATTTATGTGAAACCTGTTAAAGCTTTTTAAATAAAGCAAACGTTATTAAAATTCTACATCTGTATTCTTCATGTCTACGTATTTGCAGCCCTCTGCCGCTGGGTGGCTCCGAATTATAGGGCGTAACCTGGTGGTGTGTAACATAACTACGAGTATGTTGGTGAACGAGAAACAGCGTGCTGTAATCGAGTTTGGAATTCGGAGAGTTCGTCCACACATGGAGAACCCTCTCCTTCATCATAACAATGCCAGACCACACACAACTGTTGCGAAATATGCAACAATCCCATGCCTTTGGTTCACTGTCATAGATTATACTCCATACAGTCCCGACTGGCCTCATCCGATTCTCACGTTTCCAAAGCTTAAGAACACCTTCGAGGACTTCACTTTCGTAGTGATGAAGCGGCGCAAGCAGAGGTGAGGTTGTGGCTCCAGTGACAAAGTCAGTCATGGAGAATAAAGCTGTAAAATGTAAATAAAGTTTGTTTTACTTAAAAAGCTTTATTAGTTTCCATATTGAAAATTCGGAGGCTTTACTTTTAAACACGCCCTGGAATGATACATGCTGTACAATAGACAATTAATCACCTGTTTCCTATCTCAGCAAATCTTTTTATTATTGACAGAAGCATAAAACTGTGGGTTGTATTCAACCCGCCCAAGATCACTAGGCTCTAATATGTTGAAAATCAGACGCCAAGAAGAGATTTACGAAGTATTCGCACATCTAGAGCCGTGAGTACAGTTAGCTGCAATTTCGCCTGCCACTGATCTTCGCCACTGCTTCACAGACTTAATACATTCAGTTACGTAATGTTTATTGGTATGGACCAGTTAATTTGTGTGTTGTTTCAATAACAATCACACAAAATGTCAATTCGTGTTCGAAATAATAACTTCAAATCTGATCACAAACCTACAACCGAGTGAGGTGGCGCGGTGGTTAACACACTGGACTCGCATTCGGGAGGACGACGGTTCAATCCCGCGTCCGGCCATCCTGATTTAGGTTTTCTGTGATTTCCCTAAATCGCTTGAGGTAAATGCTGGAATGGCTCCTTTGAAAGGGCACGGCTGACTTTAATCCCTATACTTTCCAAATCCGATGAGACTGATGACCTCGCTGTTTGGTGTCTTCCCCCGAATCAACCCAACGAACCTACGCAGGGTTCTCACCTAAGTGCAACTAAAACAGAGTATCCCGACTTAAATGAACAATTCTTGCATTCATGTGTTTAAAAGTGATTTTTTGTCTAAAGTAAAAAGAGTAGCAAAAGTTAGAGTAAAATTTGGATGTTTTGTTTATGGACTACTCCAAGTGAAATTGTTAAGGTAGGAAGTTTAAGTACAAATATTTAAAGATCAATCAATACGAAAGTGAAAACCTTAATTATTTAAAAGGCTAAAATCATAAAAGTGAAGTTGGGCAGGCTTTTGCTAAAGCATATTTAGTTTATTATAAAATATAGTTTTGTAGGATTACAGTGCAAGATTGTGTAAATATTATTGCCAAGAATACCTGCTTCACAGGTGACTGAAGTACAAGTACATGTTGTAGTTGTTGTGATCTTCAGTCCTGAGACTGGTTTGATGCAGCTCTCCATGCTAATCTATCCTGTGCAAGCTCCTTCATCTCCCAGTACCTACTGCAACCTACATCCTTCTGAATCTCCTTAGTGTGTTCTTCTCTTGGTCTCCCTCTACAATTTTTACCCCCCACGCTGCCCTCCAATGCTAAATTTGTGATCCCTTGATGCCTCAGGATATGCCCTACCAAACGATCCCTTCTTCTAGTCAAGTTGTGCCACAAACTCCTCTTCTCCCCAATCCTATTCAATACCTCCTCATTAGTTACATGATATACCCATCTAATCTTCAGCATTCTTCTGTAGCACCACATTTCGAAAGCTTCTATTCGCTTCTTGTCCAAACTAGTTATCGTCCATGTTTCACTTCCATATATGGCTACGCTCCACACAAATACTTTCAGAAACGACTTCCTGACACTTAAATCTATATTCGATGTTAACAAATTTCTCTTCTTCAGAAACGCTTTCCTTGCCATTGCCAGTCTACATTTGATATCCTCTCTACTTCGACCATCATCAGTTATTTTGCTCCCCAAATAGCAAAACTCCTTTACTAATTTAAGTGTCTCATTTCCTAATCTAATTCCCTCAGCATCACCCGCCTTAATTCGACTACATTCCATTATCCTCGTTTAGCTTTTGTTGATGTTCATCTTATAGCCTCCTTTCAAGACACTGTCCATCCCGTTCAACTGCTCTTCCAAGTCCTTTGCTGTCTCTGACAGAATTACAATGTCATCGGCGAACCTCAAAGTTTTTATTTCTTCTCCCTGGATTTTAATACCTACTCCAAATTTTTCTTTTGTTTCCTTTACTGCTTGCTCTATACACAGATTGAATAACATCGGTGACAGGCTACAACCCTGTCTCACTCCCTTACCAACCACTGCTTCCCTTTCATGCCCCTCGACTCTTATAACTGCCATCTGGTTTCTGTACAAATTGTAAATAGCCTTTCGCTCCCTGTATTTTACCCCTGCCACCTTTAGAATTTGAAAGAAAGTATTCCAGTCAACATTGTCAAAAGCTTTCTCTAAGTCTACAAATGCTAGAAACGTAGGTTTGCCTTTCCGTAATCTTTCTTCTAAGATAAGGCGTAAGGTCAGTATTGCCTCACGTGTTCCAACATTTCTACGGAATCCAAACTGATCTTCCCCGAGGTCGGCTTCTACCAGTTTTTCCATTCGTCTGTAAATAATTCGTGTTAGTATTTTGCAGCTGTGGCTCATTAAACTGATAGTTCGGTAATTTTCACATCTGTCAACACATGCTTTCTTTGGGATTGGAATTATTATATTCTTCTTGAAGTCTGAGGGTATTTCGCCTGTCTCGTACATCTTGCTCACCAGATGGGAGAGTTTTGTCAGGTCTGGCTCTCCCAAGGCCGTCAGTAGTTCTAATGGAATGTTGTCTACTCCCGGGGCCTTGTTTCGACTCAGGTCTTTCAGTACTCTGTCAAACTCTTCATCTTCATCTACATCCCCTTCCATTTCCATAGTATTGTCCTCAAGTACATCGCTCTTGTATAGACCCTCTATATACTCCTTCCACCTTTCTGCTTTCCCCTCTTTGCTTAGAACTGGGTTTCCATCTGAGCTCTTGATATTCATACAAGTGGTTCTCTTTTCTCCAAAGGTCTCTTTAATTTTCCTGTAGGCTGTATCTATCTTACCCCTAGTGAGATAAGCCTCTACATCCTTACATTTGTCCTCTAGCCATGCCTGCTTAGCCATTTTGCACTTCCTGTCGATCTCATTTTTGAGACGTTTGTATTCCTTTTTGCCTGCTTCATTTACTGCATTTTTATATTTTCTCCTTTCATCAATTAAATTCAATATTTCTTCTGTTACCCAAGGATTTCTACTAGCCCTTGTCTTTTTACCTACTTGATCCTCTGCTGCCTTCACCACTTCATCCCTCAGAGCTACCCATTCGTCTTCTACTGTATTTCTTTCCCCCATTCCTGTCAATTGTTCCCTTATGCTGTCCCTGAAGCTCTTTACAACCTCTGGTTTAGTCAGTTTATCCAGGTCCCATCTCCTTAAATTCCCACCTTTTTGCAATTTCTTCAGTTTTAATCTACAGTACATAACCAATAGATTGTGGTCAGAGTCCACATCTGCCCCTGGAAATGTCTTACAATTTAAAACCTGGTTCCTAAATCTCTGTCTTACCATTATATAATCCATCTGATACCTTTTAGTATCTCCAGGATTCTTCCATGTATACAACCTTCTTTTATGATTCTTGAACCTAGTGTTAGCTATGATTAAGTTATGCTCTGTGCAAAATTCTAACAGACGGCTTCCTCTTTCATTTCTTAGCCCCAATCCATATTCACCTACTATGTTTCCTTCTCTCCCTTTTCTTACTGTCGAATTCCAGTCACCCATGACTATTAAATTTTCGTCTCCCTTCACTACCTGAATAATTTCTTTTATCTCGTTATACATTTCTTCAATTTCTTCGTCATCTGCAGAGCTAGTTGGCATATAAACTTGTACTACTGTAGTAGGCATGGGCTTCGTGTCTATCTTGGCCACAATAATGCGTTCACTATGCTGTTTGTAGTAGCTTACCCGCACTCCTATTTTCTTATTCATTATTAAACCTACTCCTGCATTACCCCTATTTGATTTTGTATTTATAACCCTGTATTCACCTGACCAGAAGTCTTGTTCCTCCTGCCACTGAACTTCACTAATTCCCACTATATCTAACTTTAACCTATCCATTTCCCTTTTTAAATTTTCTAACCTACCTGCCCGATTAAGGGATCTGACATTCCACGCTCCGATCTGTAGAATGCCAGTTTTCTTTCTCCTGACAACGACGTCCTCTTGAGTAGTCCCCGCCCGGAGATCCGAATGGGGGACTATTTTACCTCCGGAATATTTTACCCAAGAGGACGCCATCATCATTTAACCATACAGTAAAGCTGCATGCCCTCGGGAAAAATTACGGCCGTAGTTTCCCCATGCTTTCAGCCGTTCGCAGTACCACAACAGCAAGGCCGTTTTGGTTAATGTTACAAGGCCAGATCAGTCAATCATTCAGACTGTTGCCCCTGCAACTATTGAAAAGGCTGCTGCCCCTCTTTAGGAACGACATGTTTGCCTGACCTCTCAACAGATATCCCTCCGTTGTGGTTGCACCTACGGTACGGCTATCTGTATCGTTGAGGCACGCAAGCCTCCCCGCCAACAGCAAGGTCCATGGTTCATGGGGGGTACAAGTACATATAAATCTTTAATTAAGCGATCTGGGGTAGTACTGTTAGAAGTGGAGTAATGCACATTTTCAAAAATAGTGTAGTTTTGGTACCTATCACGAATGGTTCTTTTTGAAGTTAATTAAGCCCAGTGTTGCATTTTATTACCTTGCAAAGTAATTTAAGTGAATGATTAGCTTTTAGAGATAGCTTTGAAACAATCAAAGAACCTTGGCTAGTGAAACTATACTAGTTTATGGGTCCCCATCATATTCCCCTCCTGTTAAGAAAAAAAAGGATTATTACTGTTATGAAGAAAAACTGATATATGCAGAGGAGCTTAAACAGTGTATTTAAGATATTCTTTATCTTCATTTGTGTTATTCATGCCAATCAATATAGAAGCCCCTCATGTCCAAAATTAATTCTGCACTTCATGCAGTGATGTTTTAGTATTTCGATTGAGTGATGCTATTGATTGTGGCCGTCATTAGTCTGAGCTCGGTGCAATTTTGCTCCCCATAATTTACTGGTGTGTGTTATTCGTAACTGCCACTACACACAGTACACAGTGCACTGTGTCAGCTTGTATCCGGTTTGCTATTCAAAACGAAATCTCAAATGGTTTAAATGGCTCTAAGCACTATGGGACGTAACATCTGAGGTCACCATTCCCCTAGACTTTGAAGTTCTTAAACCTAACCAACATAAGGACATTACACACATACACTCCTGGAAATGGAAAAAGGAACACATTGACACTGGTGTGTCAGACCCACCATACTTGCTCCGGACACTGCGAGAGGGCTGTACAAGCAATGATCACACGCACGGCACAGCGGACACACCAGGAACCGCGGTGTTGGCCGTCGAATGGCGCTAGCTGCGCAGCATTTGTGCACCGCCGCCGTCAGTGTCAGCCAGTTTGCCGTGGCATACGGAGCTCCATCGCAGTCTTTAACACTGGTAGCATGCCGCGACAGCGTGGACGTGAACCGTATGTGCAGTTGACGGACTTTGAGCGAGGGCGTATGGTGGGCATGCGGGAGGCCGGGTGGACGTACCGCCGAATTGCTCAACACGTGGGGCGTGAGGTCTCCACAGTACATCGATGTTGTCGCCAGTGGTCGGCGGAAGGTGCACGTGCCCGTCGACCTGGGACCGGACCGCAGCGACGCACAGATGCACGCCAAGACCATAGGATCCTACGCAGTGCTGTAGGAGACCGCACCGCCACTTCCCCGCAAATTAGGGACACTGTTGCTCCTGGGGTATCGGCGAGGACCATTCGCAACCGTCTCCATGAAGCTGGGCTACGGTCCTGCACACCGTTAGGCCGTCTTCCGCTCACGCCCCAACATCGTGCAGCCCGCCTCCAGTGGTGTCGCGACAGGCGTGAATGGAGGGACGTGTCGTCTTCAGCGATGAGAGTCGCTTCTGCCTTGGTGCCAATGATGGTCGTATGCGTGTTTGGCGCCGTGCAGGTGAGCGCCACAATCAGGACTGCATACGACCGAGGCACACAGGGCCAACACCCGGCATCATGGTGTGGGGAGCGATCTCCTACACTGGCCGTACACCACTGGTGATCGTCGAGGGGACACTGAATAGTGCACGGTACATCCAAACCGTCATCGAACCCATCGTTCTACCATTCCTAGACCGGCAAGGGAACTTGCTGTTCCAACAGGACAATGCACGTCCGCATGTATCCCGTGCCACCCAACGTGCTCTAGAAGGTGTAAGTCAACTACCCTGGCCAGCAAGATCTCCGGATCTGTCCCCCATTGAGCATGTTTGGGACTGGATGAAGCGTCGTCTCACGCGGTCTGCACGTCCAGCACGAACGCTGGTCCAACTGAGGCGCCAGGTGGAAATGGCATGGCAAGCCGTTCCACAGGACTACATCCAGCATCTCTACGATCGTCTCCATGGGAGAATAGCAGCCTGCATTGCTGCGAAAGGTGGATATACACTGTACTAGTGCCGACATTGTGCATGCTCTGTTGCCTGTGTCTATGTGCCTGTGGTTCTGTCAGTGTGATCATGTGATGTATCTGACCCCAGGAATGTGTCAATAAAGTTTCCCCTTCCTGGGACAATGAATTCACGGTGTTCTTATTTCAATTTCCAGGAGTGTATTTGTCTGTTAAGGGGTTGCGATACATGTGCGCATTCAGTGTTCCGTCAATGAAAACCAGGCCTATGAGCAGACGGTTTACCATCGCACACCACACGTTTACACTCCATGAACGCTGACGTTCCATCTGATGAAGCCAACGGGAATTGTCAACAGACCAGTAATGCATGTTTCGGCAGTTCACCTGGTTCAAAAATGGTTCAAATGGCTCTGAGCACTATGCGACTTAACTTCTGAGGTCATTAGTCCCCTAGAACTTAGAACTACTTGAACCTAACTAACCTAAGGACATCACAAACATTCATGCCCGAGGCAGGATTCGAACCTGCGACCGTAGCGGTCGCGCGGTTCCAGACTGAAGCGCCTAGAACGGCTCGGCCACTCCGGCCGGCAGTTCACCTGGCCATGACTGGTAAATGAATCTTCATCACTAAACAAGATACGTGATACATCTGGAGTACCCTGTCTTAATGCCCATGTGCAGAAGTTAACTCGATTGTCATAATCGTTTCTATGCAGCTCTTGATGCAGAGAGATGTGACAGGAATGGAACCTTTGGCAATAGAGAATGTGTAGGACACTTGCCTAACTCATGCCACTTCCCTGTGCGATTGTGTGGGAGCTAACGTGCGAATCAACTGCAACAGTAGCAAGAACGCCGTCACTTGTTTCCTTCTGTTACATTGTCTAGGTGTTGCACCACCACTTTTACGTAACTTGTTGATGACTTTGATTTATAATTGCCAGTACTGAGATATCTTGTCACATACATACAGCATTCTTCCTACACTCTCCATACACAATGAGCATGTCGGCTTTTTCTGCATTGGTAAATCCCATCGTCCATTCACGACCTACTGGTTGGACTGACACACACTGACTAGCAAGTCGTAATCGACTCAAGGAACGCACAAGCACACTGTAGGCCAACATAACAACAACGTACCTAGCAACTACGCAGTTTGAATAGCACAAACGAATATCGTTGTGGAAACTTTTCAAAATACGGTATCTCGTAAATGTTTCGCACTAGAATCCTGCAACAAGCGCCACTGACATTCTAAGTTGCCCTACTTTTAGTCTGCTAATATGAAGTCATTGTTACATTTAAAAAGTGGATGTTTGCCCTAAAATACAGTTTTTAAGTAAATTTACAATATGTTTATTGGCTAATGATACGAGCCCCTGACTACCAATCCATTCTGTGAAAACCGCACATCAGTAGTACTTTCCATTACTGCAATATTTACGGTGCACTTTTCAGGCGATTCAGCCTGTGTATGCACACTGACGGAAAAAATCGCAGCACCAAAAAATAATTAACGTAGAGTAATCAGATTTCGGGAATACATTTGTCTGGCTAACATATTTAAATGATTAACATTGCAGAATCACAGGTTAACGTAAGCGCGAGATGAGCCACTGAAAATGTGAAATGTTGGTA
Organism: Schistocerca serialis cubense; assembly: GCF_023864345.2. Classification (NCBI taxonomy): domain Eukaryota; kingdom Metazoa; phylum Arthropoda; class Insecta; order Orthoptera; family Acrididae; genus Schistocerca; species Schistocerca serialis. Next base: position 481,034,634 of record NC_064640.1, read on the forward strand.
CATTAATAATCGGTGTAACAGCCAGAACGCCTGTTGCAGCTGGTCGGTCAATACAGGGACGGTTAATGATGGTTATGGACGACGCTGGAGTTGTCGTCCGATGATATTCCTTATGTGCTGGTTTGGTAACAGATCTCGTGATCAAGCAGGCCAAGACAACGTGTTGACACTGTAGAGCAAGTTGGTTTACAACACTTGTATGTGGACGAGCGTTATCCTGTTGGAGGACACCCCCTGGGATGCTGTTCATGAATGGCAGCACAACAGGTCGGATCACTAGATTGACGTACAGATTTGCAGTCGGTATGCACGGGATATCAACGAGAGTGCTCCTGCTTTCCTAAGAAATCACACCCAAGAGCATAATTCCAGATGTAGGTCCAGAGGGTCTATCACGCAGAGAGGTTGGTTGCAGACCCTCACCTGGTCTCCTAACCAACACACGGCCATCACCTTCGCAGCACCAGCTTTCTTCAGAAAACACAACAGACCTCCACCCAGCCCTCCAATAAGCTCTCGCTCGAGATGGTGGTGGTTTGGGGTCAGGGCGTCTGGTTCGGAACTGTCCTTGAAGTAACCGATCTTTAACAGCATTGTGTGGCTGTGGTGACAACTGCTACTCAAATTGCTGTCGCAGATGCAGTACGACGCGCCAGAGCCGTACGCCGAACACGATGGTCTTGCCTCTCGGTAGTGCCACGTGGCCCTCCGGCGATCTGTCTTCTTGCGACCATACATTCCGGTGACCACCACTGCCAGTAGCGACCGTTACAGCGCGTATTTAAGCAAACCTGATTTGCATCCTCATAGTGGTGCTACGAGCGCCTCTTATGTGACTGGCGCTAAATCTGAATAGACATCATCTTCCAGATGTGGAAACACGCCTACCAACTTTCGTTCGTGTCGCAAACTCCTCCTTGGTGTTGCGATTTTTTTTTTCCCGCCAGTGTATTTACATGCTGAGTCACGTAGTGAAGCAAGTATGAGTTTCTACATAGAATGATACAGTTCTTAGCGACATCCGAAAGCGCTTGAAGAGACTAGTACAGTGATAAAATGCTTGTTAATTTTGAGGTTGACGCTCTTCGCAAAATAATCCGAGAATAATTCTAAAATTGAAAGGCAAGTCGATTGGAATCGGCTGCTGCGTTGTAAACGCTCTCATGCCAGGCTACGTCGTCATATGAAGCCTTTCAACTGTTTACTCGCCTGCACTGCAGAACTAACAGAAAAATGGTGTCTATCGGCAGATCATTTCTGCGTCAATATTCTCTGCATGCAGACATGTAGAACAACGAGCCGGCCGGAGTGGCTGTGCGCTTCTAGGCGCTACTGTCTGGAACCGAGCGACCGCTACGGTCGCAGGTTCGAATGCTGCCTCGGTCATGGATGTGTGTAATGTCCTTAGGTTAGTTAGGTTTAATTAGTTCTAAGTTCTAGGCGACTGATGACCTTAGAAGTTAAGTCGCATAGTGCTCACAGCCATGTGAACTATTTTTACAACAACGAGGAGAAGTTAGACATGCTACTTTTATATGGCAAATATCAAAGAAATGCTGTCGAAATGGTACGGCGTTATAGTGACGTCTATCTTGATCGTCGCCGTCCGTTGTTAGGTCACTAGTGCAAACAGGCAGCTTCAGTGTCAAACAGAGGACGAGGACGAAGACTGCAACTCACAGAGCCCACTAATAAGCTGTACTGGCTACAACACTTGTAAATCCACATGGTGACACGGGACGTATGGCCAAGGAATGTGGAATAAACCAGACGAGTGTCATTCGCTTCTTGTGTCGCATAAACTCCACCCATAAACTCCACATTCCCGAGACCATAATGCTCAGTCCTGTGGCCTGGACCTTTCCCACCATTATTGCAGGGCCGCACACACCGGAGGCCTCCGTCCGATGGGGCGTAAAACGCGATTCATCTGAAAGGACTAACTGTCGCCATTCATTGGACGTCCAGCTGCAATACTGGCGTACAAATTCCAGCCTTCGTCGCCGATAAACAGCAGTCAGAATGGCTGTACGAACCAAGCGCCTACTGCAGAGGCCCATATGCAGCAACGTTCTGTGAATAGTCGTTGAGGAGACACTGTTGATAGCTCCTTGGTTCATCTGGGCTGTCAGTTGTTCAACAGTTGCACGTCTGCTCGCCCGTACACATCTCCGTCCCTGTCGTTTACCCCTGTCATATGCACCTCTTGGCACCTCTTGGCTACCTCTTCCCGGTAGCGAAGATGAACATGTGCTCATACAGTAGCTCTTAATGTGTGCGTTTTTGAGCCCATGTTTACTATATGTTTATGATTCGAGTAATCATTGCTATCATATCTCTGAATATTGACCATTCCTACTGGGACACCCTGTGTACAGGGTGTTTCAAAGTCTTCGCGTAAGAGTTCTAGGACTGACAGGCCACGTCATGGGGTACAGCTTTTGTTAGGGACAAAATGTTCGCTGAAGTTTCGCGGTGACGCTAGGCTTGTTTAATGCTGTTTATGCCCTCAGAGGCGGCAGGTCGTAAGCATTCTACAGCGTGTATACGCATTACGTGTTTCCTATAATTCAGTCATCTGCTCAATATAAAAAGGGCAAGACCCAGCAGGATTGAAGTTATTAATTCAATCCTAAAATATCTTTCCCCGCTTACAGGCACTCATTCTTAACGTTTTCTAGTTGATAACCACTCTATCAATTTACTGGGGTAGGCAGTATGCAGCACACCTGGTTGGTAGACCCTGCTAGTTCAATGAAATCTCGTCGTCCCAGGGCCGGCGAATACTAAAGAACACCTAGCGTTGCCGGGAAGTGTTAGTGAACATTTTTGTCTCTAACAGAAGTTGTTCCCCATGACTGACCTGTCAACCTTAGACGTTGATGAAAAGTCATTGAAACACCCTGTATATACACTACTGACCATTAAAATTGCTACACCGAGAAGAAACGCAGATGATAAACGGGTATTCTTTCGACAAATATATTATACTAGAACTGAAATGTGATTACATTTTCACGCAGTTTGGGTACATAGATCCTGAGAAATCAGTACCCAGAACAACCAACTCAGGCCGTAATAACGGCCTTGATACGCCTGGGCATTGAGTCAAACAGAGCTTGGATGTCGTGTACAGGTACAGCTGCCCGTGCAGCTTCAACACGATACCACAGTTCATCAAGAGTAGTGACTGGCGTATTGTGACGGGCCAGTTGCTCGGCCACCATTGACCAGACGTTTTCAATTGCTGAGAGATCTGGAGAATGTGCTGGCCAGGGCAGTAGTCGAACATTTTCTGTATCCAGAAAGGCCCGTACAGGACCTACAACATGCGGTCGTGCATTGTCCTGCTGAAATGTAGGGTTTCGCAGGGATCGAATGAAGGGTAGAGTCTCGGGTCGTAACACATCTGAAATGTAACTTCCACTGTTCAAAGTGCCGTCAATGCGAACAAGAGGTGACAGAGACGTGTAACGAATGGCACCCCATACCATCACGCCGGGTGATACGCCAGCGATGACGAATACACGCTTCCAATGTGCGTTCACCGCGATAACGCCAAACACGGATGCGACCATCATGATGCTGTAAACAGAACCTAGATTCATCATAAAAAATGACGTTTTGCCATTGGTGCAACCAGGTTCGTCGTTAGTACACCATCGCAGGCGCCCCTGTCTGTGATGCAGCGTCAAGGGTAATCGCAGCCATGGTCTCCGAGCTGAGTGTCCATGCTGCTGCAAACGTCGTCGAACTGTTCGTGCAGATGGTTGTTGTCTTGAAAACGTCCCCATCTGTTGACTCAGGGATCGAGACGTGGCTGCACGATCCGTTACAGCCATGCGGATAAGATTCCTGTCATCTCGACTGCTAGTGACACGAGGCCGTTGGGATCCAGCACGGTGTTCCGTATTACCCTCCTGAACTCACCGATTCCATATTCTGTTAAGTCATTGGATCTCTACCAACACGAGCAGCAACGTCACGATACGATAAACCGCAATCGCGATAGGTTACAATCCGACGTTCATCAAAGTCGGAAACGTGATGGTACACATTTCTCCTCCTTACACGAGGCATCACAACAACGTTTCACCAGGCAACGCCGGTCAACTGCTGTTTGTGTATGAAAAATAGGCTGGAAACTTTCCTCATGTCAGCCCGTTGTAGGTGTCGCCACCGGCGCCAACCTTGTAAGAATGCTCTGAAAAGCCAATCATTTGCATATCACAGCATCTTCTTCCTGTCGGTTAAATTTCGCGTCTGTAGTGCGTCATCTTCGTGGTGTAGCAATTTTAATGGCCAGTAGTGTAATTAACAAAAACAATGAAGCATGTAGAAGACATGATCGGATGTCAGTGTAACTTCGTACACGTACACACTATCGTGGGTATGTAAATGATTAGAGTTACAATTCTCTGTGACAAGCAGAAGTGCCTTAGTGTTGCCCGTGTTTAGTGTTTTTCCTAGGCCTGATAAGCTATATAACGAGTTAGAACAGAGTCAGATTTTGAGGAATTTTGAGGGATTTGAAGGACAAAGAGATGCCACGTACTCGTGTGAGACAGAGTTATCACGTCCGAAAGGGGTCTCATTATGGATCTCCATTTGCCCGGTTGCTCGAATAGTTCAACATCCAGATCTGTGGGGGATTCGGATATGGCTGTGGCCCAGTGTTGGTCTGCATGGGAAACGTGAGGGCAGGCACACTCGTCCTCAAGGTTCCTGTCGACCACGTCCGGCTGCCACAAGGGAGGGTCGCTGTATTGTGCCTCAAGCACACTGTAACACCTTCATATCTGCACCTGCCATCTGAGAACAATAATGGGCTCCCTGATACATTCTCTGTCATCCGTCACTATTGGTCGGAGATTAGCTGCAGCTGGACAAGAGAATTACCCTCACATGCATAGGAGACGTTAACACTACAACATAAACGGGTGAATTTCTAGTGGTGCTGTGTTCAGGGAGCATGGGCTGTTCATGAATGGCGTCGCATTATGTTCAAAGATGAATTGTGGTTCTGCACTACCCTGGATGACCCTCGTCGGCTAGTGTGGCGACTCACTGTACGGAGGACCTTTTCTTCTAATGTTTTTGCAGAGGCACAACTGTTTTACTCCTGGTTCCATGGTGTAGGCATCAGGTGTGACTTCAGGTCATAGCTGGTAGTGATTGAAGAAACTCTGGCGGCACATCATAGACAGCCTGAATCCTCAGGTGTTACTTCTCATGCGACAGTTTCTTGATGTCATTTCAAAATAGGACAATGCTCGATAATACCTGGAACGTGTCTCTGTGAACTGACTTGACGCTGAGGCACTCCAGTGGCCAGCAAGATCTCCAGATCTGTCCCCGATGCAACGTATGTGGAACCAGCTAGGACGTCACCCTTCCCACCCGAATCAGTGCATGTATCGAGGCCAGAGGGGGTACAAACGTCATACTCGTAAGTGGGCTAGTGCTTCCAAGTTCTTTGTAAATTTCACTATACTTTGTAAACACTGAAATAGCATTATACAGGGTGGTCCATTGATAGTGACCGGGCCAAATATCTCACGAAATAAGCACCAAACGAAAAAACTACAAAGAACGAAACTCGTCTATCTTGAAGGGGGAAACCAGATGGCGCTATGGTTGGCCCGCTAGATGGCGCTGCCATAGGTCAAACGGATATCAACTGCGTTATTTTAAATAGGAATCCCTTTTTTTTATTACATATTCGTGTAGTACGTAAAAAAATATGAATGTTTTAGTTGGACAGCTTTTTTCGCTTTGTGATAGATGGCGCTGTAATAGTCACAAACGTATAAGTACGTGATATCACGTAACATTCCGCCAGTGGGGACGGTATTTGCTTCGTGATACATTACCCGTGTTAAAATGGACCGTTTACCAATTGCGGAAAAGGTCGATATCGTGTTGATGTATGGCTATTGTGATCAAAATGCCCAACGGGCGTGTGCTATGTATGTTGCTCGGTATCCTGAACGACATCATCCAAGTGTCCGGACAGTTTGCCGGATAGTTACGTTGTTTAAGGAAACAGGAAGTGTTCAGCCACATGCGAAACGTCAACCACGACCTACAATAAATAATGATGCCCAAGTATGTGTTTTAGCTGAGGTCGCGTCTAATCCGCACATCAGTAGCAGACAAATTGCGCGGGAATCGGGAATTTCGAAAACGTCGGTGTTGAGAATGCTACATCAACATCGATTGCATCCATACCCTATTTCTATGCGCCAGGAATTGCATGGCGACGACTTTGAACGTCGTGTACAGTTCTGCCACTGGGCACAAGAGAAATTACTGGACGATGACAGATTTTTTGCACGAGTTCTGTTTAGCTACGAAGCTTCATTCACCAACAGCGGTAACGTAAACCGGCATAATATGCACTATTGGGCAACGGAAAATCCAGGATGGCTGCGACAAGTAGAACATCAGCGACCTTGGCGGGTTAATGTATGGTGCGGCATTATGGAAGGAAGGATAATTGGCCCCCATTTTATCGATGGCAATCTAAATGGTGCAATGTATGCTGATTTCCTACGTAATGTTCTACCGATGTTACTACAAGATGTTTCACTGCATGACAGAATGGCGATGTACTTCGAACATGATGGATGTCCGGCACATAGCTCGCGTGCGGTCGAAGCGGTATTGAATAGCACATTTCATGACAGGTGGATTGGTCATCGAAGCACCATACCATGGCCCTCGCGTTCACCGGATCTGGCGTATCCGGATTTCTTTCTGTGGGGAAATTTGAAGGATATTTGCTATCGTGATCCACCGACAACGCCTGACAACATGCGTCAGCGCATTGTCAATGCTTGTGCGAACATTACGGAAGGCGAACTACTAGCTGTTGAGAGAAATGTTGTTACACGTATTGCCAAATGCATTGAGGTTGAGCCGGCCGAAATGGCCGAGCGGTTGCAGGCGCTTCAGTCTGGAACCGCGCGACCGCTACGGTCGCAGGTGCGAATCCTGCCTCGGGCATGGATGTGTGTGATGTCCTTAGGTTAGTTAGGTATAAGTAGTTCTAAGTTTTAGGGGACTGATGACCTCAGCTGTTAAGTCCCATAGTACTCAGACCCATTGAGGTTGACGGACATCATGTTGAGCATTTATTGCATTAATGTGGTATTTACAGGTAATCACGCTGTAACAGCATGCGTTCTCAGAAATGATAAGTTCACAAAGGTACATGTATCACATTGGAACAACCGAAATAAAATGTTCAAACGTACCTACGTTCTGTATTTTAATTTAAAAAACCTACCTGTTACCAACTGTTCGTCTAAAATTGTGAACCATATATTTGTGACTATTACAACGCAATCTATCACAAAACGAAAAAAGTGGTTCAACTAAAGCATTCATATTTCTTTACGTACTACACGAATATGTAATAAAAATGGGGGTTCCTATTAAAAAAAAAAAAAAAAACGCAGTTGATATCGGCTTGACCTATGGCAGCGCCATCTAGCGGTCCAACCATAGCGCCACCTGGTTTACCCCTTCAAACTAGACAAGTTTCGTTCTTTGTAGTTTTTTCGTTTGACGCTTATTTCATGAGATATTTGGCCCGGTCACGATAAATGGACCACCCTGTGTATCCTCTCAACACGTGAAGTTTCAATTCAGTATACCCAGAATTTTTGGCTTCCCTCAACAATAAAATGCTTTGATGAGATAGGAGATACACGATTTATTGCCTACTGCACTCGTGAGGACTTGAAGTACAGTGGAATCAAAGTCGTCGCAGATCAGGAGTACTGAGTAATATGCCGAAGTCCTTTGATTTGTGTGCTGCTTATAAAATATTTAGTGTCGTAGTGTTATAAAAGTTTGTAGCTGTACAGCCGTTTTTATTAATGAAGTACTGGATCACGATGTACTAACCTTAGGGAAAGCATGAAGTGAGGGATTCGAAGATTTGCAGCCACCCCAAGATGATGGATGCCCTCGCTCTCTATCAATCAGAGCAACTCGAAGGCTCCGTGGCCAGCTCTGATTAATAGCAGTCAAACCCAGATACCCTCTCTACAATGCTATTTGACATACGTTCCAGGGTATTCACTTAATTTATCGTGGACATTTTTGAGTAAACTTACATAACAACAAAAAACAACTTTGTTTGTACAACTGATAACCGTTGTAGGGGTCGTAGCGTTCGTTGCTAGTGAACACGTAACACTGGACAGCTGCCGCCGCTCGCTGCATCGAACGCACGCTCTGCAGCGCGAGATACTGATACGAAAATAATTTTAGGGGGATCTGCTATTACTGGCGCCTCAGAAAGTGAAATAAATTGTCACTGTTCTCTCAGGGGATGTAGACTTTTAGTAAAAGGAGGAAATGCGGAACACAAATTACACAACGAGTGGCCTTCAACGCCACGTTTGATTTTCAATACTGCAACCGTTTAGCACTATATCACGGTCACTTACTGCAACGGATTGCTTGAAAGAAAGAGAACTTTTTTTTCTTTGATGAACTGCTGCAGCGTTAGCAGCTTTTGTAAATTGCCGGACTGTGGCAGACAAGTGTATTCTCATCCTGCCCAGTGGCTAATTCTTTTATGAAAGAGTGTGCGCCATATAACCATAGCCTACTCGGGAATACATAGCCCAAGTACAATGCCACATTAATCCTATAACTTTTATTTGTTTATTAATGTAACTTTATTTTTCTACGTCTATGAATGTTAGTACTTGTGGATCTCAAATGAAGCCACCACTTAGATTTTTTTTTTTTTCCGAGGACTGTACATGATCTCACTGGACAAAATTTAATCACTTGACATACAAGAACACACCGGTTGTTTTTAATGCTGTTTATGATGTAGAACTGGCACCGAGAAGTCATATCACCCTCCACCGCTGACATGGAAGTGAAGAGAAGTAAAATGGTGTATGTGCGCCAGTCCGTTGTACGGAATTAGCGCAATAAGATGATTCGACAAAGAGACGCGAAAGAATTGCAGAAAGGAGCTGTAGTGTTTGGACGTGCCCATGATCACACCGTGAGTGAAGTTGCCCAATTTGGTTGTGCATCAGCACGGTCTGTCCAAGGTGTCTTCAAGGAATGATGTACAGGTTGGGGTAAATAAAAGTGGCAGGAGAACAGAATTCCAGGGTACTAAGAAACACAGCAGGGAAAAGGAAATACAATTCTAACCTGACTATAGCAGATGTTGAAAGTGACCACAGTTCATCTCTTCAAACTTCTGGGCCCTGCTCAAAAAAGCTGCTGAAGGCGGATAGAAGCTGGACTGCTGGAATTGCTGCAATCTCATCCGAAATGTTCTGCCACAGTTCTCGAACACTATGAGGGTGTTGCGATACACCTTAGATTTGATGTCTCCCAAAAATAATCGCATATTGACAGATCAGGTGACCTGGCTGGCCAGCTAGGGCCGCGACCAGGCTGACCTCTACTAAAAACTGTCAGGTGTGAAGATTGTGTAAATGTGCTCCAAGGTTCGACCGGCTGTATGGGCAGTTACTCTATCCTGTTTTCCTCCTCCGTTAATGCTGCCGCAAATGGTTTCAGAATGCTGGCAATGTAACGCCCTGAAGTCAGCGTCTGATAAAAGAAGATGGGACTAATAATGCGGCGTGCAGACACTGCATACCAAACCCCGACCTTCTGATCGTTTCGTAGAAGTTATGCGGATTCACCGTTGCCTAGAACCTGTGATTTTGTGAGTTGATATAACCACTCTGGTGAAACCAAGCTTCATCAGATACAAAGAACAGGTTCATGTCCAAGCCATTCATTGTTATCTCAATGAACAGGCACTCACAAAACTAGAGGCGCTGAGGAGCATCTGCTGGTTTTAATGCATGAACAACAAATACTCGGTAGGGATGCATGTGCAGGTTCAGGTGGAGTATTCATTCGTCTGCATGATCGACGTGATATGCCCGTCTCTTGCGGCAGGCGTCGGGTTCATTTGGTAGGACTCTGAAGCATTTTCTGGTGAACTGCTGCCCCCTTCGCACGGCTCCACTCACACTGACACAGCCCGCACTACGCTCTGAACCGGTGTGGATTACGTGGTGGGTGTACACGGGGTGTGCGCGTCACGGTTGCGGTTAAATGGTTCAAATGGCTCTGAGCACTATGGGACTTAACATCTGAGTTCATCAGTCCCCTAGACTTAGAACTACTTAAACCTAACTAACCTAAGGACATCATACACATCCATGTCCGAGGCAGGATTCGAACCTGCGACCGTAGCGGTAACGCGGTTCCAGATTGAAGCGCCTAGAACCGCTCGGCTACCGCGGCCGGCGGGTGCGGTTATACGCATACATTCACGTCCAGTCGTACGCACTACGCCGGGCCACTGTTATTTACTCCACCCTGTACCTCTCTGGGCCATGTGACATGGCGTAAGAACAGTTGTCATAAAATACCCTAAACGACAGAGATCGGAGAATGGTATCACATCCTGTCAGTGATGATCGGATTCAAACCCAACAGGAATTGCCGCTGTCAGTGAATGGAGGCCCACCTGAACCAGTTTTATGGCGAACATTCGCGAAGGGAACTGTATGAACTAGACATCTGGATCGGGTGCCTCGCAAAAGGCCATTTCTCAAAGCGGCACATAAAACTGCACTTCTTCAGTGGGCCAAAGTACACAGGAACTGGCAGTAGCTTACTGGAGGTGTTTAGTGTGGTCCGACGAGTCACGATTTTGCTCCGTTTCAAATGATGCAAGGCGTCGACTGCAACGATGACCCAACGAACCGTTTAACCCGCTGTGTGCGAAGGTGTAGTTCATATCAGAAGTATTTCTGTGATTATGTGCGCTGTGGCGCGCCCACGCGGAGCGCCGGAGGCCGAATGTCTGCCTTCTGCACAATTCAAACGCTCGCTGCTCCATTCCAGCTGCGACAGCTCCAAGAAGTTAGCAAGCAGACCATTAGAAGGCGACGACGGCGGTCGCGCCAAAATTTCAACCGTCGCACGCAGCTAGCATCGGCGTGCGCCAATCAAACTAAGAAGCCAATCAAAAAAGTGTAGTACTCCACACATCGAGGATTTAAGTTCGCGCTGGGCCAGCAGAAGGCCACAAGTCAGTCAGGTTGGAGCCCTGACAAGTGTTTACTTGCGAGTATGTGCGCGCCTTTCGTTACGGTCACGAGTTCTGCTCAGCGGTGTTTAGTAATAGTGTCTGAGTCGACGGTGATTTGTCATTCGCTTTCTAAGGCAACGTTGTGTTTCGTACGTGTCCCGTTCTGCAGGGGGTTTATAGGCGACAGGAGTAAGTGTATTTGGTCTGCAAAGGCCCTGACTACGTCAGCTGGGGCGAGGCAAACCATGAATAGGGCCAAAGACAGGAATCCGCGGCTAGGCCACTCTTCTGCCGCCACTTTGGGCAGCAATGTGACAGCGGCCGATCGACGTCCATCCTGCCAAGCTGTCGGATGCGCCGATACTGACACCACCCGACAGGCTAAGGACTGGGCACACTGTGTCTCCCGCCACAAGTCACCTGTGACCACTGACCGACCTTCCTCTTCGTCATCCGACGATACTCGTGGCCGCCTGGTGATAGACCACTCGCCCAGTGACAGTCACGCCATGTCGGCCCCCAATATTGATACAACCGACCACCATGTAGACGCTAGGTCAGGTGCTGTTTCGTCTACACCATCTCTTCGGCCTATGGGCCTTCTGGAGACTCCGATGCTGTCGGTCCCCCTTCCCCCGTGGTCGAAAATCTAAACTGCCATCCGCTCGCACCCATCGCAGCCGTCGTGATTCAGATTCAGATGCCTCCACACCTGGAGCAGCTGCACTTGCTGGTGCCATGGACCAGGAAATGGGCCCCCCTCTCAACTCCACTCCTCAGAATGCGTCGCCACCACCACCACCACCAAAGAAGGAAAAGATCCCTCCTATCGTGGTTTAAAACCCACGAACTACATAAAACTGAACACCGAACTTCAATGACTTATTACAGACAATCTGCAGGCAGTTTAGCCGGCCGCGGTGGCCGAGCGGTGCCAGGCGCTTCAGTCCGGAACCGCGCGACTGCTACAGTCGCAAAGTTCGAATCCTGCCTCGGGCATGGATGTGTGTGATGTCCTTAGGTTAGTTAAGTTTAAGTAGTTCTAAGTTCTAGGGGACTGATGACCTCAGACGTTAAGTCCCATAGTGCTCAGAGCAATTTTGCAGGCAGTTTACCACAAAGACCATGTCAAGTACCTGCTTGACACAAAGGACGATTATCTAAAAGTCCTCAACTTTGTGAGATCAACAAGGGCTATGGACTACTACACTCATCATGCTTCTGGTGACAGACAAACTAAAATCGTCATCAAACATTTTCCTTGCGAATTTACAGAAACAGACGTCAGGGATGAATTACTCCGTCTCAAGTTTCTGAACCCTCTGGTCTACCAATACAACAAGAGGGGCCCTGAGATCCGGTAGTTAATCCTTACACCCACCCATGTTGTCTCCCTTACTAGGAGAGAGGACATCGAAAGAATTTACCAAACCAGGTATCTCCTGTGCACCAAGGTGCGTATTCAATTGTATGAAGGCTGCAACGGCCCCTCCATCTGCTGCAGGTGTCAATGATTGTGACATACCGGCAATTACTGCTCACTACCTTTCCGATGCGTCAAGTGTGCTGGCTCGCATGTGTCGGAGAAATGCAAACTCCTGGCTTCGGAAAAACCCACTTTGGCCCGCTGTTAGGACACCATTCATGACCCCCACCATCCGGATTCCTCAAAGGGCTGTCCTGTAACCAGAAAGCGATGAAGTCTTCCAGCCCTCCATGAAGGGAACCAAGGGCTAATCGGAAACCCCCACCATCGGGGGACTGCACCTCATAAACCTGACAACCATCATACCACAGATGCTCAGGCATCTGACGCATCTGATCCAGGAACCCCCTCCAGCTCCATCCCCTGCAACCATCTTTGCTGCTGCAGCTCAGTCTACTTCTGCTCATCTGCCTCCTGTGATGAATACCAGCACTCACCAAACAGAAAGACTGTCTGCAGCCTCCTCACGATGACCTGTAGAAGTGCCCTAGGCCTCCATTGCAGCACCTTCTCCACCAGTCACCACACCCACCCCTTCCCACCGAAGGGTCAAGCAGCCCATCCAGAATATTCACCCAGTGGTGGAGACAGATGCTTCTTTTCGGGATGACATGAGAGAGATCCCCCAGGTCATCTCTCTGTTCATGCAGCCCCGCATCAGGGCTGTCATTCGTGAAACAGCTCAAAAGATCAGTCAATTGGAGGACAGAGTCAAAAAGGTCGTCACCCTTGTTGACGGGTCAGCCAGATATTATTATAATGGCGAATCACCCACTGCACAACCATCAGCCCTCTCAGGATCTAGTTGTCTGTATTTTTAATGCTAATGGCATTAAGCATATGAAGACTGAACTGAACTTCTTCCTTTAGAGCCACAATGTGGACATTTTATTTGTCTCTGAAACCCACCTCAGACCTGCAGACGATTTTCGTCTCTGCAACATGATTTGCTATATCACTGACTAACTCCATTGCTGAGGTGGTGGCATGGCAATATTCGTACATAAGACACTAATCTACAATCATGAGGCTCTCTAATCACTAGAACATATAGAGGCCACGGCGGTCACTGTTGCTACCTGCCTTGGTGCTGTTACTTTTGCTGTGACGTATTTGAGCCCTAACCTACCACTTCTTGAAGCAGACCACCATATATTGACGTCATTGAAAAACTCATTGTTGAGGCAGATCTCTGCACCAAGAATCTGGCTTAGCATTCTCGCGTTGCTAATTCCAAGGAGAACTCCTCCTTGAACTGGAAGATCCTCTGGTCTATGGCCCTCACACTCCCACCCATATAGCAGTTCACTCTGATTGCCATCTGGACGTTCTGGATGTGGCCATTTTAGAGAACACTGCAATGCAGTTTCCGTTGGAAACACTCCACGAATTGGCCTCTGACCACAACCTAGTGCTCCTGCACCTTGCTGATGTCATTATGCCTTTAGACATCCGTTCTACCTGGACCATCATGGATTGAGGCATTTTTTACAGGATCATCAACACCACCGGGTAAAACCTAGACCTGACGACATCTGCCAATCTGGTTAGCGCAGTTGATTACCTAACCACGAAAATCCAGAAGGCAATGATGCTTCTACTTCCATTGTTCCAAGGGCTTTAACCCCTGTCTCTCCTACTGCATGAACTGAAAATCCAGAAGAAGAGCTACTGCTTATCCCTCAGGATAAGCATCACATGAGGCATCTCCAACGCGAATTCTGCCACCACCTTGCCGATTGGACAATGGAACAATGGGAGGACAAGATGTCTGCCTTTCTCCTCCAACATAAATGAGAATGGGCTGTCATCCGACCCCTACGGTGCTCCACAGTGAGGACCAACCATCCCATCTGCACAGCGAATGACTTAGCTTATGACGCCCTCCATGTGGTAGAAGCTCTGGCTGATGCATGTGAGGCCCAAAACCAATTCCTCGTCCAGGACCTTATGGCTGATGAAATCCAGGATGAATGAGATATCATGGTGGCCATCACTGCTTTCAGACAAAGACTCACTTTATGTCCCCAGCAGAAGTCCATCGGATCATACGGCAAAAGCATGGGCAGTCGGCACCGGGTTTGGATGGCATTTTACATGAACACCTGCATTGGATACCACGCACGTCACTGGTCTTATTTACCGACATCCTGAACTGCTGTCTCACACCCAGCCTTTTCCCCCACAGTAGAAACAGGCCAAACTGTTTACAATCCCCAAGACCTTGAAGGATCCTACGGATCCATTAGCCTTCTGAATACCATGGCACTGGTCCTAGAATCTTCGACCTTCCACTGCATTTCCTAACTTCTGGCAGTGGCTGGGACAGTCTGCCCAGAACAGTTCAGATTCTCTTCCAACTTGTCATCCAAACTCAAAGTTCTTAGGATCAAAGAACATATCAGCAAGGGCTTTAGCTCCACCATGTTGATGCCAGCAGTTTTCCTGTACCTGCAAAACGCATACAACAAGATTTGACAGGACAATCTCGTGTACAAAATGCCCACACAAACGACCATCCAAGACATCTATATCCTCCATGATAGTACCTTTTTGGTAACTCGGCAAGGAAAATGCTCAAGCTTGCATCACATGTCAATGGGTATCCCTCAAGTCTCTGTGTTGTCTCTCATCCTCTTTAACATTTATGTTAATGATATGCCAGTCATCCTGCACTGCCACCTGGGGCAATACCCCAATGACACACAGCGCTCTATATGACCAGCCACAACATGTACCAGCTCACTGCTCGTCTCCAGAGGCAGGTGGACGCAACAGCCACCTGGTGTCATTCAAACAAAATTGCCCTCAATGCCACCAAAACTACGGCAGTCTGTTTCACCAAACAGCACCCAATCCTCCATCACAACATCACTATTGCAGGTGTCCACGTCCCATCGTCCCCGATACCAAACATTGAGGTGCCCAGATGGATAAAAAACTGCTTTTCCATCGACAATCAGAAACGTCACCCAAAGAGGACAGACGCTGATAAAAGAACTGTACCTGCTCCTTAACAGCAGGGAACTGACCTCAGACACCAAGCTCTGACTGTGCTGGTTGGTTATCCAACCTTCCCTCACTTATGGCTCCTCCGCGTGGGCTACGATTAGTGTCTCCCAGAGCAGACCCCTCCAGCACCTGCAGAATAAGGTGCTTTGGTGGAGTCAGTGTGCCTCTCCATTCATAAGGGTTGTTACTCTATATGAGAAGACAAGCATAGTAACTCTAAGGATGTCCATTCAAGAGAAGGCAAGGTGTTTCTGTGAGAAAGTGGATGCCCTGTGTGACACAGTCACTGGCTTACACCACATTCGCACCACTACTCCCTGGCACTGGCATCACCACCCTGTTCCTCTCACCATCCTCAAGGAATCAGATTCAGATCGTGGCTAATGATAGCCCTGTTTTGGCCACTAATAATCTGTCAGTCTTGATATAACCAATCAATATGTGACATCAATGATATGACCATTAGTATCACTACCTATGTAGTTGTGTTCCCTCTTGCCCGCTACCTTGACTTCCATCATCAGAAGGCGGTAGAGGATTCAAGTCCCACCATCACAACTTAAATGTGCACTCCAATTAGGTCATTGTACTGTAGAAAGATTTACCCTTACATCCAGACAGTAAGACTGCCATCTACCAGTGATGCAGTGATAGTGTACCCCCTCCATAAAAAAAGGAAAAAAAGAAGAAAATTAAAAATAGAAGGCAGTGACATTGAAAGCCCAGAGCCAATGAATTTTAACAGAGCTGCCACAGCTCACCCAAGACATCATGTGCCCATGGACTGGCTTCTACTAGTTTAGTGCATCTGGACCTTATTATTGTTTTGGTGATTGTAGGTAGTAACAATAAATTTTCACTACTTGTGCTCAGAATGGACTTAGCATCCACAATGAGTAGGCTCCATAGCGGCTTGTCAGATCTTTAACTTTTATTGTACCAGTTATATCCTACAGTAAGGGGCTTGATTATTTGTTTCCCAGTTATAGACATTTTGCAAGACTGTGTTGTTTACTACAGTTTTCATGAATAGCTCTTCTTGCCACTGTAAATTTTCTAAAGTATTTAATTTCTATGGCATTAAATGATTAGTTATGGAAGCCAGATCAAGAAACATTTTTTAGTGTTGTTAGTATTCAACTAAAGGCTCAGAACTGTGTACATTCAACATAATTGTGTCCATAAATATTTTACAGTTTAGGTTCTGCATATTAGTTATGTCAGACATAATATTTTGGGTATGTTTTTGTACAATGAATTAGATGCACTCATTGACATTTAGTAGAACATGAAACAAGATGTTTATTTCAGTATTCTCAGCAACAAAGTGTTGTCTTTTCTTCTACATCTTCATGATCAGAGTGCTGTGGACACAACAGAGTTCACAGGGCTGCATATATACATTTCTGGTTCAATGAGGTTTCAGATATAACCTATCGCAACTTGAATTGCCTACCAATTACCAAATCTTAATACCACAGAAACTGTGTGCAGCTGTTTGGAGCAGTGGCTGAACATCATTGCGATTTAGTTGCTCTTCAGGATCTAATTGTCAACAAGTGGCTTCAGCTGGATATGACACCTAACAAACTTATAGACTCACTTCCTCACCAAATTGAGATCATAATGTAGGTTAGCAGCAGTTCTATATGGTATAAGTGTGATGTGTTCAGGGAGTGACTCATTTTTTATCCTGTGTTATAACAACAATGAGTTTCATTAGCGAAGTATCGTGCCTGGAAGACAGGGTCACACTATGTATTTGTAGAAATGGGTTATAGTGAAAGAGGAGACTGGTAGAACTAGAAAGGAACAGAAGCAAATAGCATTAAGGGTAGATGACACATTAGTAACCGATGGGCACAGTGTGGCAAATCTATTTAACAAGCACTTTATATCTGTTACTGATAGAATGGGATTGTCAGGATCAGTAAATAATGTCCTTGAATATCTGAAACTAGCCTTTACAAATAGCTTCAGGTACATGAATATGTCACTCACTTCACCAAAAGAAATAACTTCCATAATAAAATCTTTAAAAACAAAGCATTTTAGTGGTTACGATGAAATATCAACAAAGTTAATTAAGGTATGTTCTTGTGAGTTTAGTACGATTCTAAGTTAATTGTGTAACCAGTCAATTATAACTGGGACATTTCCTGACTGGCTAAAATATGCAGATGTTAAGCCTCTATTCAAGAAAGGGGATAAAGGGATACCATCAAACTACAGACCGATTTCACTTTGCCAGAATTCTCAAAAATTTTAGAAAAAGTAATGTACAGGCAGCTTCTCAACCATATGACCACAAATAACATATTATCAAGAACACAGTTTGGATTTCTGAAGGGTTCTGATATCGAGAAGGCTGTTTACACCTGCAGTGAAAATGTACTTAATTCATTAAATAACAAATTACAAGCAGCAGGTCGTTTCTGTGATTTGTCAAAGGCATTTGATTGTGTGAACCACAACATCCTCTTAAATAAATTAGAATTCTATGGTGTCACGGGTAGTGGTGCAAAATGGTTCAAGCCATACCTCGCTAACAGGAAACAAAGGGTGTCAGTGCAAGAGACTAGTGAATTAAGTCATCAGTCATCATCAGACAGGGAAGAAATTACATGTGGTGTCCCACAAGGATCCATCTTAGGGCCATTGCTTTTTCTTGTGTACGTTAATGATCTCTCATCAGTTACACTGCCAGAAGCAGATTTCATTTTGCTTGCAGATGACACAAATATTACAATAAATAGTATGTCGAGTGTAGTTCTAGAAAGATCTGCTAATGATATATTCATGGATATTAATAAATGGTTTAAATCCAACTCACTGACATTAAACTTCAAAAAGACTCACTATATGCAATTCAGAACCTGTAAGAGGTTTCCACCCAGCATATGCATAAAGTATGAAGAAGAGCAGATTGAAGAGGTTGACAGGCTTACATTCCTGGGATTACAACTTAATAACAAATTCAGTTGAGAGGAGCACACCACACAACTGCAGAAACGCCTTAAAAAGTCTGTATTTGCAATTCGAGTGTTAACTGACATAGGTGACATAAAAATGAAAAAGCTTGCATACTTTGCCAACTTTCATTCCATAATGTCATATAGTATAATATTTTGGAGTAACTCTTCAAGTCAAACAAACGTTTTCAGGGTCCAAAAGCGTGTAATACATATTATTTGTGGAGTAAATTCACAGACGTCCTGTAGAAACCTTTTCAAAGAACTGGGTATACTAACTACTGCCTCTCAGTATATTTACTCCATAATGAAATTTTTCCTAAATAATATATCTCTTTTTTCTGACAAACAGCTCAGTTCATACATACAATACCAGGAACAAAAATGATCTGCACACGGACTTAAAAATACTTACTTCAGTTCAAAAAGGGGTCCACTACTCAGGAACACTCATCTTCAATAATTTGCCAGAAAACATAAAAAATTAGATACAAATAAAGATCAGTTTAAAAGGAGCCTGAAAGACTTACTAGTGGCCAACTCCTACTCCATTGACGAATTTTTTAATAGAAACAAATGACGTATTGTTCCATTAAGTTTCGGGTGTGCAGCCGCAAGAAATCTTCTTCTTCTTCTAATATTTCGGCTGTATACCATCCAGCCATCTTCAGAGTGAGTCACAAGACTGCCGCTCCAGTGCTCACTTCGTCCCTTTATACTCGTGCACTGGAGAGGCAGTCTTGCGACTCACTCTGAAGATGGCTGAACAGTATACAGCCGAAATATTAGAAGAAGAAGAAGAAGAAGAAGAAGAAGAAGAAGAAGAAGGAGATTTCTTGCAGCTTCACACCCGAAACTTAATGGAACAGTCTTTGTGCCGCCAAAACCTGAAGATTCAAATGATGTATTGTATATATTCATACTATTAGTATTGTTATTTCAGCCTAAAAAAAAAAAATTGACAGGTTCCACACCCATGAGGACCTCCTCAGCATGGATCTATGGAACAAAAAACTAATCTAATCTAATCTAGAGTCATTTTTGGAAATTACAAGTCTCAGACCAGCCACCAGAGCAGAATGACTTGAAACGGCTCTTGATGATTACAACAGAAGAGAATAAAAATAAAACATGCGAGATCTTTAATGCGAATTAATACAATTGGAGATGTATTTGCTAATAAGGAGTGTGGAGAAACACTATAGATTCCTCTCAGAAAAATTTGTCTCTTGACAAAAGATTTTTCACCCTCCCCATAATAGTAACACTTCTATGAGCCTCGATGACATTAAAGATTCACTGTTCAAGCCAACTGTTAGGGAGCTAGCAATATTGAGGGAAGATGATTGATTCAAAATATAAAGTTTCTCTCTGATGATGATGTGACTGATAATTCGACAAAGCAGTGAAAGCTTAACTTACAACTAAAGGAGAAAAGTAGTGGTACTAGGTGTGGTTTTTTGTATTTTGGTTGTTGCTAGTACTGACTCTACTTGACGTCAACTAATAGGAATGCTACATAACAGGGATATTGGTAGCACAATGTTAGTGATCATTGTCCTGATTAAAATAGATAGGGCCTATTGGAAAGGCCTTGCTGCCTTGGTTTTGAGTGGTAACAGCATCTTCCAGTGTACTATACATATGCTCTAGACTCCACATAAAAATTATACAGCCAACATTACACACAGGTCAACATAGGCTAATTATCCATTAATGGTTTTTATGACTTTTTGTGGGACTACATGTTTCCAACAGGACAGCCATACCTATAAGTGCAAGTTATGTTCATATTTTGTAACTGTGAGCATAAGTGTTCTTTGTAGCACATGTGCATGTGTGCCCTTCCCGGCTACAATGGTAGTCGGTGCGAGGACCTTGGAAGCTGACCTAGGTAGAGCATATCATCATCAACTTCCAAAATTATGTAATACACCTTAACTGTCTTTTTGCCTGCCCTAGCTGCTGCTGGGTGCAGTAGCTGCAACTGTTGGTGTTGTTCGTTGCCCACATCTGGCTGCTGGCAGCACCATTAGCTCTAGTCAGTGTTGCTTCCTGACATCGGAATGTCCTTATCAGGCGTCCTACATCTCTTCTGATTGCAGTTTCATGAGTTTTGATGTTATTGCTAATACTGGCCTTAGACTCACTATTGTCTTGGTTAATGTTCACAACGTTGCTTCCCTGATAATCAGTGGTGAAGGCATGTTGTATCTGTATTCTGCCTGCCACAATTTTCAGTGCCCATGAGTCTCACTAATACTCGATTTTGGTGCTCTCCTCATGTGGCCTTCTTATGGAATGCCCTAGACTGAGTGGAGTCTTGAATAATTCCTTTTATCTTCTGGAGGTCATTGCCTCCATGCATAATGGTTATTACCCAAGATCAGAAAATGCGACTCTGGACAGTTTGAGTCCATAAGACTCCTAGCTGTGAGCGAGCCTGGATTTAGTTCTGGAGGGAGACACCATTTGCTAATGTCTAATGTCTCCTGTCCCTGCACTCATCCCCCCCCCCCTTTCTACACATAAACCTAAATATAACTTGCTGTCATACTCAATTTTTGCGTACAACAGTTGCCTATGAGTTTAGTAATAATAATAACAATAAAATATATTAAATGTTTTAGTACAGTAGTAATAATTTATAGTAAGATTGTTTAGATCTCTGCTTAGTACATTGCAATGGAGGGACACTGTGGGAATGAGTTCAGATAATGAAATTATCTCAGGGTAACTGATAAGATTAAGGGGTATCATATTACATTTCCAGTGTCAGGTTACGCTTGAGTTAATTTGATGAATTATATTCAGACTCTCCCCTCTCCCACCCCCTTCCCCTGGATCCGACACCCAGTGCCCCACCACATTCCCCCCACTCCCTTTAATGTCACATTTTTATTACTGGAACAAATTTGTGGCAAACACAATCTTTTTCTGTGCACAGCAGTGAAAGAATTAGGTTTGTTATAAACAATAATAAAAAATTAAGTTCTGGATTATTAACAATAGTTTTCTCTCTTTATAGTTCAAACACATGAGCCCCATCATTGTGTATCCTGTAGTGAAAGGATCAGGTTCTTTTGTAAATAACAATGATATAAAAAATTAATTTATGGCTTCTTATAAACATTAATTTCCTTCTATTCAATGCATTTTATTAACATTATTTTTGTTTATTCATTAAAAATATTTTTTAATCCTTTTTAAAATTTTCTTTTGTCATGAATCTGGATGAGGAATCACATGCTGACCTCCAAGTGTGGCATTTTTTCTTTGCTCTGTGTATTATATTTACAGCAGTCTATGTAATTAAAAAAAAAAAAATTGTACCATCTTTACTTCTGGTATAAAAGATTAACATGTCTTCTACACAGTCAGTTTATTGGTATCAACCATCCACATTAACAAAGTTATGATGCTTGATGCTAAACCTAATAAATGCAGAGTGACGGTATTTGTTGTTAACTTCTATGAGCGCAGTCAGCATATATTGCAATCTATTACCACTGATTCATCTGTCTGTACTTTGAATACAGCCATTACTTTGCTCTCAAATCAGAATAGTGACAACTTTAAAGTGTTCAAGAAATTTGCTTGACCAGACATCTTAGATATAATGGAACTAATTATCTCTGAAAATGTTACAGTGCTTCAGCTGAAGGGCTATGGCTTCAACAAGAAGGATCTTGTTGCTGCCTGCTTATTACATGTTAAAATGGCTGAAATCTAGAAATATGTGTAAAGTGCTTTGATAGATTTATAGGAAACTTACAGAAAGATATCATAGTTTAAATACTATAAACTGTTATTTGTTCCCTAAACAACTTATAACATTGTAATGTAATATTTCACAAAGATTTAACTTTGCTGCCTCAAGTACTTAAGAGCCTAAGTATGAGCTCTATTACAAACATTATGATGTAAATGCATAGTGTCAGATTGATGGCCTTCGTTCTATTAAACTGCACTTCACAGGTTGTAAAAAGGAAGAAGAAATAAATAAATAATTTTTCTTTCTAAAAATAATAAACATGTGTAGACTTCATAGTTTTGAAAGTTGGTTAGATTATTATAATGGGAACCTAGTTCTGTTTAGGAATAGAGTAGATGTGGCTGTATCTCATTCATTCTATGGTCATCAGACACTGTTCTACATACACTACAGATATCACTGGCAGTGGCAGTGGGTGGCAGTGGCACTGGAGGCTCGTGTGCATGAGCACCAACTCTTGGTAAGTAGCAAAATTTTGTGTGCAGGCTTATTCTTTGAAGAATAAGGATAGCATTTGCATAGTGGTCAGGGGATGGGGTGGAAAATAAGAACAAGCTTGTAAGACATATTATTCTTTATTTACGTATATACATGGTCATAATATTTTTCTACAGTAATTGTATTGTGCAATATTTTGTGAACAATTACATTCTATTTGCTGAGAATTTGGCCTGTATAGCATTCAAACCTGTGGGCTACAGTGGTCTCTTAAATATGGCCTGTTCAATGATACATCTTCAAACAAGATGTTGACCATTATTGAGTAGTTAGTTTGCAATAAGTCAACATCACAGCTATAGTTCTAAACTAGTGCTTACCTTATTTGGTCATTGTTGGTCTCATTGTCCTCCATAAATTATGATGCAGGTCCCAAATCATTGTCCTTGCACCAAGGAATTTTAAATGGTCAGAGAATTGTTATTCAGGTAACTTCTGATAATTATTCCAATAAATGCAGTTTCTAAACTTTGAAATATATATATTCTTCAGTATTTCCACATGCAGCACTAATAACATATAATACTTTTGCCTTCAGCAGAACTACAAAACAATAAAACATTGTTTGCAACAACTCTTCTGCCAAGTGTGTACATTCCACAACACATTTCCACCAACTATCTGTACCTCCCTCTATACCAACAGGAACAGTGATCTCATGTAGGGGTCAAAGAGTTTATAACACTATTGGTAATAATTGCTGATACAACACAGAAACCATAAAATGGATTTACATGAATCTAAGTGAAATGCTTCAACATTAAGTTAAATATACAGGATAAAAAAATTAAGTGTGGATAACTCATTTTTATGCATGTCTATATATCAAAATTATGCTCATCAAACTGAAAAAAATTGATACCCACAGATATTGTACAGGGTGTGACAAATAAGTAGCCTGTATGAGTGGATACAATTTGTGGCAGCATTAATGGAGGAGGAAAAGACCAGTTACTTCCAACAGGATGGAACAACTGCCCATACAGCTTGGAGCACACTTATGCTATCTTCATGCCTGACAGAGTTGTTAGCAGAGCTCAGCCTTAGCTGTCTGTCCACCCATCTCATCTGATCTGTCAGTGTACAGCTACTTTGCATGGGCATTCCTCAAGTCTAAGATGTATCACAACAACCCTCCAAGTACTCAGGAACTGCAGCAGAACATTTTGGATGAGATTGCAGGAATTCTAGCATACAGCTTTGATTTGTCTTAAGTAATTTGCTGACCAGAGCTCAAAAGTGCCAAGAGCTGAATGGTGGTCACTTTAAACATTTGCTACAGTCTGTTTAGTACTGTATTTCCTTTCCTCTTCTGTGTTTCTTTGTACCCTGGAACTCTGTTCTCTGGGCCACTCTTTTTTGTCCCTCCCTGTATGTTTCTCATTATATTATTGGCTTGATTGCATTACACAACTCGCAAAACTCGACACGTAAGCATTTATGGGTGGGAATCTACTACTTCCATGATGCAAAAAGTAAAATAAAAGAAATATATAAATTTTTCATGAAAACCATGTTATAAAATTATCAAAATTAAATTTTACAAAAGTTTTGCAATAAATTGTGTTTTATCCCATGGATATTGTTCCACTGTACATCCTTCACTCCCTTCTGCTGAAGTGCAATATCAGTAGTCTCTTATATCACTGAGTTGTCATCTATTTGCCTCACACCATGTTGTTTTGGCATCAATACACAGAACTAAGTTTCCTAACACAAGTAACAACAGTTTACATTCAGTAACTTAATTGGAGATCTTGAATTAATATACAAATATATCAGAAAATTATTTGAGGTGAAATTTCTCAACAGCATCATAATCTTCCAACAAAACAGGAATGGTAATTTAACAATTATAGGAAATGCTTCAAATGTATGCAGTTCAGTGGTTTCAGTATGTTCAGTTGATACACAAATAACTGCAAATAAACATAAACTGAGGTGACAAGTCATGGGATAGTGAACACACAATACAGACGGTGGTAGCATCATGTACACAAAGTAAAAAAGGGCATTGCATTGGTAGAGCTGTCAATTATGCTCAGGCGATTCATGTGAAAAGGTTTCAGACATGGTTATTGCTGCATAATGGTCATTAACAGACTTTGAACTCAAAATGGTAGCTGGACCTAGATGCATGGGACAGTCTGTTTTGGAAATTGTTAGAAAATTAAGTATACGGATTCTGAGATCCAGTGTCAAGAGTGTGCTGAGAATACCAAATTTCAGGCATTACCTCTCACTATGGACAATGCAGTGGTCAATGACCATCACTTAATGACCAAGAGTGGCAGTGTTTGCTTAGATTTTTCAGAACTAACAGATGAGCAACACTCCATGAAGCAGCTATAGACATGATTATGGAACATACAATGAATGTCTCTGTTAAGATAGTGCAGCAAACTTTGAGATTAATGTGCTATGGTAGCAGATGACCAACGCAAGTGCCTTTGCTAAAAGCACAACATGGCCTGTAGTGCCTCTCCAGGGCTCATGATCATATTGGTTGGATCCTAAAGGACTGGAAAATTGTGACTTGATCAGACGAGTCCTGATTTCAGTTGGTAAGAACTGATGGAAGGTTTAGCATGGTGCAGACCCCACAAAGCCATGGACTCAAGTTATCAACAAGGCAATGTGCAAACTGGTGGTGGCTTCATTAAGGTGTGGGCTATGTTTATATGGAATGCACTGGGTCCTTTGGTCCAGCTAAACCTATCACTAATTGGAAATGGCTACTTCAGCTACTTGGAGGCAATTTCCAACCATTCTTGGACTTCAAGTTCCAAAACAACAATGGAATTTTTATGGATGACAGTGTACCATGTCAGTGGGCCACAATTGTTCACAATTGGTTTGAAGAACATTCTGGACAATTCAACATAATGACTTGGCGACCTAGATTTCCCAACAGGAATCCCATTGAACTTTTATGGGAGACAATTGAGAGATTAGTCCATGCACAAAATCCTGCACAGGCAACATTTCCACAATGATGAGTGGGTGTAGAGGCAGTATGGCCCAATATCTATGTAAGGGGCTTCCATGACTTTTTGAGCCCATGGTACATTGAGTTACTGAATTATGCCAGGGCTCTAAAACACTTGAAGAGCTGTGAGCACTTGGTCATCTTTGCTAGTGTGAAACACATCTCTTCTGCTGAACAAGTGCTCATAGATCTTAAGGTATGCATTTTAGGGCCCTTATTTACTAGACCTTTTTTTCTTGTTTTGGTGTAAGGAACCTGTGCCTAAAGTTTGTAGGAGGTTTTTGGGACACCATATATATATGCATTCATGAATACCAAATACCTTTGTATGTTTTTCCATGGTATTTTAATACATATGTAATTCATTAGACTAACCAAATTTCAAATATGTGTCTGTATGAATTGTCATGGCTGAAATAACATAAATGTAACAGCAAAAATCATGCATCCTAAAAGCTGGTAGTATTTATGATGATACACAAAACAACTTAGAAAACTTTTTACAAGCTTGTAAAGTATAATGAGTATAAATCATGTAACTAACTACAATTGTAGATTGTATAAAACATATTACATACTGGTACTTTAAGTAAATATTGAGTTACACAAAATGTAAGTCTTCTTAACTCTCTACTTAAGTGGGAAATTTTCAGTCACTGTTTGTTCATGAATATTTATTCCCTGAACCATCTTCAAAATTTACAGTTGTGTGTGTTTGTGTTCTTACACAAAAAACTCAAATCAGTACAATTATGTGGCACTACCACTCCATTATATAGCTTTTTCTATCCTACTGTCTCATTTTTCACATAGTATACACAAATATTTCAGTGTTCAATATTTTGATTGTCTTCAAATATCGTTAAGGGTCAATCTTCATCACAATGTTAATGACCTAAAACACTGAATGTCCACTCGGAATAAGTGTTTCTCAATAACTACATGTAACTATTACTTCAGCATTAAATCATTGTACTTTTTGATGGGTTCACATAATTGAGTAATCTTAAGTAGGTAAGAATAAAAGTACTGATATAAGGAGATATTTCCAAAAGTTTGACAGAACAGGACAAGATGGGTGTAGCATACAAACTAAAGTGAATAAATGCTACTACAGTTGTAGTTTTGTGCTTGGCATGGCACATCATATACTGAGAATATATCGTCTCCTGAAGGTTTACAGAATTGATTAGTATAAAAAAACATAAAATTTTATGTCAACATTTAAATGTTTTCCTTAAATAGACCAACTATAACTAGTATATAAAAAAATCTTCAGCAAAAAGTTTTCATGTTGATCAACAACTAAATATGGAGCCTCAGTATACATAAGTAGCCATTCTTTAAGCCCTCTAAATATAGGGTTTCAGTTTAGTAATGTTCCTTAGTCAAAACAATTTCCTAAATTTCAGACATATCAGTCTGTAGGCATTATTTGCATATGGTTTTTCCAGTACCTCAAATGGGTTTATATAAGCACTCCATCTTCAGGCCACATGTGGCCATTGGGACCATCCGGCCACTGTGTCATCCTCAGCTGAGGGTGTGTATAGGAG
The DNA here is from genome assembly GCF_023864345.2 of Schistocerca serialis cubense. Classification (NCBI taxonomy): domain Eukaryota; kingdom Metazoa; phylum Arthropoda; class Insecta; order Orthoptera; family Acrididae; genus Schistocerca; species Schistocerca serialis. The sequence goes on from NC_064640.1 coordinate 481,062,023, forward strand.
GGGTGTGTGGTCAGCGCATCGCTCTCCCTGTCGTTATAATGGTTTTCTTTAACCGGAGCCGCTACTATTCGCTCAAGTAGCTCCTCAATTGGCATCATCAGGCTGAGTGCACCAAATGGGTCTATATAGATGTCAAAGAATTTTTTTTAACTGAGCAGTTAACAATTTGGGTCACCCAAGGGTCTTAACTAACTCTCCTGTCTTCAACTGTGTTTTTTTTATCTCTAATATCATGTCTCTTCTTTCGTGCTTTGCCTTGTTTCTTCAGTGCTTCTTTTGCAAGTTTGTCATTCTTGCAACATGCAGTGCCACTATACAGTCTTTGAACAGAAAATTGTAAGACTTTAGCAAAATTTAGGAGAAGTAGCATGGAGGCAACCATAGAGCATTGTGTTAACAGCCATGGGTCAGTAGCCCCAGTGTGACAATACGTGATGTGGGTCACAATAAGAGACACGCCATTGGAATGTGAAGCAAAGATAACTGAGGACAACACTGAATGGCACCACACAGCAGTAATCATGCAGCAAGTGGGATGATGTCACCACACCAGGGCAAGTCTCTTCTTATGGTGATGTGACTAGGCGTTGGATTTTAATAAAACAAATGGACATCAGAGGCATATAAATAAGTCTGGATTTTGAAGCCATGGGTCACTTCTTACTGCTGGAAACCAGCAGCACAACTAGGACACCAGAACTATGCAAGACAGCAAAATGAATGGGAACCACCAGCAGTAGCCACGAGTTAAGGACTCCGCTGCACCTGACACTGACATTAGATTCTTCACAGAACTTGGTGTCACAGCCCCATTGACCTGCCATCTGTGCCTGCCACCACAAACACTGAGTTCCTAATTGGACTCTGTGCCACAGTGCCTGCCACCATCTGACTCTTGTCCAAGGGCAGCAGGTTGAACCCTGTGGACAGCACACTCCACACAGAGCCACCGTGACTATGTGCAGAGCCAAGGTAACAATCCCCGAGTGGAACTTTATTGCACTGTGACATGTAGAACTGCTGATATCAATGGCCATAGCCTCCAAAGGCTGCTGGCCTCAGCTATGCAAGGCACACACTCAGCAGTTATCGGTCCTAGCTGCTGTCCATTCATGAGCACCAGCCCAGTGCAATGAGGAGAGGTGTGCCTGCCTCACTACATCATATACAAATGTCAATAGAAGTCATCTGTTACTGTCTACAGCATTTCACTTGAGCCCACTGGCCTGTCACCACCACTCACTCAGCCTCCAGTGTGCACAGTGTGCCATATAGTCGTGACAGGACCACACTGTTGTAATCAGCAGTGGAGGGTATGCCACCCCTGTAGCATGATGTGAGCCACAGCTTGCAATATCTTCATTTAGGGTGAGTGAGACCATTTTGTCTTTGTGTTGTGACTCTCATGTAGTTGAAGTTTAGAGGGCATGATTGTATGAAGGCTACTGTTATAACTTCAAGCTGAACAAATATATTTCAAGGACGACGCAATACATGAAAGTCACAGATCAAGCAAACAGAGTAAGACGTGTGTCCCTTTAACAGTCAAGTCATAAACTGAGCCCAAGTCTAGCAGCCGCTGGCTGGCTGGCCGCTTAGGTGGTGCTGCTGGCGAGATGACAGGAGACATGGGGGTCGAATCTGCTGGGGCCCCATGCACCAATCTGCCTGTTGCGGCAAGTCCGGTTGTTATAAGAGGAGACATGGACGATGTGTCTGCACCCGTAGGAGAAGGAGGCAAGTAAAGTTGCTTCGACAGATGATGGTCACCTGGTTCCTGCATGGGCAAGTCTCCTGTTGGCATCAGTTTTTGTGCTGGCACCGATATGATTGTGAGAGGACTGCGTTGTGAGTAATGAGAGATTCCAGGATCCCGAGCATCAGGTAGAGCCGAAGGTGGTGCAGCGGCAACCGGAACAGGCGTTGCCGGCACACAAGGCCGAAGCTGGTCCAAATGACGCACTGCAACACCCGTGTCCATCTGGATTTCATACAGGCATAGGCCACAGTGTCATAAGATGCGGCCAGGACTCCATTTTGGCTGCCTGCCATATCCCCGTACCCATACAAGGTCGTCGGCGGTGAACCGACCAAGCGAAGGCACCCGCGGCCATGAGGTGGAAGGCCGCAGAAGATGAAGTAACGTGCAGGGCTGTCGGCCATGTAAGAGCTCAGCTGGGCTGTGGTCGCCCATGGGGGTGAAACTGTAAGAAGCCAGAAATTGGAGAACCGCATCATCTACAGCAGAAGACAGGAGTTTCCTCATCTGAGCCTTAAATATGCAGACCAGTCGTTCAGCCTCACCATTTGACTGTGGATGGAACAGAGAGGCTGTGACATACATGACGCCATGACGGGCACAAAAATCCGCAAAATTGGAAGAGGCAAATTGCGGACCATTATCAGTAACAAGAGCAGATGGACGGCCTTCCAAAGAGAAAATGCGAGCTAGAGCATTGGTGGTTGCCACACTGGTAGGCGACATGCAATGGACAGTGAAAGGAAAGTTAGAGTAGGCATCAATAACGAGAAGCCAATAAGTACCTAAAAAAGGTCCCACAAAATCACCACAAATACGCTCCCAGGGCTTCTCAGGCGAAGGTTACAGTGCGGCCTGTGATGCACAAGGGTCGCAGGCAGCGACCATGTGTGTGATTTCAGAGTCAGTGCCAGGCCAGTACACATGACGGCGCGCCAGAGAATTTGTGCGAGAGACACCCTAGTGCCCTTGGTAAAGGAGGCGCAAGACTGAAGCACGCAAAGACGCATGTACCACAACACGCAGCGATGCATTGTCAGTTGAAAGGAGGATAACACCATCCCTAGCCGTGAGGCGGTAACACAAAGCATAGTAGTTCCGCAACGGATCAGAAGTCTTAGTGGATGAACGATCTGGCCAACCCTTTTGAATACAGCGTAAAACCCGGGAGAGGGTAAGGTCAGAACCCGTAGCAACCGCCAGCCGGTCCACGGTGATGGGGAACCCATCCACAACCCGCTGCTCGGCAACATCCAGGTGGAAACACAAAAGTTTGTCCCTATCAAATGCCAGATCAGGACCCATGGGAAGGCGAGACAGTGCATCAGCATTCACATGTTGAGCTGTTGGCTGGAAATGAATCTCATAATTGAAATGAGACAAGTAAAGAGCCCAACACTGGAGGTGGTGTGCAGCATTGTCGGGAAGTGACGTTGATGGATGAAACAAGAAAACAAGTGGTTTGTGATCCGTAACAAGATGAAATTTGGATCCATAGAGAAAAAACACCAAACTTACGAAGAGCATAAATAATGGCCAAAGCTTCTTTTTCAATTTGAGAATACTTTTGTTGGGCATCCGTGAGCATTTTAGAGGTATTAGCAATGGGTTGTTCAGAACCGTCAGAAAAATGGTGCACTAGGACTGCACCAATCCCATATTCAGAGGTGTCCGTGGCAAGAACAAGATGTTGGCCAGGTCAATAAGTAGCCAGGCATTGGGCCTGTTTCAGCGCAGTCTTCAATTTCTGGGAAGCCACATTGCATGACGCGGACCAGTGAAAAGGCACTTTTTATGCAACAGGCGATGCAACGGGCGATGGAACGGCTGAGCCACCGAAGCAGCAGACGGTAAAAACCTGTGATGGTATGCTATTTTCCCCAAGAAGGCCTGCAGTTCCTTTACAGGTGTAGGGCGAGGAAGGGCATAGATAGCTGCGACAGTTTGCTGAAGTGGACGAATACCCTCCCGAGAGAGTTGAAACCCCAAGTACATGATAGATGCCTGAAAAAATTTTGATTTCTGAAGATTACACTTAAGACCGGCAGTCTGTAAGACATGAAAAAGTGTGCTGAGATTCTGAAGATGTTCATCAGTGGTGGAGTTAGTGACAACAATGTTATCCTGGTAATTTATACACCCAGAGACAGTGAGCAATAATTGTTCCAAGAATCGCTGAAAGAGAACAGGGGCGTTGGCAACCCCGAATGGCAGTCATTGCTATTGATTGAGACTGAAAGGCGTGTTAAGGACCAGAAACTGCCGGAAGCAGCGTTGAGAGGAAGTTGATGATAAGCTTCTGACAGGTCAAGTTTAGAAAAATTCTGGCCTCCTGCAAGTTTAGTGAACAATTCTTTAGGTTGAGGCATAGTGTAAGTGTCGATAAGGCATTGAGAATTTACAGTGGCTTTGAAATCGCCACAGAGATGAATATCACCATTTGGCTTAGCAACGACAATGACAGGAGAGGACCACTCACTGGAAGTGACAGGAAGCAAGACCCCTGAAGCAGTGAGACACTCCAGCTCCCATTTGACCTGATCATGAAGGGCCACAGAAATGGGCCGAGCCCGAAAAAACTTAGGCCGAGCAGTGGGTTTGAGAGTGATATGAGCTTCAAAGTTGTTTGCACAGCCTAACCCGGGAGAAAAAAGGGACGAAAATGTCGTTGACAAGGAATCCAATTGAGCATAAGAAATAGCTTCAGAGACAATATTGACTGAGTCATCTATGGAGAACCCAAAAACGCAAAACACATCGGAAGCAAAAAGATTCTCCGTGCTACTGTGGTCGACCACAAATATGGGAACAGTGCGAATGACAGATTTGTAAGATACCTCAGCATCAAATTGTCCCAAGAGAGAAATCTTCTGTTTATCGTAAGTCCGTAATTGCCTAGTGACAGGTGACAGGATTGGAGAACCCAAGTGAAGATACGTCTGAGAATTGATGATAGTGGCAGCAGAACCAGTATCCACCTGCATGCGAACATCTCAACCAAGTATTTGGACAGTGAGGAAAAACTTCTCTGAAAGGGAAGAAGTACAATTGACAGACAACACAGAATCAGAATCAACTCCATGTTCATGAACATCATGTATGCGGTCGGATTTGCAAACGGATGACACATGAACCTTTTTGTTGCATTTGTGACACACGGCCCAACGTTGTGGACAATCCTCTTGTGAATGTTTCGTAAAACACCGTGGGCATGAAGGAAGTTGCCATGGGTTTTGCTGCAGTTGCTTAGAGGTTTCTTTACGCTTAGGCTGAGGCTGCAATTGGAAGTGTATTCTGGCCTCGACAGCCAGTGGGGACACACCACATGCTTCGTCAACAGCGCAGAGAGGTTGTATTTCACTGACGTTGCCCCATGCCTCTCTTTGTGCTCCAGCGATGCGAGAAATTTCAAGAGACTGAGTGATGGATAGGACTTCATCTAGAGTCAGATTTGCCAACTGAAGGGCACGTTGCCTAACTTCTTTGTTGGGTGCCAATCGGATAATAGCATCCCATATGATGGAATCGGCATAGGATTCTTTGTGAACTTCAGTAACAAATTGACTCTTTCTACTGAGTCCATGAAGCTGAGTAGCGCAAGCGTGATAGGATTGATTTGGTTGTTTTTGAAGACAATAAAAGGCAACACAAGAGGCTACCACATGCGTTTGCTTTTGAAAATAGACGGACAGAAGTGAGCACATTTCAGGAAAGGACAAAGACGCAGGATCTTTCAAAGGAGCCAATTGCGACAACATGAAAGGAACAGAGACTTACATGTTTGGTTGTCCGCGACACGAAATGCCAATAAGTGCTGTCAAAGACGTTTTTTATAATCAGACCAGTCTTCTGCCATCTAGTCGTAAGGAGGAAAAGAAGGTAGAGACAATGACGAGAGACGCCCCACATTTGATGCCACGACGTAATGACGAATCACATTTGTGAGAAGCATTTGCTGTTCTATGAGACGTTGCAGTAGTTGCTCTAAAGTAGCCATGGAAATACGTGGGTCAACGATGAAAAAGAAAAATTCACTACCTCGTCACCAATTGTTATAACTTCAAGTTGAACAAATATATTTCAAGGACGACGCAATACATGAAAGTCACAGATCAAGTAAACAGAGTAAGACGTGTGTCCCTTTAACAGTCAAGTCATAAACTGAGCCCGTGTCTTGCGGCCACTGGCTGGCTGGCCACTTAGGTGGCGCTGCTGCTGCAAGGCTGGCAGACAGCGCCGCATGTAGAGGACGTGCATAACTGCGCAGCGGCACTTTGAAAGATCAGCGTGTCACAACAGCTCCCTTTGTGAAACCAGAGGAACCAGTAGATTTTTTTTTTGCAGTTTCCGGGTAATGCTAGGAATGAATGGTTAGTGACTGTGCATTGTACCCAGTGTAATTTACTTAGCCTTTCTCCCCTTTGTGCGGAATCAGTAGTAGTGAACTGTTTTACGGTACTTGTAATCATTTGGGCACACAACTAGGCATTTTGTGGGCCCAGGTGGCTCATGAGCAGGCAGACCAGGTAGGATAGTAAAACGAGTGGCTGCAGAGTGTACTATCTGTACTAATTTTTGTTATTTCCCCTGGTTTTTATGAGTTATAAAAATGAGTAATGGCAAGGTAATGGCAAAATCTGAAGCACACAGGGATGAGGCTATGGAATTATTAGTGAATCCAATACCTCAGCTGACAGCGGATTAGGTAACTTTACACAATATTTTGGTAGAGAAATGTAATGAACTGGAGATGCTGAAATCACAAAATTTAGGAGTGGAACCAGCTGTTGCTAACCTTGTTTCTCCTTTATCTTGAAGGGCAACTGTGAATGTTAGTGCTTGTAGAGGATCTTCAGTCATCGGCTGACATAGGTGATTGGTCAGACAAATAGTTATTTCAGATTCTAAAGTTGCATTTGATAGGAGAGGTGAAGTGTAATGTGGAAACTTCTGATCAACTGAGGCAGGGTACAGGAGACAAAGCAGTTCAGTTTTTTGTGAGAAGTTAACTCAATAAAGAATATTGAGACAGTGGAAGACTTCTTTTGGATATGAACAGACACCACATACATATAATTAAGGCAAAGATGGCCAGTGATCTCTCATGGAAATCAATGAAATGCCATAAGTAATGAGGATAATGGGCAAGGGATGCTACAATAGTAATGTGTGGATAAGTTAATGATTTGGGTCTGATGGGAGGTGTACTAGTGGCAATCTGTGCAGTTGTGATGACCACTGTGTCTGGAGAGCTTAATGGTCAGAGCATCTGTCTAGTAAGTAGGAGACCTCAGTTTGAATCTCAGTGCAGCACAAATTTTCAACTTTTCCTATCGATTTAAATCAATGCACACTTGCAGCCACCGTCTGCAATTACTTTGTCTCTTAATTCATACTGTCTGCTGATGTCTGTCCTTTTAGACTTGCCTGAAAGAAGGGACACCACATAAATGAAATTGAGAAATTTATTGTGCTTGGTCAAAGATGACGTCGGCCTTAAGAAACATGGCTTATACAAGACCCCATGCCAGTGTGGGAAATCGTATATTGGGCAGACATGTTGAACCATGCAAGAATGTTATGTTGAACACATACAAGCCTGGCTCAACCTGAGAAATCAGCAGTAGCAGAACAGTGGCTGGACATGGGGCATTTTATGTTCTATGAGAAGACTGAAGTTTTATCCTCATTATCATATTTCTGGGACTGTGTTTTTAAGGAGGCCATACATACAGTAGACAATCTTAGCAACAGGGAGGCAAGTTTCTAATTAAGTGCCATCTGGAATCCAGCACTGGCTGCCATTAAATCAAACAAGAACTATTGATTCATGATTCAATGCAGTGTACTGCTGAGATTTAATTCAGCTTTTAAACACAGAAGCATCTCACAGCATAATCACTGCCCACAGCAAATGCATGAAAGGCCTTTCTATGATTCCCAACAGGGGGCACTTTCCTCCAACTGCAAGCAACTTACACACACACACACACACACACACACACACACACACAGACACACACACACACATAAACACACACACACACACACACACACACACACACACACACACAGAATTTCAATGCCGCTGCATGCCTATTATCAGTCATGCCTTTTAGCAGTGACAGCAACAGCTACCACCACTGGAAGGTGTTCAATAGCTGTACTGATAAAAATTGTGTGATTGGGACAATATGATCCAATGGGAAACCCGAGAACAATATTTGTTTCATCACTTGTCTTTGTTTCAGTGTCTTTATCTGGTAAGTCCTTTTCAGTTGATTGGAACATTATATCTCAGCTAACTTCCCACCAGTCAGGATAATTTTGACTGCATTTTCTGCACAACATTGCTAATTTTTTCCAAAGTGTGTTACTAAATATCTCTTCCACAACATTTACCCAAAATGTTTGCAGAAAATGTTTATCACAAACTTCAGGTTTTAGAATTAGACTGATTAGGCATCTCACATACAGATTTATTCTGGATGCTTTCAGTGACTAAGTCATAAGCATAATTGATAATGACACATATAACAGATTCAGACTCTTTATTAGCAATTTGTCATTCCTCAGTCAACTTAATAAATAACATAGACTCTTATTCCTTCTCATCTAACAAATAATCCTTAAATCCAACAAAATAAGCAATATTTTAATTTTCATTGCCCTTAATTCCTCCCTCATCAACATCACAAACATCAATTGCATTTTAATTTACCATATGTTTCTACTCCACTCATGGTCTACTACTTTCTACTACTTTTTCTCATTCAGAAAACGTCTCACAAATATTTAAACTATCACAAGCAGTCTCATTCAGATTTTCTCGTGTGCCAACTTCATAAAAGTTTTCTAAATCACCTTCCTCTAACCCATAGTTAAAGTTTTTAGTGTAGCTGACTGTAAGACACAAACAACACCATAGCAACAATTAACCAAGTTTATTCTTCTTCCACATAAAAGTTAACAACAGTTGAGAACATAGACACAAACATAAAAACAATCCAGATACTGATACAAGCAGTTCCTGACAATAAGTATGAACACAATATGAGAGTGAGTGGCTGCTGCACCACACCTATAAAGAGGAGTGCCCTGGTGAGAAATCAGAAAGATTCAAACTACTATCTCCAAGAAAACTTTTTACTGGCATAATAAAAAAAGCTATTACAATTTGTATTAAAATTGTTTTTGTACACGCATATTCCTGTAAACTTCATGACTGGCTTTGAACATCAAGCAAATTATTCTTGAAACACTGCACATGTCTCTTATATTTGTTATATTTTTCTGAAATGATCTTTCCAACACTACAGAATTTTGTTTCACAGTTATTGTTAACAGATAAAATGTCATTATTAAAATAACATTCTACTTCTGAAATTTCAACTCACAAATTTAGTTTCAGATCAGTTACTTTACGATTAACAAACTGAACACTGGATTCTGCGTTTGTGACTCTGACATTTAATTCTATGATTTTTTAATTTTTAATTTCTATCTGTCTACTTATTTTGCCTCTGAGTGTCAGAATCTAATTTCCTACCTCCATTACAGAACCGCAACATTCAGCAATCTTGAAACTCCCTGGCAGATTAAAACGGTGTGCTGGGCTGAGACTTGAGCTCAGGAGCTTTGCCATTCACAGGCAAGTGCTCTACTGACTGAGCTACATGAGCGTGACTCTCAACCCAGCTCACAGATGTACTTCCACCCATTTCTCATCTCATACCTTACAAACATCACAGAAGCTCTCCTGAAAACTTGCAAGAATATCAAATGCAAAAAAACTAATGTCACAAGTAATAATTTTCTGTTATTGTTTAGGAGGTGTGAGATGAGGAAGTGGTGGATGTAAATCTGTGAGGATGGGTCACGATTCATGCTTATGTAGCCCAATAAGTAAAGCACATGCCTGCAAAAGGCAAAGGTCCTGAGTTAGAGTCTTAGTCCGGCATGCAGCATTAATCTGCGACAAAGTTTCACACCACTGCACACTCCACTGCAGAGTGTAAACTTTCTTTTTTTCATCAATGTTATTTCTTAACTTGATTTTCATAGCTTCACTGTTGTCAATAATTTATTTGCTTCAAAAATTAAATTGTTCAATGTCTCACAGATATCAGAATTTTGTTTGCTGTGAGTGGTACTGTTTTGTGCTAAATCCTTTATAGCTGTGGTCATTATCTCACGAATTGTTCTAATGATGATGTGTTTCTTGAATCTATCAAATCTTTCAAACTTGGATCCTGAATTCCTAATGCTAAATCATCTTTCTCATCAATGCCCTGAACTGAGCCACTTTTCTCTTTCTTTAGTGCCATTTTGAAAATTTGTCTAAGAAAGTATGTTAGCAAATTACTTCACATGCAAAGAAACTAATGACACAAACAATAACTTACCTGTCACCATCTTTTCTCTACCAGGATGATTAAAGGAAAAGCTAGAATCGTGTACTTTACTTCTGGTGCTGTATGACCATTATGTTCTTCATTCTCCAGTCCTATTGTTCACAGGTTTTGACTGTTCCTCCATTTCTTTTCTATTTCTTTGGCTTTTGCATTCATGGTAAATTTTAGTTTCCCTCCACATTTAACTTTTCTCAAAAATAAGTCCGGGTAATATTTATGTTGTGACTCGCCGATCTTTCAAAGTGCCGCCGTGCAGTTACGCGTGTCCTCTACATGCGGCACAGTCTGCCAGCCATGCAGCAGCAGCGCCACCTAAGCGGCCAGCCAGCTAGTGGCCGCTAGACTTGCACTCAGTTATGATTTGATTGTTAAAGTGTACACACGTCTTACTCTGTTTACTTGATCTGTGACTTTCATGTATTGCGTCATCCTTAAAATATATTTGTTGAACTTGAAGTTATCACAAGTGGCGATGAGGATGGGATTTATCTTTTCCATCGTTTACCCAGATGTTTCCATGGCTACTTTAGAGCAACTATTGCAAGGTCTCATAGAACAGCAAACACTTCTCACAAATGCGATTTGTGATTTCATCGCGGCATCAAATGTGGGGCGTCTCTCGTCATTGTCTCTACCTCCTTTTCCTCCTTACGAAGAGACGACGGAAGACTGGTATGATTATAAAAAAGTCCTTGACAGCACTTCTTGGCATTTCATATCGCGGACAACCAAACATGTAAGTCTCTGTTCCTTTCATGGATTTCACCTCAAATGTATTGGTTGTTGTCGCAATTGGGTCCTTTGAAAGATCCTGCGTCTTTGTGCTTTGCTGAAATGTGCCCACTTCCGTCTGTCTATTTTCAAAAGCAAACGCATGCGGTAGCCTCTTGTGTTGCCTTTTATCATTGTCAAAAACAACCAAATCAATCCTATTGTGCTTGGGCTGCTCAACTTCACGGACTCAGTAGAAAGTGTCAATTAGTTACTGAAGTTCACCAAGAATCCTATGCTGATTCCATGGTACAGGATGCTATTATCTGATCGGCACCCAACAAAGACGTTAGGCAACATGCCCTTCAGTTGGTAAATCCGACTCTAGATGAAGTCCTATCCATTGCTCAGTCTTTTGAAATTTCTAGCGCCGCTGGAGTGCAAATAGAGGCATGGGGTAACGTTAGCGAAATATAACCTCTGTGCGCTGTTGACGAAGCGTGTGGCGTGTCCCCACCGGCCGACGTGGCCAGAGTACACTTCCAAGCGCAGCCTCAGCCTAATCGTAAAGAAACCTCTAAGAAACTGCAGCAAAACCCATGGCAACTTCCTTCATGCCCACGGTGTTTTACGAAACATTCACGAGAGGATCGTCCACAACATTGGCCTGTGTGTCACAAATGCAACAAAAAAGGTCATGTGTCATCCGTTTGCAAATCCGACCGCATACATGATGTTCATGAACACGGAGTTGATTCTGATTCTGTGTTGTCTGTCAATTGTACTTCTTCCCTTTCAGAGAAGTTATTCCTCACTGTCCAAATACTTCGTCGAGATGTACGCATGCATGTGGATACTGGTTCTGCTGCCACTATCATTAATTCTCAGACGTATCTTCACTTGGGTTCCCCAATCCTGTCACCTGTCACTAGGCAATTGCGGAATTACGATAAACAGAAGATTTCTCTCTTGGGACAATTTGATGCTGAGGTATCTTACAAATCTGTCGTTCGCACTGTTCCCATATTTCTGGTCGACAACAGTAACACGGAGAATCTTTTTGGTTCCGATGCCTTTCACGTTTTTGGGTTCTACATAGATGACTCAGTCAATATCGTCTCTGATGCTATTCCTTATGCTCAACTGGATTCCTTGTCGATGACATTTCCGTCCCTATTTTCTCCTGGGTTAGGCCATGCAAATGACTTTGAAGCTCATATCACTCTCAAACCCACTGCTCGGCTTAAGTTTTTTCAGGCTTGGCCCATTCCTGTGGCCCTTCGTGATCAGGTCAAACGGGAGCTGAATTGTCTCACTGCTTCAGGGGTCTTGCTTCCTGTCACTTCCAGTGAGTGGCCCTCTCCTGTCATTTTCGTTGCTAAGCCAAATGGTGATATTCGTCTCTGTGGCGATTTCAAAGCCACTGTAAATGCTCAATGCCTTATCGACACTTACCCTATGCCCCGACCTGAAGAATTATTGTTCACTAAACTTGCGGGAGGCCAGTATTTTTCTAAACTTGACCTGTCAGAAGCTTATCATCAACTTCCTCTCAACGCTGCTTCCCGGCAGTTTCTGGTCCTTAAAATGCCTTTCGGCCTCAATCACTACCAACGACTGCCATTTGGGGTTGCCAGCGCCCCTGCTCTCTTTCAGCAATTCTTGGAACAATTATTGCTCACTGTCCCTGGGTGTATAAATTACCAGGACGACATTGTTGTCACTGGCTCCACCACTGATGAACATCTTTAGAATCTCCGCCCACTTTTTCATGTCTTACAGACTGCCGGTCTTAAGTGTAATCTTCAGAAATTAAAATTTTTTCAGGCATCTGTCACATACTTGGGGTTTCAAATCTCTTGGGATGGTATTCGTCCGCTTCAGCAAACTGTCACTGCAATTGATGCCCTTCCTCGCCCTACATCTGTTAAGGAACTGCAGGCCTTCTTGGGGAAAATAGCATACTATCACAAGTTTTTACCATCTGCTGCTTCATTGGCTCAGCCGTTGCATCAACTGTTGCATAAAAACGTGCCTTTTCATTGGTCCACGTCATGTGAGGTGGCTTTCCAGAAATTGAAGACTATGCTGAAACAGGCCCCATGCCTGGCTACTTATCGACCTGGCCAACATCTTGTTCTTGCCACGGACGCCTCTCAATACGGGGTTGGTGCAGTCCTTGCGCACCGTCTTTCTGAGAGTTCTGAACAACCCATTGCTAATACCTCTAAAATGCTCACGGATGCCCAACAAAAGTATTCTCAAATTGAAAAAGAAGCTTTGGCCATTATTTATGCTCTTCGTAAGTTTGGTGTTTTTTCTCTATGGATCCAAATTTCATCTTGTTACGGATCACAAACCACTTGTTTCCTTGTTTCATCCATCAACGTCACTTCCCGACAATGCTGCACACCACCTCCAGTGTTGGGCTCTTTACTTGTCTCGTTTCAATTATGAGATTCATTTCCAGCCGACCGATCAACATTCGAATGCTGATGCACTGTCTCGCCTTCCCATGGGTCCTGATCTGGCATTTGATAGGGACAAACTTCTGTGTTTCCACCTGGATGTTGCCGAGCAGCGGGTTGTGGATGGGTTCCCCATCACCGTGGACCGGCTGGCGGTTGCTACGGGTTCTGACCTTACCCTCTCCCGGGTTTTACGCTGTATTCAACAGGGTTGGCCAGATCATCCATCTGCTAAGACTTCTGATCCGTTGCGGAACTACTATGCTTTGTGTTACCGCCTCACGGCTAGGGATGGTGTTATCCTCCTTTCCACCGACAATGCTTCACTGTGTGTTGTGGTACCTGCGTCTTTGTGTGCTTCAGTCTTGCACCTCCTTTACCAAGGGCACTGGGGTGTCTCTCACATAAAATCTCTGGCGTGCCGTAATGTGTACTGGCCCAGCACCAACTCTGAAATCGCTCTTACATGGCCGACAGCCTCGCACGCTACTTCATCTTCTGCGGGCTTCCACCTCATGGCTGCGGGTGCCTTCGCTTGCTCGGTTCACCGCCGGTTACCTTGTATGGGTATGGGGATATGGCAGGCAGCCAAAATGGAGTCCTGGCCGCATCTTATGACACCGTGGCCGATGCCTGTATGAAATCCAGATGGACAGGGGTGTTGCAGTGCATTATTCGGACCAGCTTCGTCCTCGTGTGCCAGCAATGACTGTTCCGGATGCTGCTACACCACCTTTGGCTCTACTTGATGCTCGGGATACTGGAATCTCTCATTATTCACAACGCAGTCGTCTCACCATCATATCGGTGCCAGCACAAGAACTGACACCACCAGGAGATGTGCCCACGCAGGAACCAGATGACTATCATCTGTCGGAGCAACTCTACTCGCATCCTTCTCCTACGGATGCAGACACATCATCTATGTCTCCTGTTATAACAACCGGACTTGCTGCAATGGGCGGATTGGTGCATGGGGCCCCAGCAGATTCGACCCCCACGTCTCCTGTCATCTCGACCCATTATCATCAGGGACACTTCCGTCTGTACGGGAAGCCTCCTCCTCGAGGCTTTACAGCCAGTCAAACAACACCTATGGATGTTAGCAATCTACAGGCCTCCTCCATCATGACCTGTGCAAAAAAATTCAAAGGGGGGAAAAGTGTTGTGACTCGCTGATCTTTCAAAGTGCTGCCGCACTGTTACGCGCATCCTCTACATGTGGCGCTGTCTGCCAGCCGTGCAGTAGCAACGCCACCTAAGCGGCCAGCCTGCCAGTGGCTACTAGACTTGGGCTCAGTTATGATTTTACTATTAAAGCGTACATACGTCTTACTCTGTTTACTTAATCTGTGACTTTCATGTATTGCATCTTCCTTGAAATATTTTTGTACAACTTGAAGTTATCGCAATTTCTTCGTACAAGCTAATTCAGACATTTCCCAAAAGGAGGGTCCATAGATCTGTGTGCCCTTTTTTGGGAAATTATTTAAAATTAATCAGCGGATTATGGAGAATATTCTACCTAGGTTTTGTTCCATTATCTCAATGGTAGAAGTCAGGGCAGCATTTTCTTGATGTGTGTACATGCAGTACTTCTCATTCAGTTTAATGCAGTGAGTGCTTATGTGGAGGTTAACATCAAAAACATGTTGCCAAGGGAACTACATTTAAATTTCAGAAGTATTTTGTTCTGAAATACAAAGCATATTGTTCAGTTCTAGGCTATGACATGTAAAGATCCATATACATCATTCTGGATTTGGAAACAGAAATACACTAATGACGTACTGAAAAACCTGAGATTATCGACAGTGGTATTTAACACATTGACTTACTAATATTTTTCCTCATAATTGACTCTATATTTACTATTTGAATTTCGGAAAATAAGCATATTTTGTATTAACACACTTTTCTCAAAATTATGTACTTTTTTGACACGAATTCTTCATAAATCTATCCTTACTATTTATTGAAGTGATGAGGAATGAAGATAATACTGTTTTAAAACCTTTTGTCAGTGTGGTATACCTGAGAAATACAGGCACATACAACAGCACTAGACATTTCGCGCAGTCATACCATGTAACATTTTTTTCTTCTTCCTTGCTTTGCACACTACGCAGTTTCTGGATGGCGTTTTCTTGATGGGATTGAGGGGAGATAAACCTCACAAAACCCGCAAACAATTGCTTATAACTTACAAAATATCAAAAGAAACAGAGTGTGTTATACACCACTGAACATATCAATTTCTCAGCTTTCCAGTGGTATATAATGTCATGCCATCTATTAACAGAGAAGAACATTAAGAAGTAGCTATAGCTGCTTGGTCTGTCTCACAGTGGGAAAGGTAATAACAGACTTAAAACCTGCAGCTGGCTGTGAGCCGGCTATACAAGACAATGAGTTAATCCAGTGAAACCAGAAAAAGAAAAAGATGTTACGGATTTATTTAAGTACATGGGTGATGAAAGTGGTTTGTGGTTAAGCAATATGCTTGAATATAGTCATGAGCAACCACATGTTATTTACAAAATAGACATCAATGCAGGACAAGAAGAAGAAGAAGAAGAAGAAGAAGAGAAACAAAAGGTCCTTCAGTAACTGGAAACTATACCAGACCAACTGTCCATTATAATGTATGGACCACAAGAAAAAACAGTGGTATTTTATTTGTATAGTTGTCTTTTCTTATCAATTTTCTTTTGCAACAACTCTTCTGCCAAGAGGATCCATTGGACAAAACATTCCTACCAAGTTTCTGAACCTCACTTTGCAAATGTCCCAAGTTCAAGTCTTAATCTGGCACACAGTTCTAATCTGCCAAGAAGTTTGTTTATAACATTATCAATAATAATCACTGGTACAACTTTGAAACAATTAATAATGCAGAATTACATCAGTTCAGATCAGATGCTTGAACATTAATTTAAATGTGCAGGATATAAATATTTAAGTGCAGAATAACTCGTTTTTATGAATGTGTACATATCAAAATTATTCTTGTCGAACTGAAAATATTGATACACATTGGTTTCCTACATTTCTTATTATATTATTGTCTCTACTGCATTACAGAGTGCAGCACCATATATTGGTATACTTTCCATGAATTCAGCTTCTAAAGCCATGTTACCTTCATGACCTACAGTTTTACACTTTGGCTCGGAGAGAAAACAAGCATTTATACAAAGTTCTAATTGCTTCATATTTACACTATATTAATGCAAATAGCTCACAATGTCATAGGATGCACCTCTGACATACAGTCAGTATTTCTGTACCAGCTACCAATGCACAGTATAGATCACACTACTTCACAACACTGCAGTGTTTTATGCAGGTGCATACATCTGCTGGGGTTAATTCTAACACAGTATTCCCATGCATATTGACTGTTTAAACTTTCCATCCAACTACATGGATGTCAGTTGCTATGTGGGATGGGTAGTTATCTTCTCTGTGTATGTTATAATGATGCACAGATGGTCCCATTTGTACCACAAATACTGCCCCAAAGTGTTGAACATTTTCTGTTTACGTTACTAGATCAGAGACATTGCAGGGTGCTAGGTTTAAATTCACACATTTAGATACACCATCAGTCAAATTGTATGTGTTTGTGGGCAGTAGTATTCTGCTGGCACTTAACTGAGGCTCAATGAGATGAAGTATTTCTGGCAGCTGTTGCATTTGTGATTACAATCCAGAGTAGAGTGGCAGCTCCGATAAATCAGGAACACCACCCGTGATGTGCTGCTGCTGCTGCTGCTGCTGCTGGTTGTGGCACAGACAATAGTATGTCCAACACACGACTGTCCTGGTCCAGCAGTTCTGCTAGTGCCAGATTAGGTGAGCATTGTACTTACTCCTTGTCACTACAGCTCGTGTAGGGCCTTCACCTCCTGGACGATCTCCACCCACTCTTCTCTGCTGTCTGCCTTAGCTCTCAATCTTCTAATTCTCATTCTTCTCAAGTCATCCTCCATGTTGTCTAGCCATCTGGTCCTTGGTCTGCCCCCTTATATGGTTTCCACCTGGTTTTTCTTTGGAAACTTTCTTGACTGTGCTGCTCTCCACCATTCTTTCTACATACTGCAACCAATGTAGTCTGTTACTCTCTATTTCTGTCATGATAGCTGATTTGTTGTACAACTCTCTGATCTCCTTATTATTTCTGATTTGCCCAAATCCCCTATCATTCACCAGCCCAAAGATTTTTTTAAGTATCTCCCTTTCCATCTCTGCAACAACTCCTCATCATTTTGCATCATTGTCCAAGTCTCTGAACCATACATCACCACAGGTCTCACTATTGTACAATACACTGTCAGCTTGAGAGCCCTACTTAGGCTTCTTGCTTTAAATACTTTAATCAGTGTGAATTAGCTCCTGTTACCAGCTGTAATTGTTGTGACAGTGCCACGACATTTAACAGTGCCGCCACGACAGTACGTGCAAACGGCGACAGAGGCGCTCCGCAACTCGGCTGAGCACGGGAGCGCCACATAGCTACAAATGGCGCCAGCCGCATGTCACGGCACGGCAGTCGAATGAGAGATACTGAGTTGTTATCATGTAACCAGCTATTGTTTTTAAGTGAGTGTGTTTGAATATCCACGCAATTATTGGTGATTAAAGGGTATAACACTTTTTGGTGACGAGGTCGGATATTTTCACTGCGTTGTGGATTTGTGTGTTCGTGACGGGGCAGACATGGAACAGCTTATGCAAGCGCTCATTGAACAACAAACACAGCTGACGGCTGCTACTCAGGCACAACAAACACAGCTGACGGCTGCTATTCAGGCATTGTCGACGTCGCTTACTCATCGTCTGTCTTCCTCTTCTCCGCCTCCATTCCCTCCTTACGACGAGGCCGCTGAAGACTGGGAGGATTATGAGAAGCGTTTGCGACAACATTTCTTGGCTTTCGGCGTTGTCGACGCTCCTATGTGTAAGTCGTTATTTCTATCTTGGATTTCCCCACGGGTCTATCAGCTGCTATCTCAGTCAGCCCCTCTGCGGGAACCTGCCTTCCTGTCCTTCCAAGAAATGTGTGACTTATCGTCTAACTATTACCGCAAAAACACCCACGTCGTTGCCGCCCGCGTGGCGTTCTACCAGTGTCATAAACAGCCCCATCAATCTTACCGGGCTTGGGCGGCGGAACTACACGGTCTGAATGGGAAATGTCAGTTTGTCACGGACATTCATCATGAGTCTTATGCTGATTCAATGGTTAGGGATGCTATTCTACGGCTTGCTCCTGATAAAGAAGTTCAGCAACGTGCCCTACAATTGCCAAACCCGTCGTTGTCGGAAGTTCTAAGCATCGCTCAATCCTTTGAAGTGTCTCACGCTGCTGGCGCGCAAATAGACGCGTGGTGTGATGTAGGCGCTGTACAGTCAACTTTCGACACGGACAATTTGCCTGTTTCACAGGAGAACGAAGATGTGGTGGCGGTTCACTCGCGTAAACAACGTCGCGTTGGGCCGCAACGCTCGCAGCGAAAACAGCAACCACAGAAGAAGGTTCGTTCCGCACTTCCTTCTTGTCCACGTTGTTTCGTACAGCATGACAGGACCGCGTGTCCAAAACGTTGGGCCACATGTAATTCATGTAGGAAAAAAGGCCACATTGCTTCTGTGTGTCAGTCCCCTAACGTTCCTGTCTACGAGGACGAGGCATCGGACATGGATGTTAACTGTGTGCTTTCTCAAACAAATAAGTTGTTTGTTACTGTTCGTGTTCTGGATAAAGACATTCGCATGCAAGTGGACACTGGCTCTGCAGTAACTCTCATTAATTCTCGCACGTATTTGGAGTTGGGCTCCCCTCCCTTGTCTCCAGTTACGCGAAATCTTAGAACTTATAATAAACAGAAAATTCCTATCATTGGCCAGTTTGATGCTTCCACTGCCTACAAGTCTGTAGTTAGGCCCCTCACGTTTTATGTGGTGGATCATGCGGGCACTGAAAACCTGTTCGGTTATGATGCTTTCCAGTTGTTTGGGTTCTCCATTGATGACGATGTGCACCTCATATCTGAGGATATTCCGTATCAACAGCTGGATGGATTGTGTTCTGAATTTTCGTCCGTGTTCTCTGCTGGTCTGGGTCGTGCCAAGGATTTTGAAGCCCACATTACTCTTAAACCTACAGCTCGCCCTAAGTTTTTCCGGGCACACCCTATTCCGGTGGCGTTGCGTGCACCTGTCAAGGCTGAGAAAGACAGGTTAACAGCTTCAGGGATTCTCCTTCCTGTTACCTCCAGCGAATGGGCATCGCCAATCGTGGTGGTTTCTAAACCAAACGGGAGTCTGCGATTGTGTGGTGATTTTAAAGCCACCGTCAACGCTCATAGCCTCATTGACACTTATCCTCTTCCCCGTCCTGAGGAGTTATTTACCAAGATCGCTGGGGGCCAGTTCTTTTCCAAACTTGACTTATCGGAGACGTACCATCAGTTGCCATTGGATGCTTCTTCCAAGGAATTTCTCATCATCAACACTCCTTGTGGGTTGCATCAGTACCAGCGGTTACCATTTGGCGTCGCTAGAGCGCCAGCCATTTTTCAGCGGTTTTTGGAACAGCTCACGGCTTCCATTCCCGGCTGCATAAACTATCTGAATGACATTGTTGTCACGGGGGCCTCCACTGAGGAGCACCTTCGCAATTTGCGTTCACTGTTTCGGGTTTTGCATTTGGCTGGGTTGAAGTGCAATCTGGACAAGTCACAGTTCTTCCAACCCTCCATTGTGTATCTTGGTTTCCACTTGTCCCGTGAGGGTATACGTCCTCTACGTCAGCACGTTGCGGCCATTAACGCTCTACCCCAGCCGTCTATGGTCAAAGAACTTCAGGCGTTTCTAGGCAAGATTGCTTATTATCACAAATTCATTCCATCCGCGGTGGCAGTAGCTCATCCTCTGCATCAGCTGTTACGCAAAAACGTCCCTTTCTGTTGGTCCGATGAGTGTGAGCAGGCTTTTGTCCACCTGAAGGCTCATTTGCAGTCGGCGCCTTGTCTTGCCACATTCCGTCTGGGTCAGCACTTGGTTCTGGCGACTGACGCGTCACAGTATGGCCTAGGGGCTGTTCTCGCCCATCAGTATGAGGATGGGTTGGAACAACCCATCGCCTATGCTTCCAAGACCCTCAACGATGCGCAACGGCGTTACTCTCAAATCGAAAAGGAGGCGCTTGCTATCATTTATGCTCTAAAAAAGGTCAGCGTTTTTTTGTATGGTTCTAAGTTTCACCTCATCACCGACCACAAGCCGCTGGTCTCTCTGTTCAGCCCATTGGCGTTGCTTCCAGATAAGGCAGTTCACCACCTGCAATGTTGGGCCTTATACTTGTCTCGTTTTCACTATGAGATTCACTATCACCCCACGGCCCAGCACGCCAACGCTGATGCATTTTCGCGATTGCCGATGGGCCCCGACCCGGTTTTCGATCGTGATGAACTACTCTGTTTCCACATTGATGAGGAAGAACATCGTGCGGTCGAGGGTTTTCCACTTACAGGTTCGCAGGTTGCGTCGGCTACTGTGCGGGACCTGGTCCTGCGTCAGGTGATCGGTTTTGTTCAATGGGGTTGGCCGGACAGGACCAAGGGCTTGGCATCGGATCCCCTTCGCAACTACCATGCCTTGCGCCTTCGTCCGTTTGTTCATGATAGTGTTGTTCTTCTGGCCTCGGATGGCGCATCTCCACAGGTTGTGGTGCCAGCCTCTCTTCGCAAAGATGTTCTCAAACTGTTGCATGAAGGCCATTGGGGGATTTCTCGGACTAAGTCCCTGGCCCGCAGGCACTTTTATTGGCCTGGTATTGATTCGGACATCGCCCACATGGTTGCTGCGTGTGGTCAGTGTGCTCAACAAATGGCTGCACCTCGTACAATGCCCTCTCCGTGGCCTGATCCGGCGCAGCCATGGGAACGGGTGCACGCTGACTTTGCCAGCCCCTTCCTCGGTACTTATTGGCTACTGTTGATTGACACCTTCTCAAAGTTTCCAATTGTTGTTCGATGTCCGTCGCCCACCACTGCGGCGACAATGCTAGCTTTGTCCAAAATCTTTGCGCTAGACGGTCTTCCATCCACGATCGTCATGGACAATGGCCCTCAGTTCTCTTTGCAGGCCTTCTGTGATTTTTGTACTGGACAAGGGATTCATCATGTTACAGCACCGCCCTTCCATCTGCAATCGAATGGGGAGGTCGAGCACCTTGTCCGCACTTTCAAAAGCCAGATGAAAAAATTCCTTAGTGATTTTTCCATAGATGACGCTCTGCTGCAATTTCTGAGTTCTTATTGCTTCACGCCTCTAGGTGATCGCAGCCCTGCTGAACTCTTGCATGGCTGCCAACCGCGCACTCTACTGCACCTGCTTCACCCTGTCAGGCCTTGTGCTGTGTCCCCTAGTGCAGGAAAATACTCAGTGGGCGCTGACGTGTGGGCACGAGGGTATGGATCTCGCCCTAAATGGATTCCAGGGGTGGTCAAGGCTCTTCGCGGCCGCCGGCTTTGTGAAATACATACGGACGATGGCATGGTTGTTCACCATTACGACCAGATGTGCCCACGAGTGGTGGCCTCGCTGGTGCCACCGCCCCTTCCTTTGCTTCCACCAGCCTGAGAAGCCAGTCCTGTCGCTGCTGCCGATCTACCATACATGTTGATGCAGCCGATGTCGCTACTGCTTCTGAGTATGCAGGAACCGGCGCCAGTCACGACGCCACCTTCTCCGGGACCCATCTCGCTGGAGTACACCCCCAGGTCCACGACACCTATGGATGCTGCTCCAGAGTTTTCACCCATCATCTCGTCCAGGAGGCACGTTCCACGGATGAGCTTCCATCCTGGACATTTTCGACCATACTCTCGTGTCTCTCCGTGGGATCTTCTCGGGGCCTTACAAGAGGCCATGGATGTCTCCGCACTGTCCATGTCTCCAAGGAAGCGAGTGTTTTTTTTTTTCAAGGGGGGAAAAGTGTTGTGACAGTGCCACGACATTTAACAGTGCCGCCACGGCAGTACGCACAAACGGCGATAGAGGCGCTCCGCAACTCGACTGAGTGCGGGAGTGCCACCTATCTACGAACAGCGCCGGCCGCATGTCACGGCACGGCAGTCGAATGAGAGATACTGAATTGTTATTATGTAACCAGCTATTGTTTCTAAGTGAGTGTGTTTGAATATCCACGCAATTATTGGTGATTAAAGGTTATAACAGTAATCTTCTCTGATATCATTATTCGCAGTTACCAGTGAACCAAGACATTTGTAGCTCTCACAGCATTCAAATTCTTTCCTGTCCAAAGTCATGCTTCTTTCTCTTTTATTATACCTTTTCCTAGATGTTAACATATACTTCATCTTTGACTGATTAATTTTCAGCCCCACCTCCATTCCATATCTTTCTAATTTTTCAAGCTTTTCTTCCAGGTCCTGCTTCCTCCTGGATAACAAATCAATATCATCTGTGTATGGAAGAACCTGCAGCACTTCATGGACCAGTGTTCCCCCAGGGTTGCCACTTTGTGTCTTTTGCATTACTCTTTCCAAGGTGACGTTAAGCAGAATAGTGGAGAGCACATCACCCTGTCATAATCCTCTCTTAACTAGGTGTGCATTGTGCTGCTGGTAAAAAATGAAATAACAAAAAGTGAGTAAATATGACTATATCAATAAATGAATAATAACAATTATTTTAATAATAATTGATGGACAAATACTTACTTTTCAATCTGGTTGTCTGCGTCTTCTTATTCTGGCTAGAGGCAGTAGCTGATCTCTGCGAGCACTTCATGATGGGCCTTTAATTACTGTGTCAGACCTGAAACGATGCCACTCATACAGTTGGATTTTTTTTATAACAAAAAAGGGAAGGGGAGAGGGAACTTGACTCCTATTTGTTTACTGGTTTTCCACTGTTTTTGAATATTCTCATTTATCCAGAGAGAAAAGTGGGGAGTGGAGGGGGAGGGGACAGGGGGGAAAGGTATGAGATGAGGAGGTGACCTGGAATTTTACTCACCAAATTGCCTTAGCTGTAACCCAACACTGGATATGTAATATGATATACCTTTATCTTATCTATGACCTTGTAATAAAATCATTATCTGAGTTCATACAAGCAGTTCCCCTCCATTTATTTCTTTTATTTATTTATTAATTTATTTGTTTGGATCCTTTGAGTCATACATTGTACAGAAATGCACATTATGATATAGGACAGGTAATTTGATACATATTAGGCATTTATAAGAAGAGATACATGTCTATGAATCTATAAAATGGGTACATATTTATATCACATGTGTAATGTACTTAGGTCTTATATTTATTCTGTACCAGAATTTAGCACTTATACCAATAAAACTTACATTCACTTATGTTACATAAGGTCAATAGCTTGGGATCCATTATCTTGTTATAACGTCAAGTTAAACACATATATTTCAAAACGACACAGAGCAAGTTGACCAAGCAAATCATGTGAACACAGTAACATTCAAATTAGCACTGAGTCCAAGTCTAGCTGGCCACTTAGGTGGCGCGGCTGTCTCGTGGCTGGCAGACAGCGCCGCATGTAGAGGACGCGCGTAATTGCACGGCGGCACTTTGAATGATCGGCGAGTCACAACACTTTTCCCCCTTTGAAATTTTTGCACTGGTCTTGATGGAGGTGGCCTGTAGATTGCTAACGTCCATAGGCGTTGTTTGACTGGCCATAAAGTCTTGAGGAGGAGGCTTCCCATACGGACGGAAGTGTCCCCGATGATAACGGGTTGAGATGACAGGAGACATAGGGGTCGAGTCTGCTGGGGCCCCGTGCACCAATCTGCCCATTGCAGCAAGTCCGGTTGTTATAATGGGAGACATGGGTAATGTGTTGGCGTCCGTAGGAGAAGGAGGCGAGTAGAGTTGCTCCGACAGATGATGGTCATCTGGTTCCTGCATGGGCGTGTCTCCTGGTGGCATCTGTTCTTGTACTGGCACCAAGATGATGGTGAGAGGGCTGCTTTGTGAGTAATGAGAGATGCTAAGATCCCGAGCATCAGGTCGAGTTGAAGGTGGTGCAGCAGCATTCGGAACAGGCGATGCCGGCACACGAAGCCGAAGCTTGTCTGAATAACGCACTGCAACACCCGCGTCCATCTGGATTTCATACAGGCATCGGCCACGGTGTCATAAGATGCGGCCAGGACTCCATTTTGGCTGCCTGCCATATCCCTGTACCAATACAAGGTCGCCGGCAGTGAAGCAGCCAAGTGAAGGCACCTGCGGCCCTGAGGTGGAAGGCCGCAGAAGATGAAGTAGCGTGCGGGGCTGTCGGCCATGCAAGAGCTCAGCCAGGCTGTGGTTGCCCATCGGGGTGAAACGGTACAAAGCCAGAAATTGGAGAAGCACATCATCATCAGCAGCAGAAGAAGTCAGGAGTTTCCTCATCTGAGCCTTAAATGTGCAGACCAGTCGTTCAGCCTCACCATTGGACTGTGGATGGAACAGAGGGGCCGTTTCAAGCATGACACCATGACGGGCACAAAAATCCACAAATTCACAAGAGGCAAATTGCTGACCACCATCAGTGACAAGAATAGAGGGAAGGCCTTCCAAAGTGAAAATGCGAGCTAGAGCATTTGTGGTTGCTGCGGTGGTAGGTGACGTGCAATGGACAATGAAAGGAAAATTAGAGTAGGCATCAATTACGAGTAGCCAATAAGTACCTAAAAAAGGTCCCGTGAAGTCAGCATGAATACACTCCCAGGGCTTCTCAGGTGAAGGCCACGGTGACAAAGACGACTTCGGGGCGAAGGCCTGTGACGCACAAGGGCCGCAGACAGTGACCATGTGTGCGATTTCAGAGTCGATGCCAGGCCAGTACACATGACGGCACGCCAGAGATTTTGTGTGAGAGACACCCCAGTGCCCTTGGTGAAGGAGACGCAATACTGACCCACACAAAGATGCAGGTACCGCAACACACGTTGAAGCATTGTCGATGGAAAGGAGGATAACACCATCCCTAGCCGTAGCGCAAAGCGTAGTAGTTCCGCAACGGATCAGAAGTCTTAGCAGATGGACGATCTGGCCAACCCTTTTGAATACAGCGTAAAACCCGGGAGAGGGTAAGGTCAGAACCCGTAGCAGCCGCCAGCCGGTCCATGGTGATGGGGAACCCATCCACAACCCGCTGCTTGGCAACATCCAGGTGGAATCACAAAAGTTTGTCCCTGTCAAATGCCAGATCAGGACCCATGGGAAGGTGAGACAGTGTATCAGCATTCGCATGTTGAGCTGTCAGCTGGAAATGAATCTCATAATTAAAACGAGACAAGTAAAGAGCCCAACGCTGGAGGCGGTGTGCAGCAGTGTCGGGAAGTGACGTTGATGGATGAAACAAGGAAACAAGTGGTTTGTGATCCATAACAAGATGAAATTTGGATCCATAGAGAAAAACACCAAACTTATGAAGAGCATAAATAATGGCCAAAGCTTCTTTTTCAATTTGAGAATACTTTTGTTGGGCATCCGTGAGCGTTTTGGAGGCATAAGCAATTGGTTTGAGTGTGAGCTTCAAAGTCATTTGCATGGCCTAACCGAGGAGAAAAAAGGAACAAAAATGTCATCGGCAAGGAATCCAATTGATCATACGGAATAGTATCAGTGATGATATTGCCAGAGTCATCTATGGAGAACCCAAAAACGCGAAAGGCATCAAAACCAAAAAGATTTTCTGCATTATTCTGGTCGACCACAAATATGGGAACAGTGCGAACCACAGATTTGTAAGATACCTCATTATTCATTATTCATTATCAGTGAACTGATCCCAGATGATGCCACCACTTGTAATCTACCCCTCCCTCACGTCATTTGTTGATTGTCACTCACTTCATAAAAAAGGATGGCAAGTACCAACCAGGAGTAAGTGAAATTAAAGTAGTAAGTTACTAAATAGGAGAAAATCAGCAACTTCCAGTCAATGGTAAATGAACTAAAGGAGTAAGTTACTCCAAAAGTAAATTTTTCATTTACTTCTGAAGTAAACTGATCTAATCCATTACTGGTGGAGAGCACCATTGAAGAGTACACTACTATGTTAGTAACTTAAGGAGGAAATAAAGCTGCAATTTACTCCTAGGCAGTAGTAGGAGTAAAGAAAGAGAGTAAGTTACTATCTTTGAGTTCAACTGCTCTACCATACGGTAGAGCAACTGCTCTACCATATCAGCGCACACTCAGCTGCAGAGTGAATATCCCATCTGGAAACATCCTCTAGGCTGTGGCTAAGCCATGTGCCCACAATATCCTTTCTTTCAGGAGTGCTATTTCTGCAAGGTTTGCAGGAGAGCTTCTGTAAAGTTTGGAAGGTAGGAGGCGAGGTACTGGCAGAAGTAAAGCTGTGGGGACGGGCCGTGAGTCGTGCTTGGGTAGCTCAATTGGTAGAACACTTGCCCGCGAAAGGCAAAGGTCCCGAGTTCGAGTCTTCGTCCAGCACACAGTTTAATCTGCCAGGATGTTTTAAATAAGAGTATCATAGCTGTGTAATCATAATATACTTTTTTCAGGTGAAATTTATATGCACCATATACATAAGGTGAAACTGGAAGAACATGTTTGTACTTCTGTCATTAATATGCAATAATATATAATGGAACAGATGATGTATTTATTTATGTATGATTGTGTAGATATGTAATGTGATATACTAGAATGCAAATTCTACAATGAGAATCATAAATTTGTAAGTGTGTTAAAAACTGTATGTATTTAAATAAAAAGTGCAGGTTGTAAAGGGACACCCTCCCCTAGCATTACTTTTCCTCAACAGAAGTATGCAATACAAAAAATAAGTACAATTTTTTAAACAGGTTAATATTGTCTCAATTATTTTCTAAAAGAATTCCTTATGATTTTGTATATGGTGTGGTATATTTCAAGCAAAAATGTATAAAAAGAAATTACTTCATTTTCATTGTTACAACTGATATGTATTAGCTCTGTATGTACAGTTAAAACTACTTTTCTTTTAGAAACATTTGAAATTACAAAATATCTGGCAAACTAAAACTTCCTATTTTTAATTATGCAGTTGGGTAATGTTTATTATGTTTACTTGTCGATTCATTTTTAAAGAAATGATATAAATTGGCAGAGATTCATTTGTCAAGAAACATTGTAAACTCTGGAGTATTGTTAGTACTACAGAATGGAATAGTAGTGGGCATGGAGAATGTGAGAGTAGTGAGAATTTTGGTGTAGTATGCACTAACGATTTCTTCTCATGGTCAGGAAACAGTATTATTGATGTATGTAAATCAGATGATGGTCGTATTGGATCTGAACAAGGTGGTATTTTTTTATGTAGATGTGAACGAGAGCTGTGAAGTAGGCTAACTGAGGTTGGTAAGTCTGAGACTGGTAGCTTTTTGCAAATGAATGTAGGTGAGATAAGCGACTTTGATGGAGATGAAACTTGTCTTGTTAATGATGTTGATGAAGTAATTTTGGAAGAATACTGTATTATGATGATGATGAGTACCAGGTATTTGTGGAATTTAAGAACAATGAAGTTTCAGAGTTGTTGCAGTCCACAAAGAAGTTGCAGCCTAGGAGACAAAGCGTGGTTCCTGTCAGGATTATGCTGCAGTAATGACTCCAGCATACCAAGCAGAAACTCAAAAGATTCCTTACGAAACCCAAAATCTTCGAAGTCACTGTCACTACGTATCTCCATTACAACCCTCACTCTTGGGATGTTCACCTCTTCCTCCATCTCCATATATTCTTGGTAGTCCAGGTAATCAATTCAACACTTAAAACACTGAACTCGAAGATAGTAACTTATTCTCTTTCTTTACTCCTACTACTGCCTAGGAGTAAATTGCAGCTTTATTTCCTCCTTAAGTTACTAACATAGTAGTGTACTCTTCAATGGTGCTCTCCACCAGTAATGGATTAGATCAGTTTACTTCAGAAGTAAATGAAAAATTTACTTTTGGAGTAACTTACTCTTTTAGTTCATTTACCATTGACTGGAAGTTGCTGATTTTCTCCTATTTAGTAACTTACTACTTTAATTTCACTTACTCCTGGTTGGTGCTCGCCATACTTAATTATGAAGTGAGTGACAATCAACAAATGATGTGAGGGAGGGGTAAATTACAAGTGGTGGCATCATCTGGGATCAGTTCACTGATAATGAAGATTTTTCTGTTGCGTAAGAAGGGAGAGTGATTTGTGTCATTCGCAGTTTATGTATGAACGGATTTCCAATCACTCAAAGAAAGAAGACCGTGAGCTGCCCAACAAAGTTGCATCAACAGTGAAGATGTACTACCAACAATGATGGATTGGATCAAATGAAAGAGGACTTTACAAATACGATGGGGAACATCAAAAAGGAAAAATAAGTACAAACTATTTGCAAAACTAATTTGTTTGTGGTCTTATGTGCTTGTTAAAGAAATGAAAAGAGACAAGGGTGGTAGTGATGTAGAAGTGAAAGCTGTAGGACCTAGCAAGGACATGTTTGAACTGAGTGAAATCGTAGTCAGCAAAGAAAAACCAATATTTTGAAGTTAATTTTGGCAAAACTAGAGGAAATGAAGACAGATAAAATAGCAAATTTAGTGCAGTTAATGATCATTTAACCAAAAAATTTGCTTCACTACAAGGACAATTAAATGACCTGAAAACTGAAAACAATAGTAAAATGGATAAGGTACTATACCAAATAGACCAACTTAGTAATCAGATTTCAGAGCTAAAAAGTGGGTTGTCAGAGGGTTTAAAGAGCGTGTATGAAAAAGTTGATGTCTTAGAAAAAAATTTATTTTTCTTGGAAAGAGTTAATCATCAAATTGACAAGACATTCGAAGATTGTTAATGATGTCAGAGTTGAACAGAAAGCTGTGGCGGAAAAATGGAACAAGACATCGCTAGTTCAGAGCAAAAAAATTTAAATGTTGAAAACAATAAGCAAACTAATGTAAATGTTTTGGATCAAAAAATTTGAGCAGTTCAGGAAAATTGCATTCACAAAAATCTGTATTTTAACAATGGTAGTGTGTGGTCCAACATTCCAATCAAAAGATTTCCATGAGACAATTTACATCCATTGGATTTTCTGCACTACTTTAGAACTTTCGAGATAGTTTTGTGTCAGGCATGAGTGACAATCAAACACTTAAATTTGTCAAAAGACAT
Organism: Schistocerca serialis cubense; assembly: GCF_023864345.2. Lineage (NCBI taxonomy): Eukaryota > Metazoa > Arthropoda > Insecta > Orthoptera > Acrididae > Schistocerca > Schistocerca serialis. The sequence goes on from NC_064640.1 coordinate 481,091,607, forward strand.
CTTGAAGGTGAAATTCTGTCTTGGGTATATTTAAATTTAAGTCAGTGGGAAACATATCAAAGTTTTGAAAAAGAGTTTTTAAAATAAATTTTGGCCAAAAGCTGAACAGGAGGGCATTAAAAGTGAATTTTTGGATGGTTCTAATTACAGGAATAGGGACGATACTCTGAAAAAGTTTTGTAAGAATCAACTTAAGAAATTAACACACCTTGACAAACCATTTGACGAAATGACATTGACTGATGCAGTTAAAAGGAGATTACCAGAAAGGATGTAGTGGGATTTAATACACAGACCTGACAATTGTCTTGAACAATTTTTACAATATGTTGACAGGCTAGATAGGGCAGTAGAAAGAAGTATGTACCATAACAGTCGGAATGATAGAGATCACATTGGGAATAACTACAGAAACAGAGATAATGGTAACTTATATCAAGATCAATATATTAATAGAGAGAGAACTTTTGAATATCAGCAGAACAGGAATAATGGGGGTAACCATGGGCACTCTAATAGCAGAAACAATCATAGAGGTAACTACTCAAGAAATGGCAGTCCACCTCAATGAAGGTCCTCAGTTTTGGGGCAAGGAAACACAAGCAGCACAGGAGCCCCAATTTACACTTGCAATTAAGACAATAACAACAGTGTTAATGATATGGCACAGGTATCTGAAGTTGACAGAAGAAATATCAGATTTCTCAGTTATGTTTTGATCAAAAGTTTTGGGATACTATGTTTAATTATAGTGAGGTACTAATTGGAAACCAGAATGTGGGAGTAGTGAGAATTTTGATGTAGTATGTACTAATGATTTCTTCTATTGGTCAGAAAACAGTGTTATTGATGTATGTAAATCAGGTGATGACCGAATTGGATCTGAACTAGGTGGTATTTTTTATGTAGATGTCAATGAGAGCCGTGAAGTAACTGAAGTTGGTAAGTCTGAGACTGGTAGTTTATTGCAAATGAATGTAGGTGAGGTAAGTGACTTTGATGGAGATGAGACTTGTCTTGTTAATGATGTTTATGAAATAATTTTGTAAGAATATGATGATGATGATGATGATGATGACGATGATGAGTATCAGGTATTTGTGGAATTTAATCTTCCATGAAAATATTAGCTACTATGGAAGATTTCGAGGACAAAGCACTTCAGACTGCGGTATTGAAACCTAAATGTTTTTGGAGATATGTAGATGATACGTTTGCGGTATGGCCGCATGGGACAGCAATGCTTCCTTCATTTCTGGAACATCTGTACTCCCTCCATCCAAGCATCTGTTTCACCACGGAGGTAGAGTAAGATGGTGAGCTCCCGTTTCTGGATGTTTTGGTTCATAGAAAAGGAGATGGCTCCTTGGGTCACAATGTGTTCCGGAAGCCTATGCACTCAGACTTTTATTTACAAGCTATGAGCTGTCATCATCCTTCACAGTGCAGTGGTATATTACGGACGCTAGTGCATAGGGCTAGAGCCATCTCAGACCAGGACAGCTTATCAGCAGATCTTAGCCATGTCTACGGTGTGTTTGCCCAGAATGGGTACTCCGAGAAGCAGATCCAGAATGCATTTCAACCAGCACACTCCAAACCTCAAGAACAGCCTGAAGAAGCAGAGAACACCACAGGGATGGTTTTTCTACCATATGTCGGTGGCATGTCTTTTAAGATTGACAGAATTTTCAAGAAATACCAGATTAAATGTGTTTTCCGGCCTCCAGCATGAGTACAATTAATGCTGGGCTCTGTTAAAAACAACCTTGGCCTGAGGAGATCAGGAATATATAAAATCCTGTGCCACTGTGGGAAGTCTTATATTGGCCAGAGGTGTCATATGGTTAAAGACAGATGCGATGAACATAAACGTCACACAAGGTTGGGTCAGCCAGAGAAATCTGCGGTTGCTGAACACTGCCTTGACATGGGACACGGCATGAACTATGAAGAAACCAAGATCCTCTCGTATGCTTCCACATACTGCAACTTCATCACCAAAGATGTGGTCGAAATACGTATAAACAGTGACCTAATAAACAGAAACACGGGGCTTCACCTGAGCAAAGCCTGGGAGCCAGCCTTGGCGGCACTAAGGAATCGTCAGCCGCAGGTTAGCAACTGCACTGAGTCAATGCAGATGGGAAACCTTAGCGCAGATGATTAAACCATGCGCCAACAGCTCGCGCACCTGAATGGGGCCCGTCATTCCTGGCTGCATTTTCCCACGCCGCGGTGCGCTTTCACAGACCACAACCCATTTCTCCAGCAGAGGACTCTATTATTCAACACTGTCTACAATTGATCTTCGATGATGTTATGCCCCCACTGGCACCTGCACTGTCCTAGAAAGCCAACATATTAATTGGTGAGCTTCTCAGCGACACGACAGTAGCACCTGAAGATGGTGGGCAGTTGTCTCGGTGAAATATTGTGCGGTTTCTACAATATTATCTGGCGTAATTCCCATGAATCTATCAAGCAGATGCATCACCAGAAAAGTCTCAAACTGCATATCTGGTACCTCTACGGGGAGGAGATAGTTAACACTGTATGTGAGTTCGATAAACTTTGCAACAAAAGGGAGAGACTGTTGTGCTCTCTCGCGTTTTTACTGAGATGTCAGGACCAACATACTACACTGATTTTCGCAAAGTGGACTCTAGAGCGGCCAGGAGAAAAACAATGAACAAACAAGACACTGGTGAGAGAAAGAATCTGTTATACTAGATGAGTATTAGACCAAGTCTCCAGAAGCCTGCTCTCACTTCATCTGAAGATCTCGTCATGTCTGTCAGCGGATTCCTGGTAGTGGGTGTACAGCTCTACTTGGGCGCTTTCAGCCTGAGCTTGGCAGCAAATCACAGAGAGTCAAACTTCTAAGTTCCAATGCCTTACATACTGGTCATTGCAAGAGGAGAAATTTAGCAGACGGACTATGTTTAATCTAACAGATAAACCATTGAGTGACGCTGCAATGTCAGTGTTAAAAAAGGGACTTAATTTTGCACCTACTCCCAAGACCTTGCCCATCAAGGAGTTAATCAGTGCCATTGAACAAGGTGTTTTAAAACTTCTGAATGATGCTGCTGAAGAAATAAGGTGAGAGGCTTGCAGATCAATAACCAGGATGCCTGCACCCAAGAAGAACGTCACCACTGAAGAAAGAAGGGTGCTCCATTCATTAAAAGAAGATAATGATATAGTAATTTTACCAGCTGACAAGGGTAACACCACTGTTCTTCTGCCTGCTACATCTTATTTTGGCAAGATGATGGACTTACTACAGGATACAGCATATCATTGCCTCCAGAAAGATCCAACAGATGCAGTACAATGGAAGACATCGCTCTCCTCAAATCCAGCCAACTTCCTGACCATCTGAAGAAGAGTTTAAGAGAATGAGCACCAGTACCGCCATGACTTTATGGCCTGCCAAAGATACATAAGGAGAATGTTCCACTTTGTCATATCATCAGTAATATAGGTGCCCCAACATACCACCTAGCTAAATATCTGGCTTCTCTTCTAAGTCCCATGGTGGGGAAATGTGAACACCATATTCAAAACTCAGAAGATTTTATACAATGAATGAAGAATCTGCACCTTGAATCTGCTGATTTACTAGTGAGTTTCAATGGGGTTTCTTTGTTCACACAAGTGCCTCTGATGGACTCATTACAACTCATAGGAGTTAAGCAGGAAGAGGATATCTTACACCTTTTTAAACACGTGCTTACCTCCACTTACTTTTTATTCAATGACCAGTATTTTGAGCAGACTGATGGTGTTGCTATGGGTAGCCCTCTCTCCCCCATCGTAGCTAATCTTTTTATGGAAGATTACAAGGACAAAGCACTTCAGACGGCAGTTTTGAAACCCAAATGTTTTTGGAGATATGTAGATGATACGTTTGAGTATGGCTGCATGGGACAGCAACGCTTCCTTCTTTTCTGGAACATCTGAACTCCCTCCATCCAAGCATCTGTTTCACCATGGAGGTAGAGAAAGATGGTGAGCTCCCATTTCTGGATGTTTTGGTTCATAGGAAAGGAGACAGCTCCTTGGGTCACAGTGTGTTCTGGAAGCCTATGCACTCAGACTTTTATTTACAAGCTATGAGCTGTCATCATCCCTCACAGTGCAGCAGTGTATTACGGACGCTAGTGCATAGGGCTAGAGCCATCTCAGATCAGGACAGCTTATCGGCAGAGCTTAGCCATCTCCACTCTGTGTTTTCCCAGAACGGGTACTCCGAGAAGCAGATCCAGAATGCATTTCAACCAGCACACTCCAAACCTCAAGAACAGCCTGAAGAAGCAGAGAACACCACAGGGATGGTTTTTCTACCATATGTTGGTGGCATGTCTTTTAAGATGGACAGAATTTTCAAGAAATATCAGATTAAATGTGTTTTCTGGCCTCCAGCATGAGTGCAAATAATGCTGGGCTCTGTTAAAAACAACCTTGGCCTGAGGAGACCAGGAATATGTAAAATCCTGTGCCACTGTGGGAAGTCTTATATTGGCCAGATGTGTCATACGGTTAAAGACAGATGCGACGAACATAAACGTGACACGAGGTTGGGTCAGCCAGAGAAATCTGCAGTTGCTGAACACTGCCTTGACACGGGACATGGCATGAACTATGAAGAAACCAAGATCCTCTGGTATGCTTTCATGTACTGGGACTCCATCATTAAAGTTGCTGTCAAAATTCGTATAAGCAGTGATCTAATAAACAAAGACACGGGGTTTCACCTGAGCAAAGCCTGGGAGCCAGCCTTGGTGGCACTAAGGAATTGTCAGCAGCAGATTAGCAACTGCACCGAGTCAATTAAGATGGGAAACCTTAGTGCAGATGCTTAAATCGCACGCCAACACCTCACGTGAGCAAACGGGGTCCGTCGTTCCCGGCCGCACTTACCCGCACCATGGTGTGTTTCCACAGGCCACGACCCATTTCTCCAGCAGAGGACTCTGGTATTCAATGCCATCTACAATTGGTCTTCGATGATGTTATGCCCCAGCTGGCGCCTGCACTGTTCTAGATAGTCAACATATAAATTGGCGAGCTTTTCAGTGACGCGAGAGTAGCACCTGAAGGTGGCGGGCATTTGTCTCACTGAAATATTGTGTGGTTTCTACAATATTATCCGGTGTAATTCCCATGAACCTATCAAGCAATGTTGTTTTTATTTTTGGCAATAGCAATGTAATTTTCAGTTTTGGAGTGGAAATTTTAAAGACAGTGTGACGTAGAAAAATGTGAGAGAATAAAATTAACTATTCAAGCAATTCTTCAGAATTTCAGCTTCAAGAATCAACCTCCTAGACATGAAGAACTGGAGCCAACTATGAGGAAAGAAGATAAGTAAAAAAAAGTTTATTGTAAATCTTACTCCTCTCAAAGCTTATTAAAAAAATGTATTATGAAGTCAGTGACAATCAACAAATGGGGGAGGGATAGATTACAAGGTACATGTATAACAGGGCCAGTTCATGGATGAAGTAGGTCACCAATTAAATCATCAGTGACATAATACATGAGTGCATGGGATTTTTCCATCCCCACTCCCAACCCCTACATCCATCCCCCTTACCCTCACCTGAGAAAGACCAATTGAACTATGTAAATATTGGTGGGAAATTCAAAATGTCACATTGTCATGCTGGCCAGCCTAACTATGACATCGGAATACAAGATATCCAGCTTCAAATACAAGAAGGTGACCAAGGCATACTGGCACAGCTCTATAACAACACAATCTAGCCCAGACCTGTTGGAGTATTTATAACAGCGTAGAAATCTGACCCAGAGATGGAAACTGGTGCGCCTCAATGATGTCAGAATCCAAGCAAATGTTTATGTTTGGCCATCACATATGTCATACAGTATTGTAAGTCAAAAGCCCAAACTCTACGTTCTGTAGTAGCAACAATTATGTCTTTATTTAGACAAGTACCACTGAGGAAGGGATGAGAGACCTTTGACTCTGTCACCCCTGTGTTGCCACCCCTGCTGTTGCTGCCAATGCTGGTCAGGCCACATTCACCACCAGAAAATGGCTCATAGTTCAACAGTGTATCCATACTGTTCCAGCTGGCAACTTACAGCTGAATGACTGGCTCACACTGTCACAGCCTGGAATGTCTGCTACTGATCCAGTGTACGACATTACACTAATAGTGTCCTCCCCACTATAACTGCCTGCCACTGGCTGCACATGCTGGTCACTTGGAGCTGCTGCATGAAGCTACTATGCATACTACCTCTAGTGTGACATCACTCCACTTGCATCGACAGCCACCATTATGTTCTTGAGACACCGCTACTGCACTGTGCCAGTCAGGGTGCTTGCATAACCTGACAGATATTTGCATGACTGGAAACTCTGGTGTTTTGTAACCTGTCTGCACCCTACATGCTGCTGGATGTCAAGACAGAAGATGTTCATATAAACCAGCTATCTATAGCCACCTGCAGTCTGATATTTAGCTGGTAACCAGCCTGCTACATATACAGCTGACATGCTTTTGCGCTCCATACTATTCACTCAACAGGAATTTCATTGCTATTTGTGGAAGACCCACACAAAAATTTCACTTCTCATATTCCATATGATTCCATATGATTGACAAATTGTGGTGACATCACAACAAGACAGCTCTTTCTTAAAATCCAGATATGCTTATCAAAGAATACATTGATACAAAGCTGGTATAACTCAATCAGCAAATAAAGAAGCTTGAAGATGATAATCATACATTAACAGCATTTATGTTAGACCATTATCCACCTAAAAAGTGATGTAAGCTGTGTGATTAGTGTAGTGCAATTCAACCAGTTTAGCCGTTGATTCCACACAAATTTATGGTAAAACAAATATGTATATTGTCAATAAGCAATGATTTAACTTTGCAATGTGCAACTGGTGAGGTAACTTCACCTTCATGAAGTGTCAGGATCTACCTAAAGAGTCCATCTTATAAGTATTATCAATGTTTTTGTGTATATGTGTAGGTGTAGTGTACTGTGGTTCTGTGGTTTAACACGTTTTATTCTCCCATTTGCAGATGATATTGTGGCGTACCCTCTAATGAACACATCTCAGCAGGAGTACATATCAATTTTCAACATGCCTTTCAGCCTAAATTCAAGTGGATGTAAGTGTGTTAGCATGAGAATGCTCTCTGATCTTAATTCAACCCAGCAACGATTTTTGGAAATCCATGTTATTATTGTACAAAAGTAATATTAAACCTCACAGAGTGGTTCGGGCTGTGTGACAACTCAATAGCCATTGCAGGCATGCTTACTCAAAATACTGGAACAACACCTACATTGATACTACAGGGTGTTTCAAAAATGACCGGTATATTTGAAACGGCAATAAAAACTAAACGAGCAGCGATAGAAATACACCGTTTGTTGCAATATGCTTGGGACAACAGTACATTTTCAGGCGGACATACTTTCGAAATTACAGTAGTTACAATTTTCAACAACAGATGGCGCTGCAAGTGATGTGAAAGATATAGAAGACAACGCAGTCTGTGGGTGCGCCATTCTGTACGTTGTCTTTCTGCTGTAAGCGTGTGCTGTTCACAACGTGCAAGTGTGCTGTAGACAACATGGTTTATTCCTTAGAACAGAGGATTTTTCTGGTGTTGGAATTCCACCGCCTAGAACACAGTGTTGTTGCAACAAGACGAAGTTTTCAACGGAGGTTTAATGTAACCAAAGGACCGAAAAGCGATACAATAAAGGATCTGTTTGAAAAATTTCAACGGACTGGGAACGTGACGGATGAACATGCTGGAAAGGTAGGGCAACCGCGTACGGCAACCACAGAGGGCAATGCGCAGCTAGTGCAGCAGGTGATCCAACAGCGGCCTCGGGTTTCCGTTCGCCATGTTGCAGCTGCGGTCCAAATGACGCCAACGTCCACGTATCGTCTCATGCGCCAGAGTTTACACCTCTATCCATACAAAATTCAAACGCGGCAACCCCTCAGCGCCGTTACCATTGCTGCACGAGAGACATTCGCTAACGATATAGTGCACAGGACTGATGACGGCGATATGCATGTGGGCAGCATTTGGTTTACTGACGAAGCTTATTTTTGCCTGGACGGCTTCATCAATAAACAGAACTGGCGCATATGAGGAACCGAAAAGCCCATGTTGCAGTCCCATCATCCCAGCATCCTCAAAAAGTACTGGTCTGGGCCGCCATTTCTTCCAAAGGCATCATTGGCCCATTTTTCAGATCCAAAACGATTACTGCATCACGCTATCTGGACATTCTTCATGAATTTGTGGCGGTACAAACTGCCTTAGACGACACTGCGAACACCTCGTGGTTTATGCAAGATGGTGCACATCGCACGGCCGACGTCTTTAATTTCCTGAATGAATATTTCGATGATCGTGTGATTGCTTTGGGCTATCCGAAACATACAGGAGGCGGCGTGGATTGGCCTCCCTATTCGCCAGACATGAACCCCTGTGACTTCTTTCTGTGGGGACACTTGAAAGACCAGGTGTACCGCCAGAATCCAGAAACAATTGAACAGCTGAAGCAGTACATCTCATCTGCATGTGAAGCCATTCCACCAGACACGTTGTCAAAGGTTTCGGGTAATTTCATTCAGAGACTCCGCCATATTATTGCTACTCATGGTGGATATGTGGAAAATATAGAGTTTCCCAGACCGCAGCGCCATCTGTTGTTGAAAATTGTAACCACTGTAATTTCGAAAGTCTGTCTGCCTGAAAATGTACTGTTGTCCCAAGCATATTGCAACAAACGGTGTATTTCTATCGCTGCTCGTTTAGTTTTTTAGTTTTTATTGCCGTTTCAAATATACTGGTCATTTTTGAAACACCCTGTATGTGATCAGAAGATCAGTGCTGGTGACTTCCCATAAATGATAAAAACTTTTACGAAATGGAATCAACTCACATCCAGGAACAGACCTTCAAGAATTTAATGTGCAGTAGTTTTGCCATACTGCATGCACTCGGACAAAGACTGGGCTGGCAGCTTTACATTTACAGCTTCTATGAAACATTGTGGACCAATTTACAGGAACTTCCATGGCAATCTCTGAATGTCATAGAAGAAAACATAGCTCAGTATTTTGATGCATGTTGCACATCAGTACACAGAAATATGTATGAGTTTAAAACACCTGTAGGCACAGAACTGCAATCCTATTTGGGTATGTATACATACCCAGCTATCCTCAGAAATAAATGAAGCATGTGCATGACATCTGTGTTCTTCTTTTACCCTGTAAAACCCCTTGTATGTTAATATAGTTATATAGTATTCAGCATGATTGGCTGGACAAAGCATCCTCTCCGTAATGACTTCTGAGAATTCTTCAGAAAAACAGAATAAGAAGAATGGAACACTTTTGACTGGTTATTTCTCACCACTCATCATGTGGGAAAACAAATGTTTTAATGTCCATGCTAATGGATCCAGATGGTGTCACTTCAAGAATGTATATAGGTTTTCAAAAACAAATGGTTCAAATGGCTCTGAGCACTATGGGACTTAACATCTGTGGTCATCAGTCTCCTAGAACTTAGAACTACTTAAACCTATCTAACCTAAGGACATCACACACATTGATGCCCATGGCAGGATTTGAACCTGCGACCGTAGCGATCATGCGATTCCAGATTGAAGCGCTTAGAACCACACGGCCACACCGGCCGGCTTTCAAAAACAATTTCAGCCAAAGTACCAGCTACTTGAGGAAATAGTTTCAGGTATTGATTATGTTACATATAAGACTTTCACCCAAAGCGATGAATTCCCACCACCTGAACAAGAAAAACCTAATACTGTATTCATATTTGCTGATGTCATAGTGGTAAATCAGGGTCAAATATGCAAATACTTGTGTTTTGCTTGCCATAGAGGTCTTGATATATTTTGCCTGTGTCAGACTTTTTCAAGGGTCCCAAAGCAACTGATAAACCACAATGCAAACTTTGTTATTGCCTTCAAATAGGATAATATGAATTTTAAACACATTTACCAGGCACATGCCAGAACTGACATGACATTCAAAGAATTTACAAATTTAATGCATAGTTTTGTAGTAACTGATAAAATGAAGCAGTTGAATGAAGGACGATACTGCATGACCTTTCAGGAAATGTGTGTGTGTGTGTGTGTGTGTGTGAGATAGTGAAACGATATGGAAATTGAGACATTATACTTTAAAGCATGTATACGTTCATGAGGTCATCTGCCCATAATCAGTCTGAGATGGGTAGGCAGGACATTCATCTGAACCTTGAAGTGAAAATTCAGATGCTCAACAACAGTATTAAGTGTCACACTACTAGACTTGATGTACTCAACGAATGTAACAAGGAGTTAAATACTGATTCTCAAATCATCATGCAGCTAAACAAATCAGTTAACTGCAAGGGTTGATGTAACTGAAAACAAGACAGAACTGCACAGCTCAGTGTAATTGAAAAGAATGCAAAGAGGAGTTATGTAAATTATATACTGTTCCAGAGTCTACTCAGTATATAACAACATGTTAACAATACATAAAAGTCACTGATGCATGTAAGATTATAAAAGAGAAACTTCGACTGCAGAAGGAGCCTATCACAGAATCTCTCAAATGGCTCTCAAACATTAACGAAGAGGGAGAATGGTAAGATGCTATTTCATTAAACATTATGAGACAGAACTTACGGTGTAAGGAAGGAAAAACCATAGATGCTGGATACCCAACCTATAAATTTTACCAGGAATGCGGTACGGCACAGAGACAGAGAATTTGAAAGAACACTAGGTTTACTGAATCTAATATTCTTTAGAACTACAAAATTCATCAGTTATTTACCAAAAGACATTGAAAATTATGATCAGATGTTACATATGGTGGGGTGTATAGGAAAGCCAATGGAGTAGGAGCAAAATGTACCAACAGTTCAAAATACAAAAATATTATGAAATGTGTTAGCAGACATACTTGCAGAGCCACTATTAATATTCAGAATAAGAAAAGTAACAGTACATCATCCCAATACATGTATTACAATGACCCCAGTGAAATAGTTGAATCATTATGCTTGTTCACAACATCATCTACAACTGGGAATACACCACATTCAAATGAAATTATTTCTATAATTTCTGAGCTTAGAGAAAGATGGTGATGATGCTGTTTGGTTTGTGGGGTGCTCAACTGCGCGGTTATCAGTGCCTGTACAAATTCCCAACCTTTGCTCAGTCCAAACTCACCACATTCAGGAATGATGATGAAATGATGAGGACAACACAAACACCCAGTCATCTTGAGGCAGGTGAAAATACCTGACACCATGCTCAGGAAGCGAGAATGCCACCACGAGACCACGAGCTGCCAGCTAGAGAAAGATCTATCATTGAACAATAATCATGGAGACAGTTGCTCAGGAACTCCATAAACCAGTCCACAGGGCTTTCCCATGTAGACAGGTTATAATTCAAAGATTGGATGACTCATGGCAGGCAAATATCATAGGTATGACACGAAATTCGTGAGAAAATAATGGTTTCAAATACATTTTAATGCTCATTCAGACGTACTCAAAATTTGCATGGGCATTACCTGTGAAAACAAAGATGGGGAAGACTGTTGTAAAAGTGTTTGAACAACTATTACAGACAGAAAAGAACAGCAACCCACACAATCTACAAATAGATCATGGTGATGAGTTCTATGATAGGTATTTCAGAATGGTAATGGAACAATATGGAATACATCACTACTTGATGTTCTCTCAGATGAAAGCATGTATTGTGAAGCATTTGAACCAAACAATAATCAGATAAATATGGCTGCATTTTAATCTTTGTGATTCTTTCAAATAGATGGATACCCTCCTCCAAATCGTCAGCCTTTACAGTCAATCTGTCCACAAGACAATAGAAACTGAGCTGATTCATGTACATGATATGAGCTTCTAAATATTGTTTATAATCATATTAAAATGGTAGATCCATGCAAACATAAATTTAATGTAGGTGATTTTGTACATATTTCAAAATACAAGACAGCATTTGAGAAATATTTCCTTACAAACTGGTAAGTGGAGATGTTTACAGTTTCCAAGGTGCAAAAAACAAATCCTTTAACTTGCATCTCAAAAGAGAGCAGCAGTGGTGAAATTGCTGCTAATTTTTACACAGAAGGAGCAGTAAATGAGACTTCTTCCTCATAGAATGTGTCATATGGTGGAAGGGAAAGGAAGCCTTGCTCAGTGGTTAGGATTCACTTCATCACATAACAGTTAGATAGGTGACACTGATTTTCTGTATAACAAGGTGTGCAAACCTCAGACAGCACAGTAGCATAATGTGCAATATGGGAACCACATCAGCAGAAGTAGTGGTACCTTCGATGTTCTGCGAATTGCTCTTAATAGATGATGATGATTGGTTTGTGGAGCACTCAACTGTGCAGTCCTCAGCACCCTGCTTTTAATGCCCTGCATACAACTTTTGTTAGCCTGGAACTAAGCATGATAAACAACTCACATATCATGCAGGGTGATTAATCTTTTAGCAGAGGAATGCAGACTTCGTGACATAGTGTACATGATGAATAAGGATCTCCCAGGATGTCACACTGCACATAGAATATTAATTGATTGAGCCAAGGAAATATTTTCAAAAAGGGATATTGATATTGGTCAGCATATCACTGCACTTCTAATAGACAAAGCACTGTGCATGAAATTTAAACTGGGTATGGAGTTAAATTTCTGTTGGGTCATGAACACCACTTATTGTCTGCTGAAGAATAAGAAGACGGGTAAGTCAGAGTGTTTTAAAAAATATAGTCAGTTATCCTTGGCTGCAGCTAAAAGAGCCTCAAAAATAAAGGTGATTAAAACACCCAGAATCCTATTCCTGCCAAGCACATCAGGTGGATTCCTTTCATTCTTAATTGCACTCTTGGCAAGGCTATCAGTGGTTATTTCCGTGGCTGGCAGTGAGGCAGTTATCAGGAGAACAGTGAAGAATGCAGAAAATGTATAACAGCAACTCAACAAAGCCAAAAGATTTATGGAATATACAGGTTGGACATATGGGCAGGCAGTGGGCGTTATGGAATAATAGGGTAATTTTTAGAGAAAGGCCATATATTAGTGAAAGCATGTTGAAATGGGCTACATAGGCCCAGGGAGGTGAGGATGAGCCCGAGCTTAGAATTTGGCGAACATTGTTCAAAATGGTTCAAATGGCTCTGAGCACTATGGGACTCAACTGCTGAGGTCATTAGTCCCCTAGAACTTAGAACTAGTTAAACCTAACTAACCTAAGGGACATCACAAACATCCATGCCCGAGGCAGGATTCGAACCTGCGACCGTAGCGGTCTTGCGGTTCCAGACTGCAGCGCCTTTAACCGCACGGCCACTTCGGCCGGCCCGAACATTGTTCGTGAAGCTACCGAAAGTTGTTGTCTGCCAGAACTAAGTCCACAGTGCCGCAGTACCGGGAGTAGCGGGAGATGTTCAATGCTACAGGGCATGCATCTGACTCGCGGGTGAGCAAGAATACAAGAGAGTAAGCCCGGCGACGGGTGGCCAGGTAGATTCGACGTACCACGCGGCTTCCTCTGCCCTGATTGGTCAGAACCGAGCAAACCGTGCGGGCGGCATGGAACTTTCCAGAGTGTTGCCTGCTAAGCGATGCCTGGGACGGCGTTACCTCATAAGCACATGAGAGAGGCACATAAACAAGGTGGCCTTCATCGGTGCTGACTTCCTGTTGCTAAACCATGGGATGAAAGAATTTACAGGCAGCCAACACCGCCAGCTGTGGTTTGGCCGCAATAGAAAAACGAAGTTAATGCTTGAAAGCTCATATAATGAAATAAAGTCTCCTACTGTCTGGCTCATCCTTTACAGGAATCTGCAAATACTGGAAAAGGACTATATTTAAAAACACAGAGGAAAGGCTTAAGATTCTTTATTTAAAAAAAAAAAACTATTAGCTGTACTGCCTGACAGACCATTTACAAATATCTATCTGCTTAAATTCATCAAAACGTTCTCTATCCCAAGATTTGATGGAGTATTTATGTGGAATACACTACCCAAGAATATGTGGAAATCTGATGAACATGGAATTCTAAATTTACATGTTGTGGGAGGACCTGGAACTCATTAGGTTGCATATATTAGAAGAAGTTCCCAACATAGCTCATTTAGTGTTTTGCAGGTACCAGAAGAATTACACCCTTACTTTGCCAGTAACCATATATTTTGCAATTTTCAATGCTGCAAAAAGTTCAGTACATACCTGCTGGGAGGCCTATGTCTCAAGTTAATAATGACAGCCATGGGGAAGGTATAAAAATGGTAATCACACACCAGTTCGTCAGTTGAGCTTAACAAGTAATGTCATACACTTTGACTTTAAATGGTTGATCATGAGCGTTAAGTGTAAATTACTCCCCCCAACCCAACTGAACTAGCCAAATGGGGTTGGAGTATCATGCTGATAGGTTTACAAACTTACAAAACAGTTCCAAACATCACTGCATCAAACTCTGATCTGCATCTGGAAGGTGATGAAGTTGTACAAGTAGCTCATAGTGCATATGATACTGACAACTTAAATGAATATTTAAAACTAGCACTAGAAGGTTTCAAGTTAGATATGATCATCAGCACACGTAAAATTGAAATAAGGATGAACTAGCACAAAGCATCTTTTACAAAGGGAAATTCAATCAGATCATTACTAGGTCTCCTGTAGTATCAAATTCTGCAAAAAGGTCTGAAAATTTTTACGAGTCAGCTCACTCAATAGATATACTACCAATCGGTACAATTCAGGTTGAGTACAATATTGTATTGAATTCCTTTCTCAATGACAAACTGATTTATAATATCTATGGGTTCTTCCCTACAGATCATGTGGGGTATAAAATTGTGGAGATACCAAGTAACACAATTTACCTCGTAGTGACTCTTCAGATGTTGGACTACCTTGACGTGAGGATTATGGGCCAGAAGGACTCTCTCATCGATTTTCATGGTGAGGAGATCGTGATATGCCTTCATTTGGAGAAAGATGTGTATGCATTATGAAACAGACATTAATAGCCAGCAGTACTTCACTTTACAACTGAAACACGAGGTGTTAACACCAAAGAACCATAAGTTCCTTAAAATGTTAGGCCTGAAACCATGTAAGAATAATGTTGTCACTCAACATAACCATTCCAGCCAAGTATGATGAACAGGTCATTCATCAAGAATACTTCCTGCATGAATATTTTGCACTAGCAACATTCAAGACCAATGGTGAGGTCTGCATTGTAATCCAACAGTAGGATGATCTGACTATTCTGAGCAGGACTTTCTTGCACTTGGAAGGTGAATTCACAAGAAAAGATGGGACTTCCATGGCAGCATCTCATCTTACATGTAAAGCATTCACATTCCTGTTTCAGGAGATAAGATGTGAGCTGATGGTATAAAAATTGACCACAGTAGGAACGTAGGTATCACATCAACCATAAAAACACACAATTCAGCATCAAAACTGAGCTTGAACAGTTTAGAAAATGCAAGGTGGTTTATGGATAAACGACCATAAGCAGATTGGTACAAGCAATTTGGTGCTTATATAACTCTCAAAATGCTTGTGAGGTACCTTGAGGATATGAAGAGGATTCTTGTTAATGTGAACCAGGCACTTATATTAGCAGGAAGTGGAACAGATGGTAATGCACATATCCAGGGGGCAATGGAAAGAAAAAAAAAGACTTTACTTGATAAATTAATTTAGAAAGTGCCTCATTTCTCTGTAAACAATGAAGAATGCTTGAAACTTTTAAAAATACCTTTTAAATATCCTCTACTTCCAAGCTAATCTCTTCAATCATGGACTCTTAATATATTGACTCAGTTAGAAACATCTCGATTGATCATCCTTGCAATTCAGGCTGATAGGAAAGTGAACCTCAAATATGAATCAAGTGAATTCAGCAACTATAGTTTAACAAACACTGAGTATAATGAAATGCTATATTTTACATGTATGAAAACTTGTAGCATGATTGGACTTAATAATGTATACAGCCTGCTCTTTGATATGTACACTAGGTTTCATTCTACATACCATGAGAGTGAAGAGAATGAGAGTTACTCGCACAGTCTATAGCGGTTTAAAGAGTTGGTATTATAGTGTGCATCAAACAGATTGAGTCAGTGGAGGGTGGTCCTATTGACATTTGTATTAACTTTGAAGCCTCTGAAAACTTTTCAGAAAGAAACATCAGTGTTCACATTAATGCTAAACAACTGGATCATCAAATGTAGCTCACTTAAGGAAATTGTGGGGAAGCTGAAGAACCAAAGAATCTGGTACACTTGCCTAATATCATGTATGAGCCCCTGCGAGCACAGAGAAGTGGCAGGGACTCGAGTAATGTCTGAAATAGTGCTGGAGGGAATTGTTACCATGAATCCTGCAAGGCTCTCCATAAATCCATAAGAGTACATGGGGGTGGGGATCTCTTCTCAACAGCACATTGCAAGGCATCCCAGATATGCTCAATAATGTCCATGTCTGGGGAGTTTGGTGGCCATCAGAAGCATTTAAAATCAGAAGAGTGTTCTTGGAGCCACTTTTTAGCAATTCTGGGCATGTGGGGTGAAGCATTGTCTTTCTGAAATTACCTAAGTCCATCAGAATGCACACTGGACATGTGTGGGTGCAGGTGATCAGACATAATGTATATGTACATATCACCTGTCAGAATCGTATCTAAACATATCAGTTACAGAGTAACTACATTTCATTTTATTTTTTACCCCTTGTACCAGCATTGCACTGAAAATATCTGCATAACAGTGACAGTGTCAACAGTCTGCACTGTGTGTCTTATTTGGAAACAAACTTCTTCCGTTCACTCATGGTACTTTCTGTTGATAACATTAAGGCCTAAATTACTCTTGGCCCTCATGCTGGCATTCAGTACTGCTTGGTCCAGTTTTGGGTTGGTTTTCCTGGCAGTGTTAGTATGTTAACAGCAATATACAATAGTATGGGTAGGTTTACTCATGAGAGTCAGCCAAGATGCATCTCATCTAAAGGATCAGTGAATGCAATGGAAAAATGCCATGCTGGCAATATGTTCCACTGTTTTCACAGAGATGGCGGCCCCATAACACCACTTTTGCATCTGTTCATAGGTTCCCACAAATAACCTCATCCTTTCACATTATTACATTTTGTTGATTGCATATTACAGCATTTTTCACTGTTGTGAAATTATTTCTGTAGAAACTAAGGTAATTCTCATAATAAGGTCTATTAAGTCATAATTATATTTTTACCTTGTAATGAACCATTGGAAACCACATGTCCTTTATTAAAAATTACTCAAAAACACCTCTGGACAACCTCCAAAATTTTGGCAGTTAAGGTCTCATTCACCCTGTACATGTGTGTATATATGTATTTATTTATTTATTTCATGTTCCATAGATCTTGTATTGTGAGCACATCACCTGAGATGTGGAACAAGTCAAACGTACAAAACAACAAACATACAAAAAGATACAAAACAATCTTCATTAAATATATAAAAAATGTTCTACTAAACTGCATATAGTTAATACAAAGTTTTGAGGAAAAACAGATATTTTACATATAACAGCAGATTTGTATATATGCATATACATATAGGGTGATTACATCATAATGTTTCAAGATTTTAGAGATGATTGAGAAGCGTAAATGTATCAGTTTGAGGTAAGGGACTCTGGAGTAAAAAGTATTAAGAGCAAATATTGTTGTTGCTAACATTGTAAAATAGGAAACTTTCAGAGGTGCTAGTATGGGCCAAAACAAGAAAAAAATGAGCATTTATTCATCTTTGCTACTGTGAAACATCTCTCTTCTATTGGACAAGTGTCCATAGCTATTATGTTATACAATTTAGAACTTATATTTGCAAAATATTTTTTCTTGTTTTGAACCAAACTCCAAAAATTTGGAAACCAAAGCGCTTTCAGTGGAAGAGATGTGTTTCATAGTATGCTTATAAAGAGTGTAATAGGTCCACAAATATAGTCAAAATTCACGTCTATAAACTACTGTGGATCCTGAAAGAACAGCAGTACAGAACGCATTTGTTCTCAGTTTGTGCAGAAATATTTTCTCTCAGAAACAGTGCGTTGCAAATTTCATTTCAAACCAATAAAGTATTTTCCAAATAGATTCAAAATTCCTACTGAAATGGGACTACTTCCCCATTCCTATCTGAAATTCCTCTCTCATGTCAACATTCTCTGTAGACATCAATTTAGCTCAAATTTTTAACTTTCTGGGCTTTATACTGTTATGTCCTTATCCAGTTCCAGCAGTAAACAGCCCTTTAAAAAATTAGTGTAAATGAGTTTACTATCTCAGATTGAGTTTCACATTGTTATGTTACCTGAATTATATTAGTAACTAAGGGGAGTAGGCCATTAATTAATATTCCAAATTTTAAGTTTTGTGATATGAACTATGCAGTAATTTTGCACCACATATTCTTGAAAATTTACTTCTCCCATATTTCTGAAAAGCTACAATGTTTATTCATTATGATTATTTAAAATGATAGCTCTACTTGAGAGCTATCCAAAACACCAATAACAATATTGTATTCAAAGCAATTTGTTTATAATTAACTAAAATGTAATTTAAATTGTTGCATTGCAAAACTCATTGAAATTGTATATCACTTTAAGTAAACTCTTCCAAATTGTATATCAGAACATGTAGGGCAATATGTGTCTCATTTTTTAATGTATGTAACAAAAATCATCTAATGACTTTTAATTGTTATTTTGTGAATTTTACATTTAACAATATATTCAATTGTTTAGTTTTATATAAAAAGAAGTGGCACATGAGTCACATGGGTGGTAGTCAGACAGTCAGTGAGAGAGTCAGTCAGTCTGCATTACTGCATTTTGGAAGCTGTATGTGTGGGACTGTTTTGGAGGCTGTCAGATGATAAAATGTATGTACCATCAATGTATGTACTGATCAGTCATAATACAAAACAAGAAAAGTGATATACTCTGTGTTTTATTTAAAAATTAGTACATCAGCAATGTCAAACTCTGGGACTTTCTGAGGCAGCAACCCCTGGGGATATCAAATTTGAGTATCTCATCATATGGAGCAGCTAAGTTATTATGTGAACTTTTATTAACAGTTACTGAAATTTTCTAGGTTTCACTCACCTTTCTACTTGTGAATGGTGGAGGCCCAAATTATTAAGTTGCTCTGATGGTATGATTAAGAATTCACTATTACTGCTGTCCAATTATAGATAGAACTATAAAAAAAACCAGTGCATTTTATTCTCAGTTAGCATCAGTGGTGATTATAATGCTTCCCTCCTCTTGCACATTTAAGAGTGGCATTTTACTACTCACAACTTTCCATGGATTCAGACCACATAATAACATAGAGCACCTCCAATGCCATTTATTTCATAAATCACAAGTCAGATATAGTATGTTGCAAATCTCGTTCGATAACAATACAATATTAAAAAAAAAGATCAAATATCATAAACATACATTTTTATGAAGCCAGAGAAAACAGTAATACAATGTGTTATCAAATACATTTTATGCACATTTGCCACCATAATCAGTAAAACACACATTCTCCTTCCAAAAAACATTCCACAAATATGAATCAGTTTTCCATTACAATTACAAAAAAACCCACAAAATGCTACTACTTTTAGAAAAATGTTCAAATCAGAGACAAAAAAAAAAAAACAAATTTTCACTTTAAAAAACATAGAACAATGTTTTCACTTTTGAGATGTAAATGTAAACAAATTTTCCTTGACGCTGTGAGATTATGCTTAATGAATTGCCGTTATCTGCACTTACTATATAATGAAACATGTCCAACCTGATGAAGAGAGAATAGATTGACAGAAAGACAGAACTTGAAAATATTAACAGAAAAGTTGAAGAAATAATGCACCACTCTGCATGAAAAGTCAGAAATAGTGGTGCATGGCTGAAGGCCTGTGATCATGTCACAAAATCATGAAATGAACTTATGATCCTGTGAGGATAAAAATGTTAATGCTCTCTTCAAACATCACTGGCGTTTGAATCTTTTTCTACTATTGACATTATCTGTTTGCATATGACAATTTTGTCACATACGTGTACAAAAGTTTTTTGATATGGCACTGACAAAAAAAAAAACGGTTTCCTTTTCACACAGTGCTTTGAAATTTTACATGTAAACACACCACCTATAACTTTGACATCACAAACACATTCCTGTAATGAAACTTTCAACATTTTTGAACATTTATTAAAGCAATAATATCCAATGTCAGTCACAGTGGGCAAAAGTTTATCATAAGCAGACTGAGGAAGTGTCATGAACTTTCCATCACTTTCATCACAAGCATTGTGAATATAAACTAAATGTTTATTTGAAACTGCAATTGTGAAGCCATAGTCGCAGTACATAAAATTTTTCTTTAAAAAAAAGGGGTTATGTTACCAGTTTTGATTGACTATGCCATCATTTTTAAATGTAAAACATCAGTTAGAGAATATATAATGGGAATTGTAACCATACATCTGACAACAGTTACACAAAATAATGAGACCAGGCAACTGAGGCAATGGTGGCACAACCAAGTCACTACAAGTTATACCCATGTATGCCCAACTGTTCATCCTTGGCAAGCATGTGCATAACTTGTAGTGACTTTGTTGTGCCACTATTGCCTTAGTTACCTGGTCTCATTATTTTTTGTAATTGTTGTCCAATGTATGGTTACAATTCCCATTAATATTCTCTAACTGATGTCTTACATTTGAAAATGATGACGTAGTTCATTGAAACTGGTAACGTAACCCCCTTTTTTTTTACAGAAAAATTTTATGTACTGTGAATATGATTCCATTATTGCAGTGTCAAATAAACATTTAACTTATGTTATAGTCACACACCTTTATGACCATTATGTCAGGATACAGAATCATTCTGAATATATAAATTTGCTAACCCAGCAGACTTGTGTAAGTATATATTCATTATGTTTATTTTTTGAAATTTTCCAAACATCTTGCCATTTTAAACTACAAATAAGCCTAAATTTGTTACAATATTGTGAAGACTTTTTTGTTTATAGCTTAGCATCATTCACCATTGTTCAAAACATTGTCTTTTACATCAAGAAAATAACTCCTCTGTTCACTGGAATCTTTATACTGTACAACAGCACCTACAATTTAAGTATTGTTATACTTTTTCATGAAAGTATTCCTACAAATTTCAAACATACCAATTAGTCCATCCAGAGTAGTTTCTGACTCACTGAACCCAGTCTCAGCACAAGCTTCCAAACTCTCTAACTGTTCATTACTAATCTGCAGTTTAGCATCATTGTTTCCATCAAGTTTTGATTGTAATTGTTCACTGTTTTCATCAAGTTTTGGTTGCAATTGTTCACAGTTTTCCTCACGTCTGTTTGTTTATTGAAGTTTTGATTGTAATTTACTTACTTGACACAAAATTATACTTACCACTTCAACCAAACTGAAAGCCTCATTTTCTTTTACAACCTTGTTCAAAATCTGACGACCCACTGCTCCACTCCCTTTTTACTGATTATTTCATTACAGCCATGTTGTTCAGTTTAACCTCAGAAATACCAATGCTATTACTAACCTGTAGGTAGGGTCCAGAGGCTGAAAATATAGTACTGTCTAGAAACAACAACAAAATTTCAATAACATATACAACCAAACGTGGTTTGGGAGGGGAGAGAGAAGGAGGGGAGGTTACTTTGTGAGCACCATCAAAAAATAAAAAAATGCAAATTTCATTAGCTTTTGTTGATTTTTATTAACAACATAATTTTTCAAGAGATTCTGATGTATAAGTAGGGTCCATAATCTCAAAATACTGAGTATGACATTTTTCCTGGAAAGTCACATCTACTACTAAACATCAATTGCACTTTGATTTTTAGTTTCAGTTTAGCTGCAAAAATTGAAAAATTAAGGAATCTGGTAGAAGATTTCAATGAAAACAATAAATATTTTCTTCAAAATTTTAAAATGTGAAGCACATGAGTGCATTAAAAAAAAAAGTTACACAGAATACACAGCAATTGGTATTACTAGGGTTAAATGTCACTGATAATGTTAGCCAAAACATTAAGGTAAGAAGATATAGATTTTACTGATCTTTGTCTTTTGTTTTGATTCCAGTTCATCACCAGTCCACAATCACAATTATCTTCATGTGCTACCTCTATTAACATAGGTTTTTGTTTGGATTTCAGTTCATCACCAGTCTGCAGTCACAACTATCTTCATGGGAAACTTAAATTTACATCTCCAACATCAAATCCAAGTGTAAAGTTATTTTATTCTCTTTTTCAGAATTATTTGGAAATTCAAGCCAAACTTTACTCCCATAAATTATAAAGTTCATTCCACAAATTTTACAAATCTCAGTCAGCGAAAGTGCAGTTCTAATAAGAACATTACAACTGTGGCACTTATTAGTTTCCTCAGGGAATAAAAGTTTACAAAATAATTAAGTTTTTATACTCATATTTTTTTAAAGTCTTCAGTAGAATATTGACATCATTGTCCAGGAGGCCCCAGGTTCTCTGTCTACTTGAATGGAACATGTATTTGTTCATTACTCATTCTTTATTCTCTTCCATATTTATGCTTGATATTTTCAAAAAATTATATAAACTCATTTCCATCAGATCATAGCAAAAAGCAAAGAACAGCTGACTGATGATACCTAACATGACATCCAAATGCATGATTAAATAAATATTTCCTAGTTTTTCTTTTGATAATTTTCTCTATTAGCAAAAGAAATGATAGGATGACAGATTTTACTTAAAAATATTATGCTTACATGTTATACTAAACAATAACTGAAAAGAATAGTCACGTTTATTGTTGGCAATTTCAAATAAAGTTTTGATTTTATCTGCCCAAATGAATTGCATAATTGCAATGTAAACACATACAAAAAGGTGCACATGAAACCCAGTATCAACCTCTACTCATATGGAGTAGCCTATTCCCTGATGCTTTACAAAGTGAATCACAGACTGTGGGAAAACCAGAAAAAAAAAAAAAAATGCGAAGCATTTGAGATTTTATGCTATGTAAGGATGTTTAAAATTATGTTGACTGGCACGTTAAGAAATGAGGAGATTCTCTGCAGAATCAGTGAGGAACAAAATAACAAAATAAATGGAGAGCACTAAAAAAAATAAAAAAATAAAAAGTGCAAGGACTGCTCTAGTTGTAGGTCACATCAAACCAGTCAGAAGACTGATAAACCAATGTCTTAATCACCTTCATTCTAGTTGCTTTCCATTTTACAAACCCCCCCCCCCGTCCAATATCTCTAATATTTCATGTGATTATTTACCTCCTTTTCCTGTGAATCTCTACTTGGGTGGAGTTTCATTGAGATAATATGTGGAAGTAATGGAACCTAGTTATTTTAAACCTAAAGTTCAGTACTGTCAATGAATTGTGTCATAATGTGTGCTCTGAGATAGTTAATATGAGCTTACATTATATCATTGAGATATTTCATTATCTTAATTTCCTTTTCACTTTACGAGATATACCAACATGAAATCCACCAGACCACTCTCTGATTAACTTCATATGAAACTTTGTAATTGGCAGTCATATTCATTTGACTTTATGTAATACATGAGAGAATGCAAGATGATCATATCCATGTAACACAAATAAAAAGCCTTAGCGTAACAGCTGACACTTTTGTTGTGCTTTTAAAATTGAACTCAGAAGCTTATTGACTCCATAAACAGAAATCGGTATACTGCAATATGGCATTCTTTCAGGTTTCCATCATCAGTCCATTGCATAACCATACAGAGTAAGAGAGAGACAGAGATTCATAGACTAGTAGCTCAAAAGCTTCTAGATACCAGGTATGGATCCATGCTGAAACACCAATATTAGTATACAGTGCAGCCTCCACAAATTGAAATGGAGGCATTGACTCTGGCATGCATTTAGTCATAAAGGTGACAAATACTGTCATCTTTCAAGGTGTCTAATTTTTTCTTCTGTAATTGTATTTCAAAGGAACTTGGTTCTATGTATGCTACAATGGCAGAGATAAAGAGAGTATTACAGCCACACAAGGATGCCACATAACCAGAAAGTTTCTTCCATGAAGAACATGGCTAATTTTCTCCCTCATTCTTGTATAATCTGAGCAGTTTTCACCTCTGATGACATCACCCTCACTGGGACATTCAAGTATATTGTTCTATTTTTTTCAGTTATTGCTGCAGGACCTGACAACGTAAGTAATATTTCCTCTTTTGCTTCACACATATTCTGTACATATTTTACAGGTATAAAAAAGGGACAAAAAGCAATCCACAATTACTTTGTCTCTTATCAAGTAAATTCCTTCTTCACTGTCAGGAAGTCCAAGTTCCTTTCAAATAAAGTTTTGATAAGAACTTATAAATATTATTTTTTGTTAAAAGTGCTGTTTCTCTATCTTTTTCATCATCAGTTGAATGAAAAACATGGCAATGCAATAGGATTCTTGAAATATAACCTCTGCTTCCAACCCAATAAGATAATGAAAAATAGATTTTCATCAATTTGTGATTCAGAAAGAAACAGTGAAATCATAAGCACATGGTGTATCTAATTCATATATACAGATTTATGGAGTAAAAATTTGCTTCACTTGTGAGTAATTTTCTTAATTTCTTCCATGACTGGTTGACTGACTGCCCCAACAGCTACTCATTTATATACCCATAATTATGTGAGTGCACCACTTTCCACAAATGTAGCTTTCATTTTAGTATGTCAACCCCATAGTAAGAGGAGGGGCTACTAACATACAAGTATTATGGGGTTATGAGTACATAAATGAGTAGCAATTGGGCCAGTCAATCATGGGGTATCACACCTAAGCCAAACAAATGCAGCTGGAACAAAAACATTAACTCTGGGGATGGTAATGAAATTATCCAGATGGGAAACATCACATGGAATGTTATTCATGAATGGCAGCATGACAGGTTGAATCATCAGACTGACATAAGAATTTGCAGTCAGGGTGCATAGGATAAGCATGACAGTGCTCCTGCTGCCATAGGAAATCACACCCCAGTCCAGAACTTCAGGTGCTTTTTGGATATCTTAGCCAGGTGCAGAATAAATGGCACTATAGGACACAGTGTGTACAGGAAAGCCACCCATGCTGATCTGTAACTCCATGCTGCCAGTTGCCCTCATATTTCACAGTGTGATGGTGTGATAGAACATTGGCACACAGGGCTTATGCAGTATCAGTTGGAGAAAGCCTACCAAGGGAACTTAACAACTTGAAGCACATTTTTCAAAAAGAACAGATATGACAAGAGACAAATTCAACGTGCTTTAGCAAAGTATGAACCCAGCAAACAGAAAATAACAAGGAGGAAAAGACAATAGTGTATCTGCCACACACCAGCAAAGTATCAAACAAAATCAGTAGAATCCTGGCTCAACATAACATTGAATTCATTTTCTGTCCACCACTGAAAACACTTGCCCTATTAGGAACAGGGAAAGAAGACTTGGGGCTCCATAAACCAGGTGTTTACAGTATTCCATGTATACGCAGTAAGGCATATATCAGGAAGACTGTACAGACAATCAAAAAAAGATGCAATGAACACAGAAGACAGATTGAACTCAAGAAATCAACAAAATCTGCAGTTTCAGAACACTCCATAGCTACAGGAGACCTGTGAAGTGTGAAGAAATGGAAGTGTTAAGACAGACCTCTTCATTTTGGGACTGTGTTCTGAAGGAAGCCAGTGAAATATGAGTGACTGTTGGGCTTATCAACAGAGACACTGGGTTCACTCTCAGCAAAGCTTGGGACCCATCAAAATCACAGTATTGGCCAAGAGTGACTTCTGAGCCTGACACAGGCCACAGGAATACTAAGGGACCAGAGTAAAACTACCACGTCATAAAAGTGACTCCACCCAGCTGGAAACCCGACAGTAGTACAAACAGTTGATTCACTGGGAAAATGTAAGACTGCACATCACTAACAAGCTATTTATAAACCTCACAACTGTGAACAAAGACATCTTTTTCCAGGTGGACCAGGAGCTACAATTTCTTTGGTATCCCTCCAAATGTACAAGTATCTATGTTACACAGAATAGTCTCCACCCGCCTGTGTGTTGGTACCATATTGTAACACATCAATTCACCTCCATGATCAGTCACAATCACAGCCCCCTGTAAGAATGTTACAGAGTTGATAACTCTATTTTTTGTTGATAGTCACTCAGCCCTAAATACTTTTGATCTGGATACCTTCTCATTGTTTGGTTTCTCCATCAATGATGACGTTCATGATGTCCCTGCAGTTCCCTTCCAGGAACTTTATGACCTCTGTGATGCAGTCACACCTGTATTGAAGGTTGGCCTACAGTGCACCACAAATTTCAACTCTCCTGTCTCCTTGCGACCACATGTGGTGCCCCATTTCTGCTAAATTTGGCCTGTTCCAGTCTCCTTACAGACTGTTGTTAAGTGGGAACTCAATCAGTCTGACAGTGCTTGGGTGGCTGAACCAGATAAAACAATAATCACATGGGCCACATTTCTGCTAGTAGTCAAGAAACCTAGTGGCTTCCTCTGGCTATGCAGAAAATTTAAATCAACAGGCAATGCCCGGAGATAAGTAGAAACCATAGGCTGTGGCCATAGGCTTTACAACTCCTTCATTGTAGGCACTGGAGAATTTCACAAATGAAAGTGCTTGTGAGACAACATGCTTAATGGACAGAAATCAACAGGGACATGAAAGCCATGGTGTGCTGCTGTTCAGCTTGTGCCCAGTGTCAGGCAACACCATCCCAGTCTTTCAATCCCTGGTCCATCTCCTATCAACTTTGTGTGACTAATAGTCATGGATGCCTACTCTTAAATACTGTTATGTGGTAAGTATTGTGTCCACAACAACAGAGGTCACAATGAACATGCTACTTCATATTCTTTCCATTGAAGTGTTTGCCTGATCTACAATATCAGACAATCATGTCAGTGGCTTTCAAACAACTGTGCATATCAAACAGCACAAAACACCAATGTCAAAGTGGAGTTTATGATGAAGACATTTAAGCAGCAAATGTTGCAAGCAATGGGAATCACCATCATAACAGCAGCACTTGCACTTTTTCTCAGCATGTGCTGGACCACTCCCATCAAAGAACGTAGTGTGTCAGAGCTCCTTTGCAGCAGACAACCACTAGCACTCCTCCATCCCCTGGTCCGACAGCCCCATGAACCCCAGACCTGACACTTACAGTGGTACCCACTGGGAACAGCAGTATGGGCATGCTCATACAGAGCAAGAACCACAGGGACACCAGCAACAGCAGTTAACACCCATTGGCAGTCACCACATCAGTCAACACACCAAAGGTGCTGTCATACAAACCACATCCACCCACATCTACCAACTGCACCAACACCTGTGGTACAACCTGAACTAGAAAGACCAGCATTACCAGTCCTACGACCTCACAGATATAACTTGTGCCCACAAAAACCAGTGCCAATTTCATGGGTCACAAACATGCAGATGGAGATCTCCCTGCAGCCTCTACAGCCACAGCCAACAATACTCAAGCCAACAACAGCCACACCACCACATCCCCGTATAATGCCACATATTCTCATTTCCTCATGCCAGCTAGTGGGCTTAAGTGTTGGGACAAAAATCATGCCACCAGTTCACCTTTCAAAAAATTGTTGAGGACATTTCCAGCCATATATGCTCATTTCCGGTGTGTGTGTGTGGGGGGGATCTGGTATCTTGACCTGGCAAATTTGGAAACTCACTGGAAAGCAGGGAACTGGATCTCAGCTGCAAGGTGGAGCTTTTAGAGAGATAAGTGTTAGCATTGTCTGGCCACACCACCACACATCAGTCCACTGGGCAACTGGAGCTCATGGCCACCCTGTAAGTTATACCATGAAGCAACAGGGACTCAGTCGTGTATTTGCTTCACTATTGTGTCACTGCTGTAATGCACCATTGGTTCTTGGTCATGGCTTTCATTGCATCTTAGGTTTTGTCTCTCAAGATTACTCACCGGAGTTTGTTTATCTATAGTGTCATCTCCACTTGTCCATTTCCTCACTGTTTGTCTTTCTGTTCACACTCAGCAATCCACTGTTGATGGCCCCAGAATGGTCAGTCCAGCCTCATCAGGTTTCTTCTGAGTCATTCCTGATATTCACTCAAATCTTGGTCATAATACTCAGTTTTCCATAATTATAAATATGTCTTTGATGTTGCATTCCCCACTGAAGAAAATAATACATAGATAGAGGGCATACAAAAATTATCAGAAACTATTAGAAAACTTAAATGCAGCAGCAAAACAAAATGTACATTTGAAACTATGAGGGCAAATAAAAAATTACTTACACTTTTGCCATAATGTTTGTTACATTGCCGTTATCTTCTGTCCTCGCACATGTCATTGTTATACTGTTGTGGTAATGCTGTGACAGTTTTATCTTATTTCTGCCATTGTTCTTCCTTCTGTTGCAGATATTGCATGGCAGCTCCATTAGAAGTGTGCACCAAAGAGAACAACAGACGGTGATCCGATTTCTCTGGTAGCAGGGTGTCAAAGGGGCAGACATTCATCACAGACCATCATCTCAATATGGGAGAAGTTCACTCTCACATAAAACTGTGTTTTTGTGGATCGAGAAGTTTAAAAGGGGTCAAACAAGTGTAACACATGAAGAAGGAGTGGGACGGCCACCAAACTCCGCTACAGATGATAACATTCAGCAAGCTCGAGAGATGGTTCTGGCAAAGAGGCTAATCACTATCAATAAGGTAGCATCCACTTATAACATCAGCCATGGCTCTGCCCATCACATCATCCACAACAAGCTCAGTTTCTGTAAGGTCTGTGCATGATGAGTACCAAGGAAGCTTACTGACAACCATAAGCTCACTCATTTTAGGGTCTGTCAATGCTTACTCAATCACTTCAACAATGAAAGTGATGTGTTTTTGAGCAGAATTGTCACTGGAGATGAAACTGGGTGCATCACTACGAGTCTGAGTCAAAGCGCCGGAGTATCCAGTGGAAACATCCTGGATCACCAACGAGGAAAAAATTCAAGATGGGGCCATCCGCAGGAAAGGTTTATGTTAACCGTGTTGTGGGAATCACAGAGGCCCATACTGGCAAGGTTCATGAAAAAGGGAATGACTATCAACAGTTCGGGGTATAGTGAATTGTTGGAAAATAAGCTGAAGCCAGCAATTCGCACAAAACGCTGATGTTTGCTGTTGAAGAAGGTGTTGTTGTTACATGACAATTCACTGCCACACATGGCCTGTCACACTATTGAAACCATTAACAAGATGAAATTTGATGTATTGGAAACCCTCCCTACAATTCAGACCTTGCTCCAAGTGACTTTCACTTGTTTGGGCAACTCAAGAATGCTTTGAAAGGTCGCCAATTTGCATCAGATGTTGAAGTGTGAAATGTGGTGCAAAAGTGGCTTCATGACCAACCGAAAACCTTTTATTTGGAAGGAATACATAAGCTCATTGACCATTGGGCCAAGCGCATTGAGAAGGAGGGAGATTATGTATAAAAATGATGTGGATTGTATACCCCTAGCTTCATGTTGATAAACGGTAGCATAAAAAGTGTAGATAATTTCTGACTTGCCCTCGTATAGGTAAGATACTACAGGAATGCATACAGTAAAGTTATCATTTATTACCAAGTCTGTGTCATTCACCAAAAATGGCTGGATGGACTGCATGAAGAATTACAAAACTGATGTACTGCAATACAAATATGTAAAATTTCAAAAAAATTGAACAGCTTAAGTATTTTACTATACACACATTTCATCTCCCACTGAAATTTTAATTATGTGGCAGATTTATTAGTTTTGGAGGTAGTTCAGTAATCCATTCACTTTCCGCGCAGTCAATAATTTCCTGGATGGTGTATGGCAGACATAATTTTAAATACTGAATTTTTTTCTTGAACCTCTCCAGTAGCAGAACCTGCACTTCCATGGATAGTAATTGTAACATTTTCAGTGAATGTGTCAAAAAGCTATCACTCATTTTGGACAATTGACAGGTTGTACATTTATGTTCTCTTTGTTGTGGGGTATGTGCCTCTTGCTCAAGGAATATAAATTTTCCTTGAGAAGGAAAGAGGCACGTAAGTCCATATTGACTGTAAACAGTCATTATTCAAAAGTTTGTGAATAATGGCCTGCAGTGCCCCTGTTTCCTATTTGATATAATGATTCTTACTACCTCTTTTTTGCAATAATAGCACATCCTTGTAGCCTGATAAATAGCCCCAAAGCTGTTGTCAACAGGTAATATGGCTATAGAAGAGGGCATGATCTAAAATTATTAGACATTGTTCTGCAATTATGGGTTTTAAACTCCTCAGGAGGTATACTACTCATGAAGGTTTCTATACATTGCTCGGTGTGTCTATTCCATGTGAGTTTGTGGTCTATTACAAAACCCAGCGGTTTCACAGTTTCTCCATTTTCCAGATATGTATTAATGCAGAGGCTGTGTACCATACACTGACTTTTGTCTGCATTTATTTTCATCTTATTTGAGGTTAACCATTCCGTGGCCTTTCTGAATAGCACATCTGATTCCAGCACTGCTCAAGTTGGACTTTCCCCCTTTTCAATAACAGAAATGTCATTGCCAAATTCTGGCATGTTATCATCTTGGCTTAGATTATTTAGAAAAATGAGAAAGAGTAGAAGGGCTACGACAGAACATGGTGGTACA
This sequence comes from Schistocerca serialis cubense, assembly GCF_023864345.2. Classification (NCBI taxonomy): domain Eukaryota; kingdom Metazoa; phylum Arthropoda; class Insecta; order Orthoptera; family Acrididae; genus Schistocerca; species Schistocerca serialis. The sequence goes on from NC_064640.1 coordinate 481,122,575, forward strand.
CCATGTTCTAACTTTTGTTTCTGTGATGTTGCTCCTGGGACTGAAACAATCTGCTATCTGTTTTCTAAATAGCACTGAAGGGTAGTTAGAACAGCACCTCCTACACCATAGCATTTTAATTTTTGGAGTAAGGTCTTATGGAGAAAATGCAGTCAAATGCTTTGTTCAAATAACGAAGTATGAGTGTCATTAACTCTCTCTTTCTTCAGATTCTAGCTGTATTATTATTTTTTAGCAAGTCTATTGCAGCTGTAATTGTGGACTTTCCCTTTCAAGAACCATGTTGTGCATAATGGAAGAGAGTGTTTTCCTCAAAGTAATCCAAAAGCTGATTATTCATAATAGATTCAGTCACTTTGGCTAAGACTGGAATGACTGAAATTGACCTATAGCTTGATACTCGATCTGGGTCTCCCTTTTTGTAAATTGGAACTGTCCATATCAGCTTCAAGAAGTCTGGAAAGGCTCTTGCAGATAAACAATTGTTTATTGCTTCGATTAATGACTGAGCATTTCAGTGCTATTACAGTTGCAGAAAAATATATCAAATCACTCAGTTGTCAAACAAGGATGAAACAAAAGGAAATTAATCTAGAAATTGATTAATATTGATGTGGGAAGAAATAAAGTAAGACCATTAATTTGTCACATGAATTTAGAAAAAAATTAATAGAAAATCAAAATCTGCTATAGAGATCCATGTTCAACATTGTGTGCTGCACAGTGTGCTCCAAAACACTTGTGCCTACAGTAGTATTATAATCTGTCATCATCTACACCTACATGTCTGTTATGCAGTTCAAACTTAAGTGCCTGACTGAGTGTTCACTAAATCATTTTCACAATATTTCTCTACAGTTTCACTCTCAAACTGTGTGCAGGAAAAATGAACACTTAATCTTTCTGTGTGAGCTCTAATTTTTCTTATTTCATTATGATGGTCACTTCTCCCAATGCAGAAGGGGGCCAACAAAATATTTTTGCACTAAGAGGAGAAAGTTGGTGATTGAAATTTTGTAAAAAGAACTTGGCACACTGAAAAATGCCTTTGTTTTAAATATTGCCACCCAACTCACATATAACACCCATGACACACCCTTCCCTTTTCTTCAATAGTACAAAATGAGCTGCTCTTCTCTGGACAATTCTATCTAATAAGGATCTCATACCTCACAGAAATACCATGTCAGAGGATGGATAAGCATAGTGTGGGCAGTCTCTATAGTGAATTTGTTGCACATTTTAAGTGTTCTGCCAGTAAAATGCAGTCTTTTGTCTGTGTTTCCCGCAACATCACCTATGTATCACTCCAATTCAAGTTGTTCATAATTGTAATCCCTAGGTGAATTTGTAGCCTTTAGATCTGTGTGATTTTTGTGTACCAAAATTTAATTGATTCCCTTTCATGCTCATGTGGATGACCTCACACTTTTCACTGTTTAGGGTCAATTGCCACTTTTTGTATCATACAGATATCTTGTCCAAATAATTATGCAATTGGTTTTGATTTTGTGATGACTTTACTAGAGGCAAATGACAGCATCACCTACAAACAATCAAAGATTTGTCGCTGAGTGCCACCTGTGCTGCTTCATAAAGTGGGTACGCCTCTTTTCACTGTTGTCCAATCACTTTCCACAGATGTTCATGACAGTAGCATGCAACTGGCTCACTAGTTTCACTGTTTTCAAGACACTTATTCCCAGGTGCTACTTTATTGTATTTATTTATTGCAATACATATTCTGTAGCTCTAGTTCTGCATGTTAACACATGGATGTGGAACAAGTCAAAAACATTCAGTTCATTATTACATTAGTTTCCATAAGGACAATAAACAAAGATTAATAATACAAGTTGGAAACACAATTGATAGGATAAAATTACACTCACAAGCCGAGTTCCAGATATAACATTCTGATTTTGTCCAAATAATTTTTACAGCTCACCAATTAATCTGATTAACACAGCAAGATATATTGAGGCAGGAATATACAACAGTATTTGGGAAATAAAATCAGCTATCTCTGCTACAGAAATCATCTACAGAATAGAAAATTTTTTCAAGCAAGAACTTTAGCTTACTGGTAAACAGTACTTTTTTTTATCTCTTAGACACTTTTTATTACTTGGAAGTGCATTGAAGATTTCTGTGCTTGTGTATTTCACACCTTTTTGCACAAGGGACAGATTTTTCAGCTTACAGTGTATGTCACATTTCCTCCTTGTGTTATGGTGATAGTACATTTCATTTGTTTCATATTGTGAAGGATTGTGAAGCATGGATGTCATGATTGAAAAGATATATTGTGAAGCAGTGGTTAGGATCCCTATTTATTTAAAAAGCTTGTGACATGAGATTCTTGTAGGCACTCTACGCAAACTTCGGACAACCTTTTTCTGACTTGTAAAAACCTTTTTCAATAGTGGTGAATTTCCCCAGAAGATTGTTCCATAACACATAAGTGAATGAAAGTAGCCAAAGTAAGCAGATTTTGAGACAGTGATGTCTCCAATTTTGGCAATTATCTGAATGGCAAATGTTACTGAGCTGAGCCTTTTCAGGGTTTGATTGATGTTCTGTTCCCAGTTAAGCATGCTTTCTATATATATTCCCAAGAATTTCAAACAATCTGCTCTCTCTATCTGCTGGCTCTCATATATAATGTTTATTTTCTGTGGACTTTTGTGATAAGAATGGAAATGAATATAATTAGTTTTGCTAAGGTTTATTGATAAAGAATTTACTGTGAACCAGTTCAGAACATCCTCAAGTAAATAGTTGGCATTTAATTCTAGATGAGAGGGTATCTTACTGTCTATCACAATACTTTTGTTATTAGCAAACATTGTAAAATTGCTTGCTTTGTTTGAGGACAATGGTAGGTCTTTAATATATGTGAGGAATAGCAGGGGACCAAGGACAGAACCTTGTGGAACTCCATATTTTACTGTTCCCCAGTCAGACTCTACCCCTCCTATGTGACTATTGTTACCATCTAGCACTGTTTTCTGTTGTCTGTCCTGTAGGTAGGATTTGAGCCAGTCGCCCATTTGTCCTCGGAGTCCATAGTGGCATGTTTTCTCTGTAAGTATTCTATGACTAACACAGTCAAAGGCTTTAGACAGATCACAAAATATGCCCACAGGCAATGTATTTTTGTTGAGGCATTCCAAAATGTTATTCGTAAACGAAAATATTGCTTCAGTTGTGGAGATACCTTCTCTGAATCCAAACTGGTTTTTACTAATTATTGCATGTTTTTCTAGGTGACTGACTATTCTGGCATATATTACTTTTTTGAGAACTTTAGAAAATGTGGTCAAAAGAGAGATAGGCTGATAGTTTGTAACATCTGAGGCATTGCCTCTTTTGTAGAGGGGCTTTAAAGTAGCATATTTCATCCTTTCAGGGAAGATATCTTGTTTGAGAGGGGCATTGAATATATGAGCTAGGATTTCACAGTACTCATTGCAGTAGGCTTTTAGCAGTTTGCTAGAGATTCGTCAACATCAGTTGAATTTTTTGCTTTTAAAGAAATAATGGTTTTTCTTACTTCCTGTACTGTTATATGGGCTATACCTATCTGCTCTATGGAGTTTGAGAAATGAATTTTCAGTATTTTTAATGCTTCTTCTAATGAGTCATTGTATCCTGCTTTCCCAGCAACACTTAGAAAGTGCTCATTGAAAATTTTTGCCACAGTATTTTGATTTTGTACCTGTCTATCTTCAGTATTGAGAACAATGTTTTGGGACCTAATGGGGCAATTTGCACCAGTCCCACTCTTTATAACTTCTCATACGGTTTTGATTTTGTTATTAATTTTGGAGCACAGGTACAAACTTTTTGACTTCTGAATAATTTTGCAGTGGTTATCCAGGGCTTTTTGGAATGTTTTGTGGTTTGGATCTTGTATATCCTTTTTGGGAAGGTGCTTTCAAATCTCAGTGACTCTTCATTACTGAAAAAATTGTCCTTGGAATGGGTACTTTCTAAATTATACATAGGTGCCCAGTCTGTGGTTTGGATATATGGTTTAAAAATCTGGATAGTTTCTTCATTAACTGTCCTAACTGTTTTCCAACTGAGGCCACTATCATTCAGATAAATATTTGTGCTGTTTATAGTGAGTCTTTGTCCATCGTGGTCAAATAGACCATTCATGACTTTCCCAGTAGTCGTATCACCTATTTTGGTCTGTCTATAAATATATTATTCATCAGTGTGCTTATACATGAAGTTATTCTAGTAGGGAAACTAACCACAGGAACCAGATTATACGTGGACAACAGATTTTCTAGGTCTGACCTGTCTTTAGAATTTGTTAGAAAGTTAACATTGAAGTTCCCAAGCATTATTACATCTGTTTTGTGTTTGAATATGTATATTAGGAGAGCATCTAGCTTGTTCAAAAAGAGACTAAAGTTCCCTCAAGGTGCTCTGTATACTGTGACTAGTGATATAAGGGAATTATTCAAGGACAATTCTGTGGCGCAGACCCATAACAACAGATTTCTCCATTTACAGATTGTATCATCACTAGAAATATTCCCAGTTCATTTCTATTCTTTTATATACTTTCCTTACTGCATCACCTGCAAATAACACTACCAGGCAGCAGTCAATCTCAGGGGGCCAGAGCTCACAATGTTTTGGCTCTTCACGGTTTTTTACTGTCTGTCTGAAGCTTCTCTTCCTGGGACAATTATGAAGTTCATAAATGGATGTTTAGGCACAATGATTACTACATGTTTTGCTACTTTCTTTTGTGACACTGATTTCAATTTGTTACCTATGTCAGTATTTTGAATGGCCACTGGCGTGGAAATAAAAGTTGCTGTACTGGTGTACGTAGAGGAGCATGTATTTGTTATCACACTGTTGGTCTGTGTCAGAGTTTAATGTATTGACTCTGATCTCTAAACCACTGATGAAAAGGGTGCGGTAAATGGGAATAGGTGTAACAATCTGTGTATCTTCTTTGTTTTCACACGAGCTATTCATCTGGTGAGCTTTATCCCCTGTAACTTCTTTTCCACTTGAAACACTGAGCAGTTTTGGCTCCATGCTGCAAAGTTGCTGGAGTAGCTGATGGAAAATTGTGGGAGTGAGGATTGATATCTAATTTATGTGCTGCATTGCCTGTGTTGGCAGCTAGTTACATGCAAGTGTAATTTGATTGTATTGCTATTGGCAGTTAAAACACTTTATGTCTTAAATTAATACATCAGATAACAAAATTAAAAAATGGCTCTGAGCACTATGGGACTTAACATCTATGGTCATCAGTCCCCTAGAACTTAGAGCTACTTAAACATAACTAACCTAAGGACAGCACACAACACCTAGTCATCACGAGGCAGAGAAAATCCCTGACCCCGCCGGGAATCGAACCCGGGAACCCGGGCGTGGGAAGCGAGAACGCTACCGCACGACCACGAGATGCGGACTAACAAAATTAAATCTACATGGGCAACAGTTAAAAAAGAAACTGAGAAAGTAGTTAAAGAATGAGACGACTTGGTCATTACGAGAAACAACAAAATAATTAGTGATAGCTCTCCGGTACCCAGTATATTTAATAATCACTTTCTTGAAGTGGCTCAGAAGATTGGCACTGACAGTGATAAAGCAATGGAAGACTTGCAACAAGTATTACCACATACATATTGGCAAGAAATTAAGAATGTAATTATCTGCCATAAACACTCACAGAGTTGATACTATCTCAAGTAAAGTACTTAAGTCCTGTTCTTCAGATATATGCAATGACTGTCTGGCCTCACTGCCTACCATATCTTTAGAGGTGCTGGAAAGGACTATGTGTGCAAGAATAATAACAAACAACTTTCAGAATAGGATACTTAGTCTCAATTTGGATTTCAAACAGACTCTCTCTTAGACGAGCTCATATATTATGGTATCAGAGATCTTGGTGGTTATTGATTTTCTAACTAAAAGAATGCAGACAATGGAAAGTCCAGGATGGAGTAACAACAATATGAGAATGATATGTTGCTACTCACTACATAGAGGAGCTATTGCATTGCAGACAGACACAATAGAAAGACTACATATATATGCACATCTCACACACACGTAGCTACTGTCTACAGCCGAGATAGTAGCTCTCTCTCTCTCTCTCTCTCTCTCTCTCTCTCTCTCTGTGTGTGTGTGTGTGTGTGTGTGTGTGTGTGTGTGTGTGTGTGTCTTTTTTTCTGCTTCTGAAGGAGGACTTCTTTTTGTCTGAAAGCTTAAAGTATAGCAGTCTTTTCATTGTGTATGTCTCAATTCCCTACCTCCTCTATGAGGTGAGCAGCACTTTATTTTTTTCATATTGTTGTTAAAAGCATACAAAGTGTCACATTAAGTAATTCAGGGAGTGTATACAACGAAACTTCTTCAGAATGGGGAATAATCACTACAGGTATTCGAGAGGACTCAAATTTGGTCCAGCCTTGCTCATTTTATGTACAAATAATCTACCATCTCATATCTGAGAAACAAAAATAATTCTCTTTGCTAGCAGTGCAAGCAATGTCATCAAGTCTAAGCATGCATTTACACTGCCATCTTGCTGCTTGCCTGCATGGCCCAGCGATGATGAAACAAGCCCACTGAGTCTTAACAGCCCATTTAACCTGCACCATTGTTGCTTGCCTTGCTGCTAACAACAATCTTCATCAGGCAATGATGTCAAGCTGGTTTGTGTTTTGTGCCATGACCATCATTATGTACTCTGAAACTTGAGCTGTAATTGGCTGGTTCAAGGTCACCCCAGCAGTGCCTTGTTTGCCTCTACTAGCCACGTGAAGAGCTGCAGGGTAATTACTCCCAGTGAGCAGTGAGTAGCGATGTTGCAACATAAATGTGATAAGGCTCCCAGCAAGTAGTGAGGAATGATACACCAACAGTGAGCAGCAAAGTGATGGTGCAATGTATCAGCAGTGAGAAGTGAGGTGTCAGCAGCAAGGCTGCAGTATAAATATATCCCAATGGAGTAATTTCAACACTTGAAAATGGAAATAACAGTTACTGAAAATTAATAACTGATTCTCTGCAAATGGACTGTCATACATACAGTTCCACACTGAAAAGACCTGACAGCATCATTAGATATAACACATGAGGGAAAAATCCATAAATGAAATAGAATATTCAAAATTCTTAAGTGTTTATATTGATGAGAACATGAACTGAAACTCACATGTTACAGATCTTCCTGAATGTCTGAGCTCTGTAACTTTTGTGTTAGAGATATAAGATTTTGGAGATTAAAATTAACTTACTTTTCTTCTTTTCTCATTCACTAATATCTTATGGCATACGTAAATATAAATCACTACATGTGTTAAAAAAACTGATTTGTTCTAAATTCCAGCAAGAGGTGATGACCATAAATCATGCAGATAACTAACCAGTGATACAGGAGCTTGGTACACATAGTCAAACTTTCAGGTGAAGGAAGTACGGAAAATTTTGTTTCAAATCACACTTTATGCATTTTTACTACATTAACTTCTTTCAGCTATAGTAAATACAAACTTAAACTTCAGGGAACATATTGAGCTTTCAAAGGACACAGTGCATGGATGTTTGACTCCTTAGTATCTTCTTAACCTTTGACATTAACGACATCCGTATTCTGTAAAGTATTGAGTCTGTGAAATGATGGATAAATTACTTATTTTCTACAACCTCCTTCCATGGCATAAGAGTGGCATTCCAAAGGCCACCTCAGCTTCTTGTTATGGAGTCAGACCAGTTTTTTCATACTGTGAACTTCCTCTCAAAATGAATGATAACATCATTATCACCTTAGTACAACTAATAGATAACTTAAAATAAATGTTATTGAAAGGAGCAATCAAACAATGGAAAATCCAGGATGAAATGCAACAAGGAGCATATTCAAGAATTTCTAGGACATGTAAATTTTGACTGTACACAAGGTGTTACAAATAATTCTGATCTGATAAGCTCTTTTATTGTTTGCAAAGATCAGTAGTTTAAGATTTGTACTTGTACTGACTTTCCTTCCAAAATTGATTTCTTTTTACTAAAAAAAAAGATATATATTTGCTGCACTGGTCCATATGGTTACCTACTTGTGATTTCCAAATAAACCAACTGCTATAAACCTACTTATTTGTAAGGAAATACATAATAATACTGAGAGACACAACAAGTATTTTAATCATACACTATAACGTCATATCTTCATTAATATGCTATTTTTCATTCACTTGTTCACCTCCAAAAATACCACAACATTTCAGAAACAATTGTCACTGTCAGAAGTCATTCATTGTATTTTTAGACAGTGATTCACATCCTTCTGAATCTCCTCAATGTGTAGGTTTTTGTAAAATTGCCAATGTTCTGATCTTAGTGGTGGAATTGCACTGACTTGAATAGGACATCAGATCATTGAACTTTCCTTTTGTTATAGACAGGACATATATGTACAAAGGTTCAGTGGCTGATAATGAGATACTGCTGATTTTTCTTTTTATAGTCCAGAGCTCTAAACTCCTCAAAAAGTGTTCTTTACACTGAGGTCATGGGGTACCTCCTAATATTGTGTTGGACCTCGTTATGCCTATTGCACTTCAGTAACTAGACACAGCATGGACTCAACAAGTCTTTGGAAGTTCCCTGCAGAAATACTGAGCCATGTGACCTTTATAGCCATCCACAATTGTGGAAGTGTTGCCACTGCAGGAATTTTGTACACAAACTGAACTCTCAATTACGTCCCATAAATGTTCAATGGTATTCACGTCAGAGGATCTGGGTGGCCAAATCATTCACTCATACTGCCCAGAATGTTTTTCAAACCAATTGTGAACAGCTGTGGCCTGGTGACATGGCAAAGTCATCCATAAAAATGTCATTGTCATTTGGGAAGATGAAGTCTATAAATGGCTGAAAATGGTCTCCAAGTAGCTGAACATAACCATTTCCAGTCAATGATTGGTTCAGTTTGACCAGAGGACCCAGTCCATTCCATGTAAACACAGCCCATACCATTACGGAGCCACCACCAGCTCGCAGAGTGCCTTGTTGACAACTTGGGTCCATAGCTCCCTGAGGTCTGTGCCACACTCAAACCATACTATTAGCTCTTGCCAAATGAAATCAGGACTCATCTGACCAGGCCATTGTTTCCCAATTGTCTAGGGTCCAACCGATATGGTCATGAGCCCAGGACAGGTGCTACAGGCAATGTCATGCTGTTAGGTGTCATCTGCTGCCACACCCCATTAACACCAGATTTCACCACACTGTACTAATGGATAAATTCATTGTATTGTCCCACACTGACTTCTATTGTTATTTCGTGCAGCACTGCTTATCTGTTAGCACTGACAACTCTGGGCAAACACTGCTGATCTTGGCCATTAAGTGAAGGCCGTCAACCCCTAGGTTGTCTGTGGTCAGAGGCAATGCTTGAAATGTGTTGTTATTGGCAAACTTTGACACTGTGAATATTGGATTTCCATATAATCTCCAAAATGGAATGTCTTATGTGTATAGCTCCAGTTAGTGCTACACATTCAAAATCTGTTAATTCCTGTCATGCACCCATGAATCACCAGAGTACAAATGACAGCTCCGCCAATCCATTTCCCTTTTAGACCTTGTGTAGCTGAACATAACCATTTCCAGTCAATGATTGGTTCAGTTTGACCAGAGGACCCAGTCCATTCCATGTAAACACAGCCCATACCATTACGGAGCCACCACCAGCTCGCAGAGTGCCTTGTTGACAACTTGGGTCCATAGCTCCCTGAGGTCTGTGCCACACTCAAACCATACTATTAGCTCTTGTCTAGGGTCCAACCGATATGGTCATGAGCCCAGGACAGGTGCTACAGGCAATGTCATGCTGTTAGGTGTCATCTGCTGCCACACCCCATTAACACCAGATTTCACCACACTGTACTAATGGATAAATTCATTGTATTGTCCCACACTGACTTCTATTGTTATTTCGTGCAGATAGATAGATGTAGTTTGAATAATTTTTGGGTCTACGGGTTCAGCAAGACTTAAAGTGGGACACACATATGAATAACTTGTCTAGAAAACTATCATCTGTGTGCTATGGCCTAAGGATTTTAAAGGCTACAACAAACAAAACAACAGTACTGCAGGCATACTATGCACAGTTCCATTCACTATTCCAATATGGGAACATTTTCTGGGGAATGTATGTATGTGTGCATATCACTAGCCCATGACTTCTGTCACCACAGTGTAGATCACATAATAAATGGACACTGTTTTGTGAAGTTTAGCCAGCACATCCTTTGTCATCTGAATGGATTCCCATTCACATCTTCTTTCTTAGTAGTCATGTGGGGATTCAGACAATACTTCCAATTGATAATCTTCTCATGGGTTATTTAATGAACAATATAAGGTTTGTAAGCCTTCCGTTTCACACTTCGTGCAAATCCCTTTTAAAATCCCTTGATCAACATAAATTAGCTGCAGGTATTTTTCTACATCTATCAAAAGCCTTTGCTGTCCCAAAACATAACATTCTGCTCGAAAAATCAGAAAGATGAGGAGTAAGAGGTGTAGTACATAGCTGGTTGTGTTCATACCTAAAAATCTCGCATGCAGAAAGTATCACTTCAGTATGAATTCAATGAAATGAATAAAACAAGAACTAACTCCTTTCTTTCTAGCGATTTACCAATAAAATATGGTGTACCCCAGGGCCCAATCTTAGGTCCACTTCTCTTCTTGATTTATGTGGGCGACTTAGTTGAATATATGAGTCCCACAAAAACTATCCTGTTTGCTCACTGGATCCAGTCCAGAAACTTTGCAGTCAAAAGCAGAAAGTTCTATGAAAAGACTTTCTGAGTGGTTCACAAAAAACAAACTCATTATAAATACTGAAAAAAACTGTGTGTGTTTATTTTTATTTAATTCCTCCAACTAATCAAATGTCTATTCAAGCACAATTAAAAATGATTCCCTAGAAAATGTAAGTATCACAAAATTTTTGGGTCTACGGGTTCAGCAAGACTTAAAGTGGGACACACATATGAATAACTTGTCTAGAAAACTATCATCTGTGTGCTATGGCCTAAGGATTTTAAAGGCTACAACAAACAAAACAACAGTACTGCAGGCATACTATGCACAGTTCCATTCACTATTCCAATATGGGAACATTTTCTGGGGATACTCAGTTCACAGTGTAAAGGTTTTTAGAATGCAAAAAAGAGCTCTAGGAATAATTTGTGGCCTTAAAAAGATGGAGTCCTGTAAATCCCATTTTACTGAGCTTGGTGTTCTAAATGCTCCAGGTTTATTCATTTATGAAACTATCTTGTTCACTAGGGACTACCTCCTGAAAACAGACAAACTGCTACAGAACAAAAATGTACACAACTATAGTACCAGAGGGAAATCAAATATACATCAAAAATATCACACAACAACCACCTATCAGAGGAGCATAATTAACATTGGTGTAATACTACACAATAAGATACCAGAGGAAATAACAAAATGCTACTCATCCAATATTTAAAGCTAAACTAAAGGCATTTCTAATAAAGCACTGTTTCTATTCTGTCAGAGAAATCTGAATACATAACAAAATTAATTGTAATAGGTACCTATTTTTAATTTCCCTACTATTTTGCTAATACTATGTATTATTGTAACTTATCTTTGACCTGTCCAATATCAATTGTACAATTTGTGCTATATAATAAAACTGGACCAATAAAACATCAAATCAAATCAAACAGTCTTCAAATCAGTAGGCCAGTACACTTTTCTGACTATTTTTTTTTCTGTAGTGATTGTCTAATGCACCATGTCAATTTCATTTCAGTATGAACGAAAACCAAGCATTTAAATCAATGTTTTTGAGGATATATATTTCCTGAACAGTGGTCAAGGATATTGCAGCAACAAATTAGTTTAGATTCTGTCCTCAACAGTGATTGCAAAAACAGAAAATGCAGTTTATCATTTCAGTGAGGGATTTGAAATATTCGTACAAACAACTTGCTATCCCAAAGCTTCCTTGTTTTCCCTCTATTTCTGACCACGTGAAACAATCTCCTCGATTTCATCTTATGTCAAACACTGTAAAATTAAACGTTTTCAAGCAATGTTGGAGGGATCAGTTGGTGCCAAAACTTGCTTGACATTAAAGTTGCACCTTACCAAATTCCCATCTGAGCTTTGTGCTCTCTCTCTCTCTCTCTCTCTCTCTCTCTCTCTCTCTCTCTCTCTCTCTCTCTCTCTTTTTTTTTTTTTTTTTTTTTTTTTTTTTTTTTTTTTTTCCCCCCTCAAGCCCCATATTTTGTGTAAGGGTGAGATAATTAGGTGTAAATTCGTCTTTTCTGACAACAGGGTTAACGTAGGCCATTAAGAGATGACACTGGCCATTTTTGAGATACTGAAAACCTTGATTATACGTCTGTGAAAATATATTCCTGTGAATACGAGGTTTAGCCATTTCACATTTTCTGTACATAGGGATTTGTACAGGGAGTACACAAGTGTTATATTAATTGATGGACTTAGAAATTTTTCTGTTGTCCCAGAGTGACAATTGTGGGATTAAACAACTGCAAAACTTTCAGTGTGATTCACAACATTAGCCCAAAGTTCTGGTGAAATCACTTTCTTTACATAATGGACCCTTTTCTCTTTAAAACTTGTCTATTTGTATGTTCTTTCCTTGATCTCTATAGGCACAAAACCTTTATAATTTCCAAGTGTATCCAAAAAACATTTCAATTGAGCTGTGGTGGCATGATCTGGTCAATATTCAACCACAAAACTTTATGTGATTCTTGAGTTTCTCCCGGCATATTTGATAATCAAAATATCCATGGGTGTACTGCCAGTCTACAGTGTCCAACAGGCACAATATTTCGCCGATCATACATGTCGCCATCATCAGGTGAACTGACGGACTGAGCTCCTGTGAACGTGCCGGCATGGAGATCCGTATGCTATGGCTGCTCAGAGGGATTGGGTTCGGTCGCCGCGGCGGCCGATTTAAATACCCTCCGCCCGCGACGCACTCCCTCCCCTGTCCGCGCCCCGAGCCACGGTCACACGGTGGAACAGATTGCGATGGCGTCTGAGATGACGTTGGTGTGATGGCTCTGTCCGCCGTGGTCATCACAACTATATGTTTGCTCAATTTACTCTTGATTAACCCAATCGCTGGTTCCCAAGCCTTATTAAGATTATAGCCACAGTCACGGTTTATGGGGTCATCATTGGTGCGAATTTCGATGGACCCTCTAACAACGCTGTCCCAGTATCTCGACGTCTGTACCAGAATCCTCGTGCGTTCATACTCCATAGCGTGATTTTCCGACAAACAATGTTCATCGACTGCTGACTTGCTTGGATACATAAGTCAAGTGTGCCTCTGGTGTTCACGGCATCGATCCTCGACGGTACACATCGTCTGACCAATATACGACTTGCCACATTGACATGGAATCTGGTACACGCCAGCCTTACTCAAACTGAGGCCATCTTAGGCGCTTCCCACCAGTGCATGAGTTTTATTCGGAGGACAAAACACAGTTCCGACCCGGTGTTTCTTCAAAATGCGGGCGTTTTTCCCCGAGAGTGCGCCTGTATATGGAATAAACGCAGCGCCTACCTCCTCCCTCATGATTTCATCCATCTCCACAGGTTGTGCTGTAGTGGTTGGGCAGAGAGCACGTTGAATCTGCCACTCTGAGTACCCATTTTTTCGAAATACAGTTCTCAGATGTTCCAGTTCCTGGGGTAGACTCTCTGCATCAGAGATAGTGTGCGCCATATGTACTAGAGTTTTAAGTACCCTATTCCTCTGTGAAGGGTGGTGGCAGCTGTCTGCATCAAATACAGATCAGTGTGCATTGTCTTCCGATACACCCCATGACCTAGGGTGCCGTCAGACCATCTCTTGACCAAGACATCAAGGAAAGGTAAATTACCCTCTGTTTCAGTCTCCATAGTGAATTTGATGTTGTGGTGCATGGAGTTTAGATGTGTAAGGAAGTCAAGTTGTTTATCCATACCATGTGGCCAGATGACAAACATGTTGTCCTTGTAATGGAAAAAGCAAGTAGGCTTCCATTTGGATGATGACAGGGCTTCCTCCTCGAAGTTCTCCATGTACAAATTCACTACCACCGGTGAGAGTGGGCTACCCATGGCGACTCCCTCCGTTGTTCATAGTATTCTCCATTAAAAAGAAAATACGTGGAAGTCAAGACATGCCTAAAATGTTCAGTGGTCTTCTCGTCAAACTTCTGACTAATCAATTCTAGTGACTCTCGCAGGGGTACCCTCATAAATGAGGAAATGACATCAAAACTCACCATGATATCTGACTCATCCAACCTGCAGCTATCAAGGCGTTTAACAAAATCCACGGAATTATGGATGTGATGAGGGCATTTACCCACATAACGACTTAATATTCCCGTCAATGACGACCTCATAAACCGTGACTGTGGCTATAATCTTAGCAAGGCCTGGGAACCAGCGATTGGGATAATCAAGAGTAAATCGAGCAAACGTATAGTTGTGACGACCATGGCAGACAGAGCCATCACACCGACATCATCTCAGACACCGTCGCAATCTGTTCCACCGCGCGACTGTGGCGCAGGGCGCGGACAGCAGAGGGAGCCCGCTGTGGCCGGAGGGTATTTAAATCGGCTGCCGCCGCGACCGAACCCAGTTCCCTCTGAGCAGCCATAGCGTACGGAGCTCTGTACCGGCACGTTCACAGGAGCTGTCTATCAGTTCACCTGATGATGGCGACATGTATGATCGGCGAAATATTGTGCCTGTTGGACACTGTAGACCGGCAGTACACCCGTGGATATTTTGATTACGAAACTTGATCTTTGTCTGCTTTCTGTGACTCGTGGGTAGGTGGCACCTACAGTGAGAGAGTCCTGCTGTGTAGTGTGCAGAGCAGCACTGGGTAGGGTCAACAGTGAGCTCTTGTGTGTAAAGTTATTTCTCAAGTCATTGGTTGCTTGGGAGGTATGGTAGCATCTGTTGTTGTTGTCTCCTGGAACATGGTCATGGATAAGAACTGGTGGTGCCGGGCCTCCCCGATAGCAGTAATATATATCTTCTTGTTGCCTTTGTGATGCAGATGAGGCTTAAAGGGGAAGTTTTACATTCCTACCCTTTAATAGCCATGAGAATTTTCCATCTGCCAAGTTGCACTGATCTCCTTCTGTATGGTCTGTAGCCATAAGAGATAACAGAATTAACACTAGAGTTACCATCTGGTGTGTTCATGAAAATCTGGGCAATGCATTATAATTCTTGGATTGGCAAATGAGATTTTAAACCTTGTGTTAAATATTAATCAAACCTTGAATTTAATTGAGAAACATTTTAGAGGTGTGATGATGTATGTTGTGTAATGTATTGTTTTAAACTGTTTTAGTTATTGCCAAGCCTTGGCACAACAAAGCTATATTGTGACTTGATTTATGGGTTATAGTGGGCCAGTATAATGGGCATGGTACATGTTAGTTGGGAGTGGCTTCAGAGGTCAGTGTTTAATTTTAATTGTTTAGAATTGTTCCTGTGGGGCCAAATTTATATAGAGGTATACCTCAGTTCAAGGTTGAAGGCCCACCTGATTATTCTGAGTTGAAAATGTTGTACACTTTCGATGCCATTGCAGTTTATGTGGCTTAGGGAGTTGTTCGTTTATGAGAATTTAAATTAAATGCCTGCCATGTGAATTATTACTATTTAATATTAATCTGGCTGAATATCCATCATTTTAGAATATTTAGTATAACTGAACTTAACGAATTTGTAATGTTCAAAGAACTTTGCACTGAAAATCTAACCTGGATGCTCACTCAATAGATTCTTACAATTTAATTATTGCCCAGGCTGCTTATTCATTATTTTAAATTTTCTGTACAACTGAATTTAACAAATTTGGGATTGTGTAAAGAATGTCTTGTTGCTGAAAATTTAACCTGAATGCCCATTTCACAGATTCCTTGGTTTTATATTAACTGTGCTAATTTTGTAATTTTCATATTTTGTAAAATCTTAAGACTGTATGTATGTTCTTTCAGAAATTCAAAACAGTGAAATGTGTTGCAAATAAAGGTGAACCTGGGGCCCAATCCTTTTACCTTGCTTTTCTTTAAATTTAATTAAGGTGCTGCTGAGCACTATGAATGAAGTATCTTTTTCTCTTACACATCTCTAATTTATACTACCTTTAAAAAACGTAGTCTTTCTGCATGTCTCAACTTTTATAATACTTCCTTCTGCAGTTGTCTTGACACTGATTTTCCATGCATACTCCTGGAACATGCACTTTCGTGGATGAAGCATAGCATTTATTGTCCACTGTTCTAGGTGTCTTACTTCTTTCTATTATTGATTTTTACTGAACATGTTTTTTCCATGTTTTCTACATTATGATCTTTTAAAGGGTTGCACATCAGTAATGTCATCTTCAGATGCTCTTTTCAATGAATGTGTTTTACTTGATTAGCATTTGATGGTTTTAAGTGCTTCAAATGAACACCCACTCTTCATTGCGGCTCTTCATCTGATTTCTCATCAGATTGCATTTGGTATTCTGAAGAAGGAGGGGAGATATCAGATGGAATATCTGAAATAAGACTCTCATTACTGGCAGTCAAAGCAGAAGACCAACTGGCTGATTACAGAGGTTTTGCCCTTAGGACATATGAAGAACCAGAGCTTTCTACAGACATGTTTTAGTATATATTTAAAACATTCCTTAATATTCAGCTTAATAAAGATTACAAGAAACCAAAAGGATAAATTTTAATAATTCCATTTCCTGTCTATAGATACCTAATAAAACAGAAAAAAGAAATAAAGCATCACAATATGATTTCAAAATTATGGTACTTCAGAAGAATATTGTAATACAACCACCCATGAGATTCTGAATTATGTACAAGAACTTTCATCATTTTTCTCTCTTGAATTCATTATTAAAAAATTAATGTCATGGAAGGAATTCTGGATGAACATAAAATGAATGTACTCTCAAAAACACATGTTTTGAGGCATAGTTTGTTAGTATCACATGGTGGGAAAGGGGTGCCATTCATGTCAGTGCATTACCCTATAAACATCAACCTCATGGATATTATAGTTTAGAATAGGTTTGTTTACAGATAAATCTTCTGCTACCAGTCACAATTTTCTTTATTTACTTTCCACACAATGCGCATTGGGAAATGATTCCCATTTTCAAGTGTGTTTTTTGTGTGTATTATGCCATTTCTATTGATGTTGTCAATGCATAAGAGTCTGCTTCATTTCATTCACTTTACTGCAATATATAAGAAACACGTGATTTTTTAGATGGTTATCGATTCTTTTCTGTGGGTTGTCACCACTAACTTCGAGCCTCGAACAATAAGTGAGGTTAGGAATGTGTATGACTCTGGCTATCAGACGCCTTTGTTCCCACCACATGTGCCCTCCCTCATCGATGGTGCAGTTACCTCTTACGGATCTCCGTGCAGTGTGGGACCAATGCCGATTTCTGCAAATGCTTCGTTGGACAACCTACCACCACCAGGACAACGATTTGCCACGCCGCAATCCGTGCAGTACCACGCGGATTCCTGCCACATGGCCAAAACTGCTTTGTTCACAGGTCAACCTCCTCAGCATCCAACCAAACCCGCACCTGCCTCGGTTCAGCATCAGCACATGCCTTCCTGCTTTGATACCTTGGCCTGCAACAGGAACAATAGCTTGTTATCTGTGCCTGACCTCCATCTCCGTCCTACTGCTACGCCTCAGTGTTTTGTGCCATGACATTCACCTTATCCACACACCGTTTTGAGTGGAGTGATTATGAACAGTGAACATTCACACATTCTGTCTGACGTTCGACATCATTTTCCACACTGTGCTTCTGGACAGCCCACACCTCCGCAGCCTCCCTGCAACACAGGTGGCTCTGGCTCTCATTGTACATTGAGATTTCCACGGACTAGCATGCATTTTCAAACTTTGAACTTTTTCTCACCTGTCGCCCCCACGTCAGCTCCAGTCGAGCTTCCACTACTCTTCTCGGCACATCTCAGTACCTCATCCACGTCGGTCTTCCACGACATGTCAATCCAAACACACCTGCAATGTGTGGAACTTCCGCAACCGCAATCGACACATTATGGTGTCTCACCCACGTCGCCCATCAGTGTCGTGATGGATCCCACTCAACCACAACGTGTCACCTTCAAGCTGCCACCCAAACAGCTGTCGCTGTCACATCCCTTGCAGGCACACTCTCCTGGAATACTACAGCAACAACAGCTCGATTCACGCAGTGCCCAGACAATCTCAACTCAACCTGCTCTTCCGAACATTCTACAACGCTTACTGACGCTGCTGCCATTTAATCCCGACAGAGCAACAACCTGGTTAAAAATTGTGGATGAAGTGTTTGGCCATTACAAACTTGATGAGTCAACCAGGTTTCTGTGCCTCATCACCTACCTGCACGACCAGGAGGACTTGATTGCTGACCTCGTCGATGCCCCGGACTCATCTACCCAGTATACTCTAGCCAAAAAGACAGTTCTACGTCGGCTTGCGCGTTCAACTGAGGCAGCAGTATGGCAAGTGCTCCACATCAAGCAACAAGGCAATGACAAACCTTCCCAGCTCTGGAGACAGCTACATGCCCTGGTCAGCGCCGATCTATTCTCTGACACAGCTCTCTTCTCCATCTGGTCAGATAAACTATCTCCTCACATGCGCTTTACTCTGGCTCAGAGGTCTCCCGAACCTGTCGAGCAAAGAATGACTATTGCTGACAAGCTACATGATGCATCACTGCTCTATTTCACCAGCCACTGCCTACCTGACAAGTCTCAGGTTCAGGTTCATCATCCTGTGGCCGGACGTGGCCGGGGCCACACTGTGCTGACCATTCTGCTTGGTCCGGGAAGCAGTAAACAAGCTACTGGGACGTCACCGGCTCTGTCCACGGTCACGCCCCCTCCTGAAACCGAGCCTGCTGCAGCCACCGAACCTCATCCACCACCACTGGCAACGAACGTTCCACAGGAAATGCAACCGCACGACTCGTACTGTTACTTCCACACACGGTTTGGTGAGGCGGTATGGAACTGCAGACCACCCTGCTACTTCCCAAATGCCTGCGCACAACATGACAGGCACCCCCCCCCCCCCCTGAGTGCTCCACTCTGTCCAGGAACGACCGGATAATTGCGGACAACTTTACATTAAAGACATTTCATCGGGATACCTTTTCCTAGTGGACACAGGTGCCAATGTTTCGCTGCTGCCTACCTCCTTAGCATTGTCGAACATCCGCCCTCATCATACTACACTGCAGGCCGTGAATTCATCTAAACTCCAATGCTTGGGTTCAACCTCCCACGTTGTCTCACTCTCCACAAACTGCAAATTCGAATGGACTATTTTAGTGTGCGATATTGAGGAACCTATACTAGGCCTTGACTTCCTGCGACACCACAAACTTTCACTGGACCTAGTGCAAAACACTGTTTCTCATCACCCATCCAAGACTCACTTCCCCTGTGCTCCGTCAAGCAAACCCCCCCCCCCCCCCCCCCCGCCTCCCCAGCCCCCCCCACCCACCAGCCCCACGTGACACATCGGTCTGGGCTCATCTCATCTGTACATGCTCGTCTCTGTCAACGGCGTTACAAGAAACAACGCACAAGTGCCTTGTCAAGCTTGAAAACGTTGCTCGCCTACACAAGGAAAACTTCGAGCTCTCCTCTGGCTCCATGAAACTCAGCTCCAGCTCTCCCATGCAGCAAAGGAATTACAGACACTGCAGCTAGGTCAAAGCAAGGTCAGTAAGTGCGCCGAATCTGCTTGTAGTCCCAGCAATCGAGCCTCTGTGTGCTTACCTCCTGCTACCCCTCGCAACTGTGCTATCAAGTCTGCCATAATGTGTACTGACAGTTCCACAGGGACACACCCTTATAACACGGCAGCATTTGACACTCGGCAGGACACGAGTGCGCATGCGCCACGAGTGTCATGTGTTCCCAAACTGACAGCTCCTACCCCTCCCCTTGTGGACAGTGCTTCAAACTATTCAACTTTGGCTCCGGCGCGCCGCCATGTGACCGCCACTGACAACAAAAACAGTGCACTCACGCCTAGCGCTTCGCCCGCAACCGTACTGCCACAGGCCGCGCCCTTGGACAATGGACTCACTAACGGCTTACGAGCTCTACCGAGCTCACCTGACCTTGGTGCCACTGCTTCGGGCCGGCGGCCATCTTGTCGTGTTGACTCCTGGGACACCTTGCCGCTTCGGCTACCGTCGGATCCGCCGCGTGGCTCCGAAGACCACGACCACGCCTCGCCCGCCCTGCCGGCCGCACATTGTAAACAAACCACCTCCCGCGCCACTGGCAACATTTCCATCATCACTAACGGCATGGTTCACAAACTTCGCCTCACGCCAGGTCCCCCGATCTCCAGTAAACCATGTCGACTTTGTCCCGAGCGCCTCTCCAACCTTAAAAAGCAAATTTCTGAACTTCTAAGCTCCGACGTCATTGAACCCTCTGCCAGTAGCTGGTCTACGACCATTCATATGGCACCCAAGGAAGATGGGTCCTGGCGCATGTGCGGTGACTACCATCGACTAAACGCACGAACAATTATGGACACGTACCCCATACCCAATATTGCCGACTTTACCAGTTCCCTCGCACGTGCGACCACGTTCTCTGTCATTGATTGTAAACGGGCCTACCACCAGATCCCCATGGCACCTGAAGATATTGAGAAGACAGCAATCACCACACCAATCAGGTAATTTCAGTTTTGATTCATGCCCTTTGGTCTGAAAAACGCAACCCAGACCTGGCAACGCTTCATCAACGAAGTGCAATTCGACCTAAAATTCTGCTTTGCATACCTTGATGACATTCTTGTGTTCAGCTCCTCCATCAAGGACAACATTTGACATGTGCAAACTGTTATGTACACTCTTGTGGCAGCAGGCATCGAGATCAACCAGGACAAATTGCAGCTACATCAACCCGTTGTCACTTTTCTTGGTTTTCGGGTCTCTGCCGACGGCATTTCACCGCCCCCTGAGAAAGTACAGACAATACTAAACCTACCCAGACCTGTGTCATTCAAAGAGCTCTGGCGCTTTCTGGGGACGGTTAATTATTATTGCCGACATCTACCTCAGGCTGCGGAGGTTCAGGCTCCACCGATGGACACCTTGGCAGGCACCCACACTTCTGGATCTCAGCCCGTTCCATGGACCCCTGCTATGCTGACTCTTTCACCGCCCTCAATAATCTTCTTACCGAGGCCTGCACCATAGCGCATCCTCATCCCAATGCGCAGCTTTTCATCACCACGGACATGAGCGATACTGCCACCGGCACTGTCCTTAGCCAGACTATCGACGGCCAGACTTTGCCTCTGAAGTTCTTCTCGCGCAAACTCACCAATGCACAATGGAAATATTGCGCGGTTGACAGGGAGTTGCTCGCGGTCCACAAAGCAATCAAGCATTTTAAGACTGATGTTGAGGGTCGCCCTTTCTATGTTTTAACGGACCACAAACCCCTGGCTGCAGCCGTTACAAACCCGCCAGCGAACCCGACTCCTCGCCGATGAGGTCGACACCAGTATCGATCTGAGTATCGTCTTTGAACTAAGCTAAACATTACCTTTGTGCAGTCCCGCCATCCAGTTCTTTGTAAGCCTTGCTTGTGTAAAGAGGTGAATAAATGAACTACTGCAAAATGGGAGTGTTGTTTGGTGTAACTGACCCAAACATCCTCCTCAACCCTCTGCAACCTGAAATATCATTGGACGTAAATAGTAAGTTCTAAATGTTTTCATCACACATACACCAGTCAAACTGATTTCTCAGTCATTTCAACTTCATGAAATGACGTAGTACTACAGAATTTCTTTAGAAACCAAAGGCTTTGCTAACTCTGTGACAGTCTTGGTTATAGATTTCTGGACTGCATTACTGGGTGGAAGGTTGTACAATTCCCTTTGATAGCTCAGAGATGCACTACACAAAGGAAACAGCTACTCAGGTAGCAGAATACTTGTGGAGAGGACGGAAGGGTTCTTTAGGCAAAGCAGCAGTTTGAGGTACTTTGATGAAAACTCACCAGCTGACATGCAGGTAGTGAAACCAGACCATGCTCAGAGTAAAGACACTTCAACTGTCAATATTTTATCAGTAAATTGGCAAAGTATTTGTGACAAATTTCGTGAAATTACTGCCCTCCAAGAAATTTGTCATGTTCAAATTACCTCAGCGAGTCATGGAATGTGTATCAGAAAGAGAGAATAAACACCATAGGAGGAGGAGTTTTCATTGCAGTTGACAAAAATATTGCCCCTATTGGGTTCCAATTTGAATGTGACTGGACGTGTAGTATAGGTGAAAACAAGCTAATTGCTGGATGATTTTACCAGTCTCTCGGTTCTTCCATGACAGTTTTTAAGTCATTCAAAGAAAGTCTGTTCACTAGTGCAGAAATATCCAGATCATGCATTAGTCAGAGATGACTTTAACCTACCAAGTATAGACTGTAATGTCTATGGATTCACTGCAGGGGTTATGGACAGGCAGTCTTGTGAAGTATTTTTGAACATACTGTCCAAAGACTGTCTAGGGATTAGGAATCAAGATGTCATAATAGTGATGATGGTTACTAAAGTTAAATTGATCAAAAAGGCTGCAAGAGTGTTTTTGCTAGAAAGAGTAGTTATGGAGTTGTTAGCATCCAACTTAGACAATGAATAGACACCATTCAGTTCCAATACGATGGACACAGAGGAAGTGTGGGCAAAGTTTAAACAGACTGTATATAGCACCCTGTAGAAGTATGTGCTGAGTAAGTCTATTAAGGATGGAAAAGACCCACCATGGCTTAATAACAAAATTTGGAAAATGATGAGGAAGCAAAAACTGATGAAATTGGGAACAAGCAGAGGAAGCAAAAACTGCTACATTCTCAATTCAAAAACATGCATCTGTTAAAAGTTCAATGTGCAAACCATGCAACTACCACCAACATACCTTAGCAAAAGATCTTGTCAAGAACCTGAGAAAATTCTGGTCACATGTCAAATCATTGAATGGGTTGAGAGCTTCAATCCAGTCACTCATTTGCCAGTTTAATGTGGCAACAGAAGATAGCAAAAGGAAAGCATTTAAGAAATTGTTCATGCAGAAGGATTGTGCAAACATACTGTCATTTGACAATCAGACAGCCCCCATATGGAGGACACAGAAATAGGCATCCTTGGTGTAGAGAAGCAACTGAAAGAGTTGAAAACAAATAACTCACCAGAGCCAGATGGAATCCCAGTTTACCAAAAGTACTCTGTGGCATTAGCCTATTACTTAGCTTGTATTTATCGCAAATCTTTCGCCTAGTGCAAAGTCCCAAGTGACTGGAAAAAAAAACGCAGGGGGTGCTCAAGGATTCTGCAGTAAACCAATGTCAAGGATATTGGTCTGTAATTTTGTGGGTCAGTTCTCTTATGTTTCTGGTATACATTACCAGTTGGGATATAATTAATTTCCATGAGTCAGGTAAGCTTTTATTCACAAATCAGCACAGATTTAGAAAGCATTGCTTGTGCTAAACTCAGTAAGCATTTTTGTCACAGTACGTACTATGAAACCATGGATGAAGGGCAAAAGGCAGATTCCATATTCCTAGATTTCTGAAGAGCATTTGACATGGTGCACCACTGCAGTCTGTTAATGAAGGTATGAGCATTGGAGTAGGTTTCCAGATATGTGAGTGACTTGAAGACTTCTTAAGTAATAGAACCCAGTACGTTGTCCTTGATGGCGAGTGTCCACCTAAGACAAGGGTATCATCAGGAGTGCCCCAGGAAAGTGTGATAGGACTGCTATTATCCTCTATATATAAAAATGATCTGATAGACAGGGTGAACAGCAATCCACAACTGTTTTTCTGATGATACTGCAGTGTACAGAAGGGTGTCAGCAATGAGTGACTGTAGGAGGATGCAAGATGACTTAGACAAAATTTGTAGTTGGTGTGATGAATGGCAGCTAGGTCTAAATGTAGAAAAAATGAGTAGGAAAAACAAACCCGTAATGTTTGAACACAATTTTAGCAATGAGCTATTTGACAGTCACATCAGTTAAATATCAAGCTGCAACACTGCAAAGAGATACGAAATGGAATGAGCATTTAAGGATTGTACTAGTGAAAGGGAAGAGTTAGCTAAGGTTTAGTGAGAGAATTTTAGGAGCATGTCGGTCGTCTGTAAAGGCGGTTGCATATAGAACACTAGTGCAGCCCATTCTTGAGTACTGGTCAAGTGTCTGGGATCGCCACCAGTTTAGATTAAAGGAAGACATCAAAGCAATTCAGAGGCAGGCTGTTAGATTTGCTATGGCTATGTTCATTCAACACACAAGTATTACAGAGATGATTTGTGAACTCAAATGGGAATCACTGGAGGGAAGGCAATGTTCTTTTTGGGGAACACTATTGAGAAAATTTAGAGAACCAGCATTTGAAGCTGACTACAGAACAGTCCTACTGCCATTAATGTACAGTTCATATAAGGACTACAAAGATAAGATAAGAAAATTAGGGCTCATATGGAGGCATATAGGCAAATTTTTTTGCCTCACTCTATTTGTGAATGGAACAGGAAAGGAAACGACTAGTGGCAGTACAAGGTACCCTCCACCATGCACCATATTGTGGCTTCTGGAGGATGTATTTGGATTTAGAACACCACCACATGCAACATGTAAATGTTGTACTTTAGAGGCCATAATGCTATTACCAGGTAGCATGCTTTCCTGGCATCTGGTGCCCCAAGTTAGTGCATTGCACAATGTAAGTTTTATTACACAATTCTTTTTGGAAGAATTCTGCAAATTTTTTTTTATTTTTTTTTTAAATACACTACTGGCAATTAAAATTACTACACCAAGAAGAAATGAAGATGATAAACAGGTATTCATTGGACAAATATATTATACTAGAACTGACATGTGATTACATTTTCACGCAATTTGGGTGCATAGATCCTGAGAAATCAGTACCCTGGGCATTGAGTCAAACACAGCTTGGGTGGCATGTACAAGTACAGCGCCATTCAGCTTCAACACGGTACCACGATTCATCAAGAGTAGTGACTTGCGTATTGTGACAAGCCAGTTGCTTGGCCACCATTGACCAGACGTTTTCAATTGGTGAGAGATCTGGAGAATGTGCTGGCCAGGGCAGCAGTTGAACATTTTCTGTACCCAGAAAGGCCCGTACAGGACCTGCAACATGCGGTCGTGCATTATCCTGCTGAAATGTAGGGTTTCGCAGGGATCGAATTAAGGGTAGAGCCACGGGTCGTAACACATCTGAAATGTAACGTCCACTGTTCAAAGCGCCGTCAATGTGAACAAGAGGTGACTGAGATGTGTAACCAATGGCACCCCATACAATCACGCCAGATGATACGCCAGTATGGCGATGACGAATACACGCTTCCAATGTGTGTTCACTGCAGTGTAGCCAAACACGGATGCAACCATCATGATGCTGTAAACAGAACCTGGATTCATTCGAAAAAATGACGTTTTGCCATTCGTGCACCCAGATTCGTCGTTGAGTACACCATCGCAGGCGCTCCTGTCTGTGAGGCAGCGTCAAGGGTAACTGCAGCCATGGTCTCTGAGCTGATAGTCCATGCTGCTGCAAACGTCGTTGAACTGTTCGTGCAGATTGTTGTTGTCTTGCAAACGTCCTCATCTATTGACTCAGGGATCGAGATGTGGCTGCACAGTTCGTTACAGCCATGCAGATAAGATGCCTGTTATCTCGACTGCTAGTGATACGAGGCCGTTGGGATCCAGCATGGCATTCCGTATTACCCTCCTGAACCCACCGATTCCATATTCTGCTAACAGTCATTGGATCTCAACTAATGCGAGCAGCAATGTCGTGATACAATAAACCGAAATCGCGATAGGCTAGAATCCGACCTTTATCAAAGTCAGAAACGTGATGGTACCCATTACTCCTCCTTACACAAGGCATCACAACAACATTTCACCAGGCAACACCGGTCAACTGCTGTTTGTGTATGAGAAATCGGTTGGAAACTTTCCTCATGTCAGCACCTTGTAGGCGTCGCCACCGGCACCAACCTTGTGTGAATGCTCTGAAAAGCTAATCATTTGCATATCAAAGCATCTTCTTCCTGTCGGTTAAATTTCGTGTCTGTAGCATGTCATCTTCGTGGTGTAGCAATCTTAATGGCCAGTTGTGTAGCAGTGTATCTGAATGCCACTGTAGCCCGATTCAGTTTGAACCAGTCACCATTATCACATTGACTACAATCAGGCTGCCACTGGCCATAGCAGAGCCTTACACATAATGCCACATGCCTGCTAGCAGCCACAGCGAAGCCTTATTCCCCACACCCTGGCCTGGCCTGGTGGTGAAACATCCATCACTACACACACAGCTGTCAACACGTTAAATAACTTACAGTAGTGATTCAGATCCCTTGGCATCAGCACAAGGCATAGCAACTACTGCAGAACTTGGAGCCTTAAGGGGGGAAACCATATTTGGAGGTTCAAAAAATTCAATTTTTTATTGCATAAATCGTTAGCTTAACTATCCAAGAATACACTGTCAAAATTTCGGAGCGAAATTCGCATTTGTTTAGATTTTATGAGCATATAACCGAGTAACATCAGGCAAATCAATAATGGTGACATACTACCATATGATTTCCATGGATGAAAATTCTCGACATGAATATTGCCCAGAGGGTGAACACAGCTGGTGTGAGTGGCAGAAACGAACAGCCTTTGGAATGGAACATAGACTGCACACTACTCCATTGCACCCCGACATACAGAAGGAAATCCTTCCAATATATGAAGATTTATCAAGGGATGAATTACTGGAGAGATGTTTAGATGGCCACACACAAAATGAGAATGAAAGTTTTAATTCCACTATTTAGCGATTAGCTCTTAAACACTTGCACTCTGGACTAAAAGTGGCTGAATTGGCATTGTATTTAGCCGCGGGTTTATTAAATGAAGGAAATTTACCCCTTCTGATGGTCATGAATGAGGCAGGAATTGTAGCAGGCAAACAAAGCTTCAATTATGCCGAACAAATGGATAACCAGTGCGTGAGCCAACAGAATTGACGTTCATTGAAATCGAAGGAAGGTGGGAGAGCTCGGAAAGCACTGCTGCAAGTGCAAAACAAAGCCTATGAGGAAGAAGAAGGATTACTATATGGTGCTGGAATCACAGATTAATTGGTAAGCATTTTACATTATTGTTAACTTCCTTGAATTTCTAGTTTCCGAGAATTTATTTTTCAAACGCTTTTATCTCAAAATGACCTTTTTCACATTTGCATGCAGTCTAACTCCAAAAGTACAGAACTGGTCATTATGAAAATTGATAGTATAGTTCTTTACAAAATTACAAATTATATGAACCAACTTGTGAGATGATATGATTTTAAGGGTATTTTTCTTTGCATAATTAGAGAAAAAAATTGTAAAAATCGAAGTAAATTGTTTCAGCACCAGCAAAATTTTTAATTTTCAGTATTTTCACCTGCATTGAGGTTTATATTCTTAGAAAATAAGTTACTAATGTAAAATCAAAACCTTTTCGATTTCAGATGAAAGTCAGAATGGCTACACTGCACACAATTGGAGAACTATACTCACAACCTTCAGCAGACGGCACAGCATAACTTTTTTATTTTTGGCTGAAATTATTTTTAAAAAATTCACAAAAACTGATCGAAATATGAATGAAGTGATGTTAAAATTTGATTAAATTCTAATTAATTCTTCCCACCCAAAAAAATCCCAAAAAATCGGTGTGAAACAGCCTCCTAATGTGGTTGCCCACTTAAGTGTAGTCTAGTTTTTATGAATGCACAACCCAGTCTTGTACCTAATTCTTCTACTTTTTGTCTTTGAGAAGGACAAGGACATGTGAGGATATGGCTAGAGACTGCGGGCACTGTAATATTGTGGTGGAGCAGGTTGCTGCTTGTGAAAAGCTGGAAGGCATGTTGACCACTATCTACTGGATTCATACGGCCACTGCAAATCATGTTAGTGATGAGGTGACATGACTGTCTCCTTTTGCTGTGGGTTCAGGAACCTTGTCATCTACTCTTGCTGCTGATATGATCCACAGAGAGCCCCAACACGGCTGTTGGAACATGCTCATATCTGGAGCTTTTTCATAAGAAATATTGGATATGGTGAATGGATGAAATGCTAGCTCCATGCTAGTACTGAAGAGCTATGAAGCATTGCTTCCCACCGTTAATGAGACAGAGTCAGCAGGCCTTGCCTCTCCTGTTTGTGCAGCCGTCTCTCCCCTATCAGTGTCCGGGCACCTACAAAGTGAAAAGAGGGATGCTGTTAATTAAGGAAATTCCAATGATAGCCATGAGATGGCTTCTCTTAGGGAAACAGCATTATGGGAGGGAAATAAACCAAATGCGCACTGTGTGCATCTTGGGAGGAATTGCTGCTAAGTGGAAGAAGCTATCCTAGGAGCAAATGAGAGAAGATGCAGTGGTCAGCTGCTTATCATATCTCATAAGCAGAGATAACTTCTCGTCACTGGATTCTGAGTCTGGTAAATGTAGTGAAGACAGCTATCCTCACTTGTTATTCACACATATTAGTAATAAGGGTCAATCAAAGATAGCCTAAGTTTGATACAATGGAAACACTGCAAACATTCAGTAGTGGGATGCTATTACACATTTAGCAAATGCAGTATAATTGTGGTTACCTCTGAAAGACAATATATGAGGTCTGTTAGAAATTCCAAAAATTCTGGAACATTTGTAATTTCGCATCAATGGTGGGTTGGTGCGAAATGTTTGTACGTGCCTGTGTTTAATGTTTCATTGTTGTATATCTGTTAGTTATTGTTCAGTACTGTATTGGGTAGAACACTGTATTACATAGTTTGCAAATTTGGAGATGGTAGAGTTAGAGGAGCAATGTGTCTGCATTAAATTTTGTATGAAACTCGAGAAAATCTTTACAGAGAGACACCAAATGATGCAGAAAGCCTATGGCGATGAGTGCTTAAGTCGTACTCTGTGTTACAAATGGTTCCTCATTTAGGACGCTCTTTTACATCAACTGACAATGTTCATGTCAGAAACGTCAATGACATTATTTGTGCCAATCAAAGACTGACTGTCCAAGAGATCCAGGAGCATGTAACATTTCAGTTGGATCATGTCATGAAATCGTAACACAGCATCTTGGAATGCATAAAGTTGCTGTCAAGTTCATCCCACAGTTAACAAGTTAAGACCAGAAAGACCTTCGCCTTGCAATCTGTGGATCACACAAATGAGAATGAGATGGCTCCTGGTGACCTTTTTTTTTATTTCTGAAGCTGAAAAACCACGTTGAAAGGATGAAGACTTGCAGCAATAGATGAGATAAAAGAAAATTTGCACACAGTGCTTCATGCAATCCAGCAAGAGGTGTACCAAGACTGCTTCTGGAAGTGGAAATGGCACTGGGAGTGGTGTATCAATTGTGGAGGAGAGTGTTTCAAAGGAGATCATTCACAATCACTAAAAGGTAAGCATAGAAGAATTTTGTAGACAGAGGTTCAGGATTTTTTGAACAGGCCTCATAATCCACAGTCAAGATAGCAAGTAAATTAATAAAAGTGGGCAAAGAGCCATCTTGATTAACTTACAGTTCAAAGAATTTTTGAAAAAATAGGAGAACTACTACACTTCCACTGCAAAAGAGATTACAAGGAAATCGACAGAAAATAACTCTTCTGCATCAATAGTAACGGACCATTTGTTAAAGAGTTCATTCTAGTTAAAATCAACCAAGCTACCATGCTGGAACTCGACATAACCAGTGGCCACAATCTGAGTCTAACCATGGCCAGTGATGATGGCAGGTTGCAGCATGATCACGTGGCTGATTCAAATGAGAATGAGCCCCTCAGAATGTGCTTGTGACCCTGAAAATAGCAGCAAAGAAAGATGTAATACAAAAGAATTAAGTGTAGCTGTGGAACTGTTATTTTCAAATAAATCAGCTACAGAATTCAACATAATTTTTTTTCAAAATAATGAAGATCATGCCATGTGGCATGGTGTTGAAACTGAAGACACCTAGACCTAGGTGTTGAAACTGAAGACACCTAGACCTACAGGATAAATATTAATTATTTATAAATGCATTTATTTATGAGGACATTACCACATCAATGCTCAACTGCCCCACAGACTTGCAAATTAGACACACTTATATTAGCACCCTTGATATTGAAATACAATTCAAGCTATTTTGGGTGGACAAGATTCCAGGACCTGGCAGAATTTCAGTTACATTTGTATCTGTATTTTATTCAACTTATAATATACATATTACAGATCATCTGATCGTATTGTACAGGAGACAAGTCAATTTTTTGATTATGATACACATAGTTATATAATTTTCCAACAATAATTTCACAATCACAGGTTTATGTCAAACACAATAATATTATTAAATTGTTTTTGTCATGATGTGCCAGTACTTATTGTCTATATTTTCCATACGTTATTTTGTACTTGCAATATTATACACAATTAAATCTGTCCTTTCCGAGGCCCGTTCTATTTTTGAAAGCAGAAATCATAATCCACTACTGACTTACTGGGACTATCGTAGCTTCACCAGAGCCCTGTTAGCTGTCACTTTTCTGGGTTCCTGTAGGACCTTCACAGCTACCATAGTGGTCCCGGGGCATACACAGTCCCCACTGTACCTCGCTCCTACAGGCAATCCCCAACTTCATGCCGTTGCCCGTCTCCCGCAACCTGGGCGAGGGGTTGGACTTGTGGGAGACAAGAGTGTCAGAAGCCTGATATGGAGAAAGGATGTACCCCAAATCAGTAAAAAGGTTATATACCAGTCATACTATGTCCCAATCCTGACATATGCATCAGAAACCTGGGTTATGAAAGGAAGAGAGAAAAGCAAACTACAAGCTAGTGAGGTGACATTCTTGAGAAACAGTATTGGCGTGACAAAGATAGACAGGTTAAGAAATGAGGGGACCAGAGAGTTAATGAAGGTGGAACCATTACAGGAGGAGATAGAGAAATCAAGGCTGAGATGGTATGGACACATTAAGAGAATGGAGGAGAAGAGGATACCCAGGAGGATACACGAGATGAAACTGGAAGGAAAGAGACCAAAAGGAAGACCGAGAGACATATGGCTGAAAGGAGTGGAGGAATGCATCCAGAAGAAAGGAGAAGACTGGACCAAGGTGAAGACGGAAAGATGGTGGCAAGACAGAAGATGATGGAGAGGCCTATATTCCATACAGACCTGGCCAGAGGCTGGAAATTGTCCAAGATGATGATGATGATGATGATGATGATGACGACAATGAATATTATACATAATACTTTATATTAAATAGTTACACTGTTCAAATGATCGTCTCATCATTTGTAAATTCCTCAACTGAGTAGTAGCATTTTTTTCACCACGAAACCATATAGTTTTCACATCATTCTCATGTACTTGGGTGTCTGTTGGTAGAGTATAGGCAATGTGTTGGAAGCATGAAACTTTCTTTGTTTCTAGTATTGTACATATGTTTGAAATGGTTTTCTTCAGTTAGCTCAGGATTATCTTGTAAAAAGATGGTAATCTAAAATATGTACAGCACGGGATGAGTAACAGTTTTAGGTTCTTGAATAGCGGGCAACAGGATGTTCTTGGAGGGGCAGCACACATTCTTCTAACAATTCCTTTCTGAAGAAGCAGGATTTGTGACATGTGGCTTGAATTCCCCCCCAAAAATTAAACCATATCTAATTATGGATTCAAAGTAACTATGGTACATGACTTTCCTTGTGTTTATGTCCACATCCTAAGCATGTCACATCTAAGTATTTGGGAGCAATACTAAGAAACTATACAAAATTGGACAATCACATAAAATCATTGTTAGAGAATGTGACTCAAAAGACATTTATTGGAAGGGTGTCTAGAGGAAATCACATATAAGGTGTTAGTGGCATCCATTCTAGAGTTTTTTTTCCAGAGCTTGTAGCACTTATCAGTATATTGGAGTATAGTGTAAAAATCTGAAGAAAAATGATCAAGAACTTTTCTACATTTTCTCCCAACAACATTTCTCTTTTATATAGTATAAATATATCTATATATCCTAAATATTAAAGAAATACATAACCTATGTCTGTCTGAAAGTTTGTTACAGTATTGTTTAAAAATCTGAAGAAAAATGCTCAAGAACTTGAAGTTTTTTGCCAACATTTTTCTCATGATGTAGCAATGCTTAGTACCTAAATTTTTTAAACGTTATGTTATACATACAATATTATACACAATACTATGATATTAAATATATACATTGTTCAATACAATGTTTATTACAGGGTTGTGTAAAAATCTTAAGTAAATTGGTCAAGGACGTTTTGAGATTTTCTGTAACAACATTAAACTACACCTTGCCCTCATATAGTAAGTATAGATAAATATGTATGTAATACACAAAGAGCAAAAAGACAAAAAGTCACGAGAACTGTCAAAAACTTCTTGACAGATACACTTCAGAGGTTTACATGTTTGTCTAATGAACATTCCCACGGACACAGAATATACATTTTTAATATATATAATATGTAAATATATCATACATAATAGGGACACTTTGTTAGGAAAAATATTGCAAAGTTACCGACTGATTTACTTCTAAATTTTACACATTACTCTAATAAGCATCAGATGCACATAGATGTTTTTTTTTAATATATACC
This sequence comes from Schistocerca serialis cubense, assembly GCF_023864345.2. Classification (NCBI taxonomy): domain Eukaryota; kingdom Metazoa; phylum Arthropoda; class Insecta; order Orthoptera; family Acrididae; genus Schistocerca; species Schistocerca serialis. Next base: position 481,155,508 of record NC_064640.1, read on the forward strand.
TGACAACACTTCTCAGTTGCTAAATACATATGGAAATTGGATATATGTCCTAATCTCTGTCTCCTCACCCCTCTCTTTGTCTGTCTCCTCCTCTTCCTCCTCCTCCTCCTCCTCCCCCCACATTCTCTGTCCATCACCTCCTCCTCCCTAACTTTGTCATTCTCCTCCTTCCACCTCTCTATTTTCATTTTCTCTCCCCACTCTCTGTAACTTGGAGCCCTGGGTATCGGTGTTGCAAAGGAAACCTTGACTGGAAATTGAAATCGCTTAAAATGAATGCGTAAATCGGTTGGGATCATCTGTATACGGGGTTTGAAGAAGAATTCTCCAGCTGCTGGATTTAGAAGAATAATAGTAGTTTCAATTAGAGCAAAATTAAAATTTAAAACAGTCTTGATCGCAATCTTGTTAAAATATTGTTTTATTCGAGTGAGTGACCTGTTTCGACAAAGAGTCGTCTACAGACTCTGGAACGATGGGTGAACACTGCTAGATGAGTTCCGTTGACCCTCGACAGAACTGATCTGGCAGTGTCCATTGACCGCTCCAGAGTCTGAAGATGACTCTTTCATAGAGTTGAAACCGGTCACTCACTCCAATAAAAAAATATTGTAACAAGATTGTGATCAAGACTGTTTTAAATTTAAATTTTAACCACTTTTAAGATCACTGAATATGTTTTCAAAAATTCAATGAGAGCATTTCGCATGGTTTTAACTGGCAAACAGGTAGGAGTAGAAAGTATTGGGTGAGTCAGATTCCATAATAGCATTTTAATCATAAGCAGATAAGCTGTAAGTACATCATTCCTATTTTCTGTTAAAACTGAGTGTGAGGAATGAAACAAAACACCACATTGCTGTGTATACAAATTTTGCTTACAATTTTATAATAGGGGAAAGAATATATATAAAGCAGAAAACAAATTCTCTGATTGTTTAAATGTCCTGATATGGCAATTAAAATTGCCTGCAAGACAGAAAACTAAACCGCACATTTTCACAGCACAGCTCTTTTTTCTCGCATTTGGTTTTAACAGACTCCCTTTACAGTGTTGTTTAAAAAATGTATAGCCTACGTCCATCTGAATATACGAGGGTTGGAACTTTAATAGTGGCAACTATTTATTTACACCTCGTACAAAATAGATACATATTTCAAAGTTTTACTGTCCCTTCAAAGCAGTCACCTGCATTGTGTATTAGCCATTGCCAGCGATGTGGAAGTTGTAAGATACTCTTAGCAGTGCCAGTTGTGTTGACAGTTCGAGCAGTGTGGTCTATTGCCTGACGAATTTTTAGCAGTTCCAAATCAAATACCGTGAAGTGTTTCCTTCAGTTTAGAAATCGAGTTGAACTTACGAGGGCTTAAGTCAGGGGAGTGCAGTAGGTGGTACAGCACTTACCAGTCCCATCATCAAACAAATCAGTAACAGCTTGCAATGTACGTGCTTGAGCATTGTCCTGCAGAATGATGGTCAGGTCTTGCAGAAAGTGTCATCACTTCTGTCTCTAAGTTGGTCGTAGGTTGTGTTCCAAAAATGAACAATATAGAGGCAGAAGTGATGACACTTTCTGCAGGACCTGACCATCATTTTGCAGGACAATGCTCAAGCATGTACAGTGCAAGCTGTTACTGATTTATTTGACTGATGGTGCTGCTAAGCACTATACCACCTACTGCACTCCCCTGACTGAAGCCCTCATGAGTTCATCTTGATTTCTAAACTGAAGGAAACACTTCACAGCAATTGCTTCAGAACTGCTACAAATTCGTCAGGCAATAGACCGCGCCGCTTGAACTGTCAGCAAACTGGCACTGCTAAGAGTATCCTGCGACTCCCACATCTCTGGCAACAGGCTATACACAACGCTGGTGACTGCTTTGAAGGCCAGTAAAACTTTGAAACATGTATCTGTTTTGTACGAGCTGTAAATAAATAGTTGCCACTATTAAAGATCCAACCCTCGTATATTAGAATATTGTGCAAATGTCTGATGTAAATCAGTGAAGCACGTTTTGCTAACAAAGTTTCTCCACATACCTCCTAATATTCTGTCTGATGCCTTTTTGCCTGGTATAGTGTAGCAACTTGACATGGTCTCAACAAGTTGATGGACATCCCCTGCCTAAATATTGAGCCATCATGCCTCTACAGTCGTCCATAATTACCAATCTGTTGCTGGTGCAGGATTTTGTTCACAAAATGACCTCTCAATTATGTACCATAAATGTTTGATGGGATTAATGTCGGGCAATCTGGATGGCCAAGTATCACTTGAAATGTCAGTAATGTTCTTCAAACAACTAACAACTGTGGACAGTGACATGGCACATTGTCATCCATAAAAATTCATAGTATTGCTTGTCTGTTACCACTGACAACTCTACGTAAATGTCGCTGTTCTTGGTCATTAAGTGAACGCCATTGGCCACTGCATAGTCTGTTGTGAGAGGTAAAGCCTGAAATTTGTTATCCTCAACACACTTTCGGCACTGTGGATCTTGGAATACCAAATTCCCTAACAATTTCCAATATGGAATGTCCCATGTGTAAAGCTCAAACTACCATTCTGCATTCAAAATCTGTTAATTCCAGTTGTCTGGTCATAACGAAATTGGAAATCTTTTCACATGATTCATCTAAGTACAAATGACAGCACCACCAATGCACTGCCCTTTTACACCTTGTTTATACGATACTACCGCCATCTGTATATGTGCATACCACTATCCCATTTTATACATATAACATGTAGCCTACGTCCATCCGAACGTTTGTCAGAACACTGAGTTAAAGTTTGAAGTAAATCAGTCAAGAACTTTGATATTTTCAGTAACAACATTAAACTACAACTTGTTTATGTAGTACTATAGATAATAAATATTGGGGAAATTTTAGCAAAGATCTCTACCTCAAATTTTTACACGATACTGAACAAGGGCTCAATACTTTTTAAACACCAATGTATAGGTTCCCTCTTTAGACAGAGAAAGACAATGCTGTGCTGCTTTGCTGTTAAAATGTGGAGTTTTTTTTTTTCTCAGAGTTAACTTTAAATACACTAGTGGGGCACTTAAATCATTAAACACATTGTTTCTCCCATATATATTCTCATTATATTTAAAACTGTATACACAACAATGGCCATTTTGTTTTCTCCTAACAGTCTGTTTTCAAAGAAAACAGGAAAGTTGTATTTCTGGTTTACTGGCTTATGATTAGAATACTATTACAAAATCTGAATTTGCAATGATGATGAACAAAGCTCAAGGTCGGGAGGAGGGGCAAGACAGACAGGGGTAGAGGAAATGGAGATATGAGGCGGGGGGGGGGGGGGGGGGGAGAGGAGATGGACAGAGAGAGAGAGAGAGAGAGAGAGAGAGAGAGAGGGGGGGGGGGGGGAGGAGGATGAGGTTAGGACGCATATCCAATTCCCATACAAGTTTAGCAACTGCAAAGCATTGCCAGGTTCACGAGTTGCTTTATAAATGCTTCCCAAATACTTAGTTTAAATTTCACAAATTTATATAAACTATGGTTTGGCACACCACCATACAGCACATCATTAGTTCCAACTACCAAACATGAAGTAGTAAAGGTGATTAAAAGCCTAAAATTTAAACTGGTGTAACTGATGTATCGGTGTCACCTCTAATCTGTAGTTTTACAAATTGCAAAGCACTTGGCTCAAGTTGTGAATTTATCACTCACTGAGGGAGTGTTCCCTTAAAGATTAGAAATGCCAAAAGTTGTACCTTCATTCAAGAATGGGAATAGGCATAACGTTGAAAATTATCAACCTATTTCAGTCCTCTTGGCATTCTCTGAAGTAACAGAGATTAATGGAACAATGAATTGATGAGTACTTAAGACAACCCAACCTGCTGAATAATAATCAGCATGGCTTTGGAATAGGCAGAAGTACAGAAATGGTAATAAATGATTACACTGGCAGATCCTACATTGTGGAGCTCACATCAGCTCGTGTATCATAAAATTAGATTAGTATCAGCCAGGAAGGTCAAAATAGGTGTACTGCACGATAGTGTGTTAGGCCCCTATCTGTTCCTTATTTATGTAAATTACACATACACCTAACGAACTGCAGCCAAGCTCATCTTTGCAGATGACAGTGTAATAGCGAGATATTGTGAGGACACACTGACCCTTAATATCAAGAAAACAGACTATGCACAACTTTGAAAGATGAATAAAAATCAATATCTCTATCTGGCACTGGGCACAAATGAGTGAGTTAGAAAGGGTACACTCCACAAAGCCGTTAGGAATGTGTGTTGATCAACATTTAAACTGGAAAGACCATATAACCGAACAGTCAGAGATTCAGTTCTGCACATATTGCTCTGAGAATTATTTCTAGAGTTTTCTCCTCAGATTTTGGTTCTTTCCAATCCCTTGTAGGTTATGGAATAGTTTTCTGGGGTAAAATGAAATTTTTATGAACACCCAAGGGCTATTCGAATCTCATCACACAGCTCTACTACCGTCAACTGCCAGCCACTACTTACAAAATTGTCTTTGCTTACTGTACCCTCCTTTTGCATATACAAATGTGTATTCAAAATAAGAACAAGACTTTGTGATCTGCAAATCAATTCCGATTACCACAGTTATAATACATGCAACTGTGGGTCCCTCATATAGATCAAGTTATAACAACATGTACTCAATATACTAGTGAGCCACTTAGGTGTTATTCCTTGTAAGTACTGCCAACATACATAATGAGGATGGAAATGGAAACAGCTTTTAGAGCAGAGTTAAAAATCTTTTCTTGTTGAGAAGTGTTCCAACACAACTGAATACATTAGTTTACAGGGCTCCTACGCTCATTTACTGTCAAGTTCTTTTGATTGTTACCTTATATATTATCTTTGCTGCATGTGTGTTTGCAAAAGAATGTTTCTGCTGTTTGGTTCCCATTTCTTCAATTTCAGATGCAGTGCAATACACCACCTCTGAGAAGGGATATGGTGCTAGCATAGCTGTGATTGATAGTATTGGCAGATTTGTGTGTGTTGTACTTTTCAGCAGTATCATAATGTTTGTGTTTTTATTTTTTCACAAGGTGTTTTATATCTAAGTTTCATGATTCAGCAACAGCATTGATTTCTTATACATGCTGCAATTTAGACTATTTGTGATCACTTACAATAGTGTACCAAACAAGGTCGCTGTGCCAATGTTAATGTACTGGACTCCCATCATTCAGGAAAAATGGCGTTTATTCCCTTTACGGCAAACCTGACTTGGGTTTTTCCATGGTAGTTCCTTCGATAAGGCCATGGCCAACTTCCTGCCCTGTCCACAGCTAATGATATACTTTGTCAGTGTTTTTTTTTTTAATATATTATTTCTGTGATGCATCTGACATGTCTGATACTATTGTACTAAATGGTCTCCCAATTATCAACACTATTATATTGTGGTTGATACACACTTGCTTTCCTCTGACAACGATGATGGAAATCTAGCCAGTTATAAGGGTATGTGCAGTTTATAGGGACATCAGAACCAGTGGGACCTTGCTTCTTACATACGAAAAGACATACAATTTCATATACTAAACTTTTTACCATCAGCAGAAGTGGGCTTATTTTGAATTTGGTAACACTTACCGTGCAGAAATGCTTGCCCTTAAAGTACAACAAAAAAATATGAACTACGCATAAAGAAATTTTCAAGTCTGTTTTTAAAGACAAAAAGCTTTATTGGACAAGTGAAATATTCCTCACTTTACAAGATAAATGACAAAAATTATATAATTTTAATCTACAGCAGCATCATTTTCCTTGCTTCCTTTAAATAAATACCAATACTTACACACTAAACATGCAAAATGTAGACACGTCCTCGCCAACATTACACTGCAATTCTTAAATGTGTTTTTAACAAACCCATTGGAGGAAATTACTGACTCTTGTATGAGATGCTGAGACAGATTTCTATGCATAGCTTTTAACCCCTTACAACATTCATCCATAATAATCTAGCATTCAGATGTGTGTCAAGAATTAAAAATACAAAACTTGTGCTTTAAGTCCATTTTACACATTTCTGTGAGTGTACTCATAACAGTATGAATTATATGAAGACTACTGTTTTGACAGTGTGGAACAGGTCACTGCTGTATATAATTTGCAATGCAAACATACAAAAGCTATGTAAAAAGAGGCAAATAAACAGCACTTACAAACATTCTTGGGAATGAAGAAAAGCACCACAAATGGAAACTTAGCCTATTATTATTATTTTGAGTGTATGACCTCAGTACATTGAGGCAAATACTCTCACTTAAAAAAGGACATTGACCAATGTACAAAAACTAATCACTCCAACAACTCGCTGCGAAAAAACCTCAAACATTTTGTAAATAAGTTCGATGTGGACAGAAAACACACAAAAAAATCCTCAAAAGAGTCAGAACCGTTAGATGCTAGAAATTTGAGAAAACATGTCTCGCATAGAACAGCCCTGAGCCCTTTAATGGAAACAGATGGAAAATTTTTCCATTTTCAGTACAGACTGTTCTAAACAAGGCAATGGGAGGCATACTAGGCAGCACATCTACATTTTACCAGTCTAAGATTTTTTTTTGATGTGCAAATGCTCAGTAATTGTGAATGAGAATTGCTGACATGAAGTATACCTGTAAAATTTCAGTCTCATCACGAAACAGAAGTCCACTTTCACTGAAGTCCTACTACACGAGAGCATTTAATATGTCATGGAGGCATTTTTGTGTGGTATGACAAGTACCAGATGTCATTAATATATAGTTATGTTTATCAGCATAGTATGTACAAATTAAAGATCTGCAAAGGCATATTTGAAATGGAATACTGAAGGATAGCAACTACATATACATAAGACATTTTCAGAACAGCGTACTTCAACGAATGTCAGTATGAAATACTTTACATACACCAGGCATACTGTTTTAAGGAAACCAAGTTACCATCTCGTTAATTTTTTTCCATTAACGTTATGTATTTCAGCCTTGGGTCATAAAATGACACTGCTGATTTTGACTTTTAGCAAGTCACTGTAAGTGAAGTCAACAAATTACTATGTAACTCTTCGAAGGACAACTGAAACGCCACTCCTGGTCCATTTAATTGTACTTTGATATTACACAACATGTTCTTATCATTTAAAGATATGCTACAAAGCTGAAACCAATAATGGCAATGTGTGTCACCTATGGTTAAAAGCTATAGTAAAATACTTCAACCGCTCTTTAAGTTCTCTATTTCAGTACTGACAACAGCCAATTAAACACACAATTGTGTTTTACCGGAAAGCATAAAAAACTGTGTCTGTTACTGGTCACTCCATTAAGTAATTCAAGTTACAAAATGTTGGGGCTGACCAAATAAACCACCTTGAATGTAATGAATGTTCTTTGGAACAACGTATACCACTAGTTTCCATAATACTGTAGCATTGTATACAACATGAGAACTAATCCAACAAAGTATGTTGATCTTCAAGAAGAGAGAGAGAGAGAGAGAGAGAGAGAGAGAGAGAGAGAGAGAGAGAGAGAGTGTGTGTGTGTGTGTGTGTGTGTGTGTGTGTGTGTGTGTGTGTGTGTGTGTGGTGGTGGGAGGGGCAGGGGCAGGCAGCACTGTTTAAATCTTGTGAACACAAGTAATGAAAGTTCACAAGGTAACAAACATTTATTCAATTTAGTGTTAATGGCTGACATTTCTGCTGCACCGAATACCTAAGTATTGTTTTTCATTTTAAGACTTAATGAGAGCTGTTGAAATCCAAGAATTTTGTATCAATTGAATTACATGTGCAATGGAGAATATGCACGCAAAATATGTAAGTGCATGTTATGTAAAATAACTTTTACACAATTGTAGACAATCTGACCTATTAGGGTACGCATTACAGCAATTAGCACGTTTCTACAAACAATTTGCAAGAAAGATGAAAATTATAGATTTACATATTAATTTGCTTCATATGTATGCTTCTCACATCATAACTGTTTATATTGATGTGTAGACTGCAAAACAACAAGTTCACATTCAACTCTTGTCATGATTCAAGCAAATATGGAGAAACTGATAAATGATTCTGCAATGAACATGTTATCAAAGACAGATTTATGAGAAGAATGTTCTAGGAATCAACAATCTTGCCAGCAATCTCAAACGAACAGTCTGTAACTGTTACATAAACGTCACCTCCCACTAACACTTAGTTGTACTAAGATGAGGAAAAATGATTTGATTTAATTATTTCAATCCCATTAAATAAAAATATTGCATTAGGGACTATCATTTATTATTAAATTGTTTCCAGTCATACTATCATAAGTATAATTATTTTTAATACATGTACTGTGTCCACCATCACTAAAAATTTGTTCCACATCCTCCCTACCTTCCTTCCGATTACAAACCCTTATGCCAACTACATAGATACATACTACTTCATCGACACTGGTAATAACATTTGGATTGGTACGGGTACAAAGTTTCTGTAAGTTATTGGAATCATTAAGAGCGTAATTTCTGACTGTGTAAGGCTGAGAACAAATTTAACAAACTTTATACTGGTGATTATTTCCAATTATGATACACAATGCCCCTCTGTAAAGTGAAATAAGTACCCACAATCCATTATGCAATATACAGAAAGTAATTGTCTTCTGTTTTGACCCTATCCAGTTAATGCATTAGCACATTACTTTCATTTTGTTAGATACATAATACTGTGACTAAGTAAAAAATTAAAAACTTGTTCAAAACTTTATTTCAGTTGTCGAGTACATATTATTCACAAGACTTAGATTATAATTCATTCATATCAGAACTTGTGCTTGGAACACAAATACATGACTGGAATCCATATGATATAGGTAAAGGAAATTTTACTATGTTCACCAACTGCAACATACCGCACCACACAAGAGTTCACACTTCAAGTCACAACTGTGCTATGATAGAGATACAGAGAGAGAGAGAGAGAGAGAGAGAGAGAGAGAGAGATTGGGGAAGTTCAGATGGCAACCTGACCACCAGAATATACTGTTCTCAGCAAAAGGCTGAAGAACTTTTAAATGCTTTCATGGCTCAAATTTAATGCAGGATATGGTCCACTTATTTCAATGTCATTTTTGTATTCAAGTGTCATACTACTACAACCTGACACCAAAGGATAATGAAACCTGAAATTAAAGTAAACACATAATCCTAAACTACGATTTTTGGGCAGTTACATTGTTGTGCAATAAATGTGCACATCCCTGAGCATGTGCTGCAGTGTTTACTTTGAATTCAAGTAGGATTAAATATACTGTCACACCGACCCACATTGTATTGTTAAAAAGCGTAGTAAACCAAAAATTTTGTATATGGTTATGAAAATATCTATGTTCAAAGACAACAATTAAATGAGCTTTGCATTAACTATCACAGTTATGGAAGCAAAATACTTTCCACAAAACACATCACAGATGCAAAGAAATTTGTTGCAGTTCATTGAAAATTAATCACTTCAGATTAAAAGCTTCTATTCCGGTAATGAGATACCATGTAATTATTGTAATATAGAAAAATTTTAGTACAAGTTTGTGAGACACAAGAAGGATGCAAAAAATTTAATATGCTGTAGTATCTTTGCTTCAAAAATTAGGGTTACAACAAGAAGATTTGTGTCAAACAATTTGGCAATTCACCTTGTCATTTATTTCCTGACAAGCTGATTACCGACTAAAGATTTCACAAAATGTTTAACACTACTACTAATCAAAAGAATGAGAACTTAATTAGCAATGTACTGGATATGCTATCCAGAAATTTGAAGAGGCGACTGTTACAATACCCAGCCAACTCACTGCTCAAAATGTTAACACTTTAACTATATTGGGTTTTAAAGATTTATGAATTTCATAATGCAAAAGTCACATTATGCAATTAAACTACAGTGAATCCAGACACATCCTTCACAACATTACACAGTCATTAAGACAAAGTCCACTGGGACAGTTAAAGTATGCTAAGCGTATGACATATGGGAACAGCAACTTTTAGAACTTTTTGTATTTCATAACTCTTGACTGCACACAAGACAATCAGAATTCGTTTATTTCTGCAGTGTAACCTGAGTGCCTTAAACAACACTGGTGTTACAATAACCTGAATATTCATTGTGCAAATTTTAGAACAATATCCTATTAAGACAGACAATTTGAGGAACCACACTATCAAACTGACAGGCAATATCTGTTGCATGCCCACAGCTTGTTTAAATAGTGTTAAAATTTAAGGTAGAAATTGCACCTCGAAAATATAGTAAAACTTTAGAATCTATATCTTATGTAAATGAAACCCTTATTTGGTGTTTTGAATGTTTCATGTCATCACACAAAGGAAGGTATACAAGTTGCATTTAAGTTGTATATAACTTCATGGCCTCAACAGATGTTACCTTCATACAATACCAACTTCTGAAATGACAGCTGCATGCACTGTAAGGGATGCTCATACACACTCCCACCTAAATTTACTTAAATAATTTTGTGCAAACATCCAGTTAAACACTGGTCATGTTTTTTGTGCTGATACAACTATAAACTGAGTTACCATTACAAGTTCTCAGATGTAATCATGGGCAAATTAACAAAAAATATCAGAAAATATAAATTAAACTGCATGAAATTTATAAAAATCTTACAGACATCTGGAACTCACATGTGATCATTTCTGTCATTTTAAGTGTCACATAATGCTAATAATATTAGCAGTGCAGACAATCTATTAACTAATTCAGTAAATATCTCCTGCATACACCAACCAACATGCAAAACCAAGGTGAAGCAGAAGCAGAAGAAGAAGAAGAAGAAGGAAAGAGAGAGAGAGAGAGAGAGAGAGAGAGAGAGATATGCTTAGCAAGGTAATGACTGCAGTTTTATTACTTAGGTTTGTACATGCTTTCAATAATAAAATTCCAGTGAATTACATAGTAGATGTTACAAGCAGAAAGCAAATTAAATCATAGCATTCCTTCAAGCAGTACAGTTCATACACAAGTTGCCTAACAGTAATTATTACGCTTTAACATTATTTCCAAAGCACAACTTAGTGCTTTGACTTGACTCTGGTACTACAGTATGCAGCATGCTTTTGTCATTTTGCACTTGCTGGCACGAAAACTTCACTATAAAGCAATCAAATTAGCTGTGACATTATTAAATTTATGTTCAGAAATATATTTAGCGCTTTTCTACATGTTGCCATGTTAGTAGGCTAAGCGTATTATCTTGCTATCACCATGAGGTTAACATTTGTAAATGCAGCTCATCATAGCTTCCATGACTGATTCAAACATACATATTTCACTAATGTGACTCTGTACTGACTATGACCTACCATCCATTAAAGGTATTTCCATATTCAATATTATATTTACAAATTATCATGAAGCACCAAACTGGCAGTACTTTTGTCGTCTTGTTATAATGAAAATTTAGAATATTTAATATTGCTAAGTACAGGAAGATAAAGAGCAAACCTCTGACATGTAACGAACATGACAAGCAGAGGACATAAACTAGGAGAACCAGTGACACATTTATTCACTGACAGTGGTATTAAATAGCTATCTATACAAAGGATTTCCTCTAAATATTGGAACAGATGATTTACAGTTCAAAACCGTCCCTAGCTTGAAGATACAACATCCAATACATTTACAATCAATACTGAAATGAGGTACCACTAATTACACAGATAAATATTTTTTGAAGAAATTTTTGTGGGACATACTATGTTGAAAGAAAGTTCACACCTATCAAATGTGAAAGGAACCACATGAAATTAAATTTGCAACAGCAAGCAATATTTTAAGTGTTGCTAATTGTGCAGCTCACATAATTAATGCCCTTCTGATAAAGAGTAGAAAGTTTTTAGAAATCTGGTTTGCAAAATAAACCATACTTTTAATTTATACACATCTTACTGACAGACAATTTCTACAATAGAAGCCAAACATTAACACACATGCTCTCCATAACACCAAAAATGGTCTGGAGCTACCTGCGGACTACATTAACCACAGTACAAACAAATGAACTAAACACGACAAGAGTTCACAACATGCACCTTTGGATATACAACAGATGTACCAAAAAATATACTACTGCAGTAATGCATACGATCATAGTGACCTTGACTTTATGATGTAGTGTCAAAAATTGTCAGACATTTATAAACTGGCAGCACATACCAAAAGCCTCATGATGTATTTTGGGGCTGAGAGGGTGGGAGGGGATGGGGCAGTCGCAAAGATTTTTTACTAACTGTTTACAAGCTTACAAGCACTTCCATATACAGGAAGAGCATGATTTTCAGAAAATACAAGTCATTTCCAGTGACACAAATTATACTTTTACATTTATGCCACCCATATAGTATCCTAATTTAGCCTAAAGAATTATTCATATCAAATCCTGATTTTAAATATCTTTACATTGCCACAAAGCTTTGAAAATTCACAAGCTGCTTCTGCCTAACAGTAAATAAAATGCAACCTATTATTCTAAGCATAAGGGATACAAAAATTATGACGACACTGATAGCATCACCTGCCTAATGTGGAAAAGCAGTCTATATAATGTTAGTACATACAACTACATGAAACACTGAACGCCAGTTCGGCACACACTGTGAACACACACTGACAGGGGAGGAAAGCTTCAGTGAGGAAACTATTAACATTTACATTTGGAAATACATTCTTTCTTCAAAATTCTCTTTGGTATTCATTCAATGCAGTTGTCGATCCAAGCTCTCATACAAAGCTGCAACCAGAACGTATTAACAGATTTACCTTTATTCTATACTCTATTTCAGTTAAATAATAATAATAATAATAATAATAATAATAATAATAATAACAGTGGTAGTAGTAAATTCAAATACAAGTGTACACAGTTGTCATGCATACATTTAACACGCCTAACCAAAGAAATCTCCCAACACTGGAGTCCCTCAGAATATTAATACACTTAAAAGAGATTATTTGAAAGTAACATTCACAAAACACAGAGAAGTTATTTAAATATGTGCAACTTGCAAGATGCAGTACAATGGTCACTTTACATCGGTATAACTTAAGTTTAACATCCTATAAACAGTGTGCGCTCCTTTCTACACACACACACACACACACACACACACACACACACACACACACAGACAAAACAAACAAACAACAAAATGCATTATTTCTTGCTTCTAGCACTACAAATCAAAAGCTGGTTTCCTTCCTACATGATTCTGTTCTTTTTATAACTGTCCTCTTTCTCCATGCAATTAATTTAAAAATGAATTACATGCCAATAACACATTAGAATGATTTCTCAATTTCTGCAGTGCAGCTTTAATTCCAAATTCGTAGAAAACTGTCCCATGACCCTGTTGCCACTGCCATTCCATCTTCTGTTACTCCTAGACAGCTAACTCTGTTGTCATGGCCAGCAAGGATACCTATAAAATAATTTTACCATAAATTACATCAGTTAATTTTAGAAGTAGACGATCATTTTTACACTCTGCATAATTAGTAACTTCTGTCCAGTGCATTTTAATGGTCTTTATATGTACACAACAGACAGACTGTTTGAAACACTGGCTAACAATTCTACACTGCATGCACATAATATCTGAATATCTTGATTTTAGTTACCGCACAGCACAATTATTAACAGAAAATATATCCAAGTGTCACGTAATGGAACTTAGCATAAATTACTATGGATTTTCAGTGCCCTACACCATAAATAATAATTTGAGGTCTTCAATTTCATTACTTTTCACTGATGGCTACTGATAGCCGACACACTACGCACTATTCACTTGACCAATGTAAGTAACTTCCACGATTTGCCTTTCAGTTTTTATTAGTGCAACAGTTTCCAGAATTGCATTTAGTATTTTTTTTTTTTTTTTTTTTTGATAGAGGCAAAATTTCCATTGCAAAACATCTAGATTGCAAAAGATTTAGATTAGACTTAAGTGGTTTCTCTTGACAATTGGAACATACAAAGAAGGCTGAGTATCTACATTTCATTTCACTGTGAGCATAGCAAATTCAATTAACATACATTAATTTTAAAAGTAGTTATGAATGAGTGCACAAAACTGGAGAAAGTCTATCAGTTATGGTACATTAATCATACCTCTAAAGGTAACGACTGTCAATCAGAAAGGAGGAAAATTTAAATCAAGAAAAGCCTTTTCAGTACATCATGTATGATGTTAGGGGGAAACGAGTGTTCAACAACTGACACGATTCATGCTGACAAAACGTGAATGTTAAACAGGAACATGGATACCAGGAACACATTTTGAATTAATAATTTGAAATTACAGTTATGGTTTATTTTCTCTGTGCAGATGAAAAACACACAACAAATGCATGCAAATGAATCTTATGTCAACAGTGTGAAGAAAGAACTCTGAATACCAGTATGGCCTAATGATAAGCTGGAAGTGAAAAATGAAGTGAAATTTGTTCTAATTGAGGATGTGAACTAAACTAATGCCAACTGTGTTGTTGCAATCATCAATATGGGAGTGTAGCAGAATAATTTATTTCTATGAAGTGCAAATACATAAATGTTGAAATTCTGGGCATTGACAAACAGAAGTGCAAATGTGTATATAGATAACTGATACTACTCCCTGTTGTAAGAAATGTGGAATATAAAGCTGCCCACCAGCTGTACTTTTGACAGTTTTCAGAATTTATCTGGGGATTTAATCTTTTCATGGCTACCAATATGTGAACACGTCTTATTTGGTGATCAGTAGTTCATACGAATAAATTCATTACTACCATAAAACTGTTTTTACAATCCTGGAGCTGACTATGGGAAAAAAATTGCAGCTCTTCAGAAGTCCGAAGTTCTTGGGACATACCGTATTTACTCGAATCTAAGCCGCACTTTTTTTCCAGTTTTTGTAATCCAAAAAACCGCGTGCGGCTTAGAATCGAGTACAAAGTATGTGGAAGTTCTGAAAAATGTTGGTAGGTGCCGCCACAACTAACTTCTGCCGTCTAATATATGTAGCGCTACACAGGCATGCTTTGCAGGCACAAAGATAAATACTGGCACCAAAACCTATGCGTCAGTAAATAAATTAAAAGAAAAGGTAGAAGAATGTAAACATTATGCCGCATATTCTTTCATGTTTGCTGCTATCTCATTTAAATCCTGTCTGCATAATAAACTACGAAACTAGAGTGAGACAACAGCAAACGCAGAAGAATATACATACCATGTCATGTTTATATTCGTATTATTCTTATGCCTAATACTGATAGTCAGAAATGAAGCACGAATCTAAGATGAATAACTTCTATGCAGAATGTAATGTACTAAAGATGCGTCTGCAAAGATTTTCAAATGGAGAAAAATTTTGGCTAAACTCTCCTTCAGAACAAATTCTATCATACGCTGTGTATTATTTGGTTCTTGTAGATCATTATCAAAGAAAGCAGCAGTGTAAGTAACAACAAATAGCAGTCTCTTGCCATTGTTTTGGTTATGAGACAATTCCTCTCTTTTTTTTATTGTAAGCGGCGGCAGCGTGCACAAAAGCAAGCTGTGCCGCATGCGGCGACAGGCCGTAAACACTCATTATCAGAATGCGACAAACAGTGCATGACACAGTACAGTAACGCATTTTCAGCTTAGAGTGACATATACACCTATAACAAAGAAAACGGCCCTTATCAGATCAAAGCAAAATAAGCAATCGATTCACACCAGACGAAGCACGTGAAAAAGGAAGGGTACCCATATAAATACGGACGGAGTACCTGACGTATAGCAATGGCTACCTGGTAAAGCTTAAGTGCTAAGCTTACAACTCGAACCAAACTATTGTAGCTGTATCGTCATTGATTCGACCTCAATTTTGTCTCGTATTACAATGGACCAACTTTGTTTCCATTTGAAGGTGCGGCCTAAAACTTTTCTCTCCCCTTCAATATCGAGTCTCAAATTTCACGTGCGGCTTAGATTTGGGAAATTTTTTTTTTTTTCCTTTATTTCGAGTCTCATTTTTCAGGTGCGGCTTAGATTCGAGTAAATACGGTAAGGCTTAACGGAAGTGCTTTTACAGTACCTACTACAGCCTAATAATAGTGAGCCTTTTTGTTACCTACCGATTGTTTTCTTTCATTGTGCATACAAAAACTAAAGCACAGTTCATAATTTTATAGAACAATTTCGGTGCACTGCACCTATTTATAGAAAATTCCGTTTTCTACATCAAATAATTTGTGCAATCAAACACTTAATGTAGTAGTTGTAATGTCTTTTCTTACGGCTATACAAAACTTAACGAAAGTTACTGGAATTTTTAACAAATAAATCCACAAGAACAAAGCATAAGGTAGCATTACAGTCTGATTACAGTTACTCAATAGTTGACATCTGTCACTTGCAGCTACGGAGTTGCCCCATCCACTGCCAGATACTGCTCAGTTATAGACAACCCAGAAACAAGGTAGGCCACTTAACAAATGCTGTTAATGTTTAACGTGGAGCAAAGTCGAAACCGGCCATGCCAGGTATGATGGAAATGGGAGAGACATGGTTGAAAACTGATGTTAAGTGATCAATGCCTGAACTGTGGCAGACAATGGGTTTTGTAGCCCTGAACTGAAACCCTTGCCCTAACCTAACCCAAAGCTCCTGATGTGCCATGTATCCCAGGGATCTGTGAACAATAATCTGCAGCCAAACTAAAATCACGATCCCTTCCTCGACAGCATGTAAGGCTAACCTCTATGAGCCAACTCTAGACCAAAATGTCAGTTTCACCGTTAAAAGCAAACTAATTTCTCTATGTCATTCGTTACCTGAAACTATCTTCACATTGGCTACACGAACTGCCATGTTACTGGACGATGGCGAGTCATGCATGCAGATTACAAGCGACATGCATATTCGAAACGAAATATGCATGATAGGAAGAAAAAAACCAGCAGATAGAAAAGTCAATATGATGATGAAAACAGCACTGCAAAGTATTAGAAATAAAAAATATGTTTAAAACACTTAATTGATAAGCATAATGAACTCTTGATTAGATTAAAAACTAATAAATTTCACTGCAGTTGACCGGATTTGAACCTAAGACCTTCTACCCATCAGTTTTCTATGCTAACCACTAAATTACGCTATTACTCTGCATATATTTCTTGTATTTCTGACTCTTATGACGGTGTCCCCAAGAAAGAATGCTGGACAAGGAAACCAACTAATTGTTGTGGCAGCTTGACAACAGTGAATGGTTTGGACATCAAGATGCATGCTCTGACTGGAGGGAATCAGCTCCAATGCGTGAAGGTCAACTATCATTTAACTTTAATCAGACTATAGCAAATAAACTGAAAAGAATAGTTGCTACTCACCATATAATAAAGATGCTGACTCACAGATAGATGCAACAAAAAACTGAGAAATTTTCGAATGCATTACTGTACTCAGTGTCCATCGTCCTTTCTCTTCTTTCCTGTGTTTCTCCTGTTGCCTTATGAAGTGTACTTTCTGATAGTATTTTTGTTGCGCCTATCTGCAACTCAGTATCTCCGTCATATTGTCATTTGAAACTAATGAGTGGAGCCGTGGAAACTGGAAATGGAGTGTTGAGTGGAGATATCTGAATTTTTGTGACATCTTTCTGTTTGAGTTCAATAGGCATGTGACAGCAGCAGAGGCAGCCAGAAACATTTGCACCATGTAAGGGAATTGGTACCATTGCACAGAACATCGCAAGAAAATGGTTCTCTCACTTTAAGGACAACTGTTTTCACATTAGATACTCTCCACATCCAGGAAAGAACTTTGGGGTTTGATAATCACTTAAACGCATTAATCCACAATGATCCACATCAGTGTACTAGAGAGCTGGCAAATGGTATGAACTGATAATACCAGCATCATGCGACACTTGCATACATGGGGAAGTTGTATGGGCACCACATATATAATCACAAAAATCAGTGAGTGGCCACGTGTGCACCTCTGCTGGCTCATCATAAATTGGCGCGTGAATGACACCAATCATTCCCACCCTGTATAGTTACTGGTGACTAGAAATGGTGTCTATGTTATCATAAGGAAAAGGAAGGAATGGTTGTCCCAAATAAAGCAGCACATCCCAGTACAAAGACCTGTACCCATCCACAGAAGATAACATGATGCATCTGGTGGAACAGTGATAGTGTGGTGCACTGCAAATTGCTCCCCACAAGATGTAACTACCACTGCTGACATTTACTGTATATAACAGTCATTTTGGAGATGCACTCCAAAAACAATGACCAGGGTGACTGCATGAAGTGACGCTACTCTACGGTAACTCCCACCTGTATTCTGCTAAACTGACAAAAACACTATACAGGAGTTTAGCTGGGAAGTCATTCTGCACCCACCTTATTCATCTGATTTTGTGCTCTCAGATTCTCACATTTTCCACTAACAATTTTCAAGCAACTTCCTTCCCAGATAAAAATGCATTCCGAACACAGCTTGACGAGTTCTTCGCCTCAAACCACACGATTTCTACAATTGCAGACTAAAAGCTATCCCAGCATTGGCTGACTGTTGTAAATAGTCAAGGAGAATATATTATTGGCGACTATAGCCTATGTTATGTGTACCTGTTGCATTTATTAAACTTACGGGGAGTCACTATGAACCTATGCACCAACCCAATATATTTTTCTGGTCAAAATTGTGCTGTTGGTTTTTCTTACGTTTTGCTGAAACACTATTATACGAAATAATTTATTAGAATAACACTTTGCACCATCTTATTTGCCTCTACAACCACACTGTTCTTTCTATACTGCTGCTAACAATTTCTCCCCCATACTGCCAATTATTTGCATCTGCAAGAACTACAAAAGCATTTTAGATATTGTAGTAACAGAATTATCCCACTGAATTTTGTTAAATTATTTTCTATTGCAGGTACAGAGTATGTACATTTGGTGAATGCCATTATACAAGCTATGAAAACACTGGCTTAAGTTTATGGAAGTAAATTCTTTTCAAATTTTACAGCAACCAATACCACAACAGAACATACTCCACAAGGCAAAACTTATCTCTCAATACCAAATCTTCAATTATTTCTTACCTGCACGTTCCGTTTTCATTGAGTCCCAAACATTACAATTGAAGTCATCGTAACCAGCCAACAGTAAGCGACCAGACTTGGAAAATGCAACAGATGTAATCCCACAAATAATATTATCATGAGAATACATTGCTAATTCTTGATCTGCTCGAATGTCGAATAGACGGCATGTCGCATCATCACTGCCTGTTGCAAAGGCGTAGCCATTTGGAAAGAACTGCAAAAAATAAAATATAAAAATTAAATCAAGCATTGAGAAAAACTTACTATTACGCTCTGAATTTTTTGAAGTGCATGTATGCCTTGAGCCCTGTTTTGCTAAATGCGAGGGGAATACAACTACAAAATTAAGTTGCGTTCACTGGAGTACTGCTATATCTGCACAATTTCTGTAATTATTCATAATGAAATATTTAGGAAGTAACAGACTTCATCAATAGGGTGGATAGCTCCAAATTTCAAGTGTAAAAAAATTGATTAAAATTTTGACTCCAAAGAAAAATGTTTCTCACCTTCTCGAAGTTTTGTTCAGAATCTCTGTTTGAATGGTTATTAGTTTGGGGAACAAATTAACAATGTCTTCTAGTATAATTTTCCAGAGTAATTATTCTAGAAGAAAGTTTTGATCACATAAAAGCGAGAAGTGAGAGTTGTATGTGATGTACACCCACAGTCTTCTTGTAGAGACTACTACACAGAGAGATGTATTTTAATTGCACCCCCACAATGCACACATTCATTAATGACAATAATAATAAATAATTATTGTGATTTTGATAAAAATTGTGTTCACAGCTAAAGCACTGGAAGAAAACACACTCCTGGAAATGGAAAAAAGAACACATTGACACCGGTGTGTCAGACCCACCATACTTGCTCCGGACACTGCGAGAGGGCTGTACAAGCAATGATCACACGCACGGCACAGCGGACACACCAGGAACCGCGGTGTTGGCCGTCGAATGGCGCTAGCTGCGCAGCATTTGTGCACCGCCGCCGTCAGTGTCAGCCAGTTTGCCGTGGCATACGGAGCTCCATCGCAGTCTTTAACACTGGTAGCATGCCGCGACAGCGTGGACGTGAACCGTATGTGCAGTTGACGGACTTTGAGCGAGGGCGTATAGTGGGCATGCAGGAGGCCGGGTGGACGTACCGCCGAATTGCTCAACACGTGGGGCGTGAGGTCTCCACAGTACATCGATGTTGTCGCCAGTGGTCGGCGGAAGGTGCACGTGCCCATCGACCTGGGACCGGACCGCAGCGACGCACGGATGCGCGCAAAGACTGTAGGATCCTACGCAGTGCCGTAGGGGACCGCACCGCCACTTCCCAGCAAATTAGGGACACTGTTGCTCCTGGGGTATCGGCGAGGACCATTCGCAACCGTCTCCATGAAGCTGGGCTACGGTCCCGCACACCGTTAGGCCGTCTTCCGCTCACGCCCCAACATCGTGCAGCCCGCCTCCAGTGGTGTCGCGACAGGCATGAATGGAGGTACGAATGGAGACGTGTCGTCTTCAGCGATGAGAGTCGCTTGTGCCTTGGTGCCAATGATGGTCGTATGCGTGTTTGGCGCCGTGCAGGTGAGCGCCACAATCAGGACTGCATACGACCGAGGCACACAGGGCCAACACCCGGCATCATGGTGTGGGGAGCGATCTCCTACACTGGCCGTACACCACTGGTGATCGTCGAGGGGACACTGCATAGTGCACGGTACATCCAAACCGTCATCGAACCCATCGTTCTACCATTCCTAGACTGGCAAGGGAACTTGCTGTTCCAACAGGACAATGCACGTCCGCATGTATCCCGTGCCACCCAACGTGCTCTAGAAGGTGTAAGTCAACTACCCTGGCCAGCAAGATCTCCGGATCTGTCCCCCATTGAGCATGTTTGGGACTGGATGAAGCGTCGTCTCACGCGGTCTGCACGTCCAGCACGAACGCTGGTCCAACTGAGGCGCCAGGTGGAAATGGCATGGCAAGCCGTTCCACAGGACTACATCCAGCATCTCTACGATCGTCTCCATGGGAGAATAGCAGCCTGCATTGCTGCGAAAGGTGGATATACACTGTACTAGTGCCGACATTGTGCATGCTCTGTTGCCTGTGTCTATGTGCCTGTGGTTCTGTCAGTGTGATCATGTGATGTATCTGACCCCAGGAATGTGTCAATAAAGTTTCCCCTTCCTGGGACAATGAATTCACGGTGTTCTTATTTCAATTTCCAGGAGTGTATAATGTTCCCAACATTAATCAAATCGAGAACACAGTGAACTGCTATGCCAACAGTAAGTAATATAAAGAAATGGGATCAAAGTTCTTGGACACAAAATGATTAAATTTTGTATGTTACGTTTTACGAATTTCTAAAACTTTTGATATATTCTTGATTTTATGACAAATGATTTTATACAGAAATGCACAATTCCAGAAGTGTTTAAATTTAATAATTTCTAAATTTAAAACCGCAAAATGTTTCTTCATACAAGGGGGTGGGTGGGGCAGTCACGTGGCCACCTGAAGCAAGGAGACGGCCCCTCCAAAAATCATGAAGTTTGTGCGAGGTAATTTATGGATAGCACCATACTACTAGTTTTGTACCTAACAGCTTAATAGAAATTGAATATTTATTGATAGTCTAGCCAGGAAAACATTTTTGTAAGATGCGTTCGATCATTACTGGCTGTGGTAGAACGCGTTGTACTTCGTCTTTCACTGCAAATTTTTCTAATTTCCCATTCTCACCCCGCCACTGAGTGTCTAGATCTTAAATTACTGATAATTGTGAGCCACCTCCTAGAATTGTTATGAATTCAGTTGTTATCTGCACTCATTAGTTACACAGCTGATAAAGTCCAAGCTTCAGTAATGTGAATGTGGTGTATTCATGCATTTACTTAATGTGTTTTGTGTTAGTAACTTTAATATTTCCTTCTTTTAACTCTTACTTGTGCAAAAAATAGTGTTTTGTAATGTCACTAGGTTGAGAACTGACTACTGCAGCTGAACTTTACTTGACCCACGAAATTTCTCATCAAAAGAACTGGTACCCTTGTCTAATATGGTCTACAGCACACAGAAGTGCCGCAACAAGACATGGGATGGACAGTACTAATGTTTGAACTAGTGCTGGAGGGAACTGACACCATGAATCCTATAGGGCTATCCATAAATCCGTAAGAATGTTCAAATGTGTGTGAATTCTTATGGGACTTACTGCTAAGGTAATCCGTAAGAGCACGGTGGGGTGGATATCTCTTCTGAGCAGCATCCCAGATATTCTCAATGATGTTCATTTCTAAGGAGTTTGGTGAGCAGCAGAAATGTTTAAGGTAAGATGAGTGTTTCTGGAGCCACTCTGTAGCAACGTGTGGGGTGTCCCATTGTCCTGCCGGAGTTGCCCAAGTCCATCAGAATGCACAATGGACATGAATGGATGCAGGTGATCAGACAGAATGCTTATGTATGTGTCCCCAGTCAGAGCCATATCTAGATGTATCAAGGATCCCATATAACTAACTGCACACACCCCACACCATTACAGAGCCTCCACCAATTTGCACAGTCCCCTACTGACATGCAGGGGACATGGATTCATGAGGTTGTCTCCATACCTGTACACATCCAGCTGATCGATATAATTTGAAACAAGACTCTTCTCACCAGGCAACATTTCCCCAGTCATCAATAGTCCAATGTTCGTGTTGACACACCCAGGCGAGGTGTAAAGCTTTGTGTCTTGCAATCATCAAGGGTATAAGAGTGGGCCTTCGGCTCCAAAAGCCCATATCAATGATGTTTCATTTAATGGTTTGCACACTGACACTTGCTGATGACCCAGCACTGAAATCGGCAGCAATTTGCAGAAGGGTTGCACTTTGTCACATTGAACGATTCTTGTTAGTTATCGTTGGTCCCATTCTTGCAGGATCTTTTTCCAGCCGCAGCGATGGCAGAGATTTGATGTTTTACCACATTCCTGATATTCTGTTTCATTTTCTACCAGCTTGTTCACTTACAACAGCCTATGCAATGATCCTTTTCATATTAATTCAAATTGTTGCACCCCTGTTATGTGAGCTGACTGATTCCAACTGCAATGCACTAACACAGTCATAGGTAGTATGTTTGCCATTCTGTTATATACAATTTAACATTCTTGAGCGTTTAACGTAAGCTGCCAATCAACACCACTTTTAAAGCTTATGAAATCAAACTAAATATATGTGCAGCATTTTTTTTTCTTTTTCGAGCACTTCATTACAGATAACTGCATCATCTAATGCACCCCAATCTTCTGATGACAATACAGATTCTCACTACCAGCCCAGTAGACACAGTTCTGAAAAAGGGGTTGGGTTGATAACAGTGGAGTAATTTTAGTTTTCAGGTACATTTATGTATTATCCTTAGCGTGAAAACCAAAGTTCTAGACCCTTCCCCCTTGTGAATTATTTGCCATCTTGAAAAAAGTGCTAAGAAATGCCACTTTTTCCAGTTTTTGATCAGTACATCGCTTACAGAGCATTTTTGGTAAAAATATGTGCTTATCAATTTTGAAGTGCGTTAAGTTTCCTGCGAGTTTCACATATAACGTGTTGGAAAATTCTGAACCGCTACTGAGATTTTTTTTAGTTCAATGTTGTGCAAAATGCACAACAGCTAATCTTGTAAAGGATTTAATTTCCTTCAAGAGTCATACAAAATGTTTGTAATTACTCCCTATACACACCAATACTGTTGCATAACAATTTTAGTGAAAGTGGACTTTAAAATGAATATAGCATCCTCAGTAAAAATAGTATTCCTGAATGTAATATCTTTAAGTAATTATTCATGCAATATATAGACTTAGTTCATGAGATTCGTACAATTTCTACGGAATGCATTCTCGAAGGAACAAAATCCACATTTTACTCTACCTTCACGCCATTACCAAGTGAAACAAAAATGGGAAAGAGCAAAGCTGATGATGTAGATGGTGGCTACTTCCTACACAGAGTTCAATGGTATCCGAGCGAACATTTTTCTACTATTTTTGAAAGTCTTGTGACTATGTACAGTGACATGATCAAAATACTGTGGTAGTCTTCGATGGGTATGCCACAGAACAAAATAAAAGGGACACTGAAACAGCTCATTGTTCAAGGCTACAATCTTCTGCAAAATTTCTCTTTGTCAGTACCATGTTTCCACAGATGCCAAAGGATAAATTGTTTGAAAAAATTCCCCACTTCATCTCACTGCTTTAGAAGGAATTTCTGCAAGCACAAATGGTCACCAAGCAGGCAGAAGATACAGATCTATGGTTGGGAGTCTGTGTACAGTGCTGCTTATTTGTGGACGATGTTGCTGTTTTCTGTTCCTCCAGCAGTGTTGCAAACCACTGCCCTGAGGTACCCCATTCTCCTGCTAAAAATGATCCAACAGCATATTACCACCTTGGGACCTAAAATAGGATGTCGACAGCAAGGACTGTATGAAGATAGAAATAAGCAGTGGAAGTAAGTTGATAGAGGAGCAGGAATGTAAGATCTGTGCCCTTCAGGTGCAGTTACAATGTGCAAAGAAAGGAACTAGATAGGTTGAGGAGGGTAAAGGGTGGTGGGGAATGGGAACTGGCAGTTGGCAAGAAGGCAGCTAGGAAGAGGAGGTATCCAGACAGTTATGCTTTTCGTATATTCAATAGATTTGACCAACTGTCAGAGTTGAGTGGAGAGGATCCTCGTGTAGCTGTAGATGTACGGACATGCAGCAGTCCTCAAGCAGTTAGGAGGCATATGTCAGTTGTGAAGTCTAACAGAAAGAAGAGAGCTCTGATGCTAGGTAGTCCGCACGATAGGGGTGTGGGCCAGCAGATGCTGGAAGTGTTGGGAGTGAGTACCAGATCACCAGCACTGTGAAGCCTAGTGCAGGGTTGGCTCAAGTGACTGACAGCATAGGGGAGTTATGTATGAATTTTACAGAGGAGGATCAGGTAGTGATAGTGGGTGGAGCAGGGAACAGTCTTGATTGGGACGGGGAATATGATTTAAGTGGTGACCTAGTAAAGATAGCTACTCAAACTGGTGGCACTAATATGCATTTCATGCAACTGTTTCAGCATCACGATTGGCCTCATCTTAATGCGGTGTTAGGCACGTTAAGATAGGGCTGGAGAGGGCGCTGATGGCAGAGGGCAGGGGTCACATCTCAGTGGTGCCAGTTGGGTCTATCAGTAGATTGGAATTCACTAGGCATGGCCTGCACCTCAATAAGTATGGGAAGGGGACGCTGGCAAAGCTTATAGGTGACCGTGTAGTGGGTGGTGGGTATCACTCATGGAAAAATTCCTGTAGTAGGCGTTAAGAGCTGCACCTGTTTTAGATTGTAGTCAGCTGATAGGTATACCAGCTTAAAGGAAGTCCCTCTAACTAAGGGCTCCCCTTCAGAGGATGTTATGTTTCGAAGTACGGAAGGAATTAGTATATTTCATCAAAATATAAGAGGTATTAGAGGTTAAGTTAGTGAACTGCTTATAGATGTTGACTCTAAAATTACTGGTATATCAGAGCACCACTTAAAATTATTTAACAATTCAGAGGCTTCCTTTACCAGGATACAGATTAGCTGGTTGTTTTTCAAGTTGGGGTGGGGGAGTGGCTATGTACGTAAGAAACAGTATTCCATATGAGTCCATAGACTTATCACAGCACTGCACTGAACAGATATTTGAATGTGGTGCAGGGGCAGTTGAATTTAGTGTAACTAAACTTCTAATTGTTGTTGTTTATAGGTCCCCTAACTCTGTCTACAGAGCATTTCTGGTCAAGCTAGAGAGGGTTCTTGATTCACTTTGTAGGAAGTACCAGAAATTAGTTGTATGTGGTGACTACAATATTAATTTTGTACATGATGGTGCAAGATGAAGGATGTTGGTATATCTCAAATTCAAATGATCTGATGCAGACAGTGTTTTTCCAACTAGGGTGGAGGGGAACAGTAGCACAGCCATAGACAATATTTTTATTCATTCTTCATTACTAGATGGGCATTCTGTTAGTAAAAGGGTTAATGGCCTTTCAGGCCATGATGCACAAATTTTAACACTGAAAAGGATTTAGTACTCAATCAAATGTCATATTTAATTACAAACTATGTAGGAAAGTTAATCCAACAGCAATAGAGAGTTTTTTAAACATTGTCAAGGAACAGGAGTGGCAGGATGTTTATAGTGCCAATGACACAGTTGACAAATATAATGCTTTCCATAACACATTTCTAATGCTCTTGGAGAGTCGATTTCCATTAGAGCATTCTAAACAGGGTACTAGCAGTAATAGGCAGCCTGGGTAGCTGACTAGTGGGGTAAGGATATCACGTAGAATGACGTGGGAGTTCTATCAAAACGTTAGAAGTAGTCACAATCAAGCTACAGTAGCCCATTACGAACAGTATTGTAAGATGCTTAAAAATGTTATTAGGAAGGCAAAGAGTATGTGGTATGCAAATAGAATCGCTAATTCACAGCAAAAAATTAAAACCATATCGTCAAATGTGAAGGAAGTGTCTAGTCAGCAGCACAAGATTGACGATATAAAGTCAGTTCATAGTAAAAATGTTTCTTTTGCTGATAAATCAGATGAATGTACAGTATTTAACAGTCATTTTCTGAGCATTGCTGGTGAATTAAATAAAAATTTACTTTCTACCGGGAATCCTATTACTTACTTGGCAAATGCCTTTCTGAGATTGATGCCTGAAATGCTCCTCTGTGATACAGATAAGGGGGATATTGTGTCAATAATTAAATCACTGAAGACTAAGGACTCTCATGGTTATGATGGAGTGTCCAGCAGAATATTAAAGTACTGTGCTGCACGTGTTAGCCCTGTATTTAGCCATATTCGTAATTTTTCCTTCAGAAATGGTCAGCTTCCTGAACAATTGAAGTACCCAGTAGTAAAGCCACTTTTTAAAAAGGGAGAAAGGGATAATGTGGATAATTTCAGACATATTTCTATGCCATCCGTGTTTGCTTAAGTTATTGAAAAGGCTGTGTATGCAAGGATAATTGATCATTTTACATCCACAGTTTGCTATCAAATATACAGTTCGGCTTTAGAAGTCGTTTCACAACTGATAATGCTATATTCTCTTTTCTCTGTGAGGTACTGAATGAGGTAAACAAAATATTTCGGAAGCTAGGTATATTTTTTGATTTAACTAAGGCATTTGATTGTGTTTATCACAAAATATTGCTCCAGGAAGTCTGACCATTACAGAATACAGGGAGTAGCTCACAACTGGTTCACCTCTTACTTTTGCAACAGACAGCAAAAGGTCATTATTCACAATGTTGAGAATGGCTGTCATGTGGGGTCTGAGTGGGGTACGGTCAAATGGGTGGTGCCCCAGCGATCAGTGTTGGGGCCACTCCTGTTCCTTATTTATATAAATATGCCCTCTAGTATTACAGGTAACTAAGATATTTCTGTGTGCTGATGACACTAGCTTGGTAGTAAAGGATGTTGTGTGCAACACTGGCTCAGTTTCAAATGGTGTAGTTCATGGCCCAAGTTAGTGGCTTGTAGAAAATAAACTAACGCTAAATCACAGTTAAGTAGTTTTTACAGTTCCTAACACACAATTCAACAAAATCTGACGTTTTAATTTCACAGAATGGGCATATGATTACTGAAACTGAACAGTTCAAATATCTAGGTGTTCAGACAGATAGTAAGCTGTCGTGGAAAGCCCACGTTCAGGATCTTGTTCAAAGACTTAATCCTGCCATTTTTACTATTCGAACAGTACCTGGAGTGAGCGATAGTTCGACATGAAAATTAGTCTACTTTGCTTATTTTCATTCATTTATGTCATATGGTATTATACTTTGGGGTAACTCTTCCCATTCTAAAAGGGTATTTTTGGCTCAATTTTCGGGCAATACGTGGTGTAAGTTCGCGAACCTCTTGTCGACCCCTGTTCACGAGTCTGGGTATTTTGACATAGACCTCTCAATATATCTACATCTACATCCATACTCCGCAAGCCACCTGACAGTGTGTGGCGGAGGGTACCTTGAGTACCTCTATCGGTTCTCCCTTCTATTCAAGTCTCATATTGTTCGTGGAAAGAAGGACTGTTGGTATGCCTCTGTGTGGGCTCTAATCTCTCTGATTTTATCCTCATGGTCTCTTCGCGAGATATACGTAGGAGGGAGCAATATACTGCTTGACCCCTCGGTGAAGGTATGTTCTCGAAACTTCAACAAAAGCCTGTACCGAGCTACTGGTGAGCAATATTCAAGCAGTGGGTGAACAAGTGTACTGTAACCTACTTCCTTTGTTTTCGGATTGCATTTCCTTAGGATTCTTCCAATGAATCTCAGTCTGGCATCTCCTTTACTGACGATCAACTTTATATGATCATTCCATTTTAAATTACTCCTAATGCCTACTCCCAGATAATTTATGGAATTAACTGCTTCCAGTTGCTGACCTGCTATACTGCAGGCTAAATAATAAAGGATCTTTCTTTCTATGTATATATTCCTTACTGTCATTTCTTCGTAACAATATTAGCTTATTCCCAATAATAAGCAGCTTTCACTCAGCTAATACTTGGCAGAAATCATTTGGATTGGACTTCCTTAACTGTTGTACAGAAAGGTGTGCAGTATACTGCTTTACCCATTTTCAATAAGCTACTACCTGAATTCAAAAATCTTAGCAGTAATCCACACACTTTCAAACCGAAACTGAAGAGTTTCCTCATGGGTTTGAGGAGTTTCTTGAAAAATTAAGCTGATTCTTCTTGTATTGTTAATTGCGTTTAAGTAAGCTTATGGAGTGACTTTTTCGGGTTCATAAACTTTTACTTTTACCTGTTATTACTTTTATGTTGTAATTTCATATACTGACACGTTCCATGATCTGAGGTTAGCTCCTCAATTTGGTCCTACGGAACTTGAAGTGTATGTAAAAAAAATAAAAATAGATGAGGAGCTCCAAGATGTATTGTACACCTTGCTGATATCAAAGAATATAGTGGGACAGTGTGTTTACATAAGATAGCCTATTAACAGCCACCTGTAGTAGGATCAAGCTGGTGACAGTGGACTAAAATCTCTCGAATCCACACTGTGAGTGGTCAAGAAGTTGCCTGGTCCGTAACAACCAGACCACACGATGGTTAATCATTCCCTCCAGCACCTGGCCTACACAGCTAGTAAAGGCGACACTCCAGTAATTACTGGGACATGGTAAGTCCTTGGCTGGTTTGGGCAGAGGTATCAGAATTGCCTCCCTCCACAAGTTGGGCAAGTTACCTGTTTGCCATGTAGGAGTAAAACTTTCAAGCATTATTTCCTTTGACACTGCTGGCTAATGTCTAAGCATGCAGTACAAGATTTGGTTGTGAGTGGATGCTGTTCATGAAAGGGCAGCTGTAAGACTCAGAATTGTGGGATCTGAAGTTCAACTTGTTCAACCTTTGCAGCTGCACGGAAGTGGTGAGACGCCAGATCCTGGCTGGCATTGGCAGTAGTTTTTGCAAAATGCTCTGGCAGTGTGTGAGTGATGTCTCTCGGCATTGTTTGGAGACACCCCTGTTTCAACATTGCTACTACTGGTAAGTGACTGTTGACCAGAAATAATCCTGAGTTTCCCATACTTATTGTGGACCACGTGGAAAGGTTGATAGAGTCTGGGAACATTTGCCATGACCTTTTTCTTGTACTTCTTCATTACACATCAAGCGTTGGATGCTTTTAACCCAAGATGCTGTCAGGTTCGCCACTGTTGGGCAGAACTTTAAGCACTGAAGAGCCACATGCCTGACCCTTATGCCGAGTAGCACTCACTGGTTGTAAAAACAACAGGTTGCCTCTTAAGACGACCTGAGGACTTTCGGATTGGTAAGTCAGCGGCACGACGGATTACTCCCTTGATGTGGTCCACCCATTCCTGCATCCAGTTAGCCCTGCTTACCATCCACTGTGGTGGTTTCTCTTAAGGTAATGCTCCATCCAGTAGGTGAATGCTCAGTTGGTAGTGATTACTAGATGAAGGTCATCAATGACTTCCACTGAACGGTCTACGGGGGCAGGAGAGCAGAAAGTGAGGTTGATGGCAAAGAATGGCCCAATAGTAGAACAGAAATGGGTGGGAGTACTTGTGTTGAGCAAGCACAGCTCACGAGACATGATGAGGCTCTCGAAAACGAAATTGTTTTTTGAAATTATTTCATTTTGTACGGCAAATCCATGAGGGAAAAAAGGACTCACTGGAATTTACGTAGACCCTCTTGGAAAAAAATATTTGAGAAATACGAAGAGTGTGTCATTTCTCTTAACCCACGAATGCCCCCTCCTCAACTGACAGACATTTCCCAGAAGTCACCGAATCAACAGAGAAAATGATCAATCCAACACTAGTATGCATAGTTTGCTCCAAGAAGCAGGAAGCATGTGGGAAGTGTGTCTGGAGAGGAAAGTGATACTACTGCCCCAGTGACATGTCCCCCTTGTGCATCACATCACACTTCAGAATCTGTAATACGAAAACAGATTTCCAATACCATTCTAGTGTGACTGCCATATGTGTATCTTATCTATCACCTGATTTTTACCTTTAACTCAAAAATGTCTGTCTATGTAATAAACATTGTGTTTTAAGTAACATCTGTAGAGACTTGTGATGAGCCCAAGTTATCTAGGGATAATACCTTTTATGCACTTCCATCTACAATATCTTCTTAGATTTTCAAGATGAACATATGAATGAGTTTCCAAAGCAATGTATTTTCAAAAAAGTAAAATACACAGAAAAAAGGTACGGTTTTGAAAGTTTTGAGACAGCAAGAGGTACGTTAGGAGGTTAAGTTACAAGTTCACCTCATTACAAAATCAAGCTGATACATAGATGGAAGGAGATGATATAAAGTTACTTCTACAGCAAAACATGCCGTAGGGATGAAGATATCTGAAGTAAATAAACTCTCAATTTAAACTATTGGGATGTGGTTTGAGAATGCAGGCATGACAATTACAGAACTTTGTTCTTAAACCACTGCAAGGAGAACTCAGAAACACTAACAACTTACTTGCAAATGTGTGCTTAACAGCACATATAGACACCAAAGGTGTGAATGGGGATGAAATTTCATTCACAACAGAAACAAAGCAGCTATTAAAGAGAAGACGTTTAAGCAGTGCACGCTGGCACTCAAGAATAGCACATTGGAAACACGAAGAGGTGATATATCCCACTTGCCCACATCGCACAAACTGTTCAGCCATGTAGCTGATTCACTTGGAAGTATCAGTGAAGTTTAAATAAGATAGAAGGGATATTCCAATACGTTTGCTATCTAGTATCAAGTCACCAATACAAGAAACTATCAATTATGCTCACTGTTCACTTACAAACGAATAAATGGCTGACATCGAAATAAGTGTCCAAGGAATAGAAAAGCAACTGGAATCACTCAATAGAGGAAAGTCCACTGGACCTGATGGGATACCAATTCGATTCTACACAGAGTACGCGAAAGAACTTGCCCCCCTTCTAACAGCCGTGTACCGCAAGTCTCTAGAGGAACGGAGGGTTCCAAATGATTGGAAAAGAGCACAGATAGTCCCAGTCTTCAAGAAGGGTCGTCGAGCAGATGCGCAAAACTATAGACCTATATCTCTGACATCGATCTGTTGTAGAATTTTAGAACATGTTTTTTGCTCGAGTATCATGTCGTTTTTGGAAACCCAGAATCTACTATGTAGGAATCAACATGGATTCCGGAAACAGCGATCGTGTGAGACCCAACTCGCTTTATTTGTTCATGAGACCCAGAAAATATTAGATACAGGCTCCCAGGTGGATGCTATTTTTCTTGACTTCCGGAAGGCGTTCGATACAGTTCCGCACTGTCGCCTGATAAAGTAAGAGCGTACGGAATATCAGACCAGCTGTGTGGCTGGATTGAAGAGTTTTTAGCAAACAGAACACAGCATGTTGTTATCAATGGAGAGACGTCTACAGACGTTAAAGTAACCTCTGGCGTGCCACAGGGGAGTGTTATGGGACCATTGCTTTTCACAATATATATAAATGATCTAGTAGATAGTGTCGGAAGTTCCATGCGGCTTTTCGCGGATGATGCTGTAGTATACAGAGAAGTTGCAGCATTAGAAAATTGTAGCGAAATGCAGGAAGATCTGCAGCGGATAGGCACTTGGTGCAGGGAATGGCAACTGACCTTTAACATAGACAAATGTAATGTATTGCGAATACATAGAAAGAAGGATCCTTTATTGTATGATTATATGATAGCGGAACAAACACTGGTAGCAGTTACTTCTGTAAAATATCTGGGAGTATGCGTGCGGAACGATTTGAAGTGGAATGATCATATAAAATTAATTGTTGGTAAGGCGGGTACCAGGTTGAGATTCATTGGGAGAGTGCTTAGAAAATGTAGTCCATCAACAAAGGAGGTGGCTTACAAAACACTCGTTCGACCTATACTTGAGTATTGCTCATCAGTGTGGGATCCGTACCAGATCGGTTTGACGGAGGAGATAGAGAAGATCCAAAGAAGAGCGGCGCGTTTCGTCACTGGGTTATTTGGTAACTGTGATAGCGTTACGGAGATGTTTAATAAACTCAAGTGGCTGACTCCGCAAGAGAGGTGCTCTGCATCGCGGTGTAGCTTGCTCGCCAGGTTTCGAGAGGGTGCGTTTCTGGATGAGGTATCTAATATATTGCTTCCCCCTACTTATACCTCCCGAGGAGATCACGAATGTAAAGTTAGAGAGATTAGAGCGTGCACGGAGGCTTTCAGACAGTCGTTCTTCCCGCGAACCATACGCGACTGGAACAGGAAAGGGAGGTAATGACAGTGGCACGTAAAGTGCCCTCCGCCACACACCGTTGGGTGGCTTGCGGAGTATAAATGTAGATGTAGATGTAGACAGTATATCACAGTGTCACAAGTATGTCCAGTCAGACAATATACTACCCCATTGCAACCTACCAGTCAGAATGATTTGAAGGAAGTAAGCAAGCAGAGTTTAATGTCCTGTCAACTGCAAAGTCATTAGAGATGGCGCACAAGCTCAGATTATGAAAGGATGGGGAAGAAAATAGGATGTGCCCTTTTCAAATGGACCATTCCTCCATTTGCCTGGAGCGATTTAGGGACAATGTAGAAAGCCTAAATCTTCATGGCCAGATGGGAGTTTGAACTGCAGTACTCCCAAATGCAAGACCAGTGTGCTAACCATTGCGGCAAGTCCCACGGTGGAGAATGGTTTGAGGGATATTACACAGATATGAGAGTTCTTGTGCGACTCTACATATCAGCTGACTGTGCCCATCTGCGGCGACAATAATCAAGCAACATGTGCTTGTCATTCAGCTGTCTGTGTCAGCTGACTGATCAGAGATCAGAGAAAATCCCAACCCTTATGGACAGGTTTCAGGGTTTAAGAGTATGATGGCGTATTAAACATGAACCAGAATTTAAATCTTACAGCTGTGGTTGTGAACAAAATGTGTTCAACCTTGACGGGATGTTGCTGGGGATGTCTAGAATCGCACTGTGATGCCACAGTTAGCAGGGTATGATCACTCAAGTGAGGCCACCAAGTGCGAAATTACCAAGTTTCTTGTGAAAGAAGGCCCCAAAACATCTGGAAATTTTTATGAGGCTCTGTGCAGTTTGGGGAAGAACCACTTTGAAAACCAAAGTGTATGAATGGTATTAAACATCTGTGGCAGGATGGGTAGCTGTGGGTGATATAACCACTGAAGATGACCCTGTGCAAGCATCACAGTGGATGACGTTCATGCCACACAGGACTTTATTGCAGAAGGGGCCAGACAAATCTTTCTGAAATTGCTTCAGTGGTAGGAATAAGCAATGGAAGTACTCAAGCCATCGTCACTGGTGATTGTTTTGCATGACACTGCTAGGCTGCAGTGTACTACTACAATGAAGGGAAAAAAATTGAGCGAAGTCACTGGCAACTAACATCCCCCTTACAGTCCAGATTCATGACCCTGCTCCTACCACATGTTTGGTCTGCTGAAAGAAGATTTTCTTGACACCAGTTTCCATGACAATGCAGCTGTAGAGGAATCTGCACAGAAGTGGCTGTGTGCACACACACACGCATGGGGGGAATTAGAGTTATGTGTCAAGCTAGATTTGGTGGCCAGGGACCTTTTACACCTTGACTTGGACATGGCCTCCCTGGCAGATCAAGATTGGAACAGGGTACAAAATGCCTCTTGGTCCCCAGCAGAGTGCACCAGGAAAAATGCCTCAGTGTGCCAGTCTGCGGTGTTTCAGTTTACGTTTAAGGAAGCACAGCAGATGGCGGGAGGATGCTCACTTATTAATCCAAGTGGCAAGCAGTATGATGACACTACCCTACAGGTAGGAATGTGCCTATTTTAAGTTTCATCAGTGCAATGGTGCAAGTAGCCAAAACTTCCACTGGATGTGACATAAGACATCTATAGGCAGACCTGCAGAGCACTCAAGACAAAAGCTCCAAAATCTAACATTTCCAGTAATGAGAAGCTGACACTTAAAAGGCTCTAGAAGACTGCAGCATTGTGGTTTTGCCAGCAGACGAAGTAAACTATGTTAATTTTGCAGCAGAGGGATTATGATGAGAAAGTTGATTAACTTCTGGAGGATGCAGCATACATATTTTCAGAATATGATCCTACGGACAGGCTGGACAAGACAACCACAGCTCTCTAAGGCAACAGCCATGCCTGCACGATTATTTTCTAACAACTATGGTCTACAGCACCAGTTCAACATTAACTGTATGGACTGCCAAAAGTACACGAACAGGGTATGCCAACACACCCAATTGTCACCAGTTTCTTCAAATACTTACCTGGTGGGTACATTGATGTGCCAATGTCACTGAGCCCATATGTGGGCAAGTGGATTCACCACATCCACAATTCAGGACTTGAGCAACTACATATCACAGAATCTCATGTAATTGTCAGTTTTGATGTGGTCTCCCTGTTTACCAAGGTACTATAGAAAAAACTCACTGGAATAGATAAATTTGATAGTGCTCTAGTGGACCTGCTCGGGGTGTTTATACATGTTGGGACGAATTCGTTAAGGAGCAGCAGTGAGGAAGGAATGGCAAGCGAAACAAGAAACATGATTCGTTCTGCAAGAACTATGTATGCAGGATCTCGTCTGATACTTAGCGGAATCATAAACAGAAGGTCGGTGAGTGAAAAATATATCGCCAAAATAAACTGTGCTCTTAAAGAACAATGTGATCGTCTTGGGGCAATTTTTATAGACCCAAACAAATTCCTATGTGAAAACTCACTAGCGAAGGATGGCTTGCATTTAAATAGACTGGGGTCTGTAACATTCAGCAGAGTGTTTGCAGATGTCTGCAAAATCATTAGATGCAAGGGAAACTAATATGGCCTGAAGGGGATGAAAAATCATACACTCCAGCTGGAAAAGAAAAATATAAGCACCATACAAAAAAAGACGATACTAAAGAATTTGCCCCAGAATACAGCTCACAACATGTAAACCAACAAAAGAAAAATTACATAAAAATACTTCATCAAAATATTCAATACTTTGGTAACAAAAAATTAGAAGCAGAAGTACTCCTGAGTGAAGTAAGACCAGACATATTATGCATAAGTGAACCTAGACTAACTGAAAGTAAAATATCAGCAATTGTCAGTCTAACAGAATACATTTTACAGTCCTTAGATGAGAAAAAGGTTGTCTCTGCAATGTTTCTGGATCTTTCAAAAGCATTTGACACCATTGACCATGAAATGCTGATACAAAAATTAAGCAACTATGGCATTCGGGGGCAACCAGGTGAATGGATAAAATCATACTTGTGCAACCGCAAGCAGTATGTATCATTAGGAAACTCGTACCAATCAGAAACCAAATCCATCAAATATGGAGTGCCGCAGGGTTCGGTAATGGGGCCATTGTTATTTAATGTATTTGTTAATGATATAGGTGTTGAGGAGGAAGAAAAGAAAATATTGTATGCTGATGACATGACAATACTAAATAGTGACCAAAATATGGAACAGCTTGAGAGAAGAGCATACATATCTGCAAATGTCACAGCTCAATGGCTGTTGGAAAATGAACTGGTTATAAATCTAAAAAAGACTATGTATGCAGTGTTTAAAAACAAGGAAAAGGCTGTAGACATGGATTTAGAGGTTGACGGAACAAGGCTGGAAGAAGTAGAATCTGCTAGATTCTTAGGTATTCTTGTGGATAATGAACTGAAATGGAAAAAACACATTAATAATGTCTGTAAGAAACTGAGCTCTGTCATATTCTTGATGATGCAGCTATCACAGTATTCAGACAAGAACTTTCTGTGTACAGTGTATCATGGACTTTTCGAACCATACTTACAGTATGGAGTGACGGTGTGGGGAAACTCGAACAAACAAGAGACAAAACGAGTGTTCACATTTAAAAAAAAAAAAAAAAAAAAAAAAAAAAAAAAAAAAAAAAAAAAAAAAAGCAATTAGGACCATTTTAAGATGAAAGACCTCTGAAACATGCAGAAACTGTTTCAAGAATTTAGGTATCTTAACTTTTTCATCGTTGTATATATACAAAACAATAATGTACATCACAAAAGGTAGTGAGGACTGGATTACAAATGCTAGTGTACACACCCACAATACAAGAAAGAAGAATGAAGTACGGAGCATACCCCACCGACTGGCAATGCTAGAAAAAGGACCCCAGTACTCTGGTATCAGACTACTAAGAAGTCTGCCCAAAACCCTGCAAGATAGTGTACTTCACAATGAATTTACAAAGAAACTTAAAGACTATCTCATTGAAAAAGAGTTTTACAGTGTTGCAGAATACTTATGCCATTAAATTTGTATATATCGTTACTCATTATCAGTGATGTAAAAATGTAAGCTAAAGGTGTAGAAAAATTAATTGATAAAGAATTTTAATACTTTGACATGTCCTATATTACACGTACATTTACTGTACACAATGTAATCTTACAGGATCAAATAAAATTCAATTAAATTCAACATACAGGGTGTTTCAGAAGTGATGGTCAATAATTCACACGTTGAATGTACATGCTAAAAGTAGCTAGAAAGCTCCAATAAACATGGGTGCACAAATCAACCATTGTTGTGATACAACACTTTCTGTTTCAGTTCATTAGCTTCTAGGAACACATGGCATCTCTAAACGTTAAAGTAGGTGCTCGAAATGTTGTCCATGCATCTGAATGCAACACTGAATTCTTGTCTGAAATGATCTGCAAATCCTCTCAGGCAGTTCTGGAGAATTCTCTAAATGCTGGAAGGCTGCTTTGATCCACAAGTATAATTTCTTAAGAGTTGACCTCAGTAGCATAGTTCAGGCTTTTGACATGCCCCCCACAACGAAGTCCATGGAATTTTAATCCAGCCCTTGAGGCCATTGCATAGGCCCTGCTCTACCTAACCAATGTTGACCGTAAGTCCAAGTTAGAAGCCAGCACACTTATAAATAAAAATGTGAGGGAGCACAGTCATGCATGAACCACATGTTCAGGTGTTTGTTCAGTGAGACATAATCACGTGCATCTGTAAGTACAGTCCACAGGAACTACATGTACTTCTGTCCAGTTACTTTCTGTGGTAGAAAGTGTGATCCGATTATGCAGTCTTTGAGTAGTCCTGCCCTGATGTTCAACAAATAATGCTGCTGTTGTCATGAAATGTGCTGCATTAGGACTGACACTGGACGGAATGTGACAGTTATGTTAGTTGAGAAATACCGTCACAAGTAAATCCAGCCTCATTCGTGAACAGAATACTTCTAACAAAAGGTGATTCAGGGTACACTGCTTTTGCACCCATTGGGAGAAATCCTCTCTGGGAGGGAGGTCTGCATCATTGAAGGCTTGCACTCACTGGAGATATGGACAGAGTACTTGCCAATGTTAATTCCACCACACACTGTTATGACTCTGTAGGACACACACTTGGGTAGCAATCCTCCTCATTGAAACACTCCGACATTCATGTAGGCCTACACCATTTCCTCAACATCTGGTTTTATGGATCTGGGTCAAATGGTTCTGAGCACTATGGGACTTAACATCTGAGGTCATCAGTCCCCAAGAACTTAGAACTACTTAAATCTAACTAACCGAGGCAGGATTTTAACCTGTGACCGTAGAGGTCTCGCGGTTCCAGACTGTAGCACCTAGAACCGCTCTGTCACCCCGGCCGGCTGATCTGGGTCACCATTCTCATACATGGTGTGCAAAACTCCCAGTTTCTATACGGCACTGGTGCCTGTCACATCGCCTGCAGAGAGGAAAAGCTTCTTCATACAATCGTGCAGCCTGAAGAGCACTGCCACTTGCTATGTCATACATAAAGGGCAACCTCTGTCCGTGGTGCCTTCCCATTCATAACAGTGAGGCTGGTACCGCACAGTGCATGGAGGGGGAAAGGGAATTAGTTGTGCATGCATAAACAAAAGTCTATCTCAAACCTTGTGATACCAATGCAAATACCATCGTATCCAGGGGCATTTACAGTTAGTTCCTAACTTGAATTAATGCAATACATCAGCAACGGCTGATTTGTGGACCCGTGTTTATTGGAGCTTTTTAGCTACTTTTGGCCTGTACTCTCCATGTGCGAGTTATTGACCATCACTTCTGAAACACACTGTATATGGACTAACATTTCTCTGTGTGGGGCCGATATTACAAGCAGACAGTAATGGCCATGGGCTGCCCTCTGTCTCGAGTGGTTGCCAATCTGTTCTTGGAGACATTTGAGGAGGAAGCACAGATACAGCTAGAAAAAAACTCGCAGGCTTATTCGGATAAAGTGCATGACCTCATGAAAAGGCTCAATTAGATTTTACAACATCTTAACTCATGCTACCTGAATATAAAGTTCGCCACAGAACTGGAAAGTTACAGTCATCTGTCATTTTTGCATGTACTGGTCAAAAGGAGAGCAGATGGGTCATTTGGCCTAGCGTGTTATCAGAAACCAAAGCACACTGATTTATACCTGCAAGCTACAAACTGTCTTCACATAGCACATAATAATGGAGTCCTAAGACACTGGTCCAGAGGGCAAACACCTTGTCACACCAGACATCAGAAACAGAGTTCTAGGCTCAGTCTTCTGCAAAAATGGATGCACAATCAAACAGATTCAGAGGCCTTTCAACTAGCCACTGCACACATTATAGAAGATCAAGATGAAGCAAAGGCCGTAATTTACCTGCCCCATGGGCCTCAATTTCTGACAATATTTGCAAGACTCTCAGAAGCATTAATATCATTATAATAAGACTTCTGGGAATGTGAAAGCTGACCTTGGTTTATGAAGATCAGAAATTTATGATCCATCTTGCCAATGTGACGTGTTGTACGTCGGCAAAATCACTAGGGCAGTGGACATCAGATGCCAACAACATCAGAAGCACACCTGGCTGTGCCAAGTAACTAAATCAGCCATTGTTCAGCACTGTCTGGAATTTAATTGTATCAAAAATGGCTCAAATGGCTCTGAGAACTATGGGACTCAACTGCTGTGGTCATAAGTCCCCTAGAACTTAGAACTACTTAAACCTAACTAACCTAAGGACAGCACACAACACCCAGCCATCACGAGGCAGAGAAAATCCCTGACCCCGCCGGGAATCGAACCCGGGAACCCGGGCGTGGGAAGCGAGAACGCTACCGCACGACCACGAGATGCGGGCAATTGTATCAAAATGTACAAAAACATGAGGGCTTTGGCACAGATTTGCATATACTGGGACAGTGTTCTAGGAGTCAGCAGAGATACAGGTGGCAAAAGTAACCTCATTAATCATGACACAGAGTACCAACTCCACAAAGCTTGGTATCCTGCACTGG
Source organism: Schistocerca serialis cubense (assembly GCF_023864345.2). Lineage (NCBI taxonomy): Eukaryota > Metazoa > Arthropoda > Insecta > Orthoptera > Acrididae > Schistocerca > Schistocerca serialis. Next base: position 481,195,657 of record NC_064640.1, read on the forward strand.
AGCTGCTAAAAATGCAATTTTTGCAGCAGCAGTACTAAACAAAAGGAGCTGTGAATGCAGACATAGGGAACAAACCCCTACACAGAGCATAACTTGCAGGAGGAATGTAACCTCGTGACATCTTTGACAATCATCAGTATTTCGACATATGCATAAAAAAGAGACATGCATATCCAGGGCACAAATAGAAACCTCAACCTGCAGAAACTAATTGGAACTAATACGAGCTTCACACACTCTGAGAACATGAATTTTGACAACTACTCTTTCTCTTTGCCTAATCTGAAGATCACTGAATTAACTTCCCATCGCTTTTGTCAAGTAATACTGATGCAATATAACCACATGAAGTTTTTGCACTGAAAGATTTGAATGGAGTCTATGGTACCATATACTCACCGTTACAGCATTGATGTCAGACTCGTGGCCAGGAAAGGTTTGCTTGCATGAACCCTCTCTGATGTCCCACAACTGCAACAGAAATAAAAGTTTACTGATAAATATTAATAAAAGGTACAATTAGTTAATATACTCTGTCACACTTACACGAAGAGTCATTCAAACAATATTTCTAACAAATACAGCAACCATTCATAAATTTCAGATGTATTATTCCAGGAAAATAAGCAGCACCACTGCAGTGACTATGGTGGCAGTTTGAACTATCAAGCGTATACAACATGTGGGCAGTCAACCCGTCAGTTGTGAGCAAGGATAAACCTAACTACTGGGTGTGTGGCCCCAGTGTGTCAATGTTTTAATGCCACAAATTATAATGTAGCAATGTCTCAAACATGAGTTCAAGACATTATCCAGACTGTTTTGAGAAAGAGAAAAGAGTGTGCAAAGTTCATTCCGTAGACCTCGACTCATCAATAGAAACGACACATGGACACCAGCTGCAACTTGATTGTAATGAAAAATGCAGTTAATTCTTTTCTGTAAATAATTATCACAAGTGACAAGACTTTGCGAATAATCTTTGGTGACAAGACTTACATCAATCTATCACAAAATGACAAACTGCATAATGGGGTCTTATGTTCCGCCGAGACATAGAAGGCACAAATGTCATGTGCGAGTTAAGCAATATCCCAAAGAAGGATTTTTCTGACAGTTTAACAAGGTCACATGGACACTGTGGACACTGTATTGAATTGGGTGGAGGGGGATGTGGAACACTAAGCTTTAAAACCACTAACTTTTCTCTCGTTTTTATTAATCCAGCACGCAAACTTTAGACTGGCATGGTCTATTTAGGCACCTGTAGTTTGTGATACAGGGTGCCCAGCGAAGAAGTACCATTTTAAAAATTAAGTATCTCTAAAACGAAGATCAACAAACCAGTGCAACAAATGGTATGTTCATTGTGAAAACTATAAAGATTTTACACAGAACTTTTGCAGTAGTTCAAAAAACTTCTCACAGATGGCACTGTACACTGTGCAGCTCTTAAAGTATTAGTGAGCATAATTGAACTAGCCCTCCACAAGAAGTCTTTGCAATCACATCACGATCTTTTCAAAATACCCACTATCTGCAGTACAGAGGTGGTGCAAACGAACAATGAAATTTGCTATGAATGAACAGAAATGGCTTCAGATACCACACAGATCGTCAATTCAAACTTGTATAGCATGGTGGGATGGTTTATGTGGATGGTGTCCCTCACTGTGCTCCCACAAAGTACTCTAAGGAAGTCAGATCGGGTGAATATCCCTGTGCTAGCAAATGTGCAATAATCCAATGCAATGGCTATTCCCAATGTAGTCACCAAGAAAGTGAAACACCTGTTCAGTGTGATGTAGTCTGGCTCCATTTTCCATGAACCACTTGGTGCCTGGACAATCCTCCAATACTAGCTGTGTAGCAACTAACACCTCCAAAATTGTAATTTAACGTTCACTAGTTATCTTTTCTTGCATGAAATAGGGTCAATGATGCTTCTGCAGCAAACTGCAACCCTAAGAGTAACTTCGGGAGAATACAGTGGTTTCGCTTTACACAAACAGATGTTTTGGGACTCCAAAATTGCCTGTTTTGTTTATTCATGACACCATTCAGGTGGAACATACTTCATCTGTGAACGAGATGCAGTCAACATCAAATTCTTAATTATAAATAATTGTGAGAATCTGGTTCACAAAGCCATCCCTAAGTCTCACAGCTCATGCATGCAAGGCCTGGTAGCTTTGCATTTTGAATAGAAACATGTGGGCTGTGTCTCAGTAATTTCTGTGTGCTAGAATGTTTCAAACCAGTCTCTGCTACAATTCTTCGGACAGATTTTCTTGGACTTTGTTGAATAATTCCATAAACTGTGACGATATTTTCAGGAGTAAGTACAGTTTGCCTGGGGGGGGGGCCCACGTTCCACAATGTATCATCTACACAGCCTTTCCATTGAAATTTGGCAAAGAGCTTGGGCATGGCTTTCATATGGGTCATTTTGGAACATTAAATCAAATACAGACACTGCACCTTTTTGCCATGTAACTGTGCATTTTTCTGTGTATTTCTGTACCATAAAAACTTTTTGTTCATTGAAATACATGATTTCAAGCCTTTCCTTTGGTACTAACCTTCCACATCTCAATAGTGGAACTGATAGCTCTAAAATGTGTCACTATTTTTGGCAGTATGTATTGTGACTAGAGTACCATCTGTTAGCAGCTTTTCTAACTATTCTGAAACTTCTGTGAAAGTCTTACAGCTTTTACAATGAACATACCCTTTGTTAAACTCATCTATCAATCTTAGTTTTCAAGATATTTAATTTCGAAATCAGCATCTTCACTGGGCACCCTGTATCACAAACTGCAGGCGCCTAAGTAAATCTATCCTGCAGTTGTTTTCATGACCACACATGTTACCATGTGCTGCTTATCAAATTGGGTTTGCAATATGCGAACATACAAATGCAATAGCAGTCTAGTCCATAGAATTTTAAGTCTACTTTATTTCACTACAAAATGTTTACAAATTGTCATCCCTGGGTACTCTTTTCAGAACAAGTAACACTTTTTACTTCAGATTAAGTTAATACTTTAAGCATGATGATGATGATGATGATGATGATGATGATGATGATGATGATGATGCCCTCATGCTCATACACAATCAAGTGCCATATTATCATACGACATTAATGAAGACACAAGCAGTCCCATTAACCAACAATACGATGATTTTACTTTAAGACTGACAAATATTTGCTATAACTGGTAACAAGAGACTGCAAGAAAGGAGGTACTACAGAATTAGTTATTACCCTTTGTATATGTACAGTGCACACTTTACATGATGATCAAACAGGTTTTTCTTCAGTTCATTCTTAAGTGTTACTATTACAGTCAATTTTTTCAACTTTTGTAATCAGGTAACAAATCAAATGAAACTTCGTCTTCGTAAAGTGCTGTCGGCATTGTTTTGCTTATAAAAAGTGGTCTTTTTAATGCACCCACATAACAGTCTAGCACAACTTTACAAATATGCTACACTGAGTTGTTAGCAACTACCTGCACATGCAGGAGAAAATAGCAGTAACATTGTCTAATTAACAAGAACATTCCTTGTGTGTAGAGACCTAAGTGGATGTACATTTGTTGTGCTCCATGTTTCATGTCTTTTTGTGAGATATAATGCAGCTAGTGTTCATCTCTGGCATATTAGTGTAAAAGGGGGATGCAACATCAACTGAGTTGCGAAATCCATGTAATTAATGTTTATTTACTTAGTATATAAGCCGACTTCCAATATTTCCTTTGTCTTCAAGTAAAATCATGTCTATCACAAATTCATTTTGTAAACTTATGGTACAATTGATACTAAATTTAAACCATTTTTCATTTTAATTTTATCGAAGCTTGTGCTGGTGTCGTGATAAAATATGTAGCATTAAATTGTCAAACATAAACAAACTGTGCTGCTGAGAAATTTTGGCCACACTATCTTTGTTCACAACAATTCCCATGCATCATTATCTAATTACTTGAAAAAAGGACAAATATTTTCATGAATTAAAAGTGTTTTGCATAACTTATTTCTTAATAAACTGGTGTTTGATTTACAGTTACTGTAAGTGGAATAGTGTATCACATTACCTCCCTCTGTTAAAAGGGATGTGCACTGTCAACATTTATTGTAAATTTGCACAAATGTCAAATATTTTTAATGATCATAAGGTGAAATACTTTTCAGAGAAATGGCAGAACTGTTATGAAGTTTTAGGCTACCTGTAATATTTGTAGAGAGAATCAGCAAAGCTTAGTATCAAGATATTTGTTTACTATTCCGTGAAACACTACATCAGGCATAAGATATTTGCTCACTGTTCTGTAAAATACTGCAACAAGCATAATGAAACCCCACTGTCTTTCCTGTTCTCTGACAGGGACAAACTGGTTGCTATTCGTAAGCAGGTGGAAATCATCCTGACTACTGTCAAGTAATTAGATGCTGCTGTGAATGAGTGTTTAGGGAGTTGTGTACCAGACAAACCAAATGTTCCTCAACTACTATTCTCTCTTGCCGGACAGACATGAATCATCATTACTTTTCCATTAGATAGTGAGTGGCATGTCAATACTGCATCTAGGTGTCCTAGACAGGGGAGACAGACCATGGAGAATGTTGGAATTGACCCCACCCAGCTAACCAATCAGTTCAAGGTGTTGTCTCTCACTGAGACCAAAACTGAGCCTGAGCCACTGACACACACACACACACACACACACACACACACACACACACACACACACACACACACACACATCACCTTTTGGGAAAGGTGCTGTATCCTGTAGCAAGGTGCAGCTAACAAAAGGGTAGAGGTCTATTCATGAAGGATAATGGTCTATTAATCATTGGTAGTTTAAACATACAGTACCCTTTAAGAAAACAGCAACATAGTATGGGAAGAAACGTCAGGTGCAGTCAATGTTTACTCCTGTGGGCCTCATCCAGCACACTGAAGAGGCTATTCCAGCGGCCATCGAGAAAACAGGGCACACAATGAAGCAAACGATGCCTGTCTGGGCTCCCATGTCATTTTGATCATTTCAGTGATGAGCAGAGAAGGTTGAGAATGCCAGCCTTGCTCATCATGTTTCAATGACACTCACAATCTGTAGCACTGTACCCAGGACAGATAGTGGCCCCATGGTCCTAAGTCAAGTGGAAGGCTTGAAGCAGATACTATGAAGGTCATGTACCTCCCTAAATTTGCGCCACACGGCCGAAAGTTGTAGGGTCCCCTACATAGGTCAGGTGTGCACTACATATCAGAGGCAGCTACCAAAGTAGCTGACTGTATTTGGGGCCACACAAGGATTCTTTAGATTAGGCAATTCAATCCAGATAATAGTAGCCGTAGGAAACCCAAAATTATCAGTGTAAGATGCAAAGTTAGTATGACTGTCAGGAGAGTGTCACACAGGTGTTGGAAGAAATGAACTGCCAACTCCAAGACAAGACAAACTATCCTGAGAAAGTCTAACAATGTTCCAAGACCCAGCTTTATAAGACGACTCTGAATATATTAGAACCCTTACGTATCACTCCCATATGGATCACAAGAACAAAATTACACCACGCACAAAGGAATTTATACTATCACTCCTCCCGCGCACTAGACGTTAATGGAATGAGAGAAACCATAATAAATGGTACAATGGGAAATTTTTTTGCCAAACACTTTACAATGGTTTGTGGAGTACATATGTGAATGTATTTAAGTGAAACGCCTAATTACGGGCTCTGTTGGCCTGAAAAATTTCAACACCCACAATTTTACTCAGATAATTTCACGGTAAAAGGTAATTGGAACTGCAGGGTTTACAATGCCCTCCCCACCTTCTCAATTACTTTGTCATTTTTAATGCATTTTATTTAATAAATTAAATTCACCACTACCAACATCCTGTTTTGTCGTATTAGTTTGGAAATATTTTCATGAAAATCATTAAGATATTGTGTAATTATGGAAGCAGATCTTAAAATGATTTGTTTTTCAATAATTAGAACTTTATTCCATTAATACCAGTCTAATTTGTCTCTATAGCAACTATGAGAAGAAATTCATTTTAAGAAGAACAAGATGAATTATCCTAATTGCTTTCAGTTTCATTTTAATAAATGAATGCATAATTCACTCCTTTCAGAACACTATTTCTCCATTTCCATCTATAATAATGTCCGAGTTTTGAACTATGCACATTTCTTCCCCATAATTGGAAATTCTATCAGTTCAAAATAAGCAGAAAGCTCATTGATTATTTTGTCTTCCTCAACACAGCACTTTCATGCTAAATCTGTGTGTCTTCCATTGATCACATCAGCCCTCGAACTGTTAACTGTTCATTTTATTTGTAACTAAATAGTGTTTCTGAAAAGGAAAAAGTTGGATTCTCCAAACCTTTCCTGCCAAATGCATGTTCTTAAATTTTAGATAAAAACTGGACTGTGTTAGCACACTTAACAAACTGTAGGCAGAGCTAGTATTACTTTACTGGTATATTATTTCAATGAGTTACACCACCACTAAGCTTTTAGTTTTAACTATCTTCATTCATACCTTTTATCTCTTCATGAGATTAGTAACAGAAAGCAGCTGATGTGTGAAAGCTAATTAGATGTTAACTAGGGAACATTATGTTAATAACTATTTTTTTCGCTTATAGATAAAGTGAATACAAATTCCTGAAAGAGCAAACTTGTGCCATACACAAAATTCTATTTCACATAAAAATACGTATTCCCACAATATTTTATGTGATTAAGTGCTTTAAATAGTTTTATTAAAACCACATTGCACACTTTTCTTTGTTACAGTTTTTAAATCTGTCAAAAATGTGGGGAATCAGTAAATTTAGACCAGTGATCTGCAGTCTTTAAGCATTTAGCAGGCAGTAAACACAGAATGGCCACTTATGTGCAACTCCTAAACCATTTCTTCTAGGTAGAAGATCTTCCTATTCACACATCGTAGTTTCGAAACGTTCCAAGTATTGTGCAGATTTATGACACTCTTCTTTTATGTGATATTCCTTTACATAAACTGGAAGTCCAGGGTACAGAAACTTTTTTACAAAATACAGAAACTTTGAAATCCCAGAAGAATCAACATTAAGAAAATTTTATGTGCCTGACTATTATGAAGAAATGCTAAGAAAGATCAGAGCAGAACTTGAAAATAAGGATTGTGTAAGCACTCGCAGAGCATCGGACTCTAGCCATGGGAAAATGGGTTATCATGTGATAGGTGTGCTAGAAAATGATAAAATAATTTCCAAGTATTGTTTTCTATTAGCATGTAAAGAAATGTCATGCATCAAATCATTTAATAATGGCTCCCTTATTCAATGAATCTCTGCAATTATGGCTGAATGAGGTGACATTTGGTATTGCTTTACTCTTTCTTAAGGATGCTGCTCCATATACGAAGAAGGCAGCTAAACGCCTTCCTGTAAGCTAACCACCACTTGTGTAGAGATGGTTTGCATGGACTACGCGAGCAGTTATGTACATTGTACCCTAAAGTGGACACATTAACCTCAAACGGCAAAAACGTGTTAGTAAAAGTGCCGATTTGATTTGATCAGAGCCAAAAATCTTTATCTTGCACTTCCACCTAGACACAGTTACTTGTTGGGGACCATGGTTGGATGCAGCCGTGTACTACGCAAACGATTTTGAAATTTTTAAATCTGTGATTGACAAACTACATAAAGACGACACTTCAATTTAAATTCTTCAGAATTTAACAGTACACTAAAAAAAAAATGCATTACCTTACATACCAAAAAAATTAGAAACATCAACCAGTGTCATAGTGGCCCCTTATCAGAGAGCCTGCACAACAGAAACTAGGCGGACTGCTGACCTCCCTTCAAGAGCTCATATGAAAACATTGCCAGTGGATGTAAACATCAACAGACTTTCTTCATAAACATGGCACTACTTTGTGAAAAGCCATTTGACAGAGATCCACCAATTGGAACTAATGTGACAGAGTAGCACTCCACAGAATCGGTGTTATAAGCACGCCAGTAGAGTCAGACCGGCAGTGCGTATCTACAGCTAGGACAGCTCCGGCCAATACCTACGCCAGCTCTAGCCCAGAAGACAGTCGTCATAGTCTTCAGTAGAAAGTTTTATCTTGTTGGGCGTAATGCCACTTTGTAATTGTGTAGCATAGTGTTTGGTTATTTGTTTCCATTGTCTTGTGCTCTTATCTGGCTTTTGCCACCACAAAAACTGTTGCATTTCTTGTTCTTGTGTTTGGAAATTAGTGCATGCCAAGAAGGCATTTTAGTTAAAGTGTGTTCAAACTTTATCATTAGTTCTTTCCTGCCGACCGCAGAACACTACAACCAGCTTGTAAACTAAGACAGTTAATGAAATGCATGACACTGAGGAAAAAATAATTCACTGTAAGGTCCAGAAGTGGAAGCTATTGAACAGAAATTTGAAACTGTGTTCGACAAAAATCGTGGATTTCATACCGTGTGTAAAATTGCCAAGGTTTTTGAAGGGGAAGAAGATGGCGGTGAAATTTCAAGACTATCATGTAATGTTCAAAGATCCTTCTCCCAGTATTTTGAGTTGTTTTGAGACAACAGACATCACTTTGTGACAGAAAACTTTGATAAAGTTTTCAGGGTGAGCAAGTTGTTTTGATTCATCACTGCCTCAGCATGATTGGCGAGCAATTTTTTTAACGTAAGCATTTACAGTTTTTTAATATTTGAACTAAATATTTTTTATATTTTTCCTACACATAAAATATGTTTAAGTTTAACACAAAAATCTGTTCCATAGTGATGACAGATTATGAACAACATGACCAAGTATTGTACTATTGTAGTCAACAATATTAAACATTTTACATGAACCACTTACAAATTTTCAGTATTGGGGTACAGAACTAATTGCCGTAGTATATTTCACTGCAAAGATTCAATTTTTTGTACTTTTGTAGCAAACAACTGTACCTTATTTCTGCTATAGTGCCAGTTGTACTAGTTTCGTAACCTCAATAATTTTCATCAGACTGATACTAACTCTTCCATAAAGTAAATATCTTTTGTATCATTTTAGCTAAAGTGAAACAATGAAGAGTAGTATAACACTAATCATCATTTAAGAACCAACACTAAATAATCTGCTTACACTAAAATATTGTCACAATTGGCATGCGTGGAAACATTTGCAGACTAGTGATAAATGATTGTCAGTGCGAAACCTGCCTACAGTCTTCTTCTTCTTCTTCTTCTAGGATGCTGCGAGACAACCTGCTTGAAATGAGATGTGGTTGGGTTTTGGCACTGTAGTAATAGGGCTTATTCCTCCACAGTAATGAGAAGGAGCAGCTGATATGAAAAATCCCAAGACCATGTGGTGGTTAACACTAGTAGAATCATGACAGCTAAGAGCTGCAGATGACAGCGGTAAGGTTAATAATAAGGGACATTATGGTATTGTGTGATCACGCCTGCCAAACTTGGCAAGAGGTTTGAGATGCTGCAAGTCTACTAGCTTCAAACTTAATGTCTTCAAAAGACTCAGGGCTAAGGGTACTGATGATTAAAGCAAGCAGACAACCCACAGAGTTTAACAACAGTAACAAAATTGGAGAAAATGTGAAAGTTGAGGGTAATAGTAGTCAGAAGGTTAAAATGGCCAAGGTCCTCCTGCAAGGGAGGTTTCATGGGAGGGGAACATCTTAATTAGTACAGTAATTCTGGGTAGTAAATACCAAGTAACAATTTTTTTGTGGGGAGGGGCCATCATGAAGTACTTCGCCCATAACCTGAAGTACACAATAGGCTATTTTCCTATGTTAAAAATATGGTTCATATTATTGTTTTTCTGGTTTATTACAACATCCAAATAATATTTATACTCAATATTCTTACAAAGTCTTATTTTATGTATTTATTTATTTATTGTTCAGCTAATTCAATCTATACAAGATGTAGCCTCTTTAAGTTATTAAATGCATTTTAAAAGGTTTTTCCATGCATCTGTCCACTGCTGTCTTCTGCCAGTTGAAGCCCGCAACTTTCCTGAGTTCCTTATCCCAGCATTCTGGGGGTCTCCCAGGTAGTCTTTTTTTTTCCTGGGACTCCACTCTAAAACTGACTTTGTCCATCTTTCCTCCTTCGTTCGTGCAATATGTCCTGCCCACTGCCATTATAGAGTCTTAACCTGTTCTATAATATCTTTTACTACTGACATTGCTCAAATGTCTTCACTTTTCTGTTGATCTTTCTTAATGATACCAAACATTGACCTTTCCATAGCACCCTGAGCAGTTCTAAGTTTCCTTTTGAAAAATTCATTTAAATTCCAGGTTTCCCACCGATACGTTAAAACCGGTAGGACACACTGATCAAAAAAATGTCTTCTTTAAGTAGATTGGCATGTTAGACTTTAAAACTGTTTCATTCCTTCCATAAGACCTCCAACCCAATTTAATTAGAAGAAAAATTTCAGGTTTCAAATCCCCTTTTGTGTCAATTGCCACAGAAACGTATTCTGTAACATTGTTTATGATGTTGCCATTCAGTGTTGCTTGTCCTGCAGCTACTCACTTATTACACCTAAACTTAGTTTTAGAGTCCAACTTCCTGACAACGATCTGTTAAGTCTTTTATAGAGGACTGCATTTCCATCTTACTGTTAGCTAGGACCACTATATCATCAGCAAATCTCAGGATGGTGAGCCTTTTACCATTTATCCTTATTCCTCTGTTGTTCCAAATAATTTTGGACATAGCCATCTAGAGAACTGCTATAAATAACTTCTGGGATATAGGATTGCTCTGCTTTACTCATTTTCCAATGGGAAATTCGCACTTGTTTCTTCCAATGTTGATAGATGCTACAGACGTGTCAAATGTTTTATAGGTTTTTTTCCACTCCTTGCTCGGCTAGTGCTTGTAAGACTGCAGTATGGCTGACAGAATCAAAGGCTTTTTCGAAATCAATGAAGGCTATGCACAGTGGCATTTCATATCCATTGGCTCGACTGATTACCTCATGCAGTGTGTTTATATGGTCAACTGTACTGAAACCACTGCGGAATCCAGTTTGTTCTTTGGGCTGTGCAGTCTCCACTACTATTTTAATGCGACTTATCAGGGTTTTAGTGAACACTTTATATATAAACAGAAAGTAAGCTAATAGAGCGGTAGTTCTTCAGATCATGAATACTTCCCTCCTTATGTAGTACAATTATGTTTGTTTGGATTGGGATGCTGCCATTCTGTATACATGAAATGAAGACTTTAGCTAGATGTTTTTCTGTTTCCTCCCCCATAAGCTTCAGTATGGCAATTGTCAGACCATTATGACCCCCTGATTTGCCATTCTGCATCTCATTTAAAGCTTTTTGTATTTCTTCGGGTCAGATTTAGTGGACATCATCATCATCATCATCATCATCATCATCATCATCATCATCATCATCATCATCATCATCATCTGTAAGGTTTTCCTAGTGGTTCATATGTTCTTTCACATAATTTACTATAGAAATTCTTTAGATGCTTTAGAATTTCTTCCTTTTTGTTATGCACATTATCACAATCAATTGCTATGATTTCGTTTTTACCAATCATAAGCTTTTGTTTAGCTTTCTTGCAGCTCCTTTTATTCTCTACATTAATTTGATGGTGTTTTCATTGTATTTTAGTACGTCAGCTTTCATATTCTTCCTTGTACACCTACGCAGTTCTGAATATTCTATCTTGTGACAAGTTTTAACTTTCATCTCTCGTCTTTTTATAAGTAAAGCTTCGGTTTCCGCCCTAAACTTTCCTGGTTGTTTAGTAATTTTTGTCACAGTCCACCTATTTGTTTTGCAGTTTCCATTATCACTTCAGCTAGATTTTCTACTGTTGACTCTTCTAATCTCACTCGAAGGGCATACTGAAAATCCTTTTTCCTTTCGTTCAATTTATCCATATCTATAATTTCTTTTTTCTGTGATATTGGTTTTCTTCGTTCTTGTTGTGTATTAATGTTTATTTTCACTCTTACCAGTATTAAACTTATTCAAAATCTAAAGATCTTTGATTATTTTGGTGTGATTTGAGATGATAAAATCTTTCATTGTGGGTCTCATGATTTGGGCTTCTCAATCGTCATTTTCTATTATGGTGTTTCTTAAAAAAGGTGTTCATGATGAATGATTTATTTTCTTCAGCACAATGAACTAGCCTTTCACCCCTTTCGTTCCTCTCATCGATTCCATGGCAGCCTACTGAGAAATCACCCTGGTTTTTGATACCAACCTTGTCACGTAAGTCCCCAATTACCAGTTTAAAGTGGCAGTCTCGTCCTTTGTTATGTGCATTTTTACTTCATAAAATTCTTCTTCTTCATCATCCTAAAAGCTTGCTGTAGGAGCGTATACTTGGACCATTTGTAGTTTTGTATCTTTTTGAGATTTTAATAACAAGCCTTGCTGCTCTACTTGATGTTCCTTATATTATAGATACTTTGTCTTTTACATCTTTATTTATTAGGAAACCCACACCCTTTGTTCTACCATCTTCATCTCCGAAGTGATAAAGAACATTAATTATGTAATTAAAGCTTAAAAATCATTAAATATCATGATTTGGTCATGTGGTCAAAAACACTTGTTGGCTGCAGCTCTGTTGATGTCACAGGCTAGGTGTAAGACAAAGCTATACACATGTTTGCCAAAGTTACTAGGTTTCTGTGTAATACTACTGCAAACAGCTTCGCTATTTAGTGACAGTAGGCACAATTACAGGTTTTAAGAAACAGCAGAACAGAAGTTTTTGAATGCTAATAGTGAAAACCTTCCGAAAATTAAAGCATTTATGCTCCACCCATTTATTGTGGCGATGTGCAACAACGGACATTCTTTCCCCTGCCCCCTGTAACATCATTAAACTCACTCAAAACTAAGGAATTTTTTTAAATTTTGCACATGGATCCACATTTTAGAACTAGATTGTCAACTACCAGTTATGAAAAATGACCCAAAGCATAGTGGAATTATTCTTGGCAAATCGTGCAAACCGATTTCCTCTATACAAGACACTCAGCAGAGGCACCACTCTGAGCAGTTGTTCTGCAGTGCAATGGATAGCGCATCTGACTGTAGGTAAAGATGACACTGGTTCAAACCCTGACCCAGGGTCATGTATGTTTAGAAGTTTTACACAAAATACGAAAATAGCATTAGCAAGAACTCACTGTAGCATTTGTTTAAATGGTGGAATGTAATATACATAGCTTCACATTAACCTAGTCTAGCAATGGACAACTGAGGATAATTGCATTTACTTTCCTTCGTACAAACAATTAACTTTTTGGAAAGCATTGCTAGTAGTGAAGATGTCACCACATACCCACAGTACAAGAAGGTGTAGGTTAATGAGGTTTTGTATACGGGAGAGATAAAGCATGTACAACATGCAGATAACACAAACTTAAGGGCTGTGATGTTTGTCAGTGTAAGCTAACATCAGTGTGTGAAGCAGACTTACTTCATCTACATGTAGGATGATGAAACTTCAGAAGTTTAAACAATAAGGTTCCTAGCTGGACTTGATGAAGATAAACATTGTTTACAAAAAAATGTGTGGTTGCATTAACCATAAGATATCTTTTTGAACATGACTTGTGAGAACAGCAATTGCAAATGTAAGCACACGTAGATGGCAAATGAAAAACAACAATGCTCTGTTTCTGATAGGTGTGGCGAAGTTTCGTAATTGTCATTTAGTTGACATACAAGAGGACTGTCGAGTCTTAATACTAGTTAAAATATTCTTTCTGGCTGGATTCAAAGCAGTGATCTATGGAAACTAACTATAATTCAACTGTCTACTGCTCTAACAACTATCCTTCCTCAACAGTCGGAAAGCATATCTCAGAGGCAAATTAATGTTAACTTCAGAATGCACAATATTTTCAATTAAGCTAGAGAACTTTTTCCATCGATGTGGTTGCAATTACGACGTGGCGACAATTTGCCAGTAATGTCCAACCACATTTTATGCATCTTCTCATTCTTTGGAACACTCAAAAACATTTTAGGGGGTTTTATAGATGTATTTGAACAGTGTTGTACTAGACACCATCTGTAACCCATTTTCCAAAACTTAAATTCCGTAACAAGCTATCACTGTAAATGAGCTTTACAATATTAGGAGCATCGATCTAGCCAGTGATGTCATAGCCATCATATGACAAACACAGTGTTTTAGAGGGGTTTCAAATTATTTGAATTTCATTACTGGTTTTTATAAAAGAATGCTGAAATTCAAAAGGAAGAAACATGTTATGACAATTGACCACTTAAGAGGATTTCCAGAACAGTCAAATACCCTATCGATGAGGGTTAAATCCGCCATCTTCGTAGGAATGGCTTCACACTAATGTAAAGATTATAGCTAGGGAGCAAGAAGATTAGCATTTCACGATAAATACAAATACAGATGCCAATCTGCATTTTGCAGACTGATGTCTCAAGCAATCCTTGGAAGAGCATTTCATCTACATCCGTGTCAGTTGTTTGGGCAATCTTGTGTCACGTACCTGTTAGTTTCATGTAACAGCCCCGCTATAGGGCCCAGAAATGCGAGTTTGCAATATATTTAGGCATTGTACAGATCTTCTCACTTCTACTAATGACAGATCTGGCCTATATGACCAAATGTGCTTCTCTGACCGACTTATTTCATACCAGTCTGATGTCTGTTGACATACAGTATAATTTTGTACTCAACAGCCCAAGGCCGAAATCTGGATCGTATAACAAAATAATTGTTACTGTCAAATGGTGCCAGTATCATTCAAAAAATTGATGACTGTGCCTCCAGCCAAAATAAAAATTATCAGTAGACACATACTCAGTTCACAGCAGGAAAATACCACTGCTTCAACAGAACGATAATTCGAAGAGAGCTTAAATGTAGCAGAAAGAATAAAACAAAGGGTCTTTCAGGAGGTGGAGAACCTCTGATTTTTGCAACAAACAGTCCAGTCAGAAGTTCCCTAATCCTCCCCCTCCTCCTTTTAAATAGCAAATTTTGAATCACTAAGGCTATGCCTTCACACATGTAGTGTGGCAAGCTTTTAGACTTGTGCATCTAATCATTTACAATCTAAGAAAAGTAGATGCGAACTTTGCTGCCAACAAATACTACATTTTCCAGTCCCTAATTATAGTACAATGGCCAAATTCTTAAGCACTGGATAAAGCATTCTGCCCAATGTTTAAATGTTGAGCCTAGGAGTCACAAAGTAGAGTAATCACACATGGGTAACTGATTAGCTACATTTTACAGTCACACCACACACTAAAGCACCAACATTTGGCAGTTTCCAGCAAGATTACCTGTACAGTTAATTTACAGAAGTGTTCAGCATAATCAGAGCACTATACGTTCAATCCTCATGATTTTAAATATTTTTCATTAGTACTTTAAGAATAATGTTCCTAACACCTAGTGGAAACAATCTAAGGAGAAATTAAAACGGCAGCTTGGTGTGCACAAAGGGTTACATCTGGACTTTTTAGCAAAAGGTAGAACATTAAAAATGCTTAATAAAAATGATTGTCTCACACTACAGGTAACTGAAAAATTAATTTTATCCTTGTTTTTGGAGCTGTTTATGTTACCATCTTCAATGAATGTGACTGTGTTCAATGCATAGGTAGTATGAATAAAAACACTTCCAGTCACAATCTGGTGCTGTTCTATTGAATTGCACAATGCATTTCAGACCCCAGAGGCATTTTTAATCATACTACCTGTGAAAATGTAAAGTTACTTTTACGTATGTGCTATGCACAACAATTGTTTTGAGGTCATAGTAATTTAAGAGATGCACACAGACAGCTAAAACTCAATACCACATTACTGAAGGCACAATATACAGAAATGGTGGTTGGCCATATTAGAATTGAATGAAATCTCAAGCAATTAGCAAAAATGAGTATTTCCTTAAACAACTCTGCTAGTGTTGTACTTAAGCTGTGAACTCTCAAAATAGTAGTTGTGAATGGTGTACAACCCCCCCCCCCCCCCCTCACCACAGCAAATGTTTTAATACTTCATTAAGCAATTAGAGAATATACTACTAAAACATTCTAGAAGCAAGTGTAAAATCCTTTCAAGTTTATTTCAATACCACAAAAATAATGTTACAATTCTAACAAGTCCCTTTTTTATTTACTCCTGGTGATCAGTTTTGTCTTCACCTGGTCATCAAACATGTAAAAAAATCATGCACAATGCACAAAAAATCAAATTGTTAATTTTGCAAATTTGACCTGTGTCTAAGGTGAGTTACTGCAACAAACTGATCACCAGGAATAAAGAAAAAAGCAACTTTAGACTATTTCAAGCTTAGTGTTTCATGATCAGTCACTGCAATTCCTTAGAAGCCTTGCCTAAAATTTCTGATCACATTCGTTCTTAATTATGCTTAGTTAAAAGCATGTTTTAACTTTTAGCTTCATCTGACGGCTTCTCAGTTGTCTCTTCCCAAAATGTCGATCTGCTTAGTTGCTTCATGCATTCCGCTGACCACTGTTTTCCAGTGGTGTTAGCTTCCTTTGCAAATGTGCGATTTGCAACCACTGATGGTACCTTCTGTGGCATTCATTTCTCTCAAGTCCTGCTTTACTATTTGTAACCAAGTAATTTTTACCTTTGAGTTTATCAAGTTTTTTCCTGTTAATCTAGCACTGTCCATTTTGTAGATGTGACCACAGAACTTCAAGTATCTTCTATTTACTGCATCAGTAAACTCTTCTAGTGCTGCATACAGGTCTGTAGTTTTTCTTTTAATCCATATGTCATTAGTGGTATCATTTTTCTTAGAACTTCTCTCTTCCTTTGCAATTTCACCCATTTTCGAATGGCATCCTAAAGATTTGTTTGGAGCATATAGTGCTGTCTTGCAATGCTGAAGATTTGCATTATGAGGTATCACTTTTTTATTTTAGTGATTCCATGCTATTCTGTCCACTTCCTGGAGTTTAGTGGCTCTTTCTAAATTAGCTTTGCTGTTTAGTCCAGACAAATTCTCCCAACTATTAACAAGAAGACACATGTGAAAATTTCCCATATTCCATTTGTAGTGGGGCTCTTCTGATATTTTTATGTAGATTTCCCAATCAAACGATTTCTCATACAATATTTTAAGGTATGTCTTTCAATACTATCTTGTGTAGCTTCTCTATGGCATACTTCACTTCCTCATTAGTTTTAGTGAAGATAGATAGTGCGTTGAGAAACACTAGGCAGTTTAATTCTCTGTCCCGATTATGTACTTCAAAAGGTTCAGAAATTTCACCCAGAAACTTGAGATGATGATGATGTCTGCAAGGATCTGGCAGATTATCATCTGGTCTTCCTGTCTAAGCTGAGTTGTTCTGAAGTGTGTAAAAGTGTGTCAACAGTCATATAAACAAGGCAAAAGGAATATACTTATGTACAAAGGGCACAAATAGATGTTAGTTGCTTGTTTGTGATGTATGTGCTTCTATTCCTACATTTAGCTGATCCGCGACACTACAGGTGAAACAGGGCTGCACACTGCTTATGAACTGCCAGGTGATCGTTTGGGATTTACAGCAGTATCTTTTATGTTTTGTTGGTACATGAAAATGCAAACAAAATACCTCACAGTGGCAATCTATACACAAAAAGAAATACACTGATTGCAAAATTTGTACACGAGTCCCACGTGACAGGTCAGCAATGTAATGGGTGATTTGGATTTCTATTTAATGCACAAAATAGCCAGGACCAAACCAAGGCAATTTTTTTATTAATCAGGAAACTAAAACTACGTAGGGCAAATTAGGTTCAACTGTCTGGTGCCAGTAACCAAAAATAAATTCAAACCAGCTACCAAATTCAGTTCATTCTTAAAATTAACTAAAAACACAGGTACAAACGTTGACTACTGAAAGCAGACCAATTAAAATTACATACTCTACCACGAGACACATTCAGTTTTTCCATCCGAACTGTCAGATCACAAGAAACTATTAAATCACTGAAAAGCATTACCTCTTCTAATCATGTTAGTAGTTGAACCAAACTATTAAATACCCGCTCCTCAGGTGGAGTGTGTTTTGATAAAGGTGAGGGTTGTAAGTACAGCTATCAGTTCTCTTGTGTAAATACGACACTAAATCTGTAGGGAACACTATTTGAAGAAATTATGATTGGCACATACATACCAATTATTTCTCAATCTACAGAGCAACCTACATAGGTCTGGGAGAAGAACAAGTAGAATCAACAGCATTAAATTCCTTGAGTTTCACCAACCGTAATGTTTCGCCTGTAACCTGGTAACACAGTAGGGCAGGAGATACATCATAGTGGGTTTTTTATGACAGGATAGAAGTGCAAGTATCCAGAGTACACAAGAGTTCTTTGAAAACTTTGGTGAAATGTACTGAAGCTGCCCACCCTTTTATTAAACAATCACTAAGCAGATGCCAGACATGCAGGAGAAAATTGAATATGAGGGTTGTTCCAGTATTCTATTAAGTTTAACACTGTAAATTATGAGACAACTCCATATCTTCATGGAAGTACTAACACAAAAAAAGCCACTGTTACAAGCCAGATTTCAGCATGATCTACTTTGCTCAGCAACAACAGGATAGTTTGTGCAGGCAATCCACTGATGACCCTACCATAATTGAAAACAGTTGCACCATGATGTTTATAGAATTTTACAAGGTGGTCTGATCTGCTCACCGAGAGGTATTACCACAGTAACATACCAGGTCAAATTTGAAGTGTTGATACCCAGGTCAATATCTGCTGAAGTAGTTGGTGAACAGATATGAACTGGGAAAAGTGCAAAATCTGTCAAAATGTATGCTTGCAATTTTTGGTCCAGATCTTCAATCTATGTAAAAGTGGAGATAGTGTGCAGCAAACCAGAGTGACATGTAGCTGTTACAGGGCAAATATCAACGTAAAGCACTAATGACATCACGTCATGCACGAGTCACAGTTCCATCTATTTCATTGATAATAAGCATGGTTCTTGAAACATATGTACTGTTTTCTTGTCTGCAAAGGCTGTTAAGGGGGTGTTCCAACTAACATGAAAAAAAAAAAAGAGAGAAAGAAAAGGAGTATGAAGACTGACAAGTAGCCACAATCCCTATCCATGTAGTGTATTGCTAGGATGCAGTTCCTATCCATGTCAGAAGTCCAAGTATACTGCATTAAGTTGGTTGTTGATGCATGAAGGCATCTGACTCCCAGATTCTAATCACAGAAGGTGAGTAACAGTAGATCTGGCCCATTTAAATCTGCAATGAAGCAGTGAGAGCAAATGTCTAGATTACAATCACCAAGAAAATAATCTTAATGATCTGCTCCAGTAGTTTACACCAAGTTGCTGATAAACTGATCTGACAAGAACTGCTGTTTTAGTGTGTATCTTTGTCAATTCTGCAGAAGTACCTCTGCCTCAATGCCCAGTCAAAGAGGCATTTTATATCAATGTTTCTTTATTCAGAAGAGGTATTAAACTCTACCCAAGTTCATGAATGCTGATGAATATGCTGATGCTTGCATTTCTGCATGATAGTATTCACTAACTTCATGGAGGATCACTTCAGATGACGGCACTGATAATTCCAGAATTTTGACTGGGGAGAATAATCCATTTAAGCACCTTAACCTGGCCCACACTTGAGATGCTAGACATAAGCTACTGCATTGAGTTACTTCTATCCGTAGAGACACCTTAATCAGCTGTACCATTATGTGGGATAAGTTTGGATGATTTCATGTGAAAAATATCCACCTTTACAGTGTGTACTCTAGCAAGTAGTTCCCCAAGGGCAACACACAGCCATGTCCACCCATCAATAAGTGTCTACTCTGGTTCTCATCAGGAGGTAACAGCTTAGGCATCAACTATGTAAGTCCTGCATTGCCTCAGAATAGAATCTGTACATAATACGATAACCTGAGCACAATTAAGGCTACCACAAAGGCTTTTCAGCCAGAGTAATTGTCCATTTATGAAGAAGCCTATCATCATTGCTAGGGAGCCATCTGGTATGTCCTACTCCAAATGATTTGCAGTACTATTAAAGTCTGGAAAATGGGGAGTAAAACTCTAAAGCAGGGACACACTGCCAAAACATGATATCAATGAAAATGTATGTCAGAAGTTACAGAATAACCCGAGCAGCACACACATTTAATCAAGGCATCAACAGGTCAAAGGTGAGCTAGATAATCTGAGTAGTACGGGGCAGATAGCGAGAGAGAGGGAAGGGGAAGTGGAGGAGGAGTGCATCGGAAAGATGGAGAAATGATGTAATGGTTTAGTGATCCACACATGGGAGTCAAACGACCTGGGCGCACTGCAGGCTTACCATTAAACCAACACTACATGTACATATTTTCAAACAAAGAATATAAAATTATTGTTATTTCCCTGAACAAACAGTTCAAGCCAGACACACCATGTAGTGCACTTAGCTGCAGAACTGCATGTCTTATTTACTTTTCCTCTCTTCACACCACAGGATCTGTCGGGTATCTTTGTGAATGCTACACATAGTGCCAAAAAGCTGTTGTACTTGTGATTAGGAGAGTGCAGTGGCTCACAACTGTCTGAACAGATGTAACATTTGGAACTTTCAAATGCTGTCAGATGACAAGTGCACTACAAATGAGCAAAATGTCAACTTCCATTATGTCAAATGGACTAAGCATCAGTAGTATCTAATAACAAAAATATGTGGATCATAAGCCAAAGTGTAATTTCTGAAGGACACCGCTGTTGCACAGCTTGCTGACACTAAATTAGACAGCTTACTAACAGGCAGACGTGCTGTGTCATCAATAGGCACACAAACACAAGGTGTATGAAGCTTGGCTATCTTTCAGAATGCACTTCCTTTCTGTAGCTGTAGAAAATACACCCCCCCCCCCCCCAGTGGCCGTGTGTGTGTGTGTGTGTGTGTGTGTGTGTGTGTGTGTGTGTGTGTGTGTGGGCGCGCGCGCGCACCTGCCCGTAGTTTCAGGTCTTATGGTCAAAAGCTTATGTGTTTAGTAGTCTTTTTGTCCCTGACTGTGACTGGACATTTCCATTATATGCTGAGTAGAAATCTATCCTTTTCAAAATAATAATATTCCAGGCCATATTTTCCACTGTGACTGGAAATTCATTCCTTCCACATTAAACTGCAGTTTTGGCTACGAGTCATTTTCAAACATCAAAAATACAGATCTGCATCACAAATACAGATGACAGAGGTATATTTCTGATGCGTACTTTAGGATGCTTGGCACTGGCTTCCTAGCCGAAAGTGCAATTTAGTAAGGAATAAATAGATGTTACATTATCAGCCAGTCGTAGAACAATATTATCCTTCAAAAACATAATTGATAATTATCAGGAAGTTTATTTTGAAGACATGGGTAATTTTCTATGACACTAAACTAGTCATAATAGTAAATTTGTGTTACAATTTAAAAAGAAAGTGGAGTAAGCATATCTGACAATTTAGAAGCAGCAGTGTTGCAGCAACCCACTGCAGCTGCTTTTTAAAATAAAATTTCTAACCAAGAAATATCTGCCCTTTACGCCATTGCCACGAACAACACAGCGAAATGGCCCTTACATCTGGCCAAACAGATAAACATGAGTGTAAAAGCTACCTCATTTGAAGCTAACGGAATAGCATTAATAAGCAATCAAAATGCAAGACAGCTACAGTTGACAAAGATCTTAATAACATACCTTTGCTGATGCATCGCAAGCTCCAGATACAAATGTACGCATATCTGGAGAAAGAGAGAGAGACATCACATCACCAGTGTGTCCAATAAATGACGTGCACTGCTGTCCTGTTTCGATGTCCCATAACGCACTGCAAAAACATTTACATAGACAAATGATTGAACACAAGTGGTTTTATTAATTTTTGTGTTAATAGATTGATCAAAATTTGAAACAAATGTCTAATTTGATGTGGAAAGTCTCACCATGACATGTCTCCTGAACTTGTGACAATCTGATTATCGTCAAGAAATCTGCAACAGGACAAGTAACCGGTGTGTCCTGGCAGTTCCCGACTTACACGTACATTTCCTTCTCTCGTTTTGAGACTGAAATTAGACCAAGAATTAGTCATTTGTAGTTGTCGAGTTTCTACTTTCATACCAAGTAATTACGATTAAAGACTAATAATGTTACATCAAATTTAAATAACCCACATGAGGAAAGGCAAAGAACAGATTTGTTTATCTGTAGCAAAACATTTTGAAAGTTACATTGTGAATCCTTTTAGAAGTTATCTGAAAGAAAGAACAAAGTACAGAAGGTACACCATCGACATAGTGGTTGCCTAGTCGAAAAATATATATCTGGCAACCACAAACTCCTCTAGGACACCTGGACTTAAAATATATCAAGGTATCCTAGAATTGTTCATCTCTTCTAACATTTTCACATTCTATCACATCAGCTAATAAAAAACACAGGTTTCAGTTACTACGAACTAAGCAAAATTCTGCCCTAAACTGAAATCAATACAAAATGTTAAAATTTAACTTTTTTAAGTTTATTTCTAAACATAGTCTCACATACCTGTAGATTGAACAAATGTTATCCAGGCCACCACAGGCCACGTAACTCCCTGAAGGAGCATAGGCACATGTCATAACCCAACTTGAACGCAAAGGAATGGCATGCACCTTGTTTGTTGTGTAACTATCCCAAACTATTAACTTGCCATCCTGAGACGCCGACACTAGGTTCCTGCAAATACTAAACATTGATTATATCTGTTACTTTAGGATATGGCTATGAAGGGCTAACTTTTCAATGAATATGCCAAAAGCAGTAATGGGTCAAGACTCATGCAACCATTTTAAAATTAAAAAAACTTACTACACTCTTGAGACCTAAAACTACAAATTCCATTTATGGACTGGGTGTTTTGTTATAATAATAATAATAATAATAATAATAATAATAATAATAATAATAAAGAGTCCAGTTATACTGCCTACCTACAGACTTTACTGCCAACATATATTACCTGTCCTAAACAAAAAAACTGAATGACAATTACATATTACAGCTATATAGCTATATAACATGCAGTTCTAGCTCAAGCAATAATGTGTCTAAGGTAAACTTATTGAGCATGCAAGGATGGGTACAAAAGTACATCCAAAATACACTTATTTTGATATTTCTGCTTTAAGTACTTGACATATTCACCAATTAACCCTCCATTTTCTGCTCAAACAGCAAAACAGTTACATCAGAAACAAGCTTAGGAAAAAAAACCACACACACACACACACACACACACACACACACACACACACACACACAGACAGACAGACAGACAGACAGACAGAGAGAGAGAGCGCAGTTCTTACCTAGAATCTGAGCCCCAATGCATTGCATAAATCTTTGCAAGATGCCCCCTAAGTGTTCGACGTGTGCGCATTTGAATTCGTCCGATGGGTTCCATATTGCTCGTTGCCTGAACGAGGCTTGTATCGCATGCAGCTTTCCTTGCATCCTGAAAAAATGAAGGGAAGAAAAATCTACCTGCTTCCACAGCACCAATTATAATAATACAGTATTCTTTATTATCTGATATCAAAGATAAAATTTATGGTGGCGAAAGTTTGGGTCAACAGACGTGTCCAATTCCGGACACACACTAGTGAGGGACTACGTACCTGAATTGTTTGCGAGTGATGTTGGAGTGGGACTGAACTTAGTGTTACTCAACATTTTGGGAGTGTTTTTGTCTTGACAGTGAATTATCTTCATGTAGGTAGTTATTGGCTACTACTTTTTTCTGGTTTAAAATTGTTAGTTCATGTTGTTAATGGTTTGAAAGATTCTTTTGTACCAGGTGTGGGTCTTACAATGACATTTACTAGTTCTGTAATTTCCAATGTTTTGAATGATTTCATGATGCCTTGAGGTGCCATTCTCTTTAATTGATGAATGATTGTACAATTTCAGCCTTAGGCCATTTCCAAGTATCAAACTTAAGCATTATACACTGGATACATTAGTGGCATTTGTTATTTTGACATAGGAGTAAGTTATATCTGTAGATATACTAGACACATTGTAACTTACTTTATGGATGATTATTTAGTAGTATATTCTACCATGTCCATCCTTGCTTCTGCGACTGCACGTAATGTTCAAAAATAAAGGTTTTTCACTATTTTAGGAGCACGTTACACGTTACTTTCAAGTAATTGTTGCGAAGCTCTCTTTTATAAGGTCCTTTTTTAATACGCTTAGCACTAGGAAGATTATAATTATTTTACAGAAGTTTGTTAATTAATCTACAAGTGTAAATGTTATCAATTATATTTAACTATCGTTCATCATTAGTGCAAATACGACTATGTAATTCCTTTGAAGTAAATTATTTGTTCTCTTATTATGGGAGAACGTCATTTTTAAATAGTTGTTACAAAGATCTTCTATTTTAAATCTATCACAGTACTCTAATGAAACAGTACTGGAAACCATGAGATTCGAGTAATAACTGCTTTATGTATGCGTGATGTTTTGCATCAGTCATTTATTACTGAGTGCAGCAATAATTTTACATTCTATGATTCTGTAATGCTTTGTTGTGGAACTGGTAGGAAGTTGTCTAAGAATTTCCCATTCTGCAGGATTTAATGGAAGAAATTTAAATTTACATCCATCTAATAGACCAGTCAGTTTTAAACGAGCAAAAAGACCGCAAAAATGGGAAATTCCTAGGCAACTTTTTAGCAGTTCTATGACAAAGCATTACAGAACCACAGAATGTAAAGTTATCACTACACTCATTACTAAATACGACTAATGTGAAACATCACACAACCATAAACCAGTTATTACTCTACTCTTAGTTTATATGAGACATACTCCCACAGTAAGAGAACAAATAATTACACGTTACTTCACAGAAATTACATAATCATATTTACACCAATGATCAACAGAAACAAAATATAATTTTAAAAAATGGCATATGTAGGTTAATTTACAGATTTCTATAAAATAATTATAATACTCTTAGTGTTAGGTGCATTAAAATGTTGATGTGTATAACAGCTTTGCAACAAATAGTCAAAAGTAACATGCTCTTAAAACAGTGACAAACCTCTATTTTATGAGCATTACATGCAGTCATCAGAGCAAGGACATAGCATAATATACCACTACAGATTCATCCATAAAGTAAGCTATGTGTCTAGTATGTATATATATATAGATATGACTTCTTCCTATGTCAAAACTACAAGAGTCACTAATGCCATTTATGAACACCACGAAACAGTACTGAACACCACCCACTCTTAATATTGCTTCAACAAAAATTGTTATGTCCTGCAGTTTCCTTAGCAGCTGAATCAGCTCTAGCTTATAAATGTTGTGTGAATATTCATGTAGTGTGATGCCAATAGGAAAACCTACAGGCCCCCCATAACAAGTGAACTTTGTCAAATGCACCCTTCTCTCACCGCAGATTTGCAAACAAACCCATAAATGTACAAATAAAAAAGGTTTTCAGTTTAAACTGTGAGTATGAAGCAGGTGCTATTCGCATATTGACAGCATACTGAGAACGGCCACAAAAACAGACAAAACAGCACTGGCACTGACTTTGACAATGTATCTGAAGAAGGAAATCGAGATGCTGGTTCAAGGAATGGTTTAAAATGAGAGAACTGTACACATGAAAACCTGTTAATGAAAATGTTACACTCAGAAACTGATTATTACATGTACTTTCTGCGAATAGACAGTGAAAGTCGTCAGTAACTTTTTTACGGTTCCTTCACCCTCATATTGAAAACGAAGACACAAGAATGCAAAAATTTATTCTCTTCTACTTGGTCCTCTAATGACAGTTTATTAAAATACTGTAACATGAGAACATATAGACAACATTACCTGTAGAAGAACCGGAGAACTTAAAGTTTTGTATTTCATCGCTGTCCAACTTTTATGTTATGCATAAAATACCTATGTAGTTTGTTACATCTTCCTGCATTATATACGGCTCAGAAAGATGTAGCATCTCTACCAATTTGGTAAATGCCAGTGCTGTTTTCTTTTTATCCTTGATCATAGTTTCTATAGTTGTGGGAACCCAGGATAGTGTGAGATAAGGTGTAATAAAACCTAGTTTTCACTAAACTTATGTCTTGAAGGGAAAAAAAAAAACCACATAAGCAATCGCCACCATCTTGTCAGACTTTTCGTTAATCAAAATTTCTCACTAACACAAGCTATGCTTGACACGCGCGTCAAACAACACTGTACCTGGTCAAATCTTTGGCAAACATACTGACAAGTTGACTGTGAATGGGGGCCTTAAATAATGGTGGCCAGTTGGGATCTATGACCTAATTCTTTCAACACTACCAATGGCACAATTATAAGAAGGCCAATTCAACAGTACTCTCACAAGCTTTGCTTAGCTTATAAAATACGCCATTAGATGGTGCTAATGGGGTTAGTATTCATGCTCAACAAATTGATACACTTGTTAATATTTTTTCTGTACTATTTTACTTTGAGTTAGTGTTTGCAATTGTCATATTTTTTTTTTTTTTTTTTTTTAGTTCAAAAGCTGACACAAATAGAGGACTTACTGACAATGAAATTCATAAATTATTAGAATATACGAGTGATACACAGTACTTTATGAAAGTAGAGAGAATGGAAGATGCACAAAACAGTGAAGTATTTTAAACTCTACAGCTGCTACCACATGCATTTACTTGCTGCCTGGACCAAAGCATATGCTGCCAGTGGGATCTTCTGCAACTGATTATTTCAATCTATTTTTCATTGCAGTGTTACTTCAGCTGATTGCCACAGAAACACACTGCTTAGCAGAGCAGTTTATACTGAAACATGCTACTTTGTCCAGCCCATATAAAAAAGAGCGTCATAATAGCTGAGATATGAGGTTTTATAGAATTCTTGCTATGTATTGGACTGAACAAAAGATTTATACTGTTCTTGTACTGGAGCACAAATCATCCTAACGCATGTCCAGACTTTGACAAAGTGCGTTCTGCTTCTAAACACACGTGTCAGGTGATACAGAATTGCACAAATTGGGCAGACTAATACTGTTTATTACAATTAGGCTATTATCTCTCTAACAATATTTAAAAAATTCATTTTTCTTATGTCACACAACTCAGAAATTTGTATAGATTTCATGGAGAAGTTGGGCTTTCTTTAAATTAAGTGTACAGTTAATCATGTAGAAAAGTAACCACATTTACACTATTATTTCAATAAACTTTTTTTGGTTACTCAAACAATTTAAAGTAACACATGACACTCCGGATATAGCATGATAAACTACACACTTTTGTGGGTACAAAGTACCACTCACAATTGAATGCAAAAGGGTTAAATGAATATTGCTACCACCTCCTATTACTCTGAAGAAATAATGGTGGATTGGGGAGGGGGGGGGGTCAACATTACACTGATTACTAGGCCATTATTGTCAGGACAAAACTATATATTATGAGGAGTACATCTGATACTTGTTAAAACTGACAACATCTGCAGTCATAACACGTCAGAAGGAAATGACTGACAATCCAAATTTGATGATGAAATGCAATTCAGACACTACCACTCATGAATATGAGCTCACTGTTTTAACCACTTTACACCTCCACCCTCTTTGTGTACCACTTGCAAATTATCCTGGTAAATAAGGTAGTGCCCAAACAATGATCCATTTTATTCATGCCAACTTTGTCAAACTTTATGGGACTAATTCCTACTGAGCGCTTAGAACACATACTTGAAGGAAATAAAAATGTAAAACTGTGGACCAAGATTTGTAGCCAATTAGCCAGAACAGTAGTCCAACACTACAAGTGTGTACTTGCCTTCTCATAACAATTGGTAGCTGCAGTTCATTCAACAACTTAGCATATCAGCATCAACAAATTTTAAAGGCCCACATAACTATTTAGTGATTTTACAAGAAAGGTTTAACACTGTAAACACCTCTTTGGAAATTGCATACTTACTCTAATAGCATTTTTCAATGTTTCAGCTTCTTGTCGCAAACTGTCTAGCTCATTCATACTTGCTCAGAACACACTGGACACAAATCTGTAAACAAATAATGCTTAATACACCATCATAAGATATTGAGCAAATTAAGCACACTAAACCAGTATACTACCGCATACATGAAATAAAAACATCCACATGACTTCAGTAATATCACACACACACACACACACACACACACACACACACACACACACACACACACACACAGAGAGAGAGAGAGAGAGAGAGAGAGAGAGAGAGAGAGAAAATAGAAAACCTGCACATATCATAATATAAGCTCCATATTTTCACACTCCACTGGTTTTGTTGACATAGGAAGAAATGGCTTTTCTTAAACATTCTCTTAATTTCACAGGATTCACTCAAATTTCACAAACTATCCTGGGCAGCAGGTAAGATACTTTGCTTTCATACTGTGTATTGTACTGGATTTCACCTTCCACATAGCTTAAGCATACAAAAATTCGATTTTTTCCCTTTCCTTTAATTAAGCTTACAATTTCTTTCACAATTTTTCACCCAAAACCTACATTTTTAAGACCAGCTTTGATGAACATTTCTGTAAACATAGAAGGAATATCTGGACTCAACTGAAGTAGGTAATCCACGGGCAAATTAATTACTATAGGTTATTAACAAATCCAACAGCATGACAAGTCGTACAATGTATAGTAGTCCATGCTGTCACAGTACCTATTTGAAAACACAGAACATCCAAATAAGATTTTCTGTTCTTTGAACACAATAGTGTTAATTATAGTATTATAAAATTTAAAAACTTGTCAATTTTTATATACCCACCAAATTCTTGGCTACTCTAAGTTTGTCATCAAACCAGTTTCCTTCTACAATGTTTTAAATACCGCATCATAAATAAATCAATAAATTAGACAACAAGAACCACTTTTACCATTGCCATTTATACATAACACTATTCAAATAGCACGCTAGTACATAAATGGTGACACAGCACTCAATACTCCACATACTCTGTGCAGCATTGCACTGAACACACTTAGTATTTACATTTATTTGTCTCAAGCTTTATTCCAGTACCCAAAAACATGGGCAAATGGAAATATTTTAGTAAACATGAGGGCAAATATAGATAATGATTTAGTAATTTGTAAATTTTAGTTTAAACTGGAATAAGCATAGGCAAATATGCAATCACTGCAATGTGCTATGACAACTATGATCGTGACAAAATTTAAAACTACACTAGCCTAAGATATCAAAACTTTAAAATATTTTCCTTTCTGCTGTCATTAGCAAACCATCGTAGAAGCGTCAAATACGGTTATCTCCACAGTTTTTAAGACTAGAATGATAGTGCTAGATTTTAGGAATCCTGAATAGAGGTACATGGGAGGACAGGAAATATCAAAAAAATTACAGTTCCGCCTGTAGTCAGTAGAGGACAAATACCAACACCTGAAGTGGGAGTGGTCGAACATTTCACAAATTTAGGAACGGGCGCTATAATTGCGCAAAGACCCGTTTACACAATTACAACAAAACATGTTTAACTCAATATGCTATCCCAATCACTTCTGCTGCGCTTAAAAAACATACGGATAACGATTATTTTGAAGTACATTTGTACAAACTTTTTTCACAAACACCCGTATCACGTAAACACCGCACAATTCCCCTAACACACAATAATCCTATGACGTTATCTTACAAACTTCACTTCTACACGCACTACCAATTACGAAAGGGAAGGTGCGGTTTTTGACATGAACGGCCATGATGGTAGAGTTGTACTTATTCCTCGCGATCATGAATCAATATTCCCCTCCGTCACGCAAGAAGATCATAATTCGCACTTCGAAACAACTTCTTATGAATTACTACAACATATAATAACTGCTCTTACACGTACTTCCACGAAATATTGTGCTGCCCGCACCTCGAGTTACTTATACTACGTAACGGATTACAAACACAAAACACCGTAACCAATTTTTTTCTGACGAATTACGATACATACTTACAACTTAAAATGCCCCTGACGATTTCTCGTGGGTCAGGGAAACATACAATTCGCGTTATATCCGTTTTCAGCCACAAAACTGTCCTATTCACAACACTTACTACACCAGGAACACGGTAGGGTGCGGCTTCCCTCTGCTAAACTTTGAAAGCCCCGTAGCTACATGACGTCACTCAGTCGATTTCTGAAATGAAACATGAAAAGCGAAGATGCAGGAAAGCCATACTCTGAAAACAGACAAACGGGAGATTCGATAATGTGTAATGATGTTTATTTTGCTGTAAGGAGACTACTTCTGTAATTCATTAAAGCACTGTATTCGTAAGCAGAGTTGTACGATTTTCAGTTCCAGTTGTATAGCCCAGTTGCGTTTACAATAAAATGATATAAAATCTGTTATAAAATGCGTTTTACGTTAAGTTGTAATACGAGAAAGCTCCTTGTCGTAAAAACTGCCACTATAGTTCATCACTGATACATAATAAATTATTATTACCATCTGCAGAGATAAGTATATTTAGAAAGTATGATGACGGGAAACACACAGTATCACGGCTGCAAACAGCATATCACAGGCGTCTACTTATCAAATATGCAATATGAAATATTTCAAAATTTCTCGTAATGAGTGACATGCGTTGAAGATTATTCTTTCGAGGCTTTAGATTCTTATTCATTTACGACTGAAATCCTCAATGACCAGAGAGGAGAACTTACTCAACCATAGAGCACAACAGCCACATAGTGACGTACTAAAATACATTAGTGATAACTTCGTGCTCATGAATATATACAGGACAATATTACACATTAATTATTTGTTTACGAGTAATGTCATACAAAACTAGGACGTTTCCAACATTTCAAATCCGTACTCATTCTTTTGCTGCCGATGAAAAAATTATTAGTAGATCCAAATAGTTTGGCAAGTTCCAATGCATGTGAGAATCTTACATTTTTTCAAGTACTGGTATTTATCTTTTGTTTACATATTGTCAATAATGAACAGTACTTAACCATTCGTTAGGCCTAAACTGAAGCAGTGGCTGTTGTTTTGTATAAGACATTGCTAGTGTTAAATCACTTACCCTATTTCTGCCAAATATACGAGATTTGCAGATAACTTACTCATAACGAAATATCAAACAAACTTCATGGTTAAATGCTTTATGTTGATTGATTGTGCTCTTGGATTGACAATAACGTATTATGAAATGCGTAACAACATGAAATGTACCGTGATGGGTTTTCGTAGTTTCAGGTTTCAAAATAACGTTACAGCCACCTTTGCTAACCGTACGGATTCTATAGTCCATTAGCGATTTTGTAACACCCCTGTGTAATATAAAGAGCAAACCGAGGAAAGAGAACGGTAAGTTGTCGATTCCAACTAGTTCTCATTGTTCTCGAGAAATGACGTCGGTTCTCGCTTTTCAGTTCTTTGTTTGTGGTGTCAATTGTTGACACAAACGTCTGTACTCCTGCCAGTGTCGGAATTGCAGGTAATGTGACCCTTATTTACTTTTAATATCAATACGGTAAAGTTGATGCTGTTGTCCAAAGCAGTTGCGTAGCGCGGTAATTGAGATACATTGCTGATATGTTAAAAGTCTTGAGTTTGAGTCTTGTGAAACGCTTTATCCCGTTATGGCCTGGCTTTTTGTTCTTCAGCGTTGCCAATTCCCAATTTTTTAATTTAATTGTGGCAGGGTAGAATTTGCTTTAGTAGAAAGTAAACTGGAGAAATATCCTTTTTTTTTTTTTTATTAAATGGGCCGCCATAATGGTCCAGTCATCGACCTGAGAACTGCTTTTGATAGAAACA
Organism: Schistocerca serialis cubense; assembly: GCF_023864345.2. Classification (NCBI taxonomy): domain Eukaryota; kingdom Metazoa; phylum Arthropoda; class Insecta; order Orthoptera; family Acrididae; genus Schistocerca; species Schistocerca serialis. The sequence goes on from NC_064640.1 coordinate 481,227,639, forward strand.
ATTAAGGCGCTTGGGGCTTTATAATGGTAAACCAAGTTAAGTAAATTTTACAGGAGACACATTTGAAAATTGATAAAATTGATAAAAATCCATAAATTGGGTGAGGAATATGTTTATTGTATTATAAGATGCTACATACGTTAACGTATCTTCTCGTACGAAACAGAGCGTTTTTAACTATTGCACTTTGCGAAAAACAATATTAACAAGGGGAGGCCACCAATTGCGAAATTCAGATTCGATTCATACTGCGCATAATAAAAGCTCATGGCCAGAGGTGTAATGTGGCAAAGCACCAAGATGCACTTCTCAGCCGTTGTCGAGAAAATAGACAGTTAAAAGAAACCGTTGCAGTGAAATACTCTAGTCTGCAGCGTCATGGTGCAGCGGTAAGCCCTCTGGTTCGTAATCTGAAGGTCGCCGGATCGAATCTCGCGCTATGCAACTTCTTTTTGCAACTTCTTTTTTTTAGTATTTGCTTTTATAATTCATATATATATAATTCCCGGCAATCAGTTGCAACAATTATGCATATAATAAGTTGTTGTAAGTCGTTTGTCGTGGAAAAACTGTCGACTTCGAACATCATTATGTTTTCCGCAAACAAAGTTGGATTTCACAAATGTTATTAATTGTCTTCATAATGTTAACCACGCATAGTTAACGGAAGATGTAGAAACGATATTCCGAAACGAATACGTATAGCGTAAGTCAAACGTTCGAATTAGAATAGAGACCCCACGAACACAAATTTGCTGTGGCAGGTATGAAATATAAACTCCGTTACTCGCTCGTTACACTTGAATGACAGATGTTGAATGGGCCGAAACGAGCCGCCGCATAACAGCGTAGTTGCCTGCTAACTTCGAAAGAAGGTAGATGCGGTCCCTAGCGCAACTTAAAACATTGTCGAAAATCAGTGCGGACGGGAGAGCTTTGGTACACCCTGTTAAAAAAAAAAAAAAAACGGAAAAATGGAGGCGGTACAATTGGAGAGCGATCCGCCTTCACCAACATGCATAAGCAATTCATTTATATATATATTTGAATTACGAAAAACTAATAATAAAAAAAATTGCATGGCGCAAGATTCGATCCGGCGAGCTTCGGATTACGAACCTGAGAGCTTACCGCTGCGCCACGACGCTGTAGAAAAGTATTAATCGTCGAGAGTATTTCACCGGAACGGTTTCTTTTAACTGTCGATTTTCTAAACAACGGCTGAGAAGTGCATCTTGGTGCTTTGCCACATTACACCTCTGGCCATGAGCTTTTATTATGCGCAGTATCAATCGAATCTGAATTTCACAATTGGCGGCCTCCCCTTGTAAGTATAGGGGAAACATAATTTTGTGGCTTGTCGTTGTATATCACCAAAGTTTCAGTGCCAACCTTTGGCTTCACTGATATCACAATTGCCGTCACTTCCAGCGTTGTCTAAAGCCCCTCCCCCCCCCCCCCCCCCCCCCCCACACACACACACTCACTCACTAACTACTGCATGCTTGACAAGCTTGCTTGACCGTGTGTTGGGCAAATTAGTGCAAGCATCAGACTTGCACAAGCAGCTTGACGCTTGACCGAATTTCGATTATGCGTGCTTGTGCAATCCTCCAAGCGTGTCCATTCTTGCTCGTGTGTGCCTAGAGCCTAGGGAGGCTTGAACAAGCACACATCTGTCATTCGGACGCAGACTGTGGAGAGCGCGCGTTTATTTACATTTTGTGTCGTTTCGTTCCGATGTCGGACCGGGAAGTTTTGGAGGAATTTATTAGGTGCTACGAAAGACACCTATGTTTATGGAATATTAAAAAATAAAGAATATCACGATAAAATGAAAAGAGACGCAGTATATTAGGTGCTTCTCACAAAGTACAAAGAAATTGAGCCATCAGCAACTAAAGATACTGTTATTAAGAAAATTAATAGATTACGAACGAATTTCAGGCGAGAAAAAAGGAAACGTGACAACAGGGCCCGCAGCAGACGAAGTTTATAGACCTGTTCTGTGGTACTTTGATCTTTTCAGCTTTTTAAATGAACAGGAGACACCAAGATGCTCTTCGAGTAATTTACAAGGAATAGAGGTAAGTGAGATAGGTTGGTAGTGGTATTTAGTTACAGTAGCACTGTTACAATTTAGATATATACCTATGCTTTTATTTGTTTGTACTATACTGCAATATACATGGTTTTCTTTTACATTTTTCTTTACTGCTAATGCACAAAATTATGTTGCGAAAGAACTTATCCTTCATTCACAAAGTAGTTCATAAATTACTCTCTCACGTTTGACATCAAGTGGAATGTTTCCTGCAGTAGACCTTTGCAATGGTAGCATATTAGAATCCTCTATTGTTAAATCATTATGGAACATGCCATGTTCTATGTCCTTCAAATCAAGAGAATCATGTGGGGCATAAGTTTGATTCACAGTACTCATTAAATAATTATGTAAAGCAACTGTTGCTTTTACCACCTTATCGATACAGCTGACTTCCAAATTAATAGGTGTGTGGAAAATCCCAAAGCATGCTGCCAAGATCCCAAATACATTCTCAACAATGCGCTGAGCTCTGCATAATCTGTAGTTGTAAATTTTCTTTTCCATGCAGTTCAAGTCACTCTGCCGGAATGGTTTCGGCATATCAGTCCTCAAAGGAAATGCATCATCCCCTATAAATACATATGGTAGTTTTCATAAACTGTCTGCTACTTTTTTCTCTTTTGGAATGTTGAGGGTGTTACTTTGTAGTCTCCTAAAAAAATTCAGTGTTCCGAAGAACAGCGCCGTCAGATATTCTGCCATTTGTGCCAAAATCGAACTGAATAAATCTGTAATTTACATCAGCTATTGCAAGTAGGACCATACTGCGTGTATATTTGCAATTGAAATAAAATGATCCACTTCCAGCTGGCGGTACTATCTCTACATGCTTTCCATCTATACTTCCAAGACAGTGTGGAAAATTCCATCTCCTTTCAAAATCCTTTGCAATACTGGCCCATTCATCAACTGTTTCAGGAACCTGAAAAATGAAAAGCCCCAATTTTCGACATGTTACCTTAAAAGTACATTATTATGAAAAGTACTGTATAGTATTCTCCCATCTATTAAATTATTTTGCGACCATAAACACATCTATGTGATCTCTCCTCCCAGCACCACATGAAACATGCTCATTTACATGAAGGTAATATTTGCCCCTATTACTATATTTAGATTATAATTGTAATCTCGTTTGATTTTCAACACTGCATACAGCATTCTCTACTGTTTAACAAAAAAAGATTGTTTTGTGTAATACAGCTACTTCTTTGAATTTTCAATGTTCAGTATTCATGAGCATTCAGTATTATTTGCAGAATGAAATTACCACAGTACCACTCCCCATATCACAGAATATGGAGGAAGATTTGGAGGTTGAAGTAGAGCCTCTATCTCATTTGCAGCTATATGAAATTTCCACTGTCCCATCTACTAGTGATAAAGGGTCACCAGAAGTTTTCCTTTAAAAAGTAAACAGAGAAGGCCAAATAGTAAAAGAAGGGGTACTGGAATGGACTCTGTTCTGGGAGTTATTAGAGAACATTTCCAAAGACAAAAACAAAAGAAAGATGAGGACCGCCATGAAGTTTTTGGGAAATCGGTTGCTGCTAAAATGAGAGACATATTGGACCACAAACAAAGACTGGTGGCAGTAAAAATTATAAATGATACCCTATTCAACTCCCCCATGAACCACGGACCTTGCCATTGGTGGGGAGGCTTGCGTGACTCAGTGATACAGATGGCCGTACTGTAGGTGTAACCACAACGAAGGGGTATCTGTTGAGAGACCAGACAAACATGTGGTTCCTGAAGAGGGGCAGCAGCCTTTTCAGTAGTTGCAGGGGCAACAGTCTGGATGATTGACTGATCTGGCCTTGTAACACTAACCAAAACGGCCTTGCTGTGCTGGTACTGCGGACGGCTAAAAGCAAGGGGAAACTACGGCCGTAATTTTTCCCGAGGGCATGCAGCTTTACTGTATGGTTAAATGATTATGGCATCCTCTTGGGTAAAATATTCCGGAGGTAAAATAGTCCCCCATTCGGATCTCTGGGCGGGGACTACTCAGGAGGACGTCGTTATCAGGAGAAAGACAACTGGCGTTCTACAGGACGGAGCGTGGAATGTCAGAGCCCTTAATCGGGCTGGTAGGTTAGAAAATTAAAAAAAGGGAAATGGATAGGTTAAAGTTAGTTACAGTCGGAATTAGTGAAGTTTGGTGGCAGGAGAAACAAGACTTTTGGTCAGGTGAATACAGGGTTATAAATACAAAATCAATGCAGGAGTAGGTTTAATAATGAATAAAAAAATAGGAGTACGGGTAAGCTACTACAAACAGCGTAGTGAACGTATTATTGTGGCCAAGATAGACACGAAGCCCACGCCTACTACAGTAGCACAAGTTTATATGCCAACTAGCTCTGCAGATGATGAAGAAATTGATGAATGTATGATGAAATGAAAGAAATTGTTCAGGTAGTGAAGGGAGACGAAAATTTAATAGTCATGGGTGACTGGAATTCGAGAGTAGGAAAAGGGAGAGAAGGAAACATAGTAGGTGAATATGGATTGGGGGTAAGAAATGAAAGAGGAAACTGTCTGTTAGAATTTTGCACAGAGCATAAATTAATCGTAGCTAACACTTGGTTCAAGAATCATAGAAGAAGGTTGTATACATGGAAGAACCCTGGAGATACTAAAAGGTATCAGATAGATTATATAATGGTAAGACAGAGATTTAGGAATCAGGTTTTAAACTATAAGACATTTCCAGGGGCAGATGTGGACTCTGACCACAATCTATTGGTTATGAACTGTAGATTAAAACCGACGAAACTGCAAAAAAATGGGAATTTAAGGAGATGGGGCCTTGATAAACTGACTAAACCAGAGGTTGTAGAGAGTTTCAGGGAGAGCATAAGGGAACAATCGACAGGAATGGGGGAAAGAAATACAGTAGAAGAAGAATGGGTAGCTCTGAGGGATGGAGTTGCGAAGGCAGCAGACGATCAAGTAGGTAAAAAGACGAGGGCTGGTAGAAATCCTTGGGTAACAGAAGAAATATTGAATTTAATTGATGAAAGGAGAAAATATAAAAATGCAGTAAATGAAGCAGGCAAAAAGGAATACAAACGTCTCAAAAATGAGATCGTCAGGAAGTGAAAACTGCTAATCAGGGATGGCTAGAGGACAAATGTGAGGATGAAGAGGCTTATCTCACTAGGAGTAAGCTAAATACTGCCTACAGGAAAATTAAAGAGACCTTTGGAGAAAAGAGAGCCACTTGTATGAATATCAAGAGCTCAGATGGAAACCCAGTTCTAAGCAAAGAAGGGAAAGCAGAAAGGTGGAAAGAGTATATAGAGGGTCTATACTAGGGCGATGTACTTGAGGACAATATTATGGAAATGGAAGAGGATGTAGATGAAGATGCAATGGGAGATAGGATACTGCGTGAAGAGTTTGACAGAGCGCTGAAAGACCTGAGTCGAAACAAGGCGCCGGGAGTAGACAACATTCCGTTAGATCTACTGACGGCCTTGGGAGAGCCAGTCATGACAAAACTCTACTATCTGGTGAGCAAGATGTATGAGACAGGCGAAATACCCTCAGACTTCAAGAATATAATAATTCCAATCCCAAAGAAAGCAGGTGTTGACAGATGTGAAAATTACCGAACTATCAGTTTAATAAGTCACAGCTGCAAAATACTAACGCGAATTCTTTATAGACGAATGGAAAAACTGGTAGAAGCCGACCTCGGGGAAGATCAGTTTGGATTCCGTAGAAATGTTGGAACACGTGAGGCAATACTGACCTTACGCCTTATCTTAGAAGAAAGATTACGGAAAGGCAAATCTACGTTTCTAACATTTGTAGACTTAGAGAAAGCTTTTGACAATGTTGACTGGAATACTCTCTTTCAAATTCTAAAGGTGGCAGGGGTAAAATACAGGGAGCGAAAGGATATTTACAATTTGTACAGAAACCAGATGGCAGTTATAAGAGTCGATGAGCATGAAAGGGAAGCAGTGGTTGGTAAGAGAGTGAGACAGGGTTGTAGCCTCTCCCCAATGTTATTCAATCTGTATATTGAGGAAGCAGTAAAGGAAACAAGAGAAAAAATCGGAGTAGGTATTAAAGTTCATGGAGAAGAAATAAAAACTTTGATGTTTGCCGATGACATTGTAATTCTATCAGAGACAGCAAAGGACTTGGAAGAGCAGTTGAACGGAATGGACAGTGTCTTGAAAGGAGGATATAAGATGAACATCAACAAAAGCAAAACGAGGATCATGGAATGTAGTCGAATTAAGTCGGGTGATGCTGAGGGAATTTGATTAGGAAATGAGACGCTTAAAGTAGTAAATGAGTTTTGCTATTTGGGGAGCAAAATAACTGATGATGGTCGAAGTAGAGAGGATATAAAATGTAGACTGGCAATGGCAAGGAAAGCGTTTCTGAAGAAGAGGAATTTGTTAACATCGAGTATAGATTTAAGTGTCAGCAAGTCGTTTCTGAAAGTATTTGTATGGAGTATAGTCATGTATGGAAGTGAAACATGGACGATAAATAGTTTGGACAGGAAGGGAATATAAGCTTTCGAAATGTGGTGCTACAGAAGAATGCTGAAGATTAGATGGGTAGAACACGTAACTAATGAGGAGGTATTGAATAGAATAGGGGAGAAGAGGAGTTTGTGGCACAACATGACAAGAAGAAGGGACTGGTTGGTAGGGCATGTTCTGGGGCATGGAGGGATCACAAATTTAGCATTGGAGGGCAGCGTGGAGGGTAAAAATCGTATAGGGAGACCAAGAGATGAATGCATTAAGCAGATTCAGAAGGATGTAGGTTGCAGTAAGTACTGGGAGATGAAGAAGCTTGCACAGGATAGAGTAGCACGGAGAGCTGCATAAAACCAGTCTCAGGACTGAAGACCACAACAACAACAAATAACCCTATTCATGGCTGAGCCAGTTGAAGCCCACCCACACCGTTTGCGATGTGAAAGCAGACTCCATTCTGCTGTACGATAATTACTGTGCAACAGTGGGCAGAATCAGTTCAGAGTCACTTGCATCATTTGTCAGTAATGCCAGTGACAATTAATATGTAAAGTTATTCATTTTGTAATAAAAAATTAAATTAAAATACCATTTTTCATTGAATACAAGTTCATTTCTGCTTTTAGAGTAAAATTTAAATTTTAACAATTTTAGAAATTTACATTGTCCTTCAGATTAGGTTTAACCCAGTCGTAAAACATTATTTTTCCTATATGTAATGCTTTGGGTAACTGCAGGCACTACCAAAAGAAAAACGAGTGTTAATAATAAGTAAAGACATAGAGTATTATTTCAGTATTCAAGATTCGCTTTGAAATGTCAAGATATTTGCAATGAATGACCTGCAGCTTTGCAGCTGAATTCACTGTCCTCAAATAAAGTCACCAAATAAAGTAATGCAGTTGGGTACTACAACAACCATTTCAAACTAAAGCAAAAGGTACAGAGGCAGCTGTCATCAAATGCTCATAAAATAAAATTATGCTGTTTGGTATGGCAACAATCATTTGAAACAAAAACAAGAGGTTCAGAGACAGTTCACTGATAAATGGTTGCCATGAGTGTACTGATGAAAAATAGTTCGCTAGCATATGAAATGTTTTCATTTCAAGTCCAAAAAACGTGCAGTAATGTGGCATTTATAAGTACTACAATATTTATAGAGTTGGGACTGTAAATGCTATGGGCTCAATAAGTAGTTAATTTAAAGTGCACAAACCAAAAATACATTCAGTGGCCAGAGAAAAACTTCATAATGAGAAAACAGTGTTTCACTATCCTTTAAGTAATTACTTTTGAGCGTCTCACAGATAGCATGGCAGGTTTCAGGCACTATGGCACTTAGTGCCTGTGGTGAAATTACAGACGTGTATTTGAGGTCTTCATAACTCCTTCCAGTCGCGAGAAATCGTAATGTTGCTGTTAGGCTTTCGTGTGGTGTTATAGCCTCCCCCATGACTGTATCCAGCTTCTTAATCAAAGGCGTCGTGAGGGACAAAAGATTCAAATACGTTTCATCATTCATCCTGAGGTAATTACGCCAATTCGGAGGATATATCTTTAATTCACTCAGTAAATTTGTATGAGAATACGATTTTCGTTCTTTAAGCCACTCTTTACTCCACACATCGCATTTCCTCTTTTGTTTTTTCCGTAAAACAAGCAAATAGGCTGCAACAGCAAGCGCATCGTCGTCTGTGGTCGACATTTTCCAATGTAAACAAACTGATGCTTTTACGTGCGTGCATGAGTCGTGTGGAGGCGCGAGAAATGTGTGCACGCTTGAGCAAGCACGCTTGTACATCCATAGTTTTCGTTTGTAAGAAGCTGGACCAGCAGTATGTTTTGGAACAAGAAGGACAAGCTGCAAGTCAACTGAGATGATCACAATATTGGAGCTGGTCTTGCCTCCAGCAATATCTGCTGTCATAGTAGCCTGCATTGCCTCTGTTTTCCGGTGATATAGTTTCTTTTCTTCCGCAGTCACCGACTTTTTGTTGGACATTGAGTAGGTTGCAAGATTTAATCTCAGTATCAAGCTCGTTGCATACTTTACAAGTGACAGAAAAAGGCATCTTGAAACCTATGTTTTATTCTGTGCAGAAAATAAGTATGTACTTATATTCTGTAACAATGGAAATTTTATTTTCCTCACAGTAGGGCAGATAATGATCCCTGTATAAAGAACTGACTGTCATCTCGAAGTCAAAATAAATCTTTCTGGGATCCATGTGCCTGCTGTAGTGACTTTGGTTAGTGGGTATGCTTCGTATATGCTCGTGAACACCTTCTGTCACTTCAGGTGGATATTTCCGGTGATTTTTGTGGTACCCCCTTTGATCTTGCTTTAAAAACTCTTTCCCACTACCAACTTTCCTGACGATGTTTTCCACTGTTTCTCATTTGGGTAGTCCATGAATGAAGAGAAAGGCCTTCTTACATAAGTCGATGACTTCGCCTTGAATCTTAACAGAGTATGCAGCAGTGATCTTTCGAGAAGACTGTTCCTTTTTCCTTTTGTTCGAGTAGGAGTGTTTTGGAGATGCCGTTGAGATGGATGAAAAGATGTAGTTGTTGAGTGCATCAAAATTCCCAAAGTCCCAGAAGCCACGGAATATTGCGGAAACGGCTTCTCCTGTCTTCGTCATGCATTTCCGACGGTAGTCACATGGAGGTCCCATTTCTCTGGAAGGTACTTTTTTCTTGGTTGCATCACTCGTACACTCTTGACCCTTAAAAATAACAATGATTCGTTGTTATTACAACTTGTTTATCCCAAAGAAAATAGATGTTGACAGGTGTGAAAATTACCATGCTATCAGTTTAATAAGTCACGGTTGTAAAATACTAACTCGAAATCTTTACAGGCGAATGGAAGAACTGCTAGAAGCCGATCTGGGGGAAGATCAGCTTGGATTCCATAGAAATGTTGGAACACACTAGGCAATACTGAACCTACGGCTTATCTTGGAAGATAGGATAAGGAAAGGCAAATCTACGTTTCTAGTATTTGTAGACCTAAAGAAAGCTTTTGACACTGTTGACTGGAATACCCTCCTTCAAATTCTGAAGGTGGCAGGGGTAAAATACAGAAAGTGAGAAACTATTTACAATTTGTACAGAAACCAAATGCCAGTTAAAAGATGCGGGGGGCACGAAAGGGAAGCATTGATTGAGATGGGAGTGAGACAGGCTTGTAGCCTTTCCCTGATGCTAGTCAATCTGTATATTAAGCATGCAGTAAAGGAAACAAAAGAAATGTATTGTGCAGGAATTAAAATCCATGGAGAGCAATTAAAAAGTTTGAGATTTGCCAAACAAAATTGTAATTCTGAGACAGCAAAGGACCTCTAAGAGCAATTGAACGGAATGGACAGTGTCTTGAAAGTAAAAAAATGAAAAAATGTAGTCGAATTAAATCAGGTGATGCTGAGGGGATTAGATTAGGAAATGAGACACTTAACTGATGATGGTCGAAGTAGAGAGGATATAAAATGCACAATGGCTATGGCAACGAAAGCGTTTCTGTAGAAGAGAAATTTGTTAAGATCAAGTATATATTTAAGTGTCAGGAAGTCCTTTCTGAAAGTATTTGTATCGAGTGTAGCTATGTATGGATGTGAAACATGGACGATAAATAGTTTAGGCAAGAAGAGAGCCGCACAGGATAGCCGCGCTGTCTGTGGTGCCTTGCCATGGTTTGCGCGGCTCCCCCCATTGGAGGTTCGAGTGCTCTCTCGAGCATGTGTGTGTGTGTGTGTGTGTGTGTGTGTGTGTCGTGATTGAGTAGTGTGTAAGCCTAGGGATCGACAACCTCAGCAGTTTGGTTCCCAAGAATCTACCACAAATTTCAAATTTCCAAGAAGAGAACGGAAGCTTTCGAAATGTGGTGTTACAGAAGAATGCTGAAGAAGATGGGTGGATCACGTAACTAATGAGGAGGTACTGAACAGAATTGCAGAGAAGAGGAATTTGTGCCACAACCTGACTAGAAGAAGGAATCGACTGGTAGGACACATTCTGAGGCATCAAGGGATCACCAGTTTAGTATTGGAGGGAAGCGTTGAGGGTAAAAATTGAAGAGGGAGACCAAGAGATAAACACATTAAGCAGATTCGGAAGGATGTAGGTTGCAGTAGTTACTCGGAGATGAAGAGGCCTCCGCGGGATAGAGGAGCATGGAGAGCTGCATTAAACCAGTCTCTGGACTACAGACCACAACAACAACATGAAAAAATCGTGTTTCTTACAATAATATTAGTATAATATTATTCTCTGCTGGCTCTCAGAAATAACCATGTAAATAATTGGTGTTGTTTAAGTAAAGTTATATCATTTTTTCTAATGTTCTTTGATTCTGTTTAATAGCTGTCTATATATCAGATTATACCAACGTTTATGTTTTGCTGTTTCACTCAACTCCGATATCCGCTGCCACCATCGTTGCCTTCCATCCTTACGAGGGAGATGGGCACCTCTAACTACAGGTGTGAAGTCTCTCTCCTTATGGAAGACAAAAAAATGCAAAAATTACTAACAACATGAACCTACTTATCTACACTGAACAATACTGCAATTTAACACCTGTATAGTGGTAAGCCACAATAACCCCTAGAACAATACAGAAACCTAACAACTATATAATCACAAACCACAGTAACCCTTATAGCGAGCTCCTAGATATGCCCATTGCAAGTATGACAATCGTTTATGGTTAATGGCCACCATATAAATATCTTAGAAAGTGTCCCATAGTTCATGGTTCCAGTAATCATTACTATTAAGAAAGTTCAGCACTGACATAATAAGCCACTTTGCCACATGAGATAATACGGCATGTCACATAATTACAATTTGTGATGCGTACTTTTAATGATGCTGATATCAAATGCATCTGGCTGATAACCCACATCTACATCACTATCAGAGTATGAAGGTTCACTCTCAAAACCATCTGCTTCTCTGTAGGTTCCACAACGTATTTTGTCATCCGAACAAGTCACACTGTTTCCTCTGCAGGTCGCCATCTTGGCTGTGGCATACCATACTAAAGCAAAAAAATAATAATAATAATAAAAATGCAGTACTGTGTCTTGGGGCAATACAAAATAACAGAGAGTGTGCTGCCATTTCTTGGTTTCTTCAAATACTACTCCACCAGTGGCTTGCCATCCTCTAACAGATACGAAAAACGTAAATATCTCCATTTCGCCCCGTCTGTGGCTTATCATTATCTAGCCCTGAGCGCCTCAATTTTTTCTCTCATTGACACATAATAACATTTTACATTGGGAACACTTTGAATGGATTCCTGATTCTGTACTGTAAATAACATAGGTCTCACATTTTCAAAGATTAGCAATAAAGTCTGACCATGAGCTCCAAGATCTTCTGTTCAAATTTCATATGATAGCGAAAATCCCTTCTTTCTTCCTTTGATCTGAAAATAATTGGGTAGATATTTTTTGTTATAACTACCATCTTAAACCTGACTTTCTTCAGATACTGGAGAATAACCTATTATCTCCTTATCTACCAGTTTTCTTGTTATGGTCTGTCATGCAAGAAGACGAAGTTATAGACCTGACAGGACTATGTACAAAACATTTTATAAGTATATTTTCTAAAAGTTTTCGATACTTTGTGCTTCAAACAGTTATTATTATCATAATCAGATTAACCACAAAATTGGGAAAAAGTATGATGGCCAGATTATCACAACAAACACTCAAAACTAAGCACAGAATGACCCACACCCAACTATATGCAACCGAATAGCATGAGCACTGCAAGTGCTGAGATTCAAACTGCTCTGGAGCTACCAATCACACATCTGTAAAAGCTCTGTGATATGTTAACAGCGTATCAAACTAAGAATAAATGGGGCATAACAGTCGTAACAGGCTCCGAACTAAAGACAAAGTTTATGTTTTTTTTTTTGTTGTTGTTGTTGTTGTTGTTGTTGAAGTGGGACACACAGTACATCTGATCATAAAATTTTAAAACTTTCATTTTTAAATCTTTATCTCAGTTACTTTTATTATTAATTTTCCTCAATCAAGTGGTTTAAATGTAATTTATTTCATTTCTAATACTTTAATATGTCATTTTAATCATTGTGTTAACTATTTTATTTTCTCTCATTTCTTGTTTCTATCATTCTTCTTTCATTTTGAATCTCTGTCCATATGACTTTAATTATTTTCTATGTATTAAATTCGATTTATTTTCTTCCATTTCATCATTTTATAAAGAGTAGCTAGAAGCAGTGTGAAAAGTTTTTAAGGGTTTTGCAGGGTAGATTGTGTTGATAAGTAACTATTAAGAAAAAAATTCGATATGTTGCGCCGTTTCCTAGTTAATTAACACTAAAGTTAACAAGTCGGGCCGTTGCGCACGCAAATTCAAGCGGCCGCTAGACACAATCAGCCCCGGATCTACAATATTTTCAAACCGTGGCAAAAACGTGATAGTGCTGCCAGACCCCCCTTCCCCCTTGGCCTTATATGTGCCAAAGTGCAGTGCCACGTCTCTTTACACAGCATTCTTCTGTCGTACGTCACTGTATTTCGCTCTGTGGAAGTCAAATTTGTATATTTTGTAACTTATATTCAGGGCAGTGGTGCCTCTCTTGCTTCCAGTCGGCCGATTTGATGTCGTACCTACCCCCCCTCCCCCCTTAAAAGAACTAGCAGTTATTACTGGGTGGGATTATTTGTGACCGGGAGAATAAGAACTCTTCAGATAATTTGCACTTTTTTGCGTATTAACTAATAACTTTCTCTTTTTTGTGACATCACATTAAATATAGGAAACATAAAAGCAATGAAGACAAGAGACAAGCAAGACAGTACACGTTTCGTCAGTGCTTCGGTCCCAGACTTTTTTTCTCTCTAAGCTTGCGACAGCTTCACGGGGCGTGCTTTCCTTCCTGCGAAAGACTATTACCTCATCAAAGTTCGTCAAACGTTCTGCTACTTGAAAAATCAAAATGACGTTGACTAGCACAGAAAAAGCTGTTAATACGAGTAATACCCAAGACTGAAGTGGTTTCTCGATCTAATTACGTCTGTTTTGTCGCTTTCTGCTGGATAAAGCGAAATAGGCCTTTCCAATATTGCAGCAACTGTAACACACGCCTAATAAGCCAGACTATTTTGGCACAAATGGTCATTTTTATCTATCTCATTTACACAAATAACACGACAGAATATAATTCACGAATTACCAATATCAAATGACTATTAGAGCTACTGCAAGCAAAAAGTTTTATGGTAGGGAATAGTTTCACATTTCATTCACATGGTCCAGTTTCTCAAGCATGACACTGAAAAGCAGTCGTAGTAAGAAATTATTATGGAAATCTGGAATCGTCATATTCTTCAATATAATTTGTGTGATGTACCCATTTCTTCTCCTTTTTCGTTCTCACAAACAATCTTGTCACCACTAATTCTGTAACTATTCCCGCCATGATCAAAAGTTATTCTGTGGTTAACTCCACTAACCCTGTCAGAAATCACCAGTTTAGTTATCCCGCGTTTATTCTCCGGTTAGACGCTACTCCGTATTCGTACAGTACGTTTTCGACGCTATTCCTAGAATAGAATTAAGAAGCTGCTAACCAGGAACTGTACAACTGGCCCTTAGTAGTGCCACGATGTGGCAAAAATTTTCTCTCAGAATTTCATTTTCTTGAATACACTGAGAAGATAATATGTAATCTTTCTTACCTGTTATTACTGTTAGTCATTTATTTCCACTCTGGTGGTCTGAATCTATGGATTTCGCTAGTAATTATAACAATGCTTATCATTCGCACACCCAATCAACCACGTAAACAAACAGCGATTGGCATTCACCCGTTCGGGTTTTTTCGGCTCTGGTCGTATAGCCCCGTCCCCTTTTCACTTGCGGGAATGAGACGCAAGTTTTCGATTCTCGGACTCTTATTTGTGCCTGCTGACTTTTATTATAGGAACTGAGAAAACGTCATTGACTTCTTCATTTGTTAAACAAATTAGAATGTTGAATTGATATATCTCTTAAAAGATGCAATATATTTGCAACATCAAAATCATAGAATTTCTGAAGGAAATGTCTCATTAACTTTCAAAAATGGTTGTTAATATGCAAGTGGGTAAAATATTTTACAAATAAGTTGTGATGAAAATAATGAACCGGCAACAACCTCTGTGGGCACCCCACAAATACAAGTAAAAACCGCTGGTAAACGTCAATGCGGTTGTGTCTCTCTAAGCCCAGGTGTCGAAATGCGATGCTGAGCAGCCGTTTGTGGCCTCAGGGTAGTGTCAGAGCCTTGTGTAGTGGAGGCCTTGGTTTGCATCTTTCAGGGGTATGGATTTTAATGTGATGTTGCTGAGGACATAGCCTGTATGGCTCAGAACGATTGAGTCAACGGTTAAATTTCTAGTAGATGTGGTCTTCGTACATGAAAGCCAGTTCTAACGGAAATAACACACGTAACATGTGATACATATGATTGCAATAATGAGCAAATTCAATTTAATCTGTGGAAGTATATTTCTGCTATCTCTGGAAGGCTTAGAAAATATTTAACAAGACTATGTACCATCTGAACAAAAGTACTATAATATTGTCCTAGAGGAGTTACTGAGAGCGATGGACTGGGCTGGCAGTAGGAAAACGCTGACGTGTGTCTAAAACGAACGATATTAATGTCAAATCCGCAATTTTTGGGGTCTCTAGGCATTTAAAATATACCACAACGAATTCTTGTCCTCATGGTCGTATACATATCGAATTGAGATTGTAGTAATGTCGCTTACCTTATACCATTGACCTGAGATCGACAACAAAGACTTGCTTTTGGCACGATAATGTCCCACTGAAGCTTGTTGCACACACAAGATTGGAAGTGACCAGTTCCAGAACAAGACAGTGCTGTTTTGTGTGATACCGTTTGCTGTCACTTTACGTTTTCTGTGACATTTTGTTTGTTCATTTAGCATACAAATCCGAGACAGCAGTGACTCTGATACTGAAACATAAAGATACAGAAAATGGCGACACAAGCGGTCATGGAAAATATAACAAACTACAAGGATTGTTTGTGTTCACAGCCGCCCAGCTCGGGGAGGGTGAAAAGTAAAATTTTGTCATGTAACATTTATTTCAGAACTAAGAAATTAGAAAATTCACAACGAAAGCAGAAAGAGCATAAAATATTGCTGCGAGCTATGCTTTGGCAGTGTGGCGTAATGATTATTTGTCGCTGGCTTGTGTGCTGTTTGTCGCCAGTCCAAAACTAACCACCAGTAATCATTTTTTTATTTAGTATTTATCATTTATGGAAGGTTCCTGAAATATCATATGTTTGTAATGTTTGTATATTCTGAAATATTCGATGTCCATATAAATATCAGCATTCTGGAATATTTTATGTTTGAATAAGTAATTGCACTTTCTGTACAGGAGTTCAGTTATGTTCTGTCTGTACAGTGGTGTTCGTAATAAACGTCCTTTCAGTACTAAGTGTTAAATTTCATTGACGATCCTGCTTTCAGATATGGACTTGAGTATATATACAATGTGATGTTGTTTGTTGGAGACGCCAGGTATTTCAAAACCTCTACATCGTTGTGGCTCCAATTGGGCTATGTAAAACCTCCAACTACACGGACAAGATCAAGGATAGAAGCAGTACATCTTTCCTAAGACCCATATATTCAGGAGACCAACGGATTCCAAGCCAGCAGTAAATCAGCTACCCATCAGGCATCCACCAGTGTTCTCCAGAGATACTGTTCAGGACCCGACAAAATGGCTGAAAGGATTCGACTAAATCACCAAATAGAAAATGTAGGATGACATGGTTTGTTTGGCAAATGTGCAATTTTACTTGGACAGCACAGTCCAGCAGCAGTTCGAGAACTACGAGACTAGCTCAATAGCTAGGACAATTTCCTGACCAAACTGAAGGAAACGTTCAGAGTAAGTCTGCTTAGTGGAAGAACAGGGTTCAAAGTCATGGAGAATTGATATAGCGCTACATACAGAATGTTTTGGCACTAGGTCACATTGTAAGTCCATGACACAAGCTGACAAAATCTCACAATTGGTGAAAGGTGTTGTAGAAGACACATACCAAGCGCTTCTGGTGAAGTGTTACAGTGTAGAGTCAGCGCCAGCACGCCAGACGGGAACGACAGAGAAGAGATGGCTGTGAGAAGACATCAACCAATCGCATGCTGACTGATCCCCCTCCAGGACGACAACACGACAGCAGCGGCCCCTAGGTGAAGACGACATAACCACCGCTCCCGAGTGGTGCCAACCGACTTCGATAGCAGCTTCATCGTTAGCCACTTCGTTAGGCGGTACATCGTAACCTCTTTCTTTAGCAGTCTCTAACAAGGGAACCTCCCCATCGCACCCCCCGCCCCCCCTCAAATTTAGTTATAAGTTGGCACAGTGGATAGGCCTTGAAAAACTGAACACAGATCATTAGAGAAAACAGGAAGAAGTTGCGTGGAACTATGAAAAAAATAAACAAAATATACAAACTGAGTAGTCCATGTGCAAGATAGGCAACATCAAGGATAACGTGAGATTAGGAGCGCCGTGGTCCTGTGGTTAGCGTCATGTAGTTCAAATTCTAGATCAGTATGATTCATGTGCCATAGCGGTTAACAAATTTGAGCATCCGCCAATTTGCCGCATTGCGTCGTCCCTTGCTCCAGACTGGCTCAGTAGGCAGTAACAGCACGTGTGTGCCAAGTCACGTAAACAGTTCTCTAAACAGCCAGCTACATTGGTGAATAGTCCACCCACGGTAGCTGAGTGGTCAGCGCGACAGACTGTCGGGCCCGGGTTCGATTCCCGACTGGGTCGGAGATGTTCTTCATTCAGGGACTGGGTGTTGTGTTGTCCAATCATCATTTCATCCCCATCGACGCGTAAGTCGCCGAAGTGACGTCAAATCGAAAGACTTGCACCAGGCGAGCGGTCTACCCGACTGGAGGCCCTCGTCACACGACATTTAATTTAATTAATGAATAGGAATAAATCATGCCTTTATTGCTATTCACGGCACAAACACCAAGATTTCCCATCCTAACAAGCACAGCGTTATGCTTGTGGCAAGAAAGGTTACGTACAATCTGTATGTGTGCAACAGAACGAACATAAGAATTCCACCCTCTCACAAAAATCTAGTCTCAAGGCCCATGTAATCAATGCAGTGTTTTCAAAGCCTGCTGCCAGCAATAGCAACGCTACGCCAGTCTAACAAACTTTTTGTTCATTTGCATCTTACAAGGGGAGGCCGCCAATTGTGAAATTCAGATTCGATTCATACTGCGCATAATAAAAGCTCATGGCCAGAGGTGTAATGTGGCAAAGCACCAAGATGCACTTCTCAGCCGTTGTCGAGAAAATCGACAGTTAAAAGAAACCGTTCCGGTGAAATACTCTCGACGATACTTTTCTACAGCGTCGTGGCGCAGCGGTAAGCTCTCAGGTTCCTGATCCGAAGGTCGCCGGATCGAATCTTGCGCCATGCAATTTTTTTTATTATTAGTTTTTCGTAATTCAAATATATATATAAATGAATTGCTTATGCATGTTGGTGAAGGCGGATCGCTCTCCAATTGTACCGCCTCCACTTTTCCGTTTTTTTTTTTTAACAGGGTGTACCAAAGCTCTCCCGTCCGCACTGATTTTCGACGATGTTATAAGTTGCGCTAGGGACCGCATCTACCTTCTTTCGAAGTTAGCAGGCAACTACGCTGTTATGCGGCGGCTCGTTTCGGCCCATTCAACATCTGTCCTCCAAGTGTAACGAGCGAGTAACGGAGTTTATATTTCATACCTGCCACAGCAAATTTGTGTTCGTGGGGTCTCTATTCTAATTCGAACTTTTGACTTATGCTATACGTATTCGTTTCGGAATATCGTTTCTACGTCTTCCGTTAACTATACGTGGTTAACATTATGAAGACAATTAATAACATTTGTGAAAAAAAAATATATACATATATATATATATATATATATATATATATATATATATATATATATATATATATATATATATATATATATATATGTGTGTGTGTGTGTGTGTGTGTGTGTATATATACATATATTTGAATTAAAAAAAACAAATACTAAGAAAAAAAAAAAGGTTGCATGGCGCGAGATTCGATCTGGGGACCTTCGGCGTACGAACCCGAGCGCTTACCGCTGCGCCACGACGCTGTAGGAAATTGTTAATCGTAGAGAGTATTTCACCGCAACGGTTTCTTTTAACTCGATTTTCTCGACAACGGCTGAGAAGTGCATCTTGGTGCTTTGCCACATTACACCTCTGGCCATGGTTTTTTATTGTGCGCAGTATGAATCGAATCTGAATTTCACAATTGGCGGCCTCCCCTTGTTAGTGGGAAACGTGTGAAATTTCAGTAGGACACGGGGGCCTCTGTTACATTGCTGAATCGTAACACACATGAACTGTTAGGGTCCTCGCGGCATCTAAAACTAGCACGCACTTGACGGCTTCTAATAGACAATACATTCCCATTCTTGGAAAATGTACTTTGCCTGCCATGCATCGCTCACATACATGAACTGTGATCACACGATTATAGAGAACATTTTTGGCCTCAATACGTTTGATTTGTTTGGCTTTCAAATTCAGGACAATGTATTATCAGCGACTGCATTCAATGCCAACGACAGTGTAGCTAGCTTGCTGAAAGAATCCTCTGAACTCTTTTCTGAAGGTTTAGGCAAGGCTAACAATTTTGTTGCACGTATTGCTAAGAAAGACAGTACTCAATCAGAACTTTTCTCATGGCATTCCGGAACAAAGGGAGTGCTGAACTTACAATCTTCCAAGATAGCGGAGCTATTGCACGCTAACAAACTAGTCAGTGGGCAAGTTGTAACGTCGCGAGTCAATACGCAATAGCATTTATTGCACTACTTTGCAGTACGGCTCGTAGCTTTGGAGCCGTTGGCGGTGATAGGAACAGCCGCTTGTATCTTAGGGTCTCATTAGCACCTGTCGCTAGCCTAGCCATGGGAAGCGGTACCTGTGTCAATTCGAGCGGCAGAATATTCAAGCCCCTAGAATCTAAATAAACTATATTAAATATTACCCAATTTAGTTAAAAGTCAATATACTGCCCTTTGTTATTAAAAAAAGATTGTGTAAAAATCTCACTTTCTAGCTGGCATACTTTCAGAGTTAGAGAAAATTATCTAAAGTACCCCAAACAGACACTTATAAGATGTAATTCAGTTAGGATTAATAACAGTTTGTCTTTTAGTATTATTTGGAATCATTACTGGAGTTCACAAAATGGCAGAACAATTTATTTGAATTTTCATAATTAAAAACGTTAACTATTTTTCATTTTCGTAATATAAAATTCAGAAAAGATCAGTATTTATTGTGTAGTGTGAGTAAATGAGAATGAGTCAGTGTGTATGTGGGACATACGAAAAAATTCAATATTATCTTATGTTAAACATTACGTAACTATGTCATGGGAAAGTGTTAAGCAAGCAAGTTGCAATGAAAAATATAATTTCCCCACGTGCTGATGATGTATGTCCAAGGGTACTTGCTTTTGTAAGAAGGTAGCCAGAATAGCCATTTGCAGAGTAATAATTTTCTAGTTATTTCAAGATTAGTTTTCTTTTCGTTTGGTTTTCTTAAACATTTTATTAACATTTGCATGATGAAGTGACGTAAATGCATCTGTGAATGTTGATTGGCGTAAGACAGTTTTAGCGTGAGAAAGAACTCGAGTTATTTGATTGGTCGTTTTGAACAGCCAATCAGAGTTAAGCATTTCCTGCGCTTTGCAAGTAGTTATAGGCCCTGGGAGGAACGGCAGTTAGAGGAGTCGCTGGTTAGCTATCGGACACGCAGGTAATGTTGGACGTTTCCGTCTACATTATGAGTAAAATAAAGTTATTGGTTTCTTGCGTGCGGATTGTATTGCCGTGAAAACAGTTGCATTTACGGACAGATTGTACCCTTGGACATAAATCATCAGCACGGTTGGGAAATTACATTTTTCATTGCAACTTGCTTGCTTAACACTTTGTTAGAGAGATTAACACGTGTGAACTTTCGGCCTTTGTAAAATTCCGTGTGGCATGTTTCATATTCGTCTATGGAATATTTGGCGAGCAGTTTCTTTATTAGAAATCTACTGAAAAAGGACCGAATGTGAAACTCGTATATTGTAGCAGAATAATGACTGTAAATCGCGTAATAATTCGTGTCCGAGTTAAGTACATTTCTGACTGCCTTGTGTGTGTGTGTGTGTGTAC
Source organism: Schistocerca serialis cubense (assembly GCF_023864345.2). NCBI lineage: Eukaryota > Metazoa > Arthropoda > Insecta > Orthoptera > Acrididae > Schistocerca > Schistocerca serialis. The sequence continues at coordinate 481,248,591 of NC_064640.1, forward strand.
TGGGTTGTATGAACTGTGAGCTGAGGAAAGTGCTATTATTCGTTAATTAAATACGGGCTGATGGCAAGTGCTTAATTTTGAACATAAAGAAGTAAAAGAACTCGTTGCAGAATTTTGCCATTTTTCTAAAGAGATGAAGCTATCGCCCTCCACCCGAAATTTGTTAAGATATTACTTACAGGATAGGTTGCTACCAGAGTTTACCGGACTTTGCAAACGTAAGTATTGACGGTGTTTTTCTTTAACGCTGCTTTTAACATCGTGTGGACAGTATCTACGTATGCAGAGAAACGGGCTGGTGATCAGACGCCGTACTGAGGTTGGTGGAACTTCTGTAGTGCACAAGCCGCGCGGGATTAGCCGAGCGGTTTAAGGGGCTGCAGTCATAGACTGTGCTGCTGGTCTCGGCGGAGGTTCGAGTCCTCCCTCGTGCATGCGTGTGTGTTTGTTTCTCCTTAGGATAATTTAGGTAAAGCAGTGTTTAAGCTTAAGGTCTGATGACCTTAGCAGTTAAGTCCCATAAGATTTCACATACATTTGAAAACTTTTTGAACATTTTTGTAGTGCACAGTAAGACCAGAAACAATGAACAAACATTCACGCCCGCAAAAACGACAAGCCGGCCCCGCCGCAAAGTCCACTGGTTTTGCTCCCCAAACCTTCAGGTCGCATTCGCCTCTGTGTTGACTAAGTCTACTGTCAACCCACAGACTGTCATTGATACTTATCCATTGCCACGCCCAGAGGATCTCATGAACAGGTTAGGCACTGGTCGCTACTTTTCAAAAATTGATTTGCGCAACGCAAATCTTAAAATACCACTAAATGAAGAATCTCAAACTGTGTGTGTTGTGAACACTCATTTGGGCTTGTTTAAATATTGCCTTTTGCCTTTTGGCAGTGCTTCCGCATCCGCCGTTTTCCAATGGTATTTGGAATAGTTGACTGCTCAAGTACGAAACTGTTCAAACTATTTTAACGATGTTGTCATAGCATGTCGTACACCCGAAAAACACATTGTAAATTTGTGTGGTTTGTTTCATGTGTTATCTGATGCAGGACTAAAGTGAGGATTGGACAAGTGTGATTTTTTAAACTTGAGTTGCAGTGTCTTGGTCATGTAATAAACATTCAAGGTGCACATCCTATTCAGTCAAATTTGCTAGTCATACGTGACCTGCCAGTTCCTTGCAATGTCACATTTTGCAGTCAGTCTTAGGGAAAATGAACTATTATATTCGGTTCATACCAAATGCTCCACAAATCGCAGCTCCATTGCGTCGCAAGAACGTCCGCTTTGTTTGGACACATGAATGCGAAGAAGCTTTTCAAAAACTTAGTGACACTGCTCAGTGATCGATGCTTGGTTCTCCTTGATCCTGACAAACCAATTGTGTTGCAAGTTGATATCTCTTCTTATGAAATCGGTGCAGTGTTTTCGCATAGATTTAGTGATGAGAAGACGTATTGCTTCCGCATCAAAAGTATTGTCCAAAGCTCAGTGTAACTATTCACAAATAGAGAAATAGGCATTGGCTATAGGGTATGATGTGTCCAAATTCCACCACTATTCGTATGGAAGGAAATTCTACTTAGTAACGGATCACAAGCCATTGCAGCACTTGTTTCATCTGATGAAGGCGGTTCCTGTACGAACTGACCGAAAAATTGCAAAGATGGACTTTGTTGTTCTCTCAATACCAATACCAGGTTGTGTATCGTCCGACAGCTCAACATGGTAATGCGGACGCGCTTTCACGTCTTCCGATTGGCCCTGATATAAACTTTGATGCTTCCGCAGCATCTTGTTATCACATCGATGCTCAGGATTCTATTGCTTCGATCCTTTCCTCTGAACTATAGGAAAATTGCACAGGCCACTGGAGCTGATTCAGATTTGCAGCAAAAAATACACTCGCACATATTGACCTCGCTCATTGCATAACATAAAGAACTCTGTAGTGCGCCGATACTTTCCACGTCGGCATAGCCTCACTATACAGCGATTTGTGATTCTTGTGCATAATGACATTGGCAATCACGCGTGTTGGTCCTCACAACTTTGCAAAAGGAAGTCTTGCAGTTACTTCACCAAGGACACTTGGGAATTGTTCATACGAAATAGTTAGCTCGTCGACTCTGTACTTGGCAGTGTATACACCCAAATAGAACAGATGACGTCACAGTAGCAAGCATATGGGGAAAATCAGTCTGCTCCGCCACAAAAGTTATCTGCTTGGCCTAAGTCGCAATCACCATAGCAATGTGTGCACATAGACTATGCCGGTCCATTTCGGAACATTCGTGGGTTGATGGTGGTAGACCCTTACAGCAAGTTTCGTTTTGCTGTGCCAATGAACTAGACAACGTCACGTAGCACAATTCAGGCGTTGTCCTCTATTTTTTGCCTCGAAGGCTTGCCTGAAGTCAGTGTCCGACAACGGCCCTCAGTTCACGTCAAATGAACGTGAAACATTCTGTGAACGCAATGGCATACAGCATCTAACTAGTGCACTGTTCCATCCACAGTCAAACAGCGAAGCGGAACTGTTTGTCAGAACCTTCAAGCAGTAGATGGCCAAACTTCGCACTGCACACACCAGGGATCTCGCCTCCTATGGTCCGCACCCACGAGTTGGACCATCGCTGGCGGAATTGCTTCACGGCCGCCGCCATCGGATACTGTTCCACCTGCTTCACTCTCCTCAGCATTCGGCGCCAAAGAAAGGTCGCAAGTATCGCATCGCGCTACATGATATTGTTTTTCAGGGCTTTTAGCGACAGCCTCGGTGGGCGCGAGGCGAGATACTTTGACGACTTGGCGTATGCATGTATCTCATTTCACGCCCAGACGGCTTGCAGCGCCGACATCACAATCAGATTCGCCACAGTCATGTGCACGGTGATCCTTCTGTATCTCTACCCCCAGATTCACGGATCCTGAGGACAGTGCTGCCACAGCAGCCACCAGACGGTGTCATCACGACCCTGTGGGACGCCCCCATGAAGACAGAGCCTTCGCCTCCTCTGCAGCCGCTCGTCCTACCGATGGAGCTGTACCCGCCCACGCCGCAGCGACCGGCACCTTCTACATCTTGGTATGGTCCTCAGGAGGAGGACGCATACCATTTTGGGCATTCTCCGGGGGAGGTTTCCACGAGAGCGAAGGCCGGATTGCGGGGCAGGACCGGAAGTCTGACGTCCCCTGTAGCCACAGCTCCTGGTGCATCAGAGCATCCACGCACCTGCCTCCCCCCTCCTCCCCCCCCCCTCGTTGTCTCGTGCTCCATGTATGACGACGGTCCATCGCTTTGGGGCGGAGGAATGTTATGGCGTAGAGTCATCGCCGCACGTCAGTTGGGAACGACAGAGAAAAGGTGAGCCAATCGCATGCTGACCTACCTCCCTCCAGGACGACAATGTGACAGCAGCGTCCCCTAGGGGAAGACGACATAAGTGCCGTGTGTGACTGGTGGCAGCCCACTTCGATAGCAGATTCAATGTTAGCCACTTCGTTAGCTGCCGCATCATAGCCTCTATCTTTAGCAATCTCTACCTAGCACAGTCTTGTATTTGTCTATTCTGAAGAAGACTGATTATTTTGTATGTCGCCCTTTGCTTGTGACAGATCTATCCAAGTTAAGTATTTGTACTTGTCTCGTTATAAAAAAACTCATTAATACGAGTTGTTCGGTTGTTTATCTAGCAAACCGAGTATGCAGGATTCCTAGACACAACATAAAAAAGTCCCATCAACTGAGGAATTCATAAAGAGGTGCCAGTGCATTGAGGGAATGCAACAGAAAAAAGTGTATGAGAGAAGTCTGACCCACTCCCGAATGTGGGCCTATGGTAGATGCAGAAGACCACTGTGACCTCGCCTCTCTCATCCACCACATTATAAGAGAATAGATACAGCATTTTATGGCAACTAGAACTGTCAGACCATGCAAGCAAGATACAGCTGCCATGAATGTTGACCTGGTACTCCAGAAGTTAACTGAGATTGTTTAAGAAGAGGTGTATCAATATTTATCACTGCTTTCAATCACCATCTGAATGCCCCAGGAAGAATGGACTTGGCCAGCTCAGACCACGCAGCCATCAAATGACAACCCAATACTCGACCAATGCAGGTCCAATCAACTCCAACAGCAAGTGCAAGAAGACACATCTAGAGGACACAGGACAACATGTCAGAGTGTTTCCACTGTAAGATGCCCTGGACACATTGTATGTTGATGCAGATAAAGAAGGCATGTTACAGAAAACTATTACGCTTCAGGACGTCAGCCATCACAACAGTTTTATTGACACCAGTCAACATCAGACGACTGCAGTCGACCTGTCTGACAAAGCCCATCCCTGTACCCCAGACAAAGTCGCTTCCCAACACGCCCTAACCATTCCCTGATGCTGTACAGAGATACCAGCCGCTAGCCTAGCTGCCAACATCAGGAAAACTGTGCAAGGCGATCATCTGTGGTGGTGAGGCTACCACAGATGAAAATCCTCCATGGACGACAGTAACAAAGATGTCAGGAAATCTCTCTGAGGTCATCATTGATGGTCTGTCTGGGTGCTAGTCGACTCGGGGGGACTTCCTTTTCTGCAAATTTGTATGCTTATCGTTGTCAGCTGAAGCAGACAATGTCCTGTGATACTGCAGAGATTGTGCTAAAGGTCGCAAATGGGAAATACATCCAGCCAACAGGAAAATGTTTTGAAAGAATAACTATCAATGAAATAACACAGCCATTCAGTGTTGTCTGCTTAACTGAGTGTTGTCATAATAGTATTCTCGTGGAATACATGCATCTTGCATGCATCACAAGGAGTCAAAGATTGTGGAAGATTAGTGCTTCAGACTGACAATGTTATTCCAGCAAGCACAAATAACGAAGATTGATCTGGGCGGCTGTTTTCGATTGAAGGTACTGTTATCTCGCCATCAATGGGCGAGTTCCAGTTGCCAGTCGAGATGCTCAGTTAAACTGTGAAGTTTTCGTTGACTGCAAAACGCTACTCAGGCTCACAAAAGAAATATACATGCCAGCGATGATCATGAGCATTATAGTTGGTCAAGGAGAACTTTGGATCACTGACATGAGCGGCCACAGCTCATCCTTAAACGATTGTGCGTAGGACAGGAAGGGAAGCTTAGTGTCGCTGATGAAGAATCATACTCTATTACTAAGGACAACATAAGGAGGGAAGCTCATACGGAACTGCCTATAGGATCTGGTCTGATCGAGGAACAACATTGTGGACTGATGCCATTCTGCGGCTATTTTCTTTGTTTTCTGATCCGGAGAGGAGAAAAAACAGACCAAACAGCCCACAGTAAAACACTGTATCAACATCAGGGATCATTCATACATTATGCAGCACTTATATAGTACGCCCCAGGCTGAACAACGGATAATCAGGGAGGAAGTCGAGGAGATACTGAAAGATTAAATCACTTACATTCAGGGAGTCCTTGGTCTTCTCTTGTGGTCCTCGCAGTGAAGAAACAGGACACATGGCGTTTCTCTATCGATTACCAACGACTGAAAAAAGTCTGCACATTAGCGATGTGAGAAGTTTTCTTGAAATGTGCTTGCACTACTGGATATTCTTAAAGGACTTCTGTACCAAGGCGAGTCCCTTGCAAGAACTACTGCAGGGAGACGCGACATTTTCCACGAAGGAAGTGCAAGAAAGATTTTTTTCTCCTCATTAAGAAGGCACTGACATCTTCTCCAGTCCTATTGTTGTATGACAAGAATGATGAGAGAGAACTGCACGTCTGCACTAGCGGTTATAGGACAGGTGTAAATTCAAGAAAGTTCCGAAACGGTGATAGTTTATGCTTCCAAACTACTGTTCAAGTCCGAGATGAGCTACTCTGCAACCAAAAAAATAGTTATTTGGTAAAGCATTCACTGTTGTGACTGACCACCATTGTGTGTGGTGACTGATTAACCTGAAGGATCCGTCAGGTTAATTGGTGAGATGGGCACTGAGGTTTCAGGAGCATGAAGTGACAGTAGTATACAAATGAGAACGTAAGGACAAGGATGCTGACCACCTTTCAAGGAATCCTTTGGTGTAACACAGCAGTGTGGCTCAAATGTTAGCCACAGATGCAATAAATGACATTGCTGCTAAGCAGAGGGAAGATCCAGCAATTGTAAAAACCATAGAAGCCTTGAAGGAGGAGGAGTCAACCAAAGGAGATCTCTAATTAAACAAACCAACATTGATTAAGAAAAACTATGATCCAGGAGGGCAGCGATGATTGCTAACCATCCCAACTCATCTACGGCTAGTTCTCCTGAAGGGTTTTTCCATGATGCACCACCATCTGTTCAGCTCGGATTCGTGAAAACTAGAAATGCGTTAGGCTGGAAACAAAAGATGAATTGTGCTAGTAGTGAAGTATCGAAAATATTTCATTTCCATGTATTCATGAAAACGCCTTTGAAACTAAGAAAAACATTCGTACAAAGAAACATGCATGATTTATAAATGTATAATAACAGTATCCACATTAAGAAACATGATCCCGGACAGTTTGTGTACGCTGGGCGGAGCTGCTTCGCGTCTCTAAAACGCGATTTTGTGATTATGTAAACGTCTCTATGGCAACACCTCCTCATAGCTCTACAGACAGCTAGCGTTTCCACCTACAACCGTTTATGCTTCGCAGTTGAAAACTGCCAAAAGTGCTGCAAGGTGTCAGGGAATTCCTTCAGATGACTAGACTATTGGAGTGTTTTCGTAGTAAAGAATACATGTATTAAAACTTCATGAAATATGTGGCATCTTTTCGGGTGTCTCAGTATTTATGACGTCATATCCCTTGAACTATGAGTCGTACAATAATATATTTTTGTAGATACATTCGGCGGCCTGTGTAGATACTGCCTGAAAATGTGTCGCCAATACATGTACAGATCATGGTATTATAAAAGGTATTAAATGGCAATACCTTGGAGGAGCTGTCATTTGTACTCAAATGAGTCATGTGAAAAGGTTTTCGACGTGATTATGGTCGCATGAAGGGAATTAACAGGCTTTAAACTCGAAATGGTAGTTGGAGCTAGACACAGGGGACATTGCATTTCGGAAATTGTTAGGGAATTAAATATTCCGCGATGCACCACGTCAAGAGTGTGCGAGAGTACCACATTTCAGGGCTTACCTCTCACCAAGGACAGCGCAGTGGTTGATGATCTTCACTTAACGACCGAGAGCGTTTGCGTACAGTTGTCAGCACTAATACACATCACTGCGTGAAATAACTACAGAAATCTGTGTGGAATGTACGACGAACGCATCCGTTAGGACAGTGTGGCCAAATGTGACGTTAATGGGCTATGGCAGCAGACGACCGACGCGAGCGCCTTTGCTAGCAGCATGACATCGCTTGCAGATCCTCTCTTAGTGTGTGACGATATCGGTTGGACCCTAAATGACTGGAAACCCGTAACCTGGTCAGATGAGTCTCGATTTCAGATGGTAACAGCTGGTGGTAGGGTTAGTGTGACGCAGATACCACGAAGCATATAGAGACAGCATGGTTCAATATTTATTCAGGGGACTTCCAGTGTCCTGTTGAGTCCATGCCACGTCTAGTTGCTGCACGACGCTGTGGAAAAGGAGATCCGGCACGATATTAGGATATTAGATGACTTTTGTCACCTCAGCGTAGAATTAGTAGAAAAGAAGTAATGAATTTAAATGCCATAGACTGTGGCAGTTTTTCACACATCTGTTATTATGACATGATATCTCCTGAACTATGTGCGGTACCATGATATACTTTTGCAGATACATTTAGCGGCATATGTGGATACTGTCTGCGAAATTTATCGCGATTACAGTCAGTAATACATTTAAATGTCAGCGCGATGCGACAGTTTTTCACGCATCTCATTGTTTATTACGTCATATATGATGAACTGTGACAGGTAGGTGGTTCTTACCTCACAGCGACTATTGCGTGACAGTAAGAGATATGTGCACCAAGTTCGGTTGAAATAGAGAGGGTAGTGCAGGAGGAGATGAGGAACACACACTTATATACATACATTACATACATACATACATACAGACAATGAGGTGACAAGTCATTGGACACCACCTAATTTCCTGTCGGACATGCTTTTGCCCAGCGTAGTGCAGAAACTCGACGTGGTATGGACTCAACAAGTTGTTGGAAGTCCCCTGCAGAAATGTTGAGCCGCGTTGCCTCTATAGCCACCCATAATTGCGACAGTGTTGCTGGTGCTGCATTTTGTGCACAGACTGACGTCTCGACTGTGTCCCATAAACGTTCGATGGAATTCATGTCTGGTGATACGGGTGGCCAAATCATACGCCCGAAAAAAAAAAAAATGGCTCTGAGCACTATGGGACTTAACTTCTGAGGTCATCAGTCCCCTAGAACTCAGAACTACTTAAACCTAACTAACCTAAGGACATCACACACATCCATGCCCGAGGCAGGATTCGAACCTGCGACTGTAGCGGTCGCGCGGTCCCAGACTGTAGCGCCTAGAACGGCTCAGCCAGCCCTGCCGGCCATATTCGCTCGAATTGCCCAGAATGTTCTTCGAACCAATCACAAGCAGTTGTGGTCCAGTGACACGGAGCATCGTCATCCATAACATGAAGTTCATGAATGACTGTAAATTGTCTCCATGTAGCCGAACATTACCATTTCCAGTCAATGATCGGGTCAGTTGGAACAGAGGATCCAGTCCAGTCCATTCCATGTAAACACAGCCCTCACCGTTATGGAGCCACCACCAGCTTGCACAGTGCCTCGTTGACATCCTGGGTCCATGGCTTCATGGGATCTGCGCCACATTCGAACCCTACCATCAGCTCTTACCAATTGAAATCGGGACTCATTTGACCAGCTGACGATTTTCCAGTCGTCTAGGTTTCAACCAACATGGTCACGAGCCCAGGAGAGGTGCTGCAGATGTTGTCGTGCTGTGAGCAAAGGCAGTCACGTCTATGTCTGCTGCCATAGACCACTAAAGCCCAGTTTCGTCGCACTGTCCTAACGGATATGTTCGTTGTCCGTCCCACACTGATTTCTGCAGTTATCTCACACAGTGCTGCTTCTCCGTTAGCACTGACAACTCTATGCAAAAGTTGCTGCTCTCGATCGTTAAGTGAAGGCCGTCGACCATCGCGTTATCCGTCGTGAGAGATAATGCCTGAAGTTTGGAATTCTCGGCACACTCTTGACACTGCGGATCTCGGAATATTTAATTTCCTAACGATTTCCGAAATGCGTCTAGCTCCATCTACCATTCCGCGTTCAGAGTCTGTTAATTCTCGTCGTGCAGCCATAATCACTTCAGAAACTTTTTCAAATGAATCACCTGAGGACACATGACAGCTCCGCCAATGCACCGCTCTTTTATACCTTGTTTAGCCGATACCACCACCATATGTATCAGCACATATCGCTATCCTGTGACTTTTGTCACCTCAGTGCACATACTTTTTAATAATATGTATAGATTCACTCATCAATCCTGCAATAATTAGATCTGACTTTTTTTTTCCTTGTTTAGAATCTGATTATGATTCAGTTCACCCCCTAGCCGAAGTATCGATAGACAAAATGTCAGATACTCAGGCTACCTGCGACGGCGCGCATGAAGCGCTGCAGCCGCGGCCAGGTCATCTGCATGTGTGTGTGCCGCCAAGTACTGTACTTCACCCCGACTCGCTCCAGCTAGTATCTCAGGCTCTGTTCACAGTGTACGGTTTTTTCTGTAAGGTAAAAAATCGAACGGTGACGGACTTTCAGTGGAACGAAGAAGAGCATGACCGCTTATATATTACGCGGTGACGGCAAAATACCATAATCGTGCCTAATAGGAGCCGTCCACTGTCAATAATCACAGAGACCGATAACGTAGTGGTGTACGTGACCAAATATACACTTTCACATTTGACGGTTTTAAATCGAACGGTCAGCGGTTAGTTGCCATCGAAAGCGTGTAGTTGCATTTTCGCTGTGTATTATCTACTGTAGCTGTTTAAACAATGGAAAATATAGATGCAGAAGTTTTGTTTAACCTTGTGGTAGCCCGACCTGGTGCTGTGGGACAAATTTCTTGACATCTACGGAGATAGAAATGCTACGAAAGGTGCCTGCCATGAAGTCGGCGTGTACAACTACTCCCAGAATTTGACACTCTTGAAGTCAAGGACAAAAATGCATTTGGTAAACTCCAAGATGCTACTCCAGGCGGATGTAAAATGAATGTGCGCAACGAAAATAATAAACGCTAAAATGATGATTTAGCCCTGTCTGACAACCCCCTGAAGCAGATCTTAGGATCTCTTAATTTTGTAAATTACAATCTAAACATAAATGAATGATGAAGGCAACTCATACTACTAAACGATAAACCTTGTTGTTGAATATATTTATTTATTATAGATTAAAATCCACCCTTTAAGTACAATTGTCTATATTTCCTAACTAAAATTATTAATCAATTGCCCAACTGTGCCCCTTATTATAACTGCGGGATCTAATATAAATAACGCGAAATGACTGACATCATCTACGTACCAACACTAGAAGACACTACTTTCAAAGATGATCTACGGTGATGTGGAACCTCAGTGGAAATAACCTAACATGATCACAGCTGTTTAGCTTTATAGCCCTAATAAGCCGAAGCAAGTTGCGATATCACCATATGTACTGCGTCCGGTGTGTCGAAGTGTTGGTTCTCGTACTCGTCTGCGATGATGGAAGAACTCCAGCCACAAATAAACTCTTTCAAACACTAGGACGGCAGAATATACTCTAATACTATCTTCTCCCACTGTGTTCTACAGACGATAAACGTGAACTCCCAGACACAAGGACGGAGTTTACTTAACGTCTCAACTTAAGTATAGGCAGAAGAAGTGCTCTCACTTACTGAACGCTGCATACTCAACGACGACTTCCAAACCGGAGGTGAAGTCCAGAATCGTATAGGTTCGCAACAGTACAGTGCCTAACTATTCTAACCGTAAACTCTCCGAAGAGCAAAGACAGCAGGTCCGTCTGTACCAACAAAGCTGATACTGAGAGACCGTCACACACAGGCGCTGACAACGGAAGACCTCATCTCTCCGCTGCTGGCTTCCCAGCAAGGCTCGGCTCCTCCCCCCCCCCCCCCCCCCCTCGTAATTCCGAAACGAATCATATTCCCAAAACAAAGGAATATTCTCCCTCTCTACAGATTCTTCCAAACACCGACGAACCATATTTTAGTCTTTTGTCGTCCAACGCGGAAAGTTTGCGAGGAAATACCTTTACTCATACAATGGTATGCTTCTGAGTAAAAATCCGTGGAAATAACCGAACCTGCGTGGTTTCCAAGGTGACGCTTCCTCGTTCCTCTCAGCTGCGTCCAAGATTTTCGTAGTTTTCGAAGTATAATCCTTCCCGTCCGGCTAAAACACTGGCCGGTCGCGACTCAATTGTGCCCCAACACTCAGGTGTCCCAACGTCCGTCTTGCTACTTCCTGTGTTTATGCAGGACCAACTCACCTGTATGGGCCTTCCACCCAGGGCTTGAGTTCTGCCTGTCGTTTCATTTCCACTATCGTTCCAACCTCTACTAGTATAGTTGTTGTTGTTGTGGTCTTCAGTCCTGAGACTGGTTTGATGCAGCTCTCCATGCTACTCTATCCTGTGCAAGCTTTTTCATCTCCCAGTACCTGCTGCACCCTACATCCTTCTGAATCTGCTTAGTGTATTCATCTCTTGGTCTCCCCCTACGATTTTTACCCTCCACGCTGCCCTCCAATACTAAATTGGTGATCCCTTGATGCCTCAGAACATGTCCTACCAACCGATCCCTTCTTCTGGTCAAGTTGTGCCACAAACTTCTCTTCTCCCCAATCCTATTCAATACTTCCTCATTAGTTATTTGATCTACCCATCTAATCTTCAGCATTCTTCTGTAGCACCACATTTCGAAAGCTTCTATTCTCTTCTTGTCCAAACTATTTATCGTCCATGTTTCACTTCCATACATGGCTACACTCCATACGAATACTTTCAGAAATGACTTCCTGACACTTAAATCAATACTGGATGTTAACAAATTCCTCTTCTTCAGAAACGCTTTCCTTGCCATTGCCAGCCTACATTTTATATCCTCTCTACTTCGACCATCATCAGTTATTTTGCTCCCCAAATAGCAAAACTCCTTTACTACTTTAAGTGCCTCATTTCCTAATCTAATTCCCTCAGCATCACCCGACTTAATTAGACTACATTCCATTATCCTTGTTTTGCTTTTGTTGATGTTCATCTTATATCCTCCTTTCAAGACACTGTCCATTCCATTCAACTGCTCTTCCAAGTCCTTTGCTGTCTCTGACAGAATTACAATGTCATCGGCGAACCTCAAAGTTTTTATTTCTTCTCCATGAATTTTAATACCTACTCCGAATTTTTCTTTTGTTTCCTTTACTGCTTGCTCAATATACAGATTGAACAACATCGGGGACAGGCTACAACCCTGTCTTACTCCCTTCCCAACCACTGCTTCCCTTTCATGCCCCTCGACTCTTATAACTGCCATCTGGTTTCTGTACAAATTGTAAATAGCCTTTCGCTCCCTGCATTTTACCCCTGCCACCTTTAGAATTTGAAAGAGAGTATTCCAGTCAACATTGTCAAAAGCTTTCTCTAAGTCTACAAATGCTAGAAACGTAGGTTTGCCTTTCCTTAATCTTTCTTCTAAGATAAGTCGTAAGGTCAGCATTGCCTCACGTGTTCCAGTGTTTCCACGGAATCCAAACTGATCTTCCCCGAGGTTGGCTTCTACTAGTTTTTCCATTCGTCTGTAAAGAATTCGTGTTAGTATTTTGCAGCTGTGACTTATTAAGCTGATAGTTCGGTAATTTTCACATCTGTCAACACCTGCTTTCTTTGGGATTGGAATTATTATATTCTTCTTGAAGTCTGAGGGTATTTCGCCTGTTTCATACATCTTGCTCACCAGATGGTAGAGTTTTGTCAGGACTGGCTCTCCCACGGCCGTCAGTAGTTCCAATGGAATATTGTCTACTCCGGGGGCCTTGTTTCGACTCAGGTCTTTCAGTGCTCTGTCAAACTCTTCACGCAGTATCGTATCTCCCATTTCATCTTCATCTACATCCTCTTCCATTTCCATAATATTGTCCTCAAGTACATCGCCCTTGTATAGACCCTCTATATGCTCCTTCCACCTTTCTGCTTTCCCTTCTTTGCTTAGAACTGGGTTTCCATCTGAGCTCTTGATATTCATACAAGTCGTTCTCTTATCTCCAAAGGTCTCTTTAATTTTCCTGTAGGCGGTATCTATCTTACCCCTAGTGAGATAGCCCTCTACATCCTTACATTTGTCCTCTAGCCATCCCTGCTTAGCCATTTTGCACTTCCTGTCGATCTCATTTTTGAGACGTTTGTATTCTTTTTTGCCTGTTTCACTTACTGCATTTTTATATTTTCTCCTTTCATCAATTAAATTCAATATTTCTTCTGTTACCCAAGGATTTCTACTAGCCCTCGTCTTTTTACCTACTTGATCCTCTGCTGCCTTCACTACTTCATTCCTCAAAGCTACCCATTCTTCTTCTACTGTATTTATTTCCCCCATTCCTGTCAATTGCTCCCTTATGCTCTCCCTGAATCTCTGTACAACCTCTTGTTCTTTTAGTTTATCCAGGTCCCATCTCCTTAAATTCCCACCTTTTTGCAGTTTCTTCAGTTTTAATCTACAGGTCATAACCAATAGATTGTGGTCAGAGTCCACATCTGCCCCTGGAAATGTCTTACAATTTAAAACCTGGTTCCTAAATCTCTGTCTTACCATTATATAATCTATCTGATACCTTTTAGTATCTCCAGGGTTCTTCCATGTATACAACCTTCTTTCATGATTCTTAAACCAAGTGTTAGTTATGATTATGTTGTGCTCTGTGCAAAATTCTACCAGGCGGCTTCCTCTTTCATTTCTGTCCCCCAATCCATATTCACCTACTATGTTTCCTTCTCTCCCTTTTCCTACACTCGAATTCCAGTCACCCATGACTATTAAATTTTCGTCTCCCTTCACAATCTGAATAATTTCTTTTATTTCATCATACATTTCTTCAATTTCTTCGTCATCTGCAGAGCTAGTTGGCATATAAACTTGTACTACTGTAGTAGGTGTGGGCTTCGTATCTATCTTGGCCACAATAATGCGTTCACTATGCTGTTTGTAGTAGCTTACCCGCATTCCTATTTTCCTATTCATTATTAAACCTACTCCTGCATTACCCCTATTTGATTTTGTGTTTATAACCCTGTAGTCACTTGACCAGAAGTCTTGTTCCTTCTGCCACCGAACTTCACTAATTCCCACTATATCTAACTTCAGCCTATCCATTTCCCTTTTTAAATTTTCTAACCTACCTGCCCGATTAAGGGATCTGACATTCCACGCTCCGATCCGTAGAACGCCAGTTTTCTTTCTCCTGATAACGACATCCTCTTGAGTAGTCCCCGCCCGGAGATCCGAATGGGGGACTATTTTACCTCCGGAATATTTTACCCAAGAGGACGCCATCATCATGTAATCATACAGTAAAGCTGCATGCCCTCGGGAAAAATTACGGCTGTAGTTTCCCCTTACTTTCAGCCGTTCGCAGTACCAGCACAGCAAGGCCGTTTTGGTTATTGTTACAAGGCCAGATCAGTCAATCATCCAGACTGTTGCCCTTGCAACTACTGAAAAGGCTGCTGCCCCTCTTCAGAAACCACACGTTTGTCTGGCCTCTCAACAGATACCCCTCCGCTGTGGTTGCACCTACGGTACGGCTATCTGTATCGCTGAGGCACGCAAGCCTCCCCACCAACGGCAAGGTCCATGGTTCATGGGGGGGTACTAGTATAGGTAATCATTAATTACTAGTATAGGTAATCATTAATTACGCCATTCTGATAATAAAGACACTCCGTCACCTTTCATGCAATAAGCGTTAACAATTATTTACAAGGGGTACGTGACAATGTCAGTCTCCTTTATGTAATCATATATACGTCCCATTTGTCTCGCCACACTTCTGACGTCAGAAACGACACCTGCGTGGTTTCCAAGGTGACGCTTCCTCGTTCCTCTCAGCTGCGTCCAAGATTTTCGTAGTTTTCGAAGTATAATCCTTCCCGTCCGGCTAAAACACTGGCCGGTCGCGACTCAATTGTGCCCCAACACTCAGGTGTCCCAACGTCCGTCTTGCTACTTCCTGTGTTTATGCAGGACCAACTCACCTGTATGGGCCTTCCACGCAGGGCTTGAGTTCTGCCTGTCGTTTCATTTCCACTATCGTTCCAACCTCTACTAGTATAGGTAATCATTAATTACGCCATTCTGATAATAAAGACACTCCGTCACCTTTCATGCAATAAGCGTTAACAATTATTTACAAGGGGTACGTGACAATGTCAGTCTCCTTTATGTAATCATATATACGTCCCATTTGTCTCGCCACACTTCTGACGTCAGAAACGACACCTGCGTGGTTTCCAAGGTGACGCTTCCTCGTTCCTCTCAGCTGCGTCCAAGATTTTCGTAGTTTTCGAAGTATAATCCTTCCCGTCCGGCTAAAACACTGGCCGGTCGCGACTCAATTGTGCCCCAACACTCAGGTGTCCCAACGTCCGTCTTGCTACTTCCTGTGTTTATGCAGGACCAACTCACCTGTATGGGCCTTCCACGCAGGGCTTGAGTTCTGCCTGTCGTTTCATTTCCACTATCGTTCCAACCTCTACTAGTATAGGTAATCATTAATTACGCCATTCTGATAATAAAGACACTCCGTCACCTTTCATGCAATAAGCGTTAACAATTATTTACAAGGGGTACGTGACAATGTCAGTCTCCTTTATGTAATCATATATACGTCCCATTTGTCTCGCCACACTTCTGACGTCAGAAACGACACATCTACACTGTCATCAAAACTATCCGGACACCCCCAAAACCATGCGTTGTTCATATTACGTGCATAGTGCTGCCACCTACCGCCAGGTACTCCATATTAGTGACCTCAGTAGTCATTATACATCGTGAGAGAGCAGAATGTGGCGCTCCGCAGAACTCACGGACTCCGAACGTCGTCAGGTGATTGGGTGTCATTGGGCCACAAGTATGTATGCGAGATTTCCACACTCCTAAACATCCCTAGGTCCACTTTATCCGACGTGATAGTGAAGTGGAAACGCGAAGGGGCACGTACAGCACAAAAGCGTACAGGCCGACCTCGTCTGTTGACTGACAGAGACCACCGACAGTTGAAGAGGGTCGTAATGTGTAACAGGCAGACACCTATCCAGACCTCACACAGGAATTCCAAACTGCATCAGGATCTACTGCAGATAGTATGACAGTTAGACGGGAGGTGAGAGAACTTGGATTTCATGGTCGAGCGGCCGCTCAGAAGTTGCACACCACGCCGGTAAATGCCAAACGACGCCTCGCCTGGTGTAAGGAGCGTTAACATTGGACGATTGAACAGTGGAAAAATATCGTGTGGAGTGACGAATCACGGTACACCATGTTTCGATCCGATGGCAGGGTGCGCGTATGGCGAATGCCCGGTGAACTTCAGCTGCCAGCGTGTGTAGTGCCAACAGTAAAATTTGGAGGCGGTGGTGTTATGTTGTGGTCGTGTTTTTCATTGAAGTGGCTTGCACCCCTTGTTATTTTGCGTGGCACTATCACAGCACAGGCCTACATTGATGTTTGAAGCCCTTTCTTGTTTCCTGCTGCTGAAGAGCATTTCATGGATGGCGATTGCGTCTTTCAACACGATCGAGCACACGTTTATAATTCACTGCCTCTAGGGGAGTGATTACACTACAATAACATCCCTGTAATGGACTGGCCTGCACAAAGTCCTGACCTGAATCCTATAGAACACCTTTGGGATGTTTTGGAACGCCGATTTCGTGCCAGTCCTCACCGACCGACATCGATACCTCTCCTCAGTGCGGCATTCCGTGAAGAATGGGCTGCCATTCACCAAGAAACCTTCCAGCATCTGATTGAACGTATGCCTGCGAGAGTGGAAGCTGTCATCTAGGCTAAGGGTGGGCAAACACCATACCGATTTAGGGTGCCACGAACTTGTATGTCATTTTCAGCCACGTTTCCGGATACTTTTGATCACATAGTGTACAAAAAACCTTTCTCACGTCATTTGCACTCGGTCATTTGCACATAGTGTACAAAAAACCTTTCTCACGTCATTTGCACTCGGTCCTCCTCTTATGGTTCTGTCTAGTGGCAACTCTTTCAAACCTGTGACAGACATTGCATCTACATCGCTATATCCGTCTCTATCATGAACAGAATTATGGAATACAATGTAAGCATTTACAATAACGACAGCATAGTCTGGTTGTACGTTAATGGCCCTGTGAAATATGCGCCAGTTATTAATGAGAATACCAAAGGCGCACTCGATATATCTTCTGCTCCGCACAGCCAATAATTAAATATTCTTTCCTCCACTGTTAGATTTGTTCCTCTAAAGGGTCTCAGGAAATGATTATGTTATCCAAAAGCTTCATCCCGAGGGAGAAGTTACATTGGGGTTTTCCGTTCCTGGCAAACGTTTTTTTTTTCTGGTAATTCTTGCTCTCTATTTTCTGTTGACTGTCTCAAACTGGACTGCTTAAATATTGACGAGTCGCAGTCCTTACCAGAACTTCCCACATCAACATACATAAATCCATATCTGGAATCTGGTACTTCCATTAGAGCTAATGAATTATATCTTTACAGTTAAAATACATTGACACGGCGTTAAAGAGGCAGGTAAGATGGATATGTTTCCACAGATTGCTCCTATGCAATGTTGAAAATTAGCTCTTGTTTCAAATCCAGAAGCAGTAGAGTTCCACATCATTAGCTTTGGCGCTGTAATACAGTCCTCTCTCATTATGGACTAAGCTGCTCGATATACATCTTGTACTGTTTTACTTGTCGTTGAAACTCCGATTCTGTCACAATTGCAGTGTAGATCGGTAAAAGTACAACCACTTGCATAATATCTAGAAAATAAAAATTATACACGTAACTTTGAATTTTCACCTACAGTTACATATACCGCTTTATTATTGTTGCGTTTCAGGTAAAGAAGTAATAAGGAGATGGATTAACCTTCGGGAATTTGTTTTTTCGAAGCACAAGATTAAGGTCAACAAGAGAAGAGCTGGAAAGCTGTAAAGTTGAAGAAATACGTATATATTGATCATCTGCAGTCCTTAGCTGAATTCTATGACAAGCGAGAGACTGTTGATAGTTTGGAACAGAGCAAGGAACAACAAAATGAGGGGGAAGAGGACATGGATCTGCAACTGCAAGCTTCTGCTGATATTTGGGGTGTTTCTGCTCCAGTGACTAAAAGATCAACAAGTATATCACCAGTTAAAAACACAGGAAATCTGATGAGGTCGAACTGAGAATTTTAAAAGCAATAGAAGAGAGAAACCTTGAAGTAAAGTGGCTTTCTTACAAAGTCTCATGCCTCATCTGAAAAACTTTGATGATGAGGAATTACTACAGTTTCAAATGGTAGTTTTGCAAGTCATAGGAAACAAAAAACATTGCACCCTCATC
This sequence comes from Schistocerca serialis cubense, assembly GCF_023864345.2. NCBI lineage: Eukaryota > Metazoa > Arthropoda > Insecta > Orthoptera > Acrididae > Schistocerca > Schistocerca serialis. The sequence goes on from NC_064640.1 coordinate 481,267,271, forward strand.
CACCTTATTAATTACCAGTCCTCCAGTTATTCCCAATTGCATTTTCTGTAACCTCTAACCACAACTCAGTTTCAGTTCAGCAGTTTCTCAACACCCCTAATCAATCTCCTTTTCTTTTTACCGCCAACAATTAAACATTCATGGCCAAACTCCTTGAACTTATGCGCAACTACCCAAACCTCACCAATCTCAGCAGCGAGACTGAATGTGCTCTGTCTGCAGGAGCTATACTACCCTGCTGGACAAATCGCTTTCATGGCCGCCTCATGGCAAACTATTAGCATTGGAGAAGAGTTAAAGACCGCGCTAATTGTGACCAACAGCGCATGATGAGTCGCGATTTTATCACAATTATCGAAGAGCCAGTGTAACTTCGTAGAACTTCAATCACCTCTGGATGTGCGTTACCTAGTGAATATGTACTTTCAGCATGGAGGGAACATAAAGGAGCACTTGGACCATCTTATTAGCGTCATCACAGCGATGTGGGGGCGAAAAGTCATTGCGGTGGCGACATCAATGAGAAATCCCGCTCATGGTGGCAGTGGTACTCGAGCTAAGGCGGAAGAAGCAATTATGGCCTTGCAATTTGTGGTGGCTAACAGGCTGCGTAACACCCCCACATACACTGGCGGAGGGGAGCGAGGCCACGAATGTCGATGTCACTTTGAGGAGCCCAGTGTTGCAGATAATGTTAAGAACTAAATGGACATGGTATATGATAGGGTCACCACAGGGTATCATAATTTGATTACATTCATGTCGAGTGACAGCGAGTGCCACTGGGGCACAGCGTGGGAGATGCAGCTTAACAGCTTAACCGCAACAACACTGATTGGCAATGCCTGGCAAGGAAGTGTGACATTCCAACATTGTCAGATGACGAAGTAGATGAGGTTGCCAAGGAGCTGGTAAGAACACTTACCAAGGCAGTGAAGGCAGCTGTACCAACCAGGAGGAGAGCTGTAGCGACCTCTCCATTGCCATGGTCTGCTGAACTAGGGCAGATGCGTCAGTCTGTCAGGAGAGCGAGGAGGTACTACCAACGAAGTGCCATCTGGGAGGAAAAACAGTACTGTCTTCAGCGCTACCGAGAGGCCAAGGAGCTCTTCCAAAAAGAGCAAAGTATAGTTACACCCCACTGCTGGGAGTGGGATGGGGATTGGATAACAGGGTCTTAGTGCGAAACTGCTGAGGTCTTCTCCAGTCCTTGTTGCCCGATGATGATGAGCGAATGAACACAGATGAGCAGCGCCATATGAGAGCAGAGGATTGGGCTGATTATACTAAAAATACTTTGATATACACCTTTTCAGAAGAGGAGGTAGCTAGCCAGATAACATTCTTCAAGAGAGTTAAAGCTCCAGGGCCAGATGACATTGTAGTGCAGGTGATGTAGTTCCTTGCTCCCCAGCTACTTGCACCTCTCACAAGACTTTATAATGAGTGCCTTAGGCTTCGAAAATTTCCCACCATTTGGAAGAAGGCCAATGTAGTAATAATTATGAAAGGTCCAGATAAGGACCTGGCAGAGGCTAAATCGTATAATCCAATCTGTTTATTAGGCCTACCGGGGAAGTTACTCGAAAAGTTGCTGGCTGGCAGACTGGCGGTACACAGAGTGCTGTGTGGGATGAGTGACAGGCAGTTTGGCTTTCAGCTGGGACGATCGTCATCTGACGCTGAAGCCCTGGCAGCTGAGGTCTGTGATTCAGCTCCGACAAGTACATAGTCGACATCATAGTAGACATCAATGGTGCCTTTGCACCCCCTGTGGTGGCCCCCACTCTTCTCCTGCTTACTGGAGAAAGAGTGTCCAGGGCCATTATGTGGTTGTCTTAAAAGCTGCTGTGTGGGTTTGGCTATTGTGCCTAGTGGGACAGTTCGTAAGAAGATAACAATGGAGTGTCCACAGGGCTCTATCTTGGTGCTGCTCTTCAGGGATATCAACATGGAGCCTTTGTTGGGCAGCTTACAACATAGCGACGATTTGCTAGAGGTGGTAGCCTATGAAGACGACTTCCTCCTGTTGGTTGGTAACCGTAGCCATGAGGATTTGGAGCATAAGGTTGAATGGGCCATGAGTTTACTAACAGAATGGTGCCACAAATAAAAAAATGAAGACTGGCCCCAAGAAATCCATATACTTACTCCTAAAAGAACAATTAGTCAGGAACCTGAATGTGAGGATTGATGGCTCACCATTTCTTTGCCGTTGCGAGGCACAATACTTGGGAGTTGTCATAGATGAGAAATGGAACTTTGCCACACACATTGAGACGGTAATGCAGAGATCGTCAGATGTGCTCAACAACCTTATTGGAATTGGGCACAAAAGATTCCATCTAAGAACAAACTTAATTGAACCATATCATAATAGTATTCTTAATTCTATAGTGGGTTATGGTTAAGGAGTCTGGACACACACGATCACCTGGGTCATGCCTGTCATGACCGTGAGAATAATGCAACGAAACATGTTAGTACGTTCTGTGGGGGGTTACAGGGACATGTCTGGGCGGGGCCTTGTTGGTGTTGACGGGGCTTTGTCCCCTTGACATCAAGATAAGGGAGCAAGCAGCTTGATATTGGGTAAAAATGGGCAAAATTGAGAGGACAGCTGGAATTCTGGGTGTTCAGGTGGGGGGAAGAGCTGCGGAAGGAATCCTGAGAGGCTGAAGAAACAGGCCATAGGACCTATTAACTGCTGCCCGGCATTCACTTTCTCACGAGACGTGGACCACGTACAATATATTTTTGCCGGCTTGGGGAGCGGATTACACCTTCGTGCGACTGTGGAGCGATGGAGGACAGGCCTGACCACGTGGTCTAAGAGTGTCCCATACATGATGATGTGGCAGCCGAACTCGCAGCAATTACCCAACTATGACACATATAACCTGATACGACAACAAGAGACCTTTCAGACACTTGGTAACCTGGTAAACGAGGTATAAACTAAGACTCTACGGGAATTCCTGAGGGATAACAACGAACCGTAGGATATAAAAGGTGAAGGGCGATTGCGCCTATCCTATGCCGCCAGGTCGTGGACTGGCCGACCGCCGTTACGGTCGGAATCCGCCATGCCATGGAACAGGGGCGGGGGGACATGGCCACACTTTCTGCGCAACCCACTTAGTTTTAGTTATAGAATCAGACTAGTTAATAGTAGGGAGCAGTTAACTGGTGATAGTAAATGTAGTAACAGACTGCAACCAAGGTAAAAGTTTTTGGACGAGAACAGTGCCAGGGGCAGACCCACTGATGTTACCTTGGAGGGCATGGCCAACTTAGTAGGTTCATAGATCTCCGGCACAACCTATAACGCTTCAAATAATGTAGTGATAGTAGAATTTAAGTAGCTTCAGTAGAGTACAATAGTAAAAGGTAAAAGTAACTTGTCCTTTGCAGACTTAACTGTAACTTCACTACTTGTTGATCAGCTGCACGTAAAATTAAAATCATACGAGGGTTGGAACTTATAGTGGCAACTATTTATTCACAACCGATACAAACAGTTACATGTTTGCAACTGTTACTGTCCTTCAAAGTAGTCACCAGCGTTGTGTAGAACCCGTTGCCAGTGATGTGGAAGGCGTAGTATACCGTTAGCAGAGCCTGTTGTGTTGATGTTGCGAACGGAGCGGTCTTCTGCCTGTCGAATCCCTGGAACAGTTCTGAAGCGAATGCCATGAAGTGGTTCCTTCATCTTCGGAATCAAGGACTTAAGTCCGGGGAGTATGGTGGATGGTACAGTATGTCCCAGTCCCATCGACCGAACAGAGCAGCCACAACTTGCGCTGTATGCGCCCTCGCATTGTCGTGCAAAATGATGGGGTGGGTTGCGCAGGAAGTGTGGCCGCTTCTTTCGCAAAGCTGGTCGCAGGTGATGCTCCAAAAACGAACAGTGATACTGTGCACTGACCATCTGCTATGGATGACCGTAACGCGTTAGGATAACACCATCGCTATCGTACACGAGAATCACCATAAATTTAGACCGCTCCATTTGCACCATCAACAGAACAGGCTGTGCTAACGGTATACTACGCCTTCCACATCGCTGGCAACGGGTTCTACACAACGCTGGTGACTACTTTGAAGCACAATAACAGGTGCAACCATGTAACTCTTTTGTATCGGTTGTGAATAAATAGTTGCCACTATTTAAGTTTCAACCTTCGTATAAGTAGGACCCATTAATTACTTAGTTGTTGGGCTATTATTGTATGACTATTGATAATAAGAATAAAGAATTTAAAAAAACAAGCACCCTTACGTCAAGAAATTTCTTATAGCTAACCAATTTCAGCCATCTACAATTAGAAATAAGCGCGACCAACTGTAACCAGTATCTCGTTATTTCAGGGACTTCACTTCTGCAGAAAGTGAGGAGAACAGCCTTTCCATAATTTCGGTAGCATCTTCGGTTGCAGACAGTATTGATGTTGGTGCAAGTAACTATGTATCAGTTCATTATTTAAAAAATTATATGTTCTGTGCTTTGTATATATTTTATTTTGCAATGTTATATAGTTCAATAAAGTCATATTGAGATCATTTCTGTCGCTTTTTCTTTCAGTATCCAGCAGCTTAATAGCATGTTTCAAGAGTTCTAGTAAATGCAACTATACACAAACAAAGCATTTATTTATATTTACCTTAATGTAATGGCCAACATCTCAGTTGCTTGTACACAGTTCCTAGTTTGTGTATTTTGGCGCTGAATGGCATTCTTGAGTTTTTCATCTAGTTCATCAAATGACGCAATGGAAATTCGAAGACTCAAGTCGCTGCAGCTAGGTACGAGTTTAATCAATGTGTTAAACAACATAAGCTACCCTACCCAGCCCGGGTTGGTGACTTACAAGCCTGGGCATGCAAGTGCGATTTTCCTGTAAACAGTATGTCCCACGTATACTGACTCCTTAAACCGTGATATTATTGTCTGTCTAGCTCCTCGTGGAAAAATTAAAGCGATAGCTTTAGAGTTATTTGATCCCACCCTGAATGATGTCTTCAAACTTGCCATAACTTATGAATAAACTGCGTCAAAGGTATGTCTCACGTTCTTAGCAGTATTAGTCGCTATTGTGCTCTGTGATCAACTGATGACTTCCAATCAACGACATCATCCGAATTACCGAGCACCCGTTAGTCCGATAGTTCGGTGACATGGGATTCACTAGTTAGTGCAATACTTAGCGATCCCCCACCCTCATCGTCGGCAGATGCACACGAACAGAAGCTCTTTGTTCGCTGCCAGTGTGTCCCAAAGCGATCGGTGGCTCATGCGTTTTCCACATCGTCATTGTCAAACGATCCCAAAAAAGGTCGTGCCGTCAAATCATGTGCAGATTGCGGCTCACGGCATCAACAACGTCGCTTCCCTTCCATGACGTCACCTGCTTTGCATGTCGCAATCCGGCTCACCTCACGAGTGGCTGCCTCGGCCAGCGTGCGTAAGCATCGGCCGTCAGCGTGCCACACGCTATCTTGACGGTGCCCATGGCGGCAACAGGTGGGATGCAGCGTCTCATGTTGTAATTGGACATTAATGGAACGACGGCGGATCTCTAGTTGGACACAGTATCGGATTAAGGGGGATACATACCAGAGCACTGGTTTCCGCAACTGTGGCCACCGCAGTGCAAATTGGTAATGTACAATGGCAAATCGATCCCGTTGCGCGATCACATCGTCGTTCAAGCTGAGTATAAAAATTCAGTTTAGCTACCTAACTTGCTAGCAGTCAACTCTCGGGTGACAACTAACATTTTTGGCCTAGACGCTTTTGCACTTTGCCGATTTCAAATTCAGGACCAGGTAAATCTAGTTTCAACTGCAATCCCATCACGCTATTTGATACATTGTGTGCGACAGTTTAAGCAGCTGTTTGAATCTGGGCTGTGCAACAGGGTTCCAGGCCCACGTATCCTTCCGCCATGTGTAAGCAAGTTAAAGCAGAACTAACCCCAGTATTGTCTAGCCATTGGGCTATGTCCATGGTCATAGTTAACCAAATGGTTCACTTTGAATTTATAGTGATTTTAAGTATACAGTTAATGCTCAAGCAAATGTCGATTTCTTGAGGGTATTTTCATTCTGTAGTTGCAACCACAAAGAATGCGTGTTTTTTTCACCATACGCGTTTCGCTTTATTGAGGAAAAGCATCATCAGCAATCTGTAATTAAGTTATTTACATTGTGATTTACTTACGATCGAAAATCAGTTCGTAAACAATACAAGTATGATTGTTTTTACTTACGGTGATTTTCGTTTGATTTCTCGCCTACATCAAGAAATGCCGGCATTTCCCGATGTAGGCAAGAAATCAAGTGGAAATCACCGTAGTTAAAAACGAGCATATTGTTAACGAACTGTTTTTCGATCTTAAGGTAAGTCAAAATGTAATAACTAAATTACAGATAAATGATGCTGCATTACCTCAATAAACCAAAACACGTATGGTAAAAAAAACACGGATTTTTTTGAGGTTGCAATGACAGAACAAAAATACCCTCAAGAATTGTAAGGCAACTATGGACAATATGGCCATGCAAATGAAGAATTCGAAGTCTATTTGCATACCTGTTCTGGGCCAGAGGAACTGTTGACTAAATTAGCTGGGCGCTATTACTTCTCAAAGACGTCGCTGACACCTACTTTCAGTTGGCTGTAGATGATCAGATGAAAGAGCTTTTGGTGATTAACACGCCGTTCAGTATGTATCGCTACAACATGTTGCCATATGAGGTTGCAAGTGGTCCCGTGATATTCCAAAAAGACCTTGAGAAATTCATTGAACGTATCCCCAAGACAGTTAATTACTTAGATGACGTGCTCGCAACTGGAGCCGCTTGGGAGCAGCACATGTCCAACATGAAAAAGTTGTTTGAGCGGCTCCAGGTTCATGGTCTGCATCGTCACCTCGACAAATGTAGTTTCTTCGAGCCAAGTGTCAAGTACTTAGATCATATATTAAGTAAAGATGGGCACACACCCACAGAATCATGTGGATGCCATCACTAACTTACCAGCTCCTAAAAACGTCAAAGAATTATGGTCTTTGCTTTGAAAAGTGAACTATTATGCCATGTTTATTCCCACTGTGGTCCACATTTCGCATCCACTCAATCAGTTATTTTTAAACAATGTGTTAAATCTGGGTGGTCAGAGCCATACCAGAAGGCTTCCGTGAAACTTAAAAAGTGCCTTAGGTCAAACCTTTGTTTAGCAATGTTCCATCCCCGCATGTGTTTAACACTTGCCACTGATGCATCTTATTGTGGCGTTAGTGCTGTTCTGTCCCAAATATGTAGTGAACAGCCAAAACATTATCTAGTGGGAACTTCAGCTACCAAATGTAACAGCATCTCCAGATGTAACGGGAAGAGGTAGAAAGGCACCGTATTAAGACTCGTCTGAGCTTTCCAAGTGATTTATTGTTTCCAACTACAGTGCCCCTATTCTTCTCCTTCTGTGTTACTGGGTTCTGCAATGCTAAGGACACCACCTCGCCGTCTGCGAAACGGCTTGGCGTGGAATGACTGCCTCAGCGACCTGTGCACACACTGCTGTGTGTCGGCCTTGTACGGCAGCGGGGTTGCGGCGTCGTTAGGATGCCAGCAGTTGACTCAGCTGTCTGCGACCCTTCCAACTCTGCGCCGCTCAGTGTTGAGCCGCAGGTAGCCAGCTGTGTGCTTCTCGCCAGCTGGCTAAGATCGTGGCGACAACAAGCGCCAGCGATCCGGAGTCCGAATCTGCGGCCCTCGCCTCAAGATGCCTCCAGCATGTGTTGGAAGCCAGGACGACTGTCCACGGTAGCGAGCCGTGGAGTGGCACACCTCTGGCTAGCTACGGACCCCGCGTCAGCCTCAGAGGTTCGAACCAGCGACCCACCATGGACTGGAAAGTTGGAGCCCCATCTGCTGCTGCGTGTAGCTGGTGGTGTGACACGCCCCACCATCCAGGAGAGCTGCCACACTTGAATGAATCTCGTTAGAAACCTGCACCTATTTATATGGGGCTGTGCACCTCTGTTTTGCCATATACGCCACTTCATGTCACATACTCATAACACGCTAGGTTGGCCAGTGGACCCTTCTGCCTGTGATATGCAACATGCAAAGCCACTACATATACTCTTTCAGCAATTTGACCGCCCTGTGGCCTCTATTCTACTCCACAACTGTTGGTATGTGCAACTCACTGCAATCCGGCCCGCACCTGGCTGTAACTTGTGCTCAGAATATTGCACAAAACTAAATTTCCATATCCTATACGATGGTACCACTACAATTATGACCACTGCTCACTGTGAAGCTGGATGTCGCCTGGTGGCATTGCGGGCATGTGACATGGTAAGAAAAGTATCTAAGTGGAGCAGAGAAAGATGGGGGTTCACCCTAGTGAAAATGTGGGCTGCAGATGGGGAAATCCATTGAGATAAGCGACTCTGATAAAGAGCAAATTATTGTTGTGTAGAGCCTGTGAACGACTGTCTCTGAAGCGATGAAGCTGGTCGAATGCTCACCTGCTACTGTCGTGAGCATTTATGGAAAGTGGTAGAAGAAGAGTTAAACTCCACTAGGTGCTAAGTGGTTAGACGTCCAAGGCTCTTCACAGAAATTGGAGTTCTGAGGCTTCTCTGCTCTGTAAAGGAGGGTAGATGGTGATCTGTGGCATCTCTGCCTAAAGAGCCCAATGCTGGTGCATCAGATGTGCTTCGGAGCACACCATTCATTGTACATTGTGGAACATGAAGCTTTGCAGCAGACTATTCCTACGTGTTCACATGTTGACCCAACTACGTCGATAATTACGACTGCAGTGGGCACGGGACCATCAGTATTGACCATCAGGATTCGACTGTGGATCATTGGAAACGCATCGGTTCTTTAGATTAATCATGTTTCTTGTTACACTTGGGTGTTGGTCGTCTACACAAGTGCCATCACTGAGGTGAACAGTGCCTTGAAATGTGTAGTACGCCATCGATGCAAGATGATGGGTGCAGTATTATGCTATGGATAACATTCACCTGCGCTTGAATGGGACCTGTAGTAGAAATCGAAGACATCATTTCAGCTGCAGACCACTTGCATCCGTTCATGCTTGCAGTCTTTGATGATGGTAATATCATCTTTCAGCAGTATAATTGTCTGTGTCTTGAAGCCAGAATCGTGGCACAGTGGTTTGAAGTGTATGATAGTAAAATCATGTTGATGTCTTCGCCACCAAATTCGCCTGATGTGAATCCGATGGAACCCTTCTGGGTCGCTATCGGGCGCTATCACCACATACACAAATCAGTGGCCTGTTATTTATGGGAACTACATGACTTGTGTGTAGACACCTGATACCACATACATCCACAAACCTGCGAACAAATAGTAAAATTTATGGCATGCAGAACTGGTGCTGTACTGAGTTCCAAAGATGGACCAACAAACTGTTAAGCTGGTGGTCATATTGGATAGCTCGTCAATGTATTCCAACAGCACAGAAAAACCCATTGCATTTGCATTTAAAACATTAAATGCGGTGCAGAGAAATTTTTCGCAAATTGGAAAAGAAGCATTGGCTATCTTATATAGCGTCCGGAAGTTTCACATATAGTTCTGTGGTACTAAGTTTCACCTGATCGCTGATCATAAGCCACTTATTTTGATGTTTGGTCCCTATTCAAAACCTCCCGATAAAATGGCACAGTGGCTGCAGTTGTGGGTATCATTCCTAAGTAACTAGCATTCTAACGTTGTCACACTTTCTAGCTTACTATGCGGCCCAGATGCCAACTCTGCTACGCATGAAGTGTTGTGTTTTGCCTTAGACGCAAATAAGTGACACACCCTTGATGGATATCCAATTACGGAAATTGATTCAGCAGTAGAAACGGGCCATGATTTACTCCTCTGCAGGGTGTTGTCTGCTGTATGGCTGGGTTAGAACAGAGCTCTTTCCTAAGGACATCAACCCAGAACAGCGCACTTTTTTTCCTTACGGCACAAGCTTGTCTTCACTGAGGGGCTTATTTTGTTAGATACGGACAATTCTGAATGTAGTGTGACAACTCCTATGCTCCACTGCTGCACACTGAAACTCTCCCACACCGTACACTGGGGGATGTGCAGAATAAAGGCAATAGTGTGGTGTGATGTGTGTTAGCCTGGGTTGACACCACCATTGAATGCACTGTCCAGAACTGCCATGCTTGAACCCACAACCAGTCGGCCTCATCACAATGTACCTCCCTGACCACCCCTGGCAAAGCGTATATGTTGATTTCGCCGTGCATTCTGGGAAACAATGTAATTGCTAGTTGTCAACACCCTCTGTAATTTTCTGTACGTCGCACAGTTGGCTACAACTACTTGGCAGCTTCTAGCTGTGTCTCGTCTGACATATGTGCAATAGAGGGGGCAACTTCAACCCTAGTTTCTGGCAATGTCCCCCAATTCACGGCATCTATGTTTTAGGATTTTTCTCAATGAAATGGCACTGAACATCTGACCACCACTCCTTTCAATCCTGTATTCAGTTCAGTCAGGACATTCAAGACACAGACGTGCAATCAACTGTGGGGTAGCGCTCATCAGCTTTCTCGCCACCTACTGGTCCACCCCTGTAAATGGACGTAGCCTGGTCGAAATTTTATGTGGTTGTAGACCATGCACCCTATTTTACCTGCTGCCCCCAACTCAGTGGACCCATCTCCCCCCTGCGCAACCGTATTACCACGCAGGCCCCCACATTTGGGCTCATACTTTCGGATGTAGACTTGGGTGGACCAAGAGTGGCATCATCGAGAATAGGGGATGGCAGATGTTTGAGGTTTTGGCTGGTCAGGAGCAACTGGTCTGGCATCGGAATCACCTCCAGATACAATGTGGAAGACTATCCCCATTTGCCCTCAAAAGCTGACAGAACATTATCTCGACAACCACTCTAGGGGCGAGCCAGTCCACCAGCGTCTTTCTTGCCACTACAAGCTTCATTTTCATGTTAGGCATTAACAGGAAGTCTAAAATGATATGCGATGGGAGCCAATGGAGATGGAACCGCTTCCGACCCCTACACCGCTTCTGGCTCTTACCCCTACCACCGGTGGCCCTCTCTCTTTGCCTTCAATGGCGGCTGAATACTTTTGGACTGTCATGTGTGTGGATGCCGAACCATTGGTCGCATCTCCGCCACGTCTACCACTCATTCCCCTGCTGGCAGGCGCAAGGTGTACCAGAGACTCTGTCAATTGGTCGGGACTCAAGCAAATGGCACTACCTTCTGACTCAGCCGATCATGTTGAGGACCTTTCGTGTAGGCCTCGACGGGGATTCTTGCATCTTCTTCTCCCCTTTCGCTGCACAGTCGGTACAGACCTAGTCATTTCTGGCCCTGTGCTTTGACTGACAATAGGTGGGTTTTAGAAGCCAACAGTGATCTAGTTTGTCCACCTAGCGCGAGTATCGATAGAGCAAACATGTGAACGATACTCAGGCTACATAGGATGCCGTAGTTTCTGCCCACATGAGGCAGCACAGCCGCTGCAAGCGCGTTGGGCGGTGCCTCCTCCTGACGTGTGTGTACCATAAGTAGCACGTTCTGGCTCGCCGCAGTCAGTCTCTTGCCAGTCTCTGAAGCCTTTTGTTATGTGCCATTGAATAGTAGAGTCGACCATGCCAGATTTACGTTTGTGATTTGGATTGCTCCCTCGACTGTTGTATACGCTTAAAATGGCTTTGCTACACTCAGGACTTGTTTTGATTATCTTCTCAATTCGTGAACTCTGCTATCATTGACCTCAGGAGCTATCTGTTTGTTTCGCTAGTCTCTGCGTTTCCACAGTGCGAGTAATTACAAACTGTCTTCTGCCTACGCAGAGTAGGATAGCAAAGTGGCAGTCAGAACTTTCTCACCGTGCAGTTATTCCAGTGAAGCATTGGATACCGCGTTCATAAATTTGTGGTAGCATTTAAATGGGACACAGATGATTGCAGAGGTCATAACATCCCTCTAATAATGTAATTCTGATTAATAATATATTCAGTGTGTATATTGTACTAGGCTGCTAAACTAGCAGTCTCAGCAAGCCATTGCAGCAACGGGCGTCCTCTTAGCCAGAGGCTGAACATCCCTAGGGACAGACTTTCCCGTGCTCTAAGAGCTGTGCTGCTGGCACAGGGCAGCTTCTCCATCCTCTAGGCCCAGGCCCAGCGATAGGTCGCCGCTCCTGTGACCGTTGTGCACTGGACGCCACATTGGTGGAGCAGGCTGGCTTTTTTGGGAGATGGGGACGGGCAACTATCGCATTCACCGCGCAAAATAGCTCCCAGCGTTATGAATTGGAGAAATAGGTGGAACTGTGGGAGACCTCTATCTTTCTTTACACTGTGTCCTATTCTACCAAACAGCTCCCTGTAGTGTTTACTGGCCACAGGCCAGATGCGCGTCACAAGGGAATAGAGTGTGGGTGGCTGGAATGGCAGATAACATTTTCCAGGTCTACGGGAGCGCAAAACTTGAGGAATGTTTGACCAGCTTTTGAAAAAAGGCCTGTGTGACCTTCTGTGGACATGGTGACTGTTAACCCTAGTACTGACGTAGACAGCGGGACACTTAATGATTGGACAGGGCCTAAAAAGTGGACAGAGTGGGAGACTGGCTGCAGTTTTTCAAGAAATGGGAGCGTGTACGAGCTCTCACTGGTGTGAGCTATAACCTTTTTCGAGAATGGGAGTTTGCTACCAGATTGTTAGTATTTTGCTTAACCTGGAGAAATTAGAGAACGGCTAGCGGGTAAATAAACTTTTCAGAGGAGAGAGGGCAAGGATTGTAACGAAGCACACCATTGGAAGCTCGTCTAACAAACTCTCTGATTGACAAACCGATGCTTTTCTGTGAAACCTCCACAGAGAACTCAGAGCAGCGTCGTTTCTCAACATTTCTTCTTCGAGTCGTTTTGGAGGCACTTTGTTTCATACTTCATTGAGGACTTCTTCACAAGGCTTCTACGCAAACTCTTCCGTTTGGGCTCCTGCACGAGAACGCAGCTCGTTGTCTGCGGCTACTTAGGTTGCAGAGACCTCTTTGTTGGCTCTTCTAGACTTCACTTAGGCGCGTCTTCGTCTACAGTGGTTGCAGCCTACCTTTTCATAACACAGAACTATGGTAAGCTCACGCAACTTAAGTGAGTGCGGGATGAGACCGACGAGACAGTGGTAGGCACAGTTCTTTCTAAAGCTAAGGGGGCTCGTTAGGACTTTGTGTTCGATAGCTTACTGATGATCCTGATACTTGGGGTTCGTCTATGTGTTTTTCTTTCCCCAGAAAGATTTATAGAATCATCATGTCCGATACGGAATCGTTTGTTTGAGTTCGATGGCGTGCAGCTTAATTACTAAATTTTTTTCTCTACCTCTTCCCCTCGAGCTTTGCCACTCACAGGTTGTGTTTAATTAAAGGTGTATGAATTTAATGTGTCATTTTTCTTTTGTCTCCGTTGGTTTGGAGGAGGTACTGTTCAATATGTAGGGTGATTCAGCATGACAGTTAAAAACTTTCAAGAGAGGTAGAGTGCCCTAGGCGATGGAAAATCACATATCAGGTAACGATCGGAAACGCTTTCATGGCGCGGTAGTGACGGTACAAAACCCAAGAAAGGAAGCACAGACACAGAGTGAGAAAAGTGTTTATTATGCTTAGTACAGCAGAAACCAAGAAATAGGGACAAAAACAGGCATCATCAAAGGAAGTGTCCGAAATTGCGACCACGGACTATGAAGCTGGCCTTACATCTCCGGCACACCCGGAGATCTGCTGTTCTGGAAAATACCGGGAGTGTCCCTGGGGAAACGTCAAAACGCTGATGTACGAAACCGCCGCCAACAGTATTGAAGAACTTGCACGCATCGTGGAAGCTGCTGGGAAAGTCCAGAACATCGGATCTTCCATGAGACGGAGATGTGATCCTTACATCACGGGCTGGTGTCGTAATTTCGAACACCCTCTTTGATGACGACCATTGTCTGATTTTATCCTTATTTATTGGCTGCTGCTGTGCCAAGTGTAATAAACATGATTTCTCACCCTGTTCGTGTCCCGTTTTCGACAATGTATTGCTATGTGGTAGGCACAGTTCCTTCTAAAGCTAAGGGGGCTCGTTAGGACTTTGTGTTAGATAGGTTGCTGATGATTCTGATACTTGGGGTTCGTCTATGTGTTTTTCAAATGGTTCAAATGGCTCTGAGCACTATGGGACTTAACATCTATGGTCATCAGTCCCCTAGAACTTAGAACTACTTAAACCTAACTAACCTAAGGACATCACACAACACCCAGCGGCAGAGAAAATCCCCGACCCCGCCGGGAATCGAACCCGGGAACCCGGGCGCGGGAAGCGAGAAAGCTACCGTACGACCACGAGCTGCGGACTATGTGTTTTTCTTTCCCCAGAAAAACACCATCGTCTAGGTGTACTCTATCTCCTCTGAAAGTTTTTGACCGCCCTGCTGAAACATCCTACATAAATCATATATTTGTTTTCCTTTTGCATTTTTATCACAATAAACTACGATCAAAGTAAAGATATCTTGGATTTCAGTAGACAGATTAACCTCATAATTCTATTTATTACGATTGTTTTTGACATGAACCACACCAACGTCTCATTTGTCAAGGCCATTAATTTCCAAATAGTTTTGTTGTGCACAGATTGTCACATCACATCTGAGACAGAGGGGTAGGGGGAACAACATGCATATCGGTAAGTTTCATTCGATACAGCTCAGAGGCAATGTTTCCGTTTAGCCATAGCCCACTCCATCGTATTGTACCGCACGTCTCTGAATAGCACTGACTAATGAATGGGTCTGTCATTGATTCATAGCAGGTTTTGTCGTGGGATAATGTAAGTACGATACAACAGAGCCACCTTATGGACAAGTAAAACAAACAAAACCTGCATCATGACTTCCTGGTAATCAGGCTCGTCCTCTATGTTCTCTTCCAGGAAATAGAGAATGTACATGTAAATAAACAGCCCAGTACGTGTAAAATTGTGTGCATGTAATTCCAGACAAAGCAGCAGAGAAATTTACTTCTCCGGCCGCAGGTTCCCTATCTTAAATTGTTCAGTGGAGCATTCTCTAGGTCCTGTTACGTTTTTGCACGTTCTTACGGAAACACCCTGTATAACTATCAATATACATACGAAGGGAAGGGGCTTAACTAATAAATGGCTTCATGTTTCCAATGGTACCTATCTCCTTCTTTGTGCCAGTATTGGGGTACGCAAGTAGGTATGAGTGAGCACCTAAGATCTTGGCCACTCGGCAACGGCCGTCACATAATAGATAGAATTTGCAGATTTTCTTCTGTGTCAAGTCTGACCGCAGGTGTCTTCGGACTAATTGTGGATTTCCCTTTATGACAGAAGGTGTGATAGTGCCTGTCTTTCCTCAAAGCTTCCTGCATCCAGATCCTTCTCAGGGCAACTCTTAATTTTGTTTCCATGTTAGGCATAGAGGAAGGGGGTAAGCTCACCGCTTCTCTTACTGGCGTCATTGTGGGATTGTCTAACAATGCTCGATATTCGAGTATCTGATTCTTAATGCTAGGAAGCTGCGGTCAGTTGACTGATCAGGGGCTGTATGTCGGAGTTTTCGTTTCATCTTTGCATCATTCTCTATGTTTTTGATCCTACAAATGTCAAATTCTTTGCTATCAGGACGGTCCCGATCCCCGTCGGGTATTCCAAGTGGAAGGCGGGATAATGCGTCTGGATCCACGTTGTCTTGCCGGGCACATAATGGACGGGTGTCTGAGTTCTTGAGGGAATAGTGCCCAGAGCAGAAACCTTGCATTGATGTGCCGACTGCTATTCAGGGACGTTAGCGCCCAGTGGACGGTCGCTTCTCAACCTGGTGGCCTAGAGCGTACCATCGGAACCTATTCAGACTGTAGACAGTGGTCAATAGCCCATTCTGTCTCAAAATGCGCCAGAAGGTCTTCCGCGGCTTCTGGTGAGGCCTGTTCTGTGTTGAGAATCTGGTTTAGCCGATGAGCATCCAGAATTAAATGATTGCCGGCCCCTGGTTTGTTTAAAGCTTTCTGTAGAGCTACTGAAGAAAGTAAATATCTTTGGAACTGTTCCAAAAAAAGTAATCATTAGAGGAGAAACAGCGGCAGCATGCGATTCGGTAAGGTTTAAACTATGTGCAGCACATGGTACAAACTGAGCAGTATCATTTTCTTTGAGGATCTGAGCTTGCACAGCGATATATTTTCCAGCCATATTGCTGCCATTATCATAACCCTGACCTCTGCAATTATCAATACTTAGCCCATCTTCTATAAGTTTTTTAAGAATGTGCACTGAAATGCCTTCACTTGTTTTCTCATTAATGTTGCTAAAGTCAATAAAACTTTCTTTAACTTGACACTTCCCATCTGACAAGTCAACAGATCTAACAACATGGCTCATTTGCTCAGTATGAGCAGTGTCTGATGTGCAGTCAAAGATGATCGAAAAGTATTTTCCATTTTTTATTTGATTCAAGATTTTCTGCCTCACGTTACTTCCAATTAAAGTTATGATCTCTTTTTGGACTTTAGGGGAAAACTAACTGAGTGCATTTTATTTGATTTAACGTATGCCATATGTTCTGCTAGTTTAGGATGACAGTGACTTATTAGTTCTAATGTTCTAAAAAAAACTCAACTACTTGACTCGCCAATGATTTCTTTCTTTGCTGTTCCTCGAAGTGGTAGATTATTCTTAGCACAAAACATAATTACATCTATGACTAATTTCAGTATGTTCCTCCACTTCTCTACCTCCTTCTGAATACTTTCTTAAATTCCATTATCTAGAGTTTTCTTTTGTTTTGGTCGGTTTTGCAAATTTTCCACTGCATGCAACACAACCTGTGGCTGGATGAGTTTTCGTGATTGTAAATGAGAAGGTTTAATTGAAGCCTTTATTAAAATCTGAAAATGAAGATGACTTTCCACGATGATCCTTCCCAAGAGGAGACAGGGAAAACAAAACAGAGAATCTTCCGACTGGCTATAAAGTAACCATTGTCTTCGCACACGTTCGCCATTTGTGAGCTTTTTGTAAAACCACTTGCATCTAAACGTCTATCTCCATCCGACACGAGAAACTTGAAGGTTGATTCGTCAACTATTTGAGGGCCACGTTCAACCAGCACAATTCGAATACTATCAGTAATCAATGGATAGCTAGGCCATTTTTTGGATCATTAAAAACTATTTCACCTATTTCTGATGAACAGTCTTCTTCTAATGGAGGTAAATCATGACAACCAACCCTCATCTAAAGAACTATGTGTGGAAGATTCGTACTCTTCAAAGTTGTTTTCTGAAACTGGTGGGGCTATATGATGGGAAGTTGATGGTTGTGGTTGGTTGTCATCATTTGTATGTGGATGTGTGTCCGTATCATCAGATTCAAAATCGGCATTACTCTCATTTTGATCTGTTGCAATGTTACATGTGTCCACCTCCTTGTTGGGTTTTAGCCACTTTTTCAAGTCTCCTGAAAGGAAAACTGCGGTTCTTTCCTTTTCTTTTCTTAGTTTTTTGAAATTCACTTCCAGATAGTTTTTTAGGTCCCATCTCTTTGTTGTATGCAAAGAAATATTTTAACCTGGAATGAAATATAAATGAAAATAAAATGAACCTATACACATAATAATAACAATAACATATGAATAAGTTATAATGGGCCACACACAAAAGAACCCTCTGGGCTCAAGTACCACCAATTCGCTCGAGTACCGGGTGATCAAAAAGTCAGTATAAATTTGAAAACTTAATAAACCACGGAATAATGTAGATAGAGAGGTAAAAAATGACACACATTCTTGGAATGACATGGGGTTTTATTCGAAAAAAAAGAAAAAAAAAACAAAGTTCACAAATTTGTCCGCAGATGGCGCTGGACAGCAAAACATCAGTGACTGCGCATGACAATCGTGTATAAAACGAACTGTAATGAGAGAGAGAATCAGATGCGCCAACAGTCGCAGCATGTTGACGTTACCTGAAAAGGCGTTTTTAGTGAAGCTGTATTATCAGAATGGGGAATGTGCTAGTTCTGCGCTACGATCCTATCGCCATAGGAAGGGGATTCGAACGTGTAAAGGTCCGTTGACAAATGCAGCTGTGGCGAGAATGATTTCGAAGTTCGAAGCCACGGGTTGTTTAGACGATAGACCCCGTAGTGGCCGACCGAGCACAAGGCGTAATGCTGCTAAGACAGTTCAGGAAGAAATTGTGACTGTAGCGGGTTCGTCTATGCACGGGGAAGTCAGCGCTCGTGCAGTCGCACGGCGCACCGGCATTCCATACACTACTGTTTGGTTGGCACTTAGGCGTACCCTCCGATGCTATCCGTACAGTATCCATCGGCATCATGAACTGTTAGGTAGCGATTTAGTGAAGAGGAGGGCATTTGCGGTGTGGGCGTTTCAAAAGATGGCGGAAGATGACGATTGGTTGAGTAACGTGTTGTGGACCGACGAAGATCATTTCACCCTCCGAGTGTCTGTCAACGGCCACAACTGCAGAATTTGAGCTACCGAAAATCCTAGAACTGTCGTGGAAACTCCATTGCACGGCGAGAAAGTCACGGTATGGGTTGGATATACCACATCTACCGTTATCGGGCCTTTTTTCATCGAGGAAATGCGTGATTCTGGTTTTTTAACTGCTACCGTGACGGGTGAGAGGTACGCCGATATGTTACAGAATCGCATCATCCTCAGCCTGGCTGATAAACACCTGCTGGAACGTACGATGTTTATGCAGGATGGCGCTCCACCCCATATTGCTAGACGCCTGAAAGATCTCTTGCGCGCGTCGTTTGGTGATGATCGTGTGCTCAGCCGCCACTTTCGTCATGCTTGGCCTCCCAGGTCCCCAGACCTCAGTCCGTGCGATTATTGGCTTTGGGGTTACCTGAAGTCGCAAGTGTATCGTGATCGACCGACATCTCTAGGGATGGTGAAAGACAACATCCGACGCCAATGCCTCACCAAAACTCCGGACACGCTTTACAGTTCTGTTCACAACATTATTCCTCGACTACAGCTATTGTTGAGGAATGATGGTGGACATATTGAGCATTTCATGTAAAGAACATCATCTTTGCTTTGTCTTACTTTGTTATGCTAATAATTGCTATTCTGATCAGATGAAGCGCCACCTGTCGGACATTTTTTTAGCTTTTCTATTTTTTTGGTTCGAATAAAACCCCATGTCATTCCAAGCATGTGTGTCAATTGTACCTCTCTACCTACATTATTCCGTGATTTATTCAGTTTTCAAATTTATACTGACTTTTTGATCACTCGGTACTCTCCCCAGGTCAGGCCGAATCTAGACGAGATAATCATACTTGTCATGTCGAAATTTGCGTTGATTTCTGCCACTTGTAGTTGACGTCACTTAAACCCACATGCCAAATTTCAGCTGCTGAGACACAGTGGAAGTTACCTAAGAGAAATCACGAAAGAATTTATTTAGTTTGTTGGCGCTTACAAGGAAAGGCCGGTCCACACGTTACAATTTGTCTGCACAGATATCTGCCCAAATGTGTGTGCATGCAAAAGATCACCGCAAATCAGATATTAGATTGTAGAGCGTACCCAGGAGCCGATATAGACCCAGATCACAATTTAGTAATCATGAAGAGCAGGCTTAAGTTTAAGAGAACCGTTCGAAAGAACCTGTCGGAGATTAAATGGGATACCAAAGCTCTGAGGAATGACGAGACGCGTTTGAAGATAGCGAAGGCTGTGAATACTGCGCGGACGTGAATACCAGAGTAGGAAGTTCAAGTGAAGAATTGTGGACATGTCTGAAAACAGCAGTCACAGATGTAGGAATGATAAACATAGGAACGAGGAAGGTAAAAACGAAGAAGCCATGGGTAACAGAGGAAATACTTCATCTGATCGATGAAAGAAGGAAGTATAAAAATGTTCAGGGAAATTCAGGAATACAGAAATACAAGTCACTTACAAATGAAATAAATAGGAAATGCAGGGAAGCTAAGGCAAAATGGCTGCAGGAAAAATGCGAAGAAATTGAAAATGAAATGATCGTCTGTAAGACTGATTCAGTACAGAGAAAAGTGAAAACAACATTCGGGGAAATTAAAAGCAACGGTGGTATCATCAAGAGTGCAGTGAGAATTCCACTGCTGAACGCAAAGGAGAGGGCGGATAGATGGGAAGAATACATTGAAGGACTCTATTAGGGGAAGACGTGTCAGATGGAGTGCTAGAAGAAGAGACGAGGGTTGACATGGAAGACATAGGGGATCCCGTATTAGAGGTAGAATTTAAGAGGGCCTTGGAGGACTTGAAATCAAATAAGGCTGAGGGGATAGATAATATTCCATCGGAATTTCCGAAGCCATTGGTCAAAAGCAACCAAACGACTGTTCAACTAGGTGAGTACAATCTATGAGACTGGCGACGTACCATCAGACTTTTGGAAAAATATCATGCACACAATTCCGAAGATAGCTAGGGCAGATAGATGTGAGAACTACCGGACAATCAGATTAACATCTCATGCATCGAAGATACTGACGAGAATAATATATGTAAGTATGAAAAAGAAAATTGAGGATGTGTTAGGTGACGATCAGTTTGGCTTTAAGGAAGGAAAGGCACCAGAAAGGCTGTCACGACACTGCGACTGATAATGGATGCAAGACTGAAGAAAAATCGAGACACATTCATAGGATTTGTCGACCTAGAAAAAGCGATTGACAATGTAAAATGGCGCAAGGTGTTCGAAATTCTGAAGGGAATAGGAGTAAGCTATAGAGAAAGCTTATCCATCGACTCTTTGATTTGGTCTGAATGTCAAATATCAAGGTAAAAAACTAAAGCAGCAAAACAATGTAGAAGTATATCAAAAATAACGGTGACAATAAATGCGTGACTTTTTAATATTTCTTTGAATTCAAACAAATTTTATTGCCACCACATTGCGCACACGATTTTGCTTTAGAGTACACATTACTAACGAGGTAAGAGCTAGAGAATTTAGAGTTAGCCTATTTGTTTCAAAAACATTTTCCATAGAGAGATACAATGTGTATCGAGAAACATATCGCAACCAGATATGACTGAAACTGAAATGCTCAGAGCTTGGTTTACGAATGCAAATTGACTAGTGCGGTATCGCCAGTTTTAGTGAACATTGAATGCACAATGCACGTAGATCTGATATTAAAAAGAGAATGAGCGTTAGGACACTTTCAATCAAAGCTGAAAAATACAAAGGTGACTTTGCATTCAACGTCTGCTATTGACACTTTTTTACACAATAATACCCGTTATTAATCTGGGTGGTTCATTGTTACCTGTGTGAATGGACAAGAAACTTTGGTTCACGCCTGATAATACCAGCTTAACGTACCAGACAAAATTGTGAAGGGATCAACGATGTCTGGAGGGGAAAAAAACTGTAAGAGAGAGAGAGAAATAAACATCTAGCATTTTTCACACATCAGGCTTTATTTCCGTTTTAAAGAAAGTTATTGTTGTCTTTCTGTGTTCTGTATTCCATACAAACGCTTTGAGAAATGCAAGAAAATTCTGCTGGATTTCGTTAACCCGGAGAGTCACAGTGGAATGCACGAAGGGACACTTCGTGCCTCATGTGGCAAAACAGCGGATAGTAGTACAGTGGAAAAAATTCAGAGATACTATCAGTATCTCGTTTCTACTTGGCACGTACATCAGAGTTGCTTCCTTAACACTGCTTGCTTTTATCAAAAACATTCAGCTGATATTACAATGAAATTAGCGTCACTTTGATATTTATCGAATTTGATGACATTTAGGATAAAACAACTGATTTCATCTTCAATACTTTTAAATCTTATGTGTAATTTTAACTGGTACGTCTGTTATAAACAATATGGCAAACAGCCAAATCCTCTTAGACAGCATATCAAACGTTACTGAAATAAACAATAAGGGTGCTACAATTATCAAACACGAGCATGTTCATCTTTATTAATTTTAGTAAACGAACTGTAGTTGTGAGAAAGAAAAATTGTATGACTGGCATTGTAGATGAATGAGTTCATATTATTTTGAATAATCAAAAGTTAAACTCTGTTTTTTTTATGAACTCGTTAACAACAAGACTGATAGCTTTAGTATCTTCCCTAGGGACGCTTTTGGCAACACCTATGTCGATTAAAACGTATAGTGACATATGCATGACTTTCCACAGATTTTGATACGTATATATTGTTATAATGTAGTTTTGCCTACTTCTACGAATTTCAAATAAAAAAAATTGACTGTGAAAAAAAATCAGTCCATAAATTAAGCAGATATACGTAAGAAGCGTCAAATCATAAATAGTGCTTTTCTACTGCGAGGAAAACGGCGAAAATGTTTAACTGCCTGCAAAAACAAAATAAGTGTTTCATTCAAACATGAATGAATCGTAGCTGCTTATGAACCATGAGCATGAGCACAGGAAACATATTGCTATTACAGAACACATGACTCACCTTCCTTGATGTACGACCGATCACTTCCTCTTGCTACACAGGCTACAGATGAACAGGATTAGTGTCGGCACCGAGGTCCTTCTGCGAATTGGCGACAGGCGACACGGGGGTGCGTATCTGGCCTGGCTTCCTTTCGCTCGCCAGCTAACACAAACACCTACCACTACGAAGGTGGATGGCGATTTTGAAACCTGATGGAAAGCGACCAGGATGGGGAGGTAGGCGAGTCGTCACTGCCAACGAACTTTTAAGTGCTTAATTAATTCTCAGTATGATAACCAGGTAATGCCGAAAGTGTACATGGTGCGTTCAGTATTACTTGTTCTACGTCGCTCTCGTAAGGCCTCGTGCTTCAAAATCTTCACCCCCAAACGTTTGGGCAAGTCGTAATTGCCCTGTCCTGGCGAGAGTACAATTAAGCCAAAACGATCTATGTTCCTTCAAAACCTCAAATCTGCTAATAAATTGTCGACTCAGCGGAGATAAAACAATAAGGTAAAAAGATTTGATATGGCAATTACCATAGCAAAATTAATGAGACCAGTAATATTAATAACGAGTCTTGTTTATAGGTGTATGTGATAATTGTTATTAAATAGGTCTAATATGACTTTCTGGGTACTTTGTTAAGGTAATATTTTGCAACTGTTGCCATAAGCTAATATAACAAGTAAATAATATTTGCTTACCGTGAATATAGAGTATACGTTTACTTGCCCAATTAAACAAGAAATATGTCAACTGGATCTGAGCACAATCGCACTTTATGCATTTGCAGGAAGATGAAGATGTCAAAACTGGTTTCCAAGGTTATGTGCTCTCGTGCTCTGATAAAAAAGTTCATGGATTAAGGAGATTCAACTTGGGTAATATATATCAGCTGAGCACTGCCAAAAAATCAAGAATAAATTAGTAGTAGTAGTATTTTTCAAAAGTTTGTCTAAAAAGATAATACCGGCCGCGGCGCACAGTGTGTTTTAGCAGACTGCACATCTACGCCATAGTCTGCGTTTCTTGGACTGGTCACTTGGAGTGACATAAGGAAAGTGCCTCCCAGTAAAGCGAAGAGGATTCTCATCAGAGCGTCTTCCTTTACTATCTCTTCTAAGTTCTGTAGCAAATATTTCCACAATTTCTCGTACCAGACTGGCCGCGGCGCAGCGTTATTTCTTCAGAGGGCGGCGCGGCGCTCCGTCATGTCATCGTCGGCGGCCTTTGGAATTTGCGCCCCCCTTGCTCTTGTGCCCCTGTCGGGGGCCACTCCTGCCAACCCCTAGGTACACCCCTGGACAAGGATAGGTCGTAAGTCTTCACGGTCTTTTTTGGAAAGCTTCAGCAAGGCAGCAGTTCAGTAAACAAACTCGCTTGCTATTCCCGAAAGAAACATTTTCCCTCTCGTATTCTTCTCTCCAGCGCGACCTCTGGCGGGCGTGGGGAGGGGAGCACTTGTCCCTGAGTAAAAATGCTAGTACCTGTCTGATTTCACGCTTTTCCCTTGCACCCTCGACGTCCGAGAAGGGCGGCACATACTTAACTGTCACGGAACCCCTCCTCGCATGGACTGTCAATGGTTTGCAGGAGGGTAAAATTATTCACACTCCGTTCACACAGCTGCTAATCTCTTCCCTTTGACAACAGATTATGGCATTCGTGCACCTCTGTCAGTCACCCCTAAAATTATAGGTACACACATTTGACTCGGTATAAGTGCCTGCTGGTACTATGTTACAGCGGATAATGGTAGCTCTGTCAAAATTTATTTATTAATTGGTCTTGACCTGCGACGGTAGTGCGCATCATTCTCACAGTCATTGTGTGGAAAAATCCCTATTTTGCTGAGGTCTTTGAGGACGTCAAAAAACTCCTCGGAGATAGCCGAGATAATCGCGTCGGTATCGATAAGAGTCTTCTAGGTCGCACCAATGCAATTTAATTCACTTCTTGGGCTCTGGTATGTCTGTTCAGAGAACTGGTATTCCTCTGCTAACAGATCTTCTAAGAGATTCTAAGCGCGGTTGGCGTCCCTTCCCAGATCACTACAAATAGCCAGCGGGAGTAACTTAATTGTGGTTTCTAGTTTTCCGACGAGACTTCTCAGACTGATACAAAGGCTGTGACTGGTGCTCTCTCCTGCACTATTGGTGGGGGCTTGAGATGCCAGCGGTTAGCCTTAGTTTTCTCCCTCTGGTGTTTACAAAATGCACTGACATGATGTTTCTTTCGTTTGATTTACTTGTCCGTAATTACTGTTCATATTACGTCCCGACTTATTATTCGGACGTCCAGACGTGTTCTCTCCATGACCGTTTGAAGTTCGTGACACGCTAGGGGAACATCCTTGTTCTTCGCTATTGCAATTTTGGCAACTTCGCTCTTCTTAGAAGTCGTCTAACGTGGCGTGGATCTTTAAGAACGGTTGTATCCCGACAATGGGGATGGTTAACAGCTGACAACACACCCACTCTGATATGCAGTGCTCAAAATAAATGTTGCATATTGTTTTGTTGTTAATACTGAACATAGTAGATAAAGTCACAAGAAAACAAAAATAAGGGAGATAAACACATTTCCACTTGACAAAACAAACAAAAAAACTAAAACAAAACCTTACAAAAGATTCCACTGCAAACACTAAAGTTTCTTTTCAGTGTCATCTTGCGTAACACACCGTTTACGAACCAATTGGCCCTCCTCTTAATTGGAGGCACTTTTAAATATTGTTAGGCATACACTTTGCCACATTGTCCAGATAAGCCTGTGGAATATTCTCAAACAATCCACGTGTGCACTACCGATCCACAGTGTCCAACGGGCACAATATTTCGGCGATCCGACATGTCGCCATCGTCAGGTGTGCTGACGAACTGAGCTCCTGAGTGCGAGTGGCCGTCTTAAATCCCCTCCCCTCATGATGCGTTTCCCTCTGCGGTCCGCGCCCGCGCGTCAGCGGTCGGCGAGACGCTGGCGTTGGCGTCTGTAGTGGCGTCGGTGTAATTGCCTCGTCCGCCCTAGTCGCCCGTTCGTTTCCTTTGCTGAGCGTCTTTTTAATTAGACACAATGCTGGTTCCCATGCCATGCTGAGGTTGTAGCCGTAATCTCAGTTGATGAGTGTTTCCCTGGTACGAATTTGGATAGCCTCTCTAACGACGGTGTCCCAGTATTTAGATGTCTGTGCCAAGATCCTGGCCGGCTGGTGTGGCCGAGCGGTTCTAAGCGCTTCAGTCTGGAACCGCGCGACCGCTACGGTCTCAGGTTCGAACCCTGCCTCGGGCATGGGTGTGTGTGATGTCCTTAGGTTAGCTAGGTTTAAGTAGTTCTAAGTTCTAGGGGACTGATGACCCCAGATGTTAAGTCGCATAGTACTCAGAGCCATTTGAACCATTTTTTGAACCAAGATCCTGGTATGTTGGTAGTCCATTTCGTGGTTTTCGGACAAACAGTGCTCTGCGACCGCCGACGTGTTGGGGTACCCAAGTCGAGTGTGCCTCTGATGTTCTCGGCAACGATCTTCGATCGTGCGCACTGTCTGTCCAAAATAAATCTTCCCACACCGACACAGAATCCGGTATATGCCAGCCTTCCGCAAACCGAATCGTCTTTGACACTTCCCAATAATGCTCACGCTTTTTTTTTTTGGTGGGCAAAAGACAGTTCCTACTCCGTGTTTCCTCAATACTCGTCCTATTTTCCCCGATAGTGCGCCAGTGTACGGTATACAGGCAGTGGCTATCTCTTTTTCCGTGACTTCTTCCGTCTCTACACGCTGTACTGTAGGGGTGTGGCAGAGAGCGCTTCCGATCTGCCATTCTGAGTACCCGTTTTTCCGGAATACAGTTTTGAGGCGTTCCAGCTCTTGGGGCAGACTCTCTGCGTCAGAGATGGTGCGCGCCCTGTGCACCAGTGTTTTTAGCACCCCATTCCTCTGCGCAGGGTGGTGGCAGCTATCCACTTGCAAATACAGGTCGGTGTGCATTTTCTGCCCGTATACCCCGTGGCCCAGGGAGCCATCCGCTCTTCTTTTGACCATGACGTCCAGGAATGATAATCTTCCTTCTGTTTTGGTCTCCATAGTCAATTTGATGTTCGGATGTATAGAGTTCAGATGTGTAAGGAAGTCTAGGAGTTTGTCCCTTCCATGGGGCCAGATCACGAACTTATCATCCCCATAATGTAGAAAACAAGTAGGTTTCCATTTGGATGACGCCAAAGTTTCCTCCTCGAAATACTCCATATAGAAATTCGCGACCACAGGCGAGAGTGGGCACCTCATTGCGACTCCTTCTGTTTGTTCATAGTATTCTCCATTAAAGAGAAAATACGTGGAGGTCAGAACGTGCTTGAAAAGGTTGGTCATTTTCTCGTCAAATTTCTGTGCAATTAGCTCAACTGAATCTCGAAGAGGCACCCTGGTGAATAATGAAACAACGTCAAAACTCACCAGGATATCTGAGTCTTTCAGATTGAAGTTGTCGAGACGTTTTACGAAATCCACGGAACTACGAACATGATGAGGGCATTTACCCACATAAAGGCTTAGTAATTCTGCCAGGTATTTGGCAAGCAAATATGTAGGTGCCCTAATGTTGCTGACACACCTGAACTCCATACATCCGAACATCAAATTCAATACGGAGACCGAAGCAGAAGGAAGATTACCATTCCTGGACGTCATGGTCAAAACAAAAGTGGATGGCACCCTGGGCCACGGGGTATACAGGAAGAAAACGCACACCGACCTGTAGTTGCAAGCAGATAACTGCCACTACTCTGCGCACAGGAATGGGGTGCTAAAAACACTGGTGCACAGGGCGTGCACCATCTCCGACGCAGAGTCAGCCCCAAGAGCTGGAACACCACAAAACTGTATTCCAGAAGAACGGGTACTCAGAATGGCAGATCAGACGCGTTCTCCGCCCCACCTCTACAGTACAGTGCGTAGAGACGGAAGAAGTCACGGAGAAAGAGAGAGCCACTGTCAGTGTGGGAAGACTTATATTGGACAGACAGTGCACACCATCGAAAATCGTTGCCGAGAATATCAGAGGCACACTCGACTTGGGTACCCCAACAAGTCGACGCTCGCAGAGCACTGTTTGTCCGAAAATCACAAAATGGATTACCAACATACCAGGGTCTTGGCACAGACATCTAAATGCTGGGACAGCGTCGTTAGAGAGGCTATCGAAATTCGTACCAGGGACCGACTCATCAACCGGGAATGCGGCTACAACCTCAGAAAGGCATGGGAAGCAGCATTGTGTCTAATTAAAAAGACGCTCAGCAAAGGAAACGAACGGGCGACTATGGCGGACGAGGCAATTACACCGACGCCACCTCAGACGCCGACACCAGCGTCTCTCCGACCGCTGACGCGTGGGTGCGGATCATGGAGAGAACGCCTCGCGAGGGGAGGGGATTTAAGACGGCCGCCCGCCCTCAAGAGCTCAGTTCGGCAGCGCACCTGACGATGGCGACATGTCTGATCACCGAAATATTGTGCCCGTTGGACACTATGGGACCGGCAGTACACCCGTGTACTGTTGGAGCAAGAAATACGCCGGGAGAAACTGAAGAATGACACTGTGGAATATTGTCCCATTCCTCCACAGTGGCCTCTTTAATGAACTGTAACATCTTCGGTGGGACAGAACGGTTGCGTGGCGCTCGCTTTAGAATGGCCCATGCATTCTCAATCCAGTTGTGGTCTAGAGAATATGGTGGCAAGTCTATCCGACTGATTCTCTGTTCCACTAGGAAGGATTCACAAGATTGTGACGATGGGAGCGCGCATGCCCGTCCATCAGCGTGAATCTCACACCAAATGGAGTGACAATGCGTGCATTCATGTCGTCCTAATATTTCACACCAGTCATCGTCCCATGTATTGGCACAAGGGGTGTTCTGCGGCCATAGATGAGTCTACCCCAAAGTATGACTGGACAGCATTGCTGAGGATGGCGGTCTACGATTCAGCTAGAGTGTAAAGATTGTCCTCGTCGCCTCTACACACGAATATCAGTATGGTCAGGGTGGAGACTTATATGGGTCTCATCAGAAGAAAACGTTGTGTCCCACTGTTGCCTACTCCACAAAGACAGGTTTCGTGCCCATGCGACACAAGTTCCTCTCCGAATCCGATTTTGTGGAGGAGCCTTGAGAGGTCTCCTGGCACGTAATCCCTGCTCATGGTGCCTGCACTCCTGTAGTTGTTTGAAACTGCCGCCATAGATGTGTAGCATTGTGTTGATTTCTGCTAGTTGTTATACGCAGATATCAGTCCTGGACACCTACTGTTTTCCTCCCGTGGCCACTTCTGTAACGGTACTCAACTTCTCCTGTCGATAGAAACTTGTTCCAGATTCTAGAAATATCATTTTGACTAACAGCAACATTCGCTGCGACGTCCACCTTTCTCATTTCCTGTTCCATTAGAGCGATTATTCGGAGCCTCTAGTAGTAAGTTATTCTAAAGCAAGACCAGTCCCTTGATGACACACAGCACCAGTACTGAAATGTTTACAAGTGACACTGTTGCCATAAACTGTACATATTGCCACCTCACGGTAGAAACATGGACTGTTTCAGCTAGAATTACGTGACAAACAAAGCAGTGTACTGATATCACAACATATTTCCGGATCACAAGGTTCATTATTAAAGCTTCGGCAATATACAACATTTATTTTGACCTCTGTGCGATAGGAATCATTTCCTCTGCGTCTACTAGTGAGTCCAGATGTCGTATCGCCGGAAGTTCACACAAAAAGAACTTTATTAGAGTCCTTCCACCCGGGCTGTACTGTGGGCCGGTCGTTAAAGATTGTCTGACTCTGCTGACGTGCCCGACTTCAGTACTGAGCGAGAAGCTCTCGGCCTAACTGTGACAAATGGAAGCAGTGCCGCCATTTAATTTACTACCGTAGACCTCCTTCTGAAACCAAGTGCTGACCAAATGCACTCAACAGCTGCCGTGGAATAATGCGGACTGTGTAAAACCAGTCGCTGAAATCCTGCGCTAAATCTACCGGATAGTTATTTGACGACGTACCACTAAACCTTTGCCAGTCAAGAGGGGTAAACGGTACCGTTAGGTGACAGGGAAAGTAATCAGCAATTAATTACACGTAAACGGGACGTGTCCTCGCGAGCCGAATTTTCAGTGCCTGCACCGGTCGGAATGGTCATGGTAGGCTCCGTCGATGTGTGAAAGATTTTCTTGTGTTCGTACTTTCTACTTCAGTGACCACTATTTGAAGCGGACGAGAGTTCAGAGGACCCCAGCTGATGACAGCTGCGGCGGCGCAGTGCGACCGCCGGCGCCCAGCTCAGCAAATGCTTGTTGCCACACCAAGACGAGCCCACTTGGTCTGTGGCGCGTCGACTTTGAATTGCTTCCTGGTCTACGGAGCTTGCCTGTGGTTCAGCCAACAGTGACATGGCCACACTCCTTTGATTAATCCGTCGTTCAGCCGCGACATTCAAAACTCCACAACTTATTTGTTATATATTTTTTCTACTTCTAAGCACTGCTCAGCAGTCTGTTCTTCACACTCGCTTCGAGTTCTTCCAACTGTTTTTCAGTTAGGAAACAATATCACATAGCAATACGGTGTGACCAGATATTACAGATTTTGTTACCCCCACGCTTTCGTTTAGTGACTACGTTGGACATCTGATCATCAACCTGACTAGCTTTTCCACCTTACTATTCTCTGAAAGAACTGTGTCACATATCTCACCCCACTCCTTAAAGGCTAAGATCTGGGCTTCAATTTGACACGACTTGGTTACAGCGGGCTTGGAGAACCACAGAAAAAGAGTTACTAAATGGTCCAAATGGCTCTAAGCACTATGGGATTTAAAATCTGAGGTCATCAGTCCCCTAGACCGTAGCAGTCGCGCGGTTCCGGACTGCGCGCCTAGAACCGCGAGACCACCGCGGCCGGCAATTCACAGAAATATTTTGAAAATAAAGTAGAAAAGGAATAGGCAAGGCCTCTAGTCTCAGTTGATCTTATAGATTGACGTCAAGAGAGTCTGTCGAACCCAAAGTTGTTGGAGAGCCACTGAAGATATCTTTCATGTCTCCAAACAACTCTTCTGACATTCGTCTACATTGTGGTCAATGGTCTGCTCTGAAGCCCCCATTTGGACATGAAGGACTTAGTCTTCTGTGTTGACATCGAATTCTGTTTAGTTGACACCAGTTTCTTCTAGGCTGCTGCAAGCCTGATAGAACTATGGGGCCCTCGAGGCCATGAAAAGATGTGCTGGCGCTGTCTCATGACAAACCTCTGCAATCTGGACTGGTTGGATCTCACGAGCTGTGCAGAATGGTTTCCTTGAGTTGATATACAGGCTGGATGGACTGAGCACAATTTTCTGGAGAGGTAGTCTTTGGAAAAATTGTTTTTCCACTCACAGGTCACTGATTCTTGTCGTCTTAAGTGTGACAGAGCAATGTTACTGTAGCAGAGCAACCATATTTCGTAATACAGCAAATTTGCAGAGTTAGAAAGAGGACTGCAGCATCACCAGCCACAGGCGAGCGCAGGTGTTGTGCTTCACAAAATGTAACAATGTGTCGCACTTCTGTGAAGCAGGCCAACATGGTGCTGTGTGGAAATAATTAACGCATAAGTAATGAAGCAACAAGGTGTCACAAACCTTTCCACACTGGTGGCTGCCGAAATGTTTAATGTATGAACCAAAATGCATAGCACATACCAAACACGTGTATATTGGAAGAGTATGTATACCCAAACCACCTTACTAAATTCACTTCTGTCAGCACTACAGCTCTACCATTATAGGGAGAAGTGTCGCCTAGCCACTGTATGGGATGCTGATTGAGGACCACATTTCACATCCATGCTGGGGCAGCCCACACTGAAGCTGTACGGTCCTGCAGCCATCGCTACAGAGTAGCAGCTCAGTGGCTCACTCCCCACTGCATCACCAGTCTGCCAGTAGCGGAGCAACCTGCACATCACTCCACTCTCCATTGTTGCCAGATGTATCCAAGATGGTGGCGATGACGTCATCCAAGATGGCGGCGTGTAGACTTGGCAACAGTGCATGGCATCATCCAAGCTGGTGGCCATGACATCATTCAAGATGGCTGATTTTGGCAGGAAGGTAGGTCAATTGGGCTACCTCCACTAACCCAACCCCCCCTCCCCCAGAAAACGGTGGGCAGTTCAAATTCCATTAGGACAATGGAATGCACCTAAGAAAATGGCGGGAAAATAGGTGACATGGGCTACCTCCACTAACCTAAATCATCCGACCGCCACCTCTTCCTAGGAAGTTTGAATTTTGGAGGGAAGATAGGTCAGTTGGGCTATCTCCACAAACCTAAGAAAATGGCGGGAATGAAAGGGCAATTCCGCTAACCTAAGTCATCCAACCGCCAATTGCTCCTAGGAAATGGTGGGGAGAGGACTCGATTGATGCAGTACAGCCATCCAGTGTGTTCTCCACGAGGTCTAGACTCCAAATGACCTAGTACACAGTACCACCAGCAGAGAGTGCACTCATATGTGATGTAATCCAAGATGGCGGTCATGACGTCAGCTGATGACACAAGTACCATTACCCAAGATGGCGGGAAACAGTGTGTTCACCATGAGGTCGGGACCTAGTACACAGTACTTCCACCAAAGTGCGCTGTCGTCCATTCCGTTATGTAATCCAAGATGGAGGCCATGATATCAGCTGATGACACAAGTACTGTTATCCAGGATGGTGGGAAACAGTGTGTTCGCCATGAGATCTGGACCTAGTACACAGTACCACCACCAGAGAGTGCTGTCATCCCTTTCATACGTTGGACCACTTACTCTCTTTTGCGATTCTAATGGGACATGTCTGATGTGTATAGCCCATGTGCATACTAACATCACACCGTCTCACCCACATGCGCATACTGATGTCACAGTGTCTATCCTGCAAGCACATACTGACGTCACAGTTCGTGTTCTAGAAATATGCTAGCGATTATAATGGAACACGTGCGACATGTAGCTGACACATTGCACATCTAACAAAGTTCTCAAGTCACATCACTTTGTAAAAACAAGCACCAAGTCGAAATCACGGAAATTCTATAGTGTCCCACAAATATTTAACGTTCACTTTCTTGATATCTTCATAGAAAACTTCCTGCCCTAACATAAGCTGTTTACCAAAATAGCCCAGAATTTCATCTTTTCTGCTGTACACCATTCCTGAATACTAAAAAAATTCTCTATTTTACACTATTGGCCATTAAAATTGCTACACCATGAAGATGACATGCTACAGACGCGAAATTTAACCAACTGGAAGAAGATGCTGTGATATGCAAATGATTAGCTTTTCAGAGCATTCACACAAGGCTGGCGCCGGTGGCGACACCTACAACGTGCTGACATGAGGAAAGTTTCCAACCGATTTCTCATACACAAACAGCAGTTGACCGGCGTTGCCTGGTGAAACTTTGTTGTGATGCCTCGCGTAAGGAGGAGAAATGCGTACCACCACGTTTCCGACGTTGATAAAGGTCGGATTGTACCCTATTGCGATTGTGGTTTATCGTATCGTGATATTGCTGCTCCCGTTGGACGAGATCCAATGACTGTTAGCAGAATATAGGACCAGTGGGTTCAGGAGGGTAATACGGAATGCCGTGCTGGATCCCAATGGCCTCGTATCACTAGCAGTCGAGATGACAGGCATCTTATCTGCATGGCTGTAATGGATTGTGCAGCCACATCGCGATCCCTGAGTCAACAGATGGGGACGTTTGCAAGACAACGACCATCTGCACGAACAGTTCGAAGACGTTTGCAGCAGCATGGACTATCAGCTTGGAGACCATGGCTGCGGTTACCCTTGAAGCTGCATCACAGACAGGAGCACCCGCGATGGTGTACTCAACGACGAACCTGGGTGCATGAATGGCTAAATGTCATTTTTTCGGATGAATCCAGGTTCCGTTTACTGCCTCATGATGGTCGCATCCGTGTTTGGCGACATCGCCGTGAACGCACATTGGGAGCGTGTATTCGTCATCGCCATACTGACGTATCACCTGGCGTGATGGTATGGGGTGCCATTGGTTACACGTTTTGGTCACCTCTTGTTCACATTGACGACACTTTGAACAGTGGACGCTGCATTTCAGATGTGTTACGACCTGTGGCTCTACCCTTCATTAGATCCCTGCGAAACCCTACATTTCAGCAGGATAATGCACGACCGCATGTTGCAGGTCCTGTACGGGCTTTTCTGGATACAGAAAATGTTCGACTGCTGCCCTGGCCACCACATTCTCCAGATCTCTCACCAATTGAAAACGTCTGGTCAATGGTGGCCGAGCAACTGGCTCATCACAATACGCCAGTCACTACTCTTGATGAACTGTGGTATCGTGTTGAAGCTGCATGGGCAGCTGTACCTGTACACACCATCCAATCTCTGCTTGACTCAATGCCCAGGCGTATCAAGGCCGTTAACACGGCCAGAGGTGGTTGTTCTGGGTACTGATTTCTCAGGATCTATGCACCCTAACTGCCTGAAAATGTAATCACATGTCAGTTCTAGTATAATATATTTGTCCAATGAATACCCGTTTATCATCTGCATTTCTTCTTGGTGTTGCAATTTTAATGGCCAGTAGTGTATCACCTCAAGACTTTCTAAATGATTTTCTTCAGCGTTTATGAAGCTAAACTAAATCTAACAAACAGTAGTCTTAATACCAGCAACCTAGTATTACACATAAATAGCATTCACGTTCGAAAAAATCACTAAGCTCACAGACCTTGAGCGAGATGCAATAAATCCTTAAGCAAGATTATATCTAATTGCATTTTCTTCAGATGAGTTCGTAATATACACATAATGAATTCAGATTCAAAGTTTGTATTCAGTATCATCCAGTGTGTGTTCCAAATAGCATCTTCACTCATAGTATGAATTCTTTCGCTGTAAATCGAAAAATTATCATAGACTCAGTTCTCCTCGAGGTACTGGAAGCATCTGGCAAGTTCAGCTTCCAGTCACTAGGACCGCTAGTGAGCTCACCCCTCACCCCCACCCCCCCATAACATTCAACACCCATTGGTTCACGCTGAGATCACGTGATACTACGTCAACACATCTGTATAAGGAATTGCTCTCCAACAGTCTTTCTCACTCATCCGTTGTTCGTCGCATCGTTTGTTTGTTCGTGTGTGTGTTCGCTATTTCTTTTATCCCTGCAAAGATGAAGAGAGTTAACTCCAACAACAACACATCAGAGTCTAGTGAGAAGAGACTTAGAGTCCACGATACGGGATTGCAAAGTGAGTAAATAATTTCTATTTTTAGTGGGAATTTTCGTGTTTATGTTAAATTCGCCTTATTAATTCTGTGTCCTTGTTATAGTACAACTCGCTGATTTTGTCCTCGAGTGTGAGGAGCGGGCTGGACCGCAACAGGCTCTGGAAGTCCAGGTTCCTGTGTTTGATGCACAGTCGGAATTGCCTTGTGAGTATAATTTTCATTCTAATTTGTACTTCTTCATCTATATTAGCCCATTCAAATTTTTTTTTATTTCATACTTCTTATTTTTTTGTTTCTAGATCACCTGAAATAAATTCAGATTTAGGCAGATCTGGGGGATGTTCGACGTAGCAATGCTGCAGTAGATAATTGTTTTCAGATCCCAGCTGTAGACAACCGAGAACAGCACTCACGTAAGTATAGAGAAAAATATCCATGTGTGTGATCTTTCAGCGTAACTAGGCATTCAAAATAAATAAAATTATCTCTCATCCTGTTACAGGAACAGCTCTAGACGATCTGGATTTACTGGACAAGCAGCTGGAGGCTGTTCATCGGCAGATACAGGAGCAGCCTCCAGCAAATAACAATGACATGGCCCAGCAGCAAACTTGTAAGTGAAAAAAAAGATTACCTATCTCTAATAGTGATGCTAGTAGTAGTATAGAAACTTTTTTTTCTCTATCAAATCGATTTATATATCTTCTTTATTCTAGTCGAGGACCGACGAGATCAATCATATCTCTCGCTCCTGTATGACAGTTATGATGATTTTTTTGACGGTGTGTTGGAGTCACCTGATGAATTGTTTATGCCCTGGAGACAGAGCGGATAAGGTAATTACTTATTGCCATGTGATCGTTATAATTCATCCTTTCACCGCACCAGCAGCGGTAAACAATGTACTTAACTATTATTGTTTATTTTATCTCTACTTGTTCTTCTACAGCGGTCGCACCTCTACACGGCATCGCACGCATACCGGCGGCAGTTAAACCATCCTCGTTATCATCAAAGCAGCAAAGCAGTGTCCGGAAAGTCATGCATCTCCTATAAGGGCGCCGCTAGTCTCCGTGCGGGAAGCGCACGCCTCAGCGGCCACGGCTGCTGCACCTGTGGGCGACCCTGTTCCGGGCCGCTCTCACTGGGAAGCGGCTACTGCAGCCTACCCCGCCACCATCGCTGCAGCTTCCGCTACCCTGGCCGCTACATCATCACTCTGCTCTCCACGGGCCGCCATCTCACAGTGGCTCGATTCATCATCAACGTCTCTTCCTGCACCGTCACATGATGTACAGCGCTCACGCCTATCCACCTCACGAACTCCGTCGAATAGTTCTAGTTATAGAGTTATAGTATTAGTGAAGATCCAGTGGCTAGTGGCAGTCCCCTCCCCAGTCCTTTTAGTGAAGGACATCAGGTCAGTGATACCATACCTCAGTTGTAGTGCTCGGTGATTGTCGACGCCTTTGAGGAGCGAATGTCGTTCACCAGGATAGAAAACCCGGTAGGGGGGTTCCGCGATTCTGTTGGATTTCTAACCGCGTGCCTTCCTGTCATGGAAACGGTATCCCGCAATTAAATGCTGTGCTACAGTGCTATGCTTTGCACTGTATTATCGCACCCCCCCCCCTCTCCAAAGTTGAATCTGGCGTTGGAGAGACGAGTATTCATTATCTTTGGGGGGGCTATGGCATGATAACGCTGAGCACATCAATCGCCGAGTGGTTTCGTAAATTCACCAAGTCAGATGAGGAAGACAAGCACATCGTTGTCGGCCCAGCCAATTTCTCAAAATTTGCCGCTGAGAGTGAGCTGCATGTAAACGTGCTGCTCTTCTCTGAAGGTGGTAATTATCACCATGTTTGGATCAAAGACATGTCCTGACACCTTTCCTACCAACTGTCAAGTGATCGTCGTGTAAAGCATATTTGCTTAAGGTGCCTCAATTATTTCTCCTCAGGCAAGTTAGTAGCTGTGCGTCTAGTAGACTGCACTTCCAAGGATCCCGTACGTGTTATTATGCCTACTGAGGACAACAAATTCATAAATTTTAAGATTTTAAGATTGCATCAGTCGTGGTGGTGACCACGACTGATGCCCGTTTGTAGTGTATGCTGACACTGAATGTCTCCTAGCTCCTGTGACCCGCTGTGAAGGCGACCCTACAACTTCACATGCCACCTTTACAGAGAAACAAGTACCATATGCGGCAGTGTACCAAATTGTATCGTCTTATAATTCTAGTCTTAACTACTACAAATCTTATGCTGGGGACAGTCCTGCGGTTTGGTTGCTCTCTGAACTCTAAAAATTTTCACCGGAGGTTGATAAGCTTTACAGCGGGAATGTTCCCATGAACAAATCGAAGGAGAATGAAGATTTGTATAATAACGCCACTGATTTTCATATTTGTGGGCTGCCTTTAGACAGAAAAGTGGAAACTCCTCGTAGGGAGCACTGTCATCTTACAGGGAAGTTCCGTGGCACAGCTCACAATGAATGAAATTTGAAATAGCAGCTACCTGGACACATACCCATTTTCTTCCACAATTTAAGTTGGTATGACGCTCACTTTCTAGTTGAGCGCTTGACTGATTTCAGTTTGGAGAACAATCAGGACAGTGTCTTACCTTAGAGCGTCGAGAAGTATATTTCATTCTCCAAATGAACGATGCCAAGAATTACGATCCGCATCCTCGATACGCTACGTTTTCTGAAGGCACCACTCGAGAAACTTGTTGAAACTCTACCTCAGAGGGGATATGCATATCACTCGAGCTGTATATCCCGCCGAGGAAAAGTATCAACTTGTCACTAGGTAGGGGGTTTTCCCATATGAGTATGTGGGTGGTATGGCGAAACTCAACGAAACCAGGCTACCCGACATAACTGCATTCTCCAGCAACCTCACAGGCGATGCCATAACGAATGCAGAGTATGAGCATGCTGTGAATGTCTGGCAGGAATTCAATATTTCCACAGGTGCGTAATGGGGCCCCTTAGGGAAATGGCAGCAAGAGAGGGGAAGAAAACCAATGTGCACTCCGTGTGCATACCGGGGGGAGTCATTCCAGATGTGGAAAGGGTCCTTCCGGATGCCATGAAGGGTACAGGGTGCACCCATCTGCAGGTGGTCGCTCATGTCGGCACCGATGATGTGTGTCGCTATGGATCGGAGGAAATCCTCTCTGGCTTCCGGCGGCTATCTGATTTGGTGAAGACTGCCAGTCTCGCTAGCGGGATGAAAGCAGAGCTCACCATCTGCAGCATCGTCGACAGGACTGACTGCGGACCTTTGGTACAGAGCCGAGTGGAGGGTCTGAATCAGAGGCTGAGATGGTTCTGCGACCGTGTGGGCTGCAGATTCCTCGACTTGCGCCATAGGGTGATGGGGTTTCGGGTTCCGCTGGATAGGTCAGGAGTCCACTACACGCAACAAGCGGCTACACGGGTAGCAGGGGTTGTGTGGCGTGGGCTGGGCGGTTTTTTAAGGTTAGATGGCCTTGGGCAAGTACAGAAAGGGCAACAGCCTCAACGGGTGCGGGGCAAAGTCGGGACATGCGGGGACCAAGCAGCAATCGGAATTGTAATTGTCAACTGTCGAAGCTGCGTTGGTAAAGTACCAGAACTTCAAGCGCTGATAGAAAGCACCGAAGCTGAAATCGTTATAGGTACAGAAAGCTGGCTTAAGCCAGAGATAAATTCTGCCGAAATTTTTACAAAGGTACAGACGGTGTTTAGAAAGGATAGATTGCATGCAACCGGTGGTGGAGTGTTCGTCGCTGTTAGTAGTAGTTTATCCTGTAGTGAAGTAGAAGTGGATAGTTCCTGTGAATTATTATGGGTGGAGGCTATACTCAACAACCGAGCTAGGTTAATAATTGGCTCCTTTTACCGACCTCCCGACTCCGCAGCATTAATGGCAGAACAACTGAGAGAAAATTTGGAATACATTTCACATAAATTTTCTCAGCATGTTATAGTCTTAGGTGGAGATTTCAATTTACCAGATATAGACTGGGACACTCAGATGTTTAGGACGGGTGGTAGGGACAGAGCATCGAGTGACATTATACTGAGTGCACTATCCGAAAATTACCTCGAGCAATTAAACAGAGAACCGACTCGTGGAGATAACATCTTGGACCTACTGATAACAAACAGACCCGAACTTTTCGACTCTTTAAGTGCAGAACAGGGAATCAGTGATCATAAGGCCGTTGCAGCAACCCTGAATATGGAAGTTAATAGGAATATAAAAAAAGGGAGGAAGGTTTATCTGTTTAGCAAGAGTAATATAAGGCAGATTTCAGACTACCTAACAGATCAAAACGAAAATTTCTGTTCCGACACTGACAATGTTGAGTGTTTATGGAAAAAGTTCAAGGCAATCGTAAAATGCGTTTTAGACAGGTACGTGCCGAGTAAAACTGTGAGAGACGGGAAAAACCCACCGTGGTACAACAACAAAGTTAGGAAACTACTGCGAAAGCAAAGAGAGCTTCACTCCAAGTTTAAACGCAGCCAAAACCTCTCAGACAAACAGAAGCTAAACGATGTCAAAGTTAGCGTAAGGAGGGCTATGCGTGAAGCGTTCAGTGAATTCGAAAGTAAAATTCTATGTACCGACTTGACAGAAAATCCTAGGAAGTTCTGGTCTTACGTTAAATCAGTAAGTGGCTCGAAACAGCATATCCAGACATTCCGGGATGATTATGGCATTGAAACAGAGGATGACACGCGTAAAGCTGAAATACTATACGAAACACCTTTTTCCAAAGCTGTTTCACAGAGGAAGACCGCACTGCAATTCCTTCTCTAAATCCTCGCACAAACGAAAAAATGGCTGACAGCGAAATAAGTGTCCAAGGAATAGAAAAGCAACTGGAATCACTCAATAGATGAAAGTCCACTGGACCTGACGAGATACCAATTCGATTCTACACAGAGTACGCGAAAGAACTTGCCCCCCTTCTAACAGCCGTGTACCGCAAGTCTCTAGAGGAACGGAGGGTTCCAAATGATTGGAAAAGAGCACAGATAGTCCCAGTCTTCAAGAAGGGTCGTCGAGCAGTTGCGCAAAACTATAGACCTATATCTCTGACGTCGATCTGTTGTAGAATTTTAGAACATGTTTTTTGCTCGAGTATCATGTCGTTTCTGGAAACCCAGAATCTACTATGTAGGAATCAACATGGATTCCGGAAACAGCATTCGTGTGAGACCCAACTCGCTTTATTTGTTCATGAGACCCAGAAAATATTAGATACAGGCTCCCAGGTAGATGCTATTTTTCTTGACTTTCGGAAGGCGTTCGATACAGTTCCGCACTGTCGCCTGATAAACAAAGTAAGAGCGTACGGAATATCAGACCAGCTGTGTGGCTGGATTGAAGAGTTTTTAGTAAACAGAACACAGCATTTTGTTATCAATGGAGAGACGTATACAGACGTTAAAGTAACCTCTGGCGTGCCACAGGGGAGTGTTATGGGACCATTGCTTTTCACAATATATATAAATGATCTAGTAGATAGTGTCGGAAGTTCCATGCGGCTTTTCGCGGATGATGCTGTAGTATACAGAGAAGTTGCAGCATTAGAAAATTGTAGCGAAATGCAGGAAGATCTGCAGCGGATAGGCACTTGGTGCAGGGAGTGGCAACTGTCCCTTAACATAGACAAATGTAATGTATTGCGAATACATAGAAAGAAGGATCCTTTATTGTATGATTATATGATAGCGGAACAAACACTGGTAGCAGTTACTTCTGTAAAATATCTGGCAGTATGCGTGCGGAACGATTTGAAGTGGAATGATCATATAAAATTAATTGTTGGTAAGGCGGGTACCAGGTTGAGATTCATTGGGACAGTGCTTAGAAAATGTAGTCCATCAACAAATGAGGTGGCTTACAAAACTCTCGTTCGACCTATACTTGAGTATTGCTCATCAGTGTGGGATCCGTACCAGATCGGTTTGACAGAGGAGATAGAGAAGATTCAAAGAAGAGCGGCGCGTTTCGTCACAGGGTTATTTGGTAACCGTGATAGCGTTACGGAGATGTTTCATAAACTCAAGTGGCAGACTCTGCAAGAGAGGCGCTCTGCATCGCGGTGTAGATTGCTCGCCAGGTTTCGAGAGGGTGCGTTTCTGGATGAGGTATCGAATATATTGCTTCCCCCTACTTATACCTCCCGAGGAGATCACGAATGTAAAATTAGAGAGATTA
The DNA here is from genome assembly GCF_023864345.2 of Schistocerca serialis cubense. NCBI lineage: Eukaryota > Metazoa > Arthropoda > Insecta > Orthoptera > Acrididae > Schistocerca > Schistocerca serialis. Next base: position 481,308,389 of record NC_064640.1, read on the forward strand.
GAGCGCGCACGGAGGCTTTCAGACAGTCGTTATTCCCGTGAACCATACGCGACTGGAATAGGAAAGGGAGGTAATGACAGTGGCACGTAAAATGCCCTCCGCCACACACCTTTGGGTGGCTTGCGGAGTATAAATGTAGATGTAGATGTAGGAGAGTATGCACGGCTTTACATGGACACAGACATGCACTTGCTTGCGGACGTTTTCGAGAAGTTACGGAATCTATCTATGACCACGTATTCTCTGGATCCCACCTTTTATTACATGGCACCTGGGTTGTCTTGGTACGCAATGCTCAAGAAAGCGAAGTGCAGCATCGAATTATTGACTGATCCTGACATGCTTCTTTTCTTTGAGCGAGGGATCCGTGGGAGACTTTGCCAATGTGTCCATAGGCATGCGAAGGCAAATAACCCATGGACGGGTGACAGGTTCAATGCATCACTTGATTTGAGTTATATAATGTACCTCGACGTGAATAACTTATACGGGCACCCCATGCAGCAATCACTGCCGATTGGCGAGTTTCTATGGGTGCTCAAAGATGAATGCAAGGGGTTAGGTAGAAAAATCATGGGGGGTATGGCTGCTGATTCTAATGTATGGTATGTGGTCGAGGCAGAACTCACATACCAAATTAGTTTGCATGATGCGCATACCAATTTGTCACTGTGTCTAGAGAAACTAGTTCTGCGAGGAGGCTCCACACTAAAACTGATGACAATGCTGGGGGATAAGCGGATATATTTTATTCATTATCACAACCTCCAGCAATGCCTCAGCATGGGTATGGAACTGGTTAGAATCACCCAGGATATCTTCTTCAAGCAGTCCCCCTGGTTGAAGGAGAATATTGATTTGAATACGAGACAGTTTCCACGACATATGACTTTGAGAAAGATTTTTATAAATTAACGAATACTTCAATTTTCCGTAAAACAATGGAGAATTTGAGGGAGCGACGTGAAATTTTTATTAGGACCGAATGGGATGGGCGTTATGGCGTAAGAAAATGCATTGCCAAACGAAATTTTAAGTGGGTCGCCATATTCAATAAGAACTTTGTTGCTGTGGAGATGGCGAAGACTGCAATAGAGTTTACGAAACCTGTTTATGTGGGGATGTGCATACTAGACCTATCCTAACTCCACATGTACCGCTTTCATTATGAGTTTGCGAAAACTCATTTCGCAGATCCTAAATTACTTTATATAGATACAGATAGCTTCATCTATTGGGTGAAGAACTGTGATCCATTTGAAGTAATTGGGTGCCATGGTAATGAATTCGACACATCCTCATATGCGGCCGATAATCCTTATGATATTATTCCACAGAACAAGAAGGTAGTTGGTCTTATGAAGGATGAGTCGAATGGATTGCCGATTGTGGAGTTTGTAGGTCTACTCACAAAAATGTATGCCTATTGCACATTGGAAGGCGCCACCCAGAGGCGGGCTAAGGGTGTGCATCCCATGGCATCAAGAGCCCTCTCTATCAAAGACTATTTGCAGTGACTGTGCAGTGGCGTTCGTGGTGCTGCACTGCAGCCACTGCATATGGTACGACAGACCAGTATTCGATCGAGAGGATACAAGGTGTACACTGTACTACAGTCTAAAATTGGTCTGTTGCCTTATGATGAAAAAAGGGTCATTTGTGATGATGGGATTGAAACTCACTCATACTCACACTACTCACTTGTAGCTATCTTGTCCACCCAAAATATCTCTGGAACAATAACAGCTATTAGAAAATGTCTTTCACCGGTATAGGGTGTCCCAGCTATCTTGTCCACCCAAAATATCTCTGGAACAATAACAGCTATTGGAAAACGACTTTCACCGCTATCAATGTAGGGCTGGGGCCCATGAATGTACATATTTGGAAACATTCTAAAACGAAAGCATATGTGTTTTTTAACACAAACTTATGTTTTTTTAAATGGACCTCCTATATTTTTTCTTCAGCAATCCATAGCATGACAAAGCACATACACAATGGCTTTGATTGCATCGCTATATTCCCATTACATCCCGAGATATTAAGACGCGAAGTTGACGCTTGAAACACCCGACATGCGCTGCTAGCGCACGTCCTGAGGCTCAGGCGTGAACCCCATGCTGCCCGTAATCGCGATGTGGTTGACATGCGTAATCACACTTCCATACTTATCAAGAGGTCCGAAACGAATAATACGGTCTGCTGCCATGCTGCATTAACGTCGTACATTCCAGCAGGTATTTACCCCATAGGCTAGGGGTGATGCGGTTCTGTAACATATCTGTGTACCGCAACGTTAGTCACAAGTTAACATATATATATATATATATATATATATATATATATATATATATATATATATATATGTGTGTGTGTGTGTGTGTGTGTGTGTGTATTACCCATGTAACTTTATCATTCATTATGTGAATAACTGATATGGCATTGAAAAAAGTATTAATAATTGTAATACTTTGACTATAATGAGAGAGGTATGAGATAAAACACAAACACAGTTTGAGATTATGTATGTACATAAATTATTTATTTATTTAAATATCATACATAGGGTTTAGTATTTAAGGAATATCATTACACATTGTATGTGTCTTCTTCTTCGCACCTATACAGTATTTGCCAAATAAAGCTTTCTGACATGCAATAAATTAAGCAGGTTATCTCACTCAAGCCAATAGATACTTCACAGTACTCAGGTTTTTCACACACACATTTAATCTGTTTCTCTTTAGGTTCAGCGTTCATGTGCAAACAAAGCTGCTGCTTCAGATCATAAACATGTACACTATGCACATGTAGGGAGTTTATAACTTCATTGTATGCACAGTCTATGCTAGGCAGCCAACGATTCAGTCTCTCCAATGCAAGACATAGCACAGTGTTCCAATCGTATAACTTCATAACTCGGGCATGTCTTAGATAAACACAGTTGTCACTCAATTTCACACATAATGCACAGTCATCATACACAGTTGTAATAGAAAGCGTCATACCAATAAGGCAAATGTCTGGGGAAGAACGAGCTGGGTAATACTCTGTAGTCATCTGCTGATTGATGTAGTGCTCTGCACGACATATTTCGTCCCAGTTGAAGTCGGGAATTGTCACTTTAACACCTCTCGATACATTTTCAATTTCCATTCTTGCATGCAAGCCCCAGACATGATGTGCTTCTATACCAACGTTTTCACGTTCGTTCGGCTGAGAGTTAAATTGTTGGTGGAAGTGAAAGGCATGGGTACACGTGATGCCTTCTTATCCACAGCATCTCCAATCTGTGGTTGCACTATCACAGGGATGTTCTGCTGGGAAGGGTCGTATGTCGGTGACCAATACTGCCTTCCATCTTGATGTTGTTTAGGACCACTAGCAGCAGCGTTTGATGTGTGTGTGTGTGGGGGGAGGTGGGGTAGATCGTATGTCCTCATCACACAAATTTTTGAGTGGGACGGACAACAGCACCTCCTTGTTCTCCTCCAGCAATTGAGCTAAGTGTGATGCAGGGTTCCACATTCTGGAAGTTGTTGCTCCTGCAGCTCTAGAGGCAGCTGCAGGTCTTAACAGGAAAGCAGCCGAGGTTGCTACAGGTCTGGAAGTGGCAGAGATTGGTATATTGGCACTCGACCCTGTTGGCTTGGATGCATCAAGGGCTACTGCTGTACAAAGACGAGGAAGCATTTGACATGGACCAATACGAGGAAACAATGAAGAATAATAGTAATAATAATAATGCTAGTCACAGAGAAAGATGTGATATGGGGTACTTACTTTTCCATTTCCTCCTGCATGGCCATGTTGGATTGTGACTGCTGTTGACACTTCATGGTTCTTCTTCTTCTTCATCTTCTTCTCATGCTGCTGACTGACTGAGCAAGACTGAGGTCCCAAAGCTGCTGAGCCTCCCCTATACCCCCTCCAATGACTTCACCGGCAACCAACATCCTACTGGCTGAAACCTAACACGTGATTGGATTAAAGGTTCCCATTGGTTCCCGCCATTTCCCCCACCCCAGACAATCATCTAGGATTATGTCATGGATGAGGGCAACCTCTGGTGGTGGTACTGTGTACTAGGCCTGGACGTCGTGGCAAATACACTGTTTGCCACCATCTTGGAAAACGATACTTGCGTCATCAGCTGACGTCATAGCCACCATCTTGGATTATGTCACAGATGAGGGTGCTCTCTGTTGGTGGTTCTGTGTACTAGGTCAGTTGGAGTCTGGACTTCGTGGAGAACACACTGGATGGCTGTACTGCATCAAATTGTTTAAATAAATAGTGCATGCAAAATAATAAAGACTTATGTCCAGCACAGATTGAGTCCTCTCCCCGCAATTTCCTAGGACAAGGTGGTGGTTTGGTGACTAACACTACTGACCATTAAAATTGCTACACCATGAAGATGACATGCTAGAGACGCGAAATTTAACCAACTGGAAGAAGATGCTGTGATATTCAAATGATTAGCTTTTCAGAGCATTCACACAAGGTTGGCGCCGGTGGCGACACCTACAACATGCTGACATGAGGAAAATTTCCAACCGATTTCTCATACACAAACAGCAGTTGACTGGCGTTGCCTGGTGAAACGTTGTTGTGATGCCTCGTGTAAGGAGGAGAAATGCGTACCATCATGTTTATGACTCTGACAAAGGTCGGATTGTACCCTATTGCGATTGCGGTTTTGTGTATTGCGACATTGCTGTGCGCGTTGTTGAGATCCAATGACTGTTAGCAGAATATGGAATCGGTGGGTTGAGGAGGGTAATACGGAATGCCGTGCTGGATCCCAACGGCCTCGTATCACTAGCAATCGAGATGAAGGCATCTTATCCATATGGTTGTAACGGATCGTGCAGCCACGTCTCGATCCCTGAGTCAACAGATGGGGACGTTTGCAAGACAACAACCATCTGCACGAACAGTTCGACGACGTTTGCAGCAGCATGGACTATCAGCTCGGAGACCATGGCTGCAGTTACCCTTGACACTGCATCAAAGACAGGAGTGCCTGCGATGGTGTACTCAACGACGAACCTGGGTGCAAGAATGCCAAAACGTCATTTTTTCGGATGAATCCAGGTTCTGTTTACAGCATCATGATGGTCACATCCGTGTTTGGCGACATCGCGGTGAACGCAAATTGGAAGCATGTATTCGTCATCGCCGTACTGGCGTATCACCCGTGTGATGGTATGGGGTGCCATTGGTTAGACGTCTCGGTCACATCTTTGTTTGTATTTACGACAATTTGAACAGTGGACGTTACATTTCAAAAAAATGGCTCTGAGCACTAGGGGACTTAACTACTGAGAACTTAGAACTACTTAAACCTAACTAACCTAAGGACATCACACATATCCATGCCCGAGGCAGGATTCGAACCTGCGACCATAGCAGTCGTGTGGTTCCAGATTGTTGCGCCTAGAGCCACTCGGCCAATCTGGCCGGCCTTACATTTCAGATGTGTTACGATCCGTGGTTCTACCCTTCATTCGATCCATGCAAAACCCTACATTTCAGCAGGATAATGCACAACCGCATGTTGCAGGTCCTGTACGGACCTTTCTGGATACACAAAATGTTCGACTGCTGCTCTGGCCAGCACGTTCTCCAGACCTCTCACCAATTGAAAACGTCTGGTCAATGGTGGCCGAGAAACTGCCTCATCACAATACGCCAGTCACTACTCTTGATGAACTGTGGTGTTGTGTTGAAGCTGCATGGGCAGCTGTACCTTGACACGCCGTCCAAGCTCTGTTTGACTCAATGCCCAGGCGTATCAAGGCTGTTATTACGGCCAGAGGTGGTTGTTCTGGGTACTGATTTCTCAGGATCTAAGCACCCAAATTGCGTGAAAATGTAATCACATGTCAGTTCTAGTATAATATATTTGTCCAATGAATACCCGTTTATCATCTGCATTTCTTCTTGCTGTAGCACTTTTATTGGCCACTAGTGTAGTTTAGTGGAATTCCCTTATTACTCCCCCTCTTTTCTTAGGTTAGTGGAGATAGCCCAATTGACCTATCGTCCCTCCAAAATTCAAACTTCCCTTCAATTCCTAAGAAGAGCTGGCGGTTGGATGACTTAGGTTTGTGGAGGTAGCCCAAGTGAGCAATTTTCCCACCATTTTCTTAGGTGTCTTGCATTGTCCTGATGGAATTTGAACTTCCTGCCATTTCCTGGCGGAGGGGGGTTAGGTTAGTGGAGGTAGCCCAATTGACCTATCTTCCCACCAACATCAGCCATCTTGAATGACGTCATGGGCGCCATCTTGGATGCTGTGATGCACTGTTGCCAAGTCTACAAGCCTCCAACTTGGATGTCGCCATCACTGTCATCTTGGATACATCAGGCAACAATGGAGAATGGGGTGATATGCAGGTTGCTCCATTACTTCCACCGTCCTGTGACAACGTGCGATGGCTGGGCGAGGAGCACGCTGCTGTAGCACGAGAGCCGTGCCGGCCCTGCAGAACATGGAGAAGTGCTGCGGGCAGAGGAGTTTGCATCATGAAGGACACAGCTCGCTAAAACTTCACTCTGTCAGGAATCCTAGTCATCAACAATTCCTGAGGCGGTGGAATTGCTGCAATCCTCTACTGGGCTGCGGTAAGATGAAATAATAAAGAGTATTGAGTGTTTTCCAGACTGTTTCCCTGGAAATGCCAACCACATCCTACAGTGACTTTCACAAAGGGGTGCCAGTATTTGGTGCCCTCCACAAGTGGTGTCAGTTGCTGGCGTTGCCTTTTGAGGGTGACGTTCGAACCTACAGTCCATGGTGCAGCTAGTCAAGATATTTGATTGTTTATTGTGGAGAGTGTAAGAGTCATGGAGAGAAGGCTTGACTACAGGCTATGTGGAAAGTTAGTTTCGTTGAGAGTAAGTAATCTGTGAATGTATCAGGCGTTAAAGGTAATAGAAAACAGGATTCGTTAGTGCCTGTCCGATGTACACGGTGTAATTTGCTAGGTCATTCAGCACAGTGCCCAGACTTGGTAGATGTGATGTGTTTCACATTCAAGCATGACGTGTACATTGCTTGACAGTGCCAGGAGTCCACGTGGTTAATAGTTAGGCGTAGGAATTAAGATGATATGCTTTCTTCTGTTGTAGTTATGATTTTCTTTTGTGCCAAAATGAGTAAGAATAATGGCTATGATAGGGCAGAGTCAGGGGTGCAAGGAATGCCACAGCCAGAGGGAATACGTATATTGTCAGAAAAGGCAGCACAATTTGCTGAAGTTAATATGGAGTTGCGTGGTCTATTGTAAGTGCAGTCGCCACAGCTAGGTATAGGGCTGTCAGACACAGGTCTAGTTGCTTCTGTTTTTGGTAAATCGACTGAGGTTGAGCATCTTAAGAATTTGACAGAGATGGCGAGTTGGATGTATACGGAGCTTTTAGCAGTGGCAAAGCTAAGGTTAGCAGGAGAAGCAAAATCTTATGCTTGATATATCGAAGCTCGTAAGGGAGCAGAGACATTTGAGGAGTTGAGAAGGGGTTGGTGCGCAAGTATAGAAAAAAGAACAGCGCCAGATATTTCCAGAAGCATTTAGGTATGGTAGTGAATATACATGGAAAGTCTGTGGAAGAATTTGCAGATAGGGTAAGAAAAATCAGTTGATGTACACATGAGTTGGGACTGCGTGCAGTAGTGAATGGAGTAATATTGCAAGAGGCTGAACACAGGTCAGTTGACGCATTTTTAAGGGGGTTGCCTTCAGAAATGTCAAAAAGATTGCGAACAGGAGTTCCAATTGATTCGTATGCAGCTCTTAGGATGGCAGTAGAATGTGAGGAAAATTATGTGTCGACCGGATTAAAAGGCAGACGAGGAATATTGTCGCCTAGTATAAGGTGTTAAGGGTGTGGGCAGGCCGGCCAGTGTGGCCGAGCGGTTCTAGGAGCATCAGTCCGGAACCGCGCTGTTGCTACGGTCGCAGGTTCGAATCCTGCCTCGCGCATGGATGTGTGTGATGTCCTTAGGTTAGCCAGGTTTAAGTAGTCCTAAGTCTATGGGACTGATGACTTCAGATGTTAAGTCCCACAGTGCTTAGAGCCATTTTAGGGTGTGGGCAGATGGGACTTGTGTGGAGGTTCAAATGGTTCAAATGGCTCTGAGCACTATGGGACTTAGCTTCTGAGGTCATCAGTCCCCTAGAACTTAGAACTACTTAAATCTAACTAACCGAAGGACGTTACACACATCCATGCCCGAGGCAGGATTCGAACCTGCGACCGTAACGGTCGCGCGGTTCCAGACTGTAGCGCCTAGAACCGCTAGGCTACTCCGACCGGCTTGTGTGGAGGCAATGACGCGAACCACAAAACAACGGAAGTAAGGTCAAAGGTCAGTATAATGGTAGCAGTTGTTGTTGTTTTTGTCTTCAGTCCTGAGACTGGTTTGATGCAGCTCTCCATGCTACTCTATCCTGTGCAAGCTTCTTCATCTCCCAGTACTTACTGCAACCTACATCCTTCTGAATCTGCTTAGTGTATTCATCTCTTGGTCTCCCTCTACGATTTTTACCCTCCACGCTGCCCTCCAATGCTAAATTTGTGATCCCCTGATGCCTCAGAACATGTCCTACCAACCGGTCCCTTCTTCTTGTCAAGTTGTGCCACAAACTCCTCTTCTCCCCAATTCTATTCAATACCTCCTCATTAGTTATGTGATCTACCCATCTAATCTTCAGCATTCTTCTGTAGCACCACATTTCGAAAGCTTCTATTCTCTTCTTGTCCAAACTGTTAATCGTCCAGCTTCAGGGATAGTGGATCAAGGAAAAAACGACGTCGAACACAGAAGGGAACTCAAGGTCCATCTAAAGACGATTCCAGCAAAATCAGATGCTACAAAGGTGTATGCGGAGTTGAACTGTGCAATCGAAGGAGCAGTATGAGAGAAGAATTGCAGCATAGTACTGGACACAGGCGTGCATGTGTCAGTTGCCAGTAGGGATTTGGTGAAGCAGAAACAGAGGAACCCACCACTGTACAGGCTATGTGGAGTGGAGAATAGTGACGTCAGGTAATTGAAGGCAGTGATCATACATTTTTGTTTGGGTGAGGTTCAGTTCAGTGAATGTGTCGACATTGTGGTACATGTAAGTGAGGGATAGGACATGATTCTGTGGTTAGTTTTCTTGCATCAGCATTGTGTCAAAATCTACCTTCGGCAACACACAGTGGAGCTGGATGGAATGATGTTTCAGTCAGGAGAAATTGTTGCCAGTATAGGACTGTCTTGAGAGGAATCTATCATTTGTGACAAACCAATTAAACAGTGAACAACTGTACTAAGGCTCGATTCACACTATTGTGTAACAGAGGGTACCAGTAAGTTGCTATGGATTAATGTTGAGTCTAACTTACCTGTAAGAATGTCGTCTGTAGTAGAACAATTAGAAGCAAATGAAGTATTAGATACAGCCGGTTGTTTTGTGAAAAGAAATACTATGTCCATTATGATTATCCAGGGTGTTAAGCTGTGGTCGGTTGATGAATTTTGTCTCAATTCCCAACGTTTCGTCTCCGTCTGCGGGAGATATCTTCAAGGGGACGAAACTTTTTATCTCCAAAGTCTTGAGGTTGACAGAATGGCTGTTAATCCCTAGTGTGGATATCCCGGATGAGGAAGCACGAGACGCGTCGGGTATCGGCCACGGGAAACCACCAGATGCCACTGAAACTGCATTATGAGGAAAAGAGAAGCATCTAAAGGGGAATGATGAGAAGCAGATGGGGAAGTTACTGCTGGAGTTTAAAAATGAGGTTATTCCAATGGCGCCAATGTCAGTGACACATATTACGCAGCACTGCATACCGGTGGGGAGTGGATCACCAGTATACCGCAAACCATCTACAGTACCAAGATACTTACAGCCAGTCCTGGAGGAGTTCATTCATCAGAAGCTGAGGGATGGAAATGTTGAGGAAAGTAATAGCCCATGGTGCGCAGAGATTGTTATTGTTCTTAGAAAATCAGGTGGTGGACCATGAAAATAGAGATTTTGCCGTGAATATCAATACCTGAATGTACAGACTGTAACAGATGACAGCCCTTTGCAACACACTGCGGAAACTACAGACTATTTGGGCCAGTGCAAATATTTTTCGATTATGGGCTGAAAATTGGCTACCATTAGCTAGAACTGGTTCTGGAAAACTGGCCATGGGGTCATTATCAGTTCAAGAGGATGCCTTTCGGACTGAAAAATGTACCTATGACGTTTCAGTGATTGTTGTGAGTTGTAAGAGGTTTAAAACCACATTAGTGTATGGTATATCTGGATGATATAATCATGTTTGCGAGTGATATGGAGCAGCACAGACATTCCTTTAGGGAGGTAGCATATCTCTGCCACGCAATTAGTAAAGATAGCGTTAATATCGACCCAAGGTTAGTGAACACGTGTGCGAAGTGCCTGAACCAGAATCAGTGAAGGGACTGCAACTGTTGCTTGAACTCACAAATTACTAGGGGAGGTTCATGAAAAGATTTCCAGATATTGGCAGACACTTAACATAGTTACTGAAAAAATATTTGAAGTTCGTGCGTATGGGGGATTGTCAGCATATATCCGGGAAAATGAAAGAAATTTTTACAGAAAATCCAGTTTTGGTGTTTCCTAATTTCAACAAGGAGTTTATTCTTTTATGGGATGCATCCAAACCTGAATTTGATTGTGTGTTGAGTCAAGAAGTTGAGGGCATGGATCGCCGGCCGCGGTGGCCGAGCGGTTCTAGGCGCTTCAGTCCGGAACCGCGCGACTGCTACGGTCGCAGATTCGAATCCCGCCTCGGGCATGGATGCGTGTGATGTCCTTAGGTTAGTTAGGTTTAAGTAGTTCTAAGTTCTAGGGGACTGATGACCTCAGATGTTAAGTCCCATAGTGCTCAGAGCCATTTGAACCATTGAGGGCACGGGACATGCCCTATGCATCGAGACAGATGAATTCAGCGGAGAATAGTTACGTCACGCCAGGAAAAGAAATTTTGAGTCTTATTTATGGAATCATCTACTTCAAGTGTTATCTCTAAGGGAGTAAGTTTCAAGTCGTAATGGATCATGCAGACTGAAATAGTTGCTGGGGTTTGAGGATCCATCGAGTACATTATCAAGATGGGTGATATGGAGTGAGTTCGGTTATGAGGTGATACCTAGACCTAGAAAAAAGCATGGAAATGCAGACAGGTTAAATAGTAAAGTAGCGGTATTGCAGGTGTGAGGTAATAAACTTAAGGAGTGGCAAGCAGCACAGAGAGTGGATAAGGAATGTAAACAGTTTCGTAAGCATTCACTGTTCTGTGTACATGACTGGTAGTTGTGCAGAGAAATTAAGTTTGGGGACATGAATAGTGGTGCCAGCAAAGTTTAGAGGAAATGTAATGAAGGAGACACGTGGATCATGTGTTGGTGGGTCATAGGGGGTGTATACGTACCAACAGAAGAGTAGGAGAGAGGTACTAGTGGAGGAACAGAGAGACACACATGGATCAATACGTATGGAGCTGTACACAGTGTGCACAGAGGGCGGATTTGTGTTGAAAGAGAGTACAATTACAGAGATTATATGAAGCATTAGCACCATTTCAGTTACTTTGGATCGATACCTTCGGCCCTATCAGCAAAACATCTGCAGGTAACAAGTATGTGCTCACAATTATAAATAATTTTTAGGCATATGTAGAATTGCTCACTATGCCATCTAGAGGGTAATAACGCGAGCACAAGCGCTAGTTAACAATTAGGTACTGACGTTTGGAGTACCTGAGATGATTGTGACTGATCAGGGAGCCAACTTTGTGTCAGATATGTTAAAAGAATTGTCTCGGCTGTTGTGTGTAAAGAAACTGAGAACTAGTCCCCTACAGCCGCCAGATAATGGAAGAATGGAGAGGGTCCATAGAACAATAGTTTAGAGTACTATGTGGATGCACACCATAGCAATTACGAAGTAAATAAACATGCTGGCGCAGCATAACCTTCACACAAATACTGGTTGTCCACTTATGATGTAGTGTATGATCGTAAGATGCCATCACTGCTCGACCTAATAAAAACTAAGAAGAGATAAACGGGGGAATCAGTTAAAGAATTCACAAGGGTGATAACAGAATTATGGAATAGGCACTGGAAAAGGAAGAGGAAGCAGTGAGCCACACACAAAGAATGCCACAGTACAAAGTGGACCAATGGGTCATGTTGTCAATCCCAATGCTCCAGACGGAGAGATGAAAAAATTCATTATGATGTGTTAGGAACCACATTAGGTTGTAGAAACTACGTGGCCAGTAAACGTCAAGATCCAGTTACGTACAAGGTCTACAATTTCACGTGTGGGACGATTGAATCCCTTTAGGGAGAGTCCATAGGTTATTCCAGGAGTTACGCAACTGGGACGAAAGAAGAAGGGGAAGGAAAGATGCAGAGGATCCAGCAGGGAGATATGGACAAGAAGAGGCGAGGACGCTCATGTGCTACAAATAATTCAATAATTTCTATTGCTGACAGTACGGGTAATGTAACGGATGATGATAAACAGAAGGCCGAAATTCAAACTCTAGCATTCAAAAACTCGTTTACGGTAGAGGACTGCAGCACCATTCCCCCTTTCAATTATCGAACAGACGCAAGGATGGCTGACATAGTGATTAGTTTATCTGGGATTGTAAAACAGTTAAGATACTTAGACGCCAGGAAGGCATCTTGCCCAGACGGTATCCCCGTAAGATTATATGTTGACGATGCTACAAATATAGCACCGTTCTTATCCATCATCCATCAGATATCATTGGAACAGCGGAAAGTTCCACGGGACTGGAAGAAGGCCCAGGTCATTGAAATCTATAAAAATGGTAGAAAATCGGATGCACATAATTACCGACCAATTTCACTGACGTCGATTTGTTGTAGAATCATGGAACATGTTTTGTGTTCAGACATAATGACCTTTCTAGACTCTGAGAAGCTCATCTGCAGAAACTAGCACGGTTTTAGGAAACAGCGGTCATGCGAGACATAACTGGCCCTCTTTGTGCATGATATACAACAGGCTCTAGATACCGGCTCCCAGCTTGATGCCATGTTTCTCGACTTTCGAAAGGCGTTCGACTCAGTCGCACGATACAGGGGCGGGACAGCAGTTCCAGGAAGTGTTGGGGAGTGAGTACCAGGTCACCAGCATTGTGAAGCCTAGTGCCCGTTTGGCTCAGGTGACTGACAGCATAGGAGAGTTATGTAGGAATTTTACGAAGGAGCAACTGGTAGTGATAGTGGGTGGAGCAGAGAACAGTCTTGATAGGGACGGGGAATGTGATGTAGGTGGTTACCTGGTAAAGATAGCTAGTCAAATTGGTGGCACTAATGTGCATTTCGTGCAGCTGTTTCAGCATCATGATCGGCTTTATCTTAATGCGGCTGTTAGCTGCGTTAACATCGGGCTGGAGAAGGCGCTGATGGCAGTGGGCATGGGTCACATTGCAGTGGTGCCACTTGAGTCTATCAGTAGATCGGGTTTCACTAGGCATGGCCTGCACCTCAATAGGTATGGGAAGGGGAGGCTGTCAAAGCTTATAGGTGACAGTGTAGTGTGTGGTGGTGGTGGTGGTGGGATCACTCATGGAAAAATTCCTGTAGTAGTTGGTGTTGGAGCTGCATCATTTTTAGCTTGAAGTCAGCTGACAGGTATATTTGCTTAAAGGAAGGCCCCCTAACTAAGGAATCACCATCAGAGGACGTCATGTTTCCAAGTAGAGATGGAATTAGCATACTTCATCAAAATATAAGAGGCATTAGATATAAAGTTAGGGAATGGCTTATAGATGTTGACTCTGAAATTATTGGTATATCGGAGTACCATATAAGTAATTTGACAATTCAGAGGCTTCCTTTACCAGGATACAGATTAGCTGGCTGTTTTCCAAGGAGTTCTTTGCAGGGTAGCGGAGTGGCCATGTATGTAAAAAACAATATTCAGTTTGGTCCATAGACGTATCACGGCACTGCATTTAAGAGATATTTGAATGCTGTGCAGGGGCAGTTGAATTTAATGAAACTAAACTTCTAATTTTTGTTGTTTATTGGTCCCCTAATTCTGACTTCATAGCATTTCTCCCCAACTAGAGAGGATTCTTGATTCACTTTATCCGAAGTACAAGAAGTTAGTTACATGTGGTGACTTCAGTACTAATTTTGTACATGATCTGTGCAAGAAAAATTCATATGATCTGATGCAGATTGTGTTTTTTCCAACTAGAGTGCAGGGGAACATTAGCACAACCATCGACAATATTTTTATTCATTCTTCATTACTAGATGGACGTTCTGTTAGTAAAAGGGTGACTAGCCTTTCAGGCCATGATGCAAAAATTTTAACACTAAAAGGCTTTTGTACTCAAGCAAACGTCACATATAATAAGAAACTATTTAGGACAACTAATTCAATGGCAACAGAGAGTTTTTCTAAACTCATCAAGGAACAAGAGTGGCAGGATGATTATAGTGCCGATAACAGGTGAAAAATACAGTGCTTCGCTTACTTTGAGAGTTGTTTTCCATTAGAAAGTTCTAAATTGGGTGCTAGCAGTAAAAGGCAGCCTGGGTGGCTGACTAGTGGTATAAAGGAATCATGTAGAACAAAGCGGGAATTATATCAAAATGTTAGAAGTAGTCACAATCAAGCTACAGTTGCCCATTACAAACAGTATTGTTAGGTGCTTGAAATGTTAATAGGAAGGCAAAGAGTAAGTGGTGCACAAATAGAATAGGTAATTCACCTATATTTGTGCATCTATTCATGTGGATTGCTAGTAGAGTCGCACGGCGGCTAGGCGCAAGGCGCACAGGTGTGACCGATGTCCCCAGTTATATAATAACTACAGTCAAGGAAGTACTACGTATTAACAAAGGCAAGCGAATGGCAGACAAAGACCCAACCTGGTGGAAGAGACACATGAAAAACAGCTTGCAACATAGAAAAGTGTTTCAAAGAGTGGTATTCGTCAAAAGCAGAATCCGATCGCCTTGCTTACATACCAGCCAACAACAGGCCAGGAGGATATTTACTATCTTGAAAGCAACAACCAATAATAGTATGAACAACCCACTCAGAATATCTGAAAAAGATGAGAAAATTTTCAAAGTTGCTGAATTTAGAAGAAATCAGTTCAAAGATATAAGAGACAATAAATACATTAAAAAAACTTCTGCAACACTGTTAACTTTCAATAAAGATATTAATGGAAGGTGGCAAGAAAACTGTTAGAAATGTTAAATGAAGACTTCTCCTAAGAAGCATCATATAATTTCTCAGCAGTTTCAGGCCCATTAGAAGTTATAACTTTGGAAGAAGTAAAAATCTCCCTTAAAAATGCAAAAAACGGTGAAGCAACTGGTCCAGACGAAGTACCAGCTGAACCTCTAAATATGTGTGGGGATTCCAGTACATTCTGGTTCACCAAACTGTTTAATCTTATCTTAAAAGCAGGAAGAATGCCTTATAACTGGAGAGGAAGTAATCTAATCCTGTTCTGCAAAAACAAAGGCGCTGTAGCCGGTTGTGGAAACTATCATGCAATAAAAGTAACATCCAAACATTGACGTGGGAAGCAGCGCTTGCAAACGAATTAAACAAGATGAAAAAGAACTATGTCCAATCAATGTGGTGTTATCAGCGGGGCAGGCACTGTAGACTCTTTTCATACTGATAAAATCATAATGGAAATATACAAACCACAAGAAAGACCTCCATCTCATGTTTATTGACATCAAAAAAGCTCTCGATCGACTGTCAGGAAAGCTTACGCGGCATGCTCTTTGAGTGCAGTGTTTCTCAGAGTACTACATATCTGTTGTCAAGGACAGTATAAGAACACCAAGGCAAAAGTTGTGAGCCTCAGCGACGTCAGCGAAGAATTCTAGGTAAAAGATGGAGTCTCTCCTTTGAATTCACTGCTATACAAACTCGTCGTGAACGGTGTCACAGAACATCTACAGAGGCCAAGTCATTGGGCAGTTTTATACACTGAAGACTTAGATCTAATAGCAGAATTCCTGCCAAAAATTCAAGACGACCTTCATGCTTGGTACACGGTGGTAGAACGTAGAGGACTTAGAGCAAATGGTTCAAATGGCTCTGAGCACTATGGGACTTAACAGCTGTGGTCATCAGTCCCCTAGAACTTAGAACTACTTAAACCTAACTAACCTAAGGACATCACACACATCCATGCCCGAGGCAGGATTCGAACCTGCGACCGTAGCAGTCGCGCGGTTCCGGACTGCGCGCCCAGAACCGCGAGACCACTGCGGCCGGCGACTTAGAGCAAACAGGACTAAAATGGAGCATATGTATTGTAGCTTCTCAAGAACGGCCACCAGTTCGAAAATTAAACGACATCTGGACAATGCTCTTATAACGTCAAACGATCAGTTCAGGTACCTCGAATCAGTAATAATTACCACAGCTTGCATGGATAAAGACACTGAAAACAATATAACAACTGTCTAGTTGATATGGAGGCCACTAACTGGGGTCATCTGCGATGCAAAAACACCTATTTAAGTCAATGAGAATGGATACAAACCAGTGATGAGACTAGCTATAACGTATAGTTTAGAATGCTAGGCTACGTGCATATCGGACGAGCAGAAGTTCCAGTTTACAGAGACAAGGACACTCTGCTGGTCTGGAGGAGTGATCTTACAAGACAGAGTAAGAAATGATGATATTCAAAGCTTGTTGAAGGTGGCAATCACGGCAGAATGTCTAAAGATAATCAGCTAAAGATTATCACCTAATTTGCTGGGAGCAAAGACAAGAACAGTACACTGCAAAAAAAGAACTGAAAAAAGGTCCTGAACACTCACCAAATGCATGGCATATCACCATAAGAAACAACCTGAAAACGATGGGACTGCACCCTGAAATGATGCAAATATCTTCAGAATTGCGTAACAAGATTAAGAGAGCTGAACTCAAGAAGTAATGCACGGAAAATGAAGAAGAAGAAGATGAAAATGAAGAACAGAAGGAGGAGATTATGTGCACAGTAACTGTATAAATAGCTGACTCAGTAGGGTGACCCTTTTCAAATTCAGACTGTGATTGGTTAAGTATCCCATTAGTACCCAGATGGTTGACAACCCTTGAATACATTACCTTCTCAAAAATTTTAGAAAATGATACTGGGAGTGATACTGGGTGGTAATTATTAACATCTGCAGAGTCATTCTTTTTTACATAGAGGCTTAACGACAACATATTTCAACCTGTCTGAGACGACACCCAAAATTTAATGATGCATTTCACAGTGACTAAGAACATTACACATTATAGGACTACAGTTATTTAGTACTGTATTGGCTATATTATCCACCACATATGAAATTTTCCTTTTTAGAGTCATGAAGCTTTTTCCAACTTCAATTGTGGATATTAGATTAATTTTTATTTCACTAAATACCCTCTGTATTGCTTCTCTGGCGTACTCTCCCACTTTCTCTTCTGAATAATATGTAACAGTTTTACACCTACTTCTTAAAACTAAATATTAAAAATACCTGATACAGATGAACAGGTTTTTACAAACTGCTGTTCATTTAACATATCATCTTATATGTATAGCATGGCACCCTCTTGTATGACTCCGAAGGGGCAGGACCACACTAATGGGACTTGGCTGGCCGAGGATGGAGCTGAGTGGCGTGCCAGTGGGGCCCATTGGTAGGTTGCTGGTTGATAAAAACGCTTCATTACGTTTCAGTTAGATATTTCTCCATTGTCAATGTGAAGCAGATGCGCCCAACCTGGTGCAACCAGCTGGCGAGGGTCAGCAGAAGGCTGGCTAAACACCAGTGGGATGGTTCTTGCATTGGCACACTGCAGTGCTGGACAGAAAGCCACCAGCGGTCCATCAGTAGGCTAAGGCGCAGACATAAATGAGGAGCTCTTCTTCTTACTGCACCTGCATTATAATTACATTCATGGTTCTTTTAACTTAATGCTTTAATAATTTTCGTCTTATTCATGTGAATTGCAAGAATATTTTCATTTGATATAGTGCTTCCTATGAAATTTGGTTTTGCTACGAGTTTTTCACATGTATTTGCATCTGAAACTAATATAATATCCACTCTATTTGCAATATTTTGCATCGTTTTTCCAAATACTGAGGTATTCATGAGCGAAAAAATACTTTACAAAATCATTTGTTCCTTTAGTTCTTATTTTCATATTTATATCAACATATTTTTGTAGTTAATTAGGTTGTTTAAATTCTAGTGCTCTATATATTTCTATCCCCCCCCCCACATCACAAGAACCATGGACCATGCTGTTGGTGGGGAGGCTTGCGTACCTCAGCGATACAGACAGCCATACCGTAGGTGCAACCACAACGGAGGGGTACTTGTTGAGAGGCCAGACAAACGTGTGGTTCCTGAAGAGGGGCAGCAGCCTTTTAAGTAGTTGCAGGGGCAACAGTCTGGATGACTGACTGATCTGGCCTTGTAACACTAACCAAAACGGCCTTGCTGTGCTGGTACTGCGAACGGCAGAAAGCAAAGGGAAACTACAGCCGTAATTTAACCAAGGGCATTCAGCTTTACTGTACGGTTAAATGATGATGGCGTCCTCTTGGGTAAAATATTCCGGAGGTAAAATAGTTCCCCGTTCGGATCTCCAGCCGGGGACTACCCAGGAGGACGCTGTTATGAGGAGAAAGAAAACTGGCGTTCTACAGGTTGAAGCGTGGAATATCAGATCCCTTAATCGAGCAGGTAGGTTAGAGAATTTAAAAAGGGGAATGGATGGGTTAAAGTTAGATATAGTGTGAATTAGTGAAGTTCGGTGGCAGGAGGAACAAGACTTCTGGTCAGGTGACTACAGGGTTATAAATACAAAATCAAATAGGGGTAGTGCAGGAGTAGGTTTAATAATGAATAAAAAAAATAGGAATGCGAGTAAGCTACCACAAACATCATAGTGAACGCATTATTGTGGCCAAGATAGACACGAAGCCCATGCCTACTACAGTAGTACAAGTTTATATGCCAACTAGCTCTGCTGATGACGAAGAAATTGAAGAAATGTATGATGAGATAAAAGAAATTATTCAGGTAGTGAAGGGAGACGAAAATTTAATAGTCATGGGTGACTGGAATTCGACAGTAGGAAAAGGGAGAGAAGGAAACATAGTAGGTGAATATGGATTGGGGCTAAGAAATGAAAGAGGAAGCCGTCTGTTAGAATTTTGCAACAGAGCATAACTTAATCATAGCTAACACTTGGGTCAAGAATCATGAAAGAAGGTTGTATACATGAAAGAAGCCTGTAAATACTGGAAGGTTTCAGATAGATTATATAATGGTAAGACAGAGATTTAGGAACCATGTTTTAAACTGCAAGACATTTCCAGGGGCAGATGTGGACTCTGGCCACATTCTATTGGTTATGAAATGTACATTAAAACTGAAAACACTGCAAAATGGTGGTAATTTAAGGAGATGGGACCTGGGTAAACTAACAGAACCAGAGGTTGTAGAGAGTTTCAGGGAGAGCATTAGGGAACGATTGACAAGAATGGATGAAACAAATGGAGTAGAAGACACATGGGTAGCTTCGGGAGATGAAATAGTGAAGGCAGCAGAGGATCAAGCAGGTAAAAACACGTGGGCTAACAGAAATCCTTGGGTAACAGAAGATATATTGAATTTAACTGAAGAGAGGAGAAAATACAAAAATGCAGTAAATGAAGTAGCCAAAAGGAATACAAACGTCTCAAAAATGAGTTCGACAGGAAGTGCAAAATGGCTAAGCAGGGATGACTAGAGGACAAATGTAAGGATGTAGAGGCTTATCTCACTAGGGGTAAGATAGATACTGCGTATAGGAAAATTAAAGAGACCTTTGCATAAAAGAGAACCACTTGCATGAATACCAAGAGCTCAGATCGAAACCCAGTTCTAAGCAAAGAATGGAAAGCAAAAAGGTGGAAGGAGTATACAGAGGGTCTATACAACGGCGATGTTCTTGAGGAAAATATTATGGAAATGCAAGAGAATGTAGATGAAGATGAAATGGGAGATATGATACTGCGTGAAGAGTTTAACAGACCACTGAAAGACCTAAGTCAAAACAAGGCCCCAGGACTAGACAACATTCCATTAGAACTACTGATAGCTTTGGGAGAGCTAGTCATGACAAAACTCTACCATCTGGTGAGGAAGATGTATGGGACGGGCGAAATACCCCCAGACTTCAAGAAGAATATAGTAATTCCAATCCCAAAGGATGCAGGTGTTGACAGATGTGAAAATTACCGAACTATCAGTTTAATAAGCCACAGCTGCAAAATACTAACACGAATTCTTTACAGACGAAGGGAAAAACTGGTAGAAGCCGACCTAGGGGAAGATCAGTTTGGATTCCATAGAAATGTTGGAACACCTGAGGCAATACTGACCCTACGACTTATCTTAGAAAATAGATTAAGGAAAGGCAAACCTACGTTTCTAGCATTTGTAGACTTAGAGAAAGCTTTTGACAATGTTGACTGGAATACTCTTTTTCAAATTCTGAAGGTGGCAGGGATAAAATACAGGGAGCAAAAGGCTATTTACAATTTGTACAGAAACCAGATGGCAGTTATAAGAGTCGAGGGGCATGAAAGCAGTGGTTCTGAGGGGAGTGAGACAGGGTTGTGGCCTATTCTTGATATTATTCAATCTGTATATTGAGCAAGCAGCAAAGGAAAAAAAAGAAAAATTGGTAGTAGGAAAATCCATGGAGAATAAATAAAACTTTGAGGTTCGCCGATGACACTGTAATTTTGTCAGAGACAGCAAAGGTCCTGGAAGAGCAGCTGAACGGAGTGGACATTGTCTTGAAAGGAGGATACAAGGTGAACATGAACAAAAGCAAAACGAGGATAATGGAATCTAGTGGAATTAAATCGAGTGGTGCTCGGGGAATTAGATTAGGAACTGAGACGCTTAAGGTAGTAAATGAGTTGTGCTATTTGGGGAGCAAAATAACTGATGATGGTCGAAGTATAGAGGATATAAAATGTAGACTGGCAATGGCAAAGAAAGCGATTCTGAAGAAGAGAAATTTGTTAACATCGAGTATAGATTTAAGTGACAGGAAGTCGTTTCGGAAAGTACTTTTATGGAGTGTAGCCATCCATGTATGGAAGTGAAATTTGGACGATAAACGGTTTAGACAAGAAGAGAATAGAAGCTTTCGAAATGTGGTGCTACAGAAGAAGCTGAAGATTAGATGGGTAGATCACATAACTAATGAGGATGTACTGACTAGAAGAGAAATTTCTGGCACAATTTGTCTAGAAGAAGGGATCGCTTGGTAGGAATTGTTCTGAGGCATCAAGGGATCACCAATTTAGTATTAGAGTGCATGCGTGGAGGGAAAAAATCGTAGAGGGAGACCAACAGATGAATACACTAAACAGATTCAGAAGTATGTAGGTTGCAGTAGGTACTGGGAGATGAAGAAGCATGCACAGGATAGAGTAGCATGGAGAGCTGCATCAAACCAGTCTCTGGAGTGAAGACCACAACAACAACAAACATTTCTGTTATCTTTATTCCTATAGATATACAGGGTCTCCCAGCTATATTGTCCACCCAAAATATCTCTGGAACAATAACAGCTATTGGAAAACGACTTTCACCGCTATCAATGTAGGGCTGGGGCCCATGAATGTACATAATTTGGAAACATTCTAAAACGAAAGCATATGTGTTTTTTAACACAAACTTATGTTTTTTTGAATGGACCTCCTATATTTTTTCTTCAGCAATCCATAGCATGACAAAGCACATACACAGTGGCGTTGATTGCATCGCAATATTCCCATTACATCCCGAGATACTGAGACGCGAAGTTGACGCTTGAAATACCCGACATCATGCGCTGCTAGCGCACGTCCTGAGGCTCAGGCGTGAACCCCATGCTGCCCTTAATCGCGATGTGATTGACATGTGTAATTGCACCTCCATACTTATCAAGAGGTCCGAAACGAATAATACTGTCTGCTGCATTAACGTCGTACATTCCAGCAGGTATTTATCCCATAGGCTAGGGGTGATGCGGTTCTGTAACATATCTGTGTACCGCAACGTTAGTCACTAGTTAACTTCGCTTATCGTTAATCCGTTACTAAAAAGGTAATGCCGTTCAACGTTAAAACTTTTCTTTACTGTAGATGTGGCGCAAGTGACAGATAATCATTCACTCGTAATAGTAAAATTCATGTTGATGGTTTTAGTGAAACGAGCAAGTGGACTAAACGTTTTACCGTTGTTTAGGTAAAAATGTTTTGAGTTGTGAAATTCAGGTAGGACATAGAAGATAAATATAAACATGTTTAACCAATTAGTTTTATTATCACATAATTATCAATGTTATGTTTATCTAATGCGTTAAATGACAAATTGTTGCAAACAAATGTTTCTTAACATCACTGGGTAAAATAGCCCTTTGTAGAAGCTTCCACTGTGATACCAGTTCTACGTACTAAACATATCGTTCACATCTCATGCTCAAAGTGATGCCCATTGGCTTGCATACATAGGGTCACTCTGCGGATGAAGGATGCCCTACTTCGTGCTACTGTTTCCTCTTTGATGGCTCTATAAGCATCAATAATGCGTTGCTTCATATCCTCTGGTGTTGTTGGTTCATGTTGGTAAACAGCATCCTTCACTGCTACCCAAAGAAAATAATCCAGCGGTGTAAGGTCCGGAGATCGGGCAGGCCACCTACCTGGGCCACCTCGTTCAATCCACCTACCAGGGAACTTACGGTTCAGAAGTCGTCGTGCTCGTAAGGCGTTATGTGGAGGGCATCCGTCATGCTGATACCACATGACCATTCTCCGGTTCAGAGGTACGGTGTCCAAGAGAACAGGAACATTGTGCCATATAAATCTGGAGTATTGTCTGCCATTTTGGATGCCATTTATAAAGAAAGGTCCGATAATGGTATCTCCAATAATCCCACACCAAACACTAACTTTCCACGGACGTTGATGCTCTACCTGACGGAGCCATTTTGGATTGTCTGCGGACCAATAATGCATATTCCTCATATTGACAATTCCTTTGTTGGAGAATGATGCCTCGTCGGTAAAGAGAACATCTGCAAAAAATTTGGATTAGTCAGAAGTTTTTGCTGAGCCAACCGAGAAAATGTTACCCTATTGCGGAAGTCATTTCCATGAAGATCCTGGTGTAAATGAACATGGTAAGGATGAAATTTATGACGTTTAAGAATACACTGTGCACTTGATTTCGGCACACCAACTTCACGTTCAATTTGAAGTGTGCTGATTTGAGGATTCACAGCTATGGTAGCGAGCACAGCAACTTCAGCACGTTCATCTGTGCGTGTTCTAGGACGATGTCGAGGTCTTGGATTTAAGCTACCCGTTTCACGTAGACGAGATGTGAGACGACCAAACATCCGGCGCGAAGGCGATGGCTTGTCAGGGAATCGTTTTCTGTGCAGTCGTTCTGCCTGAACAGCATTTCGTCCACCTACAACAGGGTACAGTACAGGTATGTAGAGTAGGGTAGAAAACAGACGTCACTAGATTACTCTGATGCACGACTACACTGGCAAGCGGCGTACTGCACGCCAAAGCAACAACAAATGGGATGCTCGGAGGGTGGTGGAGTACAGGAGTTTGCATGGGTCGCAAATCATCAACAAGGCGAAGTGGTAACTGTGGCAGTAGTGGGAACTACGTTGGACACTTGACTAGGTAGAGCCAGGCCCTGCGCGACAGGCACAATGGGTCATATAACGCATTAGATAAACCTTATTTTGGGTGTGCAGGATAAATAAGACAACCTGACGGGTGTACACCGATCGGTACTGGTTCATATTGTGTATGTAGATACGTAAAACGTGCAAGAGGGAAACCATTATGTGCGTATTATTCGTTTCGGACCTCTTGATAAGTATGGAGGTGTGATTACACATGTCAATCACATCGCGATTACGGGCAGCATGGGGTTCACGCCTGAGCCTCAGGACGTGCGCTAACAGCGCATGTCGAGTGTTTCAAGCGTCAACTTCGCGTCTTAATATCTCGGGATGTAATGGGAATATTTCGATGCAATCGACGCCATTGTGTGTGTGCTTTGTCATGCTATGGATTGCTGAAGAAAAAATATAGGAGGTCCATTTAAAAAAAAAACATAAGTTTGTGTTAAAAAAACACATATGCTTTCGTGTTAGAATGTTTCCAAATATGTACATTCATGAGCCGCAGCCCTACATTGATACCGGTGAAAGTCGTTTTCCAATAGCTGTTATTGTTCCAGAGATATTTTGGATGGACAAGATAGCTGGGACACGCTGTATATTGTTTAAAATTTCTATAATGAACTATATGTATTTTTTGCTATTCAGTGTTTGTAGTAACGTTTTTCTTTAGTGCCAGGCACAAAATTATTTTGAGGAGCTAATAATAAATTTTTATGTTCATCATGTAAATTTTTTAGATATTATAAGTCTACTTCAAAAATATATCATTGTTATGAATTACCAGCAGTTTTCATCACGTTAGTATCTAAATTGTTGTCTAACTCATAGTTCCCAAATCATAATAATTGACTCACAGCCCAGTCATAAATTATTTGCTTCTAAATATATTAAATATTTTGGTTTCGTATTTTAACAATAATTTTTCAGATATGTATTGTATGGTTTGACATATCTTTATCAACATTGAGATATTGCCTCTAATTCAATTTTCAACCATTAATAGAATACTATAATGATCTAATAGTTGTAATTTAACTTCAGTCAGTTTCAACATCGAAACATAACTTATATTTGGAGCTATAAAATTCCAAGATGGATGTAAATCGTAAGCTTTTATACAATTTTTTCTAAAATTTTCAAAAACATCAGATAACAACAAAACATGTCTTAAGATATAAAACATGATTCCAAGATATTTTATATTAAATTTTTCCCAAACTAAATTTGGATGTTTATTCTTATCATCACTAATATCACATTCATTCAATTTATTACAGAATTTTTGGTTTGCTCAAAAATCTGTTTCTTCAGATTTTTCTCTTCAGCTATCCATATAATCATATGGATAAACAGCATTTTTAATTACTCAGTGTACTAGACATTCTGGAAAAAGTTTTCTAATGTTCGTAGTTTGATTATCTCTTAAATTTGGTAACAGTTTATCAAGTGAAGATGATATCAATTTAAATGCATCAATGAATCTGGTTTTCAAAGTTAGTGTTTTTCTATCAAAACAAATAGATCCATCTTCATTATTTCTTATTGAATCAGTTTCTAATTCATCATAACTGAGTTCTTTTATGAACAACTAAGAATCATATCATGAGAGATGTGTACATGAATAGATACAAAATTTGAATGTTTTCTTGCGAGTTACATTTATTACACAGTGGATTTATCTATTTTCCAGTTAAATGGCCTCAATAACGAACTTTATGTTTTTGTGAGTAATGACATGTTTTTGATTCATTATACCTTTGTTGTTCTTCACCAATTAATGGCATCATTTTCTCATTTTCGTTATAGACATTACCTATATTTTCAATTTCTTTTTTCATACCTTTGATAAATTTTTATAATAATTTGGTCTTCTATATACAACTGGATTTTTGTAATGTCAGTCAGTAGATTTAATGTAACAACAAAATTTATTTGCTTTTACTTTTTGATATTTCACTGTACATGAGTTTTCTTGATCAGGTTGACAGTTATTCGTTTTTAAAAGTAAACTTTCAAACTCGATATAAATCACAAGAAAAACTCTCTTTTGTATGTTTGTAACTGTAAACTAATGTATTATCATTTATCCAGTAATTCTACTTTGAAGGGTTTGTTAACTGAAAATGTGGAATGTGATTGAGTTCCCTTTATTACTCAAATTTATTAAATGTATTACAGAAATAAATTTCGATTCCATAACTATTGATGTCTAAGCTGAAAGAAATGGAGATAAATCTTTAATTCAACAATAATGTGAGATATTTTTTTCTTTAAATATTATTGATTAATGTGCTTATCACATTCACATTTAGCTATTTTCGTTGTATGTACTTGTTAATTTTTATCCAATAAATAAAGATGAGTAGATACATTAATTTTGGTCTCTAATTTTGGAACAGCTTCAAATGGAACCAGAAAATAAATTCTGTGTTAATTTGTCAAGCTTCTGATGAATTCTGAGCCATCAGTTATATATTTTTTAACTTACTCTGTATTTCAATCTCCAGGATATAGTGCCGATTTTTTAGATCAGAGAAAAAATTCTTGTTCATTATTTTTTATTTTTCTAGTAATTATATGTAAGATTAATCTCTTGATAGAATACATTTATTGATTGCTAATTTTAATTCAATAACTCGATCTAGATCCAACAAGATCCTCAAGAGTGTAATTCAGGCATTTGTGATATTTATTTTTTTCCCCTTTACATAAAATGTAATCAATTTTATTTCATTAATGATCATGCAATTATGTGTTTCAGTTTTAAATTCACTGTTTTTTCAGAATCTGACGTATGCATCCTATAAATCAAAAAAAGTATAAAATTGACTGTTTTCACATTATGTAATTTCGAATTTTCCATCACTGTTTTACCAATTTTTGATTTCACACATTTGAAAAGACAGGTAAATTAAAATTGTTCTCTATGTTAACAGTTTGTAAATTGTTTTCAAACACTGTATTAATTATATATTGTTTTTCTTTATATATTGTTTTTCATTTTTTTACAAATACATTGGTAGAAAATGCTAATATTAATATCAGTTGTTTCTGACTCGTGTGGCCTATGCAGACAAATTACAATGCCAAAGCAAACGTCAGAATCACAGAAAAATTTGTAAATAGTGATATATTTCTGATAAAAATGTTGGCACTAAGCATAGAAATACAAAATTACGGTAAAATGGATTTTAACCTTACATCCAAAAATGAATGTTAGTACAAGACTAAAAAAAAACTATGCCCAAACAGGCTATGAAGGCCCAACGGTACTGACGGACCGCATTGTCAATCTCAGCCCACAGGTGTCGCTGGATGCGGATATGGAGGGGCATGTGGTCAGCACACCGCTCTCCCGACCGTATGTCAGTTTACGAGACCGGAGCCATTACTTCTCGGTCAAGTTGCTCCTCAGTTTGCCTCATAAGGGCTGAGTGCACACCTCTTGCCAACAGCGCTCGGCAGACCGGATGGTCACCTATCCAAGTGGTAGCCCAGCCCGACAGTGCTTAACTTCGATGATCTGACGGGAACCAGTGTTACCACTGCAGCAAAGCCGTTGGCTTACTACAAGACACATACCCATAAAATTCACTGGCACCATAACGTTTTCCCTTCCTGCTTATATGATATTTCTTCCTGTAATTTCAAGATCAGGGTAGCCATTTTCGTGCATTTTCTGAATGAAAACCTACCCACAGCCTTCTTGAGGAGGTGCAAGGGTACGGATATCTGATTGTAAGCCAGTGCCTATTTCCTTGGAACTTGTTGATTGTTTTGAAGAGGACTTCAATGTATTCCCAAAATTTATATTTGCTTTTGCTGCAGTTTTCCTGTAAATCTTGCAGCTTGTATTTCACAGTTTGAGTTGATGCCAAGTTCGGAGTAAAGATGGTTCTGTTTGATGGTGATAGAAAGCAGAAATTGTCTGAAATTGTCTTTGGCAACTTTCAGCGTGCCATAGCCCATTATGCAGTCCGTATTTCAAACATTTCTTAGATCTACTTGTAATTTGAATGCAGCGAAATCATTTTGGGATCTAAGAGTAAACATTCCAAAGATGTGAAGTAGCCATTACATTTTTTGAAAAAAAAATTGAAGTTTTAGGCTGGAGTCTGCCCTTAAAATGTGGGGTATCTGTTTCTAAAGGGATTACAAGTAGTGTGATGTTTGAGTTAGAAACTTCAATGCGGTCAGACGCATCAGCATCAACGTGTCAGTGCCAGATGCCTAGTCTATAGGTTTATTGTATGCAATTGTATGGTATCTTGATGCACTTAGTGTTCTACTAATGTGCTTCATAGCTTTGAACACAACCAAAAAATCCAGTTTACAGCAACTTACAATAGATTCCAAGCAAAAGATTATGGAAACCTGGAAGGCAACAGAGAGACGCTGATGTGAAAAAAAATCCGCTTTTAAGCTATATGATTGAAAAAATTATTCATCACAGAGGAGCAGAGAAATAAACGTCCCAATAATTTTGACTATGACAAAACAGTTTTGTTTTCGGGAGGAACATTCAACGAATGAATCTGCAGTTAGATCAAGTTACCATACTGCTTTTCAGCTTGCAAACTACTTCGCAGTTTCACTGATTATGGGTTATGTTGACAGTGAGGAAACTCGGCTATAGCTATAATTTTACACCTACAGTGTGACGTCTGCGTGATTAGTTTCATAGCAAAATTAGTCACATAGACTTCGTTTCTTCAATGTAAAGTTTCACGACTTTACAAGTCTGTAGCTATGATTATGTCGATGTTTAGACTTCCATGTACATACTCCTTTTTTACGCAGTGAAGAGAACGGAATCCATCCTCAGAAGCTTACTGGCAGATGTTAACTTAAGAGCTTGTCTTCGAATTAGCATTAGTCGAAAATCGTACCAGACACTAATCCCTTAGTGAATAGGGAGCTAACTAATATTAATTGACATTCTGTATTTTTATGTTTAACTTTTAAATGAAATGGTAACGAAATGTAAATTTTTCAGTTTAAATTTCGCCCTAAAACGGCATTCTTCATAAGGCTCCAACAGTCGTAAGAAACACCTTGTTTCTCACTTAGCTGGCCTCCGTTCTTTGCATCATCAAAATATTAAAAGATATGTTGAATTTAATCGTCAGTTCTCATTATGGTGAATTTCATTACCAGTTCTCATTAATACGGCTTTGCCACGAAACACATTAATGAGCCATCCTGAAGCGGTTCATGGTTCCTCATTGCTGTGGTGTGAGCGAGAGCTACTATGCTGAACTGCTAGAATTTTTAGTTCCCCTGTACCTGCGAAAAGTCGGTTAGCCCGGCAACAGCTCCAAGTTCCGTGCAAACGTCACTCCGTGCAATTGTCCCAACCCCGATTTCTTCGCGTCGAAACAGGGTAATTTCTACCCCAGAGACCCTGAACAGCTTGTTGAACGTTGGGAAGCAGCTGGGAACAATAATAAAATACAGATATTGATTGATTTGTTGTTCATTTCCTGTTTATTTTTGTGGATACCTAAAATTTAAAAAAAAAAAACGGTAGAACTTACGGGCAAACCCAATACAATAAGGAATAATGATGAAAACAATATTTATTTATGAATGCGATCACGAGCATTTTAAAACGTTATTACAGCGAAAAATTTAATATTTATAGCTCCTTGACGTTATTGGGATACTGCCTGTATTGGGGTGATACTGTATCTATCACAAAGACATGAGAAACACAGTACATGAAGTCCTTTTTCCACCATGCACATTTAATCTTTAATAATATTGGTGAAAAACGGCTCTCTTAACCATTTAAAAGAATAATCGTTCAAAAATATTTTAAGGCAAACTATGCTAAACGAGCATGAGCCTATTTGTGGAAAATTAGGAAAGAAAATGACAAGACTCGAACGCAGTACGTACAGATTTTTATTCTGCCACCTTAGACAGTTCTCATAAGACTTTAAATTTCAGTTTCTGGAAAATGCTTGAGGAGCACATCGAACATGAGAAGCACTTATTATATCTACGTATGTAGTTCTATCGTGCCGAAGTTGCTGGAAATTCGTGACGTGCTGGGGTATACTTCCCTTGTGTGTGGTAGCATAGGCGTCCGCAAGGGGGGCCAGGATGGAAGTTGCCCCCCACCCCTGGAATTTGGTGTAGAGAGTTTTTATTCATTGCGGAATTCATATACGCTTCTAGAAGAGTGTGGGTAACTGTCAATCCTCTGGGATATAATACTTTTTTGTGTCTGCTATGAAATTTAGTTCTTGTGGCGTGACACGTCCCGAAACTGACCCACTCATTTATTTAAAAAATGGCGCTTTTAGGGTCTTGCCTTCCTGGATAAGCTTATGCGGACGCCCATGTGTGGAAGCACTAGCGCCGATAACGGCATAGCGTGTGGTGCCCCCTTGTCCGAGACACGCCATGTGTAAGGGCACCGTATCCCTGCTTGCCACGCACCTGTGCGTGCTAGCGTGTGAGTTCTCCACTCCCTTCGTCCCCCCGCCCCCCCCCCCCCCTCCCCATCCCACCCTACCAACCAAGCATCCGCCCGCACTTCCGCTGCACTGCAGCTAAGACAGGAACACCTGCTCGTCGGATTCAGAGGGATCTTGTTGCAATGCAGGCCCATGGGCACAAGTTACCATTGTAGAAGGGCGATAGTAAAGCAGACGAATGAGTAAAGTTACAGGCAAGAGAAGAAAGAGTCAGGAAACAGATGTGATACACACTACAAGACAAAGCGAGGCTCCCTTCCTTAAGTGTTGTGGAAATAAAAGAAAAGGGAAGGAAGGAGATACCAGTCGACCACAGTATCCGTTAGAGAAGTATGTTAACAGAAACAGTAGTTTCCCTGACAAACTTCTATTTAAAGACGATTATCGCATAAACAGCATCAGCAGTTCGTACATCGGTACGAACACGGTGTGCTTAGCAACCTATAATTGTCGTTTGTGTTACGATCATTTCTGCGTTTCGATGTATCGTGGCACTCCGTATATTCACTTATAGTGTTGGTTTATGAGAGATAATGCTCAGTCGTATTTCTCATCTACATCTACGTGATTAGTCTGCAGTTCACAGTTAAGGGCATGGCAGATGGTTCATCGACCCACATTAGAGCTGTTTCCCTATTGTTCCACTTTCGAACAGCACGTGGGAAAAAGGAACACTTAAATCTTCCCTTGTTAGCTCTGATTTCTCTTATTTTATTGTGACGATAATTTCACCCCAGACAGGTGGGCGCCAACAAAATATTTTCATACCCTGGGGAGAAAGTTGGTGATTGAAATTTCATGAGGACGGAAAACTCCTTTGTTTTAATGATTGTCACCCGAATTCGCGTTCATATCCGTGGCACTCTCTCCCCTATTTCGCGATAGTACAAAACGAGCTGTTCTTTGAATTTTGATGTCCTCCATGAGTCCTATCTGATGCGATTCCATACTGCACAGCAATACACCAGAAGAGGGCGGACAAGCGTAGTGTCAGCAGTCTCTTTCGTAGATCTGGTGCATTTTCTAAGTGTCCTGCCAATAAATCGCAGTATTTGGTTTGCTTTAACCAAAAAGTTATTAATGTGATGGTTACGGTTTAAGTTATTCGTAACTGCAATCCCTAAATATTTAGTTGAATTTACAGCCTTTAGATCTGTGTGATTTATCGTGTAACATAAATTTAGCTGATTCCATTTAGTACTCATGTGGATAACTTCACACTTTTCATAATTTAGAGTCAATTGCCACTTTTCGCTTTGTAATTGGTTTTCATCATCTGATGACTTTACAAGACGGTCTATGACAGAATCATCTGCGGACAGTCTAAGAGAGCTGCTCATATTGTCTCCTAAAACGTTTATGTAACCGAGGAACAGCAGAGGGCCTATAACACTTTCTCATACAAGTTTAATGAAAGGGAAAGAGGTGGAGAAAACGAAGAGCAGTTTTTTTAAAGTGAAATACAAAACTATTGAAAAACTGTTTTTATTCATTACCAGTCATACATAGGTCTTACAATAAATAATGCTGCACAATGTTTCTCTCGAAACATTTTTGTTCTTATGAGTTAGAATATGTTGAATGTGTCAGTCAACACTTATTATACATTTACTAATTTTCTACATCGTTTACATCACGTGCTATGACCTTACACAAGCGTTGTGAAGAGTATGTATTCCCTGTGCTAGGATCCATGGATTTCTCCCATCATCTACAAAGGCTATATAGAGAATATTTCATTGGTCCGAACAAGTTCCCATGTTCTGTGACTTACGTGTGCTTGTACATTATCGTATTGGAGGAAGACTTCTCCTGGATTGTTGTCAGACCGAACACTTCGACAACGGTTTTTGAGCTTCTTCAGAGTCTTCACATATGCCTCTTAGTGAATGATTAATCCTTTAGGAAGCATTGTATCGAGAATGACACCATCACTATCCCAAAAGACTGTCATCTGGAATTTTCCAGCAGTGGAAGATGCCTTGAATTTATACTTTTTTGGTGATTGTGGATGGTGCCACTCGAGTGACTGTCTTTTTCTTACCGACTCAAAATGATGCACCCAGGTTTCGTCACCTGAAATTATCTGTGTCAGAAAGGACTATCCAATTGCTTCAGATTGCTTCCTTTAGGAAGCATTGTATCGAGAATGACACCATCACTATCCCAAAAGACTGTCATCTGGAATTTTCCAGCAGTGGAAGATGCCTTGAATTTATACTTTTTTGGTGATTGTGGATGGTGCCACTCGAGTGACTGTCTTTTTCTTACCGACTCAAAATGATGCACCCAGGTTTCGTCACCTGAAATTATCTGTGACAGAAAGGACTATCCAATTGCTTCAGATTGCTCCAAGAGGTCATATGAAGCGACTTGTCTTTGAATCTTATGGTCTTTTGTGAGCATTTGTAGAACGTATCTTGAAAAAACCTCTGAATATGCGAGAGTGTCAATACTTTATGTCTTCCAATGACGGAGTCTCAGTCATTTCACATGCACTTCCAATGCTCACGGATAGCTGTAGAACCGAGTGTTAAGTTACGATGCACCAATATGCACTAATAATGGCATCCGTGTGATCCACCATGTCGAGCGCAATGGCTCCGACAGAACGTCCCGATCGTGGTCGACCATGAAGCTCACTTTCTGCGCTTCCTTACGCTTTAACTCTCTTTACCCATCACCCAAGAGTAATCCTATCAACTGAAACTCTACCACTCACAGTACACAACGTTTATGGATGTTCGTCATGGTTCCTTTTCCCTCAACCAAGTATATTATTACAGCACATTGCCTATAACGAGTGTCTTGCGTAGACACCAATTTGACGGTTCACTACGACTCTGCCATCTGTCGGAGTCGTTCGACACTTCACACAAGTGCAGAAGAAACATCAAATTTGAAGCACCTTATACATAATTTGTTTCCAGAAAGTAATTAATATGTATACCAAATATGGCTGAAATCACTCCAGGGGTTTAAGAGGAGCTTTTCATCAGCAGCTTTGCCAGAGTACAAATATGTCACACATATTCAACATATTTCACATATATTTCACCTGTATCTGTAGTTTTACTGCATGTCTACATCTACATCTACATGTATACTCTGCAAATCATATTTAAGTGCCTGGCAGAGGGTTCATCGAACCACCTTCACAATTCTCTATTATTCCAATCTCGTATAGCGCGCGGAAAGAATGAACACCGAAATGAACAGCGAAAATGTAATAAGCGATAAACTCTTTTCCATTCATCATTTTGTGAGTGTTGTCAGCCAGAAAAAGTTTCATAAAGGTTTGAAATTTTATTTAAAGTTTGTTGTAGGTCACTAAGTGTTCTCATTCTCAAGTACTGGAGAAAAAAAGTCTAGCTATTCGCGTGTCGTGGACTGCACAATTTTTTCAACCCAACCCCCATTGCTTTGAGATGTAGGTGATTCTTACCTCCACAGTGATTTTTCCCTGACAGTAAGTGATACGTGTACCAAGTTTAGTTGAAATCGGTCCACTGGTCTATAAGGAGAAGAACATACAAACATACATTTTTATAATATGTATAGAGGTAATATATATACACAACAAGATAATTAGTTAAATCAGAGGAGGCACTCCCATAAACAATAGGTAAATGAAAATGCGTCTACGGTGAGCGCAGACAAGAAATATACCATTATCAATGTACACGCCCCCACGAATGGGAATAACAAAAAAGATCACAAATCAACAGAGAAATTCTGGATACTATTAGAGACATTGGTGGCCGAGATCCCCAAAGATGACATAAAAATTTCGCTTGGTGATTTCAACCTACAAATCGGGAGACAAAAGTCACCAAAGAAATGTGGGAAGATTTCCCCGCACAAATTTACAAACAAAAATAGCACGAGACTCACCGAACTGTGCCAGCAGAACAACCTGACGATTATGTCAACATCCCTCAGGAAATCTTCGTGAAAACAGAAAACATTGAAGATGAGATGGGAGAATTCCGAACTGACCGTGCAGCGATATCCTACCCAGTCCAGAAACAGATCCATGACATTCATGTTCTCAGAGGTGCAAATGTTGATTCAGACCACTACTTAACTCCACACAAAATTAAATTTACACCGAAGAAAATTCAACAGAGAAGAATATATGTAGAGTAGTTTGACGCGAGAAACATCATAGAACCCAACACAAATCAGAAGTGGGAAAGACAAAAAGCAAACACATGGGAAGAATTCCATAGAAAAATCACATAAAAAGCAAAAGAAGTGACACCACGGAAAAGGAACACTAAACACCCATGGTGGGACTGAAAGTGTGAAGATGCACTGGAAAGAAGCAAACAAGCCTTCCAGGAATACAACAGTAAAAAATCTCCGGAAAGCCTATTTTGTCTTAACGGGATGCAAAACTCATTACGCAGACCAAGAGAAAGAACACGAAGAACGCTACACAGATATATTTTCGCAACCACAATACGAGAGAATTCTACAGGATTTCCGCAAGGAAGTTCCGCGGGTACACATCTCAAAACTTATGCTTCAGAATAAAAGAGGGAAAACTCGCTTTAACTAATCAACAGGATTGTCAGGAACTGGCACGGTATTTCTCTGGCCTCTTTAGCTCCTCTGAGCCTGAAACAAGATTCCCAACACAGACGGCAACCACCATCACCCGGAATCATTCCCACCAACATGTGAAGTGATCCACAAACATAAATTAAAAACAACAGGACATCCGGCGATGACGTCATCATTGTAAAACTACTAAAGCACCTTGGGCCAAAGTCTCTTCTGGAACTTACACAAATAATCACAATCATGTGGCAAAGAGAAAAACTTCATGACGGCTGGAAAGTGCACTTATCCGTCCGCTGCACGAGAAAGGAGATAGGGCGACTGTTAATAACTACAGAGGGAGGAATCTAGCTGATACAAGTCATACACAAAATTTTCTCAGCGTGTTTAAGCAAGGACAGTTAGAACACAAAATTGATGAACAGGCTTCCGCTCTGGCACTAAGATGGTTCAAATGGCTCTGAGCACTATGGGACTTAACAGCTGTGGTCATCAGTCCTCTAGAACTTAGAACTACTTAAACCTAACTAACCTAAGGACATCAGACACATCCATACCAGAGGCAGGATTCGAACGTGCGACCGTAGCAGTCGCGCGGTTCCGGACTGCGCGCCTAGAACTGCGAGACCACCGCGGCCGGCTCTGGCACTAAGAGTCTAAGCACTATGGGACTTAACATCTGAGGTCATCAGTCCCCTAGACTTAGAACTACGCAAACCTAAGTAACATAAAGACATCACGAACATCCATGCCCGAGGCAGGATTCGCACCTGCGACCGTAGCAGCAGCGCGGTTCCGGACTGAAGCTCCTAGAACCGCTCGGCCACAGAACCGGCCCAGGCTTCCGCCACGGTCGTGCATGCACAGAAGAAATCTTCAACATGAAAACAATTCTGAAACACAAGGCTATGAGGAATGCATCAGTTATTTGCACTTACCATAGCTAGTTTGATTTCAATATTTCAAGAAACCATACGATCCTGCTGACCGACAATCGTTGTTCAGCATCTTAGAAGATCAGGGACTCGACCCAAAAACACTACAACTAATCACAAAATCGAAAAAAAAATTGGTGAAATCTCTGACCCCCTTCATGAACCAAACTGTAATACGTGAAGACAGCAGATTATCGCCAGTGAATATCCAAGGACGCTAGGACAATCCTAGGACAAGATAGAAATCTCAAACCTAGCTTTCGCAGACAACCTGGCCATACTCTCTGATAACGAAGCAACGGCACGAACAACATGAGACTGGAATAGAAGGGAGAACCGATAGAGGTACTCAAGGTACCCTCCGCCACACACCGTCAGGTGGCTTGCGGAGTATGGATGTAGATGTAGATGAATAAATAGAAGCACTAAAAGAACGGGCAGAAAATGTTGGCCTGCAAATCTCTTGGCAGAAGTCTGAATTCTTCTACTCAAAATTAAACGTACAAAAATTTGACACAAAGTACGACAAGATAAACAGAGTTACAAATTTCAGATATCTATCCGAGATCCTCGAGCCTTTAGGAGGAGAAAAGATCTTACAGAAGACTAGACTACAAAAAAATGAAGAGAACTTACAGTAAAACACAAGACATATACACTAATACGCCAAAACATTATGACCACTGCCCACCGCGATGTTGGATGTCACCTGGTGGCGTTGCGGGAACATGACACTGTAAGGAAAGTATATAAGTGGATCAAAGACAGATGGGGGATCATTTTAGTGACGACACGGGAAGCAAATTGGGAAATTTAGTGACATAAGCGACTTTGACAAAGTTGATATTTTTTAATATTTTAAACATAGGTGCACAACAGCAACGGTTTCACGTAATAAAATTATAAACAGCCGACCAGTTGCAATGGATAAAGAAATTCTTTACCTAGGTTTCGACAAATATAAATTTGTCTTCTTCAGAAGGTAGCCTAAGGACAATGAACATCATAGCTTACATTAGAAAAGTATGAAACTTTTAAGCCAAGAATAAATTTTAACACAAATTAGAGAACTCTTGCATTACAGAAGTATGATAACGGCGACTAGTACTTACAATTTTACATTAGTAAGGACTACTGTACCATCGCCGTTTTTACAATTGTCGGCATAGATCCATGTGTCAAAAATAAAATATAGTCCTAGAAGTAAGGTTTGTCATGTAAATATAAAATAGCTCATGGATCTTGCAGAGCTCACAACCGACTGAGTGTAATCGGCGAGCGTAGTTACTCTGAAAACAGGGCAGGTGACGCTCGTGCCGAGAAACATGTGCCAATTGGCGTACAAAGGCAACGTGTAAATTATCAGTACGTGAGAAACCCTAATTCTAGGGCTATATTTTATTTTTGTCACATGGATCTATGCCGACCATTGTAGAAACGGCGATGGTACATCAGTCCTTACTAATGTAAAATTGTAAGTACCAGTCCTCGTTATCATTCTTCTGTAATGCAAGAGTTCTCTAATTTGTGTTAAAATTTATTCTGGGCTTAAAAGTTTCATACTTTTCTAATGTAAGCTATGATGTTCATTGTCCTTAGGCTACCTTCTGAAGAAGACAAATTTATATTTGTCGAAACGTAGGTAAAAAATTTCTTTATCCATTGCAACTGGTTGGCTGTTTATAATTTTGTTGATATTGTTGTTACCCACAGCCTGTGAACGAATATCTAGGAAATTTGGCATAGCTGATCGAATGTACACGTGGTACTTAATGAGCATCTACGGAAAGAGGCAGAAGGACAGCGAAACTAAACTACCTCTAGGCACTAAATTGTTGGACGTCCACGACTCTTCACAGAACGTAGGGTTCAGAGGTTTGTCTATTCTGTAAAGCAGGACAGGTGTGGCAATCTGTGGCATCTCTGTCGAAAGAGCGCAATGCTGGTGCATACGTAAGTGTTTCGGAGTACACTGATCATCGTACATTCTTGAACATGGGGTTCCGCGACAGGCGAACCCTACATATTCACATGTTGGCGCAAAGACACCGTCAATTACGATTGCATAGGCCGCGGATCGCCGAGAGTGGACAGTGGATCAATAGAAACGTGTCGCCTCGTCAGATGAATCACGTTTTTGCTGCACCAAGTTGATGGTCGTCTCCACAAATGCTACCATCCACGCGAACTGTGGTCCGGAATGTGCACCACACCAAGGACACAGATTGATGGGAACAGTATTGTGGTATGCTTGATGTCTTCCCCGCTTGTGACGTCATCTTCCAGTCCGATAACTGTCTGTTTCTCAAAGCCAGAAATGTGATACAGTGGTTTGAGGAACATGATAATGTACTCACGTTGATGGTTCAAATGGCTCTGAGGACTATGGGACTTAACATCTATGGTCATCAGTCCCCTAGAACTTAGAACTAATTAAACCTAACTAACCTAAGGACAGCACACAACACCCAGCCGTCACGAGGCAGAGAAAATCCCTGACCCCGCCGGGAATCGAACCCGGAAACCCGGGCGTGGGAAGCGAGAACGCTCACGTTGATGTCCTGGCCACGAAATTGATTTGATGTGAATCTAATGGAACCCAGTTGTGTCACTATCAGGCGCCATCATCGCGTACACAAATCACCGGCCCACTGTTTAAGGAAATTACATGACCTGTGGGTGGACATCTGGTGGGACATATCGCCACAAATCTACAATAAACTGTCAAATCCATGATACACAGAATCGGTGACATATTGCGTTCCATAGATGGACGAAGAAGTTATCAAGCAGTTTTTTTTTTTTTTTTTTTTTTTTTGCTCCGTGTATAATAAGAAATGCATGTCCATTCATACATAGATCAGACACTACAACACGGTAGTCAAGCGTTAAAAGCTGTAAGAAAGTGAGACACTAACACTCCATACGAAAAGCGACATGAAAAGCACATTGAAGAAAGAACGCAAAATCATAAGAAAAATTCTCAGCCCAGAACTGAGAGAAGACGGATACAGACTACACTCTAGGAAAACCAAGACAAGATGCCAAACCTAGCAGCAGATGTCAGAAAAAGAAGGATAAAGTTCTATGGGCGCATCAGCAGACTACCGCCAACACGACTCACGAGCAGAATTCTGACATACATACAAGGGGTAAACTTGACCTAGAAAAAGCACAAGTCGATCCAATTCAAACTGAGGACAGAAACATATACAGAGACAAGATATGTGAGCCTAATCCTAAAATATTGTTTCCAAAATTCGAAATATCCAAACTAGTATTTGAAGCAGGAACGTTTGTCAAACAATGCGTTACGAACAAAAGGTTCACACAACATTTATCAAGATCGGAGCTTGCAGTGAATTCTTTGGAGTTGCTTGCAATGCAGTAGTGCTCCAGTCGAACACCAACGAGCCGCCAGCAGCAACTGTACACATTTTGCTTACTTGCGACTGTAAATAATTGAACAGTAACAGTCTGCCTTTGTTGAGGAGGATTTATTAGTTTTTTTCTAGATTTTTGCTGTATATAACATTCATTGGTGTTGAAAAGATGACAGTAGCGTAGTGCTCTAGTCATTGGCATTAAGCGAGGTGGTGCAGTGGTAAAACGGTGGTTTCGTTCTTGGGAGGACTTCAATTCAGAACCCTGTACATGAATCCAAATTTATGTTTTCCGTGATTTCGCTTAAGATAAACTTCTGGATGGTTTCTTTGAAACGTCACGGCAGTTTTACTTCCCCGCTTTTCTCCGCTACGACCTCCGCGCCGATGGGGCGCTAAGCCATAATCTTCTTTTAGTCTTTGTCATGAGCGGCAGCCAGCACCAGCACTACTGAGTTTCTGTAGAATGCATAATTTGGTTTCCAGAATGAATCGAGGCTTCCTGACAGAGTAAAACTATGTGTCAGACTAGAAGTCGAACTGGGACCTTTGCCTAACACGGGCAAGTGCTCTAATGGCTGAGCAGTCCAAGCACGACTCATGACCCGCCCTCACAGCTTTACTTCCGCCAGTACCTATCTCCCACTTTCCAAACTTCATAGAAGTTCTGCATACCTAGCGCGACTAGCACTCCCGGAAGAAGCGGCATTGCAGAGACATAGCTTAGCCGCAGCTTGGGAGACTGTTTTCAGAATGAATAGTTTAGTTGTTTTATTACGTACCTCAAACTGGAAGTGGTTAGTTGTTTATTTATTGTCTGTTTTGTGCAGTGATTTTCATTTCTCTAATTGTTTACTTTTTAGTGTAGCGTTATCTGATTTTCTGGTGTAGTTTTACGATGCTGAAGCGTCAGAGTCTCCTGTCTCAATTTGTATTAGCGGCCGTTGTAGATAATAAGTAATGCTTCAGTCTGTGAGGAGCGAATGATAACCAAGAACAGCACACCAACAGTACTTAGATTTCTCTGGCTATTCATTTATTTCTTGTTGTATACTTGAATGCAGTAGTCTCAATTTGTATTAGCGGCCGTTGTAAATAATAAGTAATGCTTCAGTCTGTGAGGAGCGAATGATAACCAAGAACAGCACACCAACAGTACTTAGATTTCTCTGGCTATTCATTTATTTCTTGTTGTATACTTGAATGCAGTAAAGATGGATAGCGACTGTGTCTGTTGTATACAAAGGCAGAGAGAGGAGGCTTCTCTCTACAAACAGTTGAAGGACAGTTGATCATTCTCGACAGACTTCAAGTTGCTGCCCTTGATTACTGTGGCGTTGAGGCAACTGTAACGAAGGCTGTGGCACCTTTGATGCTTTTAGCATCACCTGGGATACCCGATGTAAGAGCACCTAATGATATGCCTGACATGGTCCATTGACACTCATCTGAGGATGAACAGCTTACAATGGTGTTGTCACGAATCTCTGGGCGAAAAGTGAAAGTGAATACTGACAGCACAGCTGCCCCCTTGCGCCTTAAGAACAAATTTGATGTCTTGGCCATTGCTGAGATTACATTTAAGGCAGCGTGGCATGCCTCGTCTGCTGGAGCAATCTGCTTGAAAAATCTGGGCAAATGCAGAGGGTGGACCTGCTGGTAATTGGGAGCCCAAAGGCAGTTGATGTAGCCTCTGAGAGAAATAGCAGGCTCATCGAGAAGCAAGGCCTGAGTCCACTCGGTACATTTACTGCCACTGGATCTGCTGTGTATGAAGGCAGGGAGAGTAGATCACTGTCCAGAGACAGTTGGAAGCTGTGGTGATCGTGGTCGACAGACTTCAAGTAGCTGCCCTTGGTTTCAGTGGCGATGAGGCAACTGCAGCGAAAGTTGTAGCATCTCTGGTGCTTCTAGCATCACTCCGCAGGAGCGTCAGTGGGAAGGTCCAAGGATGAGTTTCACTTATTAACAATGTCTACGAAGTAACAGAAACAGATAGCTAGATGAAACTAGAAGTAAATAGCAATAAAATTTCAAATTCCAAGTTGAATGTACACTCCTGGAAATGGAAAAAAGAACACATTGACACCGGTGTGTCAGACCCACCATACTTGCTCCGGACATTGCGAGAGGGCTGTACAAGCAATGATCACACGCACGGCACAGCGGACACACCAGGAACCACGGTGTTGGCCGTCGAATGGCGCTAGCTGCGCAGCATTTGTGCACCGCCGCCGTCAGTGTCAGCCAGTTTGCCGTGGCATACGGAGCTCCATCGCAGTCTTTAACACTGGTAGCATGCCGCGACAGCGTGGACGTGAACCGTATGTGCAGTTGACGGACTTTGAGCGAGGGCGTATAGTGGGCATGCGGGAGGCCGGGTGGACGTACCGCCGAATTGCTCAACACGTGGGGCGTGAGGTCTCCACAGTACATCGATGTTGTCGCCAGTGGTCGGCGGAAGGTGCACGTGCCCGTCGACCTGGGACCGGACCACAGCGACGCACAGATGCACGCCAAGACCGTAGGATCCTACGCAGTGCCGTAGGGGACCGCACCGCCACTTCCCAGCAAATTAGGGACACTGTTGCTCCTGGGGTATCGGCGAGGACCATTCGCAACCGTCTCCATGAAGCTGGGCTACGGTCCCGCACACCGTTAGGCCGTCTTCCGCTCACGCCCCAACATCGTGCAGCCCGCCTCCAGTGGTGTCGCGACAGGCGTGAATGGAGGGACGAATGGAGACGTGTCGTCTTCAGCGATGAGAGTCGCTTCTGCCTTGGTGCCAATGATGGTCGTATGCGTGTTTGGCGCCGTGCAGGTGAGCGCCACAATCAGAACTGCATACGACCGAGGCACACAGGGCCAACACCCGGCATCATGGTGTGGGGAGCGATCTCCTACACTGGCCGTACACCACTGGTGATCGTCGAGGGGACACTGAATAGTGCACGGTACATCCAAACCGTCATCGAACCCATCGTTCTACCATTCCTAGACCGGCAAGGGAACTTGCTGTTCCAACAGGACAATGCACGTCCGCATGTATCCCGTGCCACCCAACGTGCTCTAGAAGGTGTAAGTCAACTACCCTGGCCAGCAAGATCTCCGGATCTGTCCCCCATTGAGCATGTTTGGGACTGGATGAAGCGTCGTCTCACGCGGTCTGCACGTCCAGCACGAACGCTGGTCCAACTGAGGCGCCAGGTGGAAATGGCATGGCAAGCCGTTCCACAGGACTACATCCAGCATCTCTACGATCGTCTCCATGGGAGAATAGCAGCCTGCATTGCTGCGAAAGGTGGATATACACTGTACTAGCGCCGACATTGTGCATGCTCTGTTGCCTGTGTCTATGTGCCTGTGGTTCTGTCAGTGTGATCATGTGATGTATCTGACCCCAGGAATGTGTCAATAAGTTTCCCCTTCCTGAGACAATGAATTCACGGTGTTCTTATTTCAATTTCCAGGATTGTATATGCCAAATGATGAAGGAGTGCTTACAGCCGTGAATTATAGAAGGTACGTCTGGAAAGATCGGTGAATAGTCTCATAAAAGAAAGGAAAGAAAAGTTATCAACAAAATACTTTTACCAACCTTGAAATTAATCACAATTAGCTGACAGTTTACAGCACTTTTAAAATCGATGCCGTAAGTGTCTTGCCGCTAATGGTGATTACTTTGAAGGCCAGTGAAGGTATTTTCCTTGTAACTCTAATTTCCAGCATTTTAGAAGACCATTCATCAAACTTCCCAGAAGCACATTTTACAATATCTAGGGAAGTTAGTACGGATTCCGAATGTAAAATAATATGGCTGAAAATAAGTGTTAAAGATGGATCATCCAAGGGCTTTTATTGAGTCCGGTCTCAGGAGCCACTGTGGCACAACGTTTGACGAAAAATTTCCGTATCATGTTAAAGCACTTGGAAGGGGGGGGGGGAGCGATTTTAGCTTTTCAGCTATAGAATGGATACTTACAGTATTGAACCAAAACATTATGATCACTGCCCATCGCGAGTTGTACACTGCCTGGTGGCAACGAGGACGCGTGGCTCGGTAAGAGAAGTACATGAACGGAGCGGAGACGACTGGACAAACATTCTAGCGACGATAGCCGGTCACTGTCGCCGAGTGGTTCTAGGCGCTTCATTCCGGGACCGCGCAGCTGCTACAGTCACAGGTTCGAATCCTGCCTCGGGCATGGGTGTGTGTGATGTCCTTAGGTTAGTTAGGTTAAAGTAGTTCTAAGTATAGGGGACTAATGACATCAAATGTTAAGTCCCATAGTGCTTATAGCCATTTGAACAATTTTCTAGCAACGATAAGTGGCGCAAATGCGAAAATCCACCAACTTAAGCGACTTTGACAAAAGCCAGATTATTGTGGCTCAGTGCCTGGGAGCCAGCATTTCGGAAACGAAGCTGGTTGGCTGTTCGCGTGCTACTGTCGTGAGAATCTATGGAAAGTGGTTGAAGAATGCTGAAACCTCGAGTAAGC
The DNA here is from genome assembly GCF_023864345.2 of Schistocerca serialis cubense. Taxonomy (NCBI): domain Eukaryota; kingdom Metazoa; phylum Arthropoda; class Insecta; order Orthoptera; family Acrididae; genus Schistocerca; species Schistocerca serialis. The sequence goes on from NC_064640.1 coordinate 481,352,087, forward strand.
GACAAGAAGTTGGACGTTCACACCTAATCAGTCCAGTGCACAATGTTGAACATGGTGTTCTGAAACAGAGGACCCCTACGTGTTCCCATACTGACCCAACAACATCATCAGTTGTGATCATAGTGGGTACGTGATCTACAAGATTGGGCTGCAGACAAATGGAGTCGTGTCGCCTGGTTGGCTGAATCCTGTTTATTCTTCAACCTGGTCGATGGGCATGTCCAGATACGTCGTCATCCAGGTGAATGGCTGCTCGGGAGATGCAGTGTGCCACAGGCACAGGCCGATGGGAGCAGTGGTAAGTTATGGAGGAAATTCACCTGGGCTTCCATGGGACCTGCGGTAGTAATCAAAGGCACCATGAGTAGTATTTCTGGAAAATTTGGTTTCTGCATCTTGAATACATTCAGGGCAAGCATACATTCAGGGGAAAATCTATTGTTCTGCTAAGTGGTTTTTGAACCTCTCGGGAGAGTCCATCCTTCTGAGAAACCCTCACCCAATCCCCCTCCTCCTCCTCCTCCTTCTCCCCACTCCTCTGAGAAATCCTCAACTCCCCTCCTCCTCACTGATACAAGCACACTTTTGATATCAAGTTAATTGACTAATTAATTAAACTGATAAATTAACTAACTCCTCCCCCTCTGATAAACCCCCAGGCCTCCTCTCACTTCCCCACTTCCCGACCCCATCCCCATCCGGAAATTGGCGAAAAAAGACTCAATCTCTGCTGGAGAGGAAGGATCTCAAAAAACGAATTTCAAAGCAATTTCAGTAATAATAATAATATTTTTGATGCATATTTTTTGTTTAATCAGTTTGCAGGAAACAGGGCTTCTCCACTTGGGTAGAGCTCATTTCTGCCCCTACTTCCCATGGTGTAATATCTGTAAGCACTGAGGAATGGAGTGAAGTGCAGTATAGCAGCAGCCTTTTTCGGTCACCCGTGCATATGTCTGTCATCCAAGTAGTAAATCGCTCAGTCTGTGTTGAGCTGTCAGATAGGAAGTATCTCAATAGGGAGTGCTCATGTGATGATGATGAAAAAAAGTGAGGTGTTTTGGTATAATATACATTTTGCTAAATATTTTAGCTCCGTTGAGAACTATGTTACTGCAATATCTCAGTATGTGGTCTCCTCCTGAGAAGGTACTGTCATAATGTGTTCAATTGACAAGATGTTGGTATTGGAGATAGAGAAGTTTATTACCTGTAAGCACGCAGTTGAGGACTAGTCCATAGCCTCGTACATGAGGAATGGAAGGAGGTGGTAATGGATGAGCGTGGGGTCAGTACTTTCCAACAAATAGTGGCGATGCTGCAGGATGGGCTGAAGATACATTTTGCAACTCATAGAGACTGCTGTCTATGTTGGAACTGTTCACGTTTTTTGCAATGTCCCGTCAATCCACAGTGCAGGATACAACTTTGTCCTATTCCACTACCCATGACAGAATGAACCAGACGTGTTTACCTTGGTGTGTGGGCCTTCACCATTCCCCCCTTCCCCCACCTGAAAATTGGTGGGAGCTAATAGCAATGCGGGAGCACTGCATTCGTTCATGTGATCGTGACATTGGGAGCAGAAGACAGACGTGTTCTTCGTGACAGTCAGTCAGTGGAAGAACCATGAAGAGTCAACAGCAGCTGAGATCGTCCAGCGCCTTCCAGCAGGATAGAACGAAGCAGAAGAGTAAGTATTCATTACATGTCTCTCTTACCATTACCACATGTAGTGGTTCTTTCTTTTCTTTGTCAAGTCTCATTTCTTTGTTCAAATTCATGTCTTTGTCAGTGGATGCTTATTGCTTTTTCTTCTTTGTTCAGCAGCCTCCAACATGTCTGGACCGGCAGTGACCTCCAGCGTGTCTGGACCAGCAGCAGTCACAACCGGCTCGTCAGGACCTCTGTTAACTCTGGCATGTTGGGGCCAGCAGCAGCACCGTGGGATCCTGTAGCACTGTAGCACACCTGACCAGCATGTTGGAGCAAGACAACGAGCTGCTATAACCTATCCCGCTCACTGATTTTTGTAATGAAGACAGACAGACAGTCCCTAACCCTCAGAATAACTGTGCTAGACCCTACACCACACAATGCAGTTCAGTATTGGTGTCCATCACACACATCGAAGAACATTCCAGTGTTACTGCAAGGACAGAGTGTTGATGTGGTGGACGAGAATCTTCCAATTTCTCCTAGTCATCCACTGGTTTTCATTTCAGCTTATAATTTAGCAGCTAGTGGTATAGAAGCCTCAGTGGATGGTGACTGGCATGTTGTGTTAGAGATTGAAAATGCAACAAGAAGTGTTGAAGTGCAGTTTATAGAGTTAGAATGGGATGAACTTTGTAATACAGAACCATACATTATTCAACAGATGACCTCTGAGTATTCTCCATCTCCAGGCACTTACTATGCTGACCTAACGCTATCTACAACATTATTGTATAACTTTTCAACACTCACGGTGAGATCTAGTGGTCGATCCATTTATCTGCAACGCTTTACCTTTGCAAACTCGTTCAGTTTATAGATGGTGCTACCCCTTGCGTTGGAAAGACTCAATTGTGGGCTGCCATGTGTGCCAACTGTGTACAAAGACATTGTGAACTATCTCTGTATGTATAGTTTGCATGCAGACCATTTAGAACACTGCATCAATATGGTGTAAAAGAAAAAGTTAAAGGAACACCCATCAGTTTGAGAAAATACAGGCTGAATTCTGTGCGTACAAGAAAGCTTTATTTGCTAAATACTTTACTGCTGTGAAGAGTAAACTAGTGAATTCTTACTGAAGTATACCATTGCTGATAGGTAAAAAAAAATATATTATCGCAAATTTTCGTTGTTTTTCTTATTCAAGTACCCCGTCATTATACAATGTAAGGTGTAGCCATTGAAGCTCAGTCAGTAAGATGACTGCGCTATAGTGACTACACATATTATTGTTATAGGCGTTCATTTTTCTATAGTAATCCATTGCACACCAAAACTTGATCTAGTCGGTATCATGGCAGGGTGAGTGAAGCACGACGACTTTCTTGTGTGTGAAGACGTCAATTAAGCATATGAACACCACTGCACGGAAGGCTGTTCGAGAGAAGTTACAACTACTGAGATTAGGACATTTGAATTGAAGGCAGACACTGAGAAAAACTGTTAAACCAGTTACTGACTCTTTCGATGAAATCTCAGCGAAATTACACAGTGACGTCGATGATGCTATTTCCGGTTTCACTAATCGTCACAGTGCTGCTAGGATAGACAAAACATTCGGTATCAGTGGTGAAAAACCGTACATGTTTAGCATGTAGCCTATAACTTTAGATGAAGCCGAGCGAGGGGCGCGGAGTTTAGCACACCGGACTCGCATTCGGGAGGATGACGGTTCAGATCCACGTCTGACCATCCATATTTAGATTTTCCGTAACTTCCCTAAACCGGTTCAGGCAAATTCTGGGATGGTTCCTTTGAAAGAGCACGGCCGACTCCTTTCCCCATCCTTCCCTTGTCCGATGGGACCGATGACCTCGCTCTTTGGTCGCCTCCTCCAACCAACCAACCTTTAAATGAAGAAACAATACAGATGGACGATAGGGAATTTCAAATAACACCAGGTATACTGAATCTCATTTTCATGCCTCAAAAACAATAAAATTTCCTCCCAGAGATCAGGAGATGTATGGTGAAATAATACATCTTACCAGAGTACACAGAAAATCAGGAAACCGACGCAGTGCGAAATACAAAAACATTATAAAACCGTTAATATTAGACAGTCGGCGTAGCAGTGGTTACGGTACTGACATTCAGCATGAAGGAGTCAGCCCCCACAGTATATATACTACAACGACCCCAATGAGCTGGCATATTGACTACGACTGCTCATGGCATCAGCTGTTGCTGGCAATACCAGTCATTCGAATGAAGTTGTCTCGGTAATTTCAGGGCTTACAGAGAAAGGTCTAATCGAATAAGCATGGAGACAGTAGTTCGAGAACTGCGCATACCAGCTTGTAAGGCATACCCTCGTAGGCATGTTACGATTACAGGTTTGGATGACTTATGGTAGGCTGGTCTTGTAGATATGAGGGAATATTCACATCAGAATAACGGATTCAAATATATTTTAATGGTTATTGATACATACTCCAAATTTGTTTTGCCATTACTTTTTAAAACAAATACAGGGGGAGATGTCATGGAGGTGTTTGAGCGTTTGCTGCAGACAGGGATGAATCTCGAACAACCTCCAAACTGTTCATGGTGGAGAGTTTTGCAATAGGTATTCAAGACCGTGATGAAGCGGTATGGAATACATCACTACTCAACATTCACCCACTTGAAGGCAAGTATCGAGGAAAATATGAACAGAGCAATAAACGGGCAAATGTGGACACGTTTTTATCTTCACGGCTCATCGAAATGGACAGTATTCCTCCCAGACATAATTGCACAGCACAGTCGAACCAAACATGGCACAATAAAAATTAGGTCAATCGATGTTCGTGAACATGTACTCATGGATACAGTGTACTGTCATATTAAAACGCTGGATCCGTGTGAACAGAAATTTAATGTGGCTGGTATGATGCATATCTCAAAACACAAGACAGCATTTGAAAAGTCATACTTCCCATGCTGGTCGAGTGAGATATTCACGCTTTCCAAAATGCAGAGAACAAATCCCAGAACTTACAGTGACACTTAAATTTCAGGATGCTTTTACAAAGAGGAAATGCAGAAGACGCTCAGAACCACATAGAGCGTGTCATAAGACGTCGAGGGAATAGAGCACTAGTTTAATGGCTTGGTTTTCCTGCAACACAAAACAGATGCACTGACGCTGACAGTTTGCTATTTAGTGGGGAGCACAGAGCGCAACCAGCACAGCAGCATAACATGTATGATAGGAGACAATTTGTAGGAGGTGCTGGTATTCTCGACTAACTTCCAGTCGAATTGCACATTCCGGGGTATAATTACTATGGACCTGGCACAGAGCTTCAGAAACGTTTGGCTCTTGGTGATAAAGGGATTAACCTGCTAGACAAGGCATCTTTGGAACACGACATTCCATACGCAAAACATATTACTGTGCGTTCTTGACTGTTCTGGCAATAGCCGCAGCACCACCAGTCAGTGAACTCATCGCTGAGAGACCTGCGAGGGCAGGAATGCAGACGGGGATAATTCAGCCTGTCTCGGGTATCGGCCGAACACGGGGTGCCTGGACCCCACACTGCAGATCGAATTTTAGCTGATAAAGCCAAGGCAATACACGCGAGAAAGGATTTTGGTATAGGGCAGCGCATTGCTTGTGAATTCCAAGCAAGTTATTAACTCTGCACGTCGCGCACTGAAGAAGAAGAAGAAGAAGACAACTATGGAGAAGAAGAAAAAGAAGAAGAAGCCAGGGCACGGGTGTTTAAAAAACTTGCCTTGATGCATAAAGGACCTGTTAAAGCACCCCGGGTTCGGTCGATACCCAACACATCAGGCGGAATTATCCCCGTATTCGTTCCTGCCTTCGCAGATCTCTCAGCGATGAGTTCGCTGAATGGTGGTGCTGGGGGTACTGCCAGAATAGTCAAGAACGCACAGTACTCCCAGAAGCAGCTAGAGGAAACAAGAAGACGTAACCGATTGATAGAAGCAGCGGCCATCGGAAAAGGACTACACTTGAACCGTACAAGAAAAGACTAGGTTTCTTCATAAATAAAAGAAAAAAGCCTTTTAGCTATCCAACCGGATAGACCGCTCTCAAACACAGATGTGCTCAAGTTTTTAGGAAAAAATTCAGCATTACAAGATTCCATGGTGTTTTTGTGCGGGATACATTACTGAAGACCGTGTGGAAATCTGGAGAATGTGGGATTGTGAATTTTGATGTTGTTGGGGGACCAGGAAAGCAGTGGGTGGTAAAAGTTAAGAAAAATACAAATAACGTCTACTATTCCTATTCATTTGGAGATCTGCAGCCACCAGAAGAGATACAACGATACTTCACCAACAAAAGATGTGTATTGTATAATTTTCATCGCTACCAAGACATTAATACCTACTTACAAGGGTATCTCTGCATCATATTTCTCCTAAGTTTACGAAGAAAGATTTATATAAGGAGATGAATTAAGCATACACCAGTCACTTGAGATGCAGGTGCAATGTCGTGTTCTCTGACTTTAAAAGAACGATCGTCATTATTACATGTGAATTACTCCCCACCACCTGATTTAAGCAACGGATAATGGAGCATTGCACTGATTGGACTGGAGACATACAACAGCATTCCGAATATCACAGAGGCTAACAATAAACTTCATCTGGAAAATAATGGTGGAAAAGAAATAGGGGAAATAGAGCCTTTTGAATACGATATTGACGATTTAAATAGAGTTTTAAAATAGTCTGGAAAAAGAGCTGTGCTTAACATCAGTACAATTAAATTTGAAATAAAGACAATGAGAGCATTCATTAACTTTAACCAGGAAGATTCAATAGGACGGCTGCAGGGGTTTCACAAAAGGACAGGTTTCGAAGAAGGATCCTAATAAATTTTACAGATCCGACCTGTCAGTGAATATACTTCCTGTCAGGGCAATCCGTGTCGAGTGTAGCATTGCAATAAACTCTTATTTCAACAGTAGATTGATCCATACAATTTACTTCCCATCAGCGGGAACAGGGTATAAGATCGCTGAGACTCCGACCAACGTTATTTACCTCCCAGTAACAGTTCAGACATTGGACTATCTGGAGCTGTGTGTTGTGGACCAGGATAATCAACTTGTCGACTTTCGTGGCGATGAAATCATTGGACGACTACATCAAAAGTGGAACCTCGAACGTGCAGAGACCTGGAAGCAACGGCGGGGAACCTCAACCAGCCAGAACCTGTTGGAAGCAGATGCGACAACTTTTAACACGCCGGACCGCAAGTGTTGGCGGTGAGCTTCAACGAGTCAGGCATCGCAGCATCCCCCAGCGTCCCGTATTCTCAGCGAAGACAGGATGGGCGTAAAGTATAAAACCAACATGAACAACGCACGGTGCGGCACTTCACGACAGAACACCAAAGTGAAATACGTGCAGACTACGAGTTTCTTAAATCAGTGGGTCTGAAACCGCGCAATGACGTCGTTCGATATAACTAGCGCGGTGGAATATGATGAATTTATTATAAGCAAGGAATTCCTCTCATATAAACCTTATGCATTAACCACATTTAACAAAAACGACGAAATTAGGATTGTCATCCAACACCAAGCACTTTAACCCTCACATGCAAGAGTTTCATATATCTTGAGAGATCATTTACGAAAAGGGATGGTATTGCTGCAGCGTTATCGAACCTTACATTAATGCTTTAGCATTCCTGTTTCATGAGGTATAGTATTAACCTAACGGGGTCGAGACTAAGCGTACGTGCAATGCAGGCATAATATCAACTCTTAAAATATATTTCTCTGCTTCTCCCTTGGATTTGAACGATTTAGAAAATACTGGATGGTTCATAGACGAGCCAGCGGATAGAATAAGGGAAGAGTACAAGAGAGTTACCGCACGTATACCCTTAAAACTGCTTATGGGATGCTTTGAGGACATGTGGTGAACTGTTATGAATGCTAAACAAGAACTTATTCTGGTACAGAGTGCAACAGATTACTCATACATTCAAGGAGCTCAAGAGGAGTGCGAGTTCACCATCCATAAAATAATTGGAAAATGCCACGTATCACTGTATCGGATGAGCAGCGTTTGAAGCTTTTAAAAGTTCTAAATGCTGGTGTATTTCTACTGTGAGCATTCCACTCACGGGAGATTTTCAAGTACCCTGTGCTACCGACTGCAAGCAGACAAACGTGGCCTGTTAAAACCTCCCCTCAATTGTAGACTCTCAGCTTCATCATACTTACGTTTCAAACCAACAGACAAGGGAATATAGCAAATGATTCCACCAGATTCGACAGTTGCAAGTTAACTAATGTCAGAGTCTACCTGAACCCGTAATTTTACCCATATGAAAATTTACACCTGCAGTGGAATGAAAGTGCATACGGTCTAGAGTATGACGTGTATGCGAGGTTCCGTCCTTCATACTATGAAGAGGAAGAGTGTCTACTCAGCCAACGGATATTCAAGAAGCTGCGGCCAGTCATTCCAGTCACTGTAATAAACTGCTCAGAACAGGACAATATAATTAAATCTTGTTCTATAGAACTACAAATTGAATTTGAATCTTCGGCAAAAATTCCCAGAATACACTGCAGCGTATGCTCTAGTTCTACATGACTGTGTGATTAACTATTGCCCCCTCACTGGTGTTCTGCAACGAACTGTATAAGTGACAGTTGCTGCACGATACCCAGAGCATTTCACAATGGTATCTCAAGGTGTAAACATCATTGCAAAAGACCAGGGTTTCTATGACGATGAGCACAGGTAGTTCATATTTAAAGATGTTGCATTCATAGTATACACAGAAGATGCCGGGATAATGGAGACATTCTCAGAAAACATTGTGTCACCAAGGCCTTTCAAGGATGTCAAGCGTGCTGAAACACGGAGGAGTGCAAAGTGGTTAACATGTTTCTACCCTGGCATTCACTGGGATGACCCTGGGATACGCTATAAAGATATGGCGATGTCGCTTTGATTATTCGATCACACGGATAGCATCATTTGCATCAAAGGCGAGCAGAAGATCACACGGATGCGTCGAATCTTCAGATTTTCTACTATTCAGGACCTGGAATTCTATGAGTGTCCTGCTCTCTATCGACATAAGAGAAAGAAGAAGAAGGAGAAGCTGTGTGAAAACAGTGTTGTTCCTGCTTATGAAAATGTAGAATTACTTTCAAGGTGGATGAAAAATAAATAACTTTTTACTTCACAATCGGTGTATGATATCTCTTTACCCTGTTCCATCTTTGATAGTAAACAGATTTGCTCAGATACTATGTCTGTGGTTTTCTTCAAGTACTGGTGATATAAATTTAGATGTGTTTGCTATATGTCTTTGGAAGCAGACATGGTCACCTGCTCACGTGCCTCCTGTTACCATAAGCCAATTCATGCTGCACTATAGGTGTAATCCCATGCAATCATTCAATATACTTTATCTTCCACGTTAAATATGTTAAATTTCACCTTCATGTTCAAAACCAATGTCATTTGCGACTTGCACATTCTTTACGTATACAATTGGGGTAGGTTTTTTTGTAAATAACAAGAAAGACGTATGGTGACGATTTTTTTTTCATTTGCTCAGTTCTCACAGATACGATTTCGTTCTTGAGATACAGTTTGGTTCTTGGGGCACAAATTGTTTGTAATATTCAATACAGAGATACGTTTTTTACTAAAAAAAAAAGAAAAAAATCACATGTTGAAATATTTACAATTTTCAGATATACAAATCTATGCCAAAAGTTAATGTGGAGATACTTTTATTCTTACACTACAATAGTCCCATTAGTAGCAGTTGCGTGATTTTTATACAACAACAATTTCGATGGACTGTAATCACACTTGGACGACTAGTAACAGGTGGAACTTAGAAAAACTATTTTATTTTTTATTTATTTTTTAGCCTTATGGGACTTAAATGCTAAGGTCATCAGTCCCTAAGCTAACACACTACTTAACCTAAACTATCCTAAGGACAAACACACACACCCATGCCCGAGGGAGGACTCGAACCTCCGGCGGGACCAGCGGCACAGTCCATGACTGCAGCTCGTAAGACCGCTCGGCTAATCCCGCGCGGCAGAAAAAACTATTCTATTTACTTGACGTGAAAGGTGGGTATACGTATTTATGAAGTACAATTTTTGTTTTGTCGGCACACATGGTGTAGAGATATTTTTTAGAAGTGCAATTTTTGTCGATGCACATAGTGCGCAGGTATTTTACACTTCTTGTCGATGAACATGGTGAGTAGATTTTTTTACAAGGTATGTATATTTACAAGTGTAAACAGTACAAATTCCTCACACACATGGTGTGCATGAATAAATAAATATTTACATGACACACGGGAGGGTTTCAATCCCGTCATCACAATGACCCTTTTTATCTTCAAGAGGTGAGTGTCCGACTTCAGATTGCAGCTCAGTGAACACCACGTGTCTTCTTGATTGAATATTAGATTGCTGCACTATATGCTGCAGCTGTGGCGGAGCACCGTGAACACCACTGCACAGACACTGCAAACAGTCTTCAATAGAGATAGCTCTCGATGCCGCAAAACGTACCCACTTAGCCCGCCTCTGGGTGGCATCTTCCAATGTGCTAAACACATTCATTTTTGCGCACAGACCTACAAACTCCACAATCGGTAACCCATGCATTTCATCTTTCATTAGGCCGATAAACTTCTAGCTCTGAGGAACAATACTCTAAGGATTATCGGCCGCGTATGAAGATGTGTCGAATTCTTCACCGTGTCACCTCACAGTTCTTCACCCAATAAAAGAGTCTATCTGTATCCATATAAAGTAATTTAGGATCAGCGAAATAAGGTTTCGTAAAGTCATAATGAAAGCGGTACATGTGACGTTTGGATAATTCTAGTATGTACATCCCCACATATATAGGTTTCGTAAACTGTACTGCAACCTTCGTCATCTCCATAACAACTAACTTCTCACTAAATATTGCGATCCGTTTAAAATTTCGTCTTGTGATGCATTTTCTTATGCCCCGAAGCCCATTCCATTCCGGTTCTAATCAAAATTTCATGATGTTCCCTCAAATTTTTCATTGTTTTACCCAAAACCGAATTATTCATTATTGATTTAAAAAATCTTTCTCAAAGTCACGCATCTCAGAAGCCCCCGGTGTCGTATTCAAACCAATATACTCCTTCAACCAGTGGAACTGCATGAAGGACATAGCTCAGGTGATTCTCAGCAGCCTCATCCCTGATCTGGGACATTGCTCCAGATTACGATAGTGAATAATATATCTCCCGTTCTTCCCCAGCGTTGTCACCAGTTTTGGGCTGTGGACTCCCCGTGGAACTAGTTGTTCTGGACAAAGAGGCAAACTGGCGTGTGCATCATGCAAAGTAATAGGGTATGTGAGTTCTGCCTCCACCACACACCTCAAATCAGAATTAGCCTCCACATCCTCGATATTTCCACCTAATCCCTTGCATTCAGGTTCGGTCACCAATCGGAAATCTCCAATCGGCAGTGATATTTGTACAGCGTGCCTGTATAAGCTATTGACATCCAAGTACATGATGTATCTCGAGTCAAGGGATGCGTTGAACCTCTCACCCAACCTAGGTTATTTACCTTTGCAAGCCTACAGACACATTGACAGTGTTCCCCATGGATCCCTGGCACAATGATAGTTCGATGTGTTTATTGAGCATAGCGCCCCAGGACAACCCAGGTGGTGTGTAATAAAAGGCAGGATCCAAAGAATATGTGGTCATGCAGAGACTTCGACATTTCTCGAAAACGGTCGCAAGCAAACGCCAATCTGTGTCCACGTAAAGCTGTGTACACTCTCCTAAAGTGGAGATTCTGAATTCCTGCCAGACATTCACGGCATGCCCATACTCTGCATCCATTATGGCATCACCTGTATGGTAGCTGGAGAATGCAGTTATGTTGGGTAGCCTTGTTTCGTTGAGTTTTGCCACGCTATTCATATACTCGTATGGGAAAACCCCATTCCTGGTCACGAACTGAAACTTATCCTCATGGGAAAATCCCTTAGAGGTAGAGTTTCAAAGAGTATCTGGAGTGGTACCTGCAGAAAATGCCTGCATAAAGGAAGTGGAGTGTAGTTCTTGGCGTCATTCATTTGCAGAATGAAATATATTTCTCAACACCCTCAGACAGGACATTAACCTGATTTTTCTCCCAGCCGAAATCAGGGAAGTGCTCCACAAGAAAGTGAGCGTCGTACCCACTTAAATTATGAAAGAAGACTGGTGTGTGGCGTGGTAATTGATACTGCAAGTTGCATGTATTGTAAGCTGCGCCACAGAACTTCCCTGTAATCTGACAGTGGTCCCTACGAAAGTTTCTGCTTTTCTATCTAATGGCAGCCCACAAATATGGCAGCGAACTGTGTTATTATACAAATCTTCATTCTCCTTCGATTTGGTCACGGGAACGTTGTCGCTGTAAAGCTTATCAACCTCCCACGAAAGTTGTTCAAGCTCAGTGAGGAGCCAAACCGCAGAACTATTCCCGATGTATCAATTAAGACTCAAATAATAGGATGATGCAACTTGTCACGCTGTCATAAATGGTACGTATTTTTCTGTGAATGTAGTATGCGAGGCTGTAGAGTCACCTTCACAGTGAGTCACAGGAGCGAGGAGGCATTCAAAGTCAGCATACACAACAAACAGGCATCGCTCCTGATGGTGAGCATTCTTAAACTTTATGAATTTGTTTTCTCCAGTAGGCACAATATAAAGGTACTGGGTCCTTGGAAGTGCAATCTACTAGATGATTTGCTAATGTCTGACGAAACAACATTGAGACACCTGTTTATCATTGAGTATACTCAGTTGGGATGAAATCACTCGGGAAATGTCATTGATTCAAACATATTGATGTCTGTCTCCATGAGAGAATAGCAGCATGTTCACATGCATGTTACACTCAACGGCAAATTTTGAGAAATGGAGGGGTCCGACGAGTATATGCTTGTTCTGCTCATCTGACTTCCATTTCTCCAGGCCTTAAACATGAAACGATATTCCGGTATTCTGCCCCTCAAACTTAGATATGTACAGGATCTTGATGGGGAACTCAATACTATCAAAGTTCTAATGCTTATGAATGTCAAGGTATCTACCATATTGAGATGTGTGCTGCGAATTTTTTGCGTAATTTCTTTCCCAGCTAGGATGGAACATGCAAAACAAATTTGATCAGTTTTACTTTCGACATTAATACATGACTTTTTGTCAACTATATCCTTAGGAAGCTTGATATAGCTTGACCCTCCATTTATTGTGGCATAGACACGCATATGGATGTCAAGGTGTAGTATTCGACTGAGTGCTTTAGCTGACCCTCTTGACTTCCATCTCAAAAGACCGGTCCACTATAGCCTCAAGGTGGATTCATGAGATTGATTTACTCTCAATATCACGCCACCATCCCGCCAAAGATAGTGAAGGCTTTTCTCTTCAGTGCCAGAAGTCTGTTTGGGGCGGAGGGGGGGGGGGGGGGGAGAGATAGCTCGATGCGAACACCATGCTGTATTTAATGGCGGGATAGTGTGAATCATTAAAAAGCTTGAGGAGTTCCATTCCTAGAAAAGGAAGACATGCTCTTAGAAACCCTACATGGTCTCGGTCATTCCTGCTGGATTCTCGATCCTATGAATAAGATTCGCTCCTCAAAGGCATCTGAAATCATTGTGTATTTTAATTCTTGTGTGGTGTTACTAATCTGGTGCCTATTATTATCACTAAAAGAACAGGCGAGGGAACTGGCACTAACTACAGGATTAGTACCACTACTACTACAACTACAATTATTTGACGATGACTCTGTTGCTGCTGGCTGCATGGAGAAGCAGGGAGGTATATGTTGTGGTTTAGGCAAGAACATTAGGGAAGGAGGAGATAGTGCAATGCCCAGTGTGAGCACCTTGGCTTTGGCTGCAGAGATGGTTGTTGGCACAACCCTGAGCCAGTTGCCTGACGGAGGGTAGACCATGAGCACACAAGGTCTGTCTTACAAGGTGTAGCGTGCCGCACAGGACCTTGTCTACACAGTTGTTTCTTCGCTGCCCCTGGTACCTACACCATGGCTTACTGTGGTGACTGGGACTGTCCCACAGGTACAAGTGCTGGTAGAAGAATAACAAGAAATAAGTACAACGTTTCAGACATCGCAGCTGCTGCTGCAAGGAAAGAACGAACACTGATTATTTTGTAGTGTAATAAATATGTAATGTACTGAATCGACTGTGAGAAAGCTAAGTGGCAAAGACGTTATCTGAGAGACTCTATGATAATTATATCGTTGACTCGGAATATTACTCTTTCTGTGGTTTACTCGTAATTAAGGGTAACTAGAGTTTTCTGTTCGCTTCTTTTGATGTTATGTGGAGAATTGTACAAGAGACACAATAAACCGTTATTATTTCATGAGAACAAAGGTGAGCGTCACGACCTTTATTAGTATTTTTGGAAGTATTGAAATAGCAGAATTGTTTCAGATTGAATGCGACGTGTACGGGAAGAGACGTGGACAACAGCACTCGAACCTGCAATCTCATGTATGAATAGTTGCTAAAAATATCCAGCCGTCTCTCCCAAGACTCTTCATGCGCGCAACAAACAGTAATTCTTTTAACAGCACTATCAGAGACAATTTTATCACGTTGTTACGACCTTTTACTGCGAGCATAATACATCGACAACAGACAAACAAAAAATAGACAAGCACATAAAAGAATCTACCACAATTTGTAAGTAGATTGAGTACAGGTATAAATTACCTACGTCTCTCTGGCTCCATGACATACCCCTCAGGTCACCAGGCATCTCCTCATAGCAATTCAGATTCCTCTCTACCTACTCCACCCATTGAGGCAGCTCCTCGCCCGAACCATTGTGGATCCATCCAGCGAGGTCCCCAAAATCACCTGCAACGGCAATATACACTGAAGAGCCAAAGAAACTGGTACACCCGCCCAATATCGTGCAGGGTCCCGCCAGCATGCAGAAGCGCCACAATATGTCGTGGCATGGACTCGACTAATGTCTGAAGCAGTGCTGGAGGGAATTGACACCATGAATCCTGCAGGGCTGTCCATAAATCCGTAAGAGTATGAGGGGGTTGAGATCTATTCTGAACAGCATGTTGCAAAGCATCCCAGATATGCTCAATAATATTCATGTCTGGGGAGTTCGGTGGCCAGCGTATTGTTTAAATTCAGACGCGTGTTCCTGGAGCCACTCCCTAGCAATTCTGGATGTGGCAGGGGGGGGGGGGGGGGTCGCATTGTCCTGTTAGAATTACCCAAGTCCGTCGGAATGCACAATGGACATAAATGGGCGCAGGTGTTCAGGCAGGATGCTTATGGACGTGTCATCTGCCAGAGCCGCATCTAGACATATCAAGGGTCCCATATCACTCCAACTGCATATGCCCCACGCAATTACAGAGCCTCCACCAGCTTGAACAGTCTCCTGCTGACATGCAGAGTCCATGGATTCATGAGGTTGTCTCCATACCCGTACACATCTATCCACTCCATGTAATTTGAAACGAGACTCGTCTGACCAGGCAACTTGTTTCCAGTCATCAACAGTCTAATGTCGGTGCTGACAGACCCAGACGAGGGGTGAAGTTTTGTGTCATGGAGTCATCAAGGGTACACGAGTGGGCCTTTGGCTCCAAAAGCCCATATCTATGATCTTCTGTTGAATGGTTCACACGCAGACACTTTTTGATGGCCCAGTATTGAAATCTGCAGCAATTTGAAAAAGGGTTGCCCTTCTGTCACGTTGAACGATTCTCTTCAGTCGTCCTTGGTCCTGTTCTAACAACAGGATCTTTTTCCGGCCGCAGCGATGTCGGATATTTGATGTTTTACCGGATTCCTGATATTCACGGTGCACTCGTGAAATGATCGTATGGGAAAATCCCCACTTGATCGCTACTTCGAAGATGCTGTGTCCTATCGCTTGTGCGCCGACTATAATACCACGTTCAAACTCCCTTAAATCTTGATAACTTGCCATTGTAGCAGCGTTGCCGACCGCAGCGCCGATTCTGACTGTTTACGTATCTCTGTATTTGAATGTGCATGCCTATACCAGTTTCTTTGGCGCTTCAGTGTATTTATTTAATAAAAAAACGTACACACACAACTGAGAAAATTTTTTAGACGATACACTTACACGATAGCTGTGATGTGGATGGTATCACATCCTCTCTGACGCTCCCTGCACCTGATCTTCGATATCATCTACAGCAACAATGTGTATACATCAGACTCGTTGGTCGTGAAATTACAGCAACAATACTTTTCTTAACGAAAAGAACATTTCTCTGACTCGTTTACTACTAAATAACAATAACATATTATACGTACACAGTACAGCAAAGAAGAAAATATGTATGTACTTACGCTGTAGACGCTGCCGTTGCTGTTTCCTCTCAGCTTCCAGCTGATCCATGGTTTGGTGGATGTATGTATGCTGAAACAACAAGAAAACAATCGACACAGAAATCTGAACAAATGCTATGAAATCTGAACAAATGCTACGAAATTTACGAAATCTAAACAAACAGTGGTTTGATACTATGACACTTTTTTAAGAAAATATACACTACGAAATCTGATCTCATGCTATGAAACCTAAATCTGGAAAATTACTACGATACTGAAATCTGAACACAGTGTGATTTGAAACTAAGAACATTGTTACGAAAATATACACTACGAAATCTGATCCCATGTTATGAAATTAAATATGTACTTACCTGGCAATTCTCTTTGCCTCTGGCAATTGGCACTGGGACTGGTGCTGTAGCTGCTTGAAAAACGCTTCACCTCTCAAGCAAACTAACACAGAAACAGGCAAACTGAGAATCAAACTGAGCAACTGTGCGAGGACGAGAGTGGAGGGGGTAGGGTTCATATACACTTTGTGATCAAAAATATCCGTACAGCCCCAAAAACATACGTTTGTCATATAAGGTGCTCTGTGCTGCCACCTACTGTCAGGTACTCCCTGTGAGCGACCTCCGACATTGTGACAGAGCAGTATGGGGCGCTCCGCAGAACTCACGGACTTCGAACGTGGTCAGTTGATTGGGTGTCACTTGTGTCATATGTCTGTACGCGGAATTTCCACACTCCTAAACATCCCTAGGTTCACTGTTTCCAATATTATAGTGAAGTGGAAACGTGAAGGGACACGTACATCACAAAAGCGTACAGGCCGACCTCGTCTGTTGACTGACAGAGACTGCCGACAGTTGAAGAGGGTCGTAATTTGTAATACACTGACATCTATTCAGACCATTACACAGGAACTCCAAACTGCATCAGGATCCACTGCGAGTACTACTACAGTTATGTGGGAGGTGAGAAAACTTGTATTTCATGTTCGAACGGCTGCTCATAAGCCACACATCACGCTGGTAAAT
This sequence comes from Schistocerca serialis cubense, assembly GCF_023864345.2. Classification (NCBI taxonomy): domain Eukaryota; kingdom Metazoa; phylum Arthropoda; class Insecta; order Orthoptera; family Acrididae; genus Schistocerca; species Schistocerca serialis. The sequence continues at coordinate 481,369,243 of NC_064640.1, forward strand.
GCCAAACAACGCCTCGCTTGGTGTAAGGAGCATAAACATTGGACGATTGAACAGTGTAAAAACGTTGTGTGGAATGACCAATCACGGTACATAATGTGGCGATCCGATAGCATGGTGTGGGTATGGCGAATGCCTGGTGAACGTCATCTGCCAGCGTGTGTATTGCCAACAGTAAAATTCGGAGGCGGTGATGTTATGGTGTGATCGAGTTTTCATGGAGGGGGCTTGCACTCCTTGTTGTTTTGCGTGGCACTATCATAGTCACGCCCGGGTTCCCGCGTTCGATTCCCGGCGGGGTCAGGGATTTTCTCTGCCTCGTGATGACTGGGTGTTGTGTGATGTCCTTAGGTTAGTTAGGTTTAAGTAGTTCTAAGTTCTAGGGGACTGATGACCATAGCTGTTAAGTCCCATAGTGCTCAGAGCCATTTGAACCATTTGAACTATCATAGTACAGGTCTACATTGATGTTTGAAGCACCTTCATGTTTTCCACTGTTGAAGAGCAATTCGGGGATGGCGACTGCATCACGATCGAGCACCTGTTCGTAGTGCACGGCCTGTGACGGAGTGGTTACACGACAGTAACATTCCTGTAATGGATTGGCCTGCACAGAGTCCTGAACTGAATCCTACAGAACACCTTTGGGATGTTTTGGAACGCCGACTTCGTGCCAGGCCTCACCGACTGACATCGATACGCCTCCTCAGGGCAGCACTCCGTGAAGAATGGGCTGCTATTCCCCTAGAAACCTTCCAGCATCTAATTGAACGTATGCCTGCAAGAGTGGAAGCTGCCATCAAGGCTAAGGGTGGGCCAACACCATATTGATTTCCAGCATTACCGATGGAGGGCGCCACGAACTTGTAAGTCATTTTCAGCCAGGTGTCCGGATACTTTTAATCACATAGTGTACCTTCACTGATTCAGCATTAACCAATAGGAACGTGGTATTCTGAGGAGGGATGAAAGCCTCTGTCTGCGTGTTCTGACGTGTTGGTTCGCATGCGAACAGGAAGTAGCCACTTGAGAGAGAGTGGTGGTGATTACCCAGGTATCAAATATTAAAGGGTTGCTACCACCTGACGCTTTGGTCTATAGGAAGTAGCCGCTTGAGAGAGACGTAGTGGTTTGATAGGAATTCCCCAGTTATCAAATATAAAAGGGCTGCCACCAGGAAGCGGCACTTTACAGGGGCTGACTGACACACGTGTGGGCCTCCAGCCTGCTCCAGCCAGTGGCAGCTGGCTGTGAGGCCTCCGACAATGGTTTCCCTGCGGTGGGTTGTGAATCACACAATGGGGGTTTTCTGTGTGCACAGTCGGCGTGGTTGATGGCCATCCTGCACATATCCAGTCTCACCGTAGATTTGTGGCGACAGTAGAGGCGTACACTAGAGCATATATGCCATTAGACTGCAGACTTGTACAGCAAATGGAAATGTCAGTGCTCAGTGCTCCGCCTGGCATCTGGCAGCGCTCAGCCAGTAGACGTGTCACAGCCTCAGCAACATGGCGATGTGTGCATCCACTGCCCTGTCGACAGACATTTATGTGAGCAACCCAAAATGGGGCTACTGTACCACACTTCATTTCATTTCTCGGTGCTTACAGTTATTATATCATCGGAAGTGGGGGAAGACGTGAGCTCTATGTAAGTGGCGGAGACCTGTCTCCCGCAAAATAATTAAATGAAGACTATGCATCAAAATATTATCATTATTATTGAATTTGATTTGAATTTTATGTTGTAAAATTATTCCTCTCCAGCACAGACCGAGTCTTTTTTCCACTAATTTCCAGATGGGGAGGGGAGGGAAAGTGGTAGAGGAGAGAGGATTTCCCAGAGAGGGAGGGGGTAATTAATTGATCAATTTAATTAATTATTCATTTAATTTGATATCAAAAGTGGCTTGTTCAGTGAGGGGGATGAGGAGTTGGGGATTTTCCAGAGGGATAGGAGAGGAGAAGGACGGATTATCTCTCCAGGGTGCCATAAACCACTTAGCAGAACAATAGGTTAAGGGACCACTGGGTCGAGGAGAGGTGGAAGTTAAATCGCCGTCAGGGAAGGCGTCAAACATGAGGGGATGCAGATGGTTCGCAGCTGTCAGCGTATCTTTGATGATTACTACCACAGGTCCTATGGAAGCGCAGGAGAATGTCTCGCATAGCACAGTACTGTTCCCAGAAGCCTGCGTCCGTGGCGCGCTGCACGTTACGAGCCGCCGTTTACAAAGATGACGGAGTTTGTGGACAAGACCGTCGGCCTAGTGTAGCAAAAATGTAAGTCACCCGAGGAGCAGACACGTTTCCATTGATCGACGATCGAATCCCGATGGTCTCGTGCCCACCGCGAGCGTAACTGACGATGTCGTCGGGTCAACATGTGAATACGTAGGAGTGGTCTGGTGCGAAACTCCATGTTCAACAATGCACGATGAACAGTGGGCTCTGAAAGTCTTGTCCGTCCACCAGGAATTTGCTCTTTCGGTGGAGATATCACAGATCACCATCTGTCCTAGTTCACAGAGAAGACAAGCTTCCGAACCCCACGTTCTGTGAAGAGTCGTGGACGTGCAACCATTTAGCGCTTAGTCGTAGTTCAGTTTCACTATCCTTCTACCTCTTTCATGACAGTAGCAAATGAACATTCGACCAGCTTCGCTGTTTTCTAGATAATCGTTCACAGGCTCTGCGTAATATAAATCTGCTCTTTGTCAAAGGATTTCCCCATTTGCAGCCCATATCTTGGCTAGGGCGATCCCCCGTCCGTGTCTGCTCCGCTTACACACTTCTGTTACCGCGTCACGTGCCCGCAACGCCACCAGGCGGTATCGAACGTCGCGGTGGCAGTGGTCATAATGTTTTGACTTATCAGTGTATAAAGATGATACGTTATTTGACGTCGTCACCCAAAATCTAGAAAAGTTATTGACAGATTTACTTCAGATTTTTACTTGATGCACTAATAAATACTAAGATGGATATATATGTAAAGAGGAAGCGTGGCTAGGAAAAATCACGAAAACTTACTGATTGATTTACAACAAATTTTTACACGATATTCTAACGTAAGAAACTTTCAGACAGGCAGAGGCCATATACTTTTTTAAACAACTACTGAAGAAAGAAAACGCTGTGATGTGAAAATGGGCAGCTTAATTTTTCTTTCTCGTAGTCAGTTTCAACTGTAAGATCAAGTCTTTTAAACCTTTAGACAAACTGTTTCTGCCATGTTTTTTCTCCTTATATATAATTTTAAACAAAAATTGTATACATAACAATGTGCTGTTTTGGTTTCTTGCTCACAGTCGACGACAAAACAAGAAAGTTTTATTTTTTGACTATCGACTTATGATTAGAATACTACTACGACATCTGACTCGTCCGAAGTTCCAATCTAACCCGTTCGCAGATTAAATCTATGCGAAGTATTGTCATTGAAGCCTCTATCCTCATAGACCCGTCCGAAGTTCCAATCTAACCCGTTCGCAGATTAAATCTATGCGAAGTATTGTCATTGAAGCCTCTATCCTCATAGACCCGACAACTGGAGTTATCACACTCATACCCTGTGTACCAACGATCCCAACCGATTGCCCCCTTATTTTAAGCGCTTTCAGTTCCTAATCAAGGTTTTGTTAGTAATGACTATAAACAAAAGTTAGTGTCAGGGGGTGGGGAGGGGGGGGGGAGAAGAGACAAACGAAGAGTGGGGGGGGGAGAGAAGGAAATGAATACAGAGGAGGGGAAGGCTGAGAGAGACCGAGAGAGAGGGAGAGGAGGAGGTGGAGAGAGAGAGAGAGAGAGAGAGAGAGAGAGAGGAGATGGAGAAGAGAACGTATATTCAATTCTGATATCTGTTTAGCAACTGCGGAGCGATGCAGGTTTCGGTAGTAGCTTATGAAAGAAAGGAACATGTAATGGGTCAATGCGTCTCAGAAGTGACAAGAAAGTTGATGGCGAGCTACTAGAAGGGTTAGGTATAGCTGCTTTGTTTACTTTCCTGAAGAATAATAATATAAACTACTACACACAACACGGAACACGAATCATTCCCACCGAGCGAGGTGGCGCAGTGGTTAGCACACTGGACTCGCGTTCGGGAGGACGACGGTTCAATCCCGCGTCCGTCCATCCTGATTTAGGTTTTCCGTGATTTCTCTAAATCGCTCCAGGCAAATGCCGGTAGGATTCCTTTGAAAGGGCACGGCCGACTTCCTTAACCGTCCTTCCCTAATCCGATGAGACCGATGATCTCGCTGTCTGGTCTCCTCCCCCACAGCAACCCAACAACCCAACGAATCAAGCCTGCTTTCAGAATGGCTATGTTATTGATACGGTGCACAGTATTGTTACGTAGCCCAGGTTGACAATAGGGCGTGAGCACTCTACAGTGACCTGAAGCCACTTGAATTTCACCTACCAAAATACGGCCACCATAAAGTGTGCGACCAGAACCCTACATGCAACTGAGCTCATGTGATCATTCTATTTCATATCTCTACAAATTGTTACACACAGGTATCTTTATGAGTTGACTGATTCCATATTAGATTCAATTTTGGTAATATAATACTACTTTTCTTCGTTTTGTGAAGAACATAGGCTTACATTTATGAACCTTCAAAGCAAGTTGCCAGTCTTTTCTCCTAACTGTAGTCTTACCACGATCTGTCTATGCATCTGCACAACGTTTTCAGATAGTTCGCGATTATAGATAACTGTATCATCTGCAAAAAGTATGACGATATTGTTAGTATTGTCTGCAACGTCATTATTACACAACATGAAAAACAAGAGTTTTCACCAGTTTCCAAGTGCACGCCTGTCAACGCCTCTCCAGCCACGGTAATATGCTGCTTCCTCCCTACCAAGAAATGCTCAGTCAGGCACAAACTTTTTTTGATAACCCGTATAATCGCACTTCCTTTAATAAACGCTGGTGCGGTATCATATCAAATGATGTTTGAAAGTCAAGAAATACTGCATCCAACTTATTGTCAGGCTCTCAGCATGTACGTGAAAAAAGCACAAGTTAAGTTTTGCATGACTGTTTTCGGAATCCATGATGGTTGGACTATAGGTAATCGTCCTGTTCGAGATCCCTTATTATGTTTGAACTCAGAAATAAGAATATATGTCCAAAGGAATACAAAAATATAACCATACCTAAGCAAATACAGAAGGATCTACTGGAAAGTTTTACTAGCACCAAAACTGCAGAGCATCAACACGGGAAGCAACAAAACAAAACAAATTTGGAAGATAGTAAATAATAGAACCTTTTTGGAGTCATTAGTCTTATGACTGGATTGATGCGGCCCGTCACGAGTTTCTCTCCTGTGCCAACTTCTACATCTCACAGTAGCACTTGCACTGTATGTCCTCAATTACTTCTTGGATGTATTCCATCCTCCGTCTTCTTCTACAGTTCTTACTCTCTACAGCACCCTCTAGTACCATGGAAGTTATTCCCTGATATCTCAACAAATGTCCGATCATTCTGTCCTTTCTTGTCAGTGTTTTCCGTATGTTCCTATCTTCGGAAATTCTACGGAGAACCCTCAAATTCCTCACCTTATCAATCAACCTAATTTTCAATACTTTTCTGTAGCACCACATCTAGATGCTCTACTGTTTCGGTTTATCTTAGGAGAATGAAAAACTGTGCTCCGTAGAATGCCAATACAGTTAATGAACATCACGTGAACATAGCACCAAATATAGTAAATATATATGCAGTTCAAATAATAAAAATGTAGAAGCACAAATTTGTAAAAAAAAAATCTGTAACCAGTAATAGATACTGAAATGAGAAATGCTATTCATAAATTAAAAAAAAAAAAATAGAATGTCTAGTGTTGTTGATAGGATTCCAAATAAGGTAATGAAACACAGTCCACCGGAATAGATTCTCAGCTTATTGATATCTTAAATATTTCTTTCAGGACAGTGTATTTACATCAAAGAGACTGGTTTGATGCAGGTCTCCATGTGCAAGCTTCTTCATCTCCCAGTACCTACTGCAACCTACATCCTTTGAATCTGCTTAGTGTATTCATCTCTTGGTCTCCCTATACGATTTTTGCCCTCCACGCTGCCCTCCAATACTAAACTGGTGATCCCTTGATGCCTCAGAACATGTCCTACCAACCGATCCCTCTTCTAGTCAAGATGTGCCACAAATTTCTCTTCTCCCTAATTCTATTCATTACCTCCTCATTAGTTATGTGGTCTACCTATCTAATCTTCAGTATTCTTCTGTAGCACCACATTTCGGAAGCTTCTATTCTCTTCTCATCCAAACTATTTATCGTCCACGTTTCACTTCCATAGACGGCCACACTCCATACAAATACTTTCCGAAACGAGTTTCTGACACTTATATCTATACTCGATGTTAACAAATTTCTCTTCTTCAGAAACGCTTTCCTTGCCATTGCCAGTCTACATTTTATATCCTCTCTACTTCGACCATCATCAGTTATTTTGCTCCCCAAATAGCGAAACTCATTTACTACTTTAAGCGTCTCATTTCCTAATCTAATAACCTCAGCATCACCCGATTTAATTCGACTACATTCCATTATCCTCGTTTTGCTTTTGTTGATGTTCATCTTATATCCTCCTTTCAAGACACTGTCCATTCCGTTCAGCTGCTCTTCCAGGTCCTGACAGAATTACAATGTCATCGGCGAACCTCAAAGTTTTTATTTCTTCTCCATGGATTTTAATTCCTACTCCTAATTTTTCTTTTGTTTCCTTTACTACTTGCTCAATATACAGATTGAATAACATTAGGGAGAGGCTACAACCCTGTCTCACTCTCTTACCAACCACTGCTTCCCTTTCATGCTCCTCGACTCTTATAACTGCCACCTGGTTTCTGTACAAATTGTAAATAGCCTTTCGCTCCCTGTATTTTACCCCTGCCACCTTCAGAATTTGAAAGAGAGTATTCCAGTCAACATTGTCAAAAGCTTTCTCTAATTCTACAAATGCTAGAAGCGTAGGTTTGCCTTTCCTTAATCTATTTTCTAAGATAAGTCGTAGGGTCAGTATTGCCTCACGTGTTCCAACATTTCTACGAAATCCAAACTGATCTTCCCCGATGTCGGCTTCTACCAGATTTTCCATTCTTCTGTAAATAATTCGTGTTAGTATTTTGCAGCTGTGGCTCATTAAACTGATAGTTCGGTAATTTTCACATCTGACAACACCTGCTTTCTTTGGGATTGGAATTATTATGTTCTTCTTGAAGTCTTATCAGTAGTTCTAATGGAATGTTGTCTACTCCTGGACCTTGTTTCGCCTTAGGTCTTTCAGTGCTCTGTCAAACTCTTCACGGAGTATCATATCTCCCATTTCACCTTCATCTACATCTTCTTCCATTTCCATAATATTGTCCTCAAGTGCATCACCCTTGTACGGACCCTCTACATACTCCTTCCACCTTTCTGCTTAGAACTGGGTTTCCATCTGAGCTCTTGACATTCATACAAGTGGTTCTCTTTTCTCCAAAAGTCTCTTTAATCTTCCTGTAGGCAGTATCCATCTTACACCTAGTGAGATGTGACTCTACACCCTTACATTTGTTCTCTAGCCATCCCTGCTTAGCCATTTTGCACTTCCTGTCGATCTCATTTTTGAGACGTTTGTATTCCTTTTTGCCTGCTTCGTTTTTCGTATTTTCTCTTTTCAGCAATTAAATTCAATATATCTTCTGTTACCCAAGGATTTCTATTAGCCCTCGTCTTTTTACCTACTTGATCCTCTGCTGCCTTCACTATTTCATCTCTCAAAGCTACCCATCCTTCTTCTACTGTATTTATTTCATCCGTTCTTGTCAATCGTTCCCTAATGCTCTCTCTGAAACTCTCTACAACCTCTGGTTCTGTCAGTTTATCCAGATCCCATCTCCTTAAATTCCCACCTTTTTGCTATACACACAATAAAGCAACTCTGCAAAAATGAAAGTGTGTCTGACTGAAATAATTATAGATTAGTGTCACTATTGACAGGTTTTTCTGAAGTAATCGAAAGGGTACTGTATGAAAGGCTAACTTATTCCACGAATAAAAATAAAATATTGACTAATCCTCAGAATGGGTTTAAAAAGGAACAGATCAGTAGAAACAGTAGTCTTTCATTTCATGAAAATGGTCCGAAATGCCCTGGACAGTAATGAATTAAGCAGTATGATATTGTTAGATTTGTTCAAAGCGTATGATGTAATCAGCCACGCCGGCCGCGGTGGCCGTGCGGTTCTAAGCGCTTCAGTCCGGAACCGCACGACTGCTACGGTCGCAGGTTCGAATCGTGCCTCGGGCATGGATGTGTGTGATGTCCTTAGGTTGGTTAGGTTTAAGTAGTTCTAGGGGACTGATGACCTCAAATTTTAAGTTCCACAGTGCTCAGAGCCATTTGAGCCATTTATAATCAGCCACGACTTACCGCTTATGAAATTAGACTGTTATGGGGTCTGGGAATTTTCCTACGATTGATTATAGTCATATCTATCTAACAGCCAACAGACAGTACAAACATGTCATGAAGAAAAGGAATGTGTTTAAAATTACAGAAAATTAAATACGTAGTGCCCCAGGGTTCCTTGTCAGGTCCTCCGTTATTCCTGATGTACAGGGTGGTCAGAAACAGTTTGAAAAGCTTGTAAGGGTGTTGCAAGGTAGGCTGTGCTGAGTGAGAAGTGTTAAGAAAAAAATTCGATACGTTGCGTCGTTTCCGTGTTAATTAGCACAGAAGTTAGCCAATCAGGCCGTTGCACGAGTAGATTCATTCGGCCCGCCAGGGACGGTGTCATCAACTGTGCTCTTCGTTTGATTTTCTAAAACCGAACAAGAGAGCGATTAAAAAAATTGGACATGGGACGGGTAGTAAGGATCGAACCCCAGCCAAAGACTGTGTGCAGTCTCGTGCGCTATCATCTGCGCCGTAGCAACTGACTCTAAGGCCTCGTTCGCACGAGAGCTTTCTCAACGTCCGTTAAAAAAGCGTTGAAATGAAACAAATGGGTACCGAAGTATTTATTCACACGTCAGCGCTTTTAAAAAGCGACGCTTCATTGTCGAGTACGGCTCTATTTTAAGCGCTGGGCGTTTTTTAATGTACCATACGGCACTGCTAGGTTACCTTCAGACGAGAGCTAAAAAAGCACGACACTGCGTTCAGTAAAACGCGCACTCACTTAGCATTCACTCGTGCCGCGTCTGTAAATATTGTGTTCACGTTCACTATTCGCATCTATCTACGCTTTTAGCTTGATACGAAAGGTTAACGTCGTGGGTTGTAGATTCTTAAGTGCTGATTATAGAGGCTGAATCTCAGCCTTTGCTACGTACGAAACCTTTGCCTGAGTACGATTATAAATCTTTAAGAAATGATGCTTGGCAGCAGATAGCAGTAAAATTATCAAGGACTGGAAATCACTAACCAGAGAAGAAAAAATAATCGCTGAAAGTATATAACGTATCATTACTTCAATGAAATAAAATAATTAAGAAAAATTATAAAAACACCTCTGATGTAGATAGTCTCAACAATTGATCTTATATTCTTCTTTCCTGCTTATTCGAGACATACTGCCACGGGATGGCAGGTCCGCAACTGTTCAGTACTGGGGAAATTGGATAATTTTTACTACTGGTAACCAGCAACCTCTACAGCTGAACTTTATATCAGTGCAACTGAGACGGACAAAATACAAACTATCCTATTCTTCTTTCTGTCTATTGATAGCTGTGTATTGCCACGTAAACGAACATTGCGACGATGGAAAATATTTAGTAAAATAATCTAGTACTTCCAGACCCACGTAGTTACTTCTTAGGCCTGTTAGCTGTAAACGTTGTAATGCGGTATCAAATCAAATAATACAGGGCGATTCAAAAAGAATACCACAACTTTAAAAATGTGTATTTAATGAAAGAAACATAATATAACCTTCTGTTATACATCATTACAAAGAGTATTTAAAAAGGTTTTTTTTTTCACTCAAAAACAAGTTCAGAGATGTTCAATATGGCCCTCTCCAGACACACGAGCAATATCAACCCGATACTCCAACTCGTTCCACACTCTCTGTAGCATATCAGGGGTAACAGTTTGGATAGCTGCTGTTATTTCTCGTTTCAAATCATCAATGGTGGCTGGGAGAGGTGGCCGAAACACCATATCCTTAACATACCCCCATAAGAAAAAATCGCAGGGGGTAAGATCAGGGCTTCTTGGAGGCCAGTGATGAAGTGCTCTGTCACGGGCTGCCTGCCTTGAACCAATTTCAGACGATAAGGTTTCATAACTAACCTTTTTCGTAGGACTCTCCATACAGTTGATTGTGGAATTTGCAGCTCTCTGCTAGCTCTGCGAGTCGATTTTCCTGGGCTGCGAACAAATGCTTGCTGGATGCGTGCTACATTTTCATCACTCGTTCTCGGCCGTCCAGAACTTTTCCCTTTGCACAAACACCCATTCTCTGTAAACTGTTTATACCAACGTTTAATACACCACCTATCAGGAGGTTTAACACCATACTTCGTTCGAAATGCACGCTGAACAACTGTCGTCGATTCACTTCTGCCGTACTCAATAACACAAAAAGCTTTCTGTTGAGCGGTCGCCATCTTAGCATCAACTGACGCTGACGCCTAGTCAACAGCGCCTCAAGCGAACAAATGTACAACTAAATGAAACTTTATAGCTCCCTTAATTCGCCAACAGATAGTGCTTAGCTCTGCCTTTTGTCGTTGCAGAGTTTTAAATTCCTAAAGTTGTGGTATTCTTTTTGAATCACCCTGTATTTCATCAGATTGGACTCCATCTTTAATTCTGACAAAATTGTGTAACACGCCACATGCTTTACTTACTGATATTCTGCGATCGCGTTGAAGACCTATGGTTCTAGTTAAAATTCGCCACTTGTTTTAAAGAATACCAAAAGTGCATTCAATTATTCTTCTTGCTCATGGAAGTCGGTAATTATAAATACGTTGCTGCACAGTTAAGTTGCGATTCGGATATGTTTTAAAACGTCTTTAGGTAAGGCGAGGGCTTAATCACCAAACAATATCCGTTTGAATAATTAAGTAGTGTTCTCGTTTCTGGTAATCAATTTGCCCAATCTCCTGTTAAATGATATATGTTTAAATACGTTTGGGTCAGCGAAACCACCTTATGCCCCTATTTCACTGCAAGTAAAACAGTCGTTTGCATCACACATTGCCGTTAAAACAATATAAAAGTAGTTCTTGTAACTGTAGTACTGGGAACCACCTTTATAGGGGATTGTTATTTCAATATGTTTGCATCGACAGCCCCGATCACATTAGGAAAATTAGTGCGACGATAAAATTCTTCTGAAATATTTTAAGGTCATCCTTTTCTTCTGGTATATACGTAGTCATTAAACAATGCCATATTGCGTCACGAACTTGCTTAACAGTGGTATATATGGTAGGCACTTCAAGTAGAAACTGATAATAAAAATCGTGAAACTTATTACCTGACGTCAGAATTCTGTTAACAAACGAAATTCAGGTACAAGGTGACAATTACTGAACTATACGAAAAAAACGTAAATTAGTTACAAACTACGGTGTACACACACTTTATACAACATGTAAACATCACTACAGATATTCGGAATTAGGTTATGACATGTTTGATAGCAAAATTTTGCATGGCCTGCTGAAGTGTCAGAACATCGACGCTGTCGATGGCTTCTTGAATGGCTGTTTTCAGCTCGGTGATGGTTTTGGGGTTATTGCTGTACACATTGTCTTTAATATAGCCCCACAAAAAGGAGTCACATCTGTTCAGATCCGGAGAATATGGCGGCCAATCGAGGCCCATACGAATGGCCTCTTGGTACCCAAGAGCAAGAATGCGGTCCCCAAAGTGCTCCTGCAGGACATCAAACACTCTCCTGCTTCGATGGCATCGAGTTCCGTTGTGAATGAACCACATCTTGTCGAAATCAGGGTCTCTTTGGATTATGGGGATGAAATCATCTATCAAACCCTTCACGTTCCATTCAGTAGTCACCATCCTATCAAGGAATATCGCACCAATTTTCCATAACTGGATATTGCACACCAGATAGTCACCCGTTGAGGGTGAAGCGACTTCTCGCCGTGAAATGAGGATTTACAGTCTCCCCAAAATGCGCCAATTTTGCTTATTGACGAACCCATCCAAATGGAAGTGGGCTTCGTCGCTAGACTAAACCGTGCATGCACATACTAATTCCCATCATGTCCCACAGCCAACCGTGCACTTTGAACGTCCTAATGCAAACCGTTCAGAAATTATGACCATTTTATTTCATATAATTCAATAATTGTCACCCTGTACAAATAGATAAATAAATAGTATCATTTTTTTATTCAGGCAAAGACTTCCAAGCAAAGTAGAAACATATAAGAGTCAATTTCGGCTTGAGTATTAAGTCTAGAAAGATGAAATGAAATGATCATGTGGCATTGATGGCCTGGAGGCCTCTTCTGGGAAAGTTCAACCGCTGGGTGCAAGTCTTATTTCAGGTAACTCCACACTCGGAGATTTGTGCATGGGTGATAATGAAATGATGATGAAGACAGCACAACACCCAGTCCACAAGAGGATAAAATCTCCAAGCCAATCTGGGAATCGAACCTGTGCCCGCTGCAAGGTAGGTAAAAACACATTACCACTCAGCTAACCAAACGGACTCCAGAAGGATGTTACATCAGGACAAGGCGCAAAGAGGAGAGAGAGAGAGAGACAGTGAGAAAAAGATATGGTTATCACGACGAATGCTATTTCTTGTTCCACATGTCAAAGATACCAAAGCATTTGTTAACTACAACACTCTGAGAAGGGAGTGAAAGTACTCAAAACGACATATCAGCATCACCAATTACTGAAAATTCACCGGCTTCGCCGCCTACTGCCTCTAGTAACGTGCAACGAACCGCAATAATAAGAAAAAAGAAAACACATCTTTTGAGGCGAGATTTTTAAAAGCAGTAAGAACTGAGAGGACGGAATCTGATGAAGACAGAACATTTTGTCTCTCCTTCATCAAATTGCTGAAAAAGATGGATAATGACACCAAATTGTCAGCAAAAATTGAAATATTATATGTAATTCACACATTTTCAAATAGATCACACAGCAGTTCCCGTTCATTGTTTCATACTACAAACTCCGAACCATATTTCAATCAGACACAGTCAACACATGAGCAGCACTCACTGGGAGCGTCCGTCGCTCTACATCAACTACACATAGTTCTAGACAGATTCGGCACAAAGCTATTTCACCACTTTCGATTCTGTTGCTAGCCCACTTCCATCGGCTACCGACACATCAAGTTCAATAACGGTTGAAAGCCTACTGAATGTACGCTCACCTGAACAATTATACAGTATGCCTCAAGATAACTATTGAATTCAATACCCATGTTGTAATGAATAAATAATGACTGATTGTGGAACTTTTTATTTGTTTAACCTACTTACCTCAGTGGTACAACTAATTGTTGTATAGGAGGTATCGCCAATCACATGTTGGTATCATGAAGTGTTATTCGAGATCCCACTATTCATAACAGTTAATTGAATGTGAGTAGCAGGGCAACAAGAGCATCACCCCACTCTGCATTGTTGACAAATTTATTCAAGATGTCGTATCCAAAATGGTGACCATAAATGTGGTAATGTTGCAGTGACGTCACAGCGGGAAGTTCAAATTTTGGGGAAAATAGGTCAAGTAGGCTACCTCCACTTATGTAACCCCCCTCATCTCCCCTTCCCCTCCCCTCCCTGCCCCAAGATAATGGCGGGGAAATTTTGGCAGGAAAATAGGTTGTTTGGGCTACCTCCTCTAACCTAAGTCATCCAACCTCTACCTTATCCTTGAAATTGACAGGAAAAGGACTCAGTCTGTCCTGGGCTGCTGGATAAGATGGACGCAAGTCTGTATTTTGCATGCTTGTTTATTGTCATAGGCAGTAGCTCCATCCAGTTTGTTCACAGTGAGGTCCAGAGACCACCTGACCTAGTACACAGTACCACCACCAGAGTGGCACTGTCACCCCCTGACTCTCCCCTAAGCCAAGATGGCGGCCTGGGGACAAAAGGCCGAAAAGGTTTCAGTCTGTGTCCAGCTGCTGGAGAGGAAGCAGTGTACATTATTTATTTTCAGTGGGAAGCTGGGGCAATTTATTTAGGGTGTGGATTTCACATAGTTTACTTTTTATTATGCTGATACAAAACACTCACTGTGATGTGCTTGGGGTCACAATACATAGCCTACAAACCTGCAAACGACTCGTAAATTAGTGAAATAATGCAGTACACTGATGTACAGGCAAGCAAACAACACGTAAATTGTAAAAATAATACATCTAAAATGCTCTGCAAACACACTCACTAATTGTAAACTGTCAAAATGATGCATTGCACAGCCTTCAGACATGTTCACAAAATAGTGCAGTACATAGATGTACAGACACATTTACTAGACCTAAAATTGTCAAAATAATGGACGTATAATGGTCTGCAAACACGCTCACAAAGCTTAAATAGCCGAAAATATTGCAGTGCACAAACACTCATTGCATGTAAAAACGCTTTCGAACTATCGTTAAGGAATTCAACCGTAACGTGTCAGTGGTCTGTTCCCTAGAGAAGTTCAAGGCGCACACGCCAGGGCGGTGTGCGCACGCCTGGTAATGTGTTTACCTGCCCAATATGACTGGTGTGCTAACACATCGACATGAGATGTTTACCTAGTGACTCCCCCTCACAGATGCAGCCTTAAGGTTGTCAGTGCTATACTGACGTTTCATGTCTATGTAAATAACAACCAAGACTCCCTCTGGACCAACTACAGAAATCTTTTGCAATTCTTTCAGAAACTGTTTACGAAAATATCCCAGAATAACACAGGATGCATTCTTCCTAGTGATCCTAACAGGACAGCATATCCATTACATATCAATCGTTCCTGGTAATCGTGAAGTGCTGCAGAAATAGTTAGCGGTCGCTTTTGTTGTTGTAGGACCTTTCGTGATGTCTCAGGTTTTCTGCATGGAAATTCTTGTCGTAAAAGAACCTGTTTACGAAAATAGCCCAGAATAACTCGGAATGCATTCTTCCTGATGGTCCTAATGAGACACCCCACCCATCATGTGTTACCCTTCCTGGAAATCGTAACGTCCTGCTTTAAACATACATCTCAGAAACGGTAAGTGTTCTCGCCGCTAAAAGCCTTCATCATGTCTGTACATGCTTGCAAAAACACCTTTAATCATAACAGCATTCTTGTCATCTGGAAAGAGAAATGATGGTCGCATCAAGCCCTTCCAGTAAATAGTGACGATCCATAAACGTTTCTCATTGGCTGTTCATTCAAATGAAGCTCTTATCATTGGTCGCCTTGGTCTATATATAAACCCACAACCAACCTCCATTGTCCTCAGTCAGCTGCTGTCCGCCTTATTGTGCGTACCTTCATCTCTGTGTGTGCATGCGTTTTTCTCCCCAAGATGAAGAGAGGTAGCAGCAGCAACAACTCAGAGTATAGTGGCAAGAGGTGTAGAGTTCTGGAAGTAGGTTTACCGAGTGAGTAAATAATTTGTATTTTGAGTCTAAGCTTTCGTGTGTATGTTAAATTCACCTTATTAATTCCTTCTCCTTGTTATAGTACAACTCCAGGATTTTATCTTGGAGTGTGAGGAGAGATGGGAGGGGGCTGTACCATGGCAGACTCTCAAAGTCCAGCCTCCTGTAGTGGATTCACAGCCAGGATTACCTTGTGAGTATAATTTTCATTGTAATTTTTTCTTGTATAATAGTAATTCAAAATTTTCTTATTTCATACTTTTTTTTCGGTTTATATATCTTGTTTTTTGTTGTTGTGGGTGAGACAACTAGTTGCCAGATGCCGATTCTTACGAGGACTATGACATGCCTGAATGGATCAGATAAAGGGCCACTGAAATAGAGGAGGAAAGGCGCCATGGTCTGACCCTGTTAGATGATGATGATGACTTCTTTGAGGGTGTGGAGGAGTCGCCCAATGAAGTGTTAGCTCCTTGGAGCCATAATGAAAAAAGTAAATACTCACTCTGCTTATAACCTTGTGGTCATCAGTATTCTTTCTTTCACTGTGCCAACAGTGGTAAGTAATGTACGCAACTATTATTTTTCTATCTCTTCTTCTACAGCGGTTGCATATCCGCAGCCACAACACAGTGTGGTGCACATACCAGTGGTGGCTAAACCTTCTTCCTCACCAAAGCGCGCCCGTTAAGGCAAGCATCGCCTATAAGGGGAAGACTGTTTAGCTTTCGCAGATTATCTGACACTTATAGCAAGCTCAGCTTCCCTGGGGGAAGCCTCCATCGTAACCGCCGCCATCAGCTCGGCACCGCCGCTCTGGCCGAGCAACGAGCTACCATCCCTCAAGTTACCGGGTTGGGTCTACAGCAGCAGCAACAACAGCATTGGGAACCATCACCACAGTCTTGATATTCCCATTTGTCTGACGCGGTAGCACCACAGCATCCTCCTCCGTCATCATCATCATCTTATCCGCCTTGTCAGAATCAGCGTAAACACAAGGTATTTGTGCCTCGGCGCATACCGATTTGCTCCTGCCCAGCACCATCATCAAAGGGGTGGATTCAGAATAGCATTACTAGTAATAGGGAAGATCCTATGGCTGGTGGCAGTTCTCTCCCTCTCGTCCTTTTTGTGAAGGATATCAGGTCAGTGATATCACACCACAGTTAGAATACTCGGTGATTGCAGACACCTTCTAGGAGTGAATCTAGTTCACGAGGATCGAGAACTTGGCAGGAGGGTACCGCGACCCTGTTGGTCTTCTAAGGGTGTGCCTTCCTGTCATTGAAACGGAGCTTTTCAAAGTAGTCAATGATCCATGGTATCCTGCCATTAAATGCAATGCGGTGCTCTGCATCGATCTATCGCAATCCCCCCCCCCCCCCCCCCCTCAATTTGATTCTGGTGTTGAAGAGACAACTCTTCATTATCCTTGGAGGGGGGGGGGGGGGGGATGGCGTGATGATGCGACGCACTTCAGTCGCCGAGTAGTTTCGTAGATCCACTTGAGTGCTTTACTGGCCCCGTTTTCTGAGATGGAAGTCAGAGGGTTAGCTCAAGCACTAGGCCTAATACTATGCCTGGACACCCATACATACGTCTATGATTCGGTAAATGGATTGTCAAGCTATATCAAGCTCCCTGAAGATATAGCTTATAAGCAGGCATGCATTAATGTCGAAAATAAAACCGATCAGACTTGTTTTGTGTGGTCAGTCCCGGGTTGCGAGAGAAATTACAATTACAGAGATTATTGCAAGTGTCCCAGTACATACCATGTAGTTGATAATATTCATGATTGTTATAACTTTGTATTGAGTTCCCTGCCAAGATCCAGAGCATACCTAAATTTGAAGCGCAGGATACCAGAATATCGGTTCACGTTTATGGTCTGGAGAAGGAAAGCAAGTCAGATGAGCAAGACAAGCATATTGTTGTAGCGCTCCTCCATTTCTCAAAATCTGCTGGAGAGCGTGAGTGCTCCTCTCTGAAGGTGATAATTATCACTCTGTTTGATCCTGCGACTCCTATTCTCTCAGTTGTGTAACTGTAAGTGTAAAAAGCATATTTGCTTAAGGTACCTCAGCTATTTCTCCTCAGACAAGCTATTAGCAGTGCATCTAGTAAGCGCTTCCAAGGGCCCGGTACGTGTTATTATGCCTACTGAGGAAAACAAATTCATAAAGCAAGTGATGCCCATTTGTAGTGTATGCCGACTTTGGATGCCTCCTTGCTCCTGTGACCCGCTGTGAAGGTGATCCCGCGGCCTCACACATCACATTTATATATATATATATATATATAAAAAAAAAGTACCACATGTGGCAGCGTACCAAATTGTGCCGTCCTATGATTCCAGATGATTCCAGTCTTAACTGCTACAAATCTTATGTTGGGGATAATCCTGCAGTTTGGCTGCTCACTGAGCTCGAAAAACTTTCATCGGAGGTTGATAACCTTCACAGCGACAATGTTCTCATGACTAAAATGAAGGAGAATGAAGATTTGTATAATAATGCAGTTCATTTTCATATTTGTGGGGTGCTGTTAGACAGAACAGTGTAAACTCCTCGTAGGGACCACTGTCATCTAACAGGGAAGTTCCGTGGTGCAGCTCACAAACGTGCAATTTGAAGTATCAGCTACCAAGGTACATACCTGTTTTCTTACATAATTTAAGCCGGTATGACGCTCACTTTCTAGTTGAGCCCTTGGCTGATTTCGGTTGGGAGGAAAATCAGGCTAGTGTCCTACCTGGGAGCATCGAGAAATACATTTCATTTTCCAAACGAATGACGCCAAGAATTTTGCTCTACTTTCTTGATACGCTAAATTTCATGCTGGCGCCACTCCAGAAACTCGTTGAAACTCTGCCTCAGGAGAATATGCATATCAATCGAGCTGCATTTCCCGACGAGGAAAATTTCAACTAGTAACTAGGAAGGGAGTTTTCCCATATGAGTATGTGCATAATATGGCGAAACTCAACGAAACCACACTATCTGACATAATTGAATTTTCCAGCAACCTTACAGGCAATGCCATAATGGATGTATGAGCATGCCATGAATGTCTGGTGGGAATTCAAACTCTCTACTTTATGGGAGTATGTACGGCTTTACATGAACAGAGACGTGCCCCTGCTTGTGGATATTTTCTTGAAATTCTGGAGTCTGTGTTTGGCCACATATTCTCTGGATCCCATCTTTTATTACATGGAACCCGGGTTGTCTTGGGACCCAATGCTCAAGAAAACGTAGTGCAGCATTGAATTATTGACTGATGCTGACATGCTTCTTTTCTTTGAGCGAGGGATTCGTGGGCGACTTTGCCGAAGTGTCCATAGGCATGAGAAAGCAAATAACCTGTGGATGGGTGACAGGTTCAACGCATCCCTTGAATCAAATTACGCAATGTACCTAGATGTAAATAACATATTTGGGCACACCATGCAGCAATCACTGCCTATTGGTGAGTTTTGATCGATGCCCATAGATGAGTGCAAGGGATTAGGTGGAAAAAATCATGGGGGGTATGGCAGCTGATTCTGATGTAGGGTATGTGGTGAAGGCAGAATTCACACACCCTATTGGTTTGCATGATGCACACACTGATTTGCCACTGTGTCCAGAGCAACTAGTTCAGCGAGGAGGCTCGATGCTGAAACTGATGACAACGCTGGGGAATAAGCAGAGATACATTATTCATCATCGTAATCTCCACTAGTGTCTCAGCTTGGGTATGGACCTGGTTAGAATCACCCAGGCTATCTCCTTCGTGCAGTACTCCTGGTTGAAAGGGTATATTGATTTGAATACAAGACAGAGAGTTTCTGCGACGTGTGACTTTGAGAAAGTTTTTTACAACTTAATGAATAATCCAATTTTCAGTAAAACAAAAGAGAATTTGAGGAAATGACATGAAATTTTAATTAGAGTTGAATGGGAAGGGGAGGTAAGGTGTAAGAAAATGCATTACCAGACCAAATTTTAAGTGGGTTGCCATATTCAATAAGAAGATGCTGTGGAGATGGCGAAGACTGCAATAGAGTTTATGAAACCTATTTATGTGGGGATGTGCATACTAGACCTATCCAAACTCCACATGTACCGCTTTCATTATGAGTTTGCAAAAAGTCATTTAGCAAATCCTTAATTACATTATATGAATACAGATAACTTCATCTATTGGGTGAAGAACTGTGACCCATAATGAAGTAATGAGCTACCACAGTAATGAATTTGACATGTCCTCATACACACCCGATAATTCTTATGGAATTATTCCACAGAACAAGAACATTATCGGCCTTATGAAGGATGAGGCTAATGGACTGCCAGTTGTGGAATTTGTAGGTCTGCGATCAAAACTATATCACACAGTGGAATGTGCCACACAGAGGCAGGCTAAGGGTGTGCATCTTATGACACTGAGAACACTTTATTTATTTTATTGAAAGTTCCATTGATCCTCATAGCAATGGAGTTGCAAAGATATGGAATGAGTCAGTATTTTTACAATATTAACAATACAGTAGCACACAATATGGTTAAGGATACAGGGCACTTTTCTGGCTCAGTATTATGTAAAAATCAACACCTATTTCTATCAGGCACTTCTTCTTCTTTCAAATGGGCCAGCTAAGGACCATGATATTCAACTTTTCAGCCTGGAGAGAGACTTGATGTTTGCCCAGTAATCCCACATTCTCTGGCTATGTTTCTCCTTCCTCTCCTTTGCCCACAGGGCACCAGTCTTTTTACGGGGTGTCCTGAAACCTCTTTTCTTTTAGTATCCTTCTGAGAAGTGCTTGGTTTCTAATGTTGCTTTCAGTTATGTTCAGTTCCTGAATGTCTTTCTTGACTCCTATCAGCCATGGTGTCATGGTCTTCCTGCTCTTCCAGTTGCTGAGAAGTCGGTTGGTTAGTCTTGTTTGGTCCATCCATGTGATATGTCCATAGAAAGCGAGACTTCTCTTCCTGGCTACATCTGTGATTTTCTCAGCATGATTAAATAGCTCCTGGTTTCATTGTCTTCTGTACTCACCATCTGTTTTGACTGGTCCCAGAATTTTTCTCAGGATATTCCTCTCCTGAATCTCTAGTTTATCTGCCAAGCCTTTCCTGTTCAGATTCAAGCACTCTGAGGCATATAGGGCTTCGGGGTGGATAACTGTTTGATAGTGTTTTAGTTTGGAAATGCAAGATAGGCATTTCTTATTATAGATGCTCTTGGTTAATCAATATCCTAATTGTAAATTATTAATCCGAGTTGTTAGTGCTGCTCCTTCTGATAGATTAGGTTCCAGCCATTCTCCTAGATACTTGAATCTGTCAACTTTCTCAATTTGACCTTGTTCCAACTGTAGTTCATTGGGAGTATCACTGATGTTGGTGAGGTATTTTGTCTTTTCTAGTGACAATTGAAGTCCTACCTTGGCAGTCTGAAGTTTGAGCATATTGAGCTGCTTTACTGCTACTTCCACTGAGCTTGCTATAAGTGTCAGATAATCTGCGAAAGCTAAACAGTCTACTACTAGTCCCTTCCACCTATGTCAAAGGTAAATACTGCTTGGTATATTTTGTACTTCCATTTCTTTTTGCCACTCTCTGATCACCTTGTCCAGTGCACAGTTGAAGAGAAGAGGTGAAAGTCCATCTCCCTGTCTAACTCCTGGGTTTATCTCAAAGCTTTCTGAAAGGGTTCCCCTGAACTTTACTCGTGAACCAGTGTTACTCAGAGTCTTTTGGGTAAGGCTCTGCGTTTTCTGGTCCAGGCCTATTTCCTGCAAAATTCTCATAAGAGTATGTCTGTTGATTGAATCATATGCTTTCTGGAAGTCAACGAAAGTAACTTCTTTCAGGCACTGTTTATAATGTATTGTTTTACAGATTTTGTGTTGATATCAGAAAATGCAGTACACTTTCTAACCAAATTAGGAGTATTTTGAATATTTTTGAACTTGCTTAGGGTTATTAAAAAAGTTACAAGGAAATTGACACAACCTTTTTTTTTTTTTTTTTTTTTTTTTTTTTTTTTTTTTTTTTTTTTCAGAGTGCTTCCTCAAATTGAGGTGCCATTTAATCCAATGTTATACATTTGAAGGAGACCAAATTTTTACCAGATATGCATGGCATGATGCCTGAGGTACTAGACCTATTTAATTCCATCTGTTATGTATATTACAAGGATAAAAAATATCACATCTTACATTTTAATTTTTATAATTTTTTCCTACTAAAAATGTTATTTTTTCTGTAATGTAGTATGGACTATTTCAAGTTACATAAAAAATTAGAGCAATGCTTTATAAACTTTAGGAAGTATTTGTACCTGAATTCTGAAAACTACAACTTGCAGGAAATTGCAAATGAAGATATGAGTCCAATTAAACTGTGCCTCAGAACATTTCTGAAGCATAGTCTTCATCCTGCAGCATTTCTTCATCTTCAAGCTTCCTCTTAGCATTCCTTTTAGCACTTCTTGCTTCTTTGGTAGCTTGAAGAGAGAATCTTTCAGCTTAATACACCTGTTGTCTGTCACATGCAATCAATTGATCTTCCATAACAGAGCCACATTTTATGCCTAAATTTCTCAGGACTTCCAACCTTTCTATCACTCCATCACTGAAACATATCACTGCATCTAGTACACCAACTTTTAATGTATTTAGTCCTATGAAAACATTATTGGGTAATCTTTCCCATATGCAATGGTTGTAACTTTCATTCATAATCTGAGTGCCCCCATGAAGACATTTACTAAGGACAACAGGTCTCTAAAAATTGGTCTTATTTCATTCATAACAGGCTCAGGAAGAGGGTGCTTATGATGGTATATTTGACCACTTTCTTTTGCTTTTTGGTAACCACACCAAGAATCGGCTTCTTTAGGGCAAAGTCCGTGAACAGGGTGGTCATCTGTGGACAACTTATGAAAGTAGGTGGCCCATACAGCTTTTCTCATTGCTGTAACTTCATTCAGAGCTGCAGTTTGTCTAATGGCCAGTCCATAATAACTCTTAAGAAGGTCTATTTCAGTTTCTGGCAATCTGCCTCAGCCAGAAAGAGATTTTCCATCAGACAGCAACTTTCCTTTCATTTCTCTTCGTAGCTTCCTGAATCTAGCACCCATCCTCTTTTTCACATGTCCACAACACTCCAGTATTGTTACCAACGTATCACCATAAACATTGAACTCATTAATTTTATTGAGAGCCTTAGAGTCCACAGCGCCTAGGTACTTTGTATATCTAACGTTACAAATGGGCATCAACCTCTGAAATATTTGTAGAACTCCATCACAATCCATACCTCCACTGTAACCATCATAAGTCTTAGGACACTGATGTTCAATATGTCCTTCAGTGTTACCATGGCAGGTGTGAAAGTACTTAGATAAGCACTCAACATCAACAACTTTTTCATTCTCCAGAAAACCAGCACTTACAACACCATTCAAGTAATGATGTCCTCGACATTGTCATGTCCCATCAAGTGCAACAGCACTGTCCCTGTTTCCACTAATATTTACAGTTTCTTCCACTGCATGTTTCACAGATGCTTTAGACACAACTGTCAGGGCACATAAAATTATTTTTATGTACTTGCTGAAGCTACTGGGAGGAGGAGGATGGTCCATCAAACCACAAAACATTTGAGCAGCCTTTTTTCCTTTTCCTATTGCATGCATTGCATACACTAACTTCAAATTCACATCATACAAATTATGCACAATGTTCGAAGTCATTTTTGAGGTAGATTTATTACAGGATCTACACATAACAACTAATTTGGATGCTAAACCTTTCCTGGTACTTTGTTGTTCGGTTATTTCCAGACAGCCTACACCATCACATTGTTTACATTTCACCACTTCCTTTATCAAAGAAGATAAGACACCCACATAAACATCACAAATCCGCTACAAACAGTATCATTGTTAACATAAAAATTTGAATCACCAGGAGGTGTGCCATGTGGGAGGTTCTTCCCTGAAGAACTGATACATAGGTTACATTCAACAGTGTGGCTTGCTTTGTTTGTAAACTGGTTACCACGGAATTTCCTTTTATTGCATTTCTTGGTCCAAATGGCTCTGAGCACTATGGGACTTAACTTCTGAGGTCATCAGTCCCCTAGAACTTAGAACTACTTAAACCTAAGTAACCTAAGTACATCACACACATCCATGCCCGAGGCAGGATTCGAACCTGCGACCGTAGCAGTCGCGCGGTTCCAGACTGTAGCGTCTAGAACCGCTTGTTGAATTTCTTGATGGGTGGCATAGTTTGTATTTATTGTACACTAAAGCATATGTACTTCCATAAATATATGTAGCACTTGGGCAACAAACATTCAGTAACCGGTGAACAAACTGCTTTAGCAAAACAAAAGCAAGTACTAGCAAAGTTAATTACTTCCAGACACTAGAAACCTGCACTGTTACCAACATATACAATGTATCATACATATAATCACTGGAAACAGAAAGTTCACAGTCCTTTTGGAAACAATACATTTTTCTGTAACAGAAATAAAGGGGGCGCAGTGGCATATATGACTGTAACTTTAAAATTTGGTACATATAGGTCTTTTTCATTTGAAACCCTGTAATGTACATATCAATGTAATCAGGAAAGACTATAGAATTTAATAAAGTCACAAAAAATTTTCCATTTTTCCACCATTTATAAGTACCCTGTACCCTAAATTCGGGAAAAACTTTTCCTGAGGGCATGCAGCTTTACTGTATGATTAAATGATGATGGCGTCATCTCGCGTAAAATATTCCGGAGGTAAAATAGTCCCCCATT
This sequence comes from Schistocerca serialis cubense, assembly GCF_023864345.2. Lineage (NCBI taxonomy): Eukaryota > Metazoa > Arthropoda > Insecta > Orthoptera > Acrididae > Schistocerca > Schistocerca serialis. Next base: position 481,393,686 of record NC_064640.1, read on the forward strand.
CGGATCTCTGGGTGGGGACTACTCAGGAGGACGTTGTTATCAGGAGGAAGAAAACTGGCGTTCTACGGATCGGAGAGCGGAATGTCAGATCCCTTAATCGGGGAGGTAGGTTAGAAAATTTAAAAAGGGAAATGGATAGGTTAACGATAGATATAGTGGGAATTAGTGAAGTTCGGTGGCAGGAGGAACAAGACTTTTGGTCAGGTGAGTACAAGGTTATAAATACAAAATCAAATAGGGGTAATGCAGGAGTAGGTTTAATAATGAATAAAAATATAGGAGTATGGGTAAGCTACTACAAACAGCACAGCGAACACATTGTTGTGGCCAAGAAGGACATGAAGCCCATGCCTACGACAGTAGTACAAGTCTATATGCCAACTAACTCTGCAGATGACGAAATTGAAGAAATGTATGATGAAATAAAAGAAATTATTCAGATAGTGAAGGGAGATGAAAATTTAATAGTCATGGGTGACTGGAATTCAGTAGTAGGAAAAGGGAGAGAAGGAAACGTAGTACGTGAATATGGATTGGGGATAAGAAATGAAAGAGGAAGCCACCTGGTGGAATTTTTCACAGAGCACAACTTAATCATAGCTAACACTTGGTTCAAGAATCATAAAAGAAGGTTGTATACATGGAAGAAGCCTGGAGATACTCACAGGTTTCAGATAGATTATATAATGGTAAGACAGAGATTTATGAATCAGGTTTTAAACTGTAAGACATTTCCAGGGGCAGATGTGGACTCTGACCACAATCTATTGGTTATGAACTGTAGATTAAAACTGAAGAAACTGCAAAAAGGTGGGAATTTAAGGAGATGGGACCTGGATAAACTGAAAGAACCAGAGGTTGTACAGAGTTTCAGGGAGAGCATAAGGGAACAACTGACAGGAATGGGGGAAAGAAATACAGTAGAAGAAGAATGGGTAACTCTGAGGGATGAAATAGTGAAGGCAACAGAGGATCAAATAGGTAAAAAGACGAGGGCTAGTAGAAACCCTTGGGTAACAGAAGAAATATTGAATTTAATTGATGAAAGGAGAAAATATAAAAATGCTGTAAATGAAGCAGCCAAAAAGGAATACAAACGTCTCAAAAATGAGATTGACAGGAAGTGCAAAATGGCTAAGCAGGGATGGCTAGGGGACAAATGTAAGGATGTAGAGGCTTATCTCACTAGGGGTAAGATTGATACTGCCTACAGGAAAATTAAAGAGACCTTTGGAGAAAGGAGAGCCACATGTATGAATATCAAAAGCTTTGATGGAAACCCAGTTCTAAGCAAAGAAGGGAAAGCAGAAAGGTGGAAGGAGTATATAGAGGGTCTATACGAGGGTGATGTACTTGACAACAATATTATGGAAATGGAAGAGGATGTAGATGAAGATGAAATGGGAGATATGATACTGCATGAAGAGTTTGACAGAGCACTGAAAGACTGAGTCGAAACAAGGCCCCCGGAGTAGACAACATTCCATTAGAACTACTGACAGCCTTGGGAGAGCCAGTCATGACAGAACTCTACCATCTGGTGAGCAAGATGTATGAGACAGATGAAATACCCTCAGATTTCAAGAAGAATATAATAATTCCAATCCCAAAGAAAGCAGGTGTTGACAGATGTGAAAATTACTGAACTATCAGTTTAATAAGTCACAGCTGCAAAATACTAATGCAAATTCTTCACAGATGAATGGAAAAACTGATAGAAGCCGACCACGGGGAAGATCAGTTTGGATTCCATAGAAATGTCGGAACACGTGAGGCAATACTGACCCTACGACTTATCTTAGAAGAAAGATTAAGGAAAGGCAAACCTATGTTTCTAGCATTTGTAGACTTAGAGAAAGCTTTTGACAATGTTGATTGGAATACTCTCTTTCAAATTCTGAAGGTGGCAGGGGTAAAATACAGGGAGCGAAAGGCTGTTTCCATATTGTACAGAAACCAGATGGCAGTTATAATAGTCGAGGGGTATGAAAGGGAAGCAGTGGTTGGGAAGGGAGTGAGACAGAGTTGTAGCCTATCCCCGATGTTATTCAAGCTGTATATTGAGCAAGCAATAAAGGACACAAAAGAAAAATTAGGAGTAGGAATTAAAATCCATGGAGAAGAAATAAAAACTTTGAGGTTCGCCGATGACATTGTAATTCTGTAAGAGACAGCAAAGGGCTTAGAAGACCAGTTGAACGGAATGGACAGTGTCTTGAAAGGAGGATATAAGATGAAGATCAACAAAAGCAAAACTAGGATAATGGAATGTAATCGAATTAAGTCAGGTGATGCTGATGGAATTAGATTAGGAAATGAGACACTTAAAGTAGTAAAGGACTTTAGCTATTTGGGGAGCAAAATAACTGATGATGGTCGAAGTAGAGAGGATATAAAATGTGGACTGGCAATGGCAAGGAAAGCGTTTCTGAAGAAGAAATATTTGTTAACATTGAGTGTAGATTTAAGTGTCAGGAAGTCATTTCTGAAAGTATTTGTATGGAGTGTAGCCCTGTATGGAAGTGAAACGTGGACAATAAATAGTTTAGACAAGAAGAGAATAGAAGCTTTCGAAATGTGGTGCTACAGAAGAATGCTGAAGATTAGATGGGTAGACCACATAACTAATGAGGAGGTATTGAATAGAATTGGGGAGAACAGGAGCTTGTGTTGCAACTTGACTAGAAGAAGGGATCGGTTGGTAGGACATGTTCTGAGACATCGAGGGATCACCAATTTAGTATTGGAGGGCAGTGTGGAGGGTAAAAATCATAGAGGGAGACCAAGAGATGAATACACTAAGCAGATTCAGAAGGATGTAGCCTGCAGCAGGTACTGGGAGATGAAGAAGCTTGCACAGGATAGAGTAGCATGGAGAACTGCATCAAACCAGTCTCAGGACTGAAGGCCACAACAACAACACCCTTAATTCATGACCAGACTCATAGCAACAATATGGAAAACTAGAAGAAATAAAAATGTATTACATACATCAGAATTAATACTTATGTGAACACTTTCATATTACCAATGTTAGAGTATTTGAGCAATAATACACTATGTGATAAAAAGTATCTGGACACCTGGCTGAAAATGACTGACAAGTTGGTGGCGCCCTCCATCGGTAATTCTGGAATTCAGTATGTTGCTGGCCCACCCTTTGCCTTGATGACAGCTTCCACTCCCGCAAGCATACGTTCAATCAGGTGCTGGAAGGTTTTTAGGGGGATGGCAGCCCATTCTTCACAGAGTGCTGCACTGAGGAGGAATATCGATGTCAGTCGGTGAGGCCTGGCACAAAGTCGGCAATCCAAAACATCCTAAAGGCATTTTATAGGATTCAGGTCAGGACTCTATGCGGGGCAGTCCATTACAATGATGTTGTTGTGTAACTACTCTGCCACAGGCCTTCCATTATGAACAGGTGCTCGATCCTGTTGAAAGATGCAATTGCCATCCCTGAGTTGCTCTTCAACAGTGGGAAGCAAGGAGGTGCTTAAAACATCGATGTAGGCCTGTGCTGTGATAGTGCCACGCAAAACAACAAAGTGTGCAAGCCACCTCCATGAAAAATACAACACCATAACACCACGACCTCCGAATTTTACTGTTCGCACTACACACGCTGGCAGATGACATTCACCAGGCATTCGCCATACCCACACCCTGCCATCAGATTGCCACAATTGTACTGTGATTCGTCACTCCACACATGCTTTTCCACTGTTTTATCATCCAACATTTACGCTCTTTACGCCAATCAAGGCATTGTTTGGCATTTAACAGCGTGATGTGTGCCTTATGAGCAGCTGCTCGACCATGAAATCCAAGTTTTTTCACTTCATGCCTAACAGTCATACTACTTGGAGTGGATCCTGATGCAGTTTGGAATTCATGTGATGGTCTGGATAGAGATCTGCGTATTACACATTATGACCCTCTTCAACTGTCGGCAGTCTCTGTCAGTCAACAGATGAGGTCTGCCTGTACGCTTTTGTGCTGTATGTGTCCCTTCACATTTCCACTTCACTATCACATTGGAAACAGTGGGCCTAGGGATGTTTAGGAGAGTGGAAGTCTTGCGTACAGATATATGACACAAGTGACACCCAGTCACCTGACCGTGTTCGAAGTCCATGAGTTCCACGCAGTGCCCCATTCTGCTCTCTCATGATGTCTAATGACTACTGAGGTCACTGATATGGAGTACCTGGCAGTAGCTGGAAACACAATGGACCCAATATGAAAAACTTATGCTTTTGGGGGTGTCTGGATACTTTTGATCACATAGTGTATAACACTGCAGTAACAAATAGTTTACATTTATGCTTACATTGAATGGCTAACTGAGTTGAATGATAAAAACTCGCTCCTATACATTAAAAAATTCTCTAATTGAGTAGAATGGCTTTTGCACTACGTATTCCTTCAGTTTGCTCTTGAACTTTGGTGTTTCAGGAGCAAGACTTTTGTAGGCACTGGGCAGAGCATTGTAAATTTTGATGCCTGTATAATTTACCCCTTTCTGTACAAGGGTATAGTTTGACTGGTTGTTATGAAAGTCCTCTTTTGACCTTGTGTTGTGATCATGACATTCACTACTGGTGTTGAAGAGAGAGTGGTTTTTATTAATGAAACATACAAGAAAGTATACATACTGAGATATCACTGTAAATACCTGCAGCTTCCTAAACATATTCCTGCATGAATGCCTTGGTTGCACAACACTCATTATGCACATAGCTCTCTTCTGAGCGATAAAATCATTTTTTACCAAGGTGTGGTTGCCCCAAAAGATGATTCCGTAAGACAAAAGTGCATGGAAATATCCGAAATAAGAATGTGTCGTAAGAGCTGCCCTCTCTATCGAATACTATTTGCTGCACCACAACCGCCGCATATGGTATGGCAGACCAGTATTCGATTGAGAGGAGGCGAGGTGTACACTGTGCAGCAGTCTAAAATCGATCTCTTGCCTAATGATGATAAAAGGGTCATTTGTGATGACAGGATTGAAACTCTCCCCTACTCAGACTACTTACTTGCAGCGAGAGAGAAGGGGTGGGGGACTCTGATTGAGTGAGAATGAGAGAGAGGGAGGGAGGGAGATAGAGAGAGAGAGAGAGAGAGAGAGAGAGAGAGAGAGAGAGAGAGAGAGAGAAAAGTCTGGAGAGAAGTAGCATGACCCTTTTATCATAGTGCAAGTAATTTTGTGTGTGTGTGTGTGTGTGTGTGTGTGTGTGTGTGTGTGTGTGTGTGGTATAAATATTTATGTGTACCATGTATGCATGTACATACGTACACATAGACCATGTGTGGAAAAAAAGATAAAAAAGAAATATACACACACACACATCATGTGTGAGAAAGAAAAATGTTTAAAAAAATAAACAAAAGAATATTGAATAAGCATAAACATAAAAAAATTTGTATATTTATTTATACCCTATATATGTGTAGCCTCCTTGTACATCTTGCAAATAGAATAGTTTTTAAGTTTTTCACCTGCCGTGAGCCATCTAAGCCAGAATTATTTTTTTAAGTGTATACAGGGCGAGTCACTTAACTATTGCCACCTATAGTAGCTCCAAAAGTATGATAGGAGCTGAAAAGTTTGTGGGACAAAAGTTGCATGGGACAACAGGAGCCATATTATGACGTTGGTTTTTTGTTGTTAGGTGGGGTCACTTCAGAGATATGAAGGTCACCTGTTTTTTTAAATATGATGCTACAGTTTGGTACTTATTTTCTGAAAGCTGCTGTTGGGACAAATCCAATGATGTGTAACAGTAAGGTATTTGAAGGTCAACGAAGGTCACAAAGGTGGCATGGATGTCCATTCACAGAAGGCGTTCCAAATGGTCCATTGGTATTAATGCAGTGCAGCAATCTTCTCATCATGGACTGAGTAGTATTTCTTATCACATCGGCACTTATCGAAGCACATGCTCTGACAATTCTCTCTCGTATATCTTCAGGTGTAGTTGGAACGTCTTTATAAACAGTGTCTTTTATGAATCCCCACAAGAAAAAATCCAGAGGTGTCAAGTCTGGCAAACTAGCCAGCAATGACACATATCCTCCGCAACCAATCCAACAATTTGGGAATTGTCTCTGCAACCCATTTCTAGCCATCAGAGAAAAATGTGCTGGACACCCATCATGTTGATACGACATTCTGTTCCTTGTTGCAAAAGGTATTTCTTCCAATAACAGACCTAATGTTTCTTGCAGGAATGTGGTGTACTTCCTACCATTAAGATTTCCTTCAATGAAGTAGGGGCCTATAATTCCCACACCATACATTCATCAACCACGGCTTTTGGTGTGCAACTTGCCGCAGCCAATATGAATTTTCAGTTGCCTAATAATGCATGTTATACAAGTTAACATTTCCATGGGTTGTGAATGTAGCAATATCAGTAAATAAAATCGAATTAATAAATGTGTCATCCCTCTGAATCTGAAGTTGACCCCATTGGCAGAATTCAATGCAACGCATACAATCCATACTAGTTAATTCTTGGTAGAGACTGATGTGGTAAGGATATCCAGTTGTTCTCAAGTTATCATACACATATTTAAATGTATGACATGGATATCTTTCAGTGCATAATCAATGAATTTCATTGGCATTCTCTGTAACATTAGATGGATACACAATATTCGGTGAACATTTACTATTTGCACGATATACAAGAGAGAATTGTCAGAGCATGTGCTTTGATAAGTGTCAAAGTGGTAAGGGATACCACTCAATCCATTATGAGAAGATTGCAGCACTGCATTGATACCAATGGTCATCATTTCAAACACCTTCTGTAAATGGACGTTCAGTACAAAGTCCCAAGTGACTGGAAAAAGTGCAGGTGATTTCTGTATATAGGATGGGTAAAAGAAGAGACCCACAAAATCTGCAGACAAGTATCCATAACATTGGTTTGTTGCAGAATTCTTGTACATATTCTCAGTTCAAATATATTAAGTCTCCTTGAGATGGAAAAACTTCTGTCCATGAATCGGCATGGTTTTAGAAAGCATTGTTTATGCGAAACTTAGCTTGCTCTTTTCTCACACAATATCCTGCAAACCATGGATGAAGGGCAACAGGCACATTCCATATTCCTAGATTTTCAATAAGCATTTGACATCTTGTCCCACTGCAGATATGTGAGTAGCTCAAAGACTTCATAAGTAACAGAACACAGTACATTGTCCTTGACGGCTAGTGTTCATCGGAAACAAGGGTATCTTCAGGAGTGCTGCATGAAAGTGTGATAGGACTACTGTTATTTCCTATTCACATAAATGGTCTGGGGGACAGTATGAGCAACAGTCTGCATCTGTTTGCTGATGATGTTGGGGTGTCATCATGAAGTGAGTGTAGGAGGATACAAGATGACTTACACAAAATTTCTAATTGGTGTGATGAATGGCAGCTAGCTCTAAATGTAGAAAAGTGTAAGATAATGCAGATGAGTAGGAAAGATAAACCCATAATTTTCAAATACATTATTAATAGTGTGCTGCTTGACAGAATCACATTGATTAAATATGTGGGCATAATGTTGCAAAGCAAAATTAAATGGAACGAGCATGTAAGGATTGTAGTAGGGATTGTAGAGAAGACAAATAGTTGGAAGAATTTTAGGAAAGTTTGGTTCATCTGTAAAGGAGACAGCATATTGGAAATTAGTGTGACCCATTCTTGAGTACTACTCAAGTGTTTGGGATCTGCACCAAGTCAGACTAAAGCAAAACATTGACGAAATTCAGAGGAATGCTGCTAGATTTGTTACTGGTGGGTTCGAACGACATGCAAGTATTATGGAGATGCTTCAGGAACTCGAATGGGAATATCTGGAGGGAAGCAATGTCCATTTTAAGGAACACTATTGAGGAAATTTAGAGAACCAGCAGTTAAAGCTGACTACAGAACAATTCCACTCCTGCCAATGTACATTTCACATAAGGACCATTAAGATAAGATAAATTAGGGCTCATACAGTGGCATGTAGGCAGTCACTTTTCCCCTTGCTGTATTTGTGAGTGGAGTGCTTTAAGCAGTTTGCAATAATATCTATTACTGTACAGTACATCAGTTACAAAATGTGTATTAAAGGTTTCATGCATGTTTCAGAATATGTGTATGAAAATTATTTTGATTATTACCTTCTTGGAATTACATAATAATCCAAAACAACCAATTCAAGATGTGAAGGTGTTTTATTATCATTGCAGTGCAATGATACAGAAACAATATTATTTCAGATCAATAAATTCATCAATATTTATTTTTATTTCACTACATAATTTATGACTCACAGTAACTGTGTAATACTGACAGAATATATTACAATTAAAAATATTTTTAAGTCTTGATTAAATATTATTACAAGGAAATTTCCTTGGACAATATACGTACAACACTGCAAGAAGTCATTAATTAGCTCAGACTCAGACTAGTGACAGTGGATGCTGCTTGCATGGCAGAGCATACCACACAGCTGCTTATCATAAATTGACACAAACAACACAGGAAAGACAATTGTTTCCACAGCCTTACTACATATAGCCTTGGTGGCTTGTAAATAAAAGAGAAAAGTACATTGGAGATAACAGCTGAAGAAGCAAGGGAGAGCGGTGATATAAAAAGGAAGGAAGAAAATGTAACTTGAGGGTTTAGTGAGTATCATTCATTCCTAAGAAACCCCATAGCTCCCAAAAAATCATAAACTTTCCAGATAATACAACAGTTCAAGGAGGTGATACAAAATGATAGCAAATATTCAAAAGTTTCGGGAAGGATACGTTTCAAGAAACTGGACAAAACAACAGAAAAAAAATTGAAAGGGGACAGAAGAGTGGAGGAAACCAAACAACTTATCAACATTAGGAGAAAGAATGAAATTTGCTTACATTCTCATAAAAGAAGGATTATGACACATGAAAAATAAAATATGTCTTAAATTTATTATAAATATCTAAAACTTCTTCTGATTTCTCCCATTGGTACAATTGCTTAAATATGAAAACTAATTAATAGTTTCTGTGTTCATAAACACCATCACTCAGTCACATGTAGGCCCACAGAAAAAGACAAAGACAAAGACACAGACACACACACACACACACACACACACACACACACACACAAACACACACATTTATTTAGAACAAATAGCTTACACACATAACACAGGGAACAATTATGTTGCCTGCAACAGTTAAAAAGACTTAGCATAAGGTGATTTTCAAAACCTAACAGGTATTTTCAGAAGTATTTTGTTTTTGGTAAACTGTCCTAGTAATTTCTGTTGAAGATCCACCAAGACAGTGCACAGCCTCTCAGTATAAATTATTTCAACTATTATCCTGCACATAGAGCCGTGGTTATCTACTCTACATCTGTGCAAGATGTTATAACATTCACACAGTCATATTTGCTACACAAAGAATAACTTTCGATCTAATAGAGACAATAGTCATATGAAAAATGCACAATAAATTAGTAAATATCACATAATAAAATTATGAGGAAATGATCTTCTATGTAACCATAATATATTCAGCTACAATGTAATCTAAAATGCCCTTTATGAGGTCACATCAGTATTTGAATCACTAGTGCTGCACATTTAATGTTTTTCTGATGTGCATTTGGCTTTGGGATGTTTCCTGTTGTACTTAAATGACGAGAAGGTGTAGAGCCACTAATGTACTGAGGTATTGGAATTCTGTTCATTTCTTGAGTCTTCATAGTCACTTTCACTTCCCACAGTATTGTTGCTTGACACAGACTCTGTAGGAGCATTTAGTGGTTGCCCTTCACTAAATTTTGGCACTTCTAGAAGGCTTCTGTTTGCTGCTGGCTGCTGCTGCACAGGCAAGTTACCAGCATTTGCATCTTCAATAGCTTTCCGTAACTGAAAAATTATATCAATATTAATACAATATTGGTGGAAGTGACCACTACTAGAGTACATCAGCCTAAAAAATTAAACATGCTTTCATTTACTAAAAATCAAAAAGAATTTTCAAAACACATAAGAATTTATGAAATATACTAACATCACAAATAAACGTTTTGAACTGTTTGGTACAATTTGGTTTCAAGAGGAAGTGCTCATTGTTCTGATCTGAATCTTTATCTTTGCTGAATGGAATTGTTATATATTTGTGTCTTTTAATATTGCATTAGTACAAATACAGGATTGTCGACATAAAAGTTTTCTGGGTATGGCACTGCGTCATAATGTATAAAACTACTGCTGCTGGTTTCCTCCACTCTTCTGTCCCCTTTCAAACCTTTTTTTCTGTTGTTTTGTCCAGCTGCTGCAACTGTGGCTGAAACGTTGGTTTTTCTCCAGCAGCAGTAGTTTTATATATTATGATGCGGTACCATACCCAGAAAACTTTTATATCGACTGACTCTGGCCGCGGAAGCCTACACAATTATATCAAGAGATTGTTTTGTCTTGTGTATTATTTTGATTCACAATTCTTGTGTGTGTGTGTGTGTGTGTGTGTTGGGGGGGGGGGACTGCACTGGACTTACAGTAATAACATTCTAGGGGAAAGATAATTAAATCTGGTGTTAGTTCGAAAACATCTGACAGAGACTACTCATAAAATTTCATACTTTGATAATTGCTTCATATATAAGTGTTAATGTTCTCTGTCATAATCACTATTTGTCTTTTCTCAAAAAATTGTGGAAGTCATGTTTGCAATACCTACATAAAAATTAGCTCCAGAAAGACATCATGCATTTAACACTACAATAGAAAGGAGTTAAACACAGGTGTATGCATGTATCCAACAACCTGTAAGAGCAAGATAAATGTCTTTTGGGTAATATAGTGGACGTTAATAAAGAAATTGGAAGAACCTTCTGTTGGGAAACTCCTCATATTCAGTTTCAAAGGATTTTTATAGGGAGTTTTAAAATTAATATATTAAGTTATAGTATTATTAATATTAGCATTATAATAGAGGGTACACCAAATATATCTAGACAGAGCAAATATACTGAGGTGCAGGTTTTGCAAAGTTATAGTGAACAATGTGGCAAATTTTCTGTCGTATACCTGTGACTTTTAACATTTAATGCTGCTGAATTATGTCACTACCTTTGCTTTTTTTAAATGATAATCTTAAAATGTTTTTCTGAGGCATTGGATAGAGCCTTTAGAGAGGACTTCAGTGACATAGCATGTGTGGAACTTGATTGTATAATAAAGTAAACTCTTGTGGTATTGTTGGCTGGGAGAACACAAAGTACAAATTCAGCTCCTAATTAAAAGGGTTTTTCTGTCTAGAATGGCACCCTTCCTTCACAAAGTATGAGAGTTGTGTTTGTAAATGTATCTGAATAGTGTAGATGTGTGTGTGTGTGTGTGTGTGAGTGTGTGTGTGTGTGTGTGTGTGTGTGTGTTGGATGATGATGAGAGAAGGGAGAGGGCCAAAAATGACTGCCCTACTGTAAGAAATGTGATCAAACTTGCCACTCAGGTGTGGTTCATGTGTTTATTATTATGAAAGTCACATTAAGCAGTGAAAATGTTGACATTACTCACTGATACATGCAGTAAAACTTTCTGGACAGTCGTTACTGCATGTAGAATTTAATTTGAATTTTTTGCAGCACAGGCCCAGGTTATAAGGCTTTTCATGCTTTGGGAGGTACTGCTGTTTCCTTTTACATCTTTTGTTTTAATATTTCCAACCCACAGTTGAAAGTCCAGAAGAGTTAAGTATGATGAGCATGCACACTATTTCATGTTTCATGAATGACTGAACCAGTGACCTGCAAATGTTCTGTTAAGGTCTTAACATGTGTGCAGCTAATTAGTCATGAGGATCACTATCAAATGGAGGACCTGAGTTCAGTTCCCATGTTTGTCATATTTTATTGCCTGCCTTATTGCTGGGAGGGCATGGTTGTGGCACACTTAGCCTCATGAAGATATCAGAGAAGGTACTTTAAGAAAATAGCAACTTCAGTTTTGGAGAGTTAACAGAACAGCTGGGAGAGTGGTATACTAACTACAGACTACCCCCTATTCTGATGGCCAGTAACCCGTTAAACACAGGATCTAACAGCAGTTTATCAAGATAGCTTAGTCCTCTTGGTTTGGTTGTAGTACGTTAAATCAGTTCTACTTTCAATCATATCTTGTTCAGTTTGAGAACACTTCTGTCTCAGTCAATGCCCCTTTGTTCTTCCTTAATATTTAAAAATTATTGTGAAATTGTGCTATACAAAACCAAGCTTTTTTCTATAGATGTTTGCAAATTTTAACACAACAAAAACATCTACACAATTGTACTCACTGCACAGAAACATTTACTTACCTCTTTCAGTCCTACTACTCCTATCAGTCTTCCAGTGGCAGTGACATAGGCATGATTAATTCCAACCATTGAGAAAAGTGAGTGGACCTTGAGGAGGGAAGTTCTTTCCACCAGCTGAAATGGAGCTGGATCAATGTGACACTTTTCAAAATTTGTGGCTTTCCTCATTTCTTCTTCTTCCCAGTGTTTCTGGTCCTCAGGAGACATGTCTATAACCCTTTCTCGAGGCTGTAAATGTGCAATAGTTCATGACACACCTGGCTAAGACATAAAATGATTTCTATTGACTTTGACTAGCATATCTACAATATTTGGCAGCACTGTGAATTTAATTTTTCGCTTCCATAAGAATAATATTGAACATGCATGCAATTTATCTGTTACAGTTTATTGAAGAAAAATCACATGAAAACAAATCATTCACTTAGCAGCGTCAACACAGCAATAAAAAATTACCATTTATAGATGATACACAAATTTCATAAAAGTTAATATACACTTCATGAGTAATTATTTTTACATCATACAAGAAGTAAAATTCCTAACAGTTTACTTGCTTGGGGAGCTTGTCATTACAAACATGTCACTTGTCTGATTATAAAACTTGGTTTTTTCACAAATTTAGCACCCAAAAGTACAGTATCATATTATATTCACTGATCAAACTTGACAGTTTAAATTGTGAAATCACTAATACTGATATTAAAATAACGACACATTGTTGTTTTGATTAGAAGTTCTTTTGCATTTTCTGTTATTTTTAGATTATCACTTAATATATTGAAAATAGTGGTTTTTGTAAATAATTACAGCATTCAGCTTTATTTCACTCTCAAAGCTTTAGGCACAAAAATTTTTGAAATTCATAACAGCTGTAAATCATAGCCGTGACTTTGTTGACATACATAAATATATTACATCTAAGGATCACCACTGATGCATGCAGTCAATACAACACTAACTTGATGGTTATTAATGATGTAGAGGTTATAACAGCTGTGTAGCAGAAGGATAATTTGATGCCACAGAAGGAAATTTTTATGGATAGCATCGGATTATAAATATATTAATGAAAAATGCAGAACATGGAAGAGAAATGTGCAGGAAAGGTTTCATCGAATGGAGCAGCAATGCTTCCCCATCACTCTAGAAACAAGCAGAATGAAGGCACTGGAAATGAAGAGGAAGTCTGAATTAACAGATGGTGCAGAGGATGATATAGATACTGTGGCTTATGTTACACACAAGAATTATTGTGAAATTTAAGTAAACTACACACATCACAAAAAGTTTTGCATCACCCTGGTTCCCAGAACTCCTGAAGACAGACGTTGACTATGGATATTGTTTCACAGACACAGTCCCTTCGACTGTTCAGAGATGTTACTAAACCCGCCCAAAGATGTAAGCAACCATGGATGAGCAGCACCTATTAGTCGGTGGGGGTCCGACAACCGATGAGTTCCAGTCATTCCACCAGGATGGAGGTACACGGGTCATGTTGTTTGTAGTTCAACCATGCCTAGATGGTCAATACCACAGTTTGATCATGTCCAAATTGCTACTTTGTGCCAGGAAGGGCTCTCAACAAGGGAAGTGCCCAGGCATCTCGAAGTGAACCAAAGTGATGTTGGTTGGACTTGGAGTAGATACAGAGAGACACGAACTTTCGATGACATGCCTCGCTCATTCCGCCCAAGGGCTACTACTGCAGTGGATGACCACTACCTACGGATTAGGGCTCGGAGGAACCCTGACAGCAATGCCACCATGTTGAATAATGCTTTTCGTGCAGCAACAGGACATCGTGTTACAATTCAAACTGCGGCAAGGTGGAGGTTCCCAGATGTTTTGAGGTGGCATAATGTGGGGCTGACAAATTCTGCTGGTGGTCATGGAAGGCAGTGTACCAGCTCTACGATATGTGAATGCCATCCTCCGATCGATAGTGCAACCACATCGGCAGCATATTGGTGAGGCATTCGTCTTCATGGATGACAATTCACGCCCCTATCGTACACATCTTGTGAATGACTTACTTCAGGATAACGACATTGCTCGACTAGAGGGGCCAGCATGTTTTGCAAACATGAACCCTATCAAACATGCCTGGGGTAGACTGAAAAGGGCTGTTTATGGACGACGTGATCCACCAACCACTCTGAGGGACCTATGCCAAATCGCCGTTGAGGAGTGAAACAATCTGGACCAATAGTGCCTTGATGAACTTGTGGATAGTATGCCACGATGAATGCAGGCATGCATCAATGCAAGAGAACATGCTACTTGGTATTACAAGTACTGGTGTATACAGCAATCTGGACCACCACCTCTGAAGATCTCACTGTATGGTGATACAACATGCAATATGTGGTTTTCATGAGCAATAAAATGGATCGAAATGATGTTTATGTTCATCTCTATTCCAATTTTCTGTACAGGTTCCGGAACTCTTGGGTACGAGGTGATGCAAAACTTTTTTTGATGTGTGTATTATCTAAACACCCATTGAGCCTGGTGGATTTGTCTCTTAGACAGCAGGAGTTTAGTAATCTTAATGTATCTAATAGGTGCATTACGTTTGTAGTCCGATATCTAATGTCTATGTTAATATTGCCAAATATCAGATGTCTGCAATTTTTACATCTTAGGAGCATTATTATCAATTTTTTAAAGTTTTATATAAATTATTCTTCATTATTATTAGAGGAGTGATACACTGATACAGATATTAGTTTCTGATTTGGTATCAATATGGCTGAAACTGCTTTTATAGATAAAGAAGTTACATCTAACCTCAATATTCTACATTATATGTTTCTTTGATAAAGATTGAAACACCACAATGCTTCAACTTGGAACTTGGAACCGAGGTGTATTTATTTTTGCTTTATTTTCTCTTTTCAGTTATTAACATAATTTACTCAACAAATAATTGGCATAGCTCTACAACAGGTATTTTTTGAGGCTCTAAGGTGAAAAAAAAAAAAAAAAAAAAAAAAAGCAAGAATATTTGTAATTATGATTACGCACTATTTGTTAATGATAAGAAAATTCTTAGGAAGACTCTGTAAATTATGGCAGTTGTCTTATTTTCAGGATCACCAGGTAAATGTAGCATATTTGTAATGAGCAGTTGGAAGTAGTCAGCAAAGGTAAGGTATGTAAGTAACCATACTCATTCAACATAGTGACATAGGTGGTTATTAACAATAAGAATAATGAGAGACAAGAAAAAAGTAGCCATATAATGGCAGCAAAGTGGAGAGCAGGCATCAAGTGTAATATGCTATCATTCCTCTTAGGCCACAACTCCACTGATGTGAGTAGTTACAAGAGGCAATCAGTAAGTTTTTGTTTGAGGCTGTTGCTGCAGTGTATATGCAATGTAGCACAAATCCAATGTGGGTATATAATCCCCAATGTGTGGGCAGGGATTAGCATTCATGTCTTTCTGACATGCATGCGGTAAACATGGAAATGAGAACTTCAGCGACATTATTCCCAAATGAGTCCATCTGAGGATGACGAATGTGTATGGAGTAGCTTGTCTGTCAAAAGCCGCTGTTTTGTGGAATGCTGCACCAAGTTCCGGGATGGGATGCATGTCACCATATTGCAAATGTCGTAATGCAGAAGTTATGCCAACCAAGGAAGGAGACACTTGAGTACCTACCCTATAGTCCTGATCTCTCTCCATGCAATTATCACACCTTTGGTCTCTTAAAAAAGGCCTTGAAATGTCAATGATTGCATTCAGATAAGGATGTGTAGCAGGAAGGTACAGACTTCTTCATCGGGACATGGTGTTTTACCAAACAGGTATCTTCAACCTGGTGCATTGGTGAGATGATTTCCTCAATGGTCATGGCAATTTTGCCTGATTGGCATACCAACTCTGGAATGCACAGCCTCTGAATGGAAACTTTTTGGTTGCTCCTTATACATGCATCTAGTCATGCTTGACATAGCATTACAAGTGACAAGAAAGCTGTCAGTTTTGCAATAGTAGATGAAGAGACAGCAACTTTGATATTCCATAACATTCCTTTTTTAACATTTTATAATTTATCCTTTATTAAAGAGAAACTGATAATGCTTGTTACACACTGCATGCTTTTAAGTGATAACGACAGGTCTATTACTTCACTCTATCATGATTTACAAAAAAAACTAAATAAGCTGGTCATATTTTCAAGAATGAATGTGCCATCTATGACCACTTTTCAAACTTATAAGGGCTCAAATAGAAGGAACATACACCAATTTCAATCTGAGCATATGAGCTGAAGAGAAATCCAGTCTCTTCTAGATAGATAAGTATAAATATTTTCATTATATTTTGGTAGCATCAGGGAGAAAACACTAAAGCAATGTAATACAATATTTTGTTCATATGCATACAAACTACATGCAATCATTTACAGTAATGAGCCGAAGCTTTATGAACACTGCACACCAGAAGACTGATTGACATCTGCTGGTATTGTGGGCATCTGAAGCAATTTGCAAAATACATAAAAGGAGCAGAGACAAATGGGGAATCATTTTAGCAATGATGCAGGCTGTAGATATGGAAATCCACTGACATAAGTGACTCTGACAAAGGGCAAACTGTTATGACCTGGCATTGTTTTGAGCATCTATGGGAAGTGGTTCATGGACAGTGAAACCACAAGTAGGCAACTAGGTGTTGGACACCCATGCCCTATCAAAAAATGTGGAGGTTGGAGACTTATCCACTCTGCACAGCAGGACAGGAGGCAGTCTGCAGCAGATCTGATGACAAGAGTATATTGTTGGTGCAGGCACAAGTGTTTTGGGATCACACTGTTCAGTCCATGTTGTTAAACAGGGGGCTTTGCAGTAGATGACCCAATTACATCATAAATTATGATTGTAGTGGGCACAGTATCAACAAGAATGGACTGTAGATCAATGGACATCTGTCATTTAGTCAGACAAATCACATTACTTGTTACATCAGTTTGATGGCAGTGTATGATTAAACTGTCATCTGGGAAAACAGCTGCTCAAAACAAGAAATATGGTAAGAACACAGACTGTTAGGACCATTATTATGATGTGGGGGACATTCACTTGGGGCCTCTGGTAGTAATCAAAAGTACCATGGCAGATGTGGACTACATGAGCACTACTGTGGACCTTCTGCATCCTGTCATGCTTGATGTCTTCCCTGATAGTGATTGCATCTTCCAGCAGGAGAACTGTCCATGCCATAAGGCCAGAATCATGCTACAGTCATTTGAGGAGCATGATGGCAAAGTCACACTGATGTCTTGGCCAGCAAATTTTTTTTGATCTGGACGTGAGAGACCACATCTGGGACACTACCAGGTGCCAGCTCCACACCCACAAACCACTGGCCCACAGTTTACAGGAACTGCACGACCTGTGTGCAGACATCTGGTGCTGTATACCTCTGGAAATCTACTAAGGGTCTGTCAAATCCATGACACAGAGAATTGCTACTGTATTGCAATCCAAAGGTGGACCAACACATTATTAAGCACAAGGGCATAACAATGTGGCTCTCAGTGTAAATCACGTAAGTCTATAAGAAGCATTAAAGAATTCAGTTATTCACATATGAATTGTCTAAAGCATTCTCATAATGACTTTTTCATTCTACATAAATGTAACCAATACAACACATTATTCAAAGAAGTAATTTCAAAATAAATGCATCTGTTCTGTTTTGTTTTGGGTTCAATGTTCAACATACAATGGCCACAGCGGAAAGTGTATTCCAACTGATAATCATTACCTTGCTAGGCCACATGTGGTAGTTTGTGCATTGCATTATAAATTTAAACTCACAGACATTGTGTGAGGTCCTTCAATATGCATGTGGTTAAGTTTACAAGTGTGAAGTATAAGTGTAGGAACAGCCTTGATGCTTATTAATAGCAGTAACATTCCTGCCAAGGCCTATTGCATGTTAGGGAAAAAGTCAGTTGTTTTCGAAACACTTCCTTGAATAATTCATTGTTCTTGGACTCTTGAAATACTAAAATGCATTTGGTTATTTTGTACAGAACAAAAAATCACGTGTAAGTGTACATACAATGTGTTTATATTTGTTGTTCACGTTACAGTTAAACTTCTATAGGTTCTTAAATTATGCCTAAGAGTGCAGGTTTACATTTACCAATGTGATTGTATTCTCCTGGTATTATGAAATGATAGGATATGTGTGTAATAGATTGTATATCCTGAATTGATACAGCTTAGCTAAGTCCAGGCACATACATGATACTATAATTTTCAAACAGTATAGAAATATGGCTGCAGCGATTCTGCAAAAACAACTTCTGCACAATTTATTTTCCATCATCTCAGGTCACTGCCAGTAACAAAACTGTACAGTGTCTGGTAGAAAAAGAAAAAGTTCTCAGCTACAGCCTTACATTTCTGTAAGTATTAACATGTTGCCAGCTATGAGAGTGTATTGGTGATCAAGATTTGCACCTTACAATTATGTCTTGGGAAACAGTATTATATTTAAGGTCACAGCACTTATTGGAGTCAGTACAAGATGAATCAAATTTTCTAGATAAAACACCAATAAACATGCCCAGTAGTTAAGTGTGTGTGTGTGTGTGTGTGTGTGTGTGTGTGTGTGTGTGTATGTGAGAGTTTCACAATGTGATTACTAACCAGCTGAACCTTCTTCAAAGCTCTTGGGCTGGTAGGAACAGTGTTAACATGATTTGCTTCATCTGTGGCATCAGTTGCTTCCATTTCCACACCTTCAGGTTCTGGATTAACATCCTGAAGAGTTGCTGATTTTTTGAAAATGGCTTCAAAGGCTAATCGAATTCTGGAAACAAAATATATAAAAAATATAATAGAAATTCAAGAACATTTCTCAAGGAAAATTTTAATATTTTTTTTATGAACACATCAATTCACTGACATAAGACAAGGACAGGGAATAGTTACAAATATCTTGGCCTAACGATATTTTAACAAACTCCCTAAAAGTGCCCATTCAGTGCCATTGAACAACTTCAAATGTACACAGAGAAAATGGATACCATATATATGAAGTAAGCCATGATTTTCTGTTTCTGTTCAATCCCCACCAGTTTATTGTAGTATATTGTGTCTTTAATAGTAACTCAGTCATTACCTTGGTATTAGGTTCAAACACCACACTGTTTTACCAACCTTATTTCTACTGAACATATCATACTCTCATATCAGAGTCAACTCACAAAGCCAGTTACAAGGACACCCACAGCATAATGAGGCACCAAACCATGATGGGACTAGACACTTTTTACATTCACAGATCAGGACAAAAGTTTGCATGTTACTATAATTACAATATCATTGGCTTCTAGCAGATCTCATTACACGTTTTAAGTGAAAACTATGCTACAAGGAGATATTTAATTAGATCAGAAATTAGGTACGGCATATTGTCTTAACTATGATCATAGAGGAGTGGCACACATTGTCATGTAATTTTAAATGTTTTTCTCTATGTATAAATGTAAAATACAGTTTGACACAATGTTTGGTGAACACACAGTATTATAAATACTTTAGATTTTTTTCAGAATCTGCATTGTTCAAGACAGAGGCTCAAAGTCATTAATTACACACACCTGAAATTCTTGTACTGGATAATATGCTTAAGTATTCACCCGTTTTCTCTGTATACATTAGAATTTATTTAATGGCACTGAAAGGGAACTTTTAGGGAGTTTCTTAAATATTGTTAGGCCATGATATTTATAACTATTCCCTATCCTGACATACTGCATGCCAGTACCTTGTGTTATATTACTGAATTGACATGTTCACATAAAAATTATTAAAATTTTCTTTGGAAGAAACGAGGCATATTTATTCATGCGCAACATCTTGCAAGCAGTTGATACAGATGAACAGGTAGATTTTGTCATCCTATTTTTCCATAAGGGGGTTGGCACAGTACGATATTATCAACTACTAACAAGGAATTGATCATATAAACTATCTTTGCTAATATGTTATTGGCTCCATGAATATTTGACTTATCAGAATCTAGTGCATTACACTGGACATTGCACATTTCACATAAACAAAAGTAACACTGCATATGCCTCAAGGAAGCACAATGTTTAATGTTTTCAATATACATGGACAATTTATCATATAGGATCAGCAACAGTGTAAGATTGTTTTCCGTTATTGCAGTTGTTTTCAGGAAAGTATCATCATTACACAAATTTAAGGAATTCTGAAACACTACGTCAAGATTTCCACTTAGTGTAATAAATGCCAGCTCTCTTTAAATGTAGATAAATGTAACATAATAACTATAAAAAGATTAGTGATGAACATCATGAGCACATCACGTATGTACATATTTAGTGATAATACTAAGAAGCAATATGAAATGGGGCAAGCACACAAAATCAGTACTGGCAACAGTGGATGGAAGATGTAGATTTGTTGAAAGGGTTCTGGGAAAATGTGGCATATATGTAAGGAAAAACACTTACAAGACACTCATGTGACCAATTCTCAAATATTGTTCAGATATTTGTAGTCTTTATCAAGTAGACATTGAACGAATTCAGAGATGCATTGCTAATACTATAAGAGGTTGCTACAGCCCACACAAAAATTTAACAGTAATGCTTGGAAAACATTAATGGGAATCACTGGAAGAAAGTTGATGTAGTGCTCATGAAACCCTGCTAGGTACATTCAGAGATGCTGTACTGAAAAAAGACTGTGTGACCATTATGATTGCCTTAATGTGTGTCTCATGCAGGGATCATGAGCAAAAGATAAGGGAGATTAGGGTGTATACAGAGACATATAAATAATCATTTTTCCCTTACTCAGTCTGCAGCTCATGGTCTTGTGGTTAGCATCATTGACACTCAATCGCGGAGCCATGGGTATGATTTCTGGCTGGGTGGGGAATTTTCTCCGCTTGGGACTGTGTGTGTGTGTGTGTGTTTTGACCTCATCATCATTTCCTCATCATTGATGCACAAAAAGTGCCATCAAATAAAGAGACTTGCACCAGGCAGCCAAACTCCCCTGAGGGGGGTCTCCGACCTCGAATTTTACATGCATATTTCACTTTATTTCCTCACTCAATAACTGAACAGAATACAAAAGAAAATTGATAAGATTGGTATGATATACTGTACAATGGTTTGCAGGGTATTTATGTAGCTGCAGAAACATACCAACTAGGGTCTGTCACAACATTAAATTATATTTACATGTGCAGTATCATTTTTCACTCAGAGGGTTTCCACCACACCAGAATTCTAAAACCAGAGGGGAACAGAGTAAGATAAAATGTCTATAGAGTGGGAGTGTGTTAGTAATGCAAACTGTTATCATATTTTTGCCAGAGTTGAAAGCCACATTATGTGAAAAAAAAGTAAGTAACTGAATATTAAACACCAAATCTTTGGCTTTACATGTGAAACATACCCACTGACAGTAATATGTTATAGCAAACAGTGTTAAACAGCCACTATAGTAATTAAGATGCCAGTACTGATGATTTTCAGGCTTCTCATTTAGATCAACAAAGCTTTGAAGACTTACAGTTTTATTAACATCATCTACATTAAAAATAAAGCCGGTTGGTGTTTTTTTAATTTTTATTGGAAACAAATAAGAATATGATTTATTTACAGATCATGCAGATTGCTGACTTCCCTCCACCATAGCAATAAATTACAAGTAACATTCCTTTCTTGGAGGGTGGACCTACATTCTTTTAAAATTTATAAACTACCTCAAACAAATCCAGGATGGAATGTAACAGTATTATGAAAACGAAAGTTGCTACTCACCATATACCAGAGATGCTGAGTTGCGGATAGGCACAATAAAAAGACTGTCAAAAATAAAGCTTTTGGCCAGTAAGGCCTTCGTCGAAAATAGATGACACACACACACTATGCAAATGCAACTCACACACATGACTGCAGTCTCGGGAAACTGTGTGTGTCTATCATCGATGTTTGACGAAGGCCTTACTGACCAAAAGCTTTATTTGTGACAGTCTTTTTATTGTCCCTATTTGCAACTCAGTATCTCCACAATATGGTGAGTAGCAACTTTTCTTTTCATAATACTGTAAACTACCTCAAATATTCACTCACTTCTACCCATGTTTCTTTCCTCATATCCCAAATATCTTTGGTTGTAGATTCTAATGGCTCTTTAAATGAAAATATAATTGGTACCTGCATTTGTGTCAAAACTGGATGGGTACTTAAATTACATTAAAGTCATTAGGTCGGTAAATTCACTCAAAAAGGGGCGGGGATAGATAAACAGACAGAGGGAGAGAGAAAGAGAGAGAGAGAGATGCCCAATATCACCACTGGGTATGATTTCCAGCACTTAGCAGTGATGATGTGGGGCAGCGTGATGTGCATAGAATTGACTGGCTCATTTTTCCTGGAAGATCGCACCATTGGGGAAACCTAGCTTGAGTCAATGTGGGATTTTGGCATACCAGAACTTCAGAATAGACCCAAATTTGGTGGACTGTGGTGGCAGCAAGATGGTGCTCACCCTACTTCACCAACATTGTTTGGGTGTTCTTGCATGAAGTGTTCCCTGAATGCAGGATTGGCTGTGGAGTGGCCAGCCAGATCTCCTGAATCCACCCCATCAGACTTTTCTTTGGGGTTATGTTAATTTCCTTATCAGTGAGCAACATCTGTGTAAACTGGTTGTTCAGGAGTTCAACGGTGTTCCGGTGGATATGTGCAGGAAGGCATGTGAAAGCATCGCTGTGCATTTGGAAGTCTGTGCTGATGTAGAGTGTGTCCTGGTCACCCACTACCTTGAAAATTAATGATTATGTCATAAAAATTACTAACATGTAAGCATCATCCTATTTTTGTAATCCTTACTAGCATGTAATAATAAAAATAACATATAATCAAAAATCTGTCTAAATAAGTATCTTGTACAGCAGTTGAGAAGCATAATGATCAGGCATCAAGAAAGCCTACAGATAAGTGAAGGAGGACAAAGGTTGATACAAGGATCATTCTTCCTCATCATTATGTGCTATTTGATTGAAAGTGAAATGCTAACCTATAAGGACCTTCCTTAAGGGACGGAACCCACAGTAAGCACAAGGTGATACACTTGTCCTGTAAGGCAAGTGATGAAACAACATCCACCAGAAAGGACACAGTGTTTCCTGTTTTGTGTTAGCAGTGTGCAGCTTTGAATTATGATGAAGTAAAATCACATTTTGTTACAATTTGCATGGGCACTTATATCCAAAGGTTCTTTTAAGTGTTTAATAGCAATGAGCATTGATTGCAGTCCCAGCAACCATCCACTACACCTGCAGATAGTGAAGAACAGGCTTAACATTACTTTCCAGCCAGAGATGACTGGGCCTTCTTTGGCTTCGTTGACATTTGAGACTGCTTTTTGTGACTTTGAATTGCACATGGGAAATGGACACCCTGTTTCATCCATAGCCACAATGTGCTCAAAGAATTTTGTTGTTTTCTTTTGGTATTGGAACAGATGTTCTCAGCATATTCCCACATGTAAGTCTTTCTGCTCATTGCAAAGACAATGGCAGTATTCATGCAGTACAAAATTTGCTCTCTGGGCAACTCCATGCATATTAATTTTCACATCAACTGACACTGCTCATGAAGTTATGCAGCATTTTTCTTCACCAATATGCAAACTGAGATACTGTTCCAGAACTGATTAGAGGTTTCTCTTTAAGGGGACTTGTATGTGAATAACTGTCGAAAAATCAATTTTTTAATTTTTGTCTTAATAATTCTCTGTAGTTTTATGAATGAGAAAAAGTTTACTTCCATGAAAATGGACCACAGAATGTGCCAGAATTACAGGAATTTCAAAGTGAATGCCTGCACCACGATGTCCCCATGCCACACCGTCAGTTCTGTTAAAAATAAAGTTTTCTCATTCATTTCGTTTCTATGACTATTTAGCCCCTTAAGTTGGCTAGCCTGTGAAAGCTTTACATCTGCTTATCTTTTGATTATGCAGAGAGTTTAGTCATGGTTTGCTGTGATTTTGCTGCAAATATTTTGTTTGTAGTGAAGTAATTGTGTGTGTGAATTTATTATTGTGTACATGAGTTTCTTATTCCACTTGAAAGCAATGAGAAGAATTAAGAAGTTCGGTGTTAAACAACGTAAATTTTATGGAAATTGGTTCACCAAATGGATCAAATGGATTAACTCTTCTAATACTGAAATACACTCCTGGAAATGGAAAAAAGAACACATTGACACCGGTGTGTCAGACCCACCATACTTGCTCCGGACACTGCGAGAGGGCTGTACAAGCAATGATCACACGCACAGCACAGTGGACACACCAGGAACCGCGGTGTTGGCCGTCGAATGGCGCTAGCTGCGCAGCATTTGTGCACCGCCGCCGTCAGTGTCAGCCAGTTTGCCGTGGCATACGGAGCTCCATCGCAGTCTTTAACACTGGTAGCATGCCGCGACAGCGTGGACGTGAACCGTATGTGCAGTTGACGGACTTCGAGCGAGGGCGTATAGTGGGCATGCGGGAGGCCGGGTGGACATACCGCCGAATTGCTCAACACGTGGGGCGTGAGGTCTCCACAGTACTTCGATGTTGTCGCCAGTGGTCGGCGGAAGGTGCACGTGCCCGTCGACCTGGGACCGGACTGCAGCGACGCACGGATGCACGCCAAGACCGTAGGATCCTACACAGTGCCGTAGGGGACCGCACCGCCACTTCCCAGCAAATTAGGGACACTGTTGCTCCTGGGGTATCGGCGAGGACCATTCGCAACCGTCTCCATGAAGGTGGGCTATGGTCCCGCACACCGTTAGGCCGTCTTCCGCTCACGCCCCAACATCATGCAGCCCGCCTCCAGTGGTGTCACGACAGGCGTGAATGGAGGGACGAATGGAGACGTGTCGTCTTCAGCGATGAGAGTCGCTTCTGCCTTGGTGCCAATGATGGTCGTATGCGTGTTTGGCGCCGTGCAGGTGAGCGCCACAATCAGGACTGCATACGACCGAGGCACACAGGGCCAACACCCGGCATCATGGTGTGGGGAGCGATCTCCTACACTGGCCGTACACCACTGGTGATCGTCGAGGGCACACTGAATAGTGCACGGTACATCCAAACCGTCATCGAACCCATCGTTCTACCATTCCTAGACCGGCAAGGGAACTTGCTGTTCCAACAGGACAATGCACGTCCGCATGTATCCTGTGCCACCCAACGTGCTCTAGAAGGTGTACGTCAACTACCCTGGCCAGCAAGATCTCCGGATCTGTCCCCCATTGAGCATGTTTGGGACTGGATGAAGCGTCGTCTCACGCGGTCTGCACGTCCAGCACGAACGCTGGTCCAACTGAGGCGCCAGGTGGAAATGGCATGGCAAGCCGTTCCACAGGACTACATCCAGCATCTCTACGATCATCTCCATGGGAGAATAGCAGCCTGCATTGCTGCGAAAGGTGGATATACACTGTACTAGTGCCGACATTGTGCATGCTCTGTTGCCTGTGTCTATGTGCCTGTGGTTCTGTCAGTGTGATCATGTGATGTATCTGACACCAGGAATGTGTCAATAAAGTTTCCCCTTCCTGGGACAATGAATTCACGGTGTTCTTATTTCAATTTCCAGGAATGTACAATGTGATACAACACTTGACTCAGCTTCAACTACTCAAAGTGCTTCGAAGCTAAAACTGAAATATTTGGACAGTGGGCTTGACAGTATTAATGATGATAATACAGAGACACCAACTATTGATTCACGTAGTGTTATTGTTGACCTCTCTGTTCTGTCTGAACTAATAAATAAAGCTTTTCAGTGTAAGGAATGTAGCAACAGAGGTGCAAAGGTAGTTGAACAGATATGTGCTAGAAGAGGTTGTGCATCAAAATTAAGCATTGTAATTTTTATGATTTAAGCAAATGAGGTTATACTTGTGGCATAAGTAAACAGATAACACAAATATTAAACTTGCTTATGCTATGAGGTGTATAGGCAAAGGGTACAGAAGTGCGCACAAATTTTCTGTGCTCTTATGGACTTACCTCCCCCAACATGGTTTGACAGGTACAATAAAATTATTCTACAGACTTAAGAAGAAGTAGCAAAGGATAATATGAAAAATGCTGTTCAGGAAAGTGTAGGCACGAATGACAACAATACATGTGTGTCTGCACCCTGGATGCATCCTGGCAACAAAGAGGCCATAGTTCCCTAAATGGTGTAGTGACAGCTACCTCATTGGACAATGGTAAAGTCATTTATGTGGAATGTATTACCAAGTACTGTCATGACTGTACTAATTGAACTGAAAATCTTAAATGTTTGATTAATTTTAGTGGTTATAGTGGAGGGATGGAATCTCAAGGTGTTGTGAAGATATTTCACAGGTCAGTGGAGAAATATGGCGTGATGTATAAGTCTTACCTAGGAGATGGAGACTCAAAAGGGTACCAAAAAGTTTGTGAATCCAAACCTTATGCTAACACAAAAATTGAAAAAATGGAATGTATTGGACTGCGTCCAGAAAAGGTAGGGTACAAGATTGAGGAACTTGAAGAGTAATTTGAAGGGAAAGAAATTAGCTGATGGTAAGTTCACTAGTGGACGTGGTCGGCTTACAGATGAAGAAATGGACAGGTTGAAGTATTATTATGGACAAGCCATAAGACAAAATAAACATGACCTTGAGGGAACAAAAAAGACAGTATGAGCTACCTTCTTTCATAAATCCTCCACAAATGACAACCCATGCCATGCACTCTGCCCGCATGGCAGTGATTCATAGTGTGTCCACCAGAGGGCTGTTACCCAAGGTGAGACCAAAGTGACAAGATTATTAGAGAAATATTTACATGGTAGGACTCAAAATCCAAATGAAAGTTTCAACAATTGTATTGGGAGCAGATACCAAAAACTGTTCTAGTAGGGCTAAATACTTCAAAAATAAGTGTGCTAGATGCTGTTCTATGTTTCAATGACAGTGCAGTGTCAAGGCTTAATGTTATGGAACTGATGGGAGTGCCTGGTGGACTAAATATGCATAGAGCTCTAATACCCATTGACCGAAGGAGACTCTTCAAAACCGAAAAATCAGTGTTGGAAGCCACCATAGAAGCAAGAATAAGAAGAAGACGTGTGAAAAAGAGAAGGGAGAAGAACAACACAGGAAACAAGATGAATATGGACATGGGATGTATTAGTGTCATTCAATTTTAATAGAAAATGCAAGTTTTAACTTTAACTTGAATTTCCAAAAGTTAAATTATTTCATGTTGTGGTACACTTTGGGCTAAAAACTATTAAAGGTAGAGAGCTGAAATTTTGTGTACTGTCTTAAAACATGCTCTACTAAAAAGTAGACTACTCCTGTGACTTAACTTTGAAAATAAAACGCTGTTTTGAAGAAAAACTCTGAATTCATTTCCAAAATTTTTGATAATCATACTTAAAATTTTTTTGTACTCAAATTTATGACAGCACTACCTTTTCAAGAGTATTCTTTAAAGATAATACTTTAAGGAACTTACAAGAAAAAAGGTAAACCTTCTACTTTGTTTGTATTCTGAGTAATGTGTAGTACCTATGATGTACATGAATAATCAGCATGGTTTATTTCACTTGCAACAAAAAAATACATTTAAAAAAGTGTAAGAGTAAAGCTGCAGTTCATACATAAAAATGTTCCCACAAGATGTCTTTAAAGATGGTAAGCATTATATGGGCTTACAAATCTTATTCTTTGAGTTACACTGTTTAGAAAACTGACAATTTTTTTACTGTTTCCCCTGGTATTCACAGACCAGTCCCTCTAGGGTGAGGGAGATCCACAGTACTCCATTTGCCACTCTGAAACTGGATCAAACATTTGAATACAGTGCTATGTCCAGAGCATGTTTCATAATACATGGCATCTGTTGGATAGTAATTTCCATTTGCTGTCACACTTTCTTTGTGTGAAAATTTAATAACTACATGTTGTACTTACTTGAAAGTATCCACTACACACCTCTGCTATGACAAATAATCATAGCACAGTGAGCTATTGTGTATGGAAGTGCACAAGTTCTGAACAATTGTGACATGACTAGTTTAGCTATATTGCCAGCTCATGGCTGAATGACAAGTATTCTCACTGTTGAGGACTTTCTCTACGTTTCACTTAAATGACCTTATATAAGGCTCAAGTGTTTTCACTCAGCCCTACTTTGACCACTCTATCACTATCAAAGTAAAGTCCTGAAAGGCATTCTTTAAGTTTTGGAAACAGATGAAAAGCAGAATGGGGCCAAATTGGGACTGCATGGAGGATGATCAATGACAGTGAACCCAAGGTGTCGGACTGTTGAAGATGTTGCAGTGCTTCAGTGTGGTCTGGCTCTATCATGCTGAAGGAGAGGGTGGTCCTTGTGTGGAGAAACTCTCCTAGTATGAAATTTGATTACAGAATGCTTTTTCTCACACTCTGACATAGTTACATTACCCACCACACTACCATTCAGATCCCTCTAGTGGCAGAGGGATGCAAATCTGCAAACATGAAGAATAAAGATGTAGAATATTACTAACATCTTGTTTTATTGAAATACCTTTAAGAGCCTTCACATAAAAAAATTCAGAGGCATTACTTTTCAGCATGCCCTTGTACATTTCATTCCTTCACACACACACACACACACACACACACACACACACACACACACACACACACAGTTACTATTGTGATAAATTATTAAATTTTGTTATCATTTGTACAAATATTTACCATTATGAGGTGTGGCTAGAAAAAAAACCGGACTAGTACTGGTGAAACAATAAAACGAATGCAATAAGGCTGAAAGTCACGTGGCCTGTCACGTGACTCTCGCTCCGCCTACTGCTCGAGTTTCATCTGCCTCCTGCACTCAGTCTGCCCGTGGCGTCTGTTTTAAGTAGTTGACGTTTTGTCTGTGCGTCAGAAAATGTTGAGTGTACAGAAAGAACAGCGTGTTAACATCAAATTTTGTTTCAAACTAGGAAAATCTGCAAGTGAAACGTTTGTAATGTTACAACAAGTGTACGGCGATGATTGTTTATCGCGAACACAAGTGTTTGAGTGGTTTAAATGGTTTAAAGATGGCCGCGAAGACACCAGTGATGACACTCGCACTGGCAGACCATTGTCAGCAAAAACTGATGCAAACATTGAAAAATCGGTAAACTTGTTCGACAAGATCGCCGTTTAGCAATCAGAGCAGTGTCTGAGTTAACAGGAGTTGACAAGGAAAGTGTTAGGCAGATTCTTCATGAAAGTTTCAACATGAACAAAGTGTGTTCAAAAATGGTTCCAAAGTGTCTCACAATTGAACAGAAGGAACGCCAAAGAATGATTTGTTCTGACATCCTGGAAAACATTGAAATTGATCCCACCTTCTTACAAAATGTTATTACTTGCGATGAATCGTGGTTTTTTACTTACGATCCCGAAACTAAACGCCAATCGATGCATTGGAAAACTCCTGGTTCTCCACGACAAAAAAAAGCACGAATGTCAAAATCGAAATTCAAGGCAATGATGATTGTTTTTTTTGACATCAAAGGTATTGTGCACATTGATTGGGTACCAGAGGGACAAACAGTGAATCAGCATTACTACATTAGCATCCTGGCTACCCTACATGAGCGAGTACGGAGAAAACGGAACGATTTGTGGAGAAAAAAGTCATGGATCCTTCACCAAGACAATGTCCCAGCTCACAGTGCGTTGTCAGTGAAGACGTTTTTGGCAAAACACAACATTCCCATCTTAGATCATCCACCCTACTCACCTGATTTGGCCCCCTGTGACTTTTTTCTTTTCCCTAAAGTCAAGTCAGCTTTGAAAGGAACTAGATTTGAGACTGTTGAAGCAGTAAAAGAAAAAGCGATGGAAGTAATGTATGGACTTACCGAAAATGATCTGCAGCATTGCTATGAACAGTGCAAAATTCGTATGGAGCGGTGTAGAGACCGAGGAGGTGAGTACATTGAAGGAGATAACATGAAATTGTAAATAAATGTTTTTTCCAGCATCAGTCTGGTTTTTTTCTAGCCGCACCTCGTAAATTGCAATCTGCCTGCTTTAATTCATGAGAGGTATAACAGTATTCCACAAATATAGTTGAGTAACACTCTTCTAACTGAAAATTATTTGAATATAACTCACCTACTCTCAGCACCCGTCACAGTTGTGTATGGAGTTACACTTGGGCTTACGAGAGGGCTGAAGCTTCTTAGTGTAAATGAGTTTGTCTTCTTCAATATAGATTTCTTTGGCTGACTCCCAGAAACCGGAGAAAAATGGTTCTATAACGTAATTATAACCTTTTAAAAATCAGAAGTGAAGATTCACAGAATTACATGCTTTCTGTGCACAATTTGTTCTATTAGGAAATCGCTTAAAATTTCAAGAGTATTTTATATTAAAAAAGGGAAGTAACCCATTTTTCTTATTCTATAAATTACATACAGACACAATGTTGTAATATGTCTATCATAATGAAAAACATGGACAAGATTAACAAAATACTTGTCAATTATTTTATGGAAATGACAAATAGCCTCTTAGTATGATATGTAGTTGTAAACTTTACAACAAACAAAAAAAGCAAGTTAGTATTTTTAAGAGCAATTATATTATGGGGAATCTTGAAAATATGCACAGGAACTAGCTATATTTTATCACTGCTGGTAATGATATATGCTGATGAGCCAAAACATTATGACCACCTGCATAATAGCTTGTTCATCCACCTTTGGAATGAAATACATCACTGACTCTGTGTATCAGGGATCTGCCAGTTTGTTGGTGGTACATGGCATTAGATGTCTATGCACAGGTCAAGTAATTCACATAAATTATGAGCTGTTGATCTACATACTCAATGATGGCACCTGACAGCGACCCAGATTGGTTCCATAGGACTTACATCAGGCAAATTCTGTCACCGAGACATCAACTTCAGTTCACTATAATGCTCCTCAAACCACTGTAGCACAGCTGTGGCTCTGAGACACAGACAATTATACTGCTGAAACATGACATCACCACTGGGGAAGACATCAAGCATGAATGGATGCAAGAGGTTTGCAACTATTAGCATATCTTTGATTACCACCACAGGTCTATGCAAGTGCAGGAAAATGTCTTCCATAGAATAAAACTGCTCCCACCAGCCTGTGTCCATGGTGCACTGCACATTTCAAGCTGCTGTTCACCTCAATGATGGACTTTGTGGAGATGATCATCGACCTCACGTTTTGTGAAGAGTTATGAACATCCAAACATTTAGCACCTAGTGGTAGTTCCTCTGTCCTTCTACCTCTTTCCATAAATGCTTATGACAGCAGCATGTGATTATTCATCCAGCTTCACCGTTTTCAAGGTAATCATTCATAGGCATTATGTAGCAATAATCTGCCCTCTGCCAGAGTCGCTTATCTCAATGTATTTCCCCATTTGCAGCCCATATCTCCACTAGGGTGATCCCCAATCCATGCCTGCTCCCCTTACATACTTTTCTTACTGCATCACACGCCTGAAACGTCACTAGGCAGCATCCAGCATCACAGTGGGCAGTGGTACTAATATTTTGGG
Source organism: Schistocerca serialis cubense (assembly GCF_023864345.2). Taxonomy (NCBI): domain Eukaryota; kingdom Metazoa; phylum Arthropoda; class Insecta; order Orthoptera; family Acrididae; genus Schistocerca; species Schistocerca serialis. The sequence continues at coordinate 481,425,710 of NC_064640.1, forward strand.
CGATCAGTGTATGTGCATACACACTAAATGACTTGCTGCTAAAATTGTTGAATCACTACATACTTTAACCAGTTCCCAGTTTAGCTGTTTTCTCTGTGTGATTTAAAATATCAGTACAGTACTGAAGAGATGAAATATGAAGTATTTTAACAACTGTCAGCACCTGTCAACCATTTGTATATCAGACAATTACCTTTCGGTTTCCTCTAAGCCTGCTAATACCCTCACTTACGTCTGTGGAAGCTGTTCATTTCTCTCTCTTCCAGTCCAAATTACCCCATTTTCCTTCCAATCCATTTTCCTTCCAATCCATTTCCCTTCCCAATACTGTCTTTTTCCAACCTATCATCAATAATATCACCTATGATCAATAATAATCTATAACATTTTATGTGTCTGCAAGCTGGTTGGTGTATTGTGAGTTGTTACCTGTCCTCACACTTCTTTCTATTGACACCTGTAGCCTGTAAATTACTGTTAGATGGATGGTAGAAGTTATTCTTTTATGTGATTTACTTATAGCTCTTCTAAGTCTGTTCACAGGTAGGACACAGGCAGTCTTATTGCATTCTAGCCTCTGTACCAACTATTTCCTCAACATACATGCGACTTTCCTCCATAAGTTAAACTAGTTTGTGATTGAAACTTCTTGGCAGATTAAAACTGTGTGTCAGACCAAGACTCGAACTTGGGATCTTTGCCTTTCATGGGCAAGTGCTCTACCATCTGAGCTGCCCAAGCATAACTCACACCACGTCCTCACGGCTTTATTTCCACCAGTACCTCATCTCCTACCTTCCAAACTTCACAGAAGCTCTCCTGCAAAACTTGCAGAACTAGCATTCCTGGAAGAAAGGACATTACGGAGACATGGCTTTGCCACAGCCTGGAGAATGTTTCCAGAATGAATTGTTCACTCTACAGTGGAGTGTCCACTGATATGAAACTCTGCTGTAGAGGGAAAAATTCATTCTGAAAACACTCCCCAGGCTGTGGCAAAGCCATGTCTCCACAATATCCTTTCTTCCAGGAGTGCTAGTTCTGATAGCTTTGCAGGAGAACTTCTGTGAAGTTTGGAAAGTAGGAGGCAAGGTACTGGCGGAAGTAAAGCTGTGAGGATGGGACGTGAGTCATGCTTGGGTAGCTCAGATGGTAGGGCACTTGCCTGCGAAAGGCAAAGATCCCGAACTCGAGTCTCAGTCCCGCACACAGTTTTAATCTGCCAGGAAGTTTCATATCAGCGCACACTCCACTGCAGAGTGAAAAATCCATTCTATCTTGTGATTGTTTCTAGTATACATCACACAATAATTTTATAAGTAATCTCATTCATAGATAAATTGCAATGTAATACTGTTGTATCAAAACCTAACACCTGAAATCCACAAATGATTGTATGTGGTCCAGCCACTTTAATTCAACCACTGCCTATGTTCGACATCAGCATGTAATAACAATGCACAGATGCCAGGTGGCAGCACTATCAGTTGGTGGGGGGGGGGGGGGGGGGGAGGTGCATTAAGTGTGTCAGGGATACAGAAAACAGTGCAGTCATGGTCACAATGCAAAAATAGAGCTATTTATCTGCTGTCCAAAAGAGTATCATCATTGGCTTTTGAGCCAAGGGTGGAGGCATTTCCAAAATGGCTGAATCTGTTAACTGTTCACGTCCCAGCCACTATGGTTAAAGTATATCATGCATGGCAAAATGACACTACCAAAACCCTGCACCAGGGGAACTGTGGTGCACCATGGGCCACAGATGGCAAAGGTGTACAATAGCAGCAGAGATGTATACAGGTGAATAGATGTGCAACTGTTGAGCAACTGACCACCCAAATGATCCATGGGGCTACCAACAGTGTCTCCTCAATGATTCTTCAGCAAATGTTAATGCATATGGGGGTCTCCACAGAAGGTGCCTGATTCAGGCACCCATGCTGAATGCTGTTCATTTGTCATAAAAGCTGGTATCTTTTCAGATGAATCACATTTCATACTCCATCGGACAGATGGGCACTGATATGTACAGCACGAAATGTCTGAAAGCAAATACCCTGTAACAATCATGGAAAGGGCCAGGCCAAAGGAGGAAGAATGTTTGCATGTCTAATCATTCTGGAAGGCACAGTGGATCAACACAAGTTTACATCTATCTCTGGGCTTCATATTTTTTCTCAGCATGATGGCATCTACCAGCAGGCTAATGCAATGTGTCACACAGCCCACAATGTACTTGTGCAGTACAAAGACTCCCTGGATTTGAATCCAGTCAAGAATCTGTGGGACAACCTCAGTTGGGCTGTTCACACCATTGATCCTCAGCCAGGAAACCTAGTGCAGTTGGCTATGGCATTGGAGTCGGCATGGCTCCACATCCCTGTCAGTACCTTCTAGACCCTCAGTGACTGTCTTAGTGTGCATCTTGCAGTGGTTCACACTGCAAAAAGCAGTTATTCAGGCTTTTGACAGGTGGTCACATTAATGTGGCTGAACAGTGTATGTGATGACTACAATTCACACTTCTGTTCACAGTTATTAACGTGAACTAACATGATTTCACAGTTTTTATTAAAAGTCATTAAACATGTTGTAAAATGATACTACAGTTTTATATTTTATGAGGTATGTAATTTCACATTTCTCTAGATATGGGATTGTTGCAATCTTTGTACCAGTCTGATAATTTCTTGACATCTATCTCAATATTTGTGATTTTTTGTGAGGGGGAGGGTTTTGTTTGTGTACAACACTTCGTCACTCACACATAACTTTATAATATATGTATGTTTATTTATATTTCTTTCAGTGGAATTATCTCACTGGTAGTTTTTCCAATCTCAAACAGTGCACAGGAAAAGTGTACAATTAAATTGTTCTGTAGGTGCTATATTTTCTCTTATTTTATTACAATGATGATTTCTCCCTATGGAGTATAGTGTCAACAATATATTTTTGCATTTATAAAAGAATGTTGGTGACTGAAGTTTTGAGAAAGATTTCGCAGCACTGAAAAACACCTTTGTTTTAATGATTGCCACCCCAACTCACATACACTATGTGATCAAAAGTATCCAGACACCTGGCTGAAAATGACTTACAAGTTCGTGGCGCTCTCCATCAATAGCCTTGATGACAGCTTACGCTCTCACAGAACTATGTTCAGTCATGTGCTGGAAGGTTTCTTGGGGAATAGCAGCCCATTCTTCATGGAGTGCAGTACTGAGGAGGGGTATCGATGACAGTCAGTGAGACTTGACATGAAGTCGGCGTTCCAAAATATCCCAAAGGTGTTCTATATGATTCAGGTCAGGACTCTGTGCAGGCCCGTTCATTACTGGGATGTTATTGTCATGTAGCCACAGGTCGTGCATTATGAACAAGTGCTTGATCATGTTGAAAGATGCAATCACCATCCCTGAATTGCTCTTCAACAGTGGGAAGCAAGAAGGTGCCTAAAACATTGATGTAGGCCTGTGCTGTGATTTTGCCATGCAAAACAACAAGGGGTGCAAGCCACCTCCATGAAAAATACAACAGCATAACACCACCGTCTCCAAATTTCACTGTTGGTGCTACACATGCTGGCAGATGACATTCACTGGGCATTCACCACACCCATACCCTGCCATTGGATTGCCACATTGTGTACTGTGATTCGTCACTCCACACAACAGTTTTCCACTGTTCAATCATTCAATGTTTATGCTCCCTACACCAAGCGATGCATTGTTTGGCATTTACTGGCATGATGTGTGGCTTAGGAGCAGCTGCTCAACATGAAATCCAAGTTTTCTCACCTCCCGCCTAACTGTCACAGTGCTTGCACTTGATCCTGATGCAGTTTGGAATTCCTGTGTGATGATCTGGATACATGTCTGCCCATTACACATTATGACCCTCTTCAACTGTCGGTGGTCTCTGTCAGTCAATAGATGGGGTTGGCCTGTTTGCTTTTGCGCTGTACATGTCCCTTCACATTTCTACTTCACTATCACATTAGAAACAGTGGACCTAGAAATGTTTAGGAGTGTCGAAATCTCGGGCACAGATGTATGACACAAGTGACACCCAATCACCTGGCCACATTCGAAGTTCGTGAGTTCTGCAGAGCACCCCATTATACTCTCTCATTGTGTCTAATGACTACTGAGGTTGCTGATATGGAGTACCTGGCAGTAGGTGGCAGCACAATGCACCTAATGTTAAAAACATGTTTTTGGGGCTGTCTGGATACTTTTGATCACATAGTGTATCATATCCATGACATTCTCTCCCCTATTCTGTGATAATATGAGGGCTATCCACAAAGTACATTACGTTTTGGAATTAAAAATAAATAAAGTATTGGAATTTTTTTTTATTATATACAGATGAAAGCCACACTTAAATACTACTTTTCTACATAGTTGCCATTTAAATTAAGGCACTTATCGTAGCAATGGATGAGCTTGGAAATTCCTTCATCATAAAATTCAGCTGCCTGTGCCTTCAACCACGTGGTTAATCAGTAACCCGGTAGGAATACAATTTTTGTGGATTTCCTGGAAAGAGGCACTACAATAAACTCTCAAAGGTATTGCCAAACTCCGCACAACCTCAGAAGAGCAATACAAAACAAGCGCAGGGGAAGTTGGGCTCAAAGATCTTGCTGATTCACGACAACGCCCGGGCCCACACGGCAAATGCCACTCGTGAAGTTCTCGAATCTTTTAAGTGGGAGTTGTTTCCTCATCCGCCGTACAGTCCCGACCTGGCACCGAGCGACTTTCACTTATTCCCAGCAATGAAGAAGTGGTTGGCTATGCAGCGTTTTGATGACGACGCACAGCTTCAAGAAGAGGTAACCACGTGGTTGAAGGCGCAGGCGGTCGAATTTTACGACGAAGGAATTTCCAAGCTCGTCCATCGCTACGATAAGTGCCCTAATTTAAATGGCAACTATGTAGAAAAGTAGTATTGAAGTGTGGCTTTCATCTGTATATAATAAAAAAGATTTCCAATACTTTATTTATTTTTAATTCCAAAATGTAATGTACTTTGTGGATAGCCCTCGTACAAAATGAGTTGCCATTCTTTGAACTTACTCCAGGACAGAACGGACAAGTGCACTGTAGGCAGTCTACATCTACGTTAACATCTACATTTACATACTCCACATGCCACTACATGGTGTGTGGCAGAAGGTACACTGTACCACTACTGGTTGTTTCCTTTCCTGTTCCACTTGCAGATAGAGCAAGGGAAAAACAACTGTCTGTATACCTCCATATGAGCCCTAATTTCTCATATCTAATCTTTGTGGTCACTATGTGAAATGTATATTGGCAGCAATAGGATTGTTCTACAGTCAGCTTCGAATGCCAATCCTCAAAACTTTCTCAGTAGTGTTCTTTGAAATGAATGTCTTCTTCCCTCCAGGGATTCCAATTTGAGTTACTGAAGCACCCTATCAGAAACAAATTTAGCAGCTCTCCTCTGAACTGCTTCGATGACTTCTTTTAACTGGACCTGGTGTGGATCCCATTCACTCAAGTAGTACTTAAGAACAGGTCGCACTAGTGTCTTGCATGGGGTCTGCTTTACAGATAAACCACACTTTCCCAAAATTCTCCCAATAAACTGAGGTTGACAATTCACCTCCCCTACCACAATCCCCATATGCTCATTCTGTTTCATATTGCTTAGTCTCTTTAGCAGACCTGTTGCATCTTCTAAGTGTCCTATCAACAAAACACACTCTTTCATTCCTGCTCCACAACATTATCTCTGTGATCATTCCCATTTAGGTTGCTTGTAATAGTAATCCCTAGGTATTTAGTTGAATTGATAGCCTTCAGATTTATGTGATTTGTTGTGTAACCAAAATCTAACAGATTCCTTAGTATTCATGTGGATGACCTCACACTTTTTGTTAATCAGAGTTAATTACCACGTTTTGCACCATACAGATCTCTTGTCTAAGTTATTTTAGAATTGGTTTGATCTACTTATGACTTTATCTATGGCAAATGACAACATCATTTGCAAAAAATCCAATCTCATAACTGAGATGATACCACATATGCACACAGTTTGATTAGAAGTAGCTTGTGAGAAATGGTGTCAAAAGCCTTTAGGAAATCTAAAAATATGGAATCAATTTCAGATCCCCTGTCGATAGTCACTATTACTTTGCACGAATAAAGAGCTAGTTGTGCTTCATAAGAACAATATTTTCTCAATCCGAGCTATGTCTTAGTAGATTGTTTTGTTTGAGGTAATTCATAATGTTTGAATGTAGTACATGCTCCAAAATCCTACTGCAAATTGGTGTCCATGATTTCTTAAATATTGGTGTGGCCTGTGCAACTTTCCAGTTCTTAGGTATGGATCTTTCATCAAGTGAGTGGTTATATATGATAGCTATGTATGGAGCTATTATATCAACATACTTTGAAAGGAACATAATTGGTATGTAATCTGGACTGGTAGACTTGGTTTTATTAAGTGATTTATGCCACTTCGGAATGCTGAGGATATCTACTTCTAAGTTACTCACATTGGTAGCTGTTCTTGATTTGAATTCTCAAATGTTCACTGTGTCTTCTTTGAGGATGGTATTTCAGAAAACTGTGTTTAGTAAATCAGCATTAGTGATGCAATCATTGGTAACATTATCATTGCTGTTGCACAGTGAATGTACTGATAAGGCACTGATAGTGTCTTGCCGCTGGTGTATTTTATATACAACCAGGGTCTCTTTTAGTTTCTACCAGATTTTGAGACAATGTATTCATTGTGAGAACTGTTAAAACATCTCACACTGAAGTCCACACTAAGTTTTGAGACCAAGTGAAACATCACCAATCTTTGAGATTTTGCATTTTTTAAAATTTGGCACACTGTTTTTGTTGCTACTACAACAATGTTCTGGCCTGTTTTGAGTACCTTGGGGGATTAGTTTCATCTTTTATTAATTTATTTGGTATAAATGCCTCAATTGTCACTGATATTATTTCTTGAATCCAAGCAACATAGTTAGAGTGTAAGGAATGCAGACTGTCTCGTAGGTAAGCATCAAGTGAATTTTTATCCACTTTTTGAAAACAGATATATTTTGGATTTCTTTTCAGTGGATTTGGGTGTCACAGTATTCAGTCTCGCTACAATGACCTTGTGTTCACTAACACCATATCTATTATGATGCTCCATATTAGCTAAGAATTATTTGTTAGTAAGATGTCAAGTATGTTTTCATAGCCATATACACGTAAGGTGGGCTCCTGAACTAACTGCTCAAAATAATTTTCAGAGAAAGCATTTAGTATGACTTTGGATGGTTTTATGCTGGGCACTGACTTTATAGACATATTTTTGTAATGAATCAAGGATATGTTGTAATCACCACCAACTATAACTGCATGAGTGGTGTATCTGAAATAAGACTCGTGTTTTCTTTGGACCATTCAAAAACTGTATCATCTACGTCAGGGGTCTATAAAAGGAACCTATTATTAATTTAGTCCAGTTGCCAATTATAACCTCTATTCCTACTATAATACCAGAACTTTCTACTTGAATTTCCCTACAAGTTAAGCTACTTCTAACGGCAACAAGCACACCACACCACCAAGTGTATTTAATTTATCCTTTCTGAACATCATTATGTCCATTGTAAAAATTTTATGTGAATTTATCTCCAATTTCAGCCAGCTTTCAGTACCCATACTTATTTGAGTTTCAGTCCTTTCTTTTAATGCTTGGAGTTCAGGTTCTTTCCCAACACAGCTATGACAAATTACAATTACAACAACAACAGTTGTTTTAGGAGTAAAGGAGACCACTCACTGAACCAAAACTTTGCTAGCTTTTGGAAGAAGTTCTTGAACGAGCTAGAGTTTAAATACAAAATCTACATCTTCTTACAAAATGGCTACAACTGTACAGTGCTTTCAGTAAGATATATAATAATATCATTAATAAAGAACAGATTTTACTTTCTACTCATTAACTATTAATAGTGTACAAACTATTAATTATAAATAAAAGAAAAACAGCTATAATTAAGAGTTGAGAAAATATCCTTTTCCAGAAGTAGTAATGCCATTATAATTTCAATTTACATTTCCCTGTTTTGAGTGAAGCAGACTAGCATATTTACTTCAGCATATGCTTGCCAGTCTTTGACGTCCTATAATAGAGTAGTGAAGTAGCAGTGAGAACTTGACTACCGAACATGAGCAAGCTGTGTAAGCAGCAGCCATGTGGATCAAGTGCACTGTTACCACAAAACCATGCTAGTGATTAGATCTGTTCACTAGTAGTCATTTCTGTATGTACCACTCAAAGTTAACTCTTAAACTACTTTTCTTTCTTGTTTTTGTCCCATTAACATTTTGTGCCCCTCTGTGCTTGCACACATGACAGGAGCCTATCTTGCCACCCCTTCAATATGACCCTGATCACATCTAAAAATGTACCTGGCATCTGCATCCTCTGGTCAAGTGTAAAGTATACTTCATGGAAAAACTTTGTTAACTGCTGTGGCCATGCTTATCTCTTTTTTCAAAACCATACTTTGATTGTACCAGTATAAGCAGTTCAGTCTCATGAAGAAGACACCAAGCTGAGTCAGAATACCACTTTCAAATATTTTGCTCATAGTGGGGATTAGTGGTATTGGTGTCCACAGCTTCTGGCCTAGCAGTGAACATTGCTGGTTCTGGATTCTGGCATCTTGGGTTTGATTACCTGCCAGAGTGGAGATTCTTTCTGCTTGTGGACTGGGTGTTTGTATTGTTCTCATCATTTCATCTTATTATCATTGATGTGCAAGTGGTGTAAAATAGAAAGACTTACGTTAGGCAGCCGAACTACCCAGACAGGGTCTCCCAGCCAATAATCCCACACAACCATTTCATCCAGTGACACTGGCCTACTATTTTCAGAGTCATTCCTTACTTTCTTTTTATAAACCAGCTCAACCACACCAATTCTAGTGGAGTTGAATATATGTTTTCTCTAATGCTGCAAATTGTACAGTAAAGTAAGAGTTTCTGGGATTTCTGCTAGCCAGATCTTAGTGTGAACAGCCTAAGACTGTGCTAATATTAATAGCTAACTCATTAACATGTAACATGAAGAGAAGGTATCCCAGCATACTTCCCCGGGCAAATCTGAAATTTTTTCTGTGCCTGTGGATGATGCTCCATACAGTATAAGAAAGCATATCTTGCCTATGAAGAAGTCCTCAATCCATCCACCGTACTGGCTAGATATGCATTATTGTATCTTCTTCAGCAGGAACTAGCCCAGTGTCAAACTACAAGCTTCTCAAACATCGAGAAATGGTCAATCAACTTGGTTACCTCTATCAATGGCTATATCACATGTGAACTGTGAAAGTTGGATTTCACAGAACTAGTGTTTCAGAAATCATAATGATTCCCTTCTAGAAGGTGAATTAATGGCAGATGTGTTAATGTTAGATAGAATGAATTACATGACTTTATTGCAAATGGAAATGAATAATATTGGGTGGTAGTTTTGTTGCCCTTTTTATAAATATCTGTTAGTTTCCAACAACTGAGATCATTTCTTTCTTCAGGGAATCTTTGGTAAGGCATGAATAAGAATAGAGTTATTTAATTAAAAATTTGTCATGGATGGATGAGCCTCAGGCCCCTGAAGAATTCAAGAAATTTCAGCCATTTTTGTGGATTACTGGTGCTGATTTCTGTACTGAGGACATTTCAGTTGTTACTGAGACTAAATGGAGGTATTATTTCTGGACCATCCTTTGCAAAGACATGTTTGAAAATGAAATTACATATTTATACTTTTGTTTCTCAGTTGTCTATATTGGATCTTATGCTGTCAACAAGAACATGGACAAACATTTTTGTACCTCTAGCTAGGAACCCATTTTTTAGTGAATAAGCAACTAGCTTCATGAACTTCAGGTATGAGTTCACATTTCTACTCAAAGTGAGGTACAAGTCCTTCTCTTGACCAAAGGGAAAGAAGAATAGATTATGTTCTTAGAGATGTGGGAAGAAGAAATGTTTCTTCACATTTGTTATTCATTTGCAGAATTCTGAACTCCCTGGCTTTTGATTAAGCACATCATCTTAAAAACTTCAATAACAATTCTCCTAAACTGAGTAAGTGCTTCTTCACACTGACCTTAGGTTACCTATCCTCTACAGTTTTCCCACCGTCTACACCTTATCCTTTATTCATTTTTATCTCTTGTTCCATAAGAAATTTGTGACCCATCACGCTGAAAATTCAGTGGATGTTTCCAGTCACAATACCATGATTTTTGGCCAAGCTGCTGATATGTGACTGCTTAATCTTTTATTAATGCGTGTAAATTGTATTGATTTAGTTAGTATCAGTAATGTAAGAGACTTACTCCATCCCCTGCATGAATATTATTTGGTGAAAGTAGATCAGCTGCTGACTGTTGTCGAAGTTTGAGGATGTCGGGTGCAGGAATGACTTCAAATCTAGATGGTCTCCTCTGCTTTTGCTGAAATTCTTCTATCATTTTTCTTTCCATTTCTTCCTTTGCTCTAAAAATACATATGAAATAAATACATTATACAGGTACTCCATTTCTTTACTGATGTACATGTCTACAAGAATATAATGAAGGAAAATCATGAGTGGAATATGAATATCTGTGAGTATAAAACCAAAACTTATAAATTATTTTCAAAATAAAAGTTTTATATGGTAATGGAATACCTGAATTAAAATGGGTTACTTAAATTAAGAAGTTCTGGATGGTAGAGGGAGACAGGTAGAGAGAAACCTTCTCTTATCCTGTAGTGTTTGAAGAGTGGGATGTTGTGTGAATGAGTGCCAGCTAGTAATAGTTATTTCCTATGCTCCTAAATGCTGCTATATGCCTCCACTACCTAGTGGAGGCTTATATGTAAACTGAAATGTAAATATTTAGCATGACCCATCACATGGAAGAGATTTATTTTAGCAATAATAAACACTAATAGTTGATAGCTTGAAAATGATATTGCCTATGAAATAAATCCCCCCCCCATGAACCATGGACCTTGCCGTTGGTGGGGAGGCTTGCGTGCGTCAGCGATACAGATAGCCGTACCGTAGGTGCAACCACAACGAAGGGGTATCTGTTGAGAGGCCACACAAACGTGTGGTTCCTGAAGAGGGGCAGCAGCCTTTTCAGTAGTTGCAAGGGCAACAGCCTGGATGATTGACTGTTCTGGCCTTGTAACAATAACCAAAACGGCCTTGCTGCGCTGGTACTGCGAACAGCTGAAAGCAAGGGGAAATTACAGCCGTAATTTTTCCCGAGGGCATGCAGCTTTACTGTATGATTAAATGATGATGGCGTCCTCTTGGGTAAAATATTCCGGAGGTAAAATAGTCCCCCATTCAGATCTCCGGGCGGGGACTACTCAAGAGGATGTCGTTATCAGGAGAAAGAAAACTGGCGTTCTGCAGATCGGAGCGTGGAATGTCAGATCCCTTAATCGGGCAGGTAGGTTAGAAAATTTAAAAAGGGAAATGGATAGGTTGAAGTTAGATATAGTGGGAATTAGTGAAGTTCGGTGGCAGGAGGAACAAGACTTCTGGTCAGGTGACTACAGGGTTATAATCACAAAATCAAATAGGGGTAATGCAGGAGTAGGTTTAATAATGAATAGGAAAATAGGAATGCGGGTAAGCTACTACAAACAGCATAGTGAACGTATTATTGTGGCCAAGATAGATACGAAGCCCACACCTACTACAGTAGTACAAGTTTATCTGCCAACTAGCTCTGCAGATGATGAAGAAATTGAAGAAATGTATGATGAAATAAAAGAAATTATTCAGGGTGTGAAGGGAGACGAAAATTTAGAAGTCATGGGTGACTGGAATTTGAGTGTAGGAAAAGGGAGAGAAGGAAACATAGTAGGTGAATATGGATTGGGGCTAAGAAATGAAAGAGGAAGCGGCCTGGTAGAATTTTGCACAGAGCACAACATAATCATAGCTAACACTTGGTTTAAGAATCATGAAAGAAGGTTGTATACATGGAAGAACCCTGGAGATACTAAAAGGTATCAGATAGATTATATAATTGTAAGACAGAGATTTAGGAACCAGGTTTTAAATTGTAAGACATTTCCAGGGGCAGATGTGGACTCTGACCACAATCTATTGGTTATGACCTGTAGATTAAAACTGAAGAAACTGCAAAAAGGTGGAGATGGGGCCTGGATAAACTGAATGCACCAGAGGTTGTACAGAGTTTCAGGGAGAGCATAAGGGAACAATTGACAGGAACGGGGGAAAGAAATACAGTAAAAGAAGAATGGTAACTTTGAGGGATGAAGTAGCGAAGGCAGCAGAGGATCAAGTAGGTAAAAAGATGAGGGCTAGTAGAAATCCTTGGGTAACAGAAGAAATATTGAATTTAATTGATGAAAGGAGAAAATATAAAAATGCAGTAAATGAAGCAGGCAAAAAGGAATACAAACGTCTCAAAAATGAGATCGACAGGAAGTGCAAAATGGCTAAGCAGGGATGGCTAGAGGACAAACGTAAGGATGTAGAGGCCTATCTCACTAGGGGTAAGATAGATACTGCCTACAGGAAAATTAAAGAGACCTTTGGAGATAAGAGAACGACTTGTATGAATATCAAGAGCTCAGATGGAAACCCAGTTCTAAGTAAAGAAGGGAAAGCAGAACGGTGGAAGGAGTATATAGAGGGTCTATACAAGGGTGATGTACTTGAGGACAATATTATGGAAATGGAAGAGGATGTAGATGAAGATGAAATGGGAGATATGATACTGCATGAGGAGTTTGACAGAGCACTGAAAGACCTGAGTCGAAACAAGGCCCCCGGAGTAGACAACATTCCACTGGAACTACTGACGGCCTTGGGAGAGCCAGTCCTGACAAAACTCTACCATCTGGTGAGCAAGATGTATGAAACAAGCGAAATACCCTCAGACTTCAAGAAGAATATAATAATTCCAATCCCAAAGAAAGCAGGTGTTGACAGATGTGAAAATTTCTGAACTATCAGTTTAATAAGTCACAGCTGCAAAATACTAACACGAATTCTTTACAGACGAATGGAAAAACTAGTAGAAGCCAACCTCGGGGAAGATCAGTTTGGATTCCGTAGAAACACTGGAACATGTGAGGCAATACTGACCTTACGACTTATCTTAGAAGAAAGATTAAGGAAAGGCAAACCTATGTTTCTAGCATTTGTAGACTTAGAGAAAGCTTTTGACAATGTTGACTGGAATACTCTTTTTCAAATTCTAAAGGTGGCAGGGGTAAAATACAGGGAGCGAAAGGCTATTTACAATTTGTACAGAAACCAGATGGCAGTTATAAGAGTCGAGGAACATGAAAGGGAAGCAGTGGTTGGTAAGGGAGTAAGACAGGGTTGTAGCCTCTCCCCGATGTTGTTCAATCTGTATATTGAGCAAGCAGTAAAGGAAACAAAAGAAAAATTCAGAGTAGGTATTAAAATTCATGGAGAAGAAATAAAAACTTTGAGGTTCGCCGATGACATTGTAATTCTGTCAGAGACAGCAAAGGACTTGGAAGAGCAGTTGAATGGAATGGACAGTGTCTTGAAAGGAGGATATAAGATGAACATCAACAAAAGCAAAACAAGGATAATGGAATGTAGTCTAATTAAGTCGGGTGATGCTGAGGGAATTAGATTAGGAAATGAGACACTTAAAGTAGTAAAGGAGTTTTGCTATTTGGGGAGCAAAATAACTGATGATAGTCGAAGTAGAGAGGATATAAAATGTAGACTGGCAATGGCAAGGAAAGTGTTTCTGAAGAAGAGAAAATTTGTTAACATCGAGTATATATTTAAGTGTCAGGAAGTCATTTCTGAAAGTATTTGTATGGAGTGTAGCCATGTATAGAAGTGAAACATGGACGATAAATAGTTTGGACAAGAAGAGAAGAGAAGCTTTCAAAATGTGGTGCTACAGAAGAATGCTGAAGATTAGATGGGTAGATCACATAACTAATGAGGAGGTATTGAATAGGATTGGGGAGAAGAGAAGTTTGTGGCACAACTTGACTAGAAGAAGGGATCGGTTGGTAGGACATGTTCTGAGGCATCAAGGGATCACCAATTTAGTATTGGAGGGCAGCGTGGAGGGTAAAAATCGTATAGGGAGACCAAGAGATGAATACACTAAGCAGATTCAGAAGGATGTAGGTTGCAGTAGGTACTGGGAGATGAAGAAGCTTGCACAGGATAGAGTAGCATGGAGAGCTGCATCAAACCAGTCTTAGGACTGAAGACCACAACAACAACATGAAATAAATTTATTTGTCTACATCACCAGAAAACTGAAACATATCTACATTATTAAATGACTAAGTCAGCTGATGGCACCCCATTCCAGTTGCAGACTGCCTACATTACAGCTTCCAGAGGCAACAGAAATTTGATTTTCAATATTTAATATAATTATTTACAGAATTTACAAACTTAAAATGCTGTAATAATCTACTCATTAAGAGGTGTAATCTTATGTTAAGGTTTTCACAAAGTAATATAAGTATTATTGTGTGAAACTGTATATATGTTTTGAGGCAGTCTAGCGTGTGGCACACAAATTAACCAGACTACAGTCCTCACTTGTTTGACAGTGAGACTACGTATTAACTTTCAACAAGCTTTACACATAATTTCAAAACTTTATGAAACTCTCTCTGACACTCCCCCACAAAATGATGAAAGGAAAAGTGTTTATCGATTACTAAATTTTTGCTGTTCATGCAGTAAAACTTAAGGATCAGGCATGATATTTCAATTTATTACTCCATTGCATTGACTATTCTGTCAGTTCTTGGTAGAATATTTTATTTGTTATGAATGAAGAAACACAAAACTGATGTAATGTTCTACAATATTTAATACTGTGGCTGTGAAATTTTTTTTTAAGGTCAAACATTTTTAAAATAGTGGAGCTACAGAGTATCTCAGTTGGTTTACAAAGATGACAATAGTTATAGTTGGATTTAGGAGGAAAACAAGGGATTGTATCAGTAAAAATATGATTAAAATCTGTTCAAGTTGGATAACATATGTGACACATTAAATAATGAATTACATGACAAATTACAAAAATTGTTCTGGGATGAAAAAAAAAGTTGAACTGTACATAGTGAAATTTGGTCACATGTTCCAATGGGGTGCCTGAACAAGATAATTTGGTCCTTAAAAGGTCCAATATTACAAAGAGGTACAACATAACAAGTGAGACCGAAAGGGAAATGAAACATCTGTAAGTATACAAAGTAATTTTTTTAACAGGGAAATATAAATTACAGTAATTGAAATACAGGACAAAAATTAGGCATGTGAGTACTAATGGTGATTAACAAAGTGGTTTGCATAGGATTATTAGTAGTATTTACAGTTAGAAGTGACAAGCAAGGGGACTTAGTCTGATCATTCAGTATTAAGCTTCAGCAGTGGACATATATTTATTAATTCCTTTTATTATGTAAACTAAAGGTGGAAGAGGGAGAAGGAAAAGAAAGTAGAGGAGCGGATGATACCAGCTACATTGGAACTTTATACAGAATGGGCGGCGATGAGTGAAAATGTGTGCCGGACTGGGACTCAAACTCAGGCTCTCCTGCTTACTAGGCAGTTGCGTTAACCAGTGCACCAAATGGGCATAGTGCTTACTGCGGTGTCACTGAGTATCAAGAGTGGTGCAAGAAGATCTGACAACTGCAGAGATACTGCACAGCAAAGCAGTATCATGAGGTGCCAATGAGATGCTAGAAAGAGACCATGCCTTTCATAATTCCAAGGCACTGCCACTAAGCCTCTGCCCTGAAATAGGATCACCAGAGGTCAGGAGGGCAGTTTTGTTCAAGGTTGGATCCCACCCACTTCCAGGAATTTCCTGTTGGAGTTAAGACATCGTGCTGCCTACTAGCCAATGCAGCCTGTGTCAGCCATCAGGGATAGAAGAAACTTCCATCTGCTGTGAAATGTGCCTCCACACCAATGTTAGTAGAACAGCATCAACACAGGTTGATGAACTTGTGTTTTCCAGTGAATTTAGTGAAGCCACGATACAGCCATTCTGAACATGTATCACCTTGTCACCTAGTAATCATTGCACATTTACTGTGTTCTGAACCACAAGTCCACAATGTTCAGTTTCATAGCTACAGCTGAATCTGGTGAGCAAAGATAAGTTTTTCTGTAATTAATACAGCATTACTTATTTAGAGTGTTCTAATTAACAATATTATTACTATCCATCTCAGTGTCCATGAAGTCGGACACAACTTTTATCACAAATGTGAGGACTATCTCAATGCACCCCAGCTGACTCACATTCCCAACTGAAAACCACCTACCCACAGTACCCATCCATGTCCTCCATGCTCACTGATTTTTAGATTTCCACTGGAGGCCGAAAGATAATGTGCATCCAGAATAAAGATTGTGAATTCACTGACTATCAAGGAGAGTAATTATATGAATGTGTGGTGTCTGTTGTCTTGGACAAGTCTGAAAGAACAGACACTGCACATTTATATAATTAACATTCTTTCATGGTAGTTCCTTACTTTGTAGATGTTATGTAAGACTTTATGTTGTACCTTGTAATTGTGCCTTTCTTTAAACAGGTGGTCTGCAAAAGTAGGCTCCTTTTCTATGATTCCAACTTCTATGGAATTCCTTCAAGCAGAATGATATTGACCTCCCAGACTGGTTTGTATATAATCTGTCACAATTACAAGTGATTTTTCATATTCCACCCTTTTCCAAAGCTGTCTTTACCACTGGACAAAAAGTGTCCAGTGGCACTGTGCTAATAAAATGATGTTGCACTGTGCCTAGATTTAAGCGTTCTGGCTACATTCAGAGAGATTTTTCCTAAGTATGGAACCATGCACCATTTATTAATTTTACTATATACTCTTCAACTTATTTTTCCTCTCAGAACAATTGTAATTTGTCATGTAGTTCATTATTTAATGTGTTACATATTTTACCTAATCTAAATATTTTTACATTACATTCTTTCCATTTCCATTTTTATTATCACATAACACGCCTAATACAATCAAAGAATGTGACATAGGTGACTTTTCAGTTTTACATTATATATAATAATACTGAAAATAGACAATAGACTAATAATACATATGGTGTAACATCTTCGAAGAGGTATTTTAATTACAGTTATAATGCATTGTTGCCATTCAAGAAATCTTCTATACTATAGTAACATTTATCTTTCAGATATTTTTCCAGGTCTCTTTTTGTACCTTTTACATTTAGGTCATCCATACCTTTCCATATTTTATTTACAGATTTCAACTGTGCAGATTGTTTTGTGGTGAAATGAATGATTTCTGTTTTTCTAAAATTTAATGTCAAGTTATTGTTTTTGACCCATGCCTCCACAATTTTACTGTTTTAGTACTTAATCAAGCATTAACAATTGTCACCATTGGAAACAAACTGAAAAACTCTGTAGTTACTCTTTTAAAATCTTTGATCCTACAAAAAATTCCACGGCTACATATATTTATCTTTTTACCTGACAATGTCATACAGCTGAAAACTGGTTGGTAAAATAATAAATGTTGCAGAATATTTCACCAGTCTCATGTGTTTTTTTATTCATAATATTACTTCTCTGCTGCTAATTCTATTCACAACACATTTTTCAGACAGTATTCACATATACCACTGGGTGTACCTGTGTAATTATGACACTGTATTACACATGGTTCGGAAGATATGACATCGTAAATATCGAGGTTTACGAAAAACTACCTTTTGATTATAATGGAGTGGAAATTACTCAGACTATATTTATTCAGTGTTTCATAATGAGAGCACTTAGAGACCTCCAACAAACTTGACACATAATTTCAAACATTTTCTAAACTTTTTCCTGCTTACATGCTTATTGTCGAATATTTATCACATTGACTCACCTGTAAAGTAATAAGAAGTTTGAAGGTGTTTACTACATTGGAGTTTGATTCTTTACCGGACAGAAGAGGTTTATCAGTAGAAACTATAACACAATACAGAACATTGAGACATTCACTTTTATATGCCTCATTTTCATTATGTTTGCAGAAGAATGAAGCTGATAACATAGAATCATGAAAAATTTTTCAAGTAATCCTGACAGTATATATGTCCTACTCATGTAAATTTTCATCTGGACAGAGAAATCCCAATCAGAAAAATAACTGTTCTCTCATCTTCTGTGTGCAATATATGCAGTTTTCATATACTGTATATAGTAAAAAAAAAAAAGTGGTATAGTGGTAAGGCATTATGCATTAATCAGAAAAGACCTCTGCTCCAATTATTCTGATGTATGTTCTCTACAACTTTCTTTAAATTTAGTATTCTTCTCAGAATTTTTGCTAGATCCCAAAGTACACTTGATATAATATTTCCATGATTCACCTAAATATTGTCTTCAGATGAGATAATGTTGCTGTCTTGCTGAACGACATTAGCACATTGCTGCAATGACCTTGCTCTTTGCAGGATTTTAAATTCAAATAAGAAAAGCCTTTGTCACTTGTTTGTTTTTATTACATCTTGCCATCTGGCAGTGTTTTATGTCACAGTGTTCTAAAAGATAAGAAATATCTCACTTGATGACTCAATGCAGAGTATGCTGGATAACTGAGACTACAAAGGCTCATGCAGAAACAATTAGTGAGTGAGAAATAAAATATAAACACAAATAGTACCACATAAATCCCATTTACCTTTCTTGTGCCTCTTTCTGCCATTTGGCTGCCACTTGAAGTCTTCTTTCTCGACCAATATGTCTTTCAATGAGCTTTATCAACTCAAGTCGCTGAATAGACCCAAGCAAGATCATAGACTCTGAAAATATATTTCATAATCACATACTTCTGTATATTTATGTAAAATAACTAAAAAAAGCCTGTATAACAAATTTTACCAGGGCTGTCAACCAGAGGAAAGCCTTTTAGATTTCTGTTCTCTTTCAAGGTGTTCTTCAGGGTCTTGTAACTCATTCCATGCCATATGAACTTCACATCACGAACCATGAAGTCTTCTACATATATGTTGTACATTCCTGTAATGTAAATTATCATGTTCTTTATAACATGCAACTTAAGTAATAGTGTAAAAAGCTAAATTGCAACAAAAGCAACATAAAATTATGCAAAGAAATTTGTATCTGAACACATTATACCAAATAAACAGCAGTACACTTATAGAATTACTATTTACCTGAACTAGAAGGCAAAAGGTCAGGAAGATATGGCAGTTTTTTAATGAGAATAATACTGTCATAAAGTGATGGTTGCAGAAATGATGCTATTGCATTTGAGATTAAAACAGCAATCTGAAAAATAATAGAACAAGATTACTTAAATTTTTGTTTCAATATTAGGATGTTGGTAAATGTAATCAATAAATTGAAATGCTATGATGCAAATAGATGAATAACTATATGTGACCCTGTACATCTGTGTCAACTGCTTATTGAAACAAAGTGAAATGTCCTATGTTGAAAATATAGTAAAATAGATAGCCCAACAACTAAAGCCACATACAAAGGAACTGCAAAGTAATTTGACCAGTGGTTGCTTATCAAACAAACGTCAGATAAACTGGCAAATGAGTGATAGATGTTGTTGAAAGAATTCTATGAAAAATGTAAGACCGACAGTCTGTCTATTTGAAAGTGAGGTCTATTATAAATTTTGTGTCCTGATCTACACAATATCAGTCACTCAGTTTTTTAATGTGCAATCTCTTGAGGAGAAAGTAATGATGTCCCCATATTTTATAACATAAAAATTCAATAAATGATTTAACGTACAGAAGATTCACAAAGCACAAAGAGTAAACTGAATGTTGTGTAAATTTACAACACTTTTAATCATGCATCATATAGTTGAGAAACATTCTTAATAACCTTAAATACCTAAATTAATCTTTAATTTACAAGTGTCTGCATATGTTTTCCATATTCTTCGATGATAATATTACCATCAATGAAAAATTACATTGCAAAACACTATCATTTCTGCACAAAGATAAAGTTTAGTTTCTTGCTTTTAATTTGTTTTGAGGGATGACTGTGATGCTGACCCAGAAGTGGATGACTGTAAGGCCAATGGCTGATTATTGTGAACAGTGAACAAACTACACTTCAAGCAAACAGTGCTTGATCAATGAAATGTAGAGTGACGATTACAGTGGAAACAGGGAGTAAAATTCATTGCTTCTTACATGGTTTATAGAAGGCTCCAGTTTCTCTTTCCAAGATATATCACTTTTGATGAATGAAGTTTGAGTATAGAACTACAAGTTAATGATTAACAGAAAGAAGCTGTAACCATCAATGCAGCCACATAGTGGTAAAAATACAGTACAAAACATGCTGCAATTAATTACTTAAATTCTCTTCCTTAATATAATGATTGATTTTGTATGAATGGACATCATTTGTAAAAATAATGTCAGTTTCTATTAAGTACACTCTCCCCATCCCATGAATTGTTGTATTTATCATAAATGAATAAAATTGTGTTTTTTCTGCACTGTAGTAATTTCTAAATGTTGTATTCTACATGAGATATTACATAAAACACCATTATTGTAATGAATGTAACGTAAAATCTGTGGAGTGCCTGGTGGCTCTAGTCTTGTCAAATTAAATAAATAAGTAAACCAAACAAATAAATCTCTCCCTCTTTCCCAGCATTTAGAGTCTGAGACCAAACAAAAACTATGTTTAGAAATGTAGAAATGTCATTACTGTTCTGTAATCTGATACCTGTCATATGTTTATTAAGATGTGGCCTAGTGTAAATTATATGGCAAAATACTGCGCTCTTTTGGGTCACTGTGCTATAGTAAAAAGGCCCCTAACCTTAGATTAAATACATTAGCAGAAGTATGTCATGGTTATTTAATACTACCTAAGGTACAGAAATGTGGCATGCCCCAAGTTGTTAATATTATCAACAACAGTTAATTACTTATCTGTAGTGAATTATCTTACTCTTGAGAAATGAACATCTGTCTGAGCAGTAATTTAAAGGAAGACAGGAAGACATCATAGAGTCCTGCACAAGATTCTTGCTACCTATTTTCGGCTTCCTCATTTTCCAGATTTCCTTTGCGTAATGCACATGTTAGAAGAATATTCTAGTATAACTTTGAAAAGAGACCAGACAGGTACATAAACAAGACTGGCTTGTAGTTAAGCTTTCTAACAAAGTGCTTTCTCAAAACTAACAAATTAACTAAAACATGTACACACACTCATTCTGTATTGTCTTAGCTTTGTAGCCATACTGAGATGATGGATGCATGAGGTGGAGTGGGTACAAGAAGAAGGAAGAAGCATAGTGATGCTTTCTAGAAATAATGTAGATTGACAGAACAGGGATATATGGTGAGCAGTTACTGTTAGTCTTTCTACTGTTTTTATACCATCGTGGTCTTTGATATGTTGGCAAGTGGCTCCTTCCCATCCTGTAACCATGTGTCACTCATTCTTTGTACTTGTTTTGTGTCCTATCTCTGTATTTTCTCTCCCTCATTGTCTATCCATATTTCCCCTTAAATTTTCCTTCTTGCCTTTCTTTTCACAAACCAATTATCATCCCACAATAGAGTGCTTGTGCAAAACTATTGTTACACCTCATTGCACCAGTCAAGCTATTTTTGTTACAGAACAGTTTTCTGATTACCTTCACTAACCCAGGACCTCAGTTAATCATTCTCTATTTGTGATGTTAATTAATTTTAATTTTTAACCTGCCAATTCCTCCTCTAATTTCTTGCTATTATTTCATGTTATATATCAGAACCAATGTTGCAAACTACACCATGGTTACTCTGCATGCTCTGATCATAGATGCAAATGCAAATGCACAGAACAAAGCTATCAAGCATTGTGAGAGTTCACTCTCAAGTAACCCTATACTACTGAAAAACTGCCAAGGCTTTCATAGCCACTTGTTGACAAATTGCCTGTTGGCTTTTGTCTTGAGTTTTTCTGAAGATTTTTCTGATATTTAACCAGCACAAGTGACTGGCATTCTCAAAGTTTCACCCTCTGTTGCTGGTGCCACCAGCAGTGGAGGGTGAAGCTTTAACAATGTTAGGCACTTGTGCTGATGAAACATCTGAAAAATCATAAAACAAATGTCGGCCAAAGAACCTGAGCCAGAAGCCAAAAGCAATTTGCTTATCATATAGAGTGAATAATTTTTCAAATGGAAACACCCAACAAACCTCAGTAAAACAGAGGTCACAGTGTTCCATCTCTATAATAAAGAGATACACTAACGAACCAAAACATTATGACCACTGCCCACCTTGAGGTAGTATGCTGCCTGGTGGCACTGAGTGCACATGAAGTGACAAGAGAAATACATGAGCAGAGCAGATATGAATGGGGAATCATTCTAGCAATGATAAGTGTTGCAAGTGCAGAAATCTGGTGACTTAAACAATGCTGACAAGAGCTACATTGTCATGGCCCAGTGCCTGGGAGTGAACGTCTCAGAAATGGCTAATCTGGTTGGCTGTTTGTGTGATACTGCTGTGAGCATCTATGAAAAGTGGCTGAAAAAAGCTGAAACCATGAGTAGGTGACAATGTGTTGGACATTCATAACTCATCACAGAACATAGGGATTGGAGACTTGCCTGCTCTCTAATGCAGGATAGACAGCAATCTGTAGCAGAAATGAAATTTCCTGGCAGATTAAAACTGTGTGCCAGAGCGAGACTCGAACTCGGGATCTTTGCCTTTCGCGGACAAGTGCTCTATGAACTGAGCTACCCAAGCACGACTCACGCCCCGTCCTCATAGCTTTATTTCTGCCAGTACCTCGTGTCCTACCTTCCAAACTTTACAGAAGCTCTCCTGCGAACCTTGCAGAACTAGCACTCCTGAAAGAAAGGATATTGCGGAGACATGGCTTAGCCACAGCCTGGGGGATGTTTCCGGTTGGTAGAGCACTTGCCTGCAAAAGGAAAAGGTCGTGAGTTCGAGTCTCGGTCCGGCACACAGTTTTAATCTGCCAGGAAGTTTCATATCAGTGCACACTCCACTGCAGAGTGAAAATCTCAATCTGTAGCAGATCGGACCACAGAGTACTGTGGTGGTGCAGGCACAATTGTTTTGGAGCA
This sequence comes from Schistocerca serialis cubense, assembly GCF_023864345.2. Taxonomy (NCBI): domain Eukaryota; kingdom Metazoa; phylum Arthropoda; class Insecta; order Orthoptera; family Acrididae; genus Schistocerca; species Schistocerca serialis. Next base: position 481,448,917 of record NC_064640.1, read on the forward strand.
CACTGTTCTGTGCACAGTGTTGAACATGCTGTTCCACAGCAGAGGACCCCTATGTGTTCCCATGTTTATCCAACAACATCATCAGTTATGCTTACAGAAGGCACGGGATCATTGAGAGTGGACCGCAGATCAATGGAATCATGTTGCTGGTCAAATGAGTCCCATTTATTGCTAAACCCTGTCAATGGTTGTGTCCAGATATGCCATCAACTGGGCTGCTTGAAACATGCAGTGCGCCACAGATGAAGGCCAGTGGGAGCAGTATTATGTTATGGAGGACATTCACCTGGGCTTGCATGGGACCTGCAGTAATAATCAAAGGAACCATGACAGCTGTGGACTACGTGAACATTGTTAGGGACCACCTGTAACCCCTTATGCTCAATGTCTTCCCAGCAGTGGTGGCATCTTCCAGCAGGATTACTGTCCCTGTCACAATGCCAGAATTGTGCTGCAGTGGTTTGAGAAGCATGATGGTGAACTCACAGTGATGTCTTGCCCATCAAATTCAGCTTATCTGAATCTGATGAAACCTAACTGGGACACTTTGGGCACCAGCTCCATGCCCACAAATCAGCTACCCATAAATTACAGGAAGTGTATAACCTGTGCATAGGCATCTGGTGCCACGAACCTCTAGAAACCTATCAAGTACTTGTTGAATCCATTGCTCTCAGAATTGTATTTCAGAGGTGGACCAACACAGTTTTAACTAGGTGGTTATAATTTTTTGGCTGATCAATATTCATAGTAAGATACATGTGTTATTTGACGGCACTAAAGTTTTCCCTTATGTACTTCCCAAAGTGTCTAGGTGTAAGCCTTGACTGGACACAGCAATTAACCAGCACTACACAGACCTGTCAAAGAAGCTTAGCACAAGAGTAAATTTTCTCCACAAAATATCTGCAAACAACTGGGGAGCAAATGCAGATACACTACTCTGTTCACTAGTATACTCAGCTGCTGAATATTATGCCCCTGTATGGAAAAATAATGCACATACAAACAACACAGACATACATCTGAAAGAGGCCATGCAGACCATTGCTTGTATTGTCAGATTAACTCTCATATAATTCTTTAGATGACAGGTTACCATATGAAGTTAGTTCTAAATGGCTCTTTCCAGATTTCCCCAAAGTTTCACAAGCTACCTTGGTTTTATTTTCATACCACAGAAGTTTTCAGTGCGATCAATAAGTCGAAAGACCACTGAAATGATCTTCCACCACAGAAGATGAATCACATTCGAATTTCCATGAGGGAAGTTGTAGAGTTCTATCAACCTAATCACAACTGGTCAAGATTTGACAAATCCAAACAAGACAAGGGAGATGTAGAAACATATTGAAGATGCATGTTTATTGTTAAAGTACAGCATGTGAATGTTGTCCAGAGAAACAGATAACAAGAGATACTGAGAAGAGTTGCCCATTCCATGTTTCTATAGGTGGTCTGAAAGACATAAATGAAGTGACACCAAGTGCTGCAATCTGGCTGTCAAACTTAATCTTTAATTTGTAAATAAATTATATGTGTATACGCATATGTTCTGTAATTCCAAATGACAATAGTATTAGTAGTACTAGTGATAATAATAATAATAATAATAATGGTAATAATAATCCATACCAGTTGCCATATAATTTCTATTTTCATTGTCATTCTCCAATCCCTTGAAAAGTTTTCCATGTTTTATGTACAGTCATTTCATGTTGTTATTCATCCACTATACATACTTGTTTTGGAGGTATTCTTCCATCATTTATCAAGAGTGTTTAACTCCATTATTGTCCTACAAGTGTCTACCTCAGTAACCATTCCCCAACATGCACTGATTTCTCTCACTAAAGCCACATCTCATTCCTAATGAAATACTGCTCCACATAACTGTGTCAGTTCAGGAAAGCACCTCTGCCCCTTCCCACTCTTCCTCCTTGTTCCCCTCAGCCAGGCCACCTAACACAAACACTCACCCTGGTTGGGCTGCACCACCAGGATATTGTAGCTGCAAGTGTATATGTGTAAGGATATTTTCATCAGTTTATTATCTCTCAGCAAGGATGTTATCTGAAAATTTAACCACAAGTCAGTCCTCTTTATATGACTGTCTATTGCTTAAAACCTCAACAATAAGGTGAGTGATTGTAACATAACAGGTGAAACTGTGCACCTGAAACAGAGTCATCCACATATACATAAAGTTATTAATTTCTGCTTGGGTAATTTGTACTGATATTTCATTTTCTATGTTCATTTAATAATAAATTTCTATATTAATAACTATAGAAGAATTTGAATAACATAATGTAAAATGGGCAAAAAAGAATAAAGTAGTTGTATTGATTAGTGATTTCTGGTATGGTTTGTGCAGTATATTAAAAATAAAAATAATTGCAATTAAAAAATATAATAGTACGGGATAGAATAAGTGTACAGAATTGTGTAATATATTTGGTTTAAGTATTTGTATATTGTGAAAAATGTTTGTTTGCAAATGAATGATGGTCAGGTGTTTGGATGTTAATTTGAGTAGAGCAGTGTCACTTGACAAAATGCAGGACAGAGATGCAAGGCAGACATCATGGGCTTTGGTGTGCTGGGAGCCAAGCAGGTAAGGTGAGCTAGAACGGCCTCGGGCCATACGTGTTTTGATTCTGAGGCAAGATCAGACCTACATGACTCTTCAGAAGCTAGTTTCTGGTTTATAAGTTTGTGAGCTGTGAGCATAGTGGAATTATGGTGACTGTGATGCAGTGAACTGTTTATTGCCTGCCACTGTTTTGCTAAAACTACATACATATTTGATTGGACCATTGTGTATAAGACCATCATCATAGCTAAGCAAGTTTCTATGAATAAAGCAATGATATAAGTCTAACATGTGCTAAACATACATTAATATACCTAATTCTAGATTTCATTGCTCAATTTACTCTTACATATCTGTACTTCACTGACTGATCTCATAGGCCACCTTAATAATCGTTTATGTAATGGCATAAAGCAATGGTGTCCAACAAAACCCCTGTGCAGACGAGCCATTTAACAGACTGTGCGCTCACCCTCTGCTCGACTTCAAGCAGCAGTAGTTAATGCTAACTGCTGGTAAGACTGCAATTGGTTAGGCTCATTTTGGATTGGACTGTTTCCTTTCGACTTAAAGTACTTTGGGATCATGAGTTCCAGGAAAAGTATAGGCCTGTGAACACAGTTAGTGTGTGTGTGTGTGTGTGTGTGTGTGTGTGTGTGTGTGTGGGTGGGTGTGGGTGTGTGTGCAGAGCTATATGCAGTGCATAACAGTAATGGTCTAGCAGTGCAACCACTGCGCATATGTGAATATTAATATAATTGTAGGTGGCAGTGCCTAGTTTGTGCTGTAACATTTTGTGGGACAGTCTGTTTCACAAATTCGGCTCCCTGCTCATCCATGTGAATTTCTCAGAGCTGCAGTGTTCATGCTGGTACCAGTCCATGTGGCAGCTGTAGCAAAACGTTGCTGACTGTACCGGCACCCGTGAGTGTGTCTGCCTTTGCCTGGCCATCTCTGCATAATTCCCTGGCCATGTCCACACTGCCACCCAGTCATTTCCACATCATCACCCACTCCATGTGTTGCAGTAATAGTTGACATCGCAGAAGCCCCAAGTTAAGTACAAGCATCAGTTGCATTATATATCTTGCGTTGCTAGTCATCAGCCATGGCCAATGAGATGCAGAGACTTTCAAGTGAATGCAGATCACAGGATATTAGGAGTGACTGTAGTAGCCCTGGTATCCCAGAGGAGCATGGTTGGGTGCCAGGAACTGAACTCACGCACTGAATGCACTGATTCAAAATTAGAAATTGGAAAATCTAAAATCTGAACTAGATGCAAGTGTAAAATTGGTGGTTTAAAAACTGAACTTGGAGGTAAGATAAATGCAGTAAATCAAAAGTTTGCGCTGTTGGTGAGTGTATTTGAAAAACTTGAAAATAAACTAGAAACTCGTGAAAAAACTGTGAAAGACGTCAGCAAACAAATATACAAATTAGAAAAGTAGTTGGGTACCAAACTGGGGACTGTAGAATCTGAATTTGGGGGACAAATTGAAGCACAGGAGATGAGGTGTAGGAACTCCACACAAAAGCTGAACTAGATTCGGTAATTAAAATTCGTAATGAAAAGTTAAAAGGGGAGGTAGAAATTATTCAAGGACAGATAGACAATCTGAAGGAAACCATAAGTAATGTAGCACCTGGGCAGGCAGGTATGATAGGGTGTCCCATGGCAATTGGTACAAATACAGGGTGCGGCAGCGTTCATAGCATAATTTGACTTGCATAGTACAATAACATACTCCAGGAATGCAGGCCAGCTCGTGCCACATTCGTGTACTAACGAGCTACCATTTCAAGTGTCACAGTGATATGGAGTGGTGGAGTGCACAGCACCGTGCCTTTGCTGTTGAAAGTTATTTCAAGAATAACGACTCTGTTATTGCTACCCAGCATCTATTTCAGCAACATTTCAACTTGGGATGTCATGGGAAAGTTCCAGACGGACAGACCATTGTGAGGTCGGTATGTACATTTTGAACAATAGGTTCTGTTTGCAATGGGAAACCAGGAAGAAGTGAAAGAACTGTGCAGACACCAGAAGCCGTGGAAGATGTTCATGCTGCACTCCTGCGTAGCCCAAAAAGATCAGCTTGTCGTCATGCGCAAACTGTGCATATGTCCAATCGCTCAATCAGGAGAATATTGCATGGAGATCTCCATTTTCAGATTCTTCAGGAAATTAGATCTCACGATTGGGTTTCACGTGAAACATTGTGTTTAATCATGCGTAATCTCCTTCGCCAAAATCCACAGATGTTGCACACCATCCTGATGTCACATGATGCTCATTTTGTGTTATGTAGTTGAGTGAATAAACAGAATATGCATTATTGGAGTGATGTAAACCCACATGAACTGCACATCAAGCCCTTGGACAGTTCTCGTGTCACAGTGTGTTGTGGAGTTGCTTCCTTTGGGATTATTGGCCCTTACTTCTTTGAGGATGACAGCAGTGTGGCTGTAACTGTCACCAGTGAACGCTGCCTAAATATGCTGCAAGACTTCGATCTTCCCCAATTAGGTATGGTCGATGTGGATGTGGAACAATTATAGTTTCAACAACGCAGAGCGACCTCGCATACAGCCAGAGTTTGCATGGATTTCTTGCGACAGGCATTTCCTGGCAGAGCAATTTCTCATTTTGGTGACATTTCCTGGCCACCTCACTCACCTGACCTTTCATGTGCAGACTTTTTCCTTTGGGGCTACCTGAAGCAAGAAGTGTTCCAAACACGTTGTGCCACCATTCCTGAGTTGAAGGATTGCATCAGAACTGCCTTCGGCAATGTCCCAGGGAATACATTACGCTGAGGTATGGAAAGCTTCCAACGCCGCCTAGATGAATGTGTTGTGCAGAGGGGGCATCATTTGACAGGAGTCATATTCAAAGAGTAATCCACACAATGGACAATGACTTACACATTAGTAAATGGCATACCTTTAACTATTAATTGACATAATGGTGTGTTTTTAATATCCTAGTATCAACACTGCCGCACCCTGTATAAATTCATTCAGTGGTAAAATAGGTTCCATGTGCTAGATTTCTTGGCTAAGTGCAAAAATAGCTTTATAACAGGGATGAGTGAGGAAACAAAAGTAAAGTTTGTAAATAGACAGCTGGAGGGACCAGCTCAGACTTCAGCTAACCAACTTGCTGATGAATTTGTAGACTATAAGAAATTTGAAGTAATGTTCTTGCATAAATGTTGGGGACAGGCCAAGCAATTAATATTGGAAAATGACTTCTTAAATGGGCCAAATTATAGAAGTGGTAGAGAAACTATGAGAGAATTTTGTGTGAGGGATCTCAGCAAACTAATACATTTAGATAGGCCATTAGGGAAACTAACGGAAATATCAACATTAAAAAAAGGCCGCCTGAGAACTTGCAATGGGATATAATGCACAGCCCTACTGATTCAGTGGAACAGTTTTTGAATTTTGTTGAGAATGTGGACAGGGCACTGTGTTATAAACCAAAATTGGTAGAATACAAGGAAAGAAGCACAAATCAGAATAAGGGTAATAATTATGGAAATAATTTTCATAACAATGTGAACAGGTGTTCAAGTACTAGAAATCAGCAGAGTGACAATGACAGGGACTGGAGAAACAGGCAGGAGAGAGAATAAAGAAACCATTTGGTCTCTGGAATGTGATTGAGTTGATGCTGTATGTTGGCAAGTGATATGGTAGTGATAAAAGGAGAAATTTCTGTTCCAGTATATTAGTTATATATGTGTAATAGGTTAAGCATATTGGGAGATTATTATGTATATTGACTTCATGTTATGTGCACACGTGTAAGAAATTTTGGGGGGTGTGTTCAGTATTTGTAACCAGGAATAATATTGAGGTGTGGAAAGAAAACTTGTGGGGACAATAGGTTGTTTTCTAATATGGCAAGAAAACTTACACATGGAGCTTGAGGCACGTGTGTGGGTGTGGTGCAGGTTGTGAGCTGCCCAAGAATTAAATAAATAAATAAATAATTAAATAAATAAAAAGTCTCAGCAATGGAAAATATCTGTAATTTGAAGAAAATGGTGATGGAATTATAACTAGAAATTATATGCAATGAACTGGTAATTACTGTTTGCTGGGTGAAGTAGCAGATAATTTACCTCTTTAAGTTAATTGTTTATGGATTATGAAATCTGCGGGAGTGATTAGGTTCTGAGATTGATTCACAAGGAGTTTGCATTTGTTTGAAGTTTATCTGTGCACTTTGTTCAGTGTTTCAGGATCTTTCACTTGCGAACTGATACAGTGAACACATCATAAACCAATGAGGATTACATTAGACTGATTGCTGGGGAGCCATGGGATCATAGTTACAGGCAACTTTTGATTTTGGTCCTTTGTTTGACATTTGTCACATTATGGCTTGGCTGATGAGAGGAGTACAATGCACTGGTGGCTGTACTATAATGTGAGACATATGGTGTGCTGATGCAGAGATGGAGATGGGACTCAAGGAGGAGGTCCTTGCTTTGGCAGCAACTGAACAACTGCAGTGAGTGCATACTCAGTGAAGTGATGTATAATGACAGGGAGAACTGAAGATAGGCAATTCCATTTAAATTGATTTCATTGATGCCTTTAGAGACCAATTATTGAAATTATTAATGTGTTTAGAATCTAGAGATCACTTATGGTTTAGATGTATAGTTGCTTACACACGTCTTATTTCAATGCCAAAATCTTCACCCCATGAAGTTACTATTAGCTATCACAGAGGTAATGTCTTCATGAAGTGGAAGTATGTAACATAACAGGTGAAACTGTGCACCTAAAACAGAGTCATCCACGTATACATAAAGCTATTAGCTTCAGTGTGAGTAGTTTGTACCAATACTTTGTTTACTATGCTAATTTAATAACAAATTTCTGTATTAATAATTGTAGGCAGATTTGAAGAACATAATGCAAAACAGGCAAGGAAGAATAAAGTAGTTGTTTTGACTAGCGATTGCTGGTACAGTTCGTGCAATATATTAAAAATAAAAATAATTGCAGTAAGAAATTATAATAGTATGGGATAGGATAAATAAACAGAATTGTGTACTGTATTTGGTTTAAGTATTTGTATATTGTGAAAAGTGTTTGTAAACAAATGATGGTGAGGTATATTTGAGTAGAGTGGTGTCACAAGACAAATCGCAGGGCAGAGACGCAAGGCAGAGATTGTGGGCTTTGGTGTGCTGGGAGCCATGCAGGCAAGGTGGGATAGAATGGCCTGGGACCACATGAGTTTTGATTCTGAGGCAGGATCAGGCCTATAGGACTGTTTAGAAGTTAGTCTTTGGTTTATAAGTTTGTGAGCTGTGAACATAGTGGAATTATGGTGACTGTGATGTAGTGAACTGTTAATTGCCTGCCACTGCTGTACTAAAACTATTTACAGATTCCATTGGATCATTGTGTATAGGACCATCATTCATAGCTAAGCAAGTTTCTATGAATAAAGCAACAACATAATTCTAATGTGTGCTAAACATACATTAATATCCTTAATTCTCAATTCCATTGCTCAATTTACTCTTACATTCTGTACTTCACTGACTGAGCACATAGGCCACCTTAATAATTATTAATGTATGGGCATAAAGCAGTGGTGTGCAACAAAACCTCTGTGCAGATGAGCTGTTGAACAGGTTGTGCACTCACTCTCTGCTGGATTGCAAGCAGCAGTAGTTACTGCTAACCAATGGTAACGTTGCATGATTACCTTTATTCTTCCCATTACAATAGTTCAGGGAAAATGTGTTTGGTAGTGCTTGTGAATATTATATGTCATACGTGACAACTGAGAAATAAAAGCTTTAAATTATATACAAATATGTTCACTCCAACTGTGGTACAATCTTTTTTTTTTTTTTTAAATCAATTTGTGTTAAGCACAATTTTGAAAACACTATTTGTCACAATAAATACTTCTTTATATTATACGCCTGAATTATATGTTAAATATATTTGATTGCATAGGATCTCATAACATTATATATTTTTATCAGTTGAACAATCCTCTCGTGCCACACTTGTTATCAACTTTGTTGTTTGTAATAACACTTAGAAATATACTGAGGGCTTAACAAATAAATATGTATACTCTTTCATCCCTACATTGTGTCAGTTATTCTATATCATGCAAAAGGGTATAACAAGAGACTGCATGTGAAAAAATCAGAATTTGCCATTCAAAGGCTTACTTTGCTATGCTAAATCTTAGTCAGCAGCTTGCCATAATAGGTACTTAGGTGTATCATCTGTAGATTTAAGCTGACTATAGTACATTTAAGGACAAATAAGAACATACAGAGTGTTTATCATATAACAAAGCAGTTATTTTTTCCACTGTAAATTACTGAGAGAATCTTGAATGAGCATTTTATTTTTCTGAGTATATTTGTACTTATGTTTATCTCTCAGTTCAAAACAACCATGGGTATTAGTGTGACAGATTTTCTGCCCTTACATTTTTATAAATTCCCTTCCCCCCATTTTTCCTGTTGCTTGCAGATACATATTTGTACAAGTTTTCAGTTTACTTAATCATATTTTATTTGCCAGTTCATTTTAGTTCATCTTTTATTTTCATTTCAGAGCCATAAAAGCATGTATGAAAATTGACATCTATTCTAGAAGCAAAATTTCATTAGAATCCTTACCATGATTGGAATGATATGAGTTACTTGTCCTGTCAGTTCAAATACTATAACTGATACAGAAATTGTGTGAGTAACAGCACCAGAAAATGCTGCAGCTCCTACAGTGGCATAACCACCTGCAAATAAAACAATATTACATTAGTTGTGAGAATGTTCTTATTTCAACTTATATGAACACATTTCTTCAAGATCTCACCATGTCTAATGAGACTACTTGTGCATCAGCATCATATTAAAAATTACATGTATTTTGGACAATGCAGACGCAACAGTCATAGAAAGAAAGATAACAAATGTATAGGCCTATTAGGGCTTGAGCTGTTCTGGGGTCATGATCGGCCACACCTTGATGGAGCTGTGAGGCGAATAAATTTTGGGTTAGGGATGGCTCTGGGGCAGCCAACTTTGCTTGTGTTTCTCTGGTGCCTGTCAGGACTATCAACACATGGGGTTTCACTAGGCATGGCCTACACCTAAACAGTACTGGGAAGGGAAGATTGGTACAGCTGATTCATGAAAGTATAGTGGGTGGACCTCGGGCCACACATGGGTACATCTTGCCATGGGTAGGAAAAGTAAGTCTTTTTAGGATAAATCCAGACAACAGGTTCCCTTGCCTAAAGAATATCTCCAGCACTTTAAAAAATACTGAAACAATCACCCACAAGACAGATTTTAACACTCCAAGTATCACACATACCAGATGTTACAAAGAAAAACAAACAATTGTAAAGAGTAACATGGGGCATTTCGCAGACTTAACGATCCTCCATCAAAACGTGCAAGCAATAAAAAATAAAATACAACTATTAGATGTTGAGCTCCAATCTTTGAACTGCACGGTAGTTTGTGTTACTGAGCACTGGTGTAGGGAGACAGAAATACAACATGTAGTGCTATCATCATATGAAAGGGCAAACTCTTACTGCAGAACTGCTTCAAGGGGTGGAGGATCATGCATTTATGTCAGAAAAGGAACACAATTTAAATCAAGTCACGACCTCAGTACAGCAAGTGAAGACAAACACTTTGAAATATCAGCTATTGAATTAACAGGGCTTGATATCACCATAAAATTAATCATTTTATGTGTGTATAGATCTCCCAGTGGTAGTCTGGACACTTTTTTCAATAAATTAACAGAAGTTTTAGATAATGTCTCAAGTACAAAGGTCAACATAATTCTGTGTAGGGACAGTAACATCAACACCAATACCATAAATGAATCCAGCAGCACCCTCATAAATATCCTTCAGAGTTTTGGCATGTCCCTATTGGTCAATAGTGCAATAAGGATTACTACAATGACTGCATCAGTAATTGACCAGGTGGCCACAAGTATGGACAGGGAAAAATGTGATGTAGCTGTAAAAGATCTCAGACTATCAGACCATCTCTGTCAAATAACAACAGTAAAATCAGACATCAAATCATTCCCTAAACTACAAGCCTATAAATGACATCTACCAGAAATCAAAATAAAAGATTTTTCAAAGAACTAGCAAAACAAAGCTGGGATGAAGTGTATAAGGAAACCAATGTGAATATGAAATTCTCTAAATTCTCCACATTATTTAAATTGAACTTTGAAAAGGCATTTCCAAAAGTGTGCATGTCTATATCAACACCTCACAAAACAGCAGGTATTAAGAAGTCCTCCCAAACACTTAAATACCTCTGTTCCATGAAAAAGAGTTGCAATGATCCAGAATTCTTAAATTTCTATCATAGATACAAAAAGATCTATAGGAAGGTGCTGATTGCTGCAAAAAAGACATTTAATGAAAAAATAATATATAATACAGAGAATAAAAGCAAAGCAGTCTGGAATGTGATAAAAAAGGAAACAGGGAGAGACAAGGAACCACAGACTAACATAGTGCTAAGGGAGGGGGACAAGGTAATAAATGATCCACAACACTTAGCAAACTATGTAAATGAGCATTTTTCAAGTATTGCAGAGAAGTTACAGCAAAAATTCCCCCCAAAAAATATAACACCTGTAAATAATGTTGCACTAAATACAATGATGTTACCTCCAACCACAGAGAATCAAGTCAATAAAACTGTTCAAAAACTAAAAAATAAAAAGTCAATAGGCTTATATGAAGTACCAATGTGTGTACTGAAACAGTGCATAGAGATTATACAAGACTCCTTAACAAATACAATGAATGACTCCTTCACATCAGGACATTTCCAGAGCAGTTAAAACAGGCAAGAGTTGTACCTTTGCTTAAGAAAGGTAATGCAGAAGACGTAGAAAATTACTGGCCCATTTCCCTGCTGTCACCATTCTCAAAAATAATAGAAGCAATTATGAAAGACAGATTAATGAATTACCTGAATAAATACAATCTTTTAAGCAAACCACAGTTTGGTTTCTCAAGTGGCAAAAATATGGACTCAGCCATAGTAGAATTCACAAAGGTTGCACTTGATGCTCCTGACAAAGATGAGTGGATCTTTCTAAGGCCTTTGATACAGTTGACCACAAGATTCTATTAAATAAATTAGAGGCATTAGGAATAAGAGGGGTAGCTAATGACTGGTTTTGATCATATACCTAACAGATAGGGTACAAAGAGTAGAGATAACACATACTTCAAATAGATCCAAACATTTAGTAAAACACTTATTAGAACCAAAATACATTAATATAGGGGTTCTCCAATGTAGCATATTGGGACAAATACTGTTCCTGATATACATCATTGACTTTCCCAGTAGTGTTACTTATGGCGAAAAAATTCTCTTCGCTGATGACAGCAATATTATAGTCACTGAGAAAACAATGCCATGAACTTCAGTTTGGAGAGGGAAAATGACAATGTTAAATTAAGTATAGATGGCACCTCTATAGACTGTGTAACAAATGCAGAATTTCTAGGAATGAATATTGATTCTCAGTTGAAGTGGTGTGAACACACAAAGGTACTTGCAATCAGAATGTCATAAGTATGTTATGCCCTTAGAATCCTATCATCAGTGTGTAACGTGCAGTGTTTTTTAGTTACATACTATTAATATGTAAACTCAATTCGTACCTATGGCAATCTATTTTGGGGAACAAATGCACAAAATATGAAAACAATTTTCGAACTCCAGAAAAGAGCCATAAAAATCTAACCAAAAATGGTAGTCGAGCTCACTGTAAAGATCTGTTCAAAACACTGGGAATTTTAACTGCTCCATGTGAATATATTTATCAGTCAGTTGTACAAATCAAAAACAATATTAGTAATTACTGCACAAACAGTTTGTCCATGACCATGGAACAAGAGCTATACTCAACTTACATTTGCCAAGAAAAAATAAACATAAAACTAAAAAAAAGGATTTTCTACCAAGTAATAAAACTTTACAATAAATTACCAAAAGAGATAAAATATATTGCAAAAATACTCTTGTTTAAAAAGGCACCTAAAAAGTACCTGTTATGCAATACATTTTATAAATTGAAGGATTACTTTGATAAAACAGAGTAGGGGTTTGGTAAACAAAATGTCATACAAATAAATAATAATAATGATTATAAAACATCCGACATTCCACATAACACCTTCACACTATGTTTTTCCTTCTTTTTTGCTTTTCTAGAAAAACTTACCCCCAAGCTATGCATTGTGCAATACTAACACTTCTTCCTCTTTCTGAGGTCAACATCTCACTCAAAGAGGGATGATGACTCAGTTTTTCAGGATAGCAAATGGGGAGTTGTGGTACAGAAAATGGCCCAGAGATCACCAGTGTCTGTTTGTGTGTGTGTGTGTGTGTGTGTGTGTGTGTGTGTGTGTGTGTGTGTGTGTACTAAGTGGACTGTTATAAAACAATTTGTGATAAGTGTGTGCAGTGACTGATAGTGAAATATGAGTGAACAGTGTGGCATTACGTTATTTAGTAAGTTATTTGTAAAAAAAAAAAAGTATTGTATACTGGAAGTGAATCTAATGATTGTCTCTAACTAGAAGTCTGTAAATGTGTGTGTATATGAATTAGCTTATTTTAAATTGGTCTTAACTTGTAAATACTTTGACATGTCCTATATCCTTGTAATTCTTGGATATTCAAAAGTGTGTGCAAGATGGGTCTCATGGTGTCTAATGGTGGGTCACAAATTGCACAGAAAAAACATTTGTCTTGATTTGTTGCCACATTTTGAAGCTGTGGGGGAGGCCTTATAATGGATCATGACTGGTGACGAACCATGGGTTCGCTGTTTTGAGCTGGAAACAAAACAACAGTCGATGGAATGGTGACATTCCCACTCCCCACAAAAGAAAAAATTCAAAGCAACTGCTTCAGTTGGTAAGATCATGACCACTGTGTTCTGGGACTGTGAAGGTGTGATTTTCACTTATGTGATGCCAAGAGGAGGTACCATTAATTCAGAAGCATGTGTCAAAACATTAACAAAACTCAAGATGCACTTCTGATGATTTCAGTGCCACAGCAACCCAGGAGATGTTTTGCTGCAACACAATAATGCTCGGCCCACACATGTCTGAGGACTGCTGAACAAAATGCAAAATAGGGTTGGACAGTGTTGCCCCATCCATCCTACAGCCCTGACCTAGCCCCTTGTTTGGGCCATTAAAGGATGCCATTAGTGGAAGACATTTTTGCCACCAGGGCAAGGACTGGTACTGACGGGGCATACATGCACTTGTTTCGTGCTGGAGAAAGGTCTTAGAATGGCATGGAGATTATGTGGAAAAATAGGGTGTGTAGATGAAATACCATTCTTTGGTGCGTGTAATTCTCATTATGTTCAATAAAGAATTGTTGAAGAAAAAAATGCAGTGAATTACTTTCTGGGTAACCTTGATATTAAAGATGTGCCAACAGTATACATAATCATCTTTACACTGATGGCATATGACATAACATGTATGTAGTGAATAAAAAGTATTGATGCCAATGTTTCAACTACTGAAAATTTGAGTTACCACTTCTTAAATATTATCATATTATAAGTTATTTTTGCACATTGCTCTCTGGTTCCAACAAAAGGTTTTATAATATTAGTCACTTTCCCTCTTATGCTATAGAAAAACAATCCCTCTAGAAGAATACCATGACAAATACAGCTAAAAATCATGGAAAGATCTAAAAAAACACTACAGAGTTTCTCCTCTTCTTCCAAAACCTCGATGACATGTATTATCAATAGCAGAGGGATTGTAGCATGTATGGATACATATAATACATTAGACATATATAGATACATATAATACAGTAGATTTTAAATGTTTATCTTTTCTAATAAATGAATAAGAGACCATCCCATCAAATTTCGCACGTAACTGTAAAAAATGAGGCATTTTTTAGGAAAAGAAAATAGCTGCACAACATTCTGGACATGGTCAGATTTTTTTTTATGAAAACATGTGGATCCTTGCACTTTCCTACTTCTTGGGATGTTATTGAAAACAAGCATTCAGTACTGTTGAATGAAGGATGAAAATGGCAGACCACCAAAAATGAGCCCACTTAAGTTGTGTTGCCATGACTACATGGTATTTTCCATGAGATGAATTGAGACTGTTGTGCAAGGAATTAGATGCTTTAATTCTCTGTGTCAAAAATTTGCTTATGATTTGTAATGTAATGCTTGAGAGAAGAACATGCAAAACATTCAAAACAGTAGGTGTGAAATGGCTTAAAGCAGAGAAAATAAAGAATCTGCATGCTCTCAAGCCTGCAAAAAATCTGTAAATATAAAAATCAAACGAGTAATTTAATCATGTTTTTCAGTTTGTTAATGACATATGAACTGCTTAGCATTTTATTAATAAACAACTTGGTATGAATTGCACATAACTTTCCAATAGTGGTTCCACATGAGGCAACATTTTTATCAAAGACTCCATTCCATCTTGTAAATAACTTGAATAAGCAATTGGTCATAAGCTAACATTGAGAAATGTGACTCTTAATGTATATTTACAAACATTTGTGCAGGTCTGTGCAGCTTAGTAGAATGTGAATAACGTTAGTAGCCATTACAAAATTTATCAGTCAGTCTTTAATTATAATGTCTACTGTTTTGGACAGAACAGATTTAAACAGGATGATTGTAACAGAAACTGTCTTATGCTATGGAACAGGAGAGAAAGAAAATTTGCATTATCAGCTTAAGAACTTGGCAGTGGTAAAAACACGTGTCAAAAGGTCTAGCACCAAAGTTTTCTTCTGGAACAGATAAGATGTTTGAGAGGCAATGAATCTCTATTTAAAGCTAAATTAAAGAAATATTCATTGGATATGGCTGTCTACTCAGTAGGAGAGTTTTATGTGTAAAAAAGGGACTTTTATTCAGAAATAACTAAATAATTTCCTATGACAAATTATTCAACCGCAATAGACAATTTACTTTATTTATTATCAGATGATTGTCTTTTATAGTGTTAATCTAGTTTTTTTTTTAATTTTTCAAAAAACAAGGATCAAGAATGTAAATCATGATTGTTTTGTAACTACCTTTGTGTTTGACTTGTTTCACATCTTGTGTGACATGCTCACAGTTTGAGAGCAACAGAACATGAAATAAATGAAATAGTTTTTAGACTATAATTTCCTGGAACATTTCTTTCCTCTCCTGTAAATATTTACATAACCTTGCTCCTTTTTAACTATTTCAGAAATCCTCCTTCATTCATTACGAGAGTTATCACAAATATCATAGAATGTACAAAACATTTAAAGTAGTGTTTAACTATTTTTGCTGATATGCCACCTAATCCCTTTGTATTATTTTAGACTGATCCAATAATGTTTACAAATTACAATTCATCTGTCAGCAAGAGGAATAAACAGTTACTGACAAAAATAGAATGTTTCATGCTTTTTGAAACTGCTGCATTTTGTTTTAGAAGTTTCTCAGTTAGATCTTTGTAGTGCTGATTGAAACTTTGAAAGAACCAGTAAATTGTTTCTCCTCTCTTTTCAGCATCATTTTGTCTCTCCTACAATGTGAGATCCTATTCTGTTTGCATTATGAAGGTGTAGATTATCTTACAAAGAGACCACATACCAAATGGATTTTTGTAATTTTTTATATTTCCAGTATGTGAAATTCAGGACTCAAATATCAATCCTCTAGAGCATTTAGATGTAACTCTCAAAATTTCTGAAGAAAACTGGCTTTGATGTTTTCTGGCCAACTTTAATACACTAAAGTAAGGTCAGTTATTCGATGTGGTGCCTGGCACCTGCCACTTGGGGGGGGGCTAGTTTTATTCTGTGGTGGGTTCCAAACTTATAAAGAAAGGTGAATGTTCTTCAAGCACTTCCATGAAATGCAAAATACACAATTTTGAGACTGGTAAGTGCTGGATTTAGTCCCATTTCAGTCTTTATTTATTTTTTCATTTTTTCACATTCATTTCTAATATTTACCTCATTTAAATCTAAAATTTAACAATATATGCTAATTAACATATATGTAACTGTTATTTTTATGAAAAATGAATGACTTCTTATTTCTAATTATGCATCACACAGAAAAATCCATTTTTCTTTGCAAACACAAATCTTAATTTCCAATCTATTACAAAAGATCATTAACCAAGGTTTTTTAAATTAAAAAGAACGTTAAAAACCAATTTTTTCCATCTACATTTATTTCATGCTCACAAAAATGTTTCTTTAAATATATTTATTTATTTATTTACCCATCTGTGGACATTTTAAAGTGTATGGATGTTGTCAGTTTGTGTACATTCATATATTTATACAGTTTGTTGTTACATGTGGTTAAACATTGTGACATATAAGTTATTTACAATCCTCTTTGCTCCTTATTGAAATGTTGCATATAGTTAAATATTGTGAAACAAAAGTTATTTACAATCATTTTGTACTAAGGAATTCACTTACAGTGTAAAAGCAGTGTTCTTGCAAAAACAATTTATGATTTTTCCTAAAGTGGTACATGTAATCGGTTTCTTTTACTTTCTGTGGCAGTTTATTATACAGTTTTACACCTTCATACAAGAAGCTATTTTGAGTCTTATGTATATTCTTCCTGTCTAGGTGAAGACAATGACTTGTTCTTGTACTATAGTTATGAAAACTGCTATTTGTGCTATAATTTTCTATATTTTTCTTGATGTACACTATGGTTTTGAATATAAATTTACAAGGAGCAGTTAGAATTTCTAATGTTTTGAAAACTTCTCTGCAGGGGGCCTGCTTACTGCTTTTTGTTATAATTCTTACTGCCCTCTTTTGCATTTTAAATACTGTTTGTAAATTTTGAGCACTGTTTCCCCAGAAAATGATACCATAACTGATTACTGAATTAGCATAACTAAAGTATACTGTTCGCAAACATTCATTACTGCATGTGGACACAAGGACTCTAAGTGCATAAGATGTTGTGGATATCTTTTTCGGGAGTTCCATAGCATGTTCATTCCACTTCATTTGGCTGTCAATGTGCAACCTAAGAATTTTGTTGTAGGTACATCATCTATGGAGATATTATCTAGTTTTAAATTTAAGGTATTCTATTTTCTGTTGATTCTAAAGCATCTTGTATTTGTTTTCTTTATGTTGAGAGTTACTTTGTTTTCCTGAGACAATTTGTGAACATCCCTCAGCACTTCAGTAGAATTTTCCAGCATTTGTGCTGGTGTCTTACTGGTGATTACTATGTTGCTGTCATCAGCAAACAATATCTTCTCTCCTTGGCTGATATGCTGTGGGAGATCATTTATATACACCAGAAACAATACTGGTCCCAGTACACTTCCTTGAGGGATTCCAATATTGAAATATTGTGGATCAGATATATGTTTCTAAATGTACTTTGATCCACTGGAGACATGTGTGATCTCTACTGACTGTACTCTGTTTTCTAGATATAAATGAAACCACTCCCCTTTCTCCTAGTGCCTCTAACTTATGCGACAGCTTCTGGTGATCAACTATATCAAATGCCTTAGATAGTCACAGGAAAAGGCCAGTTACATGGCTGTTCTCATCCAGTGCTTCTAAAACTGGTTTTGTAAATTGTGCTATTGCAGATTCTGTACCTCTACCAGGCCTGAAACCATGCTGGCCATTGCAGAGGAGGTTGAATTTACTTAGATAGCTCATAAACCGTTTTTCAGTACTGTTTCTATCACTTTGGAAAAGCATTGTCAGGGAAGCAACCAGTTTTGAAGGATTCATTTACGATTTCTGTTAGTGGAGCTTCAATACCATTTAGGAATTTTTTCACCGCACACATTGGGATTTCATCTAAACCTACTGAGTTTTTGTTCTTTAATTGCCTTACAACATTGCATACTTCCTCCTCAGTAGTTGGAAACAATACCATTGAGTTTGCTATATGCTTAGTTTGAATCTGTCAGGAAACAAGCCCTGAGCCCCCCACACGGCACAACAACCCTGTGGAGGGTCCTGGGTTTGATCCCTGACAGATTACTGAATGCATTCTAGCACACAGCTATGCTGCTTGCTGAATAAATAACCTAACTTTAGCCTCTTAGAGATCATCAGAAAATTTCAAAGTTGATTTTCTCAAGAATTGTTGAGAGTTGCACCTGACTGCTTTGGTAAATGGTACTCGAGTTCTGAACTTCACATACCATTAATAGTGAAAAAAATACAAAAATCAGATCACCTTGTTGACTTCTTCTTACAGATGTAAGAATGTCTAGTGATTGATGTCCAGCTTTAGCTTCTCTCAGTATTTTACTGTGTGCTTTTGACTTATGCCCAAAACTCTCTCTGATGAGCCACAGTTTCTCTCTCCATTAAATTTTTACACATTTCATTCACTTTTTCTCTAGTATTTATAATTTACAGTGTAACCCATTCCTTGTTGCATTTACCACTAATAGTCCTGTGTACCTCTGGGCAAACTACATTCGCACTGGACCTTGAAATACCACCAAAGGTTTCTTATTTTTTCTTTGACTTGTCCCCACACATGTATTGCTCAAGTTTTCTGATTCGAGTAACAAAGTTAAATTTCATGGTTTAGTTTATCCTACATATACTTCTGTATTGTCCTATTTATTTATCTCAACTCATAACTCAATTATTAGGTGAAGGTGGCTCACAACAGCAGAGTTTATAACCTGGACGTTTAGTCACTCAGTGAATATATTTGACAAAACATGCTCTGTTAATATGCTGGATGTACCACTACATTTGGTCACATTTTTACATGACAATGGAAATTATATGTTCCTAAAATGTCTGAAAAGTTTCTAGTTCAGCAACCATCTTTCATCACATCAATAATAAAGGTCTCAGTTTATTATTATACATGGAAACTGCCTTATGGCTTTATTCAGTAGCAAAACAAGTTCCAGGAAAATGCTTTTAGTTTATGAGCCTGGTGAGTGATGGCATATGCAGAATGTGCTTTTCACCTATGTATTTTATTTGTGTAGCAGCTGCCTCGAATAACATTTCTGTGCATTCATCATATGCTAAGGAGTACAATCCTATAGCTTACTGTTCACATATATTGCTACTTTCCATGTTTATGGTTAGATCTACAATAACTGGGCATTGTGGTAGACCTATGTTACCACATCTACCATACCTGCACCATGTTGGTTATGAACATATCAACATATGGAGGACAGACCCATCTGGTTACAATTCAACTTGCCCATGCTGGTGCCTGGTGGTAGGGGTCTGGCCACCAAAGTGGCAGCACAGTCAAACAGCAATGACAGAATCAAAGTGAGGCTGGTGCATACAACCTAAGGGCAGCAACATCTCACCAATCAGAGTAGCAACCTTTCTATTACAATTCTGGAGTGGAGAGCTCTCTTCCTCATAATTTTATGATTCATTGGTCTGCTCCCTTGATTCTGGTCTTGGGACACTGGTTACTTGTTTCAACTCAGCCTAGCTATGCACATTGATTTTATATGGGTTTCATGACTGGTGTTCCCATTAAAGTGATTTGGTTAATTTATATGTAATTATTTGTATGTGTTACAACACAAGTGGTGAAAAGTACAGTTCATTATTCCCATGTGTTTTTTTTTTCCATCACCTTTCCCTCTCTACATCAAGTTGCCGAAGACCGGGAGTGTTACGAGAAATGCCTACAGCAACACTTCACAGACTTCAAGGTCAAAGACACTGACTCTCTTAAACCTATCTTTCTGTCATGAATCTCTCTCCAAACATACAACCTGTTAGGGAAGTTTGCTTCTCCCCCCTCCCCCTTTCAGGATCCTGCATCTCAGTCATTTGATGAAATTTGTCATTTTCTGACTTCATATTATTGCAGACACGCTCATGTGGTTTCCATGAGAGTGCAGAAAACAACCTTGCCAATCTTATTGGACTTGGGATGTGGAGCTGCAAGGTTTAAGTCACAAGTGTCATTTTGTTTCTGCTCAGTCTAAAGAATCTTCTGTGGACACAATGGTTTGGCACCATATCATTAGGGCAGCCCCAAACCCCAATAAAGAGGTCTGCCATTGAACACTGCAGTTTGAAGACCTCCACCCCCTCCTTAGAAGAAATACTTAAGACAGCAGAAGCATTAGAAATTTCCTGGGCTGCAGGCCATCAGTTAGATTCCTGGGCTGATATGGCCCCTATCATCTGAGATGACAGTGAGCACTCATGTTCCAGCATGCCTTCAGAGGCAGAATTCATGGCAGTGCAGTACACCCAGCTGCTGTGTTCCACAAACACACTCAGCCACAGCAGACAAACATCCACAAGCCCCTGCCTTTCTGCCCCATTGTTTTGTTTAATATGACCAGCTGCCTACCCTCAGTATTGGGCTTCTTGCCATCACTGACAAAAGTAAGGACACACAGCAATGGTGCGCAACTCTCAGTAGGCTCTGGGCTGTGACTTCGAATCCTCAAGCTGTGGACATTAATGCTGTTAACCATGCATGCTGCAATTTTGCGACTGTTTGTAACAAACTGTTTATCTATGTGCATATCAATGGCACACCCCTTTGCTTCCAAATGGATACGAGTACAGCAGCATCCCTTCTGAACTCTAACACTTACCTGCATCTCAGTTCCCCTCTACTGTCCCCTACTTTGTGCTGTCTCGCCAGTAATAACTGGCAGTTAATTCCTATTCTGGGACACTTTATGACAAATGGTTGTGTACTCACTGACAGTCCTTGTGGCATACAGCGCCTTTACAGAAAATTTGTTTGACACAGATATCACCAATTTGGTACATTTAGTGTCAGACTTTGTGCTCTATCAAGATTTTCCATCCTTTTTTTTCCTGGGCTAGGCAAGGCTACACATAATGCGGAACATATCACCATCAAACCCACTGCACAAACTTTTTTTCATGTCCAACATGTGCACTTGGCAGTTCATGATTAAATGAAAGAAGAACTAGACAGGCTTTCAGCATTGGGTGTCATGGAACCTATATCATCCAGTTGATGGGCTATGCCTTTGGTGATTATTAAGAAGTCAACAGGCAAACTCTGCCTTTGGAGTGATTTTCAGGTGATTGTCAAATTGCAATCTGTAGACAATACACAGCCCATTTTCCATCCAGAAGAACTCATGGCAGAATTGTATTTTTCAAAACTGGATTTGTCAGAAGCACATGTAAAGCTCCTGCTTGATGAAAATTCATGTCAGCTTCTTGTTCTCAAAATACCATATGGCCTCTACCAGGAAAACCATTTGGTTTTCTGAGTTGCTAGCACTCCAGCTCTTTTTCAACATGATTTGCAGCAACTCAAACAATGAATCCCTTGTCGTCTCAGCCACTTTGATGACATTGTTGTCACAGGTCCCACCAACAAAGACCATCTTCGCCAACTTTTTGCTTCCATTTCAGACATGGTGGGAAGTGGGTCTCAAGTGCAATTTGTTTGATGCATACTTCTTGCAACACTGTACTGAATACCTGGGCCATGTCATACTGCAGCAATTGAGGCTGCCCCTTGTCCTACTAATGCAAAGGAGCTCCAGACATTTTTTTGGAAAAGTCAAGTATTACCACAAGTTCATGCCACAGGTAGCTGCAGTAGCATGTCCTCTCAATTAATTGCTCAAGAATGGCACATAGACTGTTTGGACACTTGCCTGTAAACAAAGCATTCCAGAAATGACAGACAGTCTTCATTCAGCTCTGTGCCTAGCTATCTACCAGCCAGGTAGGTAGTATTCATTCAGCCCCTGCCCATCTTTGATGAGGATGAAGTTCTTTGTTTCTATCTTGATGATGAAACTCACTGGACAGTGGACAGGTTTCCTATTACTGGCCTCTGCATCACCCATGTGGTCAGCTCAGATGCTGTACTTCATCAGATGGGACAGTGTATTCATTGTTGGTGGCCATAATGGCCTTTAGTTCATGCATCAGATCTCGTTCATAATTTTTTGTGCTTCACCATAGATTAACTCGTGTTCATGGTGTTATTTTGCCATCTACAGAACATGCTGTGAAGGGCATGGGCATTCTGGTGTCCTTTAGGTGGAACATACTTCACCTACAGCACCATGGTCACTTGGACAGGTCATGCCTATTGGCCAGAGATTGATTTTGGGACTGTACATTTAATTGCCACTTGTTCTAGGAGTGCAGATCACAAGGATGCTACATGGCAGTGTCAGTCTCTATGGCCAGAAACTCCACAGCCATGGGAGTGAGTCCACCTAGATTTTGCCAGCTCCTTTCTTGACACTTACTGGTTGGTGGTCATAGGTGCCTACTCTCAATTTCCATAGATAGTAAACAGCTGCTCAACAGCAGTGAAATTAATGATGTGGACATTCACCCAAATCTTCTCCATCAAAGGTCTCACCCCACACCTTGGTGAGGGAAATGGCCCACAGTTTATCTCATAGACTTTTCATGGTTTTTGTTGGCAACATGGCATCCACCATATCAGGGCACCTTTGTTCACCATCAGATGAATGGGGAAGCAGAACATCTTATCTGGACTTTAAAGACAAAGTTGAAGTAGTACATAGGGGATGCCTTGGCTGAAGATGCAGTCACCTGTCTTCTCAGTTCTGATGCATCCACGGTGTTGGGTGAGAAGAGCTCAGCAGAAGTGCTGCACAGACGCTAGCCGTGCCAGGTCCTCAACCTCCTGCTAATTGCCCTGCATCCTTCTTTATGCCTCTGTTGCAGTGATACATGCTAGGGACCCCGCCTGGGCTCATGCTTTTCATCGCCCCAAGTGTTGGATCCTAGCGGTCATTCAAAGTCATTGGGGTCAAACAGACTCCATGCTACAGATGGAGGACACCATTAATGGATCCCCTTTCTCTGTTTCTGCTTCCATCTCCTATGCTTTGTGCAACTTGTCTACTTCACCCTTCTCCAATGTCTTTTCTGGCCCTCTGTGTGAGCATCAGGGACTGGGTTTGGAGAAACCTCATCAGCAACAGGTGGCACCAGGTGTCAGTAGGTGCCTACCATCCAGTTCCTACCCCTGCCCAAGAGACCCCAGAGGCCCCATGGATCCTGTTCTAGCATCAGCATGCCCTCCAAATGGTGTCTCGCCTGCAGGTGTCTCCATGTGGTGGAGCCATCACTGCCAGGATCATTTCCAGCCCTACTCTCCATGCCAGCCAATGGGAGACATTTGGCTTTTCCACAGGTGCCCACTGACAGTGCCCCAGAAGACACGGATGTCACTTTCCTGGGTGCCACATGCTGGCAGGAGAGGGACATCTCACAGTCACTCCACCAAGGAGAGAGGGCTATGGTAACCCTATGTTACGACATCTGCTGTTGATAGCTGTGAACATAATAAGATGTGGAGCACTAGTTCATTTGGTTATGATGGCCTGCACTGGTGCATGGTGGCACAGGTCCAGCCACTAGACAGCAGAACAATGAAATAGCAACAGTAGCATTACAACAAGTTTGGCACATGCAGCCCGCAGACAACACCACCATGCAAATCAGACTAGCGACTTACCTATTATAATCCTAATGTGGAGGGCTCTCTCTCTCATTCTATTATGTTTCATTTGTATGCTCACTTGATTCCACTCTTGGGATGCTTGTCACCTGTTTGGGCTTGGTCTACCTATGTACACAGACTTTGTTTGGAACTTGTGATTGCTTTATCACTGAAGTGATTTGGTCACTCTATGTGTACTTATTTGTGTGTTTTACTACAGGCCTCTTTCTATATCAAATAAAGGTGGTGATTTTTAAATTATTTTCAGTTAACCAGAACACAGTAACTATAAATATATTGGGTACATCGTTAGCTAGTAGCTCTTCTAATTCCTCTTGTTTTTTACATAGAATATTGAACATTAAAATAAAACTCATTCAGACTTATTATTGTAGTCATGATAGCACTTTTTTCCCTCCCCTGGAGGCCAAAATTTCTTATTCTTTAGGTGTGTGGTTCCTGGTGCTTCTTCCGATGGGTTCTAGCACTGTACCAGTAGTCAGCAAAGTATCTGATGCTGATATGCTACTACTGTTCACAGTGTTGAAAATGATGTTGCTACTTATGCTGTTGCTAGTTCTGCTACTGCTACTGTCGTTGATGGCATTGCTGATAATACATCTGCTACTGCTGCTGATGCTGGAGATGATACTATGGTTGTTGGTTTTATTTCTGCTGCTATTATTGTTGCTGGTTTGACTATTACTTTTGCTGCTACTACTGTTGTTAGTGATCTTACTGACATTGCATCTGCTACTGTTATTGGTTCTGCTGTCAGTACTATTATTGGGTCTATTGTTGCAGTAGACAATACAGATGATGCTGCTATTGTTGGTTCTGTATATGCTATTGCTGTTGCTACCATTGTTGTAGCTACTTTTGCTGTTTTTGTTGGTATGGCTACTATTTTCACTGTTACTATTATTGTTTGCACAGCTGCTTCTTCTTATGGTGATACTGCTATTTGTGTTGTTATACCTACTGTTCTTGCTACAAATGCAGTTTTATTTCTATTTTTCCTGGTGTTGTGTTTAGCTATTTGTTTGATTCAACCTTTGTCCCAGCATTGGCTAATGATTGCCAATTTGTAGTCAGCTTCTTAGAAGGTTTTCTTTCTGAAACAATGATGGCTATAGTTTTGGATATCAGTTTTTTGCCTCATCTGTTCACAGGATGGCCACATCCAATATGAAATCTGTGACCAGTACATCTACATCTACATGAATTTTCTGTAATTCACACTTAAGTGCTTGGTTGAGAGTTCATAGAACCACCTTTAGGTGACTGTTCCACTCTTGAATAGCATATGGAAAAAATGAACATGTAAAGGATTCTGTGTGAGCTCTGATTCCTCTTATTTTATTATGATGATCATTTCTCTCAATGTAGGTGGGAGTACAATAATTTGCGTTTGAAGGAGAAACTTGGTAATTGAAATTTTGTGAATAAATCTTGCTGCAATGAAAAACTGATTGCTACCCCAACTCATGTATCATACTCAAGACATTTTCTCCCTTATTTCATGGTAAAACAGAACAGGGTGCTCTCCTTCAAACTTTTTCAGTGTGCTCTGTCAATCCCATCTGGTAAGGATATCACACTGCCCAGCAATACCCCAAAACAGAGTGGACAAGTATATCACAGGCACGGTTTTTAGTTGTTTTGTTTCATCTTCAAGATGTTCTGTCAATAAAACACAGTCTTTAGTTGCAACATTTTCAATGTGATGACTCTAATTTAAGTGAGGAACAATGTCAAAATCCTTCTGGAAATCTAACAGTATGGTAGCAACTTGAGATCACCTGTTGATAGCACACATTACTTCATGTGAATAAAAAGGCATTTGTGTTTCACAGGATTGATATTTTCTGAATATGTACTGGTCATGTGTCAATAGATCATTTTCTTTGAGTATTTCATAATATTCAAATACAAGCCATGTCCATGATACGGAATTTCTGAAGGGGCTGTAAATATCTCGGTAAAGTTTGTTTGCAACTTTGATTTCCATATTTACACATGATTATTTTTTAAATCATACCACTGTAGTATATTTCAGACAATGACATTTGTCATCACTTAACACTTCTGGGCTGAGATGCCATGGTCCATACATAACACTCTCCCCTGACGCTTCGCCTTCAACTGCAGAAGGCATGCTCTGAGGACAATTGGCGAACTGCAACGGGAGCGTGAGTGAGCGCTGTATATATAAACCGTCCAGAGGGCACCTCTGTCAATCACATGACGTCAGCTGTGCTATGATCTCTGATATTGCCATCTTTCTCAATTGAAATTAATCGACTGTCATGCTGTTGCAGCAATGCTGACATCCATATCTTATCCAGCTTAATGCCTTCATCTTTTCTACTAAAATTATTGCAGTGTTTGGCAATCTCAATGACCTCTCTGTACGTTTGCACATAATAATGTGACATCTTTGCTATGACGGTTGTCTCACTAAACTTTATTTCATGATCACCTTCCTGAAACACATGTACTGCTACAGCCGATTTATCAATGTGTCTGAGGTGACAGTTCCTTTTATGTTCACGCAGACAGGTATTGACGCTTCTTTTTGTTGTGCCTATCTAGACCTTTCCACAACTGCATGGAATTTTATAGACACCTGGTGTAGCTAGAGGATATCGTTCATCTTTTACGGATCTTAAACATTCTTTTATTTTCATGGTGGGTCTGATAACAGTTTCCACATCATACTTGCTTAAGATTTTTCCAATACGATCAGTGACCTTACTGATAAATGGTAAGAACACTTTCCCCTTGGGTTGGTGTCGATCCTCGTCCATCCTGGTTGTCAGTTTAGGGTGTAGTACACGATCTATCTCTCTGTTGGAACACCCATTCTTCTTGAAGGTCGCTCTAAGGTGTTCAGTCTCATCATCCAAGTGAGCTGGTTCACATATTTTGTGCACCCTGTCTATTAATGTTTTAATCACCCCTCTTTTATGTCTTTGGTGGTGGTTAGAATCTCTCTGCAGATAACGGTCAGTGTGTGTGTGTCTTTTCTGAAAACCTTATGACCCAATCATCTGTCCTCTCATTTCATTACAGTCACATCTAAGAAGTTCAGGTGACCATCAGTTTCTTTTTCTTGGATTAATACTATTCAGATGTGACAGGAAGGCATCCATTTCCTCTTCGCCATGTGTCCATATAACAAATGTATCATCTACATAAAGATACCATCTGGCTGGTCTTTTTTTGCTGTTTGCAGCACCCATTGTTGAAAGTTCTCCATGAACAAGTTAGCCACAGGTGGACTAAGAGGACTCCCCATAGCCATCCCGTTAATCTGTTCATAAAAAACATTATTATATTGAAAATAAGTTGTTGTAAGGCAATGTCTGAATAATGCCAAAATATCACTAGGAACAATGTCCACTATACATGTGATCGCTTAGCGGACATTGTTCCTAGTGATATTTTGGCATTATTCAGACATTGCCTTACAACAACTTATTTTCAATATACTAATGTTTTTATGAACAGATTGATGGGGTGGCTATGGGGAGTCCTCTTAGTCCAGCTGTGGCTAACTTGTTCATGGAGAACTTTCAACAATGGGTGCTGCAAACAGCTAGAAAAAGACCAGCCAGATAGTATTGCTATGTAGACGATACATTTGTTATATGGACCCATGGGAAAGAGGAAAGGGATGCCTTCCTGTCACATCTGAATAGTATTAATCCAAGAATTCAATTCACTATGGAAAAGGAAATTGATGGTCACCTGAACTTCTTAGATGTCACTATAATCAAAAGAGAGGACGGATAATTGGGTCAGAAGCCTTTCAGGAAAGACACACACACTGATCGCTATCTGCAGAAAGATTCTAACCACCAACAAAGACATAAAAGAGGGGTGATTAAAACATTAATAGATAGGGTACACAAAATATGTGAACTAGCTCACTTGGATAATGAGATTGAATACCTTAGAGTGACCTTCAAGAAGAATGGGTATTCCAACAGAGAGATAGATCGTGCACTACACCCTAAACTGACAACCAGGATGGACGAAGATCGACACCAACCCAAGGGGAAAGTGTTCTTACCATTTATCAGTAAGGTCACTGATTGCATTGGAAAAATCTTAAGCAAGTACGATGTGGAAACTGTTATCAGACCCACCACGAAAATAAAATAATGTTTAAGATCCGTAAAAGATGAACGACATCCTCTAGCTACACCAGGTGTCTATAAAATTCCATGTAGTTGTGGACAGGTCTATATAGGCACAACAAAAAGAAGCATCAATACCCGTCTGCATGAACATAAAAGGAACTGCCACCTCGGACACACTGATAAATCGGCTGTAGCTGAACATGTGTTTCAGGAAGGTGTTCACGAAATAAAGTTTAGTGAGGCAAGCATCAAAGCAAAGATGTCACATT
Source organism: Schistocerca serialis cubense (assembly GCF_023864345.2). Lineage (NCBI taxonomy): Eukaryota > Metazoa > Arthropoda > Insecta > Orthoptera > Acrididae > Schistocerca > Schistocerca serialis. The sequence continues at coordinate 481,477,509 of NC_064640.1, forward strand.
ATTATGCGCGAATGTACAGAGAGGTCATTGAGATTGCCAAACACTGCAATAATTTTAATATAAGAGATGAAGACATTAAGCTGGATAAGATATGGATGTCAACATTGCAGCAACAGCGTGACAATCGATTAATTTCAATTGAAAAAGTTGGCAATATCAGATATCATAGCTCCGCAGACGTCATGTGACTGACAGCAGCTCCCTCTGGATGGCTTATATATGCAGTGCTCACTCACGCTCCCGTTGCAGTTTGCCGATTGTCCTCAGAGCATGCCTTCCTCAGTCGAAAGCAGAAGCACACTTTCAAATTTCTTGGAGCTATTTCTGTTTCATTTTTATAAATATCATTCAATTCATTTGTTAGGACTAAACAATTGTTTATATGTACATTACTACGATCAGCAAATAGTTCTAGGTCAATTATTACTGAAAAGGGAGGACAAGATTTGATTAAATTGGTTTCTTTTTGCTTTGAAAACTGTCATGAGTTCTGCTGGTCCACAATAATGACTGTCTAGTCATATATTATTTTACTGTTTTTACTCATTGTCTGTCTACATTTGTGCTCAGAAACTTCCTCACATAGATTGACTGATATATTTTCATCACTAACCACTTGCAGCACTAGAAATCTGTTGTTCTATGTAACTGGTACAATGTCATAATTTACTCTTTTAGCAATCAGTTTCTGAGAACAGTTTATGGGTTAAATCAATCATAATTATAGAAGATTTTTTGACTGTGTTCAATCTTTTGTGTGCAGATAGCTACACCATGACAAAATTACAGTTTGGAATTTTTATTGGAAGGTGATCAAGTTCATTCTTTTAAGATTTTCTATCTGTTAAATTCGAGATGCAGTTACTTAATATTTGTAATTCAGACCTATGATATTATTTCTCAAGGATCATTCTACATTCTTCACACTGTAATGATACTTCACTTAATATATAGTGCACAGCAGCTTCACTGCAGATTTCATGCAGCAGCAGAATATTGTGTTGAGTGCTTCAGCATTTGGTTCAAACACTAATCCTGAAGATGTACCTTTAGCTGTATAGTAATTTGTGCTTTTCATTCTGTTCCGATAAGTGGCATTGCATAAACTATACTATATCGTACATGTTAATGCTGGAACGACTACAAAGTAATTACTTTTGAAAGTTAATTACATGCCCAAAGTTCTCTGTGTGGCAAACACTCACACTGTCTCTGGTTTACGAACACATTAATACTTACTTCAAAGACAACAATGACCTCTTACATTTTGAGTGTTTCGGTGTAGAATTTTGAAGTAATCTTTGCAGGGACCTCTTAAAAACATTTTCTTATACATATTATCTTCCTTCCTACCTCATAGACCCATAAATTTACAAATATAAGATACAATAGACTACTTCCACTCTCTCATGAAAGAGCATGAATAGTCAGCTGCCTATGAATATGACTTTAGACAAGCAAGAATTAAATTAAATCCTATATTATAATTCAAATGTTAATATGTTATAAAGAGGACTGAAAAGTATATGGTTTATGAATGGAACAAATATTAACAAACCTGGTATGATAGGTGTGATTAATCCTCCATAACGAACTCCATATGGAAACCACAGATGCATTAGTTCACCAACAATGCGACCTAGAGCAGCACCAATTTTGAACACTGGGATGAAGCTGCCAGCTGGCACTGGTATTGTTGAGGCAATTATTGAGAATATGAACTGTTTGCAAAAAGAAAGGGAAATGTGAGTGTTCAGTAAAAATAACCAACACAGAATCAAATATTCTATTTCAGTGCACATCAAGAAATTCATTTTTCGATGTTTACATTGATCAGATAGTGTATTAGTCCACTGGTGGTCAAAAGAAATTTTATACACTTCAACTCCATGCAACAACACATATGGTTTCTTTCATTTCAGGAGCAGGTTCAACACTTTATCACAAGCCATTGTATATTTTATGTTTTAGAATTTATTTCTTTGTAGAAGTGGTGTGTTCAAAATGGATGGGACTGTGACAAATCCCATGAAAAGAAAATTGGATATTCAAAACATCACACATTGGAATAGAAGACTTCAAGTCTACCGTTCATTCTGGGAAAAATAATTTCCAGAATTACGGCCAGTTCCAGGAAATGTATATAAAGCAAGGTGTACCTTATGTGTTGGAAAAGCTGGTGAGGAATTTTCAATTTCACATGGCACTGTAACTGATGTTAGGCATCATTTTAACAGTGTCAAACACAAACACACACACTTAACATTAGTAAAAACCACACTGATGAAAAGTCTCTACAAGGTGACTCTGTTGAAGCAGACAATGTATATAGTAGGTGCATGCTAATTTTAACATTTGTGATTTTCAAGGTAATAATAGACCTGTTTAGGCAATTATAAAAAGATGCTAGTATTAGTGCTTCTTCCTTTGTTTCCAGATAATGGAATCTGAGGATACATTTGTGTTTCACACAGTTAAGCATCATCTTAGCTATGCCAGCACTGACTGCAATGTAAAAATATCTTCTCAATTATTCTTGGATTTCACAAATGCAAATAAAATCATGTATGGTAAAACAAAATGTGAGGCATTAATTACTGGTGTTTTGGGACCAAATAGCATCAATAATTTAACTCAGAAATTGGAGCATAACAAGTTTTTTGGTGTGGGGCTTGATGCTTCCAACAAAGGTAATCAAAAGTTTTATCTTATTTGTGTAATGTTCTTTGATGTGTTCCAAGCAAGTGTGTCCCACAAAGTTCTAGATTTCCATGAGGACTCTGATGAATATGCATCTGCTGTGTCTGAACAGATCTTGAAAAGGATTGCAAAACATGAGTTTAATTTGTCCCAGGTTTCAAGTTTTAATGGAGATAATACAAATGCAATCTATGTTTATATTCACTTAAAAAAGGAAAATTGTGGTATAGTGAAATAAGACTGATAGGCACATATAGTCCACAACTGGTCAAAATCTGGTATGGACACTATGTCAGAAGATGTTGAAATGTTGGTAATTAAGACTTTCAACTATTTCTCAGAGACAGCTAAGAGGGTATCTCAGTTGAAAGATTTCTTTCAGTTTGTTGATATAGAACACAATGTTTTGTTGAGACATGTACCTACAAGGTGGTTAAACCTAAAGGCTGCCATTGAAAGATTGTTGAAAAATCTTCCTGTTATTATGTCACACTTTTCTAGTGCAGATGATTGCTTCAGCTTCATTAACAACAATTTGATAGGTGTGTGCGGTTCAGGAAAACAACTTATTTTAGTGGTAGTATATCTATAATTTTCTGTGCACTTAACTGACATTTTTTTGAATGGTGTATGCAACTCATAAAAAAATGAACTGACAATTTGTGAAGTATACTGTTTAATGAAGAAAGTATAAATGATCTTTTTTTTTAAATTATATATATATATATATATATATATATATATATATATATATATATATATATATATAAGTTGCAGCAGTTACTAGGCAAATTGGAGGACTTGATCCCAGGCGAAAAACACAACTGGAAGAATGCAGACATATATATATGATTGTCTGAAATATTTAAATAAATGATTTGATTTTGATGAGAGAAATGTTTTGTCCTTAATGGATTGCATATAACTTGATAAAAAAAAACTGTGTTTCAAAATAATTTGAAATTACCCGAATCACTTTGTATTGTTGATTTCCTTAGTGTAGGTAATATGTATTCAGAGGTCACTATGGTTTCTGATATGTTTTGGGGGAAAGGGAATGAGCATTTAAAAGCAAAGTTAGCTACTATGACAATACCACAGAGATGGGTCTACATTATAGAAATGATTGGCACATCAAAATTGTGCAGTGTTATATCGGAGAGGGACTCAATGGAACTATGAGAACATAGAATATGTGAGCAGTAAAGGTAAAGTGATTTATGAGAGGAAGATTCAGAGAGAGCACATGAAACAAATGCATCATAAATTAATGAACAAAAGAAAATCAGAATGTCACCGGATAGCAACAATGATTCCACTACAGACAGTACCAATACTTGAAATCAAGTTGTTTGCAGGCCATGGAAACTAATGACAGATTGCACTTCTGGCCGCTCTCTTGGTCCTGCCATATGGAGAACATATACCCTTCACAAAACATGGTGAGGAGCAACATGAGAAGGACATTTGCTCAATGAAGATTGCTTGCACCCTCTGCATGATGTGCTTCTAGAATCTGGCTGCTCTCTATGGGACATCAACTTTGCATTGATCTATAGACTCATAATTCCTGTACTACTAACAACTTTTGCAAGGACACACAGACTTTTTTGTATTATTCTTCCACAGTCTATCTTGCTAGATTATGCCAACTTAGCACATTCAAGATTTTGTGAATTTTTAATTTCTCCAGTGGTTGCTTTAATTCAGAGCTCATAAAGGCTGTGCATGCTGGTACACACATTACTAGTGTGTACAAAAGTGGCACAGGATTCTGGCCACAGTTCAGAGCACAGTATGCGAACCCATACTGCATTCAGTGAAGAAAAACATGAATCCTGCATTTGTTAAACTTTGGCAGAAGCAATGAACACTGCATCAGCAACAAGTGTATCAAAATCAACAGCAACCAGCCTGTTTGGAAAAGTGGATGGAGACACTAGTCAAGCTGATACAACAACTTCTGGTACAAGCAGCAGAGCTGGTACACCAACTACCACAACTTGCACCTTTCCAGCCAGATGCAGAAGACTGAAACAGCTACTATCAATGCCTCTCCATTCCCTACTGAGCATGTAAAATTATGGCACTGCTTTGCAACAATTCTGTCTACTAATTCTAAGTTGATGAATTTCCTTTGCAAACTTAATGTGGTGTCACCGCCAGACACCACACTTGGTAGGTGGTAGCCTTTAAATCGGCCGTGGTCCATTAGCATACGTCGGACCCGCGTGTCGCCACTATTAGTGATTGCAGACCGAGCACCGCCACATGGCAGGTCTAGAGAGACTTCCTAGCATTCGCCCCAGTTGTACAACTGACTTTGCTAGCGATGGTTCACGGACAAAATATGCTCTCATTTGCCGAGACGATAGTTAGCATAGCCTTCAGCTACGTCATTTGCTACGACCTAGCAAGGTGCCATTACCAGTTACTATTGATATTATGAATCATGTACAGTCAAGAGCGATGCTCATCATTAATGGATTAAAGTTAAGTATTCCACCAGCTACGTCCGTTTTTTCTAAATTCTAATGTCCTTGACCTGTTCTAGACCTCACGCCAGCCTGCGTAAGCTAAAACGCGTACCTTTCGGCTTCCTCTCATAACACGGTGTTGGCCCTCCTGCCAAGCCACAACATTGGCGACGAGGCCACATTGCGTTCTTAACTATATTGCCCTGATTTACTTGTGTAATGGCTTCGCCACCATCTCCAGATGTACTGTCCGAATTTTATCGCTTACAGAATCAGCAGACGCAGGCCTTACTGGATGCCCTTGGACAGCTCGTCCAGGGTCAATGTGCGAAGCAAAACGATGTGGCAGCCGCCACTCCACTGCTAATGCAGCCACAAAACGCAGTTGCACCACCTTTTCGTCCTTTTGATGCTGCACTGGAAAGCTGGACGGAGTGGTCACACCAATTTGGATTCCATCTTGCTGCCTACAGAATTCAAGGTAACGAGCGGCAGCCTTTTTTGTTGTCCTCCGTAGGGGTGCACACGTACTGTGTGATAGTCAAATTATTTCCCAGACGCGACGTAGCAACTCTGTCCTACGAAGAAATTTTGTCTGCATTAGATGCATATTTCAAAGAATCAGTCAATGTTGTTGCCAAACGGTATACCTCCTTTCGTACAAAACGTACGGCAGGTCAGACTAATAGGGAGTGGGTTTGCAACCTTGCAAGGCCTTACTAGGGATTGTGCTTTTGAGTGTCAATGTGGACTCCCTTATTCAGATACTATGGTGCATGATGGAATTGCACAGAACGTTTCTGATGTTTGTATATGGGAACAGATTTTGAAACTAGTCAATACCTCCCTTCAACAAGTGATGGACATATTGGATCGACAGGACACACTTGACTTTGCTCAGGAATCATTTGAAACTTCGCCACCTGTGTGTCAGGTTAACTGGCCCGCCGGGCGAGCTGCACGGAACAGTAAACAGTCCTCGCACCCAGCCGCACCGCTGCCGCCAGGCTCTCAGCCACGTGTACTGCGCTGGCAAGCAAATGCAGTGCTAAAATCATGCCCGCGGTGTGCTACTAGACATTCGCGTGAGAATTACCCATCACGCCAAGCTATTTGCTTTTACTGTAATAAAAAAGGACATGTTGAAAGTGTTTGCCAGAAAAAGCTCAGATCGGAAGCTCAAAACCATTCCAGGCCCTTTGCTTCGTGCCAGAATCGGAATCGAACCAAGGATACTCAGGCTCGCGACACTTCGCCCATGGGGATTCATATAGTTCATGCCACTCCGCCCAGTGCCACTCTCTCTAACAGTGACTGTGTTCGTCCCACAAACAGCGTGCGTCGACATCGCAGGAACTCCCGTCAAGTCGCAAGTGATTTTGTACCAGTGTCAGTTCACGCTGCACGAGACAGTCGCTCTTGTTGTCAGCAGGACAATAAACTTTTTGTCGACTTGGACATTAATGGCAAAGTGATACCATTCCAGCTCAATACCGGGGCTGCAGTTTCACTGATCAATCAAGACACTTACGAACTGCTGGGCACACCTCCGTTGCATGCCGCAACTGTTAAGTTAACTACCTATTCAGGTCACAAGATCCCTGTGTTAGGACAGTGCAGCCTTGTTGCAACATACAAGGGACAAACAAAACTTATGTCATTTTACAACCTTCGTTCTTCTTCTGCAGTGAACTTGTTTGGTTTCGATTTATTTCAGTTGTTTAACTTGTCTATAGTAAATCAGGTCCTATCAGTGAACCAGACTGTGCCTTCCAACAGTGTTTCTCTTCTATGTGAAGAATTTGCAGAGATTTCTGCACCGGGCCTTGATTGCGCTAAGAACTATAAAGCACATTTGGAACTGAAAGTAAATGCGCAACCGAAATTAGCGCGCAATGTTCCCCACGCGTTGCGTGATGAGGTCGAGAAAACATTACATGATTTGGAATCACAAGGTGTAATTGAACATGTGCAGGCTTCTCTCTGGGCATCACCCTTAGTAATTTTGCCAAAACCTTCCGGAAAATTGACTCTTTGTGTGGACTTCAAGGCAAAAGTGAATCCACAACTATTGACTGCAACTTTTCCTTTACCCCGCCCGGCAGATCTTTTTGACAAACTGTGCCCAGGTAAATATTTTTTGAAGTTGGACCTAGCAGATGCGTACTTGCAAATACCAGTGGACGAAGAATCCCAGCGTGTTTTGGTGGTTAACACACATCTTGGTTTGTATCGATTCAAACGACTGCCATTCGGGTGTGCATCTGCCCCTGGATTGTTTCAGCAATATCTACAAACTGTTTGTGCATCAGTCCCTACTGCAGCAAACTATCTGGACGATATTGTGATCTCCGGAAAGATGGAAGAATAACATTTAGCCAATCTCAGAACATTATTTCAGGTCTTGCGACAAAATGGTCTTCATTTGCGGAAGGACAAATGTGTGTTTTTTGCTCGTGACTTGCCCTACCTGGGACATGTACTCAATACCCAAGGCATACATCCCCGTCCAGAGCACCTCCGTGCCATACAAGACTTGCCTTCGCCGCATAATTTGAAGCAGCTACAGAGTGTGCCGGGAAAAATTAACTATTTTCATCGCTATGTTCCACAGGCCTCTTCCATTTCAGCTCCGCTTCATCGCTTATGCTGTAAAGGTGTTCCGTTCGTCTGGACGACGTAATGCGAACGCGCCTTTCGCCAGTTGAAATCGGCGTTGCTTTCCAATACTTGCCTTACGCCATTCGATACCCGGAAGCCCCTTTTGTTGATGGTGGATGCATTGGATTTCGGGATCAGTGCTGTGCTTGCGCACAAAGATGGATTGCACGATCGTCCTATTGCCTTTGCGTCCAAATTGCTCTCGTCTGCGAAAAGAAATTATTCACAGATCAAGAAAGAAGCATTGGCTCTCGTATTTGGTGTTACAAAGTTTCATGATTTCTTGTATGGTCATCACTTTACCATCCTCACAGACCACAAACCTTTGACATCGCTTTTTCAACCAACGAAGCCTGTACCTCCACGTACAGCGCAGAAATTCATTCGCTGGTCTATTTTCCTCTCGCAGTACCACTATGATATCTTGTATCGGTCCACTGCTCAGCACGGAAATGTCGATGTGTTGTCCCATTTGCCTGTTGCTGAGGATAGAGCATTCGATTCCTCTGAACTTGCTTGCATGTTCATTGATTCGGAAACCGATGACGTGGTCGAATCGTTTCCAATTGATTTTCGTCGTGTAGCTACAGCCACAGCTGCCGATGCTGCCCTTGCTACTGTTCTGCGTTTTGTTGCTACGCAATGGCCCTTGTCAAAGTCACAGATCGGGGATCCGTTGGTTCGCTGATTTTTTGCTCACCAGGAGAGACTTTTTGTACGATGTGGTGTTTTGCTGTTGTGTTCGGATAATGATCAGTCCAGGGTCGTGGTCCCACATTCGTTACAGTCCTCTGTCTTACAGCTTTTCCACCAAGGACATTGGGGTATAGTGCAAACGAAACAACTTGCTTGTCAGCACTGTACTTGGTTCAGAATCGATGCCGCGATTACGAATATGTGCTCTTCTTGCAGGGTGTGTGCCGAACAACAATCAGCACCACCGCAGAAATTCTTTGCATGGCCAAAAGCCACTTCCCCTTGGCAATGCTTACACGTCGATTTTGCTGGTCCATTCTGGAATGCTCGATGGGTGGTTGTGGTAGATTCATTCAGTAATTTTCCTTTTGTTGTCTGGATGTCTTCCACAATGTGACCTGTCACCATCCAAGCGTTATCTGCTATCTTTTGCATTGAAGGTCTTCCACAGACTATTGTTTCGGACAATAGCCCATAATTCATGTCCGCAGAATTTCAGTCATTCTGCAAGGCCAATGGTATTCAACATCTGATGTCCATGCCGTTTTCGCCACAGTCAAACGGTGCTGCTGTACGATTGGTCAGGACTTTCAAGTCACAGATGTTGAAGTTGAAAGAGTCGCATTCTCGGGTATTGCTCTTTTTGTCCTCGTATCGGTCTCAGCCCCGAGATGGTCGCTCGCCAGCTGAGTTGCTTCACGGTCGCCCTCATCGCACCTTGATGTCTTTGCTACATCCGCCGCATCAGGTTCCTGTGCAGCGGCAGACACCTGCTTTTGCCCCAGGCGACGTTGTCTACTACCGCCACTATCGAGGTTCACGGCGTTGGCTCGAAGGGCGCATTCTTCGCTGCTTCGGCTGTGCTATGTATCTGGTTTTGGGGGCCTCTGGTGAGGTGCGTTGGCATCTCAATCAGCTGCATCTCTGTCGTCGCACAGGATCTGCCGCTCCCCGTCTGCTTTCAGTGATGGTGCCGTCCGGTCAGCACCCTGGGAACCCATCTACTGGCTCGCCTCAGCCGCAGGTGTTACCGACGCTGTCTTCCATTTTTCCCCATGGCGACGCGCTGCCGCCACCTGTTCTCCCGCCGGCGACGCCCGCATTGTACGCGTCACTGCAACCGCCGGGCGCCTCCCTGGGTCACGCGCCGCCGATCGCTTCCCGTGACCAGTTGTCCTCCGCCATGGAACTCTTGCCCGCTCTGGACCATATGTTGTCCTCGCCCATTGGGTGCCCCGGCCCGATGGAGATTGACCCTTCGGCCCCTCCTGTCTCTCTGCGGGCGCATACACTGCATGTTGGCGTGCACCCTGGAGCAGGTTTTCAGGCGTTTCCTAGCTCCCCGTGGTTTGAATGGCAGGGTGCGGGTGGCACAGCCTCGCCTGTTGTTAGGCTGTCCACCTCGTCGCATACATCAACATGGGGTCTTCCCCACGGCGGGCGGAAGCCTTATGCCACAACCGTCTGCCGATTTGCGGGGGAGGAATGTGGTGTCACCGCCAGACACCACACTTGCTAGGTGGTAGCCTTTAAATCGGCCGTGGTCTCTTAGTATATGTCGGACCCGCGTGTCGCCACTATCAGTGATTGCAGACCGAGCGCTGCCACACGGCAGGTCTAGAGAGACTTCCTAGCACTCGCCCCAGTTGTACAACCGACTTTGCTAGCGATGGTTCACTGACAAAATACGCTCTCATTTGCCGAGACGATAGTAAGCATAGCCTTCAGCTATGTCATTTGCTATGACCTAGCAAGGCGCCATTACCAGTTACTATTGATATTATGAAACATGTACAGTCAAGAGCGACGCTCATCATTAATGGATTAAAGTTAAGTATTCCACCAGCTACGTCCATTTTTTCTAAATTCTAATTTCCTTGACCTGTTCTAGACCTCACGCCAGCCTGCGTGAGCTAAAACGCGTGCCTTTCGGCTTCCTCTCATAACACGGTGTTGGCTCTCCTGCCAACCCACAACACTTAAGACATTAGTAGATTTAGGAACTTCAGAATTTTCAGAAATTTCTACACTGCTTTCTTCATACCATGAATGAAGTTGTTATTTAGTACAAGCCTGACTAAACTTTTTTCGGTGTCACAAATGTAATCATTAGGTTTTCTCCTGATCGGGAAGTGTGTTTGCAGTCACTAAAGTTGGACAGTACAGTCCTAGGAGAGGTTTCCAAACTTGCTCAGGCTGACGATGTTTCACGTTAGGGACAACACATGTTCAAGGAACAACATATGACTTCTGTCAGTAACTCATGCTGTTTCCACAGAATATTGTGGAACTAATCAGCTTCTGGTAGTAACATCATTGAGCCTTCTGTACAAAGTTCCTCTCATTCTCACATCAAATCACAAAAACTTATCCTTTTGTGGAGACTCCACTAAGCAAGCTCATGATTCTGTCGCTATTACAGCACATTTGGATAACCACTCATCTACATTCAGTACAGATTCTGACCACCTGTTCCATTATTTCCTGCTTGGGTGGCCACAATGTTATGATACACACTCCTGACAGCAGTGTCCTCATGAATGAACATGCCGCTCAGAATGTTAAAAGCTTGTTCACTTTGCCACTGTGTGTGGCAGCTGCACACTACCTTCTGCACTGTGACATGGGCATAAACAAGTTCAAATTGTCTTGCCTCAATTAGATCCTTTTATGATGCAACTGCAGAAAATGTGGATCACACTCACCATTTTCCATCACCTGGTTACTCTTCAAGTGGATAAAGGACCTTCCACGTCTCTCATAAATGAAGACATCTATGCTCAGATTGAGTCTCCCAAATTGCTTCCAGCCCACCAGCATCTTATGAGTTACAGCCAACAGCACAGGTTCCTCTGCAGTCACTGCAAGATGAGAGCCTGCTACAAGAATGTTGACAGAAAATAACTATTACTTGTAGCCACTTCAGACAATGTTCAGAATATTTTTGGTTCTGGTTCTTTTCACTCATTTGGCTTCCAACTTAACACTTCAGCTAACATGATTTCCCCTGTGACTCCATTCAACAATATTAAGAGGCTATGTGAAGAGTTTCATCTTTCTTCAGACCTGGACTTGGTTGTGCCACCAGTTACATGGTGTGCATAGAATTTCAGACCCACCCAATTCTCACTGCATTTCACAATATGTCCAGAGCTCAGATGGACTATCTTGAAGTGTTAGCCATATTGATGCCTGTTCCTACAAATTTTCGGGCTACTCCTTTGGTCCCCCCCATGAACCATGGACCTTGCCGTTGGTGGGGAGGCTTGCGTGCCTCAGCGATACAGATAGCCGTACCGTAGGTGCAACCACAACGGAGGGGTATCTGTTGAGAGGCCAGACAAACGTGTGGTTCCTGAAGAGGGGCAGCAGCCTTTTCAGTAGTTGCAAGGGCAACAGTCTGGATGATTGACTGATCTGGCCTTGTAACATTAACCAAAACGGCCTTGCTGTGCTGGTACTGCGAACGGCTGAAAGCAAGGGGAAACTACAGCCGTAATTTTTCCCGAGGGCATGCAGCTTTACTGTATGATTACATGATGATGGCGTCCTCTTGGGTAAAATATTCCGGAGGTAAAATAGTCCCCCATTCGGATCTCCGGGCGGGGACTACTCAAGAGGATGTCGTTATCAGGAGAAAGAAAACTGGCGTTCTACGGATCGGAGCGTGGAATGTCAGATCCCTTAATCGGGCAGGTAGGTTAGAAAATTTAAAAAGGGAAATGGATAGGCTGAAGTTAGATATAGTGGGAATTAGTGAAGTTCGGTGGCAGGAGGAACAAGACTTCTGGTCAGGTGACTACAGGGTTATAAACACAAAATCAAATAGGGGTAATGCAGGAGTAGGTTTAATAATGAATAGGAAAATAGGAATGCGAGTAAGCTACTACAAACAGCATAGTGAATGCATTATTGTGGCCAAGATAGATACGAAGCCCACACCTACTACAGTAGTACAAGTTTATATGCCAACTAGCTCTGCAGATGACGAAGAAATTGAAGAAATGTATGATGAAATAAAAGAAATTATTCAGATTGTGAAGGGAGACGAAAATTTAATAGTCATGGGTGACTGGAATTCGAGTGTAGGAAAAGGGAGAGAAGGAAACATAGTAGGTGAATATGGATTGGGGGACAGAAATGAAAGAGGGAGCCGCCTGGTAGAATTTTGCACAGAGCACAACATAATCATAACTAACACTTGGTTTAAGAATCATGAAAGAAGGTTGTATACATGGAAGAACCCTGGAGATACTAAAAGGTATCAGATAGATTATATAATGGTAAGACAGAGATTTAGGAACCAGGTTTTAAATTGTAAGACATTTCCAGGGGCAGATGTGGACTCTGACCACAATCTATTGGTTATGACCTGTAGATTAAAACTGAAGAAACTGCAAAAAGGTGGGAATTTAAGGAGATGGGACCTGGATAAACTAAAAGAACCAGAGGTTGTACAGAGATTCAGGGAGAGCATAAGGGAGCAATTGACAGGAATGTGGGAAATAAATACAGTAGAAGAAGAATGGGTAGCTTTGAGGGATGAAATAGTGAAGGCAGCAGTGGATCAAGTAGGTAAAAAGATGAGGGCTAGTAGAAATCCTTGGGTAACAGAAGAAATACTGAATTTAGTTGATGCAAGGAGAAAATATAAAAATGCAGTAAGTGAAACAGGCAAAAAGGAATACAAACGTCTCAAAAATGAGATCGACAGGAAGTGCAAAATGGCTAAGCAGGGATGGCTAGAGGACAAATGTAAGGATGTAGAGGCCTATCTCACTAGGGGTAAGATAGATACCGCCTACAGGAAAATTAAAGAGACCTTTGGAGATAAGAGAACAACTTGTATGAATATCAAGAGCTCAGATGGAAATCCAGTTCTAAGCAAAGAAGGGAAAGCAGAAAGATGGAAGGAGTATATAGAGGGTCTATACAAGGGCGATGTACTTGAGGACAATATTATGGAAATGGAAGAGGATGTAGATGAAGATGAAATGGGAGATATGATACTGCGTGAAGAGTTTGACAGAGCACTGAAAGACCTGAGTTGAAACAAGGCCCCCAGAGTAGACAATATTCCATTGGAACTACTGATGGCCTCGGGAGAGCCAGTACTGACAAAACTCTACCATCTGTTGAGCAAGATGTATGAAACAGGCGAAATACCCACAGACTTCAAAAAGAATATAATAATTGCAATCCCAAAGAAAGCAGGTGTTGACAGATGTGAAAATTACCGAACTATCAGTTTAATAAGTCACAGCTGCAAAATACTAACACGAATTCTTTACAGACGAATGGAAAAACTGGTAGAAGCGGACCTCGGGGAAGATCAGTTTGGATTCCGTAGAAATGTTGGAACACGTGAGGCAATACTGACCTTACGACTTATCTTAGAAGAAAGATTAAGGAAAGGCAAACCTACGTTTCTAGCATTTGTAGACTTAGAGAAAGCTTTTGACAATGTTGACTGGAATACTCTCTTTCAAATTCTAAAGGTGGCAGGGGTAAAATACAGGGAGCAAAAGGCTATTTACAATTTGTACAGAAACCAGATGGCAGTTATAAGAGTCGAGGGACATGAAAGGGAAGCAGTGGTTGGGAAGGGAGTAAGACAGGGTTGTAGCCTCTCCCCGATGTTGTTCAATCTGTATATTGAGCAAGCAGTAAAGGAAACAAAAGAAAAATTCGGAGTAGGTATTAAAATTCATGGAGTAGAAATAAAAACTTTGAGGTTCGCCGATGACATTGTAATTCTGTCAGAGACAGCAAAGGACTTGGAAGAGCAGTTGAATGGAATGGACAGTGTCTTGAAAGGAGGATATAAGATGAACATCAACAAAAGCAAAACAAGGATAATGGAATGTAGTCTAATTAAGTCGGGTGATGCTGAGGGGATTAGATTAGGAAATGAGGCACTTAAAGTAGTAAAGGAGTTTTGCTATTTGGGGAGCAAAATAACTGATGATGGTCGAAGTAGAGAGGATATAAAATGTAGGCTGGCAATGGCAAGGAAAGCGTTTCTGAAGAAGAGAAATTTGTTAACATCCAGTATTGATATAAGTGTCAGGAAGTCATTTCTGAAAGTATTCGTATGGAGTGTAGCCATGTATGGAAGTGAAACATGGACAATAAATAGTTTGGACAAGAAGAGAATAGAAGCTTTCGAAATGTGGTGCTACAGAAGAATGCTGAAGATTAGATGGGTAGATCACATAACTAATGAGGAGGTATTGAATAGGATTGGGGAGAAGAGGAGTTTGTGGCACAACTTGACTAGAAGAAGGGATCGGTTGGTAGGACATGTTCTGAGGCATCAAGGAATCACCAATTTAGTATTGGAGGGGAGCGTGGAGGGTAAAAATCGTAGAGGGAGACCAAGAGATGAATACACTAAGCAGATTCAGAAGGATGTAGGTTGCAGTAGGTACTGGGAGATGAAAAAGCTTGCACAGGATAGAATAGCATGGAGAGCTGCATCAAACCAGTCTCAGGACTGAAGACCACAGCAGCAACTCCTTTGGTGTTTCTTCACAAATCTGATGACAGACTTTATGTATATGGGAATTTTAAAGTAATGGTCAATGCTCAATCAATTCTTGAGACACTGCAATTCTCATCATATAGAACGTGTATCAAAACAGTCAGGTGCAAATATTTTTTGAAAACTGATCCAGCAGAGGCATATGTACAGTTATCATTGAACAAGACTTCCCAATAGTTCATGATAATCAATTTTACTTTAGCCTATATCACTACAATTGTTTCCCTTAGGTGTGACACTGCACTGAAGTCGTTCAGTATTATCCAGAACAGATTATCTGTGACATCCCATGATGCAGTAACTACCTGGATGACATCCTTGTCATAGGTGAAATGAAGGAAGCACATCTGTGCAATCTTCCTCCTTCTCTTCCAAACCTTTTTTAAGTTCTTCAGTTTTAGCCTACATTTCATAACTAACAGATTGTGGTCAAAATTTGCCTCTGCAACTGCACATGTTTTGCAGTTAAAAATGTAGTTTTCAGTCTCTGTGTCACCATTATGTGGTATAGTTCTATGGATGATTTACAATTGTATGACTGGGCAATATGTTGATGAAAACAATAACTGAAATGAAATTTCAAGAAAAATCAATGTTTTATCAATTCAGTCCCCAAACATAGCATTATATTAGAAATACATAAAATAAGAGAAAGGCAACCTCTCACATAGAGCAGATCCATGTGTGGAGCACAGTAACACATAACAGAAAACAGCATTCACACTACCTTTTGAGCACTACTCTTTTTCCAGCAATAGTACACACATTCATTACACACAAAACCACACAGACAACCAAACACACATATTAACACTTTGCAAAATTTTCTTTGTCATTGTTCCTGCACAAGTTGTGCAATACAACAAACCAACACGTAATTTGCGAGTCTCTGAGCACTCATGGACCCATGTGGTCACACAAAAACTGAATTTATTAAAAACCAATGCCACTTGAAATGAGTGGACATGTACTACTATATTGATCCTTCTCTGTGTTAAATTAATGGCTTTCTGCAAATTAGTGTGAATAAAAAAATTATTTGAACACAAGATTGGAGTCTACTGAAACATGAAACACAGTTTCAGTTTCTGAACTGAAATTCTGATCTTAGCTTCTGTTTACAGTTTAGAAACTCCAGTGTAAGTATGGCAACTGAGAAATGTGGGCACCCAAAGTTGTTTATAAACTGAACACAAGACACAAATACCAAATTACTGATGTAAACACTGTTCAAAATTGTGTTTTACATATCTGGTATATATGCCATAAATTCCAGTCATGTATTTCAGGCCATCAACAATAAAAATAAAATAAAAGTAAATAAATAAATAGGCAGAGAGAGAACTGAAATGTTTATGACAACCATATAATAGCACTTTCATTCATGTCACCAAGTCCTTGCATCAATGTACAGTGTGCCCATAATTAAAGCTCCACTTTCAAAATGTTATAGAAACAGAACCACTGCTGAGAATGACATCAAATTTCAATAGAATATTACAGATGCAGGGGGAAACATCAATGTGTGTGTGTCTGTGTGTGTGTGTGTGTATATGTGTGTGTGTGTGTGTGTCTAATATATATATATATATATATTAGAGGGAAACATTCCACACGGGAAAAATATATTTAAAAACAAAGATGATGTGACTTACCATACGAAAGCGCTGGCAGGTCGATAGAAACACACACAAACACATACATACACACAACTAGAATTTTGTGTGTATGTATGTGTTTGTTTGTGTTTCTATCGACCTGCCAGCACTTTCGTATGGTAAGTCACAACTACGTGGGAAAAATATATCTAAAAACAAAGATGATGTGACTTACCAAACGAAAGCACTGCCAGGTTGATAGACACACAAACAAACACAAACATACACACAAAATTCAAACTTTCACAACCAACGGTTGCTTCATCAGGAAAGAGGGAAGGAGAGGGAAAGACAAAAGGATGTGGGTTTTAAGGGAGAGGGTAAGGAGTCATTCCAATCCCGGGAGTGGAAAGACTTACATTAGGGGGAAAAAAGGACAGGTATACACTCGCACACACACACATATCCATCCGCACATACACAGTCACAAGCAGCTTGTGACTGTGTATGTGCGGATGGATATGTGTGTGTGTGCGAGTGTATACCTGTCCTTTTTCCCCCTAACGTATGACCCAATGATAAATGATGCCGTCAACCCTCTCCACATAGTCACCTTCCATTCCCGGGATTGGAATGACTCCTTACCCTCTCCCTTAAAACCCACATCCTTTCGTCTTTCCCTCTCCTTTCCTCTTTCCTGATGAAGCAACCATTGGTTGCGGAAGCTTGAATTTTGTGTGTATGTTTGTGTTTGTTTGTGTGTCTATCAACTTGCCAGCGCTTTCGTTTGGTAAGTCACATCATCTTTGTTTTTATATATATATAATATGTAAATGGGGTCAGCTACATATGACAGATGAATTGCAGTACAACAGCTATGGTTTGAGCTGCACATTACAACACCCATACTGTTCAATGACCATGATTGCACAAGTTTGGTAGTCAACAGTTGTGGCACTGTTAGGTGCCTATCCACCACAGCAGGGTAGTAGCACATCAGATGTTAAAAATTGGTTTTTAATTGGGCTGAAGCCAGAAACCACATAAAAACACAAATGAAATTTGTTTCAAATTGTAGTGAGAGTGGCACAAGACAGTCCAATATGCTGCCCACTGTTTTCTGCCACAAGCTGAAATCAAGAAACAGCATCTTCTACAACAGATCAAAGTGTCTCAGATGTTACATTCAGAATGTGTTGCTGAGTGCATGTCTTCAATTCAGCAACATTCATAATTGGAGCACTAAACATAACATCTTTCAGATAACCCCACAGCCAGAGGTCACATGGATTAAGATCAGGTGATCTGGACAACCAGACTCTAAGGAAATGGTAGCTGATAATTTTAACATTTATGAAATGACCCTGCAGCAGCCACTTCATTGGCCATGCAGTTTGCAAGGTCCACCATCTCAGACAAAAATGATACTTCCCACACATCCACACTGCTGGAGGGCTGGGATGACATTGGCATGCAGAAGACTCTCACAGCATTTACCAGTAACAGTACAGGTAACAGGACCTGCAGTACTCATCTCATCCAAAAAATATGACCCAATGATAAATGATGCCGTCAACCCTCTCCACATAGTCACCTTTGAAGAATGAAGTGGTACCAAATGATGTGCATGTGGATTTTCCATTGCCCATATTCTGTGTACTGACATCTCCTTTGAGATGGAAATGGGCACTATCTGTCCACAGAACATTCAGTGACCATTCATTGTCCACTACCATGTGGGCAAGAAATTACAGTGCACACATTTATCTTGCTGGCAGGCCAGCAGGAAGTAACTTCTAAACAGGGCTGGAAAGCAGTACAGGTCACACCAATATTCAAGAAAGGAAATTGGAGTAACCCATTGAAATACAGACCCATATCACTGACCTCAATTTGCAGTAGGATCCTGGAGCATATACTGTACTCGAACATTATGAACCACCTTGAAGAAAATGGCTTATTGGTACATAACCAACACTGATTCAGAAAATATCATTCTTGTGCAACACAGCTAGCTCTTTATTCCCATGAAGTAATGAGTGCTGTCGACAAGGGATCTCAGATCAATTCCATATTCCTAGATTTCCAGAAGGCTTTTGATACTGTTCCTCACAAGCGACTATTAATCAAACTGCATGCATATGGAGTATCGTCTCAGTTGTGTGACTGGATCTGTGATGTCCTCTCAGAAAGGTCACAGTTTGTAGTGATAGATGGTAAATCATCGAGTAGAACAGATGTGATATCTGGCATTCTGCGAGGTAGTGTCATAGGCCCTCTGCTGTTCCTGATTTACATAAATGATCTAGGTGATAATCTGGGCAGCCCCCTTAGATTGTTTGCAGATGATGCAGTAACTTACCATCTAGTAAAATCATCAGATGATCAATTCCAATTAGCAAATGATCTAGAGAGAATTTGTGTATGGTGCGAAAAGTGGCAATTGGCACTAAACAAAGAAAAGTGCGGGGTCATCCATATGGGTACTAAAAGAAGTCCGATAAATTTTGGGTATACAATAAATCACACAAATCTAAGGGCTGTCAATTCGACTACATACCTAAGAAATACAGTTACAAGCAACTTAAATTGGAAACACCACATAGACAATATTGTGGGGAAGGCGAAACAAAGGATGAGCTTTGTTGGTAGAACACTAAGAAGATGCGACAAACCCACTAAAGAGACAGCCTACATTACACTTGTCTGTCCTCTGCTGGAATACTGCAGCATGGTGTGGGATCCTTACAAGGTAGGATTGACAGAGGACATCGAAAAAATGCAAAGAAGGGCAGCCCATTTCGTCTTATCGCGCAATAGGGGTGAGAATGTCACTGATATGATAAGTGAGTTGGGGTGGCAGTCACTGAAACAAAGGGGGTTTTCGTTGTGGTGAGATCTATTTACGAAATTTCAATCACCAACTTTCTCTTTCGAATGTGAAAATATTTTGTTGACACCCACCTACATAGGGACAAATGATCATCATAATAAAATAAGAGAAATCAGAGCTTGAACGGAAAGATTTAGGTGTTCCTTTCCCCCATGCGCCATTCAAGAGTGGAATGGTACAGAGGTAGTATGAAAATGGTTCGATGAACCCTCTGCTAGGCACTCAAGTGTGAATTGCAGAGTAACCATGTAGATGTAGATGTAGACTTTTTATCGACAGCAATGCTGGATGTTTTTTCAGATTTTATGCATCGTGCTTTCAGGTATATGTCCAAAGTATGGGCAATTCCCCATGCACTGCACGTTTCCACACCACCACACTTGCAATGCTGGGGCCATATCTCTGACTGCATTCCTCCCTCTGCCACATAGCACTTCAAAAGAATTTGTCTTTTCAAATTTTGTAATCATTTTCTCCAGCTCATTAACAAACAATGGACCAAATCCTTTTTTCATACCTTCAATGTCCAGAACGTCTGCAGGACTACTGGCAAACAATCACTGTTCTTGTAAAAGAGCTTTACTAGCAGTGTGTGGTCCTTCATGGAGACAGTCATGTTGGGTGTCTTGAACGCAAACTGAAGAACAGCCAAGTGTCACATGTCTGCTAGTGTACACACTGATACTTGCAGTACTGTCTATTGGTCACATTTTCATTAATTTTTTTTATGTGATGCTTTCCTCTGCATCAATAATGTGCTGTTCAAATCTGACATCTTTCTGAGAAGTGTTTCTTTTTCTGCAGCTTTTTGAATATTGGTCACATTTCCATTATTATTATTATTTTTTTTTTTTTTTTTTTTTATGTGATGCTTTCCTCTGCATAAACAATGTGCTGTTCAAATCTGACATCTTTCTGAGAAGTGTTTCTTTTTCTGCAGCTTTTTGAAACTAGAACTTTAAATATGGACATCCTGTCCAGAATGAGATTTTCACTCTGCAGCGGAGTGTGCGCTGATATGAAACTTCCTGGCAGATTAAAACTGTGTGCCCGACCGAGACTTGAACTCGGGACCTTTGCGTTTCGCGGGCAAGTGCTCTACCAACTGAGCTACCGAAGCACGACTCACGCCCGGTACTCACAGCTTTACTTCTGTCAGTACCTCGTCTCCTACCTTCCAAACTTTACAGAAGCTCTCCTGCGGTTTGGAAGGTAGGAGACAAGGTACTGGCAGAAGTAAAGCTGTGAGTACCAGGCGTGAGTCGTGCTTCGGTAGCTCAGTTGGTAGAGCACTTGCCCGCGAAAGGCAAAGGTCCCGAGTTCGAGTCTCGGTTGGGCACACAGTTTTAATCTGCCAGGAAGTTTCATGGACATCCTGTATTTGTCATCCATAGCCGTTATTCCACTGATCTGAATTATATTGTTCTTCATGAGGCAGTCTCCACTAACTGAAACTTATTCCAGAGGCTATAAGACTATTTCAGAGCAGTGTGACAACAACCATGGCTGAAGTGATTAAAAAAAACCATTTGCCACATGGCCTCACAAGGAATCCTTGAATTTGAGGTTGTAAGTTCAACCCATAGTAAGGTTCATTTGAAAGTGTTGTGTTAATAATTATGAAAGGAAAAATATTAGCTGCTAATGATTCACCATGTGCATCAAGAAGGCAACAGAAAACGAGTGTTCAGGATGAGCAAAGATCAAGCTTCTACATTATGTATGTATTATACTTCACAAAATGGAGATTTTTGACACACAAGAAATGTTAAAAACAAACCATTAACTTGCACCATCAACACCAAATGAAAACTGGTGCACCGCAGTCATCACAAAGGATTGCACCATCAAAATTGAAGGCAAACTCTTTGTGAGTTACAAACCATGCAGGATATTCAGCTAGGTATCCACTCCTAAGGAATGCATACAGAATCATATTGTGTAATGGGGTGATGAGAACTGATGGAGTGTGATGGCATGCAACCAAATGCAAAACAGAGTGTCATGAAGCTTATCGTGTAACTGGCTATCCTTTAAGGTATAGCTGCAGATAGTGTGATAACATGTTTTATAGGCATGGAAAAAACAAACATCCAGAGACTGAACTTGTCCAGTGGTTCCAGATGGTGTGAATTGCAATGTCACACACATTTCAGTAGGGATAGTTTTCTCTAAGGGAGTATGATTTTCATATGCAGACCAGGAATCAAGCAGACTCAAGTTATTTTGACCAGCTATAGGTGAAAAGCAGTGCTTATACCATAGTTATAGTTCTCTTATACCCATTTTCTCACTCTTGCTTGCTGTGATGTAAATATTTCTTACTGCCCTTGCACGACCATGCACACAAGAAAGAATCATAGGAAGCAGAGCGCCGCCAACTTCTCGCAGCACAATAAATAACTTTCCAGCCAATTTACCAACCACATTAATAGTCAGCATAACTGTAAATGAATGCATGAAGGCACTGATGTTAGCTGATCTCGATACAACTCTTTGTACCTCTTATTTACAGAGTTCCTTTCAATTCATTTCCTCTTCAAATCCTGAATTGGTTGGAGTTGAAAACAAATTCCTTACTGAATGATGGGATAAGTTTGTTTACCTCACCTACAAATTTTTGGGCTGATTCCACAATCTGATGTGCATTGTCAGATTGACGCTTTGTCTGAAATTTCATTCTCTAAGTGTTCCAACTCTGTAGCACTGTTTGAAGTCATGTTACCATCACCTGCTTTCTTAGAAATCACTCTAATCTATGCCATGTACAATATGATGTGTGTAACATAGTAGGTCACTATCATGCACATCCTGTAAATTG
This sequence comes from Schistocerca serialis cubense, assembly GCF_023864345.2. Lineage (NCBI taxonomy): Eukaryota > Metazoa > Arthropoda > Insecta > Orthoptera > Acrididae > Schistocerca > Schistocerca serialis. Next base: position 481,499,899 of record NC_064640.1, read on the forward strand.
TATCAAGCATACTTGAAACTTGCAAATACCAGGTTTTGTAGCAAGTGTGCCTTGTTCTCTCTCTAATAGCCATAGTTTTTCTTATCCACTACATGATCATATTGCTGCAGACCTATTCCAAGTGTTTTTTACTATGCTGTGGATAATCTTCCATGTACATAATTATGTTTAGAACCCTCTACTTGGGCAACAATTGTCTTATACTACATTTCTCTGGAGATAGGATTTGTGGCTCCCTGTCCAACAAGGATGATGATCTACATGGCTCGACACCTGTTACAGTATTGCTTTCACTTGTTTAGCATGTATCGTCATAACTGTACTCCTCATGTACACTGTCCACACAGTCGAGCATATACAACACCACACATTCCACAGACTCATGTTGCAGAAACACTAATATTTCATCTGACACATCTTGCTCACTCAGTGAAATTCCTTGAGTTCTTTTCTGATTAAATGTCAACTCTGGCAACTGTTGTTGTAGATATAATGTAATGTTTTCTTTGTATATTGTTGTCGTTGTCTGCTTTGTGTCAATACCACTAGCACTGTAGTGTTGTTGTGGATAACTTATTGACTAAGCAGTTCAACTACTCTCTGCAGCCTCCTGCTGTGCTCACCACTGGATACCTCCAACCCCACTCACTGTTCCATTAGCAGCCAACATTATGGTTGCATGGTAAACAATGCATGGGGCACAAACATTATTGGCCTTTTGTGACCTCACACTCAAGGGGTTCATTATCAGGCCACCATCAACACTTATATGTTAATTTGTGGGCTGGAACTGTACGAAATCATATAAAAAGGGAATTTATTTGATTCCATCCTGTTTGAGCAATTACCTGATGTTCAGTTGTGATGTACTACCACAGGTTAGGTTAGGTTAGGTTATTAATATCTGTGAGGACTTGAACATAAGAGACTCATCATATAGATATTTGTTGTTGGAAACAGAGGTCCTGTCCAATGACCAGAGTGAATGCTGATCCTCACACACATGTATTTTTTCCATTGGGGATAAATGAAGCCATTGGTGCAGGAAACCCCAGTAGAAACTGAAGAGGATCTTGTTGGTGGGACTCTAGGTGCCTGTCTCGTTTTACAACACACAACACAGATATTTGAGACAGTGTAGAAAAATTTTATTTGCTTTTGTGATGCATCCATTGACATGTGGCCATTGCTTTGAACTGTTTCTATAAGCTTAAACTGTTAGTGTAGAGTGTGAGTTATTTATATCAATAAAAAAGTAAATATGACTTGCAACTATTACTTCCACATACCAAAATACTCTGTTTAGGATATTCTACCATGTGCATGTTATTGACATAAAGATTTGGGAAACCTGAAAATTCCCACACAATACATTTTATCTCCAGATGGATGGATAAATAATTGAAAAATAAATGATAAAAGTGTTCTGTTTTAACTCAGGCACATTGTACCGTTCATTATATCACTCTATGTTTGTCCTGTTTCATTGAACCCATCACTCCAAATTTCTAAGTGTCTACATAACAAATGGAAAACTTACTCAAATATTTATATCCATGACAAATTGTATATACATAAAAGTGTTACCATTCTGTAAGTATAATACACACATCAAAAAAAGTTTTGCATTACCTTGGTTCCGATAGTTCCGGAACCTGTACAGAAAATTGGAACAGAGATCAACATGAACATCATTTCCGCCCTTTTTATTGCTTATGAAAACCACACATTACATGCTGTACCACCATACAGAGAGACCTTCAGAGGTGCTGGTCCAGAATGTTGTACACAGTGGTAACTCTAATACCCAGTAACACATCCTCTTGCATTGATGCTTACCTGTATTCGTCATGGCATACTATCCACAAGTTCATCAAGGCACTGTTGGTCCAGATTGTCCGACTCCTCAATGGCGATTCGGCATAGATCCCTCAGAGTGGTTGGTGGGTCATGTCATCCATAAACAGCCCTTCTCAATCCATCCTAGGTATGTTCGATAGGCTTCATGTCTGGAGAACATGCTGGCCACTCTAGTTGAATGATGTCATTATCCTGAATGAAGTCATTCACAAGATGTGCATGATGGGAGCATGAATTGTCATCCATGAAGATGAATGCCACTCCGATACGCTGCTGATATGGTTGCACTATTGATCACAGGATGGC